>NC_141695.1:339104669-340304669 GCF_964263255.1 Lissotriton vulgaris | reverse complement strand
CACAAGTCCGGTCTGCACTGTTTTTAGGCAGTGTATCTGTACTGTTTAGCAGTATATCTAGTATTCTGAATTTCTGAATTCCTGCACTGTTACACCAGTGTATCTGTACTGTTTAGCAGTACATCCAGTATAGAGGGTAGTCATCTATGTCTCAAATGTCTTTTCATGTGATTAATGTCGTGGTATGAATGTGACTGTTTTTATGTGCATTATTGTGTTTCTTGTATAAACTAGCTGTAACCAGTATTAAGGAGTAAGGATTGAGTATTCAGTAATAAGTAAACAAGATGCCGTTTTTCAACAAGTTAAAGCAGATAGGAACTAGGAAAGGGATACTGGAGGAAGAAATTCCTATTCCCCCTAGGGACACTCCAGGCAACTTTATGTACCACAAACACGGCATAGATGCCATATTATATCTAGATTTATGGGCCGACTATACCAAGCATCTAGACGAAAGACACAGATGGCCTGTTACCGGAACATGGGATGCCGAGTGCATCATGAAGGTAGAAGAAGTATTATGGAAAAAGAAAGCTAGACAATCTCAGAAAGACGCCATAGAATTTTGGCGTAAGGAATCACATAAGCGTGCTGAGAAAGCACTCCGTAGAGAAGACAGACTTAAAGAATCAGAAAAAGTCCAAGAAAACGAATTAGTTATTGAAGGGATCCGAGTAAAAACAGAACAAATAGACCGTGCCCGAAACAATCTCGTAAACGGTATGTATCTCGCGGCCGAAGGCACATCTGAGGCCCTATCAGAAATACCGAAAAACTTACCGCCACCATTAGTTCCAACTAAAGTAATGCACAAAACTACTAAAGACATATTCCTAAATTCTTATCTAGAGGATGTAGCACCAGCTTACACCAATTTGCCTGTTCGTGCCCTGCCTCCTGACAGGGACGGGGGTGGCACTCCGCCCCCAGATCATGTTCCGCCGGTACCGCGACAGACCTCCCCCGCTCCGCCAGCTCCGCCACTTCCCGCACCCAAAATTGACCTACCGAAGCAAGGCCTACCTGATCCTACTAAACGACAAATTCAAGTTCAGATCCAGACTCCGCAGGGAGATAATGCCCAAGCATCCGCTTCAGGAGGTGCGACCGCGGGTCTTCGGACCCCGCCATTAACACGCAGATTCAATATCAGGGATATGCAGAGTCCTCTCACGTTCAAGTCTCCTCGTCTTGACGCACTCAGAGAAAACATTTCCGTTTGTAGATATGATCCAGTACCCGGTAAAGACGATCTAATGATATTGGCATCACTACGGTCGAGATCTGCTACTGATATCTTGCTATGCTATGTAGGAATGAAGGACCGTCTAGATAGAATATATGAATTTGTCCAGACAGGGAAAGACCCTGACAGTATCAAGGATGCCATGGAGAAACAGAAGGTTGACATTCAAGCACAGATACTACGATTTTTCATAAATTGTCTAATAAGAGAACGAGACAGGCCTGGGACAGATCAGAGTGAATTAGATGCACTAAACAAGTGGGGTCAAAATATAGCCGATGGAAAACATGACAAGGGGACTTGCATAGCCAGTATGTATAAGAAAATTAGAAAAGCAGTGATAACGGTACACCAGAAAGGGAAAGACAAAGCTTCCTCCGAGGAGGAAGAAGAACTTGAAGAACCAGAACGAGCTACAGATACTATAGCATATGTAGGTAAGGGAACTTACCTTAGGAAGGGCATCCGTCTGGAAAACAAGAGAGTTTTTCTCTCTGCTTTAACAAACCCGAATTCTTCTGAACACCAGTTCCAGGAGACTGATAAAAGACTACGAGAAAGAATGGGGTACCATGTACTCAATTCGATGGATGAACAAGAACTAGCCCGGTCAGCCATCTTATGGGCCGAAAATCCGGACATATATAATGATGATACCTTAGCACAGACGTTTCTAAACCTTTCCCCAGACGAACAGAAATTAGCAGGTGTATACATGATTCAGCACCTCCTCACGAAATACAGAAATAAACATTCCGATCCAGGTCCCTTACACGAAACATTAGAAGCACTACTCATGGATAGATGGAGAGGTTTCAGTACCAAGTTAATACAAATAATTCTAGAACAACGACATAAATATAACACCTTCATAAGCTCTGAATATGTTCCCGCCCCACCTCCAGAAAGGAAAACGTACCACATGCAATGCGGGAGTGGCATTGAAAGTCAGAACCCCTTACGAGAAGTACACCCAGTTATGGGTGCGGATCACGCCTTGAAACGTGTATATGTGCACACGCCACTGACTAAGTTAGAACTGTTAGAAATGAAGAAACTAGTTCCGTGTCATGATAAAGACCCTGCAGGTTTTCACAGAGAGCTTAAAGACATGTTACTAATGGGGGATTACACGTATGATGATATCATGAAAATGTTGAAGGTGCTGTTGCCCACGGGCATTTACGAGAAATTAAAGGAAAAAGAATGGGAGGTGGGGGACACAAAGATTGCATGGGCAGAAATAGAAGACGAAGAAAGCAAACGGGTCCCAGGGGTAGGCCTTGGGGACAAGACTAAAGCATTACCCGGATTAATAGTACAGGTTCTGCCAAGATTATTGACAACTAGAAAGGAAGATTGGGACGCCATCTCGTCCTGTAAACAGAAACATGATGAAGATACTAGTGACTTCTATTCAAGATTCGAGAAATGTTTCATTATAAATAGTGGCCTACAACCAAGCAGCGAATCATATCCACACCTTTTTGTATCAAAACTAGTCGAGAACTCCCTACCATTAGTTAAAAATAGAGTGTACAAAGTTGAAAGTACTTGGCAGGCAAATACGCCATCCCAGATGTTACAAATGTTACAATATCATCAGAACAGAATTAGAGAAGAACAAGATCAGGAACAGAAACGTATGAAAGACACCAAGATGAAAATGTTAGTAGCTCAGACGGTCCCAGCCGACGGTCAGAGAAAAGGTGGGACCCAGACAAGTCACACTACAGCTCCCGTTAAAGGGACATGTAATTACTGTAAACAGCCAGGTCATTACGTACATGAATGCCCAGTCCTGAAACATAACATAGCAACAGGTAAAACTAAAGAAAGACCGCATCCGCCTAGACAAGACCAGGTCCAGCAACAGACCTCACAAAAAGTACAGCCAATGCAGAATACACAGCCTATGCATGCTCCATCTCATATAGCACAGACAGTAGCAGGACCACAGCCCATTGCCGCGACTCAGCAAGTTTCGCAACAGATGTACCAGTATGCCCAATCTGCATATCCAGATTACCCCCGATATACATGAAACAGCCTAGAGAGGGAAGGTGGTTTGCCTCTTATTGAAATTCCTGTAGATCAAGAAGGTCCTTATGTACACAGTCACGTATTGGGAAAAGACAGAAAGTTTTTAATTGACACAGGGGCAAGCCGCACCACAATCAGTCATAATGAAGTCCCAGGGGCACCCCTCTCAGGCTCACAGAATGTTTCCCTTGGATTTTCAGGACAGCCTATTGTAAATGAAGTATCGGAACCAGTACCCTTGGCTGTGGGTCCATTATCACGAGTTGCAGATTTGTTACTTACGAACTCATGCCCAGAAAACCTGTTAGGAATTAAAACTCTGAAGGCTCTAGGAGCTATAATATGCTGTTCCCCGGAGGGAGTTAGACTCTTTCTACGGGATTTCAAGGGTCATTATGTTTTACGAGAATTTGATGTCAGATTGAAAAATGTACCAGATCACCTATGGGCAAAAGGCCCAGCTGACGTAGGTTGTATGCATATCACTCCATACCGTGTTTCACTCAAGACAGGAGTTGTTCTACCCAGAATCAGACAATACAAGTTACCACCCGATGCTGTAGTGGCTTTACTGAAAATTGTTGAAGAGCTTATTGCCCAGGGAGTGGTCGTAGAGACCGACTCCAATATCTGTAATTCACCTATCATCCCAATTCTTAAACGTACTGACCCCAATGCACCGCCAGTATATCGGCTGGTGATTGATCTTCGAGAATTGAACAAATGCATTGTACCACAGTACCCTGTGGTCCCCGATATCTCTTCCCTATTGACTGCTATTGATTCAGAAGCAACGTTCTTTACTGTAATTGATCTCAAGAACGCTTTCTTCAGTGTACCTATTGATCCGGAGAGCCAATATCTCTTCGGATTCAGTTTAAATGGACGAAGTTTCAAATTTTCCCGCGCACCTCAAGGATTCACAGAAAGCCCCAGCATCTATAGTCAAGCACTGAAAAGACAACTAGATTGTATTCAAATGCCAGTTAACACCGCTTTACTGCAATACGTCGATGATCTACTGATCACCGCACGAAGTGAGCCCGAATGTGAACAAGCATCACTGACAGTTTTACATTTCCTGGCCGACAAGGGACACAAGGTGTCTCCTTCGAAGCTACAATTCTGTGTTCAGCAAGTTGTATACTTGGGTCACTTGCTGTCCAAAGTGGGGAGACAGCTCACTCCCGATCGCATTCAGTTAATTGTAAACATGCCACGACCCCAGACACAAAAGGAAGTGCGGGCCTTCATAGGCCTCACCTCGTACTGCAGACAATGGATTCCTCAATATGCATTTCTAGCTAAACCACTCATCCAGTTAACGACGCAGGAGGCAGCAACCTCGACTGCCCTCCCTTGGACTCAGGAACACACACAAGCCTTTGAGGAATTAAAGAAAGCACTATGTCAAGCACCAGTTTTAGCGACACCATGTTACAACAAACCGTTTACACTTTTTGTTACAGAACGTGACGGTACAGCATTGTCTGTCCTCACTCAAGATCAGGCAGGTTCACATAAGCCTTGCGCTTATTTTTCAAGTACATTGGATTCCGTAGCCCAGGCACTCCCTGCATGCTTAAAGTCAGTAGCTGCAACAGCGTTAGCAATAAGACAAAGTGATTCAATTGTTTTAGGACATCAGTTAACAGTACAAGTACCACACTCTGTAGAGGTTCTTTTAAACAGGACCCAAACTCAGCACCTGACTATAGCACTACTGACAGGTTACGAATTAACACTATTCCAGCCACACATAGAAATCAGACGCTGCAGCATCCTGAACCCAGCAACACTGTTACCTACCATTATGACAGATCCAGCTCCGCATGATTGCATAGAGATCATTAATGCAGTAACAAAGCCCCGACGAGACTTAACAGATGTTCCATTGACAAATCCTGACCTGACACTTTATGTGGATGGTTCATGTATGAGAACAAGTACAGGAGAGTTAGTGGCCGCGTATGCAGTGACCACTGAAACTGAAGTTAAAGAAACACATCGTATTGATACACTGTCTGCTCAAGCGGCAGAGCTCATCGCTCTGACCCGAGCCTGTATTCTAGCCAAGAACAGAAATGTCAACATATACACTGATTCCCGTTATGCGTTCGGAGTTGTACACGACTTCGGCATGTTATGGCAAGAACGAGGTTTCCTGACCTCTCACGGTGCCAAGATCCAACATGGTCCCCTCATTCAAGCACTGTTAGAAGCAATACATCTGCCTTCAGGAATATCGGTCATGAAGTGTAAAGCACATACTAAAGTCACAGATTCTGTTTCCCAGGGTAACGACCTGGCAGATCAGACAGCAAAACATACAGCACTGACTCACACTCAGACAATTGATACGACAAAGACAACAGGACCGACACACTGCATGACAGTCAGGGATCCCACACTAGATGTTATCGACATTCAGACACATGCTACTCCAGAAGAAATAAAGAAATGGATTGAACAAGGAGGGATCCAAACAGATCAAGGTTGGGTGACGAAGGGAAAATCTACATGGTTTCTCCCTGACTCTATGGTTCAAGTCATGATAAATACAGCACATAGCCCAGCACACCTAGGAGAGAAAGCGATGTTAGACAGTTTACAAAATCTTTGGAACAATAAACACTTACGAGCAGCAGCGAAACAGAAAGTGCGTACTTGCATGATCTGTTGTCAGTTCAATCCAGGTAAAAGCGTCCCTGTAGAGCAAGGTGGATTTCATCCTCCCGATCACCCTTTTGAAGTCCTCCAGATGGATTATATCCAGATGGACCGTTGTCGAGGATTTAAATATGTTCTCGTAGTTGTCTGTGCTCTGTCCCGCTGGACCGAAGCATACCCAGTCCCAGATTACACTGCTCCGACCACTGCCAAGCAGCTGGTTCGTGAATTCTTCCCACGATACGGCTTGCCTCGTGTCGTGTATTCAGATAACGGTCAGCCATTCTCATCTGCATTAATGAAAGAAGTTTCTTTTTTTTTTTTTTTTTTTTTTTTTTAAAACCTTTATTGGTAGGACGCACAGTACACAGCGTCTGCCTACAACCCATCCGGGCCGGCCGCTATGACACAAGGATAAAGGGAAAACAAGAGGACAGTACGCCTTCGAAGCAATCAAGGAGCGTGCATTATCATACTGAACATGGTACCATAGATAAAAGGATAAGAGAGGTTTAATTTTATAATTTTGTCGAGTGCGATTATACGAAACAATGAGGAGAGTTAAAGCTAATCACTGACCAGGAGAGCCATCATCAGCCCCGTAGCGCATGGAGGGAAGCATGAAGGAGAAAGGCATATATCAAAGACGCAGTTTCTCATCATCGAGGTAATAGAACAAGCAACTATGCCAAGCTAAGATACAATATAATAAACTCCCCGCTAGCATCAAACCCCGACCCCAAATTAGAAGAAAAGGTATTTAGGAAAAGAAAAAGAGAGAGAAGAAAGAGAAAGAGGGCCATAGAGACAAAGAAGAAACATAAAACACAACCCATCCCCCCACCCTGCATACCAGCGGAAGGCCACGGCCCACCCCCCCCCATTAGGCATGCCTGTCGCCCCAAGAGACCCCCAAGCGGGAAAAAAGCGGAGGAGGGCCCCAGCTCCAGCCCCATACTCACCCCCAATCCCCCAACCCCCAAAAAGCGGAAGTCCACTAAGAGGGAGCGTAAGCAACATTGTAATAACACCCCAGCCATTGTAAAGTTTCCAATTCGAACAACATTCCGCTTCGGCAACAAGAAGACTCAGGAAATATCGAAGCAGCGGTCAGCCCTGACCGGACCGGAGAAAAGTCTGTACACCACCCAGTCCGTGCGCAGTGAAAGGCAGTGCACCGAAAGTACCAGTTGGGGCCACAAAAATCCCCAGCAAAAGCCACAGTGATAGCAGAGGGAAAGTTCTCCACGGCATGAGGATAGTCGGTGGTAGGGCAGGGCGCCCATGGTCGGGAAACAAAGGAGCCGGTAGTAGATCGATGAGGGTCGTGGGCACCTCATTATAGGTAGAATGTTCCTCAAACTGCCCATCTGGCGGCACATATACATGAAAGTCGACCATTGCGGTCGTCGGGGATGAAGAGGGCAGATGCTCTTTGATGGATTCATCCACAACAGGGTGCGTCGCGACAGGAGGAACAATCCGTTGCACAGGACGTAAAGTAGCCCCCAAATCTTGTAAGGCAGTGTGGAGGTCGTCGATAGCCAGCAAAACATCCCTCACTGTAAGCGCCATTACACACCAGTCAGTTAACCGGGACCTCAGGACTCAATGCACAAAGGATGGAGCCGCCGCAGCAGCGGACAAAATGCAGCAGCGAGCGTGCAGGTCGCAGGAGACACCTCGAGGGTAGGAGTTGAGCCCCAGTCAGCCACCGCAGCGCGCACTTCCTACCACAGTCGGGTTACCGTCAAATCCGGCAAGAAAGCCTGCCTCGCAGCGTGCCGTCCCCGATGTTAGAAACTCCAGACAAAGAACTGTGGCATACAATTAGTGGGTCCGGCGCTGCGAGCGCGATCGATGTCTGCGGCAGGGAGGATCCAGTTTCACCTCCGGGGCTCCGGATCATCATGGCTGTTGGAGGCCGTTGTTTATCCACTGCAGGGCGGCCATACTGCAGCCCGAGGTCCCGGCTTATCCGGACTGAGGGCCGAAGGCTCCCGGACGGCGTTTCCAAGCCATCCGGGGGAGTATGCGGACCGGAGTTGGACGGTCGGGCTCCGCTACTATTCCCCCGCACAAAGCCATGGCTGGGGTGAAGGATCTCAGGCAGGAAACAAAGGGAGATGAGGGCGAGCGGCGGAGCTGGGCGTCCGCGCGGCCATCTTGGCCGCCGTCCTGGCTCCTCCTCTCTGAAAGAAGTTTCTTTATTACTGGGATACCAGTGGAAATTCCATTGTGTCCGACATCCTGAAGCCGCAGGCCTTGTAGAAAGGCATAATCAGACATTAAAGACACGCCTTGCAAAAATATGTCAGGAGAAAGGGGTCGACTGGATAGTCGCCCTGCCAGTGGCACTATTCTACATGAGAATGGTTGCCCATTCAAGATCAGGGCTATCCCCGTACGAGGTGGTCTTTGGCAGACCACCGAATATGTGGGGGACGCCCATTCCGAAAAAGATTACTGATGTTGATTGTAACATGTTGACAGATTACCTTGCCTCCTTGATGTCTGCACTCCAATCATGTCGTTCACAGGTTGCCGCAGCCTTCCCTGACAACACTGATGTAAAGCCACATGATGTCCGTCCTGGGGACCTCGTATTAGTGCGCAACTTTGATAGAAAGAGTCCGTTGGAGCCCCGCTGGAAATCGCCGAAGACCGTCCTTCTCACCACGAGGACCGCCGTGAAGATCGAAGGGAGAAAGGGGTGGGTTCACACGAGTCATGTGAAAATTTTTTTTGAACTGAAACCTGATCGAGACTCGTCCACCCCCACCAAAGACTGTGTTGAGCCAAAAGACTTTACAGAATCTGAACGAGAAGAAACTCCCCAAGAAGAGTACCGTATGAAACTCCGATCTAGCAAGTCAGACAGTTTAATTGTTTAAACTCCCCTAGGTGAATCGGTTAAATAGTTTCTGACATGTATCCCCTAGATCGAGATAGAGAGAGAGAATATAAGAAACGTACATATTGTAAATCACTTCGTAGTCACTGTATAGTGACACTATTAATCATGTTTATTCTGAGTATTTTAACTATTGTTGCTAGCATCTTACTACCTATCTATTACCCTATTTTCAAGCGTGAACAATCTGCCTACAATGTATCTGCTGAACACACTTTTAGTGAGTTACCTCCACACGAACTTTCCTACAGACTTGCGCTGCACAACAACACTTTTATTAGTATGCTACACCATTCTCATCAAACTAACAATGCTACAGATTGCTGGATATGTGGCCGACTCCCTCCCTATCAGAATTACAAGGGAGTTCTGCCCCTCTTTCCGTACCCATTCACTCACAATGGCTCTTGCGGTGCATGGTTTAAAATAATTAATTCCTTAGATCCTGATATTGCTGTTTTCGATGGGGGCTGGGTTTGGGGAAACCTGAACTTAGTCCTGCTCGACGTCTGTTACCCTGATAAGGAGGGACTCCCCACTAGAATAGGAACTGATCTAGAAAATGAAGTGTATGGATTAGGTAACTATACAATTAGCCTTATGATTCTTACTGTTGAATCCGAAGCCGCACCTGTTATACCTACTATGTCAGTATTGCCAGTTACTGGCGAATTATGTATCAGGAAGAAAGGTTCAGTACACTTAGGTCGTAGTAAATGCACTACTGTGGTCGAATTCAGCGATCATGGAAAATCATCCTTTAAAGCTATTAGTCATTCTTACTTTGTTTGTGGTCATACCGCATACATACGTCTACCTCCAGATTGGGATGGTACCTGTTACATTGCATTCCTTCTGCCACCTGTTTTCCTAGCTCCCCCTGATTACCATAGAAATACCAATCTAGTAAAGAATAGACCCAGAAGAGATATCCCACTTGTCGACTACACAGAAACGGCATGGGAACAGTACACCGATTTTAATAAAGGATTCTTTTTCTTTTTAGGACCTGTTCAGAATAGTAAATTAATACGTAGATTAACTAGAACGCTTGAAGCAGTAGTGAATGAAACTGCCTCCGCCTTAGGTAACCGAACAGAGGAACAGTCCGCCATGCGGGTTGTTGTCCTTCAGAACCGTCTTGTTATTGACGTCATCTTGGCAGATAGAGGTGGAGCTTGTAAGGTCATCGGGTCAAGTTGCTGTGTTTTCATACCACAAAACGCACCATCTGTATATCAAGCTATTACACGTCTCCATAAAATTGCAAATCAGATACATCAGGATCCAGGCACCTGGACTTGGTCCGGTTGGTTCTGGAAAACGTTAACCGCTTGGGGATGGAAGATCCTATCCTTCCTAGGCATTGGCCTAGTCCTAGTATTCAGTTGCTGCCTGTGCCTGCAGTGTGGGCCAGCGATTTGTGGACTATGTGCCACCTCTTGTATTGAACATTCCAGTTTTTTCTCAAAACGTAAACGAAAGAAAGAAGAACAAATGATGTTACAAGAACAAACTGATCGATTCATGAGGATCGAGATTTCATGAAGGGTCCGTAGGGAACAAGGAGGGAATGAGGAAATATAAATTTTTGGTCATGTTATGTTCCCTAGCGCGTACCCCACCGACTCCATGTACCAGCTTAAAGTGCATGTAATTTCCCTCCTGTGTCAGCCATGAAGACGCAAATACATTTGCGTCCAACGTTAACTTGTCCTCTTTCAGATCCACCCTGAATGGATTAACTGGTCCATTCCTAAGTATGCTATGCCACCGTCTTTTTGAAATGTACTTTATATGTTTTTCTGCTCTGGCAAAGTAGGCCCTGAATTTCTGCCATCGAGCCTATTTTCTGGCTTTTGACTCTGACAGCCTCTGCCCAGGCTGCCTCTGTACCCGTGAACTCTGACTTACTTCCAGCGCGGCCCCTCGCGCTCAGCTCAGCCTGCTTTCTGCCAAGACTGACTATAACCTTCGAGTTATCTGTTCCGCTCCTCGAAAATGCATTCCTGCCTACCAGCTTCAGTAAACATCCTCCCCAGCTGCAGAGCCAAAGGGCCGACCCGTCTCAGTGCAAGTAATTCATAGCTTCTGTTACCATGCTTCCATGGAAGGCCCCGTGCCCCCACGCTTCTCATGCAGACACTTAGGCGCTTATACACGCATCCACAGTTAGCATAGAATAGCTTCTGCCCTAGAGACCTTTCCGCCCAGATAATATGGTTCCTAAACATCAGATATCAGATATGATAGAAGTACAAGTTGATCTGACATGCCAGACTTCTGTCTCTTTCCGTCAGTGTAAATGTCAAGTCCCCTGCACCCCTCCAATCACACATCATGCAGCTGCGCGCGCATCCAAGCTTCCGATTTCTGCTGACATTGCCACATTTCTGCTTGGTGCCACCCACCTGCGTCACCTATCAGTGACGTTTCTAGCACACACCTCCAGTTCACGCCTCTTGATTACGTACTAGTACCACGTGTATACTGTTATCTTTTCTTCTCTCAACTGTTACGCCTCCTGCACTGTTGCTTATGATATGAATTAAGTATATAAGCTATGTATTGTCAATAAAATGTAGCGCGCTCTATCCCTTCTGACACCCCTGTGGTGGTCAGAATCAGATATCCTGGTCATGACCATTCCTTTTTAAAGGAATAAAACCCCTAAGAACTCTAACACCACGGACTCTGGTTTTTTCTTTCCGATCTGAGTTATTATTGATTAAGTACTTACCTGCATAGAAATTAAGAGAGTAAATTAATTATTTACGTCACTTCCCAGAGCCTCTTTAGGTCCTAGGGACTCCATGCCTCATTTTATTAAGAGGAAGTGGATCACATGGCCCCTTCCCCGAGCCTGATAGGACCAATTAAAAAAAAAGAAGGGGATAGAGGTGCAGGAGGCCCTACTCCTCAGGCCGATTTTGGGCACCGGGACCCTATCCCCTGGGGCCTGATTTGATTTTGAGAGGGAAGGGACACTCAGCTCCCCTCCCGGGACAATGTTGGTCCTGGAGACGTGTTTCCTTGGTGCCTGGCATGACTTTTAGGGGGTGGAGGGCATGCAGCAACCCTCCCTGGACCGATTATGGCCCCGGGGATCCCATCTCCCAGGGCCCTCAAACTTAAAGGTGGGTGCCCTGGTGCCCGCCGGAAAAACCAACATACTCTTGTATACAGTGGGAGCTGGCATTGCTTCTGTCTGCAGGGAGCAGCTCCAAATGCGGCTCCCTCTGGGTAGGAATTATATTTTGATCTGTTTCCCTGCTCGCTTCAGTGCGGCAGGGAAACAGATCAAAAATATGCTCCCAGTGGTCAGGAGCATTTTCAAAGCTCCAGCCTGCTGGGAGAGGACTTTGTGATTGCTCTGGTTGGCAGGAATTTAGAATATGCTCCTGCCAAGCAAGAGCAAACACAGGTTTTCCTGCCTTCCTGCTGTAGGCAGGGAATCTGCTATGTCCAGTGGGTGGGCTCCCAGGGACCAGCATCTGAGATGTTTCAAAGAGTAGGGCCATGCGGCCCTGCCTCTCTTAAGATAATCGGCCCGGGATGGGCTCCCCAGGGTCTTAGAGGCTTGGGGAGGGAGTCGGCACAGGCCTTTACCCATTTTGAACAATTTCGGCCCAGGGGTGGGCTCCCTCTGACTTTTAAAGGCTAAGGGGGATGCGCAGTTCCTTCCCCCCTTGCATGAATTTTGCCATAATGGTGGGCTCCCCTGGGTCTCTGATGGCTCAGAGAGAGGGGCCACGTGTCCCTCCTCCCAAGTCAGAATATGTACAACCTCGAGGGTCGGCTCCCCGGGGTCTCTAATGGCTCAAGGAGGGGGGCCAAGTGTCCCCACTTTCCTATGCACAATGTTTTCTGCCCCATGGGGGGGGGGACCTAGGGGCCTCTGGAGGCATGGGGAGGGGGTCTATGCGGCACCCTCCCCTTTATGAATACATCTCTGAGGGTGGGCTTCTCAGGACTTATAATTAATAAACACGGCCTGGCTGCCATTTTTTTCCTGATCCTGCAAGAGTCTTTTGGGATCCTGTCTGCCATTT
This sequence comes from Lissotriton vulgaris, assembly GCF_964263255.1. NCBI lineage: Eukaryota > Metazoa > Chordata > Amphibia > Caudata > Salamandridae > Lissotriton > Lissotriton vulgaris. The sequence goes on along the minus strand of NC_141695.1, from coordinate 340,291,741 downwards.
TTTTCCTGATCCTGCAAGAGTCTTTTGGGATCATGGCAATTCTTGCTGATTTCTTTTTTCTATTTGGGACTAGGGGTGGTGTCCCTCTGTGCCCCCCTTATAGGGCATAACAAGTCAGAATATCCCTACCCTACCCCCTCAAATAACATGTTTTTTTTTAACTTCAGGACAGAGGACTAAGTCACTGAGTCTGGTAATGGCTGCCAGCAACATTTTTGTCACGTCTCTGGCAGCATGAGCGAGGAAAACAAAGCACCCTCTGCCAATCAGAATGCTCTATTTTTATATTGGTGCTCCTGCAAGAGTCTCTCAAGAATCCCACGGACCCAGCCATCCAGATATACAATTATTTTTAATTTAGTGTAATTCCATTCAGCAGTTTCTGCTGTAGCCATCTTAAAGAAGTCTTTGGAAAATGCATAGGGATTTTGCTTTTTGGAACACCCATTTTTTTCTGAACCCCCGCTTGATGGATACCCTGAAACTCTCTATGCACAAACTAGTCAAAGCTTAGCAATTTTTGGAAAGTTTTGTGGAGATTCGATAAACGGTGCAGTTATAAGCAACATAAAAAATTTTTTTCCTATGGAACAGCTGACCGAACTATAACTACCTTGTGATGACCACCACTAACTATAATATCCTATATATACATTTACCTTAAATATTCTTTGCTTATCTGTTAAAGGCACCTGTGTGGTAAAGGCGTGCGAGGTAGAGGCTGTTCCCATTTATTATTGCTTTAACACCATGCGCTCGGCGGCTTTTCCCGCTGAGCGCTGAGTTTTTAAAAAACCCGCGGTTCATGACGAGCTCAGCTCATCATGAGCGTACGACAGGTGTAACTCATGACGAGCTGAGCTCGTCATCAGCATCGAAGGGGTTAAGATTGCATTTTTTCGGCACAGATTTGCAGCCATGACTATATTATTTAGTAATAGTCACAAGTCTACATGTTCAAAATACTGTTTTTGTCGGATTTATTGGGCCAATAAATGCACACTCTGTCTGTTTTCAGTTCAGTTCAAAGACTTTATTCGAATTGAATTCACAATTCATAAAAGTATACAAATAGAAATCACAATTAAAATTCTATCTTTTCATTCAAATTTAGACATTACTAACATTAAATTTTTAAAAATTTGATAAAACGAGTTAAAAAGGATAAAACAATACAGTCAATTAGATTACATAGTAGTTAAAAATAGTCTGTCTATATCCGTCACACACAGACACAAACACTGTATTTATTTTGGACCTATTGTACACTGAAAGATGGGGAAAAAAATTAAAGAAATGTCAGTAAAAGTATAAATGATAATATGCCAGTGAAAAAATAAACAGAACCCATGATGTGAGTTTGGCCAGTATGGCTTCGGGCAGCCGCAGCTCCTGAAGATAAGCGCAGCAGGGAAGGGGTGAGACACGGGAGGGGAGCCAACAGATGACAGAATAGGATGTATTAATGTATCTATTTTCCCTATTCCGTCGTCTGTCGGCTTTCCACCACCTGCGCCCGCCCCACCGTGCTTACCTTTAGGAGCCGTGGCTGGCTTTGGCTAGATTTACCCTGGGGGAAATTAAGATAGTACACTAACTTCATCTGCAAGAACTGCTAAAGGGACAGCCACAAAGCTGTACATGTTTTATTAGAACAGTGAGTGAATGTTTAATGCTGGTTATCGTGAATACTAACTTAGCCAGAAATGTGTTTTAGTTTCTACTTTTAACTAACCTTACATTCTTAGGGCCTCATTTATGAAAAATGACGCCTCGCTGCTTGAAAACAGAGATGCGTCACTTTTTACTGCGTACTCCTTGCGACACCAATGATGCGTCATATTTACAGTATGACGCATCATCGCGGCAGGAGTTACAGATACGTCAGTATTTCTGATGTATCTGTATGGCGGAAAAGTGACGCATTGTTGGAGTGTGTAACAAAAGTGATGCAACTCCAGAAATGTGTCCTTTCACATGGGGCCAGCCCCATGTGAAAGGGCCTGCGCCAGTCTTACGCCTGCTGTGAGGCAGGCGTTAGAAATTGACGCATTTGCGTCCTAGAAGTGGCGCAATGAAATCTTATAGATTTCACTGCATCACTTCTATGACCCTTTCTTGCATCAGAACGCCCCACTGCATACATTATACCTGGCATAGGTATAATGTAGCGCAGGGGTTTACAAAGTGACGCATCTACCTAGATGCGTCACTTTGTAAATATGGTGCAACAAGGCGCATTTTTTACGCTGCTGGTGTGTCACTAAAAGTGAAGCACCGGCGGTGTAAAAGTGACGCACGGCCTCATAAATGAGGCCCTTAATTTTTTGACTTCTTTAACTAAAATCCGGCTATATCTACTCTTTCTGTGTGTATTGAATGAATAAATGAATGTTGGGATTTCTAGAGCTCACAGCTACTCCGAGGAGTTGTCTCTTCACTGTTTTGGTCCACTGGGTTGGCCTTCCAGTTAGGACATGCTGTCTGGTTGCAAAAGACATATTGTGGGCAAAACATATAACTAAACCTTTGTGTCCCCATCCCCCCCACTCTCCACCTATGCTACAGAGTCAGCAATTTTGCTCTTGGTCAATACTGCAGCAAAAAGCATCCAATAAATCAAAAAGGCGAGACCTGTTGCCTTTGCGAATGCTTGTTCCATATTTCAGCAAACCCCTGAATGAAACATTGTGTAATTTTCCGACAGCTCAGCAGGCAGCCAATTAATGTTCTGTTTCAGAGCAGGTCTGATATTATCTTCCTTGCCTCCAGCAGTTGGTGGTATGGGGGAGGGAATATGATCGCATTCTTTGGAGATAAAGGTTTCCATGGCTCCCTGGGCCAAGTTTACATCAGACAGCATGATGCTCATGTGACCTAAACAGGCCTTGCGACAAAGGCCAGGGAGGAGGAGGAGGGTCAGTGACAGCACAGAACCCCAGGGAGGGCAGCAGGTAGCATTGAGAGAAAAGGTGTGTACCTCTAAGAACAAAAGGCCGGGGAAGCGTCAGTGACTAGTACGTCTAGTTTGCTGTGGCTTATTTGAACCTCAATCCAAAATGCACACTTTTTGTAGTCACCAAGGACTGAGTAAAGCATCTGTTTGTACACACACACATACAACACACAACCTCTTTCTCTCTCTTTCTGTGTGTGTGTATATATATATATATATTTCGCAACACTCCAACTTATCCAATTCGAAAAAGGCGAGCACACTGGAATCCGACTGAAAAATATTTATTTGCAAACACCCCTTCACCCCTGACAGACGCGTTTCGCTACTCTAGCTTCGTCAGTGTCAGTTTGTTCGTGAAAAAACGCGCCGTTTTAAACCTATTGGCCACTTCCCAAATCATTGACATAATTGAAGTTTGTAAATCGCCAACGTGGCAGCCATCTTGTAATATAAAGTCATTCTTAACACATGGTTTAAAAACAAAGCGCAGTTAAATATAAAGTGCTCAGTGCTCATTAAAAACATATCGTATAACAAACATTTCATCACATTATTTACATACCAATTGAAATGATAATAATGGAGATATATGAAGCAGTTTTAAGGTTAAAGTATATGTTAAATCTTATATAGCTTCTATTTTTAGCTATTGGGGGATGTATTCCCAATAATTATACTTTCAAGATCTAGTAGACCCTAATGTACCTGCCTCTAATGTCTCCTGTTTTGTAGCCCTGTATGGGCATTTTTTCTCTTATTAATCAATTTACAACTGATTGCGGGCTGAAGACATTTCTGGGTTTAAAGGGAGTCGTTAGATTCATTGGCATTACACTTTGAGTATCGATATCTACAGTGGAAAATGCATGATCCCATGCATTTATATTAAGGGTGGACCCATAATTCCTCGTCATTATTCAGGCCCCATGGAGTCATGGTTTTTAGATCGATTATATACCTAGACTCCAGGATTCTTAGTGCCTTTTCCCTGTCCCCCCCTCGTTCTTGTCTATTTACTTGGTCTATACAGTAGAAGCTTAACAGATCTCTATTGCTCTCATGGCATTCGGCGAAATGGCGGGCTACTGGATAGGATCTATCTTTATTGGTGATAGCCCGCATATTTTCTAGGATCCTAAGCTTCGTGGGGTTGATGGTACTCCCTATATACCTTTTCTTACAGGGGCACTCTAGACAGTAGATGGTGAATTCCGAGTTACAATTTAACAATTTTGTGATGTTTCTGTTAGGTCCACCTTCTCCTGTTCTGTTTGGATACTCTAAAGTTTTTCTGCTCCCTTTACAGGCTTTGCAGCGAAGGCAGGGAACAAACCCTTTTAGATTGGACACAGTTACTGACTTTGTTTTTGTTGAAAAATGACTGCGGACCAAGTGATCTGACAATGACTGGCAATGTTGATAGGTTATTAAAGGTTGCTGTGTTAGATGTTCCTTAAGAACGTTGTCAGTCATCAGAATGGGCCAGTATTTTCTTAAGATGTGGACAAGATCACCAGATCTGGTGTTAAATTTGGTGATCATTCTCACCTCGTCCTCCATCTTTGACACATCTTTTGGCATCAGGAGATCCCTCCTGTTCACTGCAGATGCCTTCGATGAAGCTTGTTCTAATAAGCTATTGGAATATCCCCTATTAAGGAACCTGTCTTTTGCCTCAAATTTGGTTTGTTGAAAATCAGTTTCCATAGAGCAGTTTCTTTTTAAACGTAACAGCTCACCATAGGGTACATTTCTCAACAGACTCTTCGGGTGGTAGCTAGCTGCATGCAAAACTGCATTACCCGCTGTTGGTTTTCTGTAGTTTCGTTTGGAGCGTGTTGTTTTTTACATAAATTTCCAAGTCCAAATAGCAAATACTAGTAGCACTAATCGTGCTAGTAAACCTCAAATTTTTGATATTATTATTTAGCTTGGTGATGTAATCCTCAGCCGAGGTCCGATCACCTCGCCAAATAATAAAAAGGTCATCTATGTACCTGGTCCACATTAAGATGTTGTTAGTCCATGTCTCATTTTGTTCTGCCCACGCATCGTGCTACTCCCACCAGCCCACGAACAAGTTTGCGTAACTGGGGGAGAAGCACAAGCCCATGGAAGTCCCTCTTGTTTGTTTATATAGTTGGTTAGAGAACAAGAAAATGTTATGGTACAGACAGAAATGTATCATGCTAAGTAACATTGCACTGTGTGTCCTGTATTTCTCTGGTTTCTTATCCAGAAACCACTCGATTGCCATCAGGCCCTCTTCATGATCTATACAGGTATATAGATTAACCACATCTAATGTAATTATAAGCATGTTTTCTTCCCAGCCAATGTTGTCCATTATACGGAGAAAGTCTTGTGTATCTCTCAGGTAAGGTGGGAGATCTTTGACAATAGGGGCAAGATACGAATCTATAAAACGAGACGTGTTCTCCAGCAGACTCCCAATCGAGGACACGATCGGGCGTCCAGGTGGTTTCTTAGCGTGCTTGTGGATTTTGGGAAGGTGGTAAAAGGTGGGTAAGACGGGTGATTCACAATGTAGACACCGGAACTCATCATCACTGAGCATGCCCTCCTTCTTCCACTCTGTCAGCATCCTTTGATATTCCATTATGCTTGTGGCATACTGAGATCTTTGGATAGGGACATAGCACTCCTAGTTGTTTTAGTGACCTTGAACTGTGCCACAATCCACTGGGATAAAAACTGTTTTGATACAAAGCAATGTGTGATGCCGCTAACTGTAGAAAATCGACGTGCACCACAACTACCAGCAGGCCATTGGTTTGGCCACGCCAACTGAGGCGGTGTTAGTTGGACTATGTAGGTTGCCGCCAAAAGTGCCTCACTATTGACTTTGATTCCAGAGCCCCTGAGGAAGTGTGTTTTACATGAAACGCATTGGGAAGGAATTTTGAATACTGCTGGGCTGTTTCCTTGGTACTGTGTTGCTGCCCGCAATAAAGTTAATGTGGCGAAATTGCACCCGTTTTGAGTGGCGTCTTCTACAGCAGGCAAACTCGTGTGGTTTGATATATATTACCTACTGGCGGTCGCCAGTAGGTAGTTATAGTTAGGATTTTTTTTCAATGTTAAATCTCAAAATTCTATTTGGAATAACTTTGGCGCCGGTTGACGAATCTGCCTGAAAATTTCCTCAAAATGGCCTCGCGGCGCCCCGGTCCTTCCCTGAAAGTTTGGGGGGGATTTGTCAAGCGGGGGCCGAGATAAAAGGGGGGTCCCAAAACCCGTTTTCCCCATGTTAATTTCCATGGGGCGGTCGACCTCACTTTTAGCCCGAACGGCTGAATGGATTTACACCAAACGTGGCAAAATTGTAGGGACTGGTAGCCCGATGTGCCTTTTGTTTTTTTTTTATATATATATACATACACATACATATATATAAATGCATATGCATATACATGCATATATGTGTATATGTGTGAGTGTAGAGAGAGGTAGAGAGCTAGAGGTGTAGAGGTAGAGAGGTAGAGGTAGAGAGGTAGCGGAAGAGAGGTAGAGACTAGTAGAGAGAGAAGTAGAGAGAGGTAGAGAAGTAGAGAGTAGAGAGTGAGTAATAGAGAGTAGAGAGTGAGTAGTAGAGAGTAGTAGAGAGCAGTAGAGAGAGTAGTAGAGAGTAGTAGAGTGAATAGTAGAGTGAGTAGTAGAGAGTAGTAGAGAGTGAGTAGTAGAGAGTGAGTAGTAGTTAGTAGTAGAGAGTAAGTAGTAGAGTGATTAGTAGAGAGCAGTAGAGAGTGAGTAGTAGAGAGTAGTAAAGAGTGAGTAGTAGAGAGTAGTAGAGAGTGAGTAGTAGAGAGTGAGTAGTAGAGTGAGTAGTAGAGACTAGTAGAGAGAGAGTAATTGAGTGAGTAGTAGAGACTAGTAGAGAGAGAGTAGTAGAGAGTGAGTAGTAGAGTGAGTAGTAGAGAGTGAGTGGTAGAGAGAGAGTAGTAGAGAGTGAGTAGTAGAGAGTAGTAGAGAGTGAGAAGTAGAGAGTGAGTAGTAGAGAGTAGTAGTGAGTAGTAGAGAGAGAGTAGTAGAGAGTGAGTAGTAGAGAGTAGTAGATAGTGAGTAGTAGGGAGTAGTGAGTAGCGAGTAGTAGGGAGTGAGTAGTAGAGAGAGAGTAGTAGAGAGTAGTAGAGTAGTAGAGAATGAGTAGTAGAGAGTGAGTATTTGAGAGTAGTGGAGTAGGAGAGAGTAAGTAGTAGAGAGTAGTGGAGAATATTTCAAGGTTTGGCACAGCACCACTTGCACAATGAGTCCAATCAAATCATATCACTTAGAGTCCTTATTGAAGCGCTGAATCTTGGTGTATATTCAAATGCTTTTATTTTCCTTAAGTTTATGTACCACAGCCATCCGAAACGTTTCGTTCTGTACAACAGAACTTCTTCAGGGCGTTCTTATTTCCTTCAAGTTATGTCGGTATCCTGTTGTCATATAACTAGATATTTCTTCCAAATGTTAGACGAGACGTAAGTACATTCTTATTCAAAGTGACTAGGTATCAATTTTACCCACACAATTCGGGCAGACTTGAGTAATTTATACCATCCTCAAAGTCAGTCTTTCAAAAATTCCAAAGTATAGGACATGATAATCCAAATGTTTCTCAAGAAAAGTCATTTTCAATCGTTCGGAATATCGGTGTTTGGACAGATATGACCCAGGGACCCCCAGTATGCAAGGGGAATTAGTCCCCCCTCTGCAAACGCGCCAGTGGCCTGCATTGCAGAGAGGTGTAAAAAGGGTGTGGCCTTATTACACCTGTATATAAATGGTGGAATTACTGAATTGGTTGTTGTAACTGGTATGGGTATCTCCTTTTTTTTGAAAATGTTAGTTTCTATTTTTGAATATGTGTTTTAAGGGTTACAGTGAAAGGAGGTCTGTCACTCTGTCACAAGGATGGTGTCATCAGTGATGTCATGAGTGATGTCACTGACCATGTCATGAGTGATGTAATATGTGACGTCATTTGCAGTGCATTACACACGCAAGTTATAGTGAGTCCAACTAACGTGGAATTTCCATAGTTTTATGTCAGTAAAATTTCCAGCTAACTATAACTGGTGTGAAACCTATGGTTTTTTCAGTGAATATATATATATATATATATATATATATATATATATATACACACACACAAATATATATATATATGGTGGAAAAACATCGTGAACAAGGGAGCTTGACTCCCGAAGCACGTCGATGTAGTTTGTCATTTTTAAATAAAAGGACTTTTTCAACCCTACCGTGGAGTGCCGGATGATTGTCAATGCGTATGGGATAATCCTAAAATCAATATGTATATATATATATATATATATATATATATATATATATAAGCAGGGACCGCTGTGTAGTTCTCAAGTTTAGGTGGAAAGCAGCACCAGAATAGAGCACTCTCAACACCAGCAACACTCTAAATTTGCTTCCCTCAAATATCTGCTTTTGTATCAAAGTCTTCAAGCGTTGGATTAGCACAGTTCCACGCAGAGATAGAAAGGGGCAAAGTCTTTTGCCATTTCTACAGCAAATCTTTAAGCATAGGATTAGCACAGTGCTATCCATGCCGAGCTGTAAAATGGCCAAAGCCTTTTACCACTCCAGGCACAATATTATAGCTTTGGATTGATAAAATACCATCCAAGACAACCTGAAATGAATAAAAGCAAACCCTGACACGTGCTTCGCTCTCATTAGAGCTCTTCAGAGAGGTATAGCTTTGTCCAGACATAAGGGAGCACCGATATGCCTTTGTAATCGTGATTTTGCTCGCTTATGGACTTTTCAAAAAATTATGTTCTAACGTCTCTATTCATGTGCCTCTCTTTGTCCGTGTTTGAATGTTTTATTAAGGACCATTAACGGTGGCTGGTTCTTAGAGGCGGGCACAATTTATGAGACAAGATAAGAAATAATATTTGTGGTTTTTCTAGTACACATAACTTAACATAATTAGTGGTGCGGCAATCTGGATACCCTGCCATCGTGTATTAGTGTGTTTTACACTATTGTCGTCTTCAAGAACCACTAAGGGGACAGCCATATCACATACAAAACTGTACGTTTTAGTAAAACATTAAGTGACTGTTTTATGATGGTCAATGTGAATACTAACTTTTCCAGAGATGTATTTTAGTTTCTCCTTTTAACTAGCCATAGCTTTTTAATTTTGGCGCTTCTTGGACTAAAAACCGGCAATATCTGCTCTTTCTGTGTGTTTTGTTACCCACCTGAAAAAGGTTCTTTTTAGGTCCGGTGTTCCAAGCAACCCAATGTCTGGTTGCAAAAGACATATTATGGACAAGCACGTACAGGGGCTTGGAGCCCACCCACTGCTTACCATTTGTTTTTTCCCCTTTCACTCTTGTTGCCTTAAAAGATTTTTTTTTAGGTTTTGCCTGAACAGTGCATGCATGGTATGCACTGTCCTTGAAAAATCTTTTGTAAATAAAAAGGGGTGTTTAGAGCATGTTCCTGGCTTACTGCAACTTACCATTGGTTGGCTTGCACATTGCTCAAGTTTCCTTGCTTCCTATTGGACAGCAGCTTTCTATTCCTTCTTGCTTATCCTAGAGCTTGGCAGTTCGGACTGGACTGTTCCCATGAGAAACAGGGTCAGACTGATTTGCATATGGCCATGTCTGAACTGGGGTGGTGGAGTGAGCTAAAGAATGATGATGGATTAAACCCAGATCAGATGAGTGTTTGATTTGCTGCAACGACGCGTCCATCATCTCCTTTGGTATTGCTTTGTTCGCCATAAGTTTGCAGGGTATGCCCAGACGTGGGTCCCTTGCTCACTTTGCCCCTGGATTCAAGCTAGCCTGCCTGATGACGGCAAATTAGCCAGAAACCGGTCTGCCAGGATGCTTGTTTCCGATCCAGGGAAGACATGGCTTGGCAGTTCAGGCTGGACTATTCCCATGAGGCACAGAGTCAGACTGATTTGCATACGGCCATGTCTGAACTGTCGTGGTGGAGTGAGCTGAAGAATGACGATGGATTAAACCCAGATCAGTTGACTGGCGGTGAGTGTTTGATTTGCTCCAACGGTCCGTCCATCATCCCCTTTGGTATCGCTTTGTTCGCCCTAAGTTGGCAGGGTATGCCCAGACGTGGGTCCCTTGCTCACTTTGCCACTTGGATTCAAGCAAGCCTTGCTGATGAAGGCTGATTAGACAGAAACCGGTCCCAGGATGCTTGTTTCCGGTCCAGGGAAGACATGGCTTGCAGTATAGGCTGAACTGTTCCCATGAGGCACAGGGTCAGACTGATTTGCAAAGGGCCACGTCTGAACTGGGGGGTGGAGTGAGATAAAGAATGATGATGGATTAAAACCAGATCAGTTGACTGGGGGTGAGTGTTTGATTTGCTCCAACGCTCCGTCCATCATTCTCTATGGTATCGCTTTATCCTAGAGCTTCAGCATTGTGTCTGCCGAAGAGCATGGACCCAGTATAGCGTTCTGTCTACGACCAGTGCCCTTCCACTGGCCGCCAGCTCCTGAAGGTACTTTTTTCTTAAAATTTTGGATAGTATAGAACCCCAGTCCCTAGGGTTTTAGATTACCCTGCACAAAACTCTGCAACATATATCCTGGACCTTCGACATTCCATTTAGACTAGAAAACTGAAGAAATCTCCCTTGTGGCCAAGGAGTGACCACCCTGTTCAAACAGGCGACAACAGCATCCTTGCCGGTCTGCATTTTCGAGGCTCCTGCCGGATTCCGAAGAATCAGCAACACAGTATATGGACTTCCAGACATCTCTGACGCTGTCCTGCGCTCCCAACAAAGCTGAGCCTGTGGTGGACACGAGAGACGGTGGACCGGAACTCCTGGACATCCTGCATTTCTACTACTGCACCGACTTCCCGAGGTATCCCAAAGTTGTGCATTGGGGTGCTTGAAGCCCCAGCCCGAGCACCTTTTGCACCGAAGCTCAGAGGCCCACACTCCACGAGTGTCCAGTGGGCCCGCTTTGTGCATTTCAGCTTAACACGTCTTCGCGGTTCCTAGTCCATTGGCTAGCGAGCCCCCAAGAAGACCCATCCTTGATTTAACTTGCTTTCCTGGTTGCTACAGGCTTGCTCCAACTTTCCTGCAAAGGAGAAGTTCCTCAGACCTTGCTGGTCTGCACCGAAGCCAATCTCGACATCCTGTATCGGGTTGCTTTTGCCAAGGCATGTTGGGTCCAATCCGGATAACGACACCGCAGTCAACTAGATCCTTTGTAGAACAGCCCGAATCCAGCTCCTGGTCATCGTTGACACCTCCTGGACCTTGTGGCTGAAGAGACAAACTTCACCTTTTCACCTGAAACCACCCGACATCTGGTGGCATCTTCCTAATGCCGCTCTGGTCACTGACTAGTGGCCCAGAGTCTGTCTCCTCTGCTTTCAGGTTCTTCACATCTCTGATCCACCCTTGGATCCTCCCGGACACTTTTCCTCTGGTCACCTGCAGCATTTCTTCGCAGCTCTCCATTGGAATCGACGACAAAATCCGACACGAAAAGACACCTATGCACCCGGCTTCCCTGGGTGAGGTAGCACGAGTTCTCCGGTGCTCCCATGGGTCTTGACTCTTGAAGTATCCTAGTCTCAAAGGGTTCCATCGTAGTTCACCTAGAAGTGTCCTTAAATTGTAAAATTGTAACTTGTTCGTTTCTCATAGAAAGTCAATGGTAACCCGGGGCTGTGTTTAGACACTGCACGCGTCTGCCCTGGGCCTCCTACATCCTAACCTTTGGTTGTTCCTAGAAGCCCCAGTGATTCCATAGGACCCAGGCCTACTTTCTAACTCTCATGTGGTTCTTATACCCCCTATTTTAGCATATGGTGTGTGAGGCCCCTAGGCAAAACGTATACTGCGCAACTTGTTGTATGCTAATTAAGTTCCTTGTATTGTACTTTTACCTATGACCTCATAAAGGGTGCAGAGGGGTTGTGTTTAGAATAAATACATATATATTTGATATATACCTTGTGTGGTGTACTTTCATTTGGTACTCAAGAGATTATAAATAGTAAAACAACTTGCTTAACTTGGTGGGTTCAATCTACGAACTTCTAGTTATGCCATAAGAACACTCAAGTACTGTTAATGCTCCCTTGAAAGTAGAGCTGACGAATTCATCGATCTACTAAAGATATTACAGTCTAAGATTTCCTAGGGTGGCTGAAAGACCTGTTGCAACGTTGGTGTGGCAGAAAACAGAAACATCAGCTGGAATAGTGCCATATTTGTAAAAATACACATAGATAAAGTAAACTGATTAGTTCATGTGGAAATAATGATAAGACGGAAACATTTACATGTTTTCAAAGTATTATTCATGCATTGTTTAAGCTCAAGACTAATTTGCATATGACTAGTCTACATAGAGAGTGGGGCAGTGTTTTTTTATGATGGTTTGGAATGCAGTCACCACAAAGCGCCAGTGGCTGAGATGAATTCCATCATGACTTCCAACACGTGGTTGCTTGTTCTAGTAGATGCTCTTAGTTTGACAGGTATGCTCAGACATGGGTCTCTTGATCACTCTGTCAGGGCACTCAAACTAAACCTCACTCTCCAGGCTGAAATAGCTCTGGGTTGTTTGCGGAAGCAGTTCATAGTGCACTGTTCTTATTGGAAGAGGTCCAATGCTCATTTGCATATAACTGTCTGGCTTCTGACTAGAGATGGTGAAACATTATGGACTGGAATGCAACTCAAGCAAGACCTGGGACCCTGATGTAAGCCATCACCTGCTAGAGCGCACAACCTTACACCTCTCTGCTGAACTTGAATAAGGAAGACTCTGGTGTAGGGTGACCAACCGTCCGTAAATTTCACGGACAGTCCGTAATTTCGGCCGTTTGTCCGTTGTCCGTGAAGGATTGTTTAACGGACGCCATTTGTCCGTAATTTTAACTGGTCGCACAACCGGCACAGCGGGCCCCCACCTCTCTTCTTGACTGCGATACTGCTGAGGTCGGGTGTAACAGATTCCGAGGCAGTACAAGAGCTCAGATACCCATCAGCCTTGGCGAGGCACAGCGGGATGGCAACCCTCACACCTCCAGCCCTTGATGAGCCGTTAAGAGGTGCTTGAAGGTGACAGATGGAGGGGCTGCAGCTTCGAAGCAGGGGCATCTATTCGGATGCAAACAGCACTGAATGCATCTTGTATCTTCAATTGGTGTGAGACATTCCCTTTCTGCCCAGGGTTCCAAATATCCTAGAACCGGCCCTGATTACACCGAGGCAGCACGTGGTTCACTTCACAGAGCTTAATTACTGTCACTAAATTGTAAACAAACCTCGATTCTTCAAACATGCAGTCTATATTGTAATAAATTAGAGAAATGGCACAATTACACTCACACTGATTAACAAAGTATGGAGGACAATCAGTTAAATCAGTTCTCTTGGAGTATCTACTTTCAGTAATGTACATCAGTGTGGGGGGAGGGGGGCAAAACTAATATTTTGGAAACAGTGCCTGTCTTCTCATTGTCTTGTCCAGGAGGGGGTAAGGAGCCCTCCCCCACCCTGGAAGAGACCAAGATGATACTAGAATACTGCATACCCACCCACCCCTGTGTCCACCCAGGTGGATCCTGTTCCCCCTCCAGTGATGGCTCCTGTCCCCCCTTGTGGTGGCTCCTGCCCCCCCCCCGCCTGTGGTGGCTCCTGTCCCCCCTCCCCCCGCCTGTGATGGCTCCTGTCCCCCCCCTTTGGTGGATCCTGTCTCTGCCCTGGGCGGCTTCTGTCCCAGTCCTGGAATGGCTCCTGCAGCGAGGCAGAAGTTCTTGATGGGCTTCTTCTCAAAAAGGCTCAGCTCAAAATTAATACGAAAAGGTGGGCGAGTGAGTAAGTGAAGTGATGGGTGGATGAATTAGTGAAAGGGTGAATGGATGAATGAAAGATTGAATAGATGAATAATGGGAGGGGATGGATGGATTGATGAGTGAGTGGAAGGATGGAAGAGAGAAAACGGAAATAGCTGGATGGGTAAAAGGGTGTATGGATGAGTGAAAGGATGGATGAGTGAAAAGGTGGATGATGAGTGAGTGGGTGGATGGATGAGTGAAATGATGGATGTATTGATGTATTGATAAGTGCAAGGGCGAATGGATGGACGGATGAGTGAAAGGGTGGATGTAAGGATGGATGAGTGAGTGAAAGGGAAGGTAGATGGACAAAATGATAAATAGACCAGTGAAGGAGTGAAAGGATAAATGGATGAGAGAAAGGATGAATGAGTGATAGGGTCAATGGATGGACAAGAGACTGCCTCTTTTAAATGTGGAAATACAGAGAAGTCCAACAAAGAACAATAAACTCCAAAATATTCGAGTAACTTCAGAAGACTTCATCTTGAAAAAATCTGTAGAAGCCAAAACTGAGGAAGGATCCAATCGTCTTAAATTAAGAAGGATTATCTGAAAAGGAGAAAAAATGTAAACTTGGAGCAAAATAAAACATAAGATAATAAGATAATAACAATGCAACACAATGAATACAAATGCAAGAATTTAGATGTAAAATATTAGAAAGGTAATACATAGCTGTAAACATAGTAAAATCATATCACATCCCAGGGATGGATGGGAGGGATAATGTGAGCCTCTGTGTCTTTAATGAAATCCAGATTCTCTAGTCATGGTAATAGGAGAATCGCAATTTCATTACAAGAACGGAGGCTACATTATGCATGTTGGTAGCTTTGTAAAACAACATCAGACATATGTTCTATAGGTTTACAGTAATGTTGAGCAAAAGTGCTAGCGTTTGACCAATCAGCAGCTTAAAGAATATCTTCAAGGTTACCACCAGACCAGAGGGATTTGCTGGCCATAGCACCCCTAAGAGAGTGAGCCTGAAACTTATGTAAATCAACACCTGCTAAGCTCATAGCTGTTTTAACCCACCTAGCAATGGAAGTAGAGGAAATAGCTTTGTGAGGTCTAACAAAGGAAATAAGTAATTGATTGACATCAGGTGGACGAAGAAGAGACATTCTCTGGTCATACTCCTTCAAACAATCAACAACACAAAGTTTAGGACAGGAGTCAAAGCGGGGATAGAAAATAGAATCAGACATAGATTTAGTTCTTCTATAGATTTCGAACTTCACACCAAACATGTTGTAGGACGTAAAGGAGATGTCTAAAGCTTTAACATCAGAGACTCTTTTACAGGAAATAAGACAAAGAAGAGTGGCAAGTTTGAAAGAGAGAAGCTTCCTGTTAAGGGAAGTGTTATCAGGCCAAGAAGAAAAAAGGTCTAAAATCAAATTAACATCCCAAAGAGAATCATACTTATGTTTTGGGGGGTCTTCTTAGACGGATGCTCTTCATAACTCTACAAATGATAACATTTTTACCTACCGTTTTACCATTCACAAGAATATGACCAGCGGAAATAGCAGATCTATAGCAATTGATGGTTCTATAGCTAAGACCTCTATCAAATTGTTCACACAGAAAATTAACTATGTCAACAATAGGTGCTTCAAGGGAATCCAGGTTCCTTTCCACCCACCAACGAACCCAAGATCTCCAGATGTTGTTATATCTGTAGTGGGTGCCTGGTGACCATGATTCTGAGAGGAGAGTTGAAGCTGTAGACGAAAGTCCTGAGACCTTGTTTGATCTCCTGACACTCTCCAAACAAGAAGGTTCAAACTCCCTGTTTGTATTAGAGGATGAGTTTCGCCATCTACGCTTGTTAGGAGATGATCTAGGCAAGGGATTAGGAAGGGAGTGTCGTAAGCCAGTTCCAGAGCTGTTGGGAACGAAGCCTGAGAGGGCCAGAAGGGAGTCACTAGAACAAGGGAGCATTGATTGATTTTCACTTTCTGAAAGACTCTTTGGATCATGGCAAAGGGGGGAAAGGCATAAGCCCTCAGATTCTTCCATGGTTGGAGAAAGACGTTCACGGCTAGAGCTCCGGGATCGGGCATCCAACTGAAGTATTTTTCCAGTTGAAACGTTAGTGAAAAGATCTATTTCCAATGGTCCCCAAACCATATTCAGACGGTTGAAGATGGAAATGTCGAGTTTCCAATCGCTGTGATCTTTGAGGAATCTCGAGTTCCAGTCTGCAGAGATGTTCGCTTTCCCTGGAAGGTATTCTGCTTTCAGAGCAATTTTGTGTTCTAGGCAGAACATCCAAAGTTTTTTTGCCAGGTTCGAAAGGTCTGCAGACTTGGTGCCACCTAGGCGGTTTATATAGGCCACTGCGGACATGTTGTCCATCTTCAAAATGACCGATCGTCCTTGCAGTGAGCGTTTGAAACTCATCAAAGCGTAAAGACCAGCTGTGAGTTCTAAATAATTTATGTGTTGAGAAGACTCTTCCAGCGACCACGTTCCACCGGTATTCTGGTTGAGAAGGCAGGCTCCCCAGCCATGCATGCTGGCATCTGATTCCAAAACGAATTCGGGTTTCGCACCGAAAATCGCTTTCCCGTTCCAAGCTTCCAGGTTTTCTAGCCACCAGTTCAGTTCCAGCTTGGCATCCAGGTCTAGGGAGATGTGATCCTCGTACCAGAGACCGGACCTTAGGGCTCTCGCTTTCACCCTCTGGAGGGCTCGATAATTCAGAGGACCAGGGAAAATTGCTTGGATAGAGGAAGAAAGAAGACCGAGGAGTCTTGCGAGTTCTCTGAGGGGAAACTCTTGGAGTTTCAAGACACGACAAATTTCTTTTTTTTATTTTTGTAATTTTTTTGGGAGGGAGAAGAAGGAGACACTTGGATGTATCTACAGTGAACCCCAAAAATTCCATCGACCTTGAAGGAGTCAAGACCGACTTTTCCTTGTTGATGATGAAGCCTAAATTTTCTAGAAGGTCCATAACTGTTTTCAGATCTTGAGAGATTTGAGAAAGTTCCTGAGACATAATTAGAATGTCGTCTAGATAGATGATCAAACGAATTCCTCTTTCTCTTAGAAAGGAGGCAATTGGTCTCATGACCTTGGTAAAGCACCAAGGGGCTGAAGAAAGACCGAAAGGAAGGGCTTTGAACTGGTACAATCGATCTTTCCAAAGAAATTGGAGAAATGGTTGATGAATTTCTGCCATAGGAATGGTGAAGTAAGCATCTTTCAGGTCTAGTTTTACTAGCCAATCTCCTTCTAAAAGGACATCCCTCAAAAGGTGAATCCCTTCCATTTTGAAGTGCCTGTATACTAAAAATTTGTTGAGGTGTTTTAAGTTTATAACAGGTCTCCAACCTTTGTCTTTTTTCTCTGTGAGGAAAAGGGTGCTTATGAACCTGAGTTCCTCTAGGGAGACTTCTAAGATCGCACCTTTTTTGAGCATGGAAGAGATCTCTTCCTCTATTATTTTCTGCTGGTCTGAGGGGATTAGGGAATGTTTTGGAAGAGAAGACTGAGTTGGAATCTCTGTGAAGTCCATTTTGAAACCTCTGACTGTGTTCAAGACCCAAGGATCTTGAGTAATCTTTCTCCAGGTCTGGAAAAAGAACTTGAGTCTCCCTCCCACCTCTGAGGGGAAAGAAAGAGGGGAAGGAGGGGTGAGAGTACTCACTTGTTGTGGTGTCGGTAGAGGATTGGCCACGTAATCTATATCCTCTTGAGCGCATGCCGCGTCCTCTCTGGGGAAAGAATTGTGAGTTGTTGAATTGCTGATAGCCTCTTCCGGAATCTCTTGATCTTGAGGAGGGCCTTTGGTTAAACCGGCCCGAAGAGAGGCCCCTTCTTCCGGCCCTAGCAAAAAGGTTGTTATTAAAGACGTTACGCATAATCTGTTGGGCTTTATCCAAAGCCGTAAAAGTAGAGACATATTTGCCGAGAGTTTTAATGAGATCTTCTCCAAAAAGTAGACCTTTAGGATTTTGAGAGTTCTCCTTGTCGGCCATGTCCGAAAGCATCGGGTTTATCTTGGTTAGAACAACTCTACGTCTTTCAGCATTCAAGCTGGCATTAGCGTTCCCTAGCAGAATTAAAGCTCTCTGACTCCAGCCTCTGATTAAGTCAATATTAAGGGGAGTACCATTGAGGTGGCTCTCCTCCGCTGCGTCAATAATTCTAGCCAAAGGAAAAGAACGTCCAGGACTTGGTCCTGACAACCCTTGAGGGACCTCTCCATACCTTTGCGAGGATCCCGTCCAAGTTTAAAAAGGAATTTTATCAATTCAGGGTCCAAATTAGGAGTTTGGCAGACTTTTTCATCAATGGAAGGTCTTGAACACTCAGCTCGCAGGATGGTGCGAGTGTTGCGCTCAAGAGGAAATCTCAACCATTTATTAATGAATTTTGCCACGTGTTCATAAGGCCACCATTCCGAACTCCTAGGATGTTTAAGATTAAGGGGTGAAAACATTTCTTCCCCGAGAGGGTCAAGAATAGTATCTTTTGGACCAGAGGAAGATTCTGGAGGGTTAAAAAGGTCTTCATCATAGTCATCATTTAAATCAAGCACATATTCGTCGGGTGTGTCAGAGGAATTATCATCTCTGAGATCATTGTCAAGTATATGGTCATGAGCACTTGGATATTGTGTGCCGCTAAGGACACCAGGGTGTCTTGTGCCTTGAGGGGCACCATAATAAGCTGTACCGCGATGGACACCATGATGAGTTGTGCCGCGAAGGACACCAAGAGGTTTTGAGGTGCAGGGACCTCCCAGATAAAGCGAGGTGCTAGGACCTCCAACAGTGCTCTTAGGGGCAAATTGTTCAATGTTTTTAACCTTTCTTACTTTTTTACCCCTTGAATTGTCAATATCAATTGAATGACCTTCATAAAACTCATCCTCATCAGGAGAGATAGATCTCTTAGAAGACATCACATTTCTCAAAGATCCACGTATGCAGGATTGCACTTCGTCATTCAACACACTTTTAAAGCGTTCACCCTCAACATTGGGAGTAGGGGCAGAAGCACCCTCAGAATCCGATGCAGACATGTGTCAATAATTAAAATATAGCTAGAGCTTAAAGCGATTAAGGTTTCTCTCTTGTTTTTTTTTTTGTTTTTTTATATTGAAAGAGGCGGAGCTTCAATGTTTTTTTGTTTTATGAAGTTAAATAAATCAAATATAAGAAAAGATTACAGTTTAAATCAAATATTAGCGTTTTTAACGAGGCACAGCTGATCGCGATGGCTGAGTAACGAACTCGAAATCGCTCGCGATCAGCTGCACCTTCAGTATCCATGGGAATCGACACCACGCGCCAGAGATTGCCACAATGCTCGTCTCTAGGGGGAGGAAAGGACCTAGGCAACGCGCTTACGTTGCCGCCGAGGTCCTTTCCTTGAATAACAATGAAAGTTTTACTCGCGTTTCGAGCGCGATCATTACACGGCATGTAAATAAAATAAAACATTCGAAGCTGTAAAACGCGCACGAAGACAGAGGAAAGGAGGTGGAAGTAAAAGAAGGATGCCAAAGGGGGAAGGCAAGTGGCAAACTTAACATTAAAATAACGTTAAATAACGATAAAATACAGCGAATACTCACGTGTCTGAAAGAAAAAAACGTTAGGAAAAAGGCATACACATACAAGAGGTGCAAGAGGAATATATATAAACATGAACCAACCTAGGTCAAAAGGACCAAAGGGAAGGAAGGAAGGAGGGGATTTCCATAAATTGGAAATCGGTATGGAGGTAAATGGGAAAGAGAGGGGGAACAATAGCCCAAACCACAAAATTACATTAAATAATATTAATAAGATAAGGTAACAAGGAAAGGCAACTTATCTGCTCAGAGCCGCATTCAAAAGAGGCAGTCTCTTGTTGGCTCATGCCCTTTATTTGTTATGAATCTTCTTTATGGAACCTTTTAATTGTGATGTATGCGGCTGCTTAGAGACGCATTAAAAGGTTTATGCATAATGTGAGCCTCCGTGTCTTTAATGAAATCCAGATTCTCTAGTCCTGGTAATAGGAGAATCGCAATTCATGAGCGGATGAGTAGATGGCTGGATGGGTGGGTGGATGGATGGATGGATGGAAGGAAGGGTGGGTGGATGGATGGAAGGAAGGATTGCTAACTGAAAGAGTCGATGGAGAGAGAAAGGGAGGATGATGGATGACTGAAAGGGTGGATGGGTGGAAGGATCAGTGACTGGACGGATGAATGAGTAGGTCAAAGGATGGCTGGAAAGGTGAAAGGGTAAATCACTGGATGGAAGAGTGAATGGATGGATAGGTAGAAGAGTGAATGGCTGAGTGTACAGATGGATAGGGTGAAAGGGCTGATGGATGGATAATGGATGGATGAGTGAAAGGATGGATGAAGGGATGGATGAGTGAAATGAAAGGTGGAAGGATACATGATGGATAGGTTTGCAAATGGCTGAATATGTCTAGATATGGCTGGGCTTACTTATATACAATTGCGCGACCTCTGATGTGTCTGTAAAACTTATCCAATTGTCCTGAAGTTTTGTCCTGAATTTTGACCTCCTGTCCTGAATTTGTGTCCTGAATTTTGACCCTTTGTCCTGAATTTTTACACTCACCATCCTGAATTTGCACCAATGCCAGTTGGTCACCCTACTCTGGTGGATTCTAGAAATTGCTGTGGAAACATACAACGCTCACACTCTGGTTGCATGAGGCTAAAGCCCTTGTTGATATTGCATGAAAAGAGATACTCCAAGACAGAACCGCCTGGGCGCCATCTTGTGTGACAGTATTTGTGTCATTGAAGATCTTACAGCGGTTCTCTGGTGTGTGTCCAATCCGAGCAAGCTCTGCCGCGCCGAGATCCCTTCCTCGCGGCTTTCTGGCTTATGAGGGGCACTGCTGTGGGGCTGAGTTGAGGACAGGGCCCCTGGCAGCTTGGGGCCCGGACCTGTCCTTCACTTCTACGGAGGAGGAGCTCACATGGTGGATAAGCTACCCACAAGTTAAAGGTAGAGTACCTGTCTCCGTTTGATTACATACGTATTTGTTTAACATGAACGTCTGCATATTTTGTATATGTTTTATAAGAGGATGCCATTGTGATATATAGCGCCCTACGCCTCTATCGCAAAAAAGGCTTTCAAGACAGAGAGTAAAATGCTGAAAACATGTATTAATTTATTTATTTATTGGAAACATGCTGACTGACACAGCATCTGCTGCTCCAGAGGCCTGGAAATCGCAGACATATCCAGTTTCTTCCCAAGTCTGAGCCACCATTCCATCCTTCCTCCTTAGAGGAGACATCGCTTCTAGGCACTAGGAGAATCTGGCATCTGCAACGCTGGGTGTGGAATGGGCGCAGCAGGCTGGTGTTCCCTTTTGGGGGGCTTAGCTGTTCTCCCCCAGGGTGTGCTTGTCGAACAGGTACTCGCCCATGCCGTTTTGGGGCACGCCCAGGCGCTTCAGGTTGGTGATGTAATCTCCAAGTTCTTTGATGGCCTTCACCTGCTCCTCCAGGTACTCAGACTCCAGGAAGTCACAGAGCTGTCAAAAGAGACAAAACCAAGGTTACTTAAGTGACTGAAACAGAGTTGATAAAGAAAAAGAAAGCACGAGGGAAAGAATAAATCAGACAGTAAAGGGGTAAACCTATCAAAAGAGGTCAGAATAGTAGAACGAGTACTTCTAGAGCAAAGTGAGCGAGCAATCATATGGGCGCCCAGTGACCCCTGTAGAAGCACATAAATGTGTTTGTCTGTCTTGGAGTGATTGATCTGCTACTGCCAGGTTTTCTTGCTCTTGCTAACTGGCCTAAAAGATGTGCCCATGTCTGAGCCCCCATGTTCCCCATCCTGGCACTCAAGACCCGAAAGTTAAAACAGCTTGCTGAGCCGAAGCTATGCACAGTTCTGCTACTGAAAGGACCATATACTAATTCACATGAGCCCAGTCAGGCACCTGCTTGTCTTCTTGGTGGTAATCCGGTCATGCCATTGATACTAAAACTGAGGGTGTAGTAGGCCTCATATTGCTTGTAACAGGGAGACCATGGCCATAGCTGGTGTCTAGGCAATGCCTTGGGTGGAAATGTCTTTGATTCACAAACCATTTTTGTGATAAACGGGTTTGACTCCAACAAACATGATGCAAAAAGAACAATTGATGGACAGAATGCAGAAAAATGTCATACATTCCCCCCAGTATAGAGATCTGGGCCTAAATCCATTATTTTCTTTGCTCACCATGCCATTCCAGTTTGGACCCAGCCAGAGGCAAATCAGTCTTGACCCCGCACCCAATGGGAACAGTCCAGCCCGAACTGCCAGACCAGGTCCCACATGGACTGGAAACAAGCATCCTAGGACCGGTTCGGGCTTTCAGCCCTCATCAGCTAGGATAGCTTGACTCCAGTGGCATGGAGAGCACAGGACCCACGTCTGCGCATACCTGTCCCACTCGGGGTGACAAATGGAAAAAAAACAAATGATGGACAGAATGCAGAACAATGTCATACATTCAACCCAGTACGGAGAACTGGGAATAAATCCATTATTTTTTTGCTCACCATGTTTGGACCCAGCCATATGTAAAACAGTGTTGACCCTGCGCCCAATGGGAACAGTCCAGCCCGAACTGCCAGGCCAGACTGATTTGCATATGGCTTGGTCCAAACTGGGGTGGCGTAGTGGGCAAAATAACAATGGATTTAATCCAGATCTCTTGATTGGGGGAGAATGTTTGCATCATTCAGCATTCGGTCCATCATTTGTTGCAGTTACACTTTTCGCCCAAAGTGGGACGGGTGTGCCGAGACATGGGTCCCATGCTCACTGTGCCACTGGATTCAAGCTAGCCTGGCTGATAAAGGGTTAAGGGTGACATACCCCGAAACCAGTCCCAGGAGGCTTGTTTCTGGTCCAGGGAGGACCTGGCTGGGCAGTTCGGTCTGGACTGTTCCCATGAGGCACAGGGTCAAGACTGATTTGGATATGGCTGGGTTTGACTTGTCTCTTGACTGGGGGAGAATGTTTGAATCATTCAGCATTCCATCCATCATTTGTTGCAGTTACACTTTTCGCCCAAAGTGGGACTGGTATGGCGAGACGTGGGTCCCTTGCTCACTGTGCCACTGGATTCAAGCTAGCCAGGCTGATGAAGGGTGACAAACCCCGAAACCGGTCCCATGATGCTTGTTTCGGGTCCAGGGAGGACCTGGTTTGGCAGTTCGGTCTGGACTGTTCCCATGAGGCACAGGGTCAAGACTTATTTACATATGGCTGGGTCCAAACTTGGAGGGCGTAGTGAGCAAAAGAACAATGGATTTAACCCAGGTCTCTTGACTGGGGGAGAATGTTTGAATCATTCAGAATTCCGTCCATCAGTTGTTGCAGTTACAATCCAAAAAATATGGGACAGTGTTTTCTGTGCTAACCGCCACTGCCCTCACATTAGCGCAGTGAGCACAGCACTGTGTGGAACAAGCTATCCCCAAGGGATGCTGCAAGAGGAATAGGTTTGTGCGCCTGTAAGGATACCTTGTTCTCTGCCTGAAAAGCATCTTGCACTGCCCATGCCTTTAGGCTCCCCTAAGAAGCGCAGAGGGTTAAGGGATGTAAGCTTCAAGAGGAGTGAAGCAGGGCAACAACGATGTGGGGGAGGGGATTAATTTGATATGTTGAAGAGATTGGAGTTAATGATAGAAGGGGCGACATGGGAGACACACAAACACCAGATTAGCACAGACTGTTTACTATCAATTTAATAACGAGGGGAACAGTATAGTTGTCTAGTGATAGCATTGCATATTTTTTGAACAATTAGGTGACCACTTTTAAAACGTAATATAATTGATATTAATGCAAATGTAGTATGTACAGTGGCACACAGCATTTTAATGGATGTTTAATTAATTTTCCAGTTACCCCTGATGAAGGGCCCACGGAGGCCCGAAATGCATTGGGTTGTTAATAAACTGCTTTGGATGAAATGTGCTTCAGTGCGTATTCTTGATAGAAGAGGTTCGGATGGCCCATCATGAATACTAGAAACTTTGGAAATTGGCATTTCCTTGCACGTGGACCTAACAATGGTTAACTAAAAAGATGAAGAAGTTTAAATATGGATTACATAGGACTCATTGGATAATGAATACTTTGATCTGCTGACGCAGCAGCGATTGTGCCATGGTTTTGGGGCACGAGTTTTGTGTCCCAGCGTTGTGACTTTAGGCTCCCCTGGCATGTTCCTAGCTTTGCCCAGCCACATCAGCACCATAGGGCAGTGCACATCATTTTGTCAGTAGCCTTTACTTAGCTCTTGTTGCTACTGTAAGTATACCTGTGTGTGTTACCTGCGGGCAAAGTTACCATACCAGGGGGCACCAAAAGTACAAAGGGAGACAGCAGCAATTGCTACCTGCAAGTCATCCTGCAACTCGAAAAATGAGCATGCCTTTTTGAAGCACATTCAAAGGAAGGTGATATGGCATTTGTGTGCTGGAGGTAGATGCCTCAAACAGTGGAACACTCGGGCCTGATTCACAAACCTAAACTAAGGGCCATATGTATCAAGCAAATTAGCATTTGCAAAGGCCGAAATTCGATTCGGCCTTTGCGAATGCTAATTTGCTAAATGGTATGTATGAAACATTCTGGCAGCAAAATAAGGAATCGCAAAATTTGCCATTCCTTATTTTGCGATTGCACCTAAGGAATCGCAAATTGTGCGATTCCTTAAATGCAATGTATCAAAGAAAAATTAATGCAAAAATGCCCATAAGGATTCTCAAATTACCACCAACTTCTAGTTGGTGGTAAGTTGCGAATTCTTTTTAAAAAGCAATTTATTTAAAATCCAAAGGTGCCATATGACGCTCATACAGTCCCTGAGATAGCCTTGTAAGGACTCAAACTTATGCCTTCTGGTTACACTAGGATCTCTTTTTTAACAAGCATTTGCAATGCAATAGGTCTCGCATTAGGAAAGTTTCAGCTATTGTTATTGTAAATGACACATTTTTTATTTATGTGTTGGTTTTGAAAATAGCAACGTTAATAGCTTTGTCATTTACAATGCCAATAGTTATACCTTTCGCAAATGTGACACCTATAGCATTTGTAATGCAATATGTGTTGTATTCACGTGACTTAGATATATTGATATTACAAATAACAATGACTTTTAATTTTTTTTAATAATTAATACTTGATAGTGATTTAAAATGGCAATAGCTTAAACCTGTGTAAATAACTTTTGGGAAGATTATGTTCAGTGTATTTGATTGGAGCTAGATAGATAGATAGGTAGTTAGATATAGAGTGAGGGCGATAGATAGATAGATAGATAGAGTGAGGGCGATAGATAGATAGATAAATAGATAGATAGATAGATAGATAGATAGATAGATAGACAGATAGATAGATAGATAGATAGATAGATAGATAGATAGATAGATAGATAGATAGATAGATAGATAGATAGATAGATAGATAGATAGATAGATAGATAGATAGATAGATAGATAGATAGATAGATAGATAGATAGATAGATAGATAGATAGATAGATAGATAGAGTGAGGGCGATAGATAGATAGATAGATAGATAGATAGATAGATAGATAGATAGATAGATAGATAGATAGATAGATTGATAGATAGATAGAGTGAGGGCAATAGATAGATAGATAGAGTGAGGGCAATAGATAGATAGATAGATAGATAGATAGATAGAGTGAGGGAATGGATAGATAGATAGATAGAGCGAGGGTGATAGATAGATAGATAGATAGATAGATAGATAGATAGATAGATAGATAGATAGAGTGAGGGAGATAGATAGAGAGATAGATAGATAGATAGATAGATAGATAGATAGATAGATAGATAGATAGATAGATAGATAGATAGATAGATAGATAGATAGATAGATAGATAGGATAGATAGTATACTTTACTGAGAACCCACTAAATGTGTTAACACAGGGTCAGTTCCTCAAGGGACTCTTGAACCCATGTATCCATGAAAAATCAAATAGAGGTGCTTATGTATATGAGGCTAGGTACTGCAGATGACCTCAAACTCCATGCACATCTGAGGACCACAAAAAAAGTAATTTAGTTAAAAGCCCCATCCACGAAGACATCATAGAAGCCAAGTAGGCTAATATCAGAACTTATGAGAACCCTCAATACTGATATGCTCATCTGCTAGATTATTTGAGAAACCATAGAATCCATGTCCACCAGAAGAGCACCTCTGAGATCACGCAAGCCTAATGCATCAGGGCACTGCTGAAATCCTTACACTAGTGGCTGTACTCCATCTCTAGCACTAGACAACCCACACAGTTGATATACAAAAGGCCAGCACCTGTTAACTCAAAAGCACTAGAATCTCACGGAAGACATGTTCTTTACAGCACCTCTGATAACTTCACAGAACCTTTTGTGTAGGAGTATTCATTCGCTTAAAGGAAACAAAGAGCACCCCCAGATACCTTAAGTAAATACTGGGTGCTTCTGTGCTATATTGATATTAGAGCAAGAGTTTCCAGGTCATCCCATGTCATCTGGACATCTTTTTTTATTCTAGCTCTTATTCTGGCTTTTATTCTAGATTCTGGAAGTTGTAGTCTTAGATAATTTTACTTGATACAAGTGGACAGGCATGCCTGAAAACAATGATTCAATTACATCAAACAGTTGGTTCAAGAGAAAGAGCAATAGCAAAATATAATTACACACAGCAAACTAAGATTAGCAAATCATACTGAATAAGAACAAGACAGTGAAGGGGCAGGAGAGAGTGAGACAGAAATAGAGGAAGAGTGGAGAGGCCAGGACAGTGAAGGGGCAGGAGAGAGTGAAACGGAAACTGAGGAAGAGTGGAGAGGCCAAGAGAGTGAAAGGGCAGGAGAGAGTGAGACAGAAATAGAGGATGAGTGGAGAGGCCAGGACAGTGAAGGGGCAGGAGAGAGTGAAACGGAAACTGAGTAAGAGTGGAGAGGCCAAGACAGTGAAGGGGCAGGAGAGAGTGAGACAGAAATAGAGGAAGAGTGGAGAGGCCAAGACAGTGAAGGGGCAGGAGAGAGCGAAACGGAAACTGAGGAAGATTGTAGAGGCCAAGACAGTGAAGGGGCAGGAGAGAGTGAGACAGAAATAGAGGAAGAGTGGAGAGGCCAAGACAATGAAGAGGCAGGAGAGAGTGAGAGAGAAATAGAGGAAGAGTGGAGAGGCCAGGACAGTGAAGGGGCAGTAGAGAGTGAAACGGAAACTGAGGAAGAGTGGAGAGGCCAAGAGAGTGAAAGGGCAGGAGAGAGTGAGACAGAAATAGAGGAAGAGTGGAGAGGCCAAGACAGTGAAGGGGCAGGAGAGAGTGAAACGGAAACTGAGGAAGAGTGGAGAGGCCAAGACAGTGAAGGGGCAGGAGAGAGTAAAACGGAAACAGAGGAAGATTGTAGAGGCCAACACAGTGAAGGGGCAGGAGAGAGTGAAACGGAAACAGAGGATGAGTGGAAAGGCCAAGACAGTGAAGGGGCAGGAGAGAGTGAAACGGAAACTGAGGAAGAGTGGAGAGGCCAAGACAGTGAAGGGGCAGGAGAGAGCGAAACGGAAACTGAGGAAGATTGTAGAGGCCAACACAGTGAAGGGGCAGGAGAGAGTGAAACGGAAACAGAGGATGAGTGGAAAGGCCAAGACAGTGAAGGGGCAGGAGAGAGTGAGACAGAAATAGAGGAAGAGTGGGGAGGCCAAGACAATGAAGGGGCAGGAGAGAGTGAGAGAGAAATAGAGGAAGAGTGGAGAGGCCAGGACAGTGAAGGGGCAGGAGAGAATGAAACGGGAACTGAGGAAGAGTGGAGAGGCCAACAGAGTGAAAGGGCAGGAGAGAGTGAGACAGAAATAGAGGAAGAGTGGAGAGGCCAAGACAGTGAAGGGGCAGGAGAGAGTGAAACGGAAACTGAGGAAGAGTGGAGAGGCCAAGACAGTGAAGGGGCAGGAGAGAGTAAAACGGAAACAGAGGAAGAGTGGAGAGGCCAAGACAGTGAAGGGGCAGGAGAGAGTGAGACAGAAATAGAGGAAGAGTGGAGAGGCCAGGACAGTGAAGGGGCAGGAGAGAGTGAAACGGAAACTGAGGAAGAGTGGAGAGGCCAAGACAGTGAAGGGGCAGGAGAGAGTGAGACAGAGATAGAGGAAGAGTGGAGAGGCCAAGACAGTGAAGGGGCAGGAGAGAGTGAAACGGAAACTGAGGAAGAGTGGAGAGGCCAAGACAGTGAAGGGGCAGGAGAGAGTTAGACAGAAATAGAGGAAGAGTGGAGAGGCCAAGACAGTGAAGGGACAGGAGAGAGTGAGAGAAATAGAGGAAGAGTGGAGAGGCCAAGGCAGTGAAGGGGCAGGAGAGAGTGAGAAAGAAATAGAGGAAGAGTGGAGAGGCCAAGACAGTGAAGGGGCAGGAGAGAGTGAGACAGAAATAGAGGAAGAGTGGAGAGGCCAAGACAGTGAAGGGGCAGGAGAGAGTGAGACAGATATATAGGAAAAGTGGAGAGAGAGGAGAGAGTGGTGTGAGAGGAGAGAGTGGGGAGAGTGAGGATAGTGAGGATAGGGGAGATTGAAGTGAGAGGGAGGGGAGAGTGGTGAGAGGGGAGAATGGGGGAGTGAGGAGAGGGAAGAGGGGAGAAAGGGGAGAGGAGAAGAGAGGAGAGAGGAGAGGAGAGGGGAGAGTGGAGAGACTGAGGGGAGGGGAGAGTCAGGAGATAGAGGAGAGGAGATTTTATAGTATTGTTAGAAAGGAAATGTAACTAAATAAGGGGGGATGCAAGAGGAGAATGATATGGGAGTGACCAAGAGCGTGAGAGAGAGAGAAATATATTCTAGGATAGCTGAGTGGACTAAAGCGATTACCCGAGACATTTGCCTGGGACTTGTAGACTAAAACTAGCGTCACGTCTTTCTGACGCCAAAGAATCGAGAACCATTGAGTCGGGTAACACAGACACCTGTTTGGCGCGCCTGGAGATGAGTGGGAGTCTGCAATGCGCTGTATCAAAGGTCGCTATCAGCTGTCCAAGAGTCAGAGACTTTTAAAAAATACAGGCAGAGATAACAGCTTGGAAACTTATACTGGATGGCTCATTAGCAGATCATATAAACAGCCCTGGCACGTGCAGGGCCTATGCCCTGGAAAGGGAGAGCACCAGGAAAGAATAGGAGAGAGCCACACAGGACCAGCGTGAAAGGTGACACAGACATGATTAGACAGCGACACAAGGAACAAAATAAAACACACAGAATGAAACACAGGTAGACAAGCACCAAACAAAAAGAGGAAAAGGGCACCCAAAGCTGGGAAACAAATAAAGAATCATAACGAACTGAAAGGTACATGCAAGTCAAACGCACCTACAAAGTTAGTGAGAGATGAACAAGAGAATGTTGTAAGTTGGCCAATAGAAAGAAGTACAGCAAGAGAACGAAAGTGGAGATAAAAAAGGCAAGGAAAGATGGCAGAGGCGAGCAGATCGAATAAACAATATACACAGACACTTGTGCAGACTGAAAGAAACCTGCCCCACCGCACCCAGACTGTGTGACTGCAGGTTTGGGGTACACTAGCTTCTGGACTTCGTCGGACCGTGCAAAGCCATTTAATAACTAAAATTAAGTTTGTCAAAGGGGAAATCCCTGGAGTCGACTAGTCCACTAATCACTCTTGGCCTTTCTTGTTGTAGAAGAAAAGGTCACAATATGCCATGGGTATTCGGACAAACATAAAAATAGGTTTCCACAAAGAAATAGTCTTGTTTACAATCTAGATTTATTAAAATTACATTTAATTAAACAATAAAAACAAGGTAAATTCATACAATTCTTCCAAAACAATTAAAATCCAAGATTAGGTACCTTGGAGGGATAAAAATGATTATTCAACAATGTGACACAAGCACAATATTACGGTACACGATAAATGGAAAGACATTCAAAATATGTTCACAATAAACAACAGACTAAACATAATCACAACAAACCCCTCATGTATAAGTGGCCCACTTGATATCTCTGCCACTGTATTTCACTAGATCCAATGGCCATAGACAGTTTGGTTACTCTAAAGCTTTAGTGGAGAGATGTAATACCCATCTAAAGTTTTACCCGGCCCTATCTGGATTCTTTTAGACCAAACAGTGCGTCGACGCGTTTCGGTGCTTAACACTTGATCTCGTGGCACCTTCCTCAGGACTTCTTATTTCTGGGGTTTCGGGGAACGGATGGATACACCGTATCCTTGGGACCGTGTAGGAAACGTTCCAAGATGGGGTCTATTTGATGTATCACTTTTTGCTACTACAGATGTAGTGCTTGGAGCCTTCTCTCTCCTGTATAGGGAGCTCCTTTTTATGGGGTTCCTTGATTTTTTGTTTGTTTGTTCACTCGAGTGAAGGAACGAGGCAGAAGCAGACAAACAGCGCTAACCTGAACACATCCAGTTCAGGAGTAGACCAAGGACTTTGTATGCCCGTTCTAAGAACGTTTTAAAAACATTTGAGATACACGACAAGTGGGCAAACGCCTGAAAAACAAAAAATCATAGCAAGCTGCCTTGCTGCGCTGTCCTATGCCAAAATGCCATGAACGGGGCCCTAAATGATTTATTTAGAGGTGCTTCTGTGAGAGGTCTATGGAGGTATTAATGTGCTACGAGAGTGATTATGAGGTGCTTCTATGGATGTGATAATGTACTACAAGAGGTTATTGTGAGGTGATATTGTGAGAGTGTTAAGGAGTTGTTATGTACGATGAGGGATTTGGGGATCTTGTAAGAGCTCTTCCCTTCAGCACGAGGAGGATTGTATATGTAGGAGGTTTTTACAGCTCCCCCCAGGTTCTAGTTCTATCCCACACTCAGAGATTAGGCAACGTTTTATCAAGGATAGTGTCTACTTCTTTGGGTCATTTTATGGGCAAATCCCCAAGCCACAATCTGTAGAGAGATCATTTCAGATTATCTCCAACTGGATAATTAGGGCTCTATACCATGGTTGAAATACATTGACACAACTTTTCAAGTGCCGGGGTTTTGTCTCCGTTGTTCTTGTCTCCGATTAGGTTACAGAAAGGAGACAAATCAAAAATAAAAGTCTCTTTTTAGAAGGTTGCCTTCAGTTAAGAATGCAGAAGGAGCTGGCCAAGAGCTCTGTCTCGACTTACTACCGTATCCTTGCCAGCTCAGGATCCGTTCTTTCTCTTTCTCTTGAACTAACATTATGGGAAAGGCCCCTTCTCTTCCGTTTTAGACCAGGCTCAGTATGGTGGCTTATGAGTATTAGAATGCCAACTGACACCTTGGGAGGACCCTCCCGGGCGTGTCCCTGAGATGGGGTTTCCTCACAATCACTAATGCGTTACATACTTTTGTGTAATTGTTTTAGTTATGCCTTGAGACTTTTTTTGAAACCTCTTTTAAAATCCTTGGGTACTGAAGCTGTGAACAGGCTTTGCACGAATTGCAATCGTTAGATATTTCAATTATCCGTGTCAGGGTGTGTTCTTTCCTTAAAGCAGCTGTTTCAGCTAGGAAAACTATGGACGAATAGGACCACCTGTTTTAAAATGTTTGTATTCTGATTTTAGATATTTACTGTACTTGATTAGTTCATATTTAATAGATGCACTATGGACTTTATATGCAGATATGTGAATTGTTTTAAAGGACTTATCTGCCAGTAGTTTTTTTTATTTTGTTGAGCATTAGCAATTATGCTATATGGTTTTTGGATAATTTTCTTATAAATTATGTTGAGGTTGATGGAGTTATTTGTTTTATACTCCTGCAATTGCTCTGTATTGCTTCTGTCTTTTATGGTCATATATGGCCGAATAAAGAATGAATGAATATATATTGTACTACGAGATGTTACTGTGAAAGTTCTATGGAGGTGTTTATGTAATACGAGAGTTATTAGGAGGTGTTACTGTGAGAGTTCTACAGGGGTGTTACTGTTAAAGTGTTACAGAGGTGTTACTGTACTACATGAGGTTTTGAGAGTTGTTACTGTGAGAGTTATTGAGAGGTATTACTGTGAGAATACCTCTGAGGTGTTTATGTACTACGAGAGTTATTAGGAGGTGTTACTGTGAGAGCTCTACAGGGGTGTAACTGTTAAAGTGTTACAGAGGTGTTACTGTACTGCATGAGTTTTGAGAGTTGTTACCGTGAGAGTTATTGAGAGGTATTACTGTGAGAGTACCTCTGAGGTGTTTATGTATTACGAGAGTTATTAGGAGGTATTACTGTGAGAGTACTACAGGGGTGTTACTGTTAAAGTGTTACAGAGGTGTTACATGTACTACATGAGTGTTTGAGAGTTGTTACTGTGAGAGTTATTACTGTGAGAGTACCATTGAGGTGTTTATGTACTATGAGAGTTATTAGGAGGTGTTACTGTGAGAGTTCTACAGGGGTGTTACTGTTAAAGTGTTACATAGGTATTACTGTACTGCATGAGGTTTTGAGAGTTGTTACTGTGAGAGTTATTGAGAGGTAATACTGTGAGAGTACCACTGAGGTGTTTATGTACTATGAGAGGTATTAGGAGGTGTTACTGTGAGAGTTCTACAGGGGTGTTACTGTTAAAGTGTTACAGAGGTATTACTGTACTGCATGAGGTTTTGAGAGTTGTTACTGTGAGAGTTATTGAGAGGTAATACTGTGAGAGTACCACTGAGGTATTTATGTACTACGAGAGTTATTAGGAGGTGTTACTGTGAGAGTTCTGTTAAAAAGGGTTCCAAAGACAACCGGTAACCAAAGACCCTTTTATGTTGCCCGGCGGTATCGCCTCTATGACCCACCAATATTAATCAATGAAGAAGCAGGCGCTGGAGACTGGAAGGCAGGAAACGAGGATTTTATTCTCTCCGGAGGAGAACACATCAAGTCAGACAGCAAGTATCGTCACGAGGTTGTCTACCCACATCTCTGAGGCCTGGCCTCTTATACTAGGGTTTACGACCTTTATTGCACATAACACATTCTCGCAATATTTTAGTACTTGAAAGAACATCCTCAGAATCTCCCCTCCAGACCCGTTCCCACATACATTTACAGTTGGATTCCCCACCCCGGTCACAACAGGTGTTGGTTGTCGCACAGCAGGGCATTCCGCCGATTCACGGAATGCATGGGGTTGATCGGATCTCATGGGGTGGGGGCTTTGATCGGTTCGGGGGTCTTTTGATGGGGAGGGGAAGCTTCCTACTGTACGGGGTAATAAACAGTATCCGCAGAGCCAGGTGGCGGCCTGGGAACAGGGAAGACAAACGGGGACACAGGAAAAAGGGGTTTGCATCAAAAGGGTTTGAGGCCATGAAAGGAATGAGGGGAGGTGTCGCGCTGGGAACAGGATGGGATTCAGTGGTGAAGCTGCGCTGAAGAGGGGTTTATGACCCAAGGCATGAGAGAGCGGGGGTTGTCAGCGTGCAGGGGAATGTTTGCAAGGTTAAGAGAGAGAGAGACGCGCTGGCTATCAGCGAGGAGCAGGGAGGCCATGGTGCTCAAAAATGGCTGCCGCTTACGCGCACGAATGGGCTTGGGAAAGGGGCAAGATGGCGCCGATAATGTTCACCAAGTTTGTATTTATTTTTCACAGTCCTCCCTTTAACATTTCCAAGACATCTTGCTGGTCTATTTCCTATCTACACCTATATGCAGCGATCATAAGTAAGGGAGAGGGGATTTAGGCGAAAGAACTGTACATAAACATCACATTATAAACATCATATTGAAAAATCTCATCATTTAGTAGGCGGGTTCATCGTTAAGTTGGTTGCAGAAAAAGTCATCGTAATGCAATATCAGACTAAAATTATGTAGCGAGGGCGTTGGGTACAGATCATAGAATAAGAACTGGTAAGTTATCATATAAGTAAGTCCTTTTTGTATACGGCGAGTGCGTAGCCAGTCCAATGGTGATTGGGAGAGAAAGGAGACACAGAAAAAAATATCAGAGTTCTCGTTGTCCTTTGTCGTCTTCTGTCAGCACTGTTGAGCACCTGGATTACCTATCAACAGAAATGTTCATGTGGATTGAGTCGTTGGGGGTCTGCAGGTAGGGGTGCATTCTGTTTGGTTTTCGTCAGACCTCGTAGGAGAAATGCGTTACGGTTTTGGAGCAGGTGCATCTTCTTCCGTAATGCAGAGCATAGATTTGCAATGGGAAATGCAATTGTTCCGGAATTGTGAGATCTGTTCGTTTCTTGAGTCTCTGTGGTGGGCATTTCCTGTTGCTTCCATCATCTTCAAGGTGCTTGGTAGCGGGCAGAACCATAGACTTTGTTTATCTTTTCTTCGGGGGCGACCCTTGGTGGAGTTCTAGGTCACCGTTCTGGGATTTTAACATAGTCCGTGGTCTACTTAGCCGGAGTTCCCTCCCTTCTGCCGCAGGGAGTACTCTTCTCTGGGTGGCTCAGTAGGATTTGGAGGAACTTGGGAGTTCGGGTGGAAAGGTGCGGGTGTGAACAGTCCTTATGGTAGGTCGGAGGAGGAGGGGATGGAGCAAGGCCAAGTCGGGAACAGATCAGGGGGAGGCGGAGAGTTCGCGACAGGCGAGTCCGTAACCATGTTCAGAGAGCGGGGGCTTTTGGCACACGTTGATCATATAGCAGGGGCTTCAGGTCAGCCCTTTCCTTAGCTTTGTCTGAAACAATGCCCCGTCCGGCGTCTCCTTACTGCTGTGGTCTCGCCTTGGCCTCCGTCGCTGATGTTCCACAATCCGCAGTCAGGCCGCGTGCTCCCACATCCGGTCTCTTTCTCCTCCGACGGTGATACCCTTAAATGAGTTTTGAAAAGACAGTCTTTAGAGATATTGCAGAAGAAGGTATTTACATAAGTCTATTTCTCTCCCAACACCAAGCAACTGGGGCAAGCACTCGCTACATCGGAGATTCTTGCGACTAACGTATAGACAATTGATGATGGGCTTGCTGGATTCCTTACGACTTCCTTTTGTTGGCTAATTCTTTGACGCTTTGATTATTATTACGTTCATTTGTCATATGTCTATTATAGTAGATGTCAGTTCTTCTGGCAGAGACCCATTTCCCTAGTACAAGTCTTGAAAGGCTAGGCTAGTCTTCAGGGCCTTGTATTTTACAAAAAGTGCAACGTGCTATTCACCATAGTCTGATAGGCATCCTTCTGAGGGATGAACATAGGCTAAACAAGTCTGCATTACATAAAAACATCTTATTTCCAACCAGGCTTACTGCAACAAGTTCTTTCGATTTTCAATCTAATTTTCAACTTTTGCACACATCCTTCTAACTTTCTATATAAATCCTCGCAACCTGGTTACTACAAAAACTCGGGGGGGGGGGTAGTTTGCGATAATTATTAAACTTATCCTCGGGGAAGGAGGGATCTTATGGACAACAACTAGGGACACAGTGAATTAGAGCAGGGGGCGTTTTTCAGGCTCTCGTTCAGGGCAGCTGACACAAAACTGGGGCATTTTGGGTAGATGGGGGTGTCTCGATCATTTCTTACAGCTTGGGGTACGGAGACAATTTTCAATGGGGATGGTCGCATTACCACAGACACATTTTATCATAGAAGCCACTGACAAATAGTTCCCTGAGGGTGGGTCAAATTTAGGGAACCTTAGTCGTCTTACCTGTCCCTTTCCTATCGGTCAATTTAATTTTCATCCATATTTTAGTAGAAAAGGAGAGGTAGTAACGTGGTACCGACACAATTTTAATTAGGAACAAATTTGTGCAAATACTTGTGGTATTTGGGGCCAATCAGGAGGTGCACCAGGTTCGCCAATTAGGTGCCAGTTGCTAGGAAGAGGGAAAGTGTGGAGGGGTGGAAGAGTGAGTGAGAGAGAGAGAGAGAGAGAGAGAGAGAGGGAGAGAGAGAGTAAGAGAGAGAGAGAGAGAGAGAGAGAGGGAGAGAGAGAGAGAGAGAGAGAGAGAGACAGACAATAGGCCAAACAGTACACGTGCGACGTAGAGAATGACCGTGTATTGTTTGGGCTATTCAGTGCGTTACCTAACGTTTAGACGTTTCGGGTCTGTGTTAGGAGGTAGAAGCATGCAGTTTTGGGACAAAAAAAAGCATTAGATCAGGTAAAAAGGTCGTGAGAGCGTCCTTGTTGTGCCATTTTGCAGCGCTAGTCCGTCTTCATGCATCGGGCGTGACGTGGTTCCAGATCCCTTATGATACTCTAATCGGAATTCTAATGTAACCTGCAGAGGGAAAAAAAGGGGGAAAAGGGGAGGTAGGGGGACAACATTCGAACACATCAAATGTATGGGCACGAAAAGTCCTTTACTTACCACTTACTCGTACTTATCTCTTCGGGATATAATCCCTTAGGGTTCTGGTTTCCTAAAGTCATGGGGGCAGGCAATGTGATAGGTTGTTCATGGGGAGGTTCGAGGATGGCATTAAGGATCGTGTGTAGTGAAAAACGCTAAAAAGAGGAATCAGAGGTGCCTAGCGTGAGGTACCCGGTTTTGTAGATGTATCCGGCCTTCGGGATCCCTAAATCATTCCCAAAGCTGTGATGTTCTAAGGCATATCAGTTCTTCGTTCAACCCTGTACCTTAGTACCTTCAATCACCATATTTTTTATCAATCACACCGTTTTACTTTACCCATTCTCAGAAGTCGAGGTCCTTCTTCATACGTCAGTTCCTGAGCTTAGTCGCATATCTTGGAGGCAGCGTATCATACCTTTGATTCGACCATCAACCCAGGGCCGAACAACCGTTTCTCGGATAACCTTAAAAAAAGAGCAGAACAGTTGCGCACAGAAAAACCCTCCCACCGATACCCGCATTCACAAAAGTATGCGATGCCTATTCATAGCTTTTTAAGACCTTTATTTGTAGAATTATTCAGTACGTAAAATGTGAGAGCGCAATTCATATTTTGGCCTGACATGTCGTCGATGGAAGCACATACAGTAGGGGGTTATTTTGTAGCACAAGAACATGTAAAAAAGGTCTAATTAATTATTTGCAAGTAACCAAAAACATTTCATTGCGTGACGAAGGAATCAGGGGCATTTCAGTTCATAAATGGAAACACAGTCAAGCTCATCGTGATCACATTTCCTAGAGGTAAACCGCGGGTGTACATCATAAGCGATGTTATGTATCAGTTACAACAAATATCAAAAATAAATTGTTCATTGAGATCAACGTTTTACGGAACCCTTCTTAAATGTTCGCCAAGTGAACCCTCCTCCCTTTAACATCGAGTGCGCAATGGTTCGTATATGTATATATATATATCTTAGTACATCAAGTTTCATTAGCTAAGGAACACCGCGAGGCATCCGTTAGTTTCCATTGATACCGGCGCCATTTTGGGCGAGGCCGGTTTAGTCCGGAAGTAGCATCAGGGGCAAAATATCCCCGACAATTGGCGGTTGGACCAGAGTCCCTTTCGGCAGTTCAAAAGAAAACTGTGCTAACAGAGGGGCTGGCGGTGTGGACCGTCAATCAAGAGAGGGAGGGGGTAGAGTCTCTTACCGGGTCATGTTGATGTTCAGCCGGAACTTGTTCGAGTTCGTTAGCCCATAATGTTCCTGGGTGGTTCAGACGGAAGCTGATGCAGACACGAGAGCACCGCCATCTTGTTGCTGTGCCGTGGTTATTTCATTTGAGATCAATGCAACTGTTCCTCACCGGAAGCCTGAAGGGGCCGAGGGCTCTTGGGACTTTGGTAGAATCTTCAAAGTCGAGGGGATGTTTGTCGATGGTGGGGGCTTGCGCCCAGGTGGGCAAGTGCCCGAGTTGCAATTTCGGACAAAGTTACTCCAGCGGCCTAGACCCGCCTTTCGAGGGCCCAGACGCCATTTTGAGACCCTGTGGCAGCCACCTTTGCCGTATCCATCAGGAGAGGAAGAAGCTTCTTGTGATGGTGAAAGACGGAGCATCATGTTGTTGGAGCAGGACATTTTGGTTCGGGGCGCCAGGGTGCAGCAGTGGAGCCTTCATCTGGGGAGGTGAGGGAGGCTCACCCGTGCCGTCTCCCTCTCCCGGTGCATCCTACACCGTCCCTTGGAATCAGGGGCGCACATGATGACCACCCTACACCCCTGATTCCGACTCTTGGGGGACCACTGTACATCCGGTGCTCCGTAAATATGCCCGTCGGACATTGTATGTCCTGTACTACGCAAGTATACCAGCCGGGTCTTGTATGTCCTGTACTGAGAAAATATACGAGTCGGGCATTGTATGTCCTGTGTTGCGGAAATACACCAGCCGGGCATTATATTTCCTGTGCAGCGTAGGTATATGGCCGTCGCCCGGCTGGAGGACATCGGCGTCTGGCCAGGGCAGGGAAGCCTCCTACCTGTGGAGGTGGAAGAGGCTCGTCCGCGTCGCCTCTTCCTCCCTGCCCGCCCTGCATCCGTTCGATGGAGGAATTCGTGATGGCCGGACCAGGAGATACGAGGGAGGGGGTCTTTAGCAGCCGCCCCCTCCCTACTCACGGCCCGGGGGACGCCATCCCTGGAAGGGCAGTATGGGAAGACCATTTCATTGCCTGCTTGGTGGAGCCTCCAGGACCTTCTCGCCGGCGATCCCTTTTGGCTCATGGCTGCTGGCAGGCCCCGCCCCACACGTGCTATGTGTTTCGGATGGGCGGGACCATCGAACTGTTACATTTCGAGGACTTCCGGAGTGAGCATAACATGTTTTGTATTTTTCCTATTAGTCAAGTTTGCTTTTTAGAGAGTTCTACTAGTTATTCTATTTACTGTTGGTTGTGTGTTTTACCGTAATTAAATCCTAAGTTATATAATAGACGCTTGGCTTTCTTGAGTCTTTTCTCTAACGGGGGGTTGTTTACACTGACCTGCAGTTGTGTTTGTTTTTCAGAGTGGGGGAGCAACAGAGAGCAATCAGTCCCAGAATTCTAACATGTCGTTAAAATTGGCCTGACGAAATCTGTGCCACCGAGCATAATCAAACGGGGTGGTTCTATCTGTCCTGTCCGTACTAGTCTGATTGGTTTTTATCTCACGTCTTTTTCCTTTCTGTCGGACCGTCCTTTCTGTCAACCCTCCATTCTTACCTATGCTTTGCAGAGTCGGGCATTGGGCTTTCCAGTGTCCAAGACATTTACAGAAAGCACATTGGTTTTGTTGTAAATCTGTCCGTCCTGTGCGTAATGTCGGGGGATTACCTTCGGGTCGTTGTGTTCCGGGGTTGGCTTGTCGGCACATCCCTTTACACCGTTCGCTTTTTATGTCTACTCCTCGGGACTGTGCCATCGCTGGCCCTTCCCTTTGCCTACTAGACGTTTGGAGGGTTGTCCGTCGTGTCCCTTCACCTTCTCTAAATTCGTCACCTTCCCTTCGTTGCGTGGCTTCTTTGCGCCACATACCGAGACTATCGAGCATAATAGGTGTTGTTTCATTCCTACGAAGGGCTATTTCTACTGTTTCTATTTTGCCGAGATCAAAGGATCCTCTCAGTGGCCACTGTCTTTCTCGATCCCTTTTTGTATATTTATGCCACAGCTCACTATAGGCTATAGCAATTAATCCATGCTTCATGAACATGTCCTTATTAGGGGTGCCTTCCAGCGGAGCCGGATGGTTCATCTCTAATAAGCGGTCCGGGTTAAACAGGCTACTGACCAGTGGGGAGAAGACAGGCATGACGGATCACAATGGGATAATAGTCAGCACTACCTATCTTATCACTGCGCGCAAAGACTAGACAGAATATTTCTATTCTACGTTGTTTGCACATAGTGAATACCTCATGAACCAATTCTGAGCAATCAATCAATGTTAGGTCAAAAATAAAAAATCAATATGGTCAATGGGGAGAATAAGTAGGCTCGCAAAGGTTCGCGTCACCTACCCTTTCACTATCTGTAAAGAGGGGACCTATTTTTCCCTGTTTGCAGACAGAGAATCTCCAGAAAACAATCTATAACAGTTAATCAATGGGGGGAAGGGGCAATTGTTCAGTGGGGGAGAAAGATAGGTCCGACGGGTGCGTACCTATCCTTCGCTGTTTATAAAGGGAGAGCCTGTTGTTTCTCCGTTTGTAGACAGTGAATCTCCAATAAATTAACAAAGAGTAATACTAGTATTTTCTCAACAATTATCAATTACTTTCAACTTTCTATCACTTTCGCAATTCGTCGTGTTTACACGACCTTACCCGGACCGCATGGACAGTTTCTCGTCTTCCGAATCCAGCGCCCGATCGTCCTCTTCTCTTCGTACTTCTCGTGGCACTCCTGATGGTTCCCAGTCAGGACCGCAGATCACTCGAGAGAGGTCTGTTCGGAACCAGTGAAGTTCGGATGATCGGCTGTCAGACGAGGGTCTATCGGACAGGGTACCTTCCGATCGTTGCAGTCGTTCACTCTGTCGTCAGGACCTCTCCCACTGGATCCACGAGTCGCTGATGGGCCCCACGTTTGGGACGCCAATTGTTAAAAAGGGTTCCAAAGACAACCGGTAACCAAAGACCCTTTTATGTTGCCCGGCGGTATCGCCTCTATGACCCACCAATATTAATCAATGAAGAAGCAGGCGCTGGAGACTGGAAGGCAGGAAACGAGGATTTTATTCTCTCCGGAGGAGAACACATCAAGTCAGACAGCAAGTATCGTCACGAGGTGCTCTACCCACATCTCTGAGGCCTGGCCTCTTATACTAGGGTTTACGACCTTTATTGCACATAACACATTCTCGCAATATTTTAGTACTTGAAAGAACATCCTCAGAATCTCCCCTCCAGACCCGTTCCCACATACATTTACAGTTGGATTCCCCACCCCGGTCACAACAGGTGTTGGTTGTCGCACAGCAGGGCATTCCGCCGATTCACGGAATGCATGGGGTTGATCGGATCTCATGGGGTGGGGGCTTTGATCGGTTCGGGGGTCTTTTGATGGGGAGGGGAAGCTTCCTACTGTACGGGGTAATAAACAGTATCCGCAGAGCCAGGTGGCGGCCTGGGAACAGGGAAGACAAACGGGGACACAGGAAAAAGGGGTTTGCATCAAAAGGGTTTGAGGCCATGAAAGGAATGAGGGGAGGTGTCGCGCTGGGAACAGGATGGGATTCAGTGGTGAAGCTGCGCTGAAGAGGGGTTTATGACCCAAGGCATGAGAGAGCGGGGGTTGTCAGCGTGCGGGGGAATGTTTGCAAGGTTAAGAGAGAGAGAGACGCGCTGGCTATCAGCGAGGAGCAGGGAGGCCATGGTGCTCAAAAATGGCTGCCGCTTACGCGCACGAATGGGCTTGGGAAAGGGGCAAGATGGCGCCGATAATGTTCACCAAGTTTGTATTTATTTTTCACAGTTCTACAGGGGTGTTACTGTTAAAGTGTTACAGAGGTATTACTGTACTGCATGAGGTTTTGAGAGTTGTTACTGTGAGAGTTATTGAAAGGTAATACTGTGAGAGTACCTCTGAGGTGTTTATGTATTACGAGAGTTATTAGGAGGTATTACTGTGAGAGTACTACAGGGGTGTTACTGTTAAAGTGTTACAGAGGTGTTACTGTACTACATGAGTGTTTGAGAGTTGTTACTGTGAGAGTTATTACTGTGAGAGTACCATTGAGGTGTTTATGTACTACGAGAGTTATTAGGAGGTGTTACGGTGAGATTTCTACCTACCATGGGTGTTACTGTTAAAGTGTTACAGAGGTATTACTGTACTGAATGAGGTTTTGAGAGTTGTTAGTGTGAGAGTTATTGAGAGGTAATACTGTGAGAGTACCACTGAGGTGTTTATGTACTATGAGAGTTATTAGGAGGTGTTACTGTGAGAGTTCTACAGGGGTGTTACTGTTAAAGTGTTACAGAGGTATTACTGTACTGCATGAGGTTTTGAGAGTTGTTACTGGGAGAGTTATTGAGAGGTAATACTGTGAGAGTACCACTGAGGTGTTTATGTACTATGAGAGTTATTAGGAGGTGTTACTGTGAGAGTTCTACAGGGGTGTTACTGTTAAAGTGTTACAGAGGTGTTACTGTACTGCATGAGTTTTTGAGAGTTGTTACTGTGAGAGTTACTGAGAAGTATTACTGAGAGAATACCACTGAGGTGTTTATGTACTACGAGAGTTATTAGGAGGTGTTACTGTGAGAGTTCTACAGGGGTGTTACTGTCAAAGTGTTACAGAGGTGTTACTGTACTGCATGAGTTTTTGAGAGTTGGTACTGTGAGAGTTACTGAGAAGTATTACTGAGAGAATACCACTGAGGTGTTTATGTACTACGAGAGTTATTAGGAGGTGTTACTGTGAGAGTTCTACAGGGGTGTTACTGTTAAAGTGTTACAGAGGTATTACTGTACTGCATGAGTTTTTGAGAGTTGTTACTGTGAGAGTTACTGAGAAGTATTACTGAGAGAATACCACTGAGGTGTTTATGTACTACAAGAGTTATTAGGAGGTGTTACTGTGAGAGTTCTACAGGGGTGGTACTGCTAAAGTGTTACAGAGGTGTTATTCTACTGCATGAGTTTTTGAGAGTTGTTACTGTGAGAGTTACTGAGAAGTATTACTGAGAGAGTACCACTGAGGTGTTTATGTACTACGAGAGTTATTAGGAGGTGTTACTGTGAGAGTACCACTGAGGTGTTTATGTACTACGAGAGTATTAGGAGGTGTTTAAGCATGGGCGAATTTTGCGAATCTCGCGTTTGCGAATTTTGCGGATTTGCGAACTCGCAATTCGCAAAATCCGCGAATTCTCGCGA
Source organism: Lissotriton vulgaris (assembly GCF_964263255.1). NCBI lineage: Eukaryota > Metazoa > Chordata > Amphibia > Caudata > Salamandridae > Lissotriton > Lissotriton vulgaris. The sequence continues at coordinate 340,249,136 of NC_141695.1, read as the reverse complement.
ATTTTTTTTTTTGTGTTTGCGCGGGTTTCTGCCAGTTCGCGAGGGTTTTGTACAATTTCGCAAACGCGAACTTACCTGTCGGGTCGCAAGTTTTGCGAACTTGTTGTTTCTACTTGTCCAGCCTGTTTGGGACACTCTTCTTCATCACTGCCACTCTCTGACTACTCATGCCACCCTCTGGCCCACCCATGCCACCCTCTGTTTCATCACAGCACCCTCTGGTTGTCCAGTCGGTGTACATTATTGTGGCAAAGCAAAGCACACCTTCCCTGCCTCAAGTGACCTGAATTAATTTGGGGCTGATTAATGTGTCACAGAATATTTTTTTAGCTGGCACCTGCTTCCTTAGTGCTTCCTGATTAGTGATCCTAATGTGCCCACTTGTTATCTTGGTCTTAAAACTCTCTCTATGAACTTGATCATTCAAAAGAAAATTCTTGTCCGGCTGGACAAAGAAACATACTACTTATTAGGTGTATGATTATTATCTTTTGCTATCCTGTCCACATATAGGGACCATTGTCTTTTGCAAAATGTGATGGGAGAACAGCAGTGTCTGATCAAAGTCAAATCAAACATTATTATTATTATTATTTTGAACTGCTAAGTGTCACCCACCCGCACAAGCTGCTTATGTAAAGTTGGTGTGTGTTTGTGTGTGTGTGGGCATGTGCAAGCCTGGTGGGTTGTTCCCACCCCTGCATTAGAGGATCCCACTTGCATTTTATGTGTTGCTTCCTGGAATTGCAAATAACGGATGGGTTTTATGCAGACATCCTAGCAAAGAAGGACCAGCCTGCTGTGAAATATTCTGAAACGTGTTAGACTATATGATCCTGCCATGTGGTTGTCATGAGTTGGAGTTACTGCTATGATCCTGCCAGGTGGTTGTCATGAGTTGGAGTTACTGCTATGATCCTGCCAGGTGGTTGTCATGAGTTGGAGTCACCTCTATGATTCTACCAGGTGCTTGTCATGAGTTGGAGTGACCTCTATGATTCTGCCAGGCGCTTGTCATGAGTTGGAGTCACCTCTATGATTCTGCCAGGCGCTTGTCATGAGTTGGAGTCACCTCTATGATTCTGCCAGGTGGTTGTCATGAGTTGGAGTTACTGCTATGATCCTGCCAGGTGGTTGTCATGAGTTGGAGTCACCTCTATGATTCTACCAGGCGCTTGTCATGAGTTGGAGTCACCTCTATGATCCTATCAGGCGCTTGTCATGAGTTGGAGTGACCTCTGTGATCCTGCCGGGCACTTGTCATGAGTTGGAGTTACTGCTACGATCCTGTCAGTTGCTTGTCACGAGTTGGAGTTACTGCTATGATTCTGCCAGGCACTTGTCATGAGTTGGAGTCACCTCTATGATCCTTCAGGCGCTTGTCATGAGTTGGAGTCACCTCTATGATCATTCCAGGCGCTTGTCATTAGTTGGAGTCACCTCTATGATTCTGCCAGGCGCTTGTCATGAGTTGGAGTGATCTCTGTGATCCTGCCGGGCACTTGTCATGAGTTGGAGTTACTGCTATGATCCTGTCAGTTGCTTGTCAAGAGTTGGAGTTACTACTATGATCCTGTCAAGTGCTTGTCATGAGTTTGAGTCACCTCTAGGATCCTGTTAGGTGCTTGTCGTGAGTTGGAGCAACCGCTATGATCCTGTCAGGGGCTTGTCACGAGTTGGAGTTACTGCTATGATCCTGACAGGCACTTGTCAGGAGTTCGAGCGACCTCTATGATCCTGCGAAGCGCTTGTAATGAGCTGGAGCCACCTCTATGATCCTGTCACAAGTTGGAGTCCAGAATGAGTAATAATGAGATAAAACAGATTGTATACTACTCAGGCCACAAGTCTGATCGCCCTCTGTAGCTTAAAGAATTTAGGGGCCTATGTATAAGCCACTTGCGCTGCCGGTACGTCACTTTTTTCCAAATTTAACCCCTTGACCGCGGCTGCGATTTCCCCGCGACTCGGGAAAATCTCACGCGTGCGAAGATCGGATGGACATGCCCACCGTTGCAGTCCGACGCAGGCAAGAGGTTAAAAGTGATGCACCAGCGGGACAAGAGGCTTGTAAATAAGCTCCTTATATTGTTGTTACACAGCCCTATCATTCTCATTTTATCTGAAGGCACTTTCATAGCACCCTTTACTATGACCAAGTGATTAGGCGTTGTGAACATCTGTTGAGTATGAGCATAAACAAAGTTGGGTGTAACCGAAAGTTTGCCTCAGTAAAAGCGTCTTGGTAGACTTCTAGAGGGAGAGTATTCCACGTGTTGGTTGCTCGACAGGAGTTGGAAGCATGAAAGGCTGTGTCAATCCTGCCATGTTATGAATAAATGACACGCTGTTTTATACACAGACCTCTGCAGCAGGCACTCAACCACTTCAGCTACCTCACAGGCTACCGGAACCCCACCGTGTGCAAAGGCGGATTCCTGGAATCCCCTCCCTCTCAGCGCCCCCGAACCCACAGCTTCCGTGGCCCACACAGGCCGCAGGGTAGCGGTGAGTCAGGCCGACTGGACCCCGTCAGCATCTACCTGTGCCACAGTAAACCTGTATCTGAAGGTACAGCCCTACCTGGACCACAAAACCCTTATCTGAAGGTACAGAAGGTACCTGGGCCACAATAAACCCGATTCTGATGGTACATCACACCTGGGCCACAATAAACCTGTATCTGATACAACACTACCTGGGCCACAATAAACCTGTATCTGAAGGTACAGCGCTATCAGGACTACAATAAACCTGTGTCTGAAGGTACAGTCCTACCTGGGCCACAATAAACCTGTATCTGAAGGTACAGGGCTATCAGTACCACAATAAACCAGTATCTGAAGGTACAGCCCTACCTGGGCCACAATAAACCTGTATCTGATACAACACTACCTGGGCCACAATAAACCTGTATCTGAAGGTACAGCGCTATCAGGACTACAATAAACCTGTGTCTGAAGGTACAGTCCTACCTGGGCCACAATAAACCTGTATCTGAAGGTACAGGGCTATCAGTACCACAATAAACCAGTATCTGAAGGTACAGCCCTACCTGGGCCACAATAAACCTGTATCTGATACAACACTACCTGGGCCACAATAAACCTGTATCTGAAGGTACAGCGCTATCAGGACTACAATAAACCTGTGTCTGAAGGTACAGTCCTACCTGGGCCACAATAAACCTGTATCTGAAGGTACAGGGCTATCAGTACCACAATAAACCAGTATCTGAAGGTACAGCCCTACCTGGGCCACAATAAACCTGTATCTGATACAACACTACCTGGGCCACAATAAACCTGTATCTGAAGGTACAGCGCTATCAGGACTACAATAAACCTGTATCTGAAGGTACAGTCCTACCTGGGCCACAATAAACCTGTATCTGAAGGTACAGGGCTATCAGTACCACAATAAACCAGTATCTGAAGGTACAGCCCTACCTGGGCCACAATAAACCTGTATGGAAGGTACAGCCCTACCTGTGCCACAGTAAACCTGTATCTGGAGGTACAGCCCTACCTGGACCACAAAACCCGTATCTGAAGGTACAGAAGGTACCTGGGCCACAATAAACCCGATTCTGATGATACATCCCACCTGGGCCACAATAAACCTGTATCTGATACAACACTACCTGGGCCACAATAAACCTGTATCTGAAGGTACAGCGCTATCAGGACTACAATAAACCTATATCTGAAGGTACAGTCCTACCTGGGCCACAATAAACCTGTATCTGAAGGTACAGGGCTATCAGTACCACAATAAACCAGTATCTGAAGGTACAGCCCTACCTGGGCCACAATAAACCTGTATCGAAGGTACAGCCCTACCTGTGCCACAGTAAACCCGTATCTGACGGTACAGCCCTACCTGGGCCACAATAAACCTGTATCGAAGGTACAGCCCTACCTGGGCCACAAAACCCCGTATCCGACGGTACAGAAATTACAGTGCTACCTGGGCCACAACAAACCTGCATCTGATAGTATAGCGTTATCTGTCCCACAATAAACCTGTATCTGAAGGTACAGCCCTACCTGGACCACAAAACCCGTATCTGAAGGTACAGAAGGTACCTGGGCCACAATAAACCCGATTCTGATGGTACAGCCCACCTGGGATTATCACAGCCGCCCCGAGTACTTCACAGGTCTTTACAAGACCATTTACATGTTAACGAGGCTTTGCTTATTTTTTCACCCCTTTATCTCTGCATGGCGAAAGGCGACAAATCCTTTCTTTCACAACGGTAACCTTTGGTAACCTTTGCCTACTGTCATGCTGCATTGATATTTCCTTTTCTATGTAGCGCAGGAGAAAAGAAGTTTGTTTATTTATTTATTTCCGTATTTTAGGTTACTTTATTAGCAGAACATTTATATATAAATATATAATATGTACATTTAAGATTGCTAATTTGCACAAGAAAGAAAAATAAATCAAAAAGTGCAATTCTTTGTGTGTTAAGCAACTCCATGGGCACTGAATAAGCCAATCTGCAAATTATGTGCAACAGCTGCATTTCTCTGTCGATCATCCTTTGCACACACACCCCTGGCCACATTTATCGCATCCGGGAGGGCAACAGGAACAGCAGCTTTTTTTCGAGGATGTACATTTGCAGTTCTCACACTTGCACGACCCAGTACATGAACAAGAGCCACCGATGGCACAACCGCAGTCTTTAGGGTCCATGTTTTGAAGCAGATGTGAGCTACGGATTATCAGCCAAGTATTGAAAGGTCTCTGTAAAATTTGTTTATTTCTATTCACCTTTCCTGACCCCTGCCTTTGCTTATCACATCAGGCTGTGACACAAAGTTTGACTCATGGAGTAGGTAAGAGAATGTGTTACTACATTTTTTTTCTTTTTAACACCTGCACAGGCCCAGCAGGACACATACTTCGTGTGTGCTTCATTTAAACAGTTTTTATCGTTATCATGGCCGATGCAGGACAACAATAAGAATACAAAGTGCCCAGATAACACTGGTCATTAATGATCCTGCCGGAGAGCAATCATTTGTCTGTTAGTAGTTTTTAAATGCTGATAAACTGTATTTTATGTGGATAAATTGAGGGCTTTAAGTAGAATGAAAAAACTGGGGGGTCTCTCAAAGGGGCGTGGCCAATGTAATTGAGGACGTGGCTTAAAAAGGGTACGTTAAAAATCTGTGTTTAGCAGTGTGCGGCCCGACTTGTATTTTGCTGTTTGTCATTGTATCCAGGTATATGATACAAGTAGTAACATCATACCAACAAGCCAGGACTTTTGGCTTTGTTAATGGTTGTTAGTTGCATAAAATAAATACCAGCAACTATGGCTTGTATTTAATATTGCAAAAGCTTCCACTTAACGCACTGATGACATCACAACAATGTTGCTGCTCCGGAGTTTCAAAAAGAGAAGGGAAATCCAGAGAGAAAATTACTCTCTGTAAAGGATTTCCCTTTCCCTTCTCCCTACAACGCTCACCTGGCATGACGTTATGCCGTAACTTTCCACTTGTAAGTAGTGTGAGCAGCATACACCGATGTGCCTGCTGTCTCGAAACGGGTCTCTATCGGGCTCTGTTTTGTGCCCTGGCACTTTTTTCCAGACTGCAGTGACAGCAGATTGTTGTCACTGCAGTTCGGAAAAAACTGACTACCTGTGACCAGCGCACATAACGGAGCCCGATAGAGACCCGTTTCGAGGCCCCCTTAAAAAACTGCCTGTGCTCAGACCCAGTGAGACCCGGCCCACTTAAAGCCCTGGTTAGCTCAGTGGGTTACTACCTTTGTTACAGAGATCCTTGTGTTACCTGCAGTTCAGAAGTTACAATCCTTACATAGGACAGTAACCAATGAACTGTCATCAAAGAAAGGCATACAAACATGAATGGTATAGTTAGAACTTTGCTTTTTTTGTTTTGTGATCGAAGGAAGAGGTCATGGGGTGGAGGGGGTAGTTAGGGAGAGATAAGGGGCACTTGTGGCGTGTGGCTGTGAGTGAATCCAAGGCGGAGGTCAATAGGGGGGCATTGAGAGATGAGGGGCACTGTTGGAAGGTGGGAGTAAAGGCGATTTACGGAGAAAGAGGTTATTGGTGCGGCGCCAAAAAAGACTTTCGCAGCAGCGCTGAAGCCAGCCTTTCTGTGTTTGTTTATTTAATTAGCTGTTGGGTTATAAGGGCTACTGTGGAACATACATGCATGCTAATTATATTTACTACTTTATTCAATGTTTTAAGTTTGAAGGTGATTTTACTAATGTTTTTACCGGGAAAAATGAAAGTGGAGCCCGATGGTGCCTGATATGGGGCTGGGGCCCAAGGTCATCTGTGAGATGAGGTGCACTGGAGAGGAGTAGTGGATAATCAAGCCTGTATGGGAGTGCGTTGCAGAGTCCATGGTCAGGTGGAGGTAGTAATGAAGAGGGATTCTCCCTGAAGGCTCCCACAGAGGGAGCCCGTGAAGTGTCACTTGCCTGATACTCCCACCTCCGAAACTTCCTCTTCCCATCAAAAGGAGCATTACATGGAAAAAACACTTTTTGAGAGTGATAATATTTAGAAAGAGATTTGGAAAAGAGTGCCTTTTACTGGGCCTTGTAAGACTAAGAAGAGATAAAGGAGGGCCCTGAAGCAGGCCTGCCTAGACATATATGCAACAAATCGAGCCCGCAGTGGCCCACCCAAATGCACCCTTGGCCCACCCAAATAAAAATTCCTGGAGCCGGGCCTGATCTGATACAACCCCGGAACCCCACCGTGTGCAAAGGCGGATTCCTGGAATCCCCTCCCTCTCAGCGCCCCCGAACCCACAGCTTCCGTGGCCCGCACAGGCCGCAGGGTAGCGGTGAGTCAGGCCGACTGGACCCCGTCAGCATCTGGGGAATGAGAGGCCTCTTTGGTCGGAAACCAGAAGATCCTACAATTTACATCTTCCGAGAGTCTGCGGCCGGGTTCAGCCCGCGGGCACGGGCTTCCCAGAAGAAATTGCTCAGTACTTCAAGATTCCGGGGCTGGAAAGAAGATGGAAATGAGGACAGGGTCGTGTACACTGCCCAATGTTACACCGAGGCCACTGAATTCCGTGACTGATCTGCAGAGGGCTGGTATGCCCTCTTTTAACCTCTGTTCAACATCTGTTTAAAACGCATAAATACATCAACTTAGAATACATATTCCACCCAAAAACAGGCACTGACCTAAAGATGAGCTAATAAACTGACCGGAAAAGGACTGCAACCCCCTTTTGACTTTAAGAGAAAATCGACAATTAAAATAAGGAATGTAGTCAAAGGAGCTACTATGCGAATACCCCAAACACGACTAAATTGTATCTAAAGGTACAACCCTATCCGGGCCATTCACTGCACACCACATAACTAAATATTAATTACCAGCTTCGAAAACTTGACAATAAACCCGTATCTGAAGTTACAACCCCACCTGTGCTACAATAAACCCGTATTTGAAGGTACAGTGCTACCTGGGCCACAGTAAACCCGTATCTGAAGGTACAGCAGTACCTGGGCCACAATAAAACCGTATTTGAAGGTAAAGCCCTACCTGGGCCACAAAACCCCGTATCCGACGGTACAGAAGGTACAGTGCTACCTGGACCACAATAAACCTGTATGGAAGGTACAGCCCTACCTGTGCCACAGTAAACCTGTATGGAAGGTACAGCCCTAACTGTGCCACAGTAAACCTGTATGGAAGGTACAGCCCTACCTGTGCCACAATAAACCTGTATGGAAGGTACAGCCCTACCTGTGCCACAGTAAACCTGTATGGAAGGTACAGCCCTACCTGTGCCACAGTAAACCTGTATCTGAAGGTACAGCCCTACCTGGACCACAAAACCCGTATCTGAAGGTACAGTGCTACCTGGACCACAATAAACCTGTATGGAAGGTACAGCCCTACCTGTGCCACAGTAAACCTGTATCTGAAGGTACAGCCCTACCTGGACCACAAAACCCGTATCTGAAGGTACAGTGCTACCTGGACCACAATAAACCTGTATGGAAGGTACAGCCCTACCTGTGCCACAGTAAACCTGTATCTGAAGGTACAGCCCTACCTGGATCACAAAACCCGTATCTGAAGGTACAGCCCTACCTGGGCCACAATAAACCTGTATGGAAGGTACAGCCCTACCTGTGCCACAGTAAACCTGTATCTGAAGGTACAGCCCTACCCGGACCACAAAACCCGTATCTGAAGGTACAGAAGGTACCTGGGCCACAATAAACCCGATTCTGATGGTACATCCAACCTGGGCCACAATAAACCTGTATCTGATACAGGTTTATTGTGGCCCAGGTAGTGTTGTATCAGATACAGGTTTATTGTGGACCAGGTTGGATGTACCATCAGAATCGGGTTTATTGTGGCCCAGGTACCTTCTGTACCTTCAGATACAGGTTTATTGTGGCCCAGGTAGTGTTGTATCTGAAGGTACAGCGCTATCAGGACTACAATAAACCTGTATCTGAAGGTACAGTCCTACCTGGGCCACAATAAACCTGTATCTGAAGGTACAGGGCTATCAGTACCACAATAAACCAGTATCTGAAGGTACAGCCCTGCCTGGGCCACAATAAACCTGTATCGAAGGTACGGCCCTACCTGTGCCACAGTAAACCTGTATCTGAAGGTACAGCCTTACCTGGGCCACAATAAACCTGTATCGAAGGTACAGCCCTACCTGGGCCACAAAACCCCGTATCCGACGGTACAGAAGTTACAGTGCTACCTGGGCCACAACAAACCTGCATCTGATAGTATAGCATTATCTGTTCCACAATAAACCTGTATCTGAAGGTACAGCCCTACCTGGACCACAAAACCCGTATCTGAAGGTACAGCCCTACCTGGGCCACAATAAACCTGTATCGAAGGTACAGCCCTACCTGGGCCCCAGTAAACCCGTATCTGAAGGTACAGAAGGTACCTGGGCCACAATAAACCTTTATCGAAGGTACAGCCCTACCTGGGCCACAGTAAACTCTTATCTGGAGGTACAGCCCTACCTGGGCCACAATAAACCTGTATCTGATACAGTGCCACCTGGGCCACAATTAACCTGTTTCGAAGGTACAGCCCTACCTGGGCCATAATAAACCTGTACCCAACATAAACCTGTATCTGATGGTACAGCCCTGCCTGGGCACTAAAGGTGCAGCCCGACCCGGACCGTGACTAAATATTATCAGCTTTGAAAACTCAACATTAAAACTGTAGCTAAACTTCCAACCCAATCTGGGCCATGCGCCGTACAAACCATAATTAAATATTACCAGTTTTTAAAACCTGACAACAAACCAGACCTGTCGCTATCCCAGTGGACCAGCAGTTCATACAAAGTGCTTTATGTATTTTGTTGACATTGCTTATCTAAATTATAAAATGACTTGTTTTGACATTGGTATGAAAAGTCCTCTTGTGCAGGGCTACCCTCAGCCTTGTTCATGATATAATATGTAATACTAGCAGCCCGCCCCAGCATTGCCTGGGGCAGAAAGGGGCTGGGGGCAGCATTTCCGGATTGCGGCAGCATTGCCCGGGGCAGAAGGGGGCTGGGGGCAACATTTCAGGCTTGGGTGCACTCCTGCCTCGGCCCCCACCCGCCCCGACATTGCCCAGACCGCCTCCCGCCCGCCTCTCACCTCGCCTTTGCCTTACCCCGTCCGCCCCGACATTGCCCAGACAGCCTCCCGCCTCCCGGCCACCTCCCGCCTCCCCCCTCGCCTTTGCCTTACCTGAGCCGCCGCTCTCCCCCGCGCTCCGGACTTCAAGCCACTCCTTGCTGCTCGTCACCGCTCCTCCCCGCCTGTCGTCATCACGCACGTTGCAGACATCGCTAGGTCGCGGCCAGCGCTACGTCGCGGCCGGCGCTACTTTTAGGGGACTACTTTGCTTTTAAAGTTTAATTTTTTCATTTACGTTTTTATTTTTTATTTTATGCAGCCTATTTCCATCTACCCACCCTGAGGATTACAACAATGTATTGGGTGTGTGGATTGGCGCTGTGGTTCCCGAGTTTACCTTGCCAAAAGGTTTCTGTTCTCTCTTTATAATAGTAGTATAGCTAAACTACAAAATCAGGCAGACAGCGTGGACTTGAGATCAACCATTTGCCATAGCATATATTCCAATATTATTAATTTTACAGCCTCTGGGCCTTACCCTAATTGCAAGATGTTTGTTTCAACCACATATCAGAGGCGGCTCCTCAGCAAAGGCGGAGGAGCGTCGCCCCACTGCTCCTCCGCCCCACTTTAGTGTACCTAAAGGAAAAATAAAATGATAATAACTCAATGTTATTATCATTTTAAACTCAATGTTATTATCATTTTATTTGTTACTGCTGATTTACAGGGCGGGGCAGCTCTGCTCTCAAAGCAGGACAGGGGAGGAGTGGTTTGCCCGCTTCAAATGCGCATGACGCTTTGGGCTGCCCTCTTGGGGCAGCCAAATAAATAGTCTTGGGCACTTTGCATCTTCTCCACCCCGTCTGCATTACAGCCTGGGTGGAGAACATGCCCAGGCCCCCAGTCCCCATCAAAGCGCCAACGCACAGCACTCAGACCAATGACAACGCTGCACTGCAGCGTTCTAATTGGACAAGGGAGCCTGAGTGCTTCCTGCTTCCTGTTCCAGCCCAGTCTGGCGTGGTAGAGAGGCAGATAGATGCGGCGATAAGGTAAGTGGTTTTTTTTTTTACATTCCCCTCCACCCCCAGCCCCTGCTCCACCACGCCCAATCCGTGCTGGCCACTGCTACTTATGTTGACTTATTTCTATTGTTCCTCACATTCAAAGCAAGAAACCAATTAGCATGTTAGCTACATCCAGTTATTTTTCTGAAAGGAAAGACAGCTTGGTGTGGAGTAGGTATACTGGCTCTTTGTAGGCCCCTTCTGCCCAGCACCCTATCAAGGGTCCGAAGAATGATTCATTACATACCATTGGCTGGCTTTGTTGTCATTCTCCATTGCTTGCTACTTATGTGAAGGCTCTCCTTGTCCCACTTGTCCATATTGTATTTGTCCCTCCCCAGGGCATTTTCTCTTTATCCTTAGTGCATTCACAACGTGCAAGTTCCCTGCCTCTCCCACTGAAAAGACTCCCAGAGGAGAGAGAACTTTGATTGTGGTTTAACCAAGGCATAGCCATTTATCTTTATTAAAACACAGCTTCAGTGAGAAAAGAGACCCCTAATAACCATAGTTAAGTAGGCATTTCAGTTCTGAGAATACATATCATAAGATCCGCGCACAAAACAGTGCAACATTTGTACAAGCAATGCAATAATTATGCATATTGCCAGAAGCCCTCTATTCCTTATACATTTCACCACCCCTGAACCAAAGGCATCCCGGGGATTATTGGCAGGCACCCCGTAGTGCAGAGGCCTTCAAACTTTTGGATGCCGAGACCCCCCTATCAACATTTTCAGGTGTAAGGACCCCCTCCTGACAAAAATTTCTAAACCTGTAGGCAGGGCTACTGGAATTATGAGGCAGGTGAGGACCAAATTATGCGACAGGCTTGACTAAATTGTGTGGGTAGAAAATGTAAATAATGTTCTGTGATGCCTCGTATTTTGGGATAGCATTGCTTAATTATTTTGAAATTTTTTAAACACAGTAACACTGAGGAAAGATTTCACCCCATCAGTACCAGTTTATAACCAAAATACAACAATTAACATCAGAAAGATGTCTAGTCAATCTTTGTGAAGGGCCTCCCACTCCGCAGGAATACGCGCTGCCACACTAGAAGCTCACCTGGCCCTGGCCGGGAGTAGCAAGCTTCCCTTCACACCCTGGCGGTCTTGTGCAGAGTTAAGCAGCTTACCCATGCCCCTTTCCTCTCACCCAGTTCCTTCCATCCCTCTCTTCTCTCCTCTTCCAAGCCCTGATCCCTCTCTCACATTGCAGGCCATTTTCTTTCACCCCTGTTTACAACTTCTGAACTCCCGATTCAACCTCTCACTTCACCTTTAATCACCTCTTGCCAATCTGTCTATTCACTGCCCTCATCTCTAGCAGTCTTTCGCATTTATCTCATGGCCTCTCTGGCCCCGTCACCTACCGTGCACATCATCACTTCTCATTCACCTCAAGTCTCTCCATTCCAATTTTTGTCTATTTGTATCTTACACCTCTCCAGCCCTCCAATTCATCTTTCACATCTCCCCTTTGTCTTCCACACCTTCTTGAACTAACGTCCCTCTCCCCTGTTACCTCAGCACCAGTGCCTAATTTGAGCAGGTGGTTTTCGGTGCTCCGCACTGGCACCTAATTATGCACACTGGCACTATGACAGACTTCCAGATGGTGGCTCTGTCTGTCTAATTTAGAGACAAGCAGAGCAGCTGTTTATTAATTTAATATACACTAAAAATTATAACCTCCTGACACCTATGCCATTCTTTATAGTTTTGGAGGATTGAAATAGTCTGAATAGTCACACTTGTATGAGTGTTATGGTTGGTTGTTGCATAGGTATTGTCATTGGCTGCACAGGCCAGTCAATGGTGGGTGGTTAAAGTAGCAATGGCCTACTGGTGAGGGCCCTGGCATATGTTGTATTACAAATTAATCACTGCTCAGCACACACCCCAATACTCCCTCTCTTCCCCTATCATTGCTGTCCCTCACCTATGTCGCATCAAATTATCTTTTTAGGTCACAGATCATCTCTCAGCTATCTTATCCCACAGTTTAACAGTAGCTCTCATCTTTTGCTCATACTCACTTCTTGTGTGTCTGCGTTTCGCTTCAGAACTTCACATTTCACCTCATCCCTGACCTATCGAATTCTCCCACTCCCTTGCTGTTCTTTCATCTCTCCTCATGGAGCATACGGGTCAGACCCGTATGTTGCCCTCGCTCTGTGCCACTCTGATTATTGTTCCCTAATTCAGGAAGGCATGAATTATCTGTCTCGTTGTTTTGGTGTAGGCCATGCAGTGATGGAACTTGCACCCTCCTTTGCTTCGCTCCACCAAGAATCTATTATCCTTTAGGAAGATGTAAAATCCTGGCTCTATGCTCTGTAGGTCACCTGATTTGGCTGGTTCTCCGTCCCCTTCTGTTTGTGAGTGCAGGGTGAGCGGGTGAATTGTGAGTACATGGTGATCAGTGTGAGTGCATGGTGATCAGTGTGATGCAGGGTGATCAGTGTGAGTGCATTGTGATCAGTGTGAGTGCATGGTGATCAGTGCGAGTGCATTCTGATCACTGTGAGTGCAGGGTGAATGGTGTGAGTACATGGTGATCAGTGTGAGTGGATGGTGATCAGTGTGATGCAGGGTGATCAGTGTGAGTGCATTGTGATCAGTGTGAGTGCATGGTGATCAGTGTGATGCAGGGTGATCAGTGTGAGTGCATTCTGATCACTGTGAGTGCAGGGTGAATGGTGTGAGTGCATGGTGATCAGTGTAAGTTTATGGTGATTGTTGTGAGTGCAGGGTGAGCGTGAAAGTGAAGGCGAGAATGAGGAGTGAGTTGTCCGAATGCAGGGTGCATTCCCAGAAACTTGAAGCGTAGGGTTTCAGATATAAGTTAAACTGTTGCTATAATGGCATTAATCAGGATCGAGGGTGGAGGAAATAAATAATGTGCTGATCCTGCAACAAACTACCAGTCTTATGATCTTTCAAAAATGAAGTAAAATCGATTCTCATGGCAAAATTCACCTGAACATAGTCTAAAGAAATTTCGAGACCAAACGTACCCGTGTTACTAATCCTACTATGGGATCTTCTACACAACCTAGACATTATATTTGCCCTTTACCTGACTTAACGGGATTGTTCTTTGTTGTACCTTACTGCTTTACTTTTACAAGATGTTATGTATACGTGTTTAACTTGCATTTATTTGATGTAGAATGAACCTCACCTACTGTAAAGCGCTCTGATATCCTCAAGGATCTTGTTCGCGCTCTATAAAACTTTCTAAATAAATAAATAAATGATTAGGGTTACCAGCTCATTATTTTGATGGCCCAGAAATAAGTAGTCACCTAAAGCTGTACTTTTAGCACTTATCTGTGAATACTTAGAACAGCAAATATAAATAAAAAGCACTTTTAATTGTGTCAATTTTATTGTGTTCTAGGGCTGCCTCAATGATCCATGACTGAAAATTAAAGAGAACAACGACAGTAAAGTCACATAACTAATTAATACATACTTTCTCATTTTTAACTCTATTTAGTGTCAAGAGCAGGTCTCTGCAGGCTCTTAAAACAACACGACAGGCATTTTTCTTTTAGCAACCCAACTTTATATTTCTTTTCATTAAAGCATTCTCACACTACAGCAGTAAGTGTAAAAATTCAAATGTAAGGAATAGGCAGAGTGGGGGCCCAGGGGGTACTGGAACCATAAAAAAACGCAACCTCGCTAACCTTTTAACAAAGGCATGTAAATATGCAAATGGTCTTTAAAGATCTGTGAAAAACTCGGGCGTGTGGAGATAAGACTCTAGACACTGCCCAGCCGAGCCCCCAGCAGCGCGAGCTGCACTGCAGCAGCCCGGGCTGAGACACAAGATGGGGGAGGAGGGAAGCTGAAGCCCAGGCAGAAGTGTGACTGTGAATGCGCGACCCCCTTCACATCACTCCTGGGCCCCCCTGGGGGTCGCGCCCCACAGTTTGAAGACCCCTGCCTTAGTGCCAACTCACACTTACTCTCTGTCCCTCAGAGGGATGGTCAATACCCGCAGTTCCATACCAATCAGGGCCCTGCGTAGCGCTCCGTCCCTGCCAGGGTACCTGTCACCAGGCAAATCCCTCCAAAATGCTCAGCTCCAGGCATCCTGGGGTAGGTCTGAAAGGTCAAGACCACCAGTAGGTGTACTGGTGCCTGGTGGAGAGGAAAAGAGGCTGATCCTTTGCCTCACAGAGGTGGCAGCAACGATCAATAACCAGGCCATGAAATATATGAGGCGAGGTTACCCGAGGAGCATCATTGAAGAATCAATTGTAAGAGTGGCACAGCTGAATAGAGAAACTTTACTCACACCTAAGGTCCCTAATGAGAAATCACCAACTGTCTGTGTTCTCAAATATTCCACGCAAGCTCATAAAATTAAAAACATCAAGAAACAGTGAGCATTGATTCAATTGGAACCAGATTAAAACGTTTATTTGATGACAGAATCACGTTTGCGTTTCATACGTCAAAGAACATTAAAGAGTATTTGAATAGCAAAAGAGTGAAGAGACATGCATCAAAAGGCATGCAAAGATGTGAGAACTGTGTCCATTGCAACAACCTAATTGTAGGCAATGAATTTAAACATCCCAGGAAAGGCAATAATGCCATTATTTCACTCCATCACGTGTGATACAAAAAATGTTGTGTACGCCATCAAGTGCCTGTGTGGCAAAATTTATGTCGGACAGACTGAAAGAAAGATCAAGATCAGAATGATAGAACATAAAAGTAATGTTAGAATGAAGAATATGAAGTCTACCGTAGCTGCACATTGGCAGGAGGCTGGTCATCAAATTACACAAATCAGGTTTACGATTTTGGAAGCCGTTCAACAATGTTGTGACGTGGACCCACATAAACAATTGTTAAGAGCAGAATTCTTTTGGATAAGGAAATTGAATTCAATGCAACCGTATGGGGTGAATGACCGAGTGGAACTAGCGTGCTCTTTTGTAAAAAGAACCAAGAGACATGTGATCCTTTTTTGTTTATTTTTTATTGCTTTTTTGCTTTTTTGGACACTGCACAACATATCGAGTTTCTGTGTTTTTCCACAGATCAGTCTATGCTACTGTAATTTTGTTATGTTTATTGACTGAATGTACTTAGGAGATCTTATTTAGATATATTTGAGGAGGGGATAAAACTGTCAGCAATTGCCACACACTATAGATAAGAAGCAATATGAATGGTATTGAGAATAGTTTAAGCACAGAAGGTCAATGATGTATATAGGATAGAAGCGTGAGCACGTACTGGATCATTTGCAGTGGGAGGATTTCATGAAAGCTGATTGTGCTACATCATCACATGAGTGAGTTCAGTGCTGAAGTGGCTCTCTCATATCACGTGACTTGTTAACAAGAAAAGTTGAAAGACGATTGGCTAATATAAAACATTGAAAGCACGAACACGGAAGTGCCGCTTTGACAATACTTCGCCTGTTTTTTTACAGGCGTGGACACTTACGCTTGGAAGTAAGTAAGCGGGAGGCAGTTAGTGGAGGTACGGGGCTAACTGCGGTCAGTTATCATCAGGCTGTAGCGCGTAGCGTTATACTCTCAAAAGAACATTGCTCAGCTGTTAGTGGCACAGGTAACCTTTGCGCAGTGGTCTGTAAGATCGTAACAATCTTTGCAGTGTAAATCTGTTGATGCTCCATGTGCTCTAGCACGTGTGTTTATTTGCAATATTTTGGTGCACATGTCACTTAACCTAGGTATTTTCAATGATGTGGTTGCAGTGAGATCATAAGATTCATTTATATAAATCTGCCGATTTTTCATGTGCTTTAGCATGTGTATTGCACTTGATTTATGTATTTTAACCCCTTCCCTGCGGGGCTAATTCCCCTGCTGTGCTGGGGGGTGCGCTCAGCGCCCCGGTGCTCATGACGAACTCAGCTCGTCACGCAGCACGGTGGCGCTGTGCTCATGACGAGCTGAGCTCGTCACGGCCACACCCGTTTCTTTAGAACGCTCAGCACAGCGGGAGAATTAGCCCCGCGTGCGAGCGTTTCGGACGTTATGACGAGCTCAGCTCATCATGAGCACACGGCCACCGTGGCTCATGAAGAGCTGAGCTCGTAATGAGCATGGGAGGGGTTAATGATGTGGCTATTTTAGGCATGACTGACTAGAGTTTGATCTGTTTTTTTGTATTCTTTCCTGGACCCCTTAAGAAGGGTCGATACTTGACCCGAAATGCATTGGGTATCATGAAAAGCATTTTTTGCCTATCCCAAATTGGAATTTGGAATCAATGTTCCATGATTGAATGGATGAACTCATAAATGAATGAAGTAATCGAATTCTTAGAAACAGTGGAATTATATCTTTAATGAAAGTGGAACTATGATAAGAAACATAATGTTTCAATAAAAGTGCACACATCCTAGGGACTGGTTCGCCTGACCCATGTAGTTTAGTATTATGTAGGGCACTGATAGACACAGTGCAACGGATGTGGTAGCACACCACGAATGAGCAAAGCGTTTGTCATTATCGTTAGAAATCGGAGTGCCCTGAGAAACAAAACTGTGATTATCCTTTGCCTCACGATGCCTTGAATGTTCCCGTCTAGGGCACCTGCTGATGATGTAAAAAACAACTTTTGTGGTGAAACAAACAACGGACTCCCGCCTTGGCTCCTGCCCGTGTAGTGACAAATGGCGCCCCTCCACTATTTGCTGTGGGTGTCTGACCAATCTCTGATTGTCTGGCTTCTGTCCTTTTACTGCCCACCTCACGCAACTACATTCTTCTTTTTGCTTAAGCACTCCATGAAAGAGCATGTATGTGTTTTACAGCTCTCGCATCAGGGGCGGCTCTAGGGTCATGGTGGCCCTGGGCAGGGAGCGTAGGTAGGGGGCCCCGGAAGAGGGGGTCCGGGTGGGGTAGAGCGCGGGGGCCAGTAAAGAGGGGGGGGTCAGGGTGTTTAGAAGTGGAACTGAGCCGGAGGCCGCCAAATCCCTGCCAGGGGCCGCCACACAAATATTTATCCATCCTCAGAGGATAAATATATTAAGGATATATATTGGTGTGGTGGCCCCTGGGGTTTGGTGGCCCTGTGCAGGTGCACAGCTTGCACATGCCTAAGGCCGGCCCTGCTCGCATGCATCTCATCCCGCACTCTGTGCTGCTGTTTTGCTCTTCTCTCATGAGCTTCTCCCCGTGGCAAACTCCCTGCCTACCCCGTGCTCCCAGTTGATTTCTCGCTTATGTGCTTCACCTGTCCCAGTGTTGCTCTCACTCGTGGGCTGCTTTTCCCCTGCTCTGTTCACTATCTGTTGCTGCCCCAACCGCTTTTCCCTTGCCTCCTAACCCCCCCCCCATACCCACAACTTTTTTTTATTTATTAGGATGGAAAAGGTAGCAAATTGTTACAGACGCTCTACCTTGAAAAGGGAGCTCTTTTGTGCTAATCCTTTTTCATTTTTACTTACCATCCATCTCAGATTTGTAAATGTAAAAACATGGTGACTGTGTCATTTTGTAGGTGCACATGCATTATGATTAAGGCTCCCTGTTTTCCATTTTTACTGATTTTCACAGATAAACACAGGCAGAAAACCATTTATTTTCCCAGTCTGTATTTATTTTTAAAAGCGGATTAAAACGGAAATTGGGTTATTTTTGAGTGATTCTAAATGATATCAGTCATGACTTCCAGGCCAACAACTGTGCGGGTTGACAGGCAAGGGAATTAAAAAATTAAAGAAAATGTAATAAAGATCCTTTTAACAGCAGTAGATTTGGACAACCTTGATACTAATATTTGCATGATTTCTTATATGTGCATATTTTTTCATCTGAGTATGTATATATATCATTGAAACCTGTCAGGCGTTCAGGCAAGTGTGTATGTTAACTGGTTAAATAAATGCAAAATATACACATTTCAGCTTCATTTTTTCACAAAACCAACAAATAAATATAGATAAATACAGGTAAAATTAGCAAAAAATAAATATGGATAAATACAGATGGAAATTACAAAAATATAAATATCAAAAAAACGGAGCCGTAATTATGATGCATGAGTGTGCCTATGTAGTTGCATATGCACAAGTATACAAAATGACACAGGTGCTTTTTTTGACTTATAAAAAAGAATACAAATTGGCCATGCTGTACAGCATATTACCGGTGCTGTACGCCATTGGCAAAGCCAAAAGGTCCCCAATGGCAAGACCTATTGGCTTTGCCAATGCTTTTTGTTTTGTTATAATTGAGGGATGGGGAAGAATTATAAATATGCTTTTTATTTTGTTTAGCTTATTGTGATCATACTGTATGCTTTCCTCTGTTACAAGGTGCAAAACAGTTCGTAATCTCGATTTATGCTCAAGCACAGCCGCTATAGATAAGAGCGGTTGGGTGGGGTGATGGGGAAGTTGACAGACGACGGGATAGGGAAAATAAATAAATAAATAAAACCACTTAACTTGCGCTCGTGGTATTGCCGACTTGGCGATACAGCGAGCACAAGGTAAGTGGTTCTCTTAATTTATTTATTTTATTTTCCCTAACTTGCCGACTCCCCTTACCCCACCCTACCCCATCGTCCCACAGCTCTTAGCTGTAACAGCCATGCCTGTTTGTGCTCAAACTTTTTTTCACCCAAATTGAGATTACTGGGGCACTCGGAAGACACTTTGACTTGATGTAGAGTTTGGCGGATGAAGACTTAACTGTCAGAATGATGGAGGGCTTTATTATTTGTAATGAGTGGTCAGGTGAAATCCTCGTGTGTCCACCTGGATAGCCTGCAGAACTGTGCGCACTCATCATGCAATGGCATTTGCCATGGCTCGTGGGCACGGGCGTTGGGAGGGGTCCTGGTGTCGCGCTGGGGGATGGGTCGGGGGAAAAAAACATACCTCGATACCAGGTCCCACGTCTTCCCTGATCCTGCTCTCCTGTTGCCTTCGACCGTAACAGGAAGCAGGCAGCCAGTCTTCCTCACCTAAGCCAATCACAACACTGCATTGTTGTGATTTGTCTGTGCACCGTGACATGGCAGCTAGGGGCTGGAGGGGTGGGCATGTTCTCTATGCAGGCTGTAATGCAGCCATGGCTGGCTTTAGGGCAGTGAGGCAGGTGCTGCACTGGGAGCTGACCACTGGAGGGGGCGCTGACCTCAGGGGGTCGCTGTGTTTAGCAGTAACTTATGATTGGAGAGATGAGGAGCACTTTCCCCGGTGGTAGTGAGAGAATCCGAGGAAGAGGTCATATTGTGTAAGGGCGCCAAAAATGATTGTCGCACCAGGCGCCACCAGTGCTAAAGCCGACCTTGAATGCAGACTGCATGGAGAACAGAGAAGTGTGCATAACTGGTTTGGGGGGCCCAAGAGGGCCGACCAAACCGTCATTGCGCACTTCAGGAGTGGGCAAACTACTCTTCCCCTGACGTGCTCTGGAAGCAGAGCAGCCCCGCCCAAGCGGGCATGTCAAACATAAAATTAAAATAACTCTTTATGTTTTTCATTGCTTATAAGTAGTCGGGCGACGGCGCCATTCTACAACACCACGCGCGCACTAACCATGACATGAAGTACCGCGCACTCACCTTCATATCCGGCAGTACCACATGCCCTTTCTCGCCTTGAAATCCTGGAGTACCACGCGGACTTACCTTATTTATTTATTTATAAAGTTTTATACAGCGCAAACTTGATCCCGAAGGATATCAGAGCGCTTTACAATTTGAGGCAATTAAATAACTTCCCACCCTATTCCCCTATAAACCCACATCCCACTATGGAACTAAAAATGCCAAATTAGAACAAACAAATGTAATAACTACTACAATTTTTACACAGATAATAAAATCAAAAACAAATCTTATACCAAAAATACATGCATCACACACATACAAAATAAATACAAACATAATTACATTAATACAAAATCGATATTTTTAACATCTATATTTTTGCAAACGATATTAAACACTTCAATATTTTTTACATCTGTTTTTTTCAAATGATATTTAACACTTCGATAGTTTTTACATCAATTTTACTTACCCAAAGTAGATATTCTGCACCACGATATTTTGTCTGTCGATATTCTTGAGCCGCGCACCTTTGACTGTCGCTGCATTGGCAGCGCGGCCTGACATTCTGGACACTGGGCATTTGAGCCCCTTTGGAGATGGCCAGTTAGATTTATAGGGCGCCTGGCCCTAATGTGATGTGGTGCTAGGAAATGTAATGTGTTTAGTATGTTTTACGCACCCTGTGTTATACCTCTAAACTGTGGTTTATGATTATGAGGTTGTTATGCATATCATGGTTTATGCTAGTGAGATTATGTTTCACTGTGTGATGTACACCCCTAATGTGATGCTTTGGTAATAGAACTGAAAGTGTATTAGGACCTGCTAACCAGGCCCTAGTGCCAGTGCTCCTCCCCTCAAAGGTAATGTGAATTAGTACACCTAGTTGGAAAGATGCTTTAACACCCCCACCCCCTTATAAGTCCCTTCTATATAGTACCAGTGGTACCCAGGGAAAGGGTGTTAAAGGGGTCACCAATGCAGCAGCACTGTTTGTGCCACCCTGAAAGACTGAGTAAAATTAAGTTCTGAAGGTCTGCCATCGCAGCCTGCACGAGCAGCTTCCCTGCTCAAGATCGAACCTGAACCCACCATGTGTGACAGGGTCACCTCCCTGCCTTAATATAAGTAAGCCACCCCTAAGGTAGGCCTACTATATCCCAGGAGGCAGGGTGCATTATATTAATGGTGTAGACCTGCATGTGCAAGCATACATGTCCCTACTGTGATGGGAGTCCATAGGTTAACATGGACTGGCTACCAGGCGACCTTGAGTTAGCCAGCTCCATTAAGGTACCTCCCAATTCAGTTGTATTTGGCATCATACACTGTGCTTTTTTACCCATGTTACCATCCTCATGTTGAGAGTGAGCTGCCATGTTCCAGGGTGGCATCCTTTAAGGTTGCCCCCATGCTGCCTCAGTCTCCCTGTGCTTTGGCTGGATTTTCGAGCCAGTTGCCGCTAAGGCAGAAGTCTGCCTTGCTGCTAGGGAATGCTATCACTCCCCTAGGATGGAGACAAAAGGCCTGGGAAGGAAAAAGATCACACCTCCACCTTCCCAGGATGGCTAGTGAATTACACATCAGGGCGGTGAGCCTCAAAGGTCACACTGCTTCTGATATGAAAGTGACTTGTCTCTCAGTGGAGACAAAGATCCCTCCGACCCCTAGGCAATCGTGTTGGCAAGCAAGCGGGAAATTAGAGATTCAGCTTGATATCCTGCAGTACAGACACGCACTCATCATGACATCCTGAATTACCTCGCACGCTAACCTTGATATTACGCAGTACCACACTCGCATTCACTCACCTTCACATCCTACAGTAAGCACCACGCGCACTTAACCTTGACATCCTAAAGTAAGTATCAGACGAACTAACCTTGATATGGAGCAGCACCACCTGCGCTCACCTTGACATCACGCAGTAGCATCCGTGCGCTCACCTTGACATCCTACAGTACAATGCGCTCGCTCACCTTGACATCACCCAGAACCATGCGCGCGCTCACCTTGACATCACCCAGAACCATTCGCGCGCTCACCTTGACATCCTGCAGCACCACGCGCCCACCGCGCTTGTTCTGGTATTTTATGAACTTCTCGGTGTGCTCGCGCTCCTCGTGGCTCTGCTCCTTGAAGAACTTGGCCACGTGACTCAGGGCCACATCGTCCCGGTCAAAGTAGTAGGACTAGAAAATAAGAGAAGAGTCGAGGCAGTCAGCAGCAACAGATCACAGAACCATGTAATAAGAACATTGAAACCACATGGGTAAGCATGCAATGTGCTGTATGTGTGTATGTTTGTTTGTGCTTACACACACATACTCTTCACGATTTCTCGTTGAAGGTGATCTCCCACCAATTTCATCTGAGGCCCCCTCAAAAATCATATATAGATACACCACTGGCTTTGGGTCGGCTATGAGATGGGGGCTGTGGTTTAGGAAGTGACAGACGGGCCAGGAAGTGACAGACGGACCACGCAAGTAGCACCGAGCAAAACATATATATCTAGCTTGCTTAATCTCCACAACGGCCCCCACAACGCTAAGGATGCCTGGCCTCCACCTTGGGGGTGCCCAGGAGTGGACGCCTCACAGGGAAAGCCATGATGGGTTCCACAGCGGTATTCGTACAAGCGCCTTGAGACCCTTGCGGGTGAGTAGTGCGCTATACAAGTATCAATTTACAATTTTTTCAATTTTATATATCCTTCTCCACCAATGTTTAAACTGCACCACTAGGGATGACAGGTGCATGATATGACAGGTAGACCTGGGAGGCGTACATCTCGGCATTGAACGGATTATAGCAGCGTCTCTTAATATCTTAATTTCCTGGGACCCCAATGAATGACTACTGGACACTGGGGACCCCCACCTAAGCAATATCTGTTATTAGAACCGCCAAACAATACACACAACTGCAAAATCAAGTATGCATTAAACTATTGCATAAATTATGAAATATTTTATTCAATACACAAACAAAAAATATACAAAAAATGTTACAATTTAGTAGGAAGTTTTGAGCTTTTCAAAATTTTGAATTCTAAAAGACAAAGCAATATGATAGACTTTTGCATATTGCTTTGTCTTTTTTGCTCCCAATTAATGTTTTTTTGTTGGTGCATATTATTGCTTTAATTGAGGTAATCAATTATCCATAATCAGGGTGACTGGAATTATGTGGCAGGGTTGAGCATTTATGCAGCAAGAAAAGACAACTTATGTGGCAAATTGCAGTACACCATGCAAAAGGTAAATGTAAGAGGCACACAGCTCGGTGTTGAAAATAAAGGATTGAGAGACATGCAGACAGTATGATGTGAGCACTAAGCCTGTACTCATAATGATCACCTAGAGGTAGGAGGCGTACGGCTCTGTGATGACAGTGTAGGATAACCAAACAGACAGACACTTCCTGTACGCATCATGGAATTTGCAGGCATGCAGCTAGTGGTTTACTGTGCAGCAAGGATTTGTGAAGTAAGGATAGACAGACACAGCTTGTACTCCCCATGGACAGGTAGACACAAAAGGCCTACAGTCTGGCAGTGGCGTAACGAAACTTGAGGGGGCCCCCCTGCAAACTACATGGAGGGGGCCCCCCTCCCATCCTCCGTGCCAGTCTAGAGCGCTCAGGCCAGCGACCCGCCATACTGCACGGGATGCGGGCGATTGTTACGCCACTGTCACCAATCCAGCCGTTGCAAGTAACACTGAATGGTGGAGTTAAAGGTTGGGCTTAGTCTGCCCGCAGGCTATCATAGGTGGCGGTCCATTCATTACAGGGTCCCTGCCATCAGTACGCCGGGGAAGTTTGCCCAATGTTATGTGGGTTTCCTGATGCAGACTCCTGTCATGATATACAACATCGTGCCCACTCATCGTTTAGTTTTGACAAACGTGCATCCGCTGCTCCTTCTCATTTCCGTTTTAAGACATTGGACAAAGCTTCAATGCAGTATTTCAAAAGCAGGTGTAACCACAAAGAGCACATTTTGATAATACATTTTTATTTTTATTAGACAATAGCAATCTTAAGAGGCATTGCATAGCTTCATGCACACTTTGACCCCAATTCCATCACAGTCTCTCTCTCTCTCTCTGTCAGTCAGTATCTCTCTTTCAGTCAGTCAGTCTATCTCTCTCTGTCATTCAGTCTCTCTTAGTCAGTCACTCTCTCTGTCAGTCAGTCAGTCAGTCTCTCTCTCTCTCTCTCTCTCTCTCTCTCTCTCTCTCTCTCTCTCTCTGTCAGTCTGTCAGCCAGTCAGTCTCTCTCTGTCAGTCAGTCTCTCTCTCTGTCAGTCTATCACTCTCTGTCATTCAGTCTCTCTCAGTCAGTCAGTCAGTCTCTCGCTCTCTCTCTGTCAGTCAGTCTCTCTCTGTCAGCCTTTCTGTCAGTCTCTCTTAGTCAGTCTCTCTCTCTGTCAGAGTCTCAGTCTCTCTCTCTGTCAGTCAGTCTCTCTCTGTGAGTCTCTCTATCAGTCAGTCTCTGTCAGTCAGTCTCTCTCTCTCTGTTGGTCAGTCTCTCTTTCTCTGTCAGTCTCTCAGTCTCTTTCTCTCTCTGTCAGTCTCTGTCAGTCAGTCTCTCTCTGTCAGTCAGTGTCTCTCTCCCAGTCAGTCTCTCTCTCTCCCAGTCAGTCAGTCTCTCTCAGTCAGTCATTCTCTCTCTACCCCAGTCAGTCAGTCTCTCTCTCTCTGTCAGTCAATCTCTGTCAGTCAGACTCTCTCACTCAGTCAGTCTCTCTCTCTGTCAGTCTCTCACTCAGTCAGTCTCTCTCACTGTCAGTCTCTCACAGTCAATCAGTCTATCTCTCTGTCAGTCAGTCTCTGCCTCTCTCTCTCAGTCTCTCTCTCAGTCAGTTTCTCTCTACCTCAGTCAGTCTCTGTCAGTCAGTCTCATTCTCAATCAGTCTCTCTCTCTCTGTCAGGCAGTCACTCTCTCTCTCAGTCAGTTTCTCAGTCAGTCAGTTTCTCGGTCAGTCAGTATTCAGTCTCTGAGTCAGTCAGTCAGTCTCTACTCTCTCTCCACTCTCTCCATTCTCTCTCTCAACTCTGTCCACTCTATCTCTACTGTCTCTCTCTCCACAATCTCTCTTCTGTCTCTCTCTCTCCACTGTCTCCCTCCACTGTCTCCCTCCACTGTCTCCCTCCACTCTCTCTCTCTCCACCCTCTCTCCCTTCTCTCTCTCTACTCTCGCTCCACTCTCTCTCTCTCCACTCTCTCGCTCCACTCTCTCCACTCACTCTCTCTCCACTGTCTCCCTCCACTGTCTCTCTCTCCACTGTCTCTCTCTCTACTCTCCACTCTCTCTCCACTCTCCACTCTCTCTCCACTCTTTTTCTCTCTTTCCACTATCTCTCTCTCCACTCTCTCTCTCTCCACTCTCTCTCTCCACTCTCTCTCTCCACTCTCTCCACTCTCTCCACTCTCTCTTTACTCGCTCTCTCTACTCGCTCTCTCCACTCGCTCTCTCCACTCTCTCTCTCCACTCTCTCTCTCCACTCTCTCTCTCTCCACTCTATCTCTCTCTCCACTCTCTCTCTTCACTCTCTCTCTCTCCACTCTCTCTCTCCACTCTCTCCAGTGTCTCTCCATGCTCTCTACACTCTCTCTCCACTCTCGGTCTCTCCACTGTCTATCTCCACTCTCTCTCCACTCTCTCTCTCCACTCTCTCTCTCTCCACTCTCTCTCTCCCCACTCTCTCTCTCCACTCTCTCTCTCTCCACTCTCTCCAGTGTCTCTCCATGCTCTCTCCACTCTCTCTCCACTCTCGGTCTCTCCACTGTCTATCTCCACTGTCTACTCTGTCTCCACTGTCTCTCTCCACTCTCTCTCTCTAGCCACTCTCTCTCTCCACTGTTTCTCTCCACTGTTTCTCTCCACTGTTTCTCTCCACTCTCTCTCTCTCTCTCTCTCCACACTCTCCCACTCTCACTCACAAAGTAGTGTGCGTTCCATGGGTGTCAGCAGAAATGTTTCCAGGGGGGGCACATTTTTAACTTCATCACCATCCCCCTTGTACCCTTCTCCCCTCTGCCTTGCACCCTTCTTGCCCTCCCTCTTGCACCTTTTTCCTCCTCCCCCTTGCACCCTTCTCCCCTTCCCCTTATACCCTAGTCCACCTCCGCCATGCACCCTTTTCTACCTTGCACCATTCTCCCTCTGCCTTGCACCCTTCTCCCCTCTGCCTTGCACCCTTCTCCTCTCTGTCTTCCACCCTATTCCACCCCGCCTTGCACCCGTCTCTAACTTTCACCCTTCTCCTCTCTGCCTTGCACCCCTTCCCCCCTCCACCTTGCACCCTTCTCTACCTTGCACCCTTCTCCTCTCTTCCTTGCACCATTCTCACCTCTGCCTTGCACCCTTCTCCCCTCTGCCTTGCACCCTTCTCCCCTCTGCCTTGCACCCTTCTCCCCCTCCGCCTTGCACCCTTCTCTACCTTGCATCCTTCTCCTCTCTGCCTTACATCCTTCTCCTCTCTGCCTTGCACCCTTCTCCCCCTCCGCCTTGCACCCTTCTCCCCTCTGCCTTGCACCCTTCTCCTCTTTGCCTTGTACCCTTCTCCCCTTTGCCTTGCACCCTTCTCCCCTTTGCCTTGCACCCTTCTCCCCTTTGCCTTGCACCCTTCTCCTCTCTGCCTTGCACCCTTCTCCCCCTCCGCCTTGCACCCTTCTCCCCCTCCGCCTTGCACCCTTCTCTACCTTGCACCCTTCTCCTCTCTTCCTTGCACCCTTCTCCCCTCTGCCTTTCACCCTTCTCCCATCTGCCATGCACCCTTCTCCCCCTCCGCCTTGCACCCTTCTCTACCTTGCACCCTTCTCCTCTCTGCCTTGCACCCTTCTCCTCTCTGCCTTGCACCCTTCTCCTCTCTGCCTTGCACCCTTCTCCCCTCTGCCTTGCACCCTTCTCCCCTCCACCTTGCACCCTTCTCCCCTCCACCTTGCACCCTTCTCCCCTCTGCCTTGCACCCTTCTCCCCTCCGCCTTGCACCCTTCTCCCCTCCGCCTTGCACCCTTCTCCTCTCTGCCTTGCACCCTTTTCCCCTATACCTTGCACCCTTCTCCCCCTCGCACCCTTTTCTACCTTCCACCCTTCTCCCCTCTGCCTTGCACCCTTCACCCCTCCACCTTGCACCCTTCTCCCCTCCACCTTGCACCCTTCTCCCCTCCGCCTTGCACCCTTCTCCCCTCTGCCTTGCACCCTTTTCCCCTCTGCCTTGCACCCTTCTCCCCCTCCGCCTTGCACCCTTCACTACCTTCCACCCTTCTCCTCTCTTCCTTGCACCCTTCTCCTCATTGCCTTGCACCCTTCTCCTCTTTGCCTTGCACCCTTCTCTTCTCTGCCTTGCACATTTCTCCTCTCTGCCTTGCACCCTTCTCCCCTCTGCCTTGCACCCTTCTCCCCTCTGCCTTGCCCCCTTGGCCTTGCACCCTTCTCTACCTTGCACCCTTCTCTACCTTCCTTGCACCCTTCTCCTCTCTGCCTTGCACCCTTCTCCCCTCTGCCTTGCACCCTTCTCCCCTCTGCCTTGTACCCTTCTCCCCTCCACCTTGCACCCTTCTGCCCTCCACCTTGCACCCTTCTCCCCTCCGCCTTGCACCCTTCTCCCCTCTGCCTTGCACCCTTCTCCCCTCTACCTTGCACCCTTCTCCCCCTCCACCTTGCACCCTTCTCTACCTTGCACCCTTCTCCTCTCTTCCTTTCACCCTTCTCCTCTTTGCCTTGCACCCTTCTCCTCTTTGCCTTGCATCCTTCTCTTCTCTGCCTTGCAACCTTCTCCCCTCTGCCTTGCACCCTTCTCCCCTCTGCCTTGCACCCTTCTCCCCTCTACCTTGCACCCTTCTCCCCTTCCGCCTTATACCCTTCTCTTCCTTGCACCCTTCTCCCCTCTGCCTTGCACCCTTCTCCCCTCTGCCTTGCACCCTTCTCCCCTCCGTCTTGCACCCTTCTCTACCTTGCATCCTTTTCCCCCTCTGCCTTACACCCTTCTCCACCTCTGCCTTGCACCCTTCTCGGCCCCCCTTTCCCTCTCCCTGCGGACGCCCATGGTGTGTTCTAACAAGAGTGCTTACCTGAGGGCACCATTTTGCTGCCTGTCCCTTCTCATGTGAGCTTTGCCCTGGAGAATACTCTGTCTGGGGGCCCCCACTCCCAGCCTTGTCAGGGTCCCGAGCACTGCTCTGTGCTGTCTCTTGCTCTTGCTCTCTGAGGCCCCCCCCCTCCCTTGTCCCTGTCTCTTCTCTTCTCTTGTGAGGTGGAGCCCCACCCCATCCTTGTCCCTGTCTCTTCTCGGATGGGGGCCTGTCCCTGTCTCTTCTCTTCTCTTCTCTTCTCTTGTGGGGTGGGCCCCCCACCCCATCCTTGTCCCTGTCTCTTCTCTTCTCTTGTGGGGTGGGGCCCCCACTCCATCCTTGTCCCTATCTCTTCTCTTCTCTTGTGGGGTGGGCCTCCTGTCCCATCCTTGCCCCTGTCTCTTCTCGGATGGGGGCCTGTCCCTGTCTCTTCTCTTCTCTTCTCTTGTGGGGTGGGCCCCCCACTACATCCTTGTCCCTGTCTCTTCTCTTCTCTTGTGGGGTGGAGCCCCCCACCCCATCCTTGTCCCTGTCTCTTCTCTTCTCTTGTGGGGTGGGGCCCCCACCCCACCCCATCCTTGTCCCTGTCTCTTCTCTTCTCTTCTCTTGTGGGGTGGGGCCCCGGGTGGGGGCCCCACCCACCCCATCCTTGTCCCTGTCTCTTCTCTTCTCTTCTCTTGTGGGGTGGGCCCCCCACCCCATCCTTGTCCCTGTCTCTTCTCTTCTCTTGTGGGGTGGGGCCCCCACCCCACCCCACCCCATCCTTGTCCCTGTCTCTTCTCTTCTCTTGTGGGGTGGGGGCCCCACCCCACCCCATCCTTGTCCTTGTCTCTTCTCTTCTCCTGTGGGGTGGGCCCCCCACCCCACACTTGTCCCTGTCTCTTCTCTTTTCTTGTGGGGTGGGCTTTGTTTATCGAGAGGAGAGAGTGGGGGCCGGGCTCTGTGCTGCCTCAGAGGAGCAGTGGAGACTGCTGTCTCTGGGGCCCCCATCCTCTTTCCGGGACTGCCTCTGGCTCTGACTGAAGAGAAACAATGTATATTGATACTTTGTTTCTCTTCAGTCAGAGGGAGGGGGCGAGGGGCTCCGAGCAGGCTGCACCTGCTTCAGACGCAGAGGGAGAGAGGCTTGCTAGTTCAGCAGACCTCTCTCACAGCTCTCAGAAGAGCTGAGGGGGCCGGGCCCCCTGGGGCCCCCTTCATTAACTGTAGAGAGTGAGGCCCCCGCGCTGCGGGGGCTTTGTTACACCCCTGCAGTCTGGTATTGACTGTGCAGTAAGGACAGACAAATCATTTGCAAGAAGGACAGACAGAGTCTGTGCTCACCATGGGCATAAAGGCATAAAGACATACAGGCCTACACAGTGCCGGCTCCTCAAGGGAATGCTGCAGGGTGGTGGGTGGTTTGGGGGAGGGGCAGGATGGGGGTGGGGGTATAGTAAACTCCGTCGTACGGCCGAACAGAGTTAGGTTAATAAATAAATAAAACAAATTACATTGCGCGCGCTCCATCATCATTTGGCCCCAGACCCTACCCCTCCCCCACCTCACCGCCATTTGGCGATGCAGAGCGCTATGTAATTCGTTTTATTTATTTATTTATTAGGAACTCTGTTCAGGCGAAAGCCGGAGTTTACTACCCCTCACCCTGCCCCTCCCCCGCCCCACCCTACCGCCCCGCCCCGCAGCACTCCCTTGAGGAGCTGCCACTGGGCCTACATCTTATTTTTCACCCCACAGGATTGGACAGACATACAGTTTAGTACTTGGCACACAGCTGTTACTCTCTATGGAGAGGCGAGGACAGATCCTGTCTGAGCCTAAACAGGTAGACGTAGGGAGCACACAGCTCGGTGTTAATCATGCAGTAGGGACAGACAGAGCGTGTACCAGTGCTTAATTTGAGCCTGTGGTTTCGGGTGCTCTGCACTGGCACTCAATTGTCAGCACCGGCTCTAGTGACAGTCTATCACATGGTGGCACTGTCTGACATGTGCACAACAACCGTGTTAATTAAGTCAAATGGCAATAAAAATTAATAATACCAGCCTCTCACACCATTATTATAGGTTTGTGTGGCCTGAAATAGTCTGAATTGTCACACTTGTAGGAGTGCGAATGTTAGGTGTTATGTTGGTTCTGTCATTGGCAGCGCTGGCAAGGGCAATACATGGTGAAGGCTGCAGTGGCCTTCTAAGAAAGGACATGGCACTTAATGTTTTAATAATTAAGCACTGGCGTGTACTCACTAAAGGGAGATAAGGACATACAGAGCTCAGTACGTAGAGTATAGACGACAGACAGATCCTGTACTCACCATGGACAGCTAGACGTAGCAGGAGCAATGCTTGGTGTTCAGTGGCATAGCTAAAGGGGGGGGGTGCGCCCCGGGCAGCACGAGCTTTGGGGTCAGTGGCCTCCCCCGATCTTACCTACCATCTTGGGGCTGCAAATGCAGGGACAGCCACGGGTGGCCAGGGGGCCAGCTATGCCACTTTTGGTGTTGACAGTACAGTAAGAACATATAAACACACAGACCCCACTACGGGAAGCAGAGACGGACAGACACTCACCATGGACAGGTAGACGTAGGAGGCGTACAGCTCGGTGTTGATCATGCGGCTGATGGCCGCTTCCCAATTGCGGTTGTAGTTCTGGCGCACCTGGGACTCCATGGCGTTACTGATGGTGGGGTTGTTGGTGGTAGTTGTAGGTGGATGAGGGTAGGATTAGGTTTTCAGGAGAGTGCTGGACTCGGAGCCACGTTCCGTTCAAACACTGTTGAAGCAAGAACACAACTCAGAGCTGGGTCTGAGGAGTGAACAAAGAGGGCCTGTCTTTATCACCTTTGCTGCGGCGGCTATTCCGCCGCGGCGCTAAGGGGGCGGTGGGGCCGCGTGGCGCACACATGCTGGTGGCGGAACCGCTCCGTCACCAGCCGCGGTTGAGCTGTGCTGATGACGGAGCGGTTCCGTCATGGCCCCGCCCGCTCAATAGAACGCCCCGCGCATGCGCGGAATCAGTGCTGCGCATGCGCGGAATCCGCGCCGCGCAGGCGCGTCGGGCGGGCTATGACGGAACCGCTCCGTCATCAGCACAGCGCCACCGCGGCTGATGATGGAGCGGTTCCGTCATCAGCACGGAAAAGGTTAAACTTGGAGGGGTGGGATAGAAGGAGACGGAAGCTCTATCCACCCACTCCCGCCTATCTGCACATCACTTACCTCATGGTGACTGAGCACTTCTCTGACACGTTGTAGTGATGTTTGTGCTTTGAACAGGTGATCACCTGTCAGCCCCCAGCCTTCTCCTGTATTTCCATTCAAGGGTGTGACTTGGCTCAAGTTTCTCAATTTCCCTCTATTCAGCTGGTTCAAACTTGCTGACATATGAGGACTCAGTATCACTGACATAGGTTTTGAAGAATTAATGAGAACTGTTCACACAGACTTCAAGACTATATCAATAAATCACGAACTGCAAATTTTTAACGTTCAATCATCTGTTTCTCATTTACTGTACTCGCTGAAAGTTCAGCCTCATTGCTTTTCGCCAGGGAAGCATTACAAATGTAATATAATATTCAAAACCAAGGACCTAATTTATATTTTGTCAGTGTTTATGCTCTGCCAGAATGGTGATGGAGTAAACATACCTCCAACATAATGGTCCGCCTGCCAAATTTATATGTGGGCGAACCTTTGGTTTGGCTACCATGGTGACTACTCTGTCACCGCCACAGCCAAACATATCGGAGTAAGCGCCATTGGAAACCTGGCTATATGTCCTCCCATCCAATCAGGATGGGCAGCCATATAGCCATTTTGTTACTGTCCACTGAGGGACCACAAAAAGCAAATAATGCGCCTACCATGCCCCCGCAATGAGAGATGACTCTCATGGTGAGAGGAGCGTTACTTTTTTTTTTTAAAGAAATTCCCGTTTTGGGATTTTGTTCTTGATAATAAAAAAAGAAAACTGTTTGGTGAAAATCAGGGAGGTTGGCGCAATGCAGCGCTGACAAGGGCATCTTTCAAATTTCTGCCCCGTTTAAAAGAAAACAGAGGTAGATCTTTGGTCGTGAGATGTTCTTCTACAAGGCCCCAGTGTCTCTTTATCATCTTTTTCACTTCTTTACTGACCAGGCTGTGGCTCTATTTTAGAACCATTATGTCAATATTTGGATCTGTTTCTTAAACCAGTTGTACCTCGAACTGTGTCTTATATTAGAGACAGCATGCATTTTATCACCAGGATAGAGGACATGACATTCAATGTATCTACTGATCTGTCAGTCACAATGCAGATACAAACATTGTTTAATATCTGATTTATTGGACTCAAGAGAACAGCCCATGCAAATACCCAGCTGGTTTTTGATAACCTTAATGGAAATCGCCATGACCAAGAATTATTTCCAGTTTGACAACTGCTTTTATTTTCAGGTAAAGGAGGAGCCATGGGCGCGGGCGTCTCTTTGGATCCAGTGAACCTGTCCATGAGATGTGAAGAGAATTTTCACAAATGACAATCCCTTTATTGAGAAAATAAGGAAATGGTACAGGTACATTGACGATGTATTTTTAATCTGGGGGATACTGGCTGAAGTGCATCAATTTCAACCATGGCTCAGACCGTTATTTTATGTTATGTTACTGAGTATTTCTAAAGCGCGCATTCCCCAATAGATCTCTTGGCGCTGGGAATGCTAAAAGCGGCCATCGTCCGTGGTTATTGGTAAGCCTGTTTGAACAACCTGTCTAGAGAAATACAACTCACAATGGAACAAAGTAAAAATAGCATCCATCTTTGGATCTCAGAGTAGCGATCGAGAAAAAAAAAAATCTAGGAGTCACTATACAGAAAACCTACCGAAAATATTTCCCTCTTACACTACAGCAGCAGTCATCCTATAAGTCTAAGGGATAATCTACCCTTTTGACAATTCCTGCGCATCCGCAGAAACTGCACCAGAAGACTTGACTACTTCAAGGAGTCAGACACACTCATAGAGAAACTCATAGAGAGGGGTTACTCGAGACGCCTGGTGAAGCATGCCAGAAAGAGGGTGTGTCACACACATAAGGAAGATTTACTGGAACCACGGCCAAAAGAGAGCTCGCTTGATAGAGTTGCGCATGTCGCTATGTTCAGCTCGGTCAGTAATGAAGTGAAAAAGATCATTCAGCGACACTGGGGCCTTGAACATGTCATGACCAAAGACCTACCCCTGTTTTCTTTTAAACAAGGCAGAAACTTTAAAGATGCCCTTGTCCGCAGTCCATTGCCCAAGCCACCCGGAACTAACCTTACCACACTGTGGTGTCTCCCGGCAAAAATGGGACACTTCAAATGTGACCAATGTGTGGCATGGACTAGAAAAAATGGTTAGGGGTTCTGCCCACCTCACCCTCCCGTACCTGAGCAGGAGACATCCACGGATGAAAAAAGTAGAAAAAAATGGTACTGAAGGGATCAATCCACTTTTATTTCTCAAACAAGAAACAATTAATTTTCTTGTGAATAGCAAATTAAATCAAAGAAGCATATCCATAAATTCATATATACATATATGGGCGGGCAGCCAGAGAGGCACAACAGAAAAACATTATATATACAACACATCACATGTACATTCTATACAAATTTACAACATATATAATATCAAAAACACTTTTATGTACCCTAAGGAAAAAAATTATATATATATGAAAAAAAAATATATATACATACACCAATTTACAAATGTATCTCCTCTTACGATCTAACGGAGTATACAAAAAAGGTAGTCCCAACAGACAGGCACCAGGGGGTTAACACATATACCCAACCTATATTTGTGTAGGTGCATCAATGAATAAATCAAATTTTTGTTGTATTGAACTAAGGGACTCCGTTCAAAGCCAAAGGTGTCGACGCAGTCGCGGTCGCGTTTCAGCCAGATGATATAGGCTTCATCAGGACATGGGTACTCTCATTTGCACAGCCCTGTCCAAATCTAGGGCAAATCTAGGGCAAATATACTCGGTCAACCCACAGCCCACCCAGAAGGGTGGGGTAGGTGCCACCGTCTCGGCTCAAGTAACTGAAAAGCAAGGCAGTCATTTGCCAGGTAAAGCGCTTTGACCCACTGGGGGTAACACTATGTACAATATTGAAGAAATGAACATTGCACCCACTTGGGAATTATTAACTACATGTATCAGAAGGCACAGAGTGTGCCACGCCCTAAAGGGCAGGTGCTTAAAGTAGCAAGAAGAAAAGCGATGTTTTAATTTCCGGTTCATTGCCACTGAAGAAAGGTCTTTTGCAACCTGAAACGCGTCTGGCAGAGAAATATGAAAAGCCTGAACCTGACATTTTAACTGCTGGCAAGTGCTCGAGTGCAAATAAAGAATCTATCTGAAGCTACCTGTGGTCTTCTCTTATGTGCTTCCTGAAATGTTGGATTTATGGGGCTTTGCACGCCTAACAGAGATGACCCACGGCGACCCTGCAGGTCTGTTCGAGCTTTCATTTCAGCATGAAAATAACAGAGGCAGCTGCGCACTTTTCAATTCAGGACTGCATCGTGCGCTGATTTCTTTCGACCACTGAAAAGCAAGGCAGTCATTTGCCAGGTAAAGCGCTTTGACCCACTGGGGGTAACACTATGTACAATATTGAAGAAATGAACATTGCACCCACTTGGGAATTATTAACTACATGTACCAGAAGGCACAGAGTGTGCCACGCCCTAAAGGGCAGGTGCTTAAAGTAGCAAGAAGAAAAGCGATGTTTTAATTTCCGGTTCATTGCCACTGAAGAAAGGTCTTTTGCAACCTGAAACGCGTCTGGCAGAGAAATATGAAAAGCCTGAACCTGACATTTTAACTGCTGGCAAGTGCTCGAGTGCAAATAAAGAATCTATCTGAAGCTACCTGTGGTCTTCTCTTATGTGCTTCCTGAAATGTTGGATATATATATATATATATATATATATATATATATATATATATATATATATATATATATATATATATATATATATATATATATATATATATATATATATATATGTATATATATATGTTCCTTCTCCACGGCTTGTTTACGGGGGAACCTCCCGTGGTCTGGTGGCGCATTGCACTGGCAGAGCCCCGCCAGCTATTCAATTTCCAATAACTTCCAAGTTAAAACGGACGCTCAGAAGCAGAATAGTACACAGTGTAGCTTTATTGCTGTTACGCGTTTCGGAAGCTTTTGCTCCCTTGCTCACACAACAATCCATCAGCTCTCCACCATTTACATACACAGTTCGTGCTAGCTATAGAAACAGGACTACACGTTTCATTTTGGCTGACATCTTGGAGTGTACTTGTATTACATTTTTGCTTTACCCCTGATGTCTCACTTTACAAGTACAACTTTAATCATTGTTGCAGTTAAGTACATTCACTTTACTTTCTTATTCATGTTCCTTTCGCCACAGTGGCTATTTGTGCTAGTACTATTTCATTACCCTTCTTTTTTCGCCTAGTGGCTTAATCAGGGTCCAATGTCTCTGGGGAGTGCTTATTTAAAAACATATAGTGAAAAAACCGTGAACTTAAGTGAATAAATCTTTACATTACTAAGTGACGAAGTCTTCTACTCTATTCTCTCGTGAAATCCTCTGGGTGACAGGTTCAATTGCTCGTGAAGTGCACGTGCTCCCTAATCTGAGCATCTTGATTCTTCCTGTTAGAGTAAAACAAACAAATAATTACAATTGTGCTACGGTTTTGATTAAAAACATATATACACTTTCAAGCTTTTGGTTTCTATAGGACAGAACCTCTTAAACATGATAAACATACATTTGTTTAAATATCATACATTTCAATTGATACAGTGTTCTTACTCCCTAGTCAGATATTTAGGAATCGTACAGGTGAACTGCTAGCTCGTCATGGTCATTATGTCCATTCGGCTGTCGTGTTTCTAATTCCAGGATCCCTTTGGATTCCTTCTTTCTCAACTGTACCTCTCTGTTAGCCCCTCTTTGGTTTTGTCTCACCTGTTCTTTTGCAAAATAAGTTAACAAATTGCAATTTGATTTGTGATGTTGGGCAAAATGTCTCGCAACGGGGTATTGGGGATCCCTGTTTGTAATTGCCCTTAAGTGTTGCATCACTCTGTTTTTGGCCATGACTGTCGTGCTGCCTACATATCTTTTCTTGCACGGACACTCGAGCACGTATACCACATGTGTTGAGCTACACGTCAGCTCAACACATGTGGTATACGAGAAATTGTTCTAACACAGAAGAGTACAAACAAGAGAGTGAAAATATGATACAGAGATTCAAGGAAAGGGGTTACCCCAAGTGGGTCCTAGATAGGACCTTATCCAAAATGGAAAATATAACAAGAGAGAGCACTTTGACATCAAGAGAGAACGAAGGCAAAGAAAATGAGACCACCAGAGTAATCCTTACCTACAATAGGGGGTCTCAAAAGGTAAAGAAAATAATTGCAAGAAATTGGAATATCTTGAAAAGTGATCCCATCATTGGCCCTGAACTGAGCACCAGACCAGCAATTACATATAGAAAAAGTTGCAGTCTGAGGGACATAATTACGAAGGGAGATATCACAGACTACAAGGATAGGAACCAACATAACCTTGTAGGCTTCTTCCCATGCGGGCACTGTAGAGCCTGCAAATATAGCCCAATGAGAAAGGACTTTGATATTCCTCATGGCAAGACCAATAGGAAGATAAGTCAATTTCTGACGTGTAGCTCAACACATGTGGTATACGTGCTCGAGTGTCCGTGCAAGAAAAGATATGTAGGCAGCACGACAGTCATGGCCAAAAACAGAGTGATGCAACACTTAAGGGCAATTACAAACAGGGATCCCCAATACCCCGTTGCGAGACATTTTGCCCAACATCACAAATCAAATTGCAATTTGTTAACTTATTTTGTAATAGAACAGGTGAGACAAAACCAAAGAGGGGGTAACAGAGAGGTACAGTTGAGAAAGAAGGAATCCAAATGGATCCTGGAATTAGAAACACGACAGCCGAATGGGCATAATGACCAGCAGTTCACCTGTACGATTCCTAAATATCTGACTAGGGAGTAAGAACACTGTATCAATTGAAATGTATGATATTTAAACAAATGTATGTTTATCATGTTTAAGAGGCTCTGTCCTATAGAAACCAAAAGCTTGAAAGTGTATATATGTTTTTAATCAAAACCGTAGCACAATTGTAATTATTTGTCTGTTCTACTCTAACAGGAAGAATCAAGATGCTCAGATTAGGGAGCACGTGCACTTCACGAGCAATTGAACCTGTCACCCAGAGGATTTCACGAGAGAATAGAGTAGAAGACTTCGTCACTTAGTAATGTAAAGATTTATTCACTTAAGTTCACGTTTTTTTCACTATATGTTTTTAAATAAGCACTCGTCAGAGACATTGGACCCTGATTAAGCCACTAGGCGAAAAAAGAAGGGTAATGAAATAGTACTAGCACAAATAGCCACTGTGGCGAAAGGAACATGAATAAGAAAGTAAAGTGAATGTACTTAACTGCAACAATGATTAAAGTTGTACTTGTAAAGTGAGACATCAGGGGTAAAACAAAAATGTAATACAAGTACACTTCAAGATGTCAGCCAAAATGAAATGTGTAGTCCTGTTTCTATAGCTAGCACGAACTGTGTATGTAAATGGTGGAGAGCTGATGGATTGTTGTGTGAGCAAGGGAGCAAAAGCTTCCGAAACGGGTAACAGCAATAAAGCTACACTGTGTACTATTCTGCTTCTGAGCGTGCGGTTTAACTTGGAAGTTATTGGATATATATATATATATATATATATATATATATATATATATATATATATATATATCATTCCAAATGCCCCAAGCAAGGGAAAGGCGACTCCAGGAGGATGAGAAAAAACATTTCTTTAATCTGCAAAATCACGACAGGAGCCCTCGTATTTGCACATCCCTTGACGCGTTTCGCTGTACCTGCAGCTTATTCATAAGGGGAGGGGCGTTGGCAGGGATCCGGTTTTTTTCAAAGTTCATTACCCACAATGGTTGCTGGGATTTGAAGTCCAAAAATCTTCCCTTTCAGTAGGGTCCATTAACCTTGCCTCATTTTTATGCCCCATTGTTAGCCACAAAGTTCTCAGCCCTCCAGTGGGCTCGGGGCTAATGTCGTGATTTCAATGATGCCATCCTCGCGCTGACCGGCTATGAATGCTCACAGCCTCGCAGACCCGGTTTCAAATTCCGGACGGTGCTTCTCCCGCGGCACGGAGCCTGCCGCTTTTAATTCATTCCAAATGCCCCAAGCAAGGGAAACGCGACTCCAGGAGGATGAGAAAAAACATTTCTTTAATCTGCAAAATCACGACAGGAGCCCTCGTATTTGCACATCCCTTGACGCGTTTCGCTGCACCTGCAGCTTATTCATAAGGGGAGGGGCGTTGGCAGGGATCCGGTTTTCTTCAAAGTTCA
Organism: Lissotriton vulgaris; assembly: GCF_964263255.1. Classification (NCBI taxonomy): domain Eukaryota; kingdom Metazoa; phylum Chordata; class Amphibia; order Caudata; family Salamandridae; genus Lissotriton; species Lissotriton vulgaris. The sequence continues at coordinate 340,210,247 of NC_141695.1, read as the reverse complement.
TTACCCACAATGATTGCTGGGATTTGAAGTCCATAAATCTTCCCTTTCAGTAGGGTCCATTAACCTTGCCTCATTTTTATGCCCCATTGTTAGCCACAAAGTTCTCAGCCCTCCAGTGGGCTCGGGGCTAATGTCGTGATTTCAATGATGCCATCCTCGCGTTGACCGGCTATGAATGCTCACAGCCTCGCAGACCCGGTTTCAAATTCCGGACGGTGCTTCTCCCGCGGCACGGAGCCTGCCGCTTTTAATTCATTCCAAATGCCCCAAGCAAGGGAAACGCGACTCCAGGAGGATGAGAAAAAACATTTCTTTAATCTGCAAAATCACGACAGGAGCCCTCGTATTTGCACATCCCTTGACGCGTTTCGCTGCACCTGAAGCTTATTCATAAGGGGAGGGGCATTGGCAGGGTTCCGGTTTTTTCCAAAGTTCATTACCCACAATGATTGCTGGGATTTGAAGTCCATAAATCTTCCCTTTCAGTAGGGTCCATTAACCTTGCCTCATTTTTATGCCCCATTGTTAGCCACAAAGTTCTCAGCCCTCCAGTGGGCTCGGGGCTAATGTCGTGATTTCAATGATGCCATCCTCGCGCTGACCGGCTATGAATGCTCACAGCCTCGCAGACCCGGTTTCAAATTCCGGACGGTGCTTCTCCCGCGGCACGGAGCCTGCCGCTTTTAATTCATTCCAAATGCCCCAAGCAAGGGAAACGCGACTCCAGGAGGATGAGAAAAAACATTTCTTTAATCTGCAAAATCACGACAGGAGCCCTCGTATTTGCACATCCCTTGACGCGTTTCGCTGCACCTGAAGCTTATTCATAAGGGGAGGGGCATTGGCAGGGTTCCGGTTTTTTCCAAAGTTCATTACCCACAATGATTGCTGGGATTTGAAGTCCATAAATCTTCCCTTTCAGTAGGGTCCATTAACCTTGCCTCATTTTTATGCCCCATTGTTAGCCACAAAGTTCTCAGCCCTCCAGTGGGCTCGGGGCTAATGTCGTGATTTCAATGATGCCATCCTCGCGCTGACCGGCTATGAATGCTCACAGCCTCGCAGACCCGGTTTCAAATTCCGGACGGTGCTTCTCCCGCGGCACGGAGCCTGCCGCTTTTAATTCATTCCAAATGCCCCAAGCAAGGGAAACGCGACTCCAGGAGGATGAGAAAAAACATTTCTTTAATCTGCAAAATCACGACAGGAGCCCTCGTATTTGCACATCCCTTGACGCGTTTCGCTGCACCTGCAGCTTATTCATAAGGGGAGGGGCTTTGGCAGGGATCCGGTTTTTTCCAAAGTTCATTACCCACAATGATTGCTGGGATTTGAAGTCCATAAATCTTCCCTTTCAGTAGGGTCCATTAACCTTGCCTCACTTTGAATATGAATAAGCTGCAGGTGCAGCGAAACGCGTCAAGGGATGTGCAAATACGAGGGCTCCTGTCGTGATTTTGCAGATTAAAGAAATGTTTTTTCTCATCCTCCTGGAGTCGCGTTTCCCTTGCTTGGGGCATTTGGAATGAATTAAAAGCGGCAGGCTCCGTGCCGCGGGAGAAGCACCGTCCGGAATTTGAAACCGGGTCTGCGAGGCTGTGATCATTCATAGCCGGTCAGCGCGAGGATGGCATCATTGAAATCACGACATTAGCCCCGAGCCCACTGGAGGGCTGAGAACTTTGTGGCTAACAATGGGGCATAAAAATGAGGCAAGGTTAATGGACCCTACTGAAAGGGAAGATTTATGGACTTCAAATCCCAGCAATCATTGTGGGTAATGAACTTTGAAAAAAAAACGGATCCCTGCCAACGCCCCTCCCCTTATGAATAAGCTGCAGGTGCAGCGAAACGCGTCAAGGGATGTGCAAATACGAGGGCTCCTGTCGTGATTTTGCAGATTAAAGAAATGTTTTTTCTCATCCTCCTGGAGTCGCGTTTCCCTTGCTTGGGGCATTTGGAATGAATTAAAAGCGGCAGGCTCCGTGCCGCGGGAGAAGCACCGTCCGGAATTTGAAACCGGGTCTGCGAGGCTGTGATCATTCATAGCCGGTCAGCGCGAGGATGGCATCATTGAAATCACGACATTAGCCCCGAGCCCACTGGAGGGCTGAGAACTTTGTGGCTAACGATGGGGCATAAAAATGATGCAAGGTTAATGGACCCTACTGAAAGGGAAGATTTATGGACTTCAAATCCCAGCAATCATTGTGGGTAATGAACTTTGAAAAAAAAACGGATCCCTGCCAACGCCCCTCCCCTTATGAATAAGCTGCAGGTGCAGCGAAACGCGTCAAGGGATGTGCAAATACGAGGGCTCCTGTCGTGATTTTGCAGATTAAAGAAATGTTTTTTCTCATCCTCCTGGAGTCGCGTTTCCCTTGCTTGGGGCATTTGGAATGAATATATATATATATATATATATATATATATATATATATATATATATATATATATATATATATCAGAGACCTGCAAGCAGCACCCATCCTAAATTTGGAAGAGGAACTTGATTTTTTAGTGGCGGAAAGACTAATGACATTGCGCCCACGCTTAAACAGCCAAGGACAAACAGCAAAAGTAAAAACCAAAAAAGACGCGAACGAAGGAAACAAGCCAGGCAAAAATGCGCAAACAAAGAAAACAAAAGCGCCATGGCAACTAAGGAAATAAGTAACAACAAATCCGTCATCAATCTTTCTAGCGTAATTTTGAGCAAAGCAGAAGAACAATTGCTCGCCCTGGGGCTTAATTTGTGTCCGGCGCAATCATTCGATTATGCGACAACCCGCATTGATGTTTATCGCTTCATAAGAAAAATGAAGTTACGAAAATTTTTCGCCACACAGAAGCTGAAATCCAAGTTCATCCATCTGATGAACCTAGCTCTCCGGACGGAGTGCCAGAGGTAAGAGCTGCTGATGTACCCACCTTTTTAACTCTAAACGACCTTTGCCAAGCCACTGATTCCCAACCTATGGGTCATGACATTGATAGCAACACCCAAACTAGACTATCTAAAATCAATATTATCCAAAAGGGAGCAGGCATCACACTGTTCAAAAATAAGTCCAAATGTGTCCCTCTGATGGTAAAAGATGCCGTAGACACATTCCAAGATTGCATTATCAATGAAATCAAGCAGTTGCATATTAAATCACGCAAACGCAATAATACAAGTTACAATCACCAGTAGGCTAACTACATAGCGTTAATGAAGAAGCTCAGCACTAACCCTAATATAGTCGTGAAAACGGCAGACAAAGGTGGCAATCTTGTAATCTGGGCCAAAAGTGATTACGTAACAGAAGCTTGGTGACAACTGCACGATGGTTCTTGTTACACCAAATCTAACAACAAAGAATATTCTAATGCCAAAATCCCTCTGAAAAAACTTTTGAGTAAATATCGGCGAGAAGGATTGATTTCAGGAGAGGAATATAAATTCATGAACAAAGAATTGCCAGTCCTCCCGGTTTTCTACCTAATACCGAAAATTCATAAAGGTACTTTGCCAACTCCTGGAAGACCGATCATTTCGGCTATAAACAGCGCCGGAGAAAATGTGGGTCGTTACATTGACTACTTCCTGCAAGATCTGGTCACCAAATTGCCCAACTATGTACGTGACACTAGCGACTTTCTTCTAAAAGTCATGGATTTAGAATGGCAAGAAGATATGTTGCTCATCACACTGGACGTAGAGTCCCTCTATACAAGTATTGGACATGAAGAGGGATTAAGGGCTATTAAGTACTTTTTGGGCAAAAGATCTGCTGACTTATATGAACACAACAAAGTTGTTCTTGAACTGATGAATTGGTGTCTTAACAACAATTATTTTGCTTTTGGTAAGGAGCTGTGGAGACAACTCCGAGGCGTGGCGATGGGATCCTGCTTCTCCCCCAGCTATGCGTGCTTGCACGTAGGCTGGTGGGAGGAGCGGGTTATTGGCGTCACGCATGCGATGTGGGTCAGAGAAATTTTTTTCAAATATTTACGATATATTGACGATATATTCATTCTTTGGCAAGGTAGTGAAGATGAGGCAAAATCATTCATAGACTAAATCAATGTGAACTCCCTCAATCTCCACTTCACTTCTCACATCAGTCCTCAACAGATCGAATTTTTGGACGTTCAATTATATGTGAGTGCCAATAGATTAGAATCTACCCTACATCGTAAACCCACATCAGGCAATACTACACTACATGCCTCAAGTCTTCATCTAAAGCATACAATATACAGCATCCCTTTTGGAGAAATTTTATCGGATCAAACGAATTTGCAATTCTTCTGCAGATTTCGAGAGTTGTGTTAATGACCTCAGGGCCCGCTTCAAAGAACGTGGCTACTCTGATCACATCTTTAACCAGGCTTTGGCTAAGGCAAGGTTAAGAAGCAGAGAGAGCTTGTTTGTGGTTTTGCCACTTGGTTTGGCTTGTTATCTGCAATGAGTTGTCTCTTTTTCAGGTCTCTTAAGTTTATCTCTTTTAGTTCTGTGTAGTGCTCTTATTGCTCAATGTTGGTGTTCTTTTATTACCTTGTGTATAGTGTTGTCGCTTAAAGTATACGATCTGTTTTCTTCTCTCCCTTCTTTGCGCGTTTTCTATTTATATGATGTACTCTTCCATTCTTTTCGATATACCTTTTTTATATCTCTTCTAACTTTCTTGTGGTATTCCTTTTGTGCTTACTTGTTTTTTTTTCTTTCCCTCTGCTTGTTCTCTGCCCGTGTTAGCTTTCGTTTTTTCTATTTATCTCATTTTCTAGCTTCTTTTATTTCCTTCTCTTTATGTGTGAGTCTTGCGTCTTATCTCCCTTTTTTGATCTTCTCTTTCCTTTGTCTCTAATTATTGTCACTTTTATTGCTGGTTCTTTATATAGTCAGTTCGCCTGACATTTATCTCATGTTGTTTGCTCTTCAGTGTTTACATCATCAATTACTAAATGCATTATGTTATAGATTGGTTATATAAACTGTTTCATAGTTGCTTATTAAGCACGCCTATATAGCTAATGCTCAATTCTTATTATTGCATAAGTTGTTTATATATCTAGTTTATGATAAGATTCATTGCTTGCTTCCTTACCTAGTATTATCAATTGCTTCTCTACCCTACCTCTAAGTTTACTCTATTTATTCTTCTCGCTCTAGTCTCCTGCTCTCCTACTTTTCATTAATTTATAGTTGATATGTTCCTGTTTTTTCAAATCAAATTACTTATAACAACTTATATATATATTTCATGACATTTAATTAATTGCTTATCTTTAATTCTTGCATATTCATCTTCATGATATCGAGGTTTTTTCTACTTTACCCAGTTTGATGCGTCATTGATTGTTCTACTCAATAGCTGGTTGGTGCCTCTTTCTATTGTGTTTCCTTTATTTTCTTTATTCTGCACTTTATAGTCCTCTTCGGAAGTATTCTTTTTCTTCTACTTATCCTGTCCTAATATTTATCATGAGTGCCTCGACTGTGTTTTATTTCATCTCCGTTTACTTTTATGATGTTTTTGGTGCTTTCTTCATTTTTAATATGACATATTCAATTTACTATGGCATTCACTCTGCTAGGTGTCTTTTTCTTTTTTACCTATTCTACTTTTCTATGGTATACTCTATATGCTACCTGTGTATTAACTTGATATATGTTTGCTGACGCTATAGACTCACATGATGAATTGTTTTTGTAGTAATCTAATGCTATTAGTCCGTATTTCAGATGGTTCCTTCTCCTCATTAAGATTATCCAGTTATGTACTGTATTGGGGCTGTTGATATTGAATGAACTTTCCTCTCCTGACGGTCCCCTTGCTCGCCTTCCCACGTTCCCCCTAGTATGATGTTGGTCTTTCTCAGACCTCCCCCGCTGGTTCCTCTCCTCCTTCTGCTTTCTCCCTCTTCTCTCTCTTCTTCTTTCGGATTTCCCCCATGGACTCTTCCTCTTCGACATTATTGTTTGTTGTATGGACGCTTGTATTTGTACTTGTTGCTTTTTATTTTCCATTTCGGGCCTATGTTATCTTTTTATATGTCTGTCAATGCCGGGTTTGAATGTGTTGTCCCTTAATGTTAAGGGTTTAAATCATCCAGTGAAAAGATCGAAAATCTTAGATTATTGCAAATCTCTCTCTTCAGATCTAGTCCTTTTTCAGGAAACCAAGGTATCTACCAGAGAGGCACTATTCCTGAAGAAAGAATGGGTTTCGGATGTTGGTTGTTCCGATGCTTGTGGTAAAAGAAATGGGGTCATTACTTTAATTTAAAAAAATTCAGGCTTGTCCATACTCTCTTCTGATCATGATACTGAGGGTCGTTGGTTATTAACTAAGTTGTCTGATGGCAATTCTGATCTTTATGTCATGAATATTTACGCCTCTAACAAGGATGATCCGTCCTTTTGGAAAACGATTACCAAAAAGTTGAATGACACACCTCATTCTGGGAATCTTATCGTTGGTGGAGATTTTAACTTACCGATGGATCCCATTCTAGATAGAAATTCAGCTTTTCAATTTCGTCCTCCAAAATCTCATAAACAACTGCTTAACATGTGTTCCCTAACTCATCTTCAGGATGTATGGCGTCTTCACAACCCCACTGGTAGTGATTTTTCCTTCTTTTCCTCACCTCATTCTACCTTTTCTCGTATTGATTATTTATTGGTTCACTCTTCTCTGGTTTCGGCTTCCTCCTCTCGGCTTATTCATCCTATTCTGATTTCTGATCACGCCGCGGTTACTTTTACTTTGTTGTCCTTTGCTCCTAAATCAAGAGTTCGTTCCTGGAGACTAAATACAGACATTTTGTATGATGATGCCCAGATTGATGAGTTTTCTACGGATATCGAAACCTTTTTCCTTGATAATGAAGGCTCGGTCTCTTCCCCAATTGTCCTCTGGGATTCGTTCAAATGTACCTTCCGTGGCCAGGTTATTAAGTGTATGTCAAAATGGAACACTGCTATTAAAAAAGAACTTACAGATCTAGCAGCTGAAATAAAAAGTCTGGAATCTACCTTTAGACACTCTAAGGATAAATCTTGTCTACAGGTAATCAAGCAATTAAAGTACAAGTATAATACTATAGTTACCAAAAGAGCCCATATTGGGGTTCAAGCTCAAAAATCCAAAAGACTATTGTTAAAAAATCGAGCTGGGAAGATTCTTGCGGCCACATTGAAATTTCAGGATTCCTCCTTTAAGTCTTCTCAAATCTCTTCTATTAATGATCATCTTGGTTGTAAAAAATTTCAGACTGGGGAAATTCTTGAAGTCTTTCGTGAGTTCTATAATAACTTATATACCCCTTCTAATCAGGCCTCTTTTGAGCAATGTCAGGATTTCTTGAAATCTGTTCCGGTGAAGTCGATATCCGTGGAAGATAGCAATTTGTTAAATTGTCCGATTACTCCTGAAGAAATTATTGCCGCAATTAAAGCTACTCACTCTGGGAAAGCTCCAGGGCCTGATGGTTACCCTATTCTGTTCTATAAAACCTTTCCTCCTGTGATTGTTCCTAAGCTTCAATCTGTCTTTGACGCTTTTATTAAGGATGGTTCTGTTTCTGGCACGGCGGCTGAGGCTACCATTGTAGTGATTCCGAAAGAGGGAAAAGATCATTCAGAACCCAAAAACTTCAGTCCTATTTCCCTTGTTAACATGGAGGCTAAAATTTTTGCTAAAATCTTAGCCAAGAGATTAGAATCCTTCATTCCTAATCTGGTTCATCCCTCTCAAACGGGGTTTGTAAAAGGCCGTCTTGCGCATGATAATATACGTACATTCTGTCATATTCTTGGAGCAGCTAAACGTTCTCATCTCCCTGCCGCGGCCTTGGCCCTTGATGCTGAAAAGGCCTTTGACAAGGTCTCTTGGCCTTTTCTTCGTGCTGTCTTGTGTGCACATAATCTTGGTGACTCCTTCATTAACATGGTAATGTCCCTATATTCTCAACCTAGAGCTAACATAAGAGTCAATGGTGCTGCGTCGTCCTTTTTTAATCTTCACCAGGGCACCAGACAGGGTTGTCCTTTATCTCCACTTTTGTTTTTATTATCCATTGACCCTCTCCTCAGATTGATTGAATTACACCCAGACATTAAAGGTTTTGCTTTTGGTCCTCATCGTATTAAAACTGCTGCGTTCGCGGATGATGTTCTTATTTTCTCAGATGATATTGCCTTGGCTATTCCGGCTATTTCAGATACGATTTCCCTTTTCTCGAAGGTTTCAGGATACACCTTAAATAAGGATAAGACTGAGATGTTCCCCTTGAATGCCTACTGTTTTTCTACGCATATGGGCTCTGCTGGTTTCAAATGGCAGTCTAAGCAGTTAAAATATTTGGGTATCTATTTTTGCTCTACCTTATATGCTACAATTGCTTATAACGAAACCCAAACTCTTCTTAAAGTTCGACGTCTTTTGGATACTTGGTCTCCTAAACACATTTCCTGGTGGGGTCGCCTTCAGACTCTCAAAATGATGATTACACCTATTATTAATTTTGTATCATCTATGCTCCCAGTAAAGTTGTCGGATTCCTTCTTTCATGAAGTTGATGTTCTGACCTCTAAATTTTTATGGAATGACAAAAGGGCTAGGATTGCATATAAATTCTTGCGGAAACCTTATGATATGGGAGGATGCAATCTTGCAGACTGGGAAAAATACCAAACTGCCTTTTTGGCGTCTCAAGGTGCTCTATGGTTCTCTACTCCCCCTATTCATGTTCCTTCTTAGTTGTTAATAGAGCAGGAATTGGCTTCTCCATTACCGACTGCCTCCTTTTGCACTGCGTCTACCTTGTCTATCCTGTTCTCCCGCTCTATTATTCTTGATACTCTTGCTGCGATACGGAAGGTAGACAAGAAAGTGGCGATTCCACTTCACAAATCTAGGTGGTCGTCTATTTGGCAGAATTCTAAAATTAAAATTAATATTGATCCTTCTCTGATGTCTTATTGGGCTACTAAGGGGATCTCGCTTGTTAAACACCTTTATGGTCCTAATAATGAGCCACTTCCTTTCTCGTCCTTAGCTCAACAACATTCTTTAACTAATTTGGATTTCTATACTTTTCTTAAAATCAAAGTAGCTCTTGCTAAGGTGCGTCTTCATCCTAATTCCCCTACGATTACTCTCTTTCAAATATGGATTAAATCTGGTCATGTTGCCTCTAAAATCTACAAATTTTTATCAACCGTTTCATTACCTTCTCATACGGTTGCTCAACAAAAGTGGTTGCACCATTTTGATCATGGTGTTACTGATCATATTTCTTCTGACACCTGGCAGCTGATTGGTAAACTTTCTCTTCGCAATAAGATCGCCCCTTCGTTAATGCAATCAAATTTTTTTTCCGTCAACCTCCTTCATTGGACTCCTGTTCGTTTGCACTCCCTCAATCTCAAAGATGATAACCTATGTTGGAGCTGTGGCTTGTTACCAGGTGACTTTCCGCATATGTTTTTTGAATGCTCCCTCCTCCAACCCTTTTGGGACCTCATTCACAAACACCTAATGCTCATCTTTGATATTAAGTTCCAACTTTCCTTCCCATTAATTCTTTTGGGTCCATTAGCTGTCCCAGTCCCTCTCCCCTTAGATCCCATGGATTTACAGCTGTTGGATCTCCTATTGACTATTGCAGTGAAAGTAATTCTTATGGAATGGAAATCCTTCTCCTCTGTTTCTTATCATACTTGGTGGGCTTGGGTTTCCTTCTTGCGAAGTGCTCATACCTCGGTTGATCATGCTCACCTTTCTCCATCTTTTGCTAGTGGAGTTTGGCATGCTCTGGATCACTATATGGATCTGTCAGCAAAGGGGTTGATTGAAAATATCCCTTCGATTTGTCTGGATGAATGGCGTCTTGTTTGTTGGAGTGGTTCGGTGGAAATCCTTCTCTCCTCCTCCTTCTCTGTCCTCTTTCCTTTTCCCATCTTTTCCCTCTTTTCTTTCTTTCTTTCTTCTTTCTTTTTTCCTTTTCTCTCCTCCCCTGATCATACCAGCTGATAGTGATACTCTTGATTGTAGACTCTGCCTAGCCACTTACTTTATTTCACTTCATTCATTTCTCAGTTTTTGGCAGGCTACTTTTGTTTATTGGTGTCCTTGCCACGACTCATTTTTGAATCCCAGCTCCTGATTGATTTTTGTCTATTGTCACTTGTATCACTTTTTTCATGTATTCTGTATATTCATTTGCTTCTTTATAACAATAAAATTCTTTGAAATTAAAAAAAAAGAAGCAGAGAGAGCTTGTTGCCAAAACCCAATTCAGACATAGATACTATTGAGTCCCCTGCTGATTCAGACACACTGACCAATACCTGCCCTAGATTTATCACTGCTTATAGCAGTGAGGAGAATGCCATCAAAAAGATTATCCAAAAGAATTGGCCGATAGTTCTCACTGATAACATACTTAACTCTACCCTGCCACAAAAAACAATCGTTACTTTTCGTAGGGCTAGAAATATGGGAGCTTCCCTGGATGTCAGCAGCCCAGAACTTAAACAAAAGGATACATGGCTAAAGGTTAAGTCTGGATTCCGCAAACGTACACACAGTAGGGCGTGTAAATTTGGTGAGAATAAAACACACTACCGCACACCATTTAGCTCAATAGACATTCCAATCAAGGGTTGTCATGATTACAAAACTGATTTCGCAGTCTATGTTCTGACGTGCACCTGTGGACTACACTACATAGGAAGTACTAAAGCCCAGGTGCACGTCAGAATTCTGCAACACCTCCGGGCAATACTACATAATGATCCCACCTATCCAGTAGCACGCCATTTTGCGTTAAGGCACAATAAAGATCTCAAGTGTCTTACGTATTTTGTGGTGGGATCACCCTTGCGGAGGGGAGGTAATAGGGAGCTGTTATTGAGACAGCTTGAGACGCGCGTCATTCTAGAGTTCGATAGTAAGTGGCCGAACGGCCTCAATAACACCGAAGATATCCACAACTTTCCCTAACTATTACATAACTACGAAGCAGGCTCTCTCACCCTGTCAGTGCAAATATGTTTTGCTCTCATATTTCTTTAGCTCCCACTGATTCAGTCAATTTGGCAAGGCTTTATAGTCACGATTGGATGGTTCTCTGTTTAAATGGGTAGTCAGGTTCCCTGTTGCCCATTTATTCCCCTGTGTATGATGGAAATGAACAACTACTACTATTTATGAAATTTAATAGATAGTCAGGTTCCCTGTTATCTATAGGGTCTATTATTTCTTTTATATAAATACATAAATATATATTGACGTCATTGTTACTATTACACACATTTACTTCTGTTAGTGGGTGGCATGCAACTCTTCATTAATAGAGATTAAATTAGCGTGCCACCTCCAATGCACTCCCTTAAAAAATTAGAGTATAGAACTCAGTTTTAACAAGCACTATTTTGCACATTATCACCATAAATGCACTTTATAATAGCATATATTGCACGTTCCCCATTTTTAAGACTTTTTGCAACTTTGTAATACTTAAATACATGTATTGGAGTGAATCATGAATATGATGGGCATTGCACTTTATTTCCATAGGCATCAGTATAAATGATATATTTATTTGTAAATAGTTTGTAAATATATTAATTTGCCTTGTGATGTGTTTACATCAATAGATATTTTATCATGTAATGAACTTGCCTTTTGCACTTGGACCATTGTATATTGTCGATGGGATTGTAAATAACTGCTCCGTTTACAAAGTATTTTTTCCATGTTTATGTTGCATTTAAGTCTGATTGGGAGCATTCACAGTATATAAGCACACTTATTGGTTCTTTCTAGTCATGTGATCAGGGCTGCCGTGTAGCAGCCGAAACGCGTCATGCTGGGGACAGAAGAGCAATAAACCACCCTTGAACTAAACTTATCGCAGTGTTTGTGGTCTGTACCTACGTCGAGGACTCTGCACTTTTGCCGAGAGTAGGAGTTGGAACGGATTTCTATTGGGCGGTTAACGGCCGTTGCCGTCTCTACAGACCCTCCTTTTTGTCTATGGGCTGCTGTGTTATGCGGCCGAACGCGGAAGCGAAGCAACAATTGACCCGGAAGGAGTAGGAGAGCATACAGCCCCCCGCATTGGTGAAACTCGGAACGGAGTGTTGGACAGCCCGGAGGTTTTCGCAGAGGAGCTTTGAAGAGGTCGGAGGACAGCGACGAAGCACCGTGTGGATCCCAAACGGGTAAGCCAACTAGTCCGTGAGCGCCGAATTGCTGGCTGACCATTTTGCGGGTGAAAGGAGAACTGCGCTAACAGCTTGGAAAGACTGCTGGGGATCGTATTTCCGTCCCGCGGTCAAAGGCATTGGGTTTATTGTTCACGGCAGAATGTCCTTACCAGCAGAGGCTTTAAGGAACCGGGAGGCATTGGCAGAGTAAATGTTTGTGAATTTGCCGACGTTAAAAACCAAAAACGACAACGTTAAGGCAAATGAAAAAACAACTGATTTAAGAAGCAAAATGAAACGCTTGGAAAAGCTTCTAAGAACTGAAACCACCAAATGGTGGGAGCACCGATCATTGCAAAAATACAAAGATGTGGGGCGTGTGCCTAGGGGATTAAGGATACTGACAGCACCGTCTTTTGAGAACCCTAATCCCCTTCTGTTGAAAGAGTGGGCCACGATGAATTTAGACGCCTCAATGAATATGGTTTGTTTGCTTATAAAATATGCTGAGATCGACCGCATAGAAATTTTAAAGCAAATAGAGGAATTAAACAAAGAGTTGGAAATGGAAGAAGACAAAGACTTCATCAAAAAACAAAGGGAGGAGATTGATGCCAGGCTGGTTAAACACCAGGAAACAATTAGCCAGCGCAAGCAATACAAGTTTGCAAGAGACAGAAATGACTATGAAACTGGTAGGATTTTCACGTTCGCGCGCAAATTTGACAACGTAAAAAGGCAAGCACTGGCAGCAAAAAATGTTGAGGCAACAGGTGGTATTGAACAAAGGTTAGAGTCATCAGAACCGGAAATGAGCTCAAGAGGCAGCAGTTATGATTCAGATGAAGGGGCAGCAGGAGGCACTAATTTGGGATTTGTCCCCACCAAATATACACCATCTGAGGAATTGGTTTTTCTCGTGGAGGACAGACACAAAACGCTGCGACCGCTGACTCGCCAACAGCGGAAAATAAACGAAGAACAGCAAACAAAAAGCGCAGCGCAAGGAGAAAACTCAAGAGGCAGAGGTTACACAAAGAGAGGCAGAGGGCAAGGGAAGAAACGCTAATGGCCGCATCAAACCCTACCCTACATAACTCAACAGAAGCCCATAATCAAAGTGTGAACATAACCGCGAACAAAACAGAGACACAGGACAACACTGTCATCAATTTGTCCGATACCACCTTATCCAAAGCAGAGATGCAACTCCTCTCTTTGGGCTTGTCCTATTGTCCAAAGAATTCTTTTAACTACGTGCAGACACGCATCGATGTATTCAAATTTATCCGCAAACTAAAATTGAGGAAGCATTTTAAACTGAATAATGCTCAGGTTCGGGCTGCAAACATCACCAACCAAACCCAACCTTCAAAAGTATTTCAGACCTCTGATATAAATGCTTTGAAAGTGGCAAACGAACTGGCACAGAATGTAGAGTTTGAACCAGGCTCTACCCAGGAAAATCTTTCCAGGGCTGGGATTTCAATGAATCAACCATGTGTGACATCCTTTAAGCCCCCGTCCACTTTCTGTCCTATTATGCCGAAAGACAATATTGATGCATTTTGTGACATAGTTGTGGAGGATTTGAAAAGTTTAGGAATGAGTACTGCACGCAGAAAGAAAAGAATCAAATACATGGAGAGACAATACCAACGACTAATGAAGAAGCTAAGGAGTGATTCAAACCTTATAATCAACAAATCCGATAAGGGTGGCAACACTGTCATCTGGCCTAGGGATTTATACATGGCAGAAGCGGAGAAACATCTAAATGATACCACCTGCTATAGAAAAGGCAGCTTTGGTGACATCAAGAGCTTGAAAGAGAAAATCCACAAAGAGTTGAATCAGTGGAAGCGCCTTGGGTTACTAAGCAAACAAGAACACGCCTTTTTGAAAAATGATTTCCCTGTCACTCCTTTCTTTTATTTAATTCCCAAAATTCATAAGCAAACATCACCGGTCCCTGGGCGACCTATCATCTCCGCCCAAGGGAGTTTATTGGAGTCTATTTCAAGATATGTCGATCAATTCCTGCACGAGTATGTGGAAAATCTATCATCCTACATAAAAGATACTGGCCATTTCCTTTCTAAAATCAACAGCATCAAGTGGGAAAATGACTTTATTTTGATTGCTTTGGACATTAATTCATTATACACTAGCATCTCTCACAATGATGGTTTAAATGCAGTGAGATATTATTTAAACAAACGGAGCATATCTTACAGCCAACATAGCAATATGTTAATGAGTATGCTAGAATTATGTCTGAACAATAATTATTTTCTGTACAATCGTGAGGTATACCAGCAGTTGAGAGGGGTGGCTATGGGGGCATGCTTCTCTCCCACCTACGCATGCTTACATGTGGGGTGGTGGGAGGAGCATGTCCTCACAAAAGTACTTGCCGATTATTTCCCCAATTGCTTGGTACATTTCTGGCGTTTCATTGACGACATTTGTGTAATTTGGAGAGGGTCGTTGGAGTCAGCTAATGAATTCGTCAATTTGATTAATGTAAACAACCTTAATCTAGGTTTCACTTCACAGATTAGTACACAAGTCATCCAGTTTCTTGATGTAGAGATTTACATTGAGAATGGGAGAATAAACACTCGCTTACACAGAAAAGCTACAGCGGGCAACGCCATACTGCACGCGAGTAGCTCCCATCCTAACCATTTGATTAGAAGCATCCCTTATGGGGAGTTTCTTAGGATGAGGAGAATCTGCAGCACCCCATCAGATTTAGAAAGATGCCAGAAAGAGGCACTGGAAAGATTCTGTGCCCGAGGATACGATGTGGCTCTCTTATTAGATGCGAAAGATAGAGCTAACCAACTGGACAGAGATAACTATCTAGCATCCATTACTGGGGTTGTTACCCCGAGCCCAGTTGAGAGTGAGGTTGAAACCCAGACTAACAACATCAGCCTCATAACTACCTTTAATGATGATCACAAAAAAGTGAGAGGGATACTGAAGAAGCATTGGCCCCTTTTGAAGACTGATATCACTCTGGCCCCCCTCATACCAGCTGAACCAGGGGTGGTGTTTAGAAGAGCTCCCTCTATGAGGGACATGTTGGTTAAATCCAGTCCGGAGGTAGTAATTAAACCTTATCGTATCTCCAATAAATGCGGTTTTTTTAAATGTATATCTTGCAGGGCCTGCAAATTTGGTGTCAACACCAGTGAGTATTGCTCTGCTTTTGACCCTACTCCCATTAAGATCAGGGATCATTTCACCTGCCGCACGGACTTTGCAGTATATGTGCTCCAGTGTACCTGTGGACTCAGGTACGTTGGGAGCACCAAACTGCAGGCTTTTAACCGCATTCTGCAACACCTACGGGCTGTGGTCAATTCAGATGGCAACTATCCGGTAGCCCGGCATTTCGAATTGGTCCACAATAAGAACTTAAATGAATTGAGATATTTCATCATTGATGCGGTGCCGAAAAACATCAGAGGGGGAAACAGGGAGAAAGCGTTAAGGCAACTTGAGAGTAAATACATCATATTACTCGATACCAGAATCCCAAACGGTTTGAATACAGGGGAGGATCTTTATTGTTTCCTCTAGAGGTAACAGTATAGTAAGGTTTATCAGCCACCCTGTCACTTCAATCATGAATAAGTATCCGTCGGGATTAAGCTGCCTGTTGAACAAATGAAAAGGGCACTAAGCCATAATATTAACTCAAAATACCTGTTGGGCCCCGTGGTGTATCCCATGGTGTAGCTTTTCTTGTCAGATATTTGGGCACTATGCCATGATGTTTCCGTTGTGCCTTAACACATACGTTGTCTTTAAAAGGTTTTTTGACGTCATTGTTACTATTACACACATTTACTTCTGTTAGTGGGTGGCATGCAACTCTTCATTAATAGAGATTAAATTAGCGTGCCACCTCCAATGCACTCCCTTAAAAAATTAGAGTATAGAACTCAGTTTTAACAAGCACTATTTTGCACATTATCACCATAAATGCACTTTATAATAGCATATATTGCACGTTCCCCATTTTTAAGACTTTTTGCAACTTTGTAATACTTAAATACATGTATTGGAGTGAATCATGAATATGATGGGCATTGCACTTTATTTCCATAGGCATCAGTATAAATGATATATTTATTTGTAAATAGTTTGTAAATATATTAATTTGCCTTGTGATGTGTTTACATCAATAGATATTTTATCATGTAATGAACTTGCCTTTTGCACTTGGACCATTGTATATTGTCGATGGGATTGTAAATAACTGCTCCGTTTACAAAGTATTTTTTCCATGTTTATGTTGCATTTAAGTCTGATTGGGAGCATTCACAGTATATAAGCACACTTATTGGTTCTTTCTAGTCATGTGATCAAGGCTGCCGTGTAGCAGCCGAAACGCGTCATGCTGGGGACAGAAGAGCAATAAACCACCCTTGAACTAAACTTATCGCAGTGTTTGTGGTCTGTACCTACGTCGAGGACTCTGCACTTTTGCCGAGAGTAGGAGTTGGAACGGATATATATATATATATATATATATATATATTTTTTTTCTTTTCTGTTATTCGGTCCTCCGGCCACTTTACATCTGTGGCATTCTTTCTCCCTAAGAATAATCATGTTTTATCACCATGTAATTGGTCACTGCACTCACTTTTACACTTTTAAAAATCATGATGAAATTACTGCTTTTAGAATTGCATTTTATATGTACCTTTAATTGAAGAACATGGCTTAGTCCTCATTTTAATACAGGTAATACGTTTTAAGTGCATTCTTTTTAAGTAATATAATGTATATCATGGATTTTATCCCTTTTTAGATGTGAATGTATGCACTTTATACAAAGCCTCTTTGCACACTAGGCAGGATTGTCCTAGCTTTTTGGTCGTTAACACTGTAGCACTTTTTTGCTCTATTGCACACCTTGCTCTCCCTTCTTTTGTCCCTATGGACAAAGATCATGTCGGAATTATCAGCATAATTAGCCTGTATGAATATATATGTTGGTCTTTTCTTTTGTGACATACTGGATTTAACCAGTTACTAGGCCAATTGCAACCATGAATTGTCTTGACCAATTGCTCAAAAACTGTTATAATGGTACTTACAAAATCCATTTATGCAGAGTATTGAAAATGTGATAATTTCGAATTGTGGTTTTTATTCACAATTGCTTTTACCATATGCAATGGATTTATATAAAAACGACTCTGTTTTCTTAATAATGGACACAGGCGATTATAGTCTGTTGTCCATATAGTCTGGTCACGTGACCTTTCTTGGAGGCGGGCAGCAGGCGGGGCAAAATGCACTTTAAAAATTACTGAATTCAGCTACTCCCTGCATGTGAACAAGGGCTGCAAAGCCCGAAACGCATCATGGTTGGTTGTACCACGAAGAACTGCAAATAAATTTACCTGAAAGAAACTTGTGGTCTGTCTCCTGCTTCGCCGGTCCTGGAGGATCGGAGGTGGTAATGCGGAGTTCCAGTTCACATATATATACTAATCCAACTGAACGATGGACTAAAGAATATCATTCGCTACTTCTGAATTGGAAAGATAAAGGACTTATAAACTTTGAGGAATTCATGTATTTGAAGGTAGAGAACCCCATTACAGCAGCGATATACTTTCTGCCTAAAGTACATAAGTCTCTCATTTGTCCACCTGGCAGACCCATAGTTAGTTCCATTGGTTCGTTACTTGAGAAAACCTCACATTTTATTGATGTGTTCCTGATGGAGTACGTGAAATCCCTTCCGTCCTATCTAAAGGACACAACAGCCTTCCTGAACAAACTAAAAAATCTTACTTGGAACGAGAATCTTACTATGGTTACAATAGATGTAAACTCATTGTACACGTCCATCCAACATCAAAATGGACTCTCAGCTGTGAGGAAATTCCTGGATTCACGGTCACTTAGTTTCCTCGAACACTCAGATATGCTACTGGATATGTTGAACTATTGTTTAACCCATAATGTTTTTCTCTTCAATGGGGAAATTTACCTTCAAAGGCAGGGCACTGCCATGGGAACATCTGTAGCTCCAACATACGCAAATCTTTTTATGGCAGTATGGGTGGAAAACATACTAAGAAGCAAATACAAGTCCAATATACGAACCTGGATAAGGTATATTGATGACTTATTTGTCTTGTGGGAAGGAGATCAAAACCACCTATCAGAATTTTTAGAGGATCTAGACCACAATGACTTGAATCTAACATTCATATCATCCTGTAGCAAAACCAGAGTGTTCTACTTAGATGTGGAAGTATTTGTCAAAAACCAACGGTTCTGTACAAAAATACATAGGAAACCCACTGCCACTAACAGTGTCCTTCATGCTAGCAGTGGACATCCGGACCATCTAAAGTGGAGCTTCCCGTATGGAGAGATGCTCCGCGTAAAAAGAAACTGCTCAGAACTAAAGGATAAAGAACAAACTATTGAAGACACTGGTCTCAGATTTCTGGCAAGGGGATATCCTATGGAGGTCGTTGAACAGGCTAAGACAAAAATTCAGGGGAGACCACGATCCACATTACTGGAAATAATGGAGAAGGTGGAAAATGAAGAAACAATTCGCATCATCATGGATTTCAACGTAGAACATCAAAGTCTTAAAAAAATCATAAAGGAAAATTGGAAAATCCTGATGTTAGATGATTCTTTGAAAAAAAACCTTCCACCAACTCCACAAATAACTTACAGAAAGACAGGTTCTCTGGGTGATATCCTCACACAAAGCCACCTACCCACCATCAACCCACAGAATGAGAAAGGCAACAAATCCTGGTTTACAACACCCGGCTTCTGGAAATGCTCTAAATGCAAAGCCTGTGAGCATGGCAAAAACACACTCTCATATGAACTACAAAATGGAAACATAGAAAAAATCACCGATCACATAACGTGTGAACCCAAATTTGTAGTATACGTCCTACAATGTCCATGCCAAAAACTATACGTAGGCAGTACAATAAACAAATTTAAGCTACGTATATTACAACACCTTAGGGCGATCAAGAATCAGGATCTCGCTTACCCAATGGCCAAACACTTTCAGGAGAAGCATTCTAGCAATAACCAAGAACTAAAAATTTTTGGTGCACAACTGGTTAAGCAGCATGAAAGAGGAGGAGATAGAACCTTAGACCTAAGAAGAGCAGAATCAAGGTTCATCTTGGCACTGGGAACAGAGAACTCTTTTGGACATAACCTGGACGCAGAACTGTATGTACATTTATAGAATAACAACATCTCTGGATAACACGTGTAAATATTGTTGATCGAACTGGATGAGAGAGTAAACAATCCAAGGTTTAAGAGGGAAAATGACTAAAATTCCTATATAATTGAGCAAAAATTGTTTTATCAAATAAGGACAATGACCATATGAGCATTATATAGATGTTTATACTTAATGACATAATGTTAGTGTAAAGTTTATTGGATCATTGAATGAGGTGGTTTTATTCTGTGGCTCACTATGCACTGTTTGTGTAAGTCTACTTTAGCTTGATCGTAAAACAGATAGTGGGTTACTTTACACCTCCTCAGCTTCTCAGTATATATAGACTGGTGGGGGAAACCTGGTTGAGAAGGGATATGTGAAAGATCAAGGATAGGAATGCGCTTTTGCACACTAACGCTATTTGCACATAATATGTTTACATATGATAATTTGCACATTGCACTTGGCACTTTATTCGTAGCATAATTGATTGACTGACCTGATAGATAACTGTCATCTCTCCCCTCAATCCGTCTACCCTTTACTTTTACTTTTACCTTCCCCTATCTTGCCATTGATGATTAATTTCTTGATGCTTGCTATGAATTATTGAAATTGTTTGATAAAGTTATTAGGAATACATTGTACCCCACACCTACTTCCCTTACTTTTATGTAACCTTTGAAAATTTGATTTTTAACTAAGAAGTCATGATGGGAGTGATGTTGCTCAAAAGAGGTTTGACTTGCCATTTTCTGTCATAGGGTACTTCACCTATATGTTTCTTTGCTCATAAAACTGTGTACATAAATGAAAGTCTAAAATGGCCACTGAAAAATAAGTGATTAGAAGGGTTAACAGTCTAGTCTGTTTTTAATGGTAATGAAGAAGGGACTTTAAGCACTTTGCACTTTAAATGGACTGTTTGGACTGCAGGACTCTATGGTCCAGTCGAAGGCAACCGCCGAAACGCGTTGACCGTCCTCTTTTGTCTGCACAATGGTGTTGAACGAATAATAAAATTCCCTACCTGAAAACGTGTGTTGGACCCTGTTTGTGCTGTGGTGCTTCGGACGCTCTTGTTGCAAATTGGAGCTGGCTGTGTCCGTTTTTCGTTGAAGATATATATATATATATATATATATATATATATATATATATATATATATATATATATATATATATATATATATATATATATATATATATATATATATATTCAATGAAAAAACCATAGGTTTCACACCAGTTATAGTTAGGAATTAGCATTTAAAAAACCTATCAAATTCACTGAAAAAACCATAGGTTTAACACCAGTTATAGTTAGCTGGAAATTTTACTGATATAAAACCATTGAAATTCCCACGTTATAGTTAGATGGACTCACTATAACTTGCGCGTGCAATGCACTGCTGATGACGTCACATATTACATCACTCATGACATGGTCAGTGACATCACTCATGACATCACTGATGACACCATCCAGTGAATGTGTGTCTTTCTGAAAAATAAATATATTTTATATATGTATATGTAAAAGTTGATGGAAGAATAAATGTTTAAATAAGTGTCTAAATGGATGGTTTTTAAAAAAAAATTGATTGGTTAACTGGCTTATTAAGTGTATGTTAGTGAATACATATATTAGTGAGTAATGTTTAAATATTTAAATATATGTATTAGTGTTTCACTTTGTTTATAAGTGGCTGCATGGGTTGGTGAGTAGCTACATTTGTAGGTATATGGGTTATTAGATGTTTTTTTAGTATCAGTATGAGTGTTTGTATGGTTTGGTGGGGGTATTACTTATCACATAGATGCATGAATGACTGACTCTCTCTTTGTATGTGTTTTGAAGACAGCATATGTGCAGGACTGTATGGGTGGATGAGTGTGTATATGTGTGTGTTACTGCGTGAATGACTGTCTCACTAGTGTCTTTATCAGTAACTACATATGTTTTAATCTAGTATATGTGAATATTGATGTATATAAGTGAGTATATGTGAGAGTAAGAGATTGTAAGAGTTCCTGTTTAAATAAGTATGTGTTTCTATAAGTGATTGTTTAAGAGAGTAAGTATGTGTAAGTTTCCTTAGAAGTAAGGTGGTAGTGTGTGTTTAGATTTATATGCAAATAAATGGATGTTCAATAGTTTACTTGCATGTGTGAGTATGTGTGAGAGTAACTTTTGGATGACTGTTGGTGTGTAACAGGATGTATAGGTGTATCACTACATATGACGAGTGAGTATATGTATGAGTGACTATATAGAACTGTTGGTGAATGAGTGGATGTGTATATAGATGGTGGAATTATTGAATTGGTTGTTGTAACTTTTATGTGTATCTCCATTTTTTTGAAAATGTTAATTTCTATTTTTGAATATGTGTTTCATGGGTTACATTACACTGAAAGGAGGTCTGTCACTCTGTCTCAAGGATGATGTCATCAGTGATGTCATGAGTGATGTCACTGACCATGTCATGAGTGATGTAATATGTGACGTCATCAGCAGTGCATTGCACGCGCAAGTTATAGTGAGTCCATCTAACTATAACGTGGGAATTTCAATGGTTTTATATCAGTAAAATTTCCAGCTAACTATAACTGGTGTTAAACCTATGGTTTTTTCAGTGAATTTGATAGGTTTTTTAAATGCTAATTCCTAACTATAACTGGTGTGAAACCTATGGTTTTTTCATTGAATTTCATAGGTTTTTAAAATGCTAATTCCTTTGTATATCGAGTTTCTAACCTTTTTTTTTTTTTACAATTTGCTGTTTTTTTTTAAGTATTCATTTTTTTTATATAATTTTTTTCTTTTGCGCTCTGGGTGCGCGCTCCGGGAAGCTTTCAGCTAAGCTCTCCGGTAAGCTTTTCCGTGAGCTCATCTGAAAGCGCACCCAGAGCGCTACTGTCGTTCGTGAAAAAAAATATGAATGAAAAGTTAATAATAATGCAAAACATTTCGTACCATACAAATAAAATTAGTTTTTTTTAATAAGGAAAATGATTATGCATTTCTGTAAAAGTTTGATGACGTCACTTCGGCGCGCAACGTAAGTGCCCTCAGAAGCGCCTACGTTCGCGGCGCGTAAACGCACGCAAAAGCGCCTACGATCGCGACACGTTTGTGCCCCGGAAGCGCCTACGATCGCGCTGCGTAAACGCACCGGAAGTGCTCCGGAGCGCGCAGCGTAAACGCGTCGGGTCATGTGACCCTAAAATAACACTTTTCATTGGTTGCTAACAGTTTTTTTTACAATGAATGAAATCCCCACCCATTTCCTTCACTTCTTCTTTCACTTTTGTGACTGAAAGACCTGCCTTTTTGCTCTTGCATATTTCTTGGTTAATCATGGCTGCCAGACCATCCAGCAGTGAAGATGAGCCTGAATTCATCGATGAAGAGCCTCCTCAACCAAAGGTGAAAGAGCATTTCATATGGAAATTTTTTAAGTTTCCAGCAGACCAGAAAAAGGTGAATGCACCAAAAGTGGAGTGCAGGATCTGCAAACAGGTCCTGTCACGGGGTAACCCCCCAAAAAAGTACTCTTTTGGGAACTTTACCATGATCCGACATGTGGAGAGGAGGCACCCCCAGAATTTTGCCCGGGAAAGTGTCAGGGCTCTGGCACAAGAGGTTCCCAGAGATGGGGCCTCTACATCAACCGGAGGAGCAACTTCTTCTGGGAGAGAGCAATCGCAGGAGCAGGTGCCAAACATACAACCTGCATTTAACCATGGGGTCGTCAGATGCAGATACTGCAATCAACTCCTCACCTATGGGGAGCAAAGTGTCCTGCTCATGGTTCGAGCATTGGAGAACCATCGCTGCCCTTCCCACCCCTAATTTTTTTGTTTTCCTTTTGCTCCTGTTGAGCAGTTTCCATTCCCTGTTTTTGTTCCTGTTCAGTTAAAAGAAGAAAACCAAAAGTTCTTTTCAGAACTACCTCCGATTCTCATCAAAGAGCTATATTCTTAAAAAAATGAAGAGTAAGTGAAATATAGTGCATTGATAATTGAAAGGAGAATGAGTAAGAAAGAACAGAAAGGTATGAGAGGTGAAAGGAAGTGAAGTAGGAGGAATGAAAGAAGGTGAGTGTTAGAAAAGAAAGTTATGACACAGTGAATAAACTGGAGGCCTCATTTCTGAAAAGTGACGCATCGCTACGTGAAAACAGCGATGCGTCACTTTTCTGGACGCACTCCTTATGACATTCCAGATATGTCATATTTAATATATGACTAATCAATTCGCAAGGAGTTACAGATATGTCAGTATTTCTGACGTATCTGTAAACACAAAAGTAACGCATTGCTGGAGTGCGTCACAAAAGTGACGCAACTCCAGTAATGTGTCCTTTCACATGGAAAAAGCACCATGTGAAAGGTTTGCTGTGAAGCAGGCGCAAGATTTTGACGCAACAGCATCCTAAAAGTGACGTACTGCGTCATTATTACCAAGCTTTTTGCGGGGGAACACCCCCTCTGCATGCATTATACCTGACGCTATTTTTAAAAAGTGACGCATCTAGGTACATGGGTCACTTTTTAAAACTCTGCGCCACATTATATCTGCATCAGGTATAATGTATGCAGAGGGGGCAATCCCTCGCAAAAAGCTTGGTAATAACGACGTACTGAAATCTATGAGATTTCTCTGCGTCACTTTTAGGATGCTGTTGCGTCAAAATCTTGCGCCTGCCTCGCGTCACTTTCATGTTTACAGATATGTCAGAAATACTGACGTATCTGTAACTCCTTGCAACATGATTCGTCATACATTAAATATGACACATCTGGAATGTCATAAGGAGTGCGCACAGAAAAGTGACGCATCGCACCAGCAGTGTAAAAAAATGTGCCTCGTTGCACTATATTTAAAGGACGCAACAGCATCCTAAAAGTGACGCAGTGAAATCTCAAAGATTTCACTGCGTCGCTATTACAAAGCTTTTTGCGGGGGAACACCCCCTCTGCATGCATTATACCTCACGCAGATATAATGTGGCGCTTGATTTTAAAAAGTGACCCATCTACCTAGATACGTCACTTTTTAAATATAACGCAACGAGGCGCATTTTTTTACACCACTGGTGCGATGCGTCACTTTTCTGTGCGCACTCCTTATGACATTCCAAGTAACGCATTGCTGGAGTGCGTCACAAAAGTGACGCAACTCCAGTAATGTGTCCTTTCACATGGAAAAAGCACCATGTGAAAGGTCTTGCGTCAGTCTAACACCTGCTGTAAAGCAGGCGCAAGATTTTGACGCAACAGCATCCTAAAAGTGACGCAGTGAAATCTCAAAGATTTCACTGCGTCGCTATTACAAAGCTTTTTGCGGGAGAACACCCCCTCTGCATGCATTATACCTGACGCTATTTTTAAAAAGTGACGCATCTAGGTACATGGGTCACTTTTTAAAACTCTGCGCCACATTATATCTGCGTCAGGTATAATGTATGCAGAGGGGGCATTCCCCCGCAAAAAGCTTGGTAATAACGACGTACTGAAATCTATGAGATTTCTCTGCGTCACTTTTAGGATGCTGTTGCGTCAAAATCTTGCGCCTGCCTCGCGTCACTTTTATGTTTACAGATATGTCAGAAATACTGATGTATCTGTAACTCCTTGCAACATGATTCGTCATACATTAAATATGACACATCTGGAATGTCATGTCAAGTCAAGTCAAGTCAAAGAATTTATATAGCGCACTACATACCCAGAGGGTCTCAAGGCGCGTAGGGAGGGGAGGAGGATTACTTGTCAAATATCCACGTTTTAAGTTGCTTTCTGAATGCCAGGTGGTTCTGGGTAAGGCGAAGGTAAGTGGGGAGTGAGTTCCATGTTTTAGCAGCCAGGTATGAGAAGGATCTGCCACCCATGGTGGTCTTGTTGATGCGGGGTAAAGTAGCGAGGGCTTGGCTGTAAGAACGTAGTTGGCGGGAGGGGGTGTAGAAGGACAGTCGTGAGTTGAGGCATTCTGGCCCGATGTTGTAGAGTGATTTGTGTGCGTGGGTTAGCAGTCGGAAAGTGATCCTCTTATTGACGGGTAGCCAGTGGAGGTCTTTCAGGTGGCCAGAGATGTGTTCGTTACGCGGGATGTCTAATATGATCCTGGCTGAGGCGTTTTGGATTCGTTGGAGTTTCTTCTGGAGTTTGGCGGTAGTACCTGCGTAGAGGGTGTTTCCGTAGTCCAGTCGGCTCGTGACCAGAGCATGGGTGACTGTTTTTCTGGTTTCGGTGGGGATCCAGCGAAATGTTTTTTTGAGCATGCGAAGAATGTTGAAGCAGGATGAGGATACGGCGCTGACTTGTCTGTTCATTGAAAGTGAAGAATCCAGGATAACGCCTAGGTTCCGTGCGTGGTCTGTCGGGATGGGTGCTTTTCCAAGGGCTTCCGGCCACCAAGAGTCGTCCCATGCAGAGGGGGATGTGCCTAAGATGAGGACTTCTGTTTTATCTGAGTTCAGTTTCAGACGGCTTTGTTTCATCCATTCGGCAACTTCTTTCATTCCTTCGTGTAGGTTGGTTTTGGCGGTGCTGGGGTCATTGGTGAGAGAAAGGATCAGTTGTGTGTCATCCGCGTAGGAGATGATGTTGAGATTGTGTTGGCGAGCGATGGCCGCGAGGGGGCTCATGTATACGTTGAAGAGGGTGGGACTGAGTGAGGATCCTTGTGGTACGCCACAGATGACTTCAGTGGCCTCGGACTTGAATGGTGGAAGGCGAACTCTCTGGGATCTTCCGGTGAGGAACGAGGTCATCCATTCAAGTGCTTTTCCTTGTATTCCGATGTTTCTGAGGCGTTGTAAAAGGGTGCTGTGGCAGACTGTGTCGAAGGCTGCAGAGAGGTCGAGGAGGATGAGAGCGACTGTGTCTCCATTGTCCAGTAGAGTTCGAATGTTGTCTGTTGCTGCGATGAGGGCGGACTCAGTGCTGTGTTTTGCTCTGAAGCCAGATTGTGAGGAGTCGAGGGATTTGTTGGCAGTGTAAAAAAATGTGCCTCGTTGCACTATATTTAAAAAGTGACGCAAATAGATAGATGCGTCACTTTTTAAATATTGCGTAACAATGCGCATTTTTTTACACCGCTGGTGCGTCACAAAAATTGACGCACAGGCGGCGCAAAACTGGCAGCGCAAGGCCTTCATAAATATGGTCCTGGATTTTCCCCGTGCTTCGCCGGTGCGCGTACCATGCGCTTCCCCCGCGAAAAAGAAAAAAAAAAAAAAATTTATGCCCCGCAGGACCCTATTTTAGCCCCCACATCAAACCTAGGGGGTCAGAGGGGGTCTACTCTTCCCCCTTATGGTCATTTGCCCCTTTTTTTTTCAAACCCCTTGTGTCTCGATTTTACCGAGACACAAGATGGCGGCCGCTCCAGACTGTTTAGAATGTTTACAGACACCCAAGAGCCAATCAGCTTCCTGCGCGCAAGTCGCGTGTCGCGCCTGGAGCGCACCCCGGTGCGCGTACCGGAGAGCGCCTATAGATATATATATTTTTTTGAACCTAAATTACTCAAAATCCACTGCAGCACATATCTTGAGACATAGCAAAGGCACATCGGGCTACCAGTCCCTTCAATTTTGCCAAGTTTGCTGGAAATCCATTCAGCCGTTCGGGCTAAAAGTGAAATCGACCGCCCTATGGAAATTAACATGGGGAAAACGCGTTTTGGGACCCCCTTTTATCTCGGCCCCCGCTTGACGTATCCCCCCCAAATTTTCAAGGAAGGACCGGAGCTTGACGAGGCCATTTTCAGGAAATTTTCAGGCAGATTCGTCAACCGGTGCCAAAGTTATTCCAAATAGAATTTTGAGATTTAACATTGAAAAAAATCCTAACTATAACTACCTACTGGCGACCGCCAGTAGGTAATATATATATTCCAAGCTCCAAGTCCTGCCGTATTAGACGGGTCACCCGCGGGTGGGTACAGTCTGCGGTGGCGGGACCCCCGCAATCACATGTGGCTCGATTACCAAGCTGCTTGGTGCGCGATAATCGACACTGACGAAGGCTTCCAGCCGAAACGCGTCTGTTGACTCTGTAAAATAAAACTGGAGTATCAATATCAACGTGCCTACGAGTGCTGTTTTCTGAAAGAATATTTGAGGAATACGAGCCACATATATATATATATTACCTACTGGCGGTCGCCAGTAGGTATATATAGTTAGGATTTTTTCTCTATGGGATTTTTGAAAATTCTATGTCTAATAACTTTGGCGTTTGTGGACGGAATTGGCTGAAATTTTCAGGAAAATGGAACATTTTGTTTCTGAGCAGCCCCTGACAATTTTGGGGGGTTTCATCAAGGGGGGGCCGAGAAAAAAGGGGGGTCCCAAAACGCTTTTTTCCCATGTTAATTTCCATAGGGCGGTTGGCCTCACTTTTAGCTCGAACGGCTGAATGGATGTGCACGAAACTTGGCAAAATTGTAGGGACTGTTAGCCCGATGTGCCTTTGCTAGGTCTCAATATATGTGCTCCAGTGGATTTTGAGTAATTTAGGTTAAAAAAAAGATATATATCTGGGCGGAGCCTAACCACACATCTGATCTGATTGGCTGTCAGCACTTCATCCAAGAAGTGTTGGCAGCCATCTTGGGACCAATATACATGATAGCACCTCATTAAAAAGCATTGTAGTTAATAGAGGGTTTTAGGACTTTAGTTACATTATAAATCATTTGTTGATGGTACCATACTCGTTTTAGGAATTGTGGTGGATTCTAAGGTGATTTTACCATGTGAAAAAACCTTCTGCTGTGATATCATGAATATTGTTTGAAAGAAAACTAATATCTCATGATTTTCCCACAGTGGTTTGGAAGGGGATCTATAAGCTAAACTGAAAGCATATTTTCTGTAAATTCACATTATCTTTCTCAGTCATGTGAAAATGAAGTCTGACATTCTCAGTAAAACATGTACATCCAACAAGGACAGAGACTGTCAGTTGATTCCTTTGTGTTCTACTGCAGCCTCCTAGAGTGTTCTAAAGAACAACTAGAGCGCTAACAGTCCTACTTATTACAAAGGTATGGCACACCTGAAGCCATCTTGATTGGAATAAAGTGGTAACTCTTAAAACATTTAATTTAAAAAGAAACAACATGAGGGGGTATATTTTGCCATAGAAAGTATGATTAGTGCTGCAGAATGAAAAATTAGGGCACATTTTGAGTGACTTCTCAAATCCTTTTCTATTTCATTAAAACATTCTGACATGCAGTCTCCCAAAATGGCCACCAGAGACAAAAGAGCCCAAATGTAGCCCAAATATCACCCGGATGTAGCCCAAGTATAGCCCAATGACAGAATGTCCCAGAGTGTTCTAAAGAACAACTAGAGCGCTAACAGTCCTACTTATTACAAAGGTATGGCACACCTGAAGCCATCTTGATTGGAATAAAGTGGTAACTCTTAAAACATTTAATTTAAAAAGAAACAACATGAGGGGGTATATTTTGCCATAGAAAGTATGATTAGTGCTGCAGAATGAAAAATTAGGGCACATTTTGAGTGACTTCTCAAATCCTTTTCTATTTCATTAAAACATTCTGACATGCAGTCTCCCAAAATGGCAACCAGAGACAAAAGAGCCCAAATGTAGCCCAAATATCACCCAGATGTAGCCCAAGTATAGCCCAATGACAGAATGTCCCAGAGTGTTCTGAAGAACAACTAGAGCGCTAACAGTCCTACTTATTACAAAGGTATAGCACACCTGGAGCCATCGTGATGGGAATAAAGTGGTAACTCTTAAAACATTTAATTTAAAAAGGAACAAAATGAGGGGGTATATTATGCAATAGAAGGTATTATTAGTGCTGCAGAGAGAAAAATTAGGGCACATTTTGAGTGACTTTTCAAATCCTCTTCTATTCCATTAAAAAATTCTGACATGCAGTCTCCCAAAATGGCCACCAGAGACAAAAGAGCCCAAATGTAGCCCAAATATCACCCAGATGTAGCCCAAGTATAGCTCAATGACAGAATGTCCCAGAGTGTTCTAAAGAACAACTAGAACGCTAACAGTCTTACTTATGACAAAAGTATGGCACACCAGAAGCCATCTTGATTGGAATGAAGTGGTAAGTCTGAAAACACTCAATTTAAAAAGGAACAACATGAGGGGGTTAATTTTGCCATAGAAAGTATGATTAGTGCTTCAGAAAGAAAAATTAGGGATCATTTTGAGTGACTTCTCAAATCCTCTTCTATTTCATTAAAAAAATTCTGACATGCAGACTGAAACATGCACTTTGAATACCAGCAGCAGACGTCCCTGGTGAGCAGTAGCTTTACTACAGTGATCTAATGTGCAACTAGAGTGCTAACATTCAGAATTTATGGCAAATGTGTGACACATCTGAATGCCTTCTTGATGGAACCAAAGTAAACAAGCATTGAAAATGCAATAGATCTCGCCCTCGTTTAAGTTAAAGCCATTCTGTTTGTAATGAGGTGGCTT
Source organism: Lissotriton vulgaris (assembly GCF_964263255.1). Taxonomy (NCBI): domain Eukaryota; kingdom Metazoa; phylum Chordata; class Amphibia; order Caudata; family Salamandridae; genus Lissotriton; species Lissotriton vulgaris. The sequence continues at coordinate 340,180,278 of NC_141695.1, read as the reverse complement.
TTTAGCTTTGGTTTTATTAGTGTTTTTTCAACTTTCATGTAAATAACATGCATATGTATGCATATAAGTATATGTATGCATGCATTTATGTTTGTATTTATATAGATATACAGATGATATATGTTTATATATGTATGTATATATATATATATTCACTGAAAAAACCATAGGTTATAGACCATATATAGTTAGGAATTAGCATTTACAAAACCTTGAAAATTCACTGAAAAAACCATAGTTTTTTTTTTTTTTTTTTGAAAATCTTTTTATTAGCAAAGTTTCAGAGCCACAATAGAATATAGACATGCTTATACAACATTAATGTTAAACTCCGTTGCACACATATGTGGTTGCTCATAGCAAGTATACAGGCTTGATAAATTCGATTTTTCATTTTGTCGATGAATCATTACAACTAACAAACCCCATCCATTCCCAATCCCACCCCCCACCCTGCGAGTTCCCACCCTGCACTCTCTAACTAGGCATATGATCTAAATATCGTTATGCGGGTCACACTTTAGTCATTTACACACAGTTAAGGTCAATACACAGTCTGGTTAGGCAGTGGAATGCGACAGACGGGTACGATCTACCCGTGTAGCCTCATAGTGCACCGCAGGTACTGTTCGTGGTAGTGCATATGATGGGCGTAACCGCACCCCAAGTGGCTATTCACTAATATCCTCTTCATCACTGTCATTGCCAGCCTCAAACACCCCCAAAGTGTCAAACCATTCCAGTGAGATAGGTGTCTTGCGGAGGCCCCTACTCTCTTCCCTTTGTAGTGCCTCGCCCTCAGCCTTACCCCAACGTACAACTTCCGCCCTCCACATGTCAGGGTTGGGCGGTTTCGTTGACTTCCACCGTATCGTGATGGCACGCTTAGCCAATAGCAGGGCCAGATCCGAGAAGCGCGCCGCCACGGTCCTGGTGCGGGTCGATGGGCCTAGCCCTAGGAGCATGTGTTCAAGTGTAGGTGATCGGGTCAATGTACCAGCCTTCTCAAGTGAGTCATGGACAGTGGTCCAGAAATACCCCAGCTTGGGGCATTGCCACAACATATGTACCAGAGATGCGTCGTCTGCATCACACCGGGGACAGTTGCTCTTGGATGTAGGGAACATCATATGTAAGCGGTGTGGTGTTAGGTACGCTCTATGCAGCACCATCAGTTGGATGAACTTGTACTTGGGATTTCTAGCCACCTTTCTGGGGAATTGCAATATGCGCTCCCATTCCTTATCCCTTAATGGCCTCCCAATATCCGCCTCCCAAGTCGCTCTTAGTGGTGCCAGTGTAAGCGCCCTCCCCGATTTAATGCTAACAGTGAGCCACTTAGTTAGATGGCCGCCCGTCCCCATGAGGTAAAGCATTGTGACTAGAGGATTTGCAATGGGTTCCTGTCCGTCGGGTGACCAGGTGCGCAAGATATAGTGTCGGAGACCGGCATGCAGGAGAAAGGAGCCGCCGGGTACGCCCTGCGTGGTTTTGAAGTCTGCGAAGGACAACAAGTGCCCCCCCGCAAACAGGTCACCCACATGTGTCACACCCGCGTCATGCCAGGGCTCCAGCAGAGTCGTTGTAAGTGTGCCCGGGCCCAGTGGTATGCCCAGGAGTGGTACTGTGGGGGCATAAGGTGTCCCTGCGGACGTGTATTTCAATGCCCTTCGCCAAAGTGTGATCGCCAGTTTGAGTAGTGGCGTAGTGTTTCTAGGTAGATCCGATCCAGGCAGGAGCAGGATGTGTAGTTTCCCCTTAGCATGGTCCTCTTGGGTCAGATTAATCTCATGAAGATTGCGGCCCGCCACCCAGTAAGCCAACCATTGTAGCTGACATGCATAATGATAAGCCCTAAAGTCCGGCAAGCCCATGCCTCCGGAGTTGGAGGGAAGCTGCAACTTAGCCAACCCTATACGCCTGCGGCCATGGCCCCACACAAGTTCTGTGAGCAGTGAGTCGAGGGTCTTGAATGTTACCGCTGGGATCTGGAACGGCAGGTTGGTGAAGTAGTAGATAAGACGGGGCAACATCACCATCTTGGAAATTGCCACTCTGCCGGGTATGGAGAGCGGCAACGTAAGCCAAAATTGAACTTGAGACTTCAGTGCTCTAATGGCCCTCCCCAGGTTGCCATCTATCATCATGTTCGCCTCTCTATATATCTGTATTCCCAGGTAACGGAAGGTGGTTTCCGCCATCTGGAATTCATGTGGGGCAAAAGACAGGGGGGTCGAATCACCCGCATCTACAAAGGCAAATCCGTAGGACTTAGACTCGCTGATGGTGAGGCCAGATATTTCTCGAAAATCCTCAAAAACCTGGGAGATTGGGCCCAGCTCACCCCTCAAATCTCGGAGATATAAGATGATATCATCCGCGTATGCAGAAACAATGTGGTCCGTACCATGCCGCCGTATACCGTAATGGGGGGCTAGCAGCCTAAGTCTGCAGAGCAATGGCTCGAGGGCAAGAACGAAGAGGAGGGGGGAAAGCGGGCAGCCCTGCCTGGTGCCTCTGGCAATGGCCATGGGGCCCGAGATTTGGTTGGAAGTGCGTACCCTCGCCGTGGGGATTGTGTATAATAATCTGACCCAAGCGAGGAATTCCGGCGGGATCCCATATGTTAATAATGTGGCAAACATATAGTCCCATCTCAGGGAATCAAAAGCCTGTTTTAAGTCCAGGGAGATGCATCCTTCGGAGCCCACGCCCGTATCGTTCCCAAGCATGAGCTGGGCCAATCGCCGAAGGTTCATGGCCGTATTACGGCCTGTGACAAAGCCGCATTGATCCTGGTGGACCAAATGTGGCACGTAGTGTACGAGCCTTGACGCCAGTATCTTGCTCAAAATTTTTGAGTCAGTATTAAGAAGGGACAGGGGTCTGTAATCGGCCAGCTGTAGACCTTCTTTGGCCGGTTTCAAGAGGGACGTAATCAGAGCCTGCATGGTTGATTGTGGTAGAGAGGCTGTGCGTAGAGCTTCCAGATAAACAATGTGTAGTCGCGGGGCCAGGAGGTCCATGTAAGTGGCGTAGAAGTCGGTTGGCAGGCCATCCGTTCCAGGGGCCTTACCCTTAGGGAGGGTTTTGATTGCCTGTCTGATTTCTGCCAATGTGATGGCACGCTTTAGGTCTTTATTCTGATCTGCAGTAAGCTGCGGGAGAACCAGTTCCGCCATGAAGGACACTAATGCGGGTTCGGACAGGGGTAGTGGGGGGCCATATAGCGCGGTATAGTAGTCTTTAAATGCTGTATTAATCCCTACTTGGGTGGTAGCCAGCCGGCCAGAGTGGTCCAAGATTCGCAGAATGGGTTGGCTGATCGGGGAGTCCCGCAGGATGCGGGCAAGTAGGGGGCCGGCTCGGTCGGCCTGTGTGTGCTGCCTGTTCGTGTACTCCCTATAGTCAATAACTCGCAGCTCTTCCAGCAGCTCTGCATGTCTAATACGTGCCTCCTGCAGTGGTGGAAAGGGAGCGTTGGTACCCGCTGCCTCGTTCTCTAAGGATGCAAGTGAGCCCTCCACCTCCTTAAGCTGGCTAAGTACCTCCCGTTTCCTTCCCACCCTAGTAGTCATGCAGCCCCCCTCAGGCATACTTTGAAAGTGTCCCACTCTACCTGTCGGGAGCTAGCCGTGCCCGCATTCGTGGAGAAGTAGGTATCAATAGTGTCGGAGAGGGAGGACCGGAAAACCGAGTCCTCAAGGAGTTCCGGGTTTAGTCTCCAGGTCGGTATGGGGGCTAGCCTCCTACCCCACTGCCATGTGACCTCCACGGGGCTATGGTCCGAGAACGTTTTCCCCATGTGTTGTGTTTGGACAATCAATGCAGTAAGGGACCTTGAGCAGAAAACATGATCGATTCTGGTGTGAAGCTGATGGGGAGGGGAGAAAAAGGTGTATTCCCTGTCCGTGGGGTGAATGCTACGCCACACATCTGCCAAGTCCCAGCCCTCAGCCCAACTCGCAAGCGCAGCAGCCTGCTTCCTGCTCTCAGTAGCCATTAATGGGGGGTGTGACCTATCCAGTAGAACATCAAGTACAGCATTAAAATCTCCCCCTATCACCCAGCGAAGGTCAGCCCAGTCTGCAAGCACCCCGTTGACACTGGACAGAAATTCCAACTGGTTCGTATTAGGCGAGTACATGCACCCCACAACAATATCCTCCCCATCCAACAGACCCCTCACAAACACATAGCGACCCTCCTTATCCACCCGTTGTTCCAACAACTGGAAAGGAAGAGACCCACGCATCCAAATTGCGGCCCCCCTTGAGAATGCGGAATATGAGGTGGCATAGAGCTGTCCTCTCCACTTCTTTCGCAATTTCACCGCTTCAGCAGCGTTCAAATGTGTTACCTGTAAACAGGCAATTTGTGTCCCTCTCCGGTTGAGTTGTGCAAGGATTCTATGACGTTTATGCACTGATCCCAAGCCTCGAACATTCCAGGTGCACAAGTGGTAATTGTTAAGAGGCCCCATTCCCATCTGTGCAGTGTGTCAATGTGCAACAACTGGGCGACCCCACAAATTCTGCTGTGCTGAAATAGAAGAGTGTCTCGCAAACAATAAACCCCCAAACAAAAAGGTCCCTGAGCCAACGTACCCAGGAGCCAAACCATGGTGTCCAACGTGGGCACAACACAGTCAAGTACGTGTGCATACCGGGGGGTGGTGGACCTCCGACGGTTGGCACTGAACTGTCTGCGTGGGCGTAAGAGCCCACAATATGGTGGATCCCTGCACACTCAACCCACCATATATGAGGGAGGGGATTTGGCATACGTTACCACTTGAAGAGAAGTAATCGTGTCGTGGCTCAGAACTCCGCCGCCATCTGTGCCGTGATCTTCGGGAAAAGTTGCAGGCTGTCAACTGAACCAGACACTTCAGTATGAGTGTCAGTGGTAACGGTGAGTCTGTCTCCGGATGCTCCCGCGTCGTGGGCAGCCAGGGCCGCCTCAGTGAGACGCTGATGCGTGGATGATGACGTGTGGTCCGTCGCCTGTTGTCCAAGTGTATGCGCCGCTCCTGATGCTCCATGAGATGAGTGTCGTCCAGGGCTGTGAGCGTCGTTTCGTCGTTCTGGTGAGCCCCTACGGGCGTTGCCGTGGTGGTCTGTGAACTGGTCCTGTGACGTCGGCGGAGTCAGGGCGACCTCCATCCATTCAGCCGCCTCCTCAGGCGAGTCAAAGAAGTGGGACTTGTTGTTATGCAGGATTTTTAGCCGAGCAGGGAACAAAAGGGCATATTTCATGTTCCTGTCACGCAGCCTGCGCTTCACCCCCATGAAGGTGGACCTGGCTCGCTGTACAGTGGGTGTGAAATCAGGGTAGACCGATATGGTCTTGTCTTCGAAGCGTATCGGCGCTTCCTCCCTTGCCGCCCGAAGGATAGTGTCACGATCTTTGAAATGGAGGAGACGAGCGATCAGTGGGCGCGGAGGTGCCCCAGCTAGTGGGGGCCGTGATGGCATCCTATGCGCCCTCTCTACACTGTAGAGAGCAGTGAGATCCCTCTGGCCCACCAGCTTCCTTAGCCAATCCTCCACAAACTGCGTGTGGTCTCTCCCCTCGCTTCTCTCCGGAATGCCCAGGATGCGGACGTTGTTGCGGCGGGCCCGTCCTTCCGCCTCGTCCACTCTTCCCCACAGCTGCTTCAGTTGCTTCTCCACGTTTTCAAGTTTCGTGGAGTGTTCCGTCTGCTGCGGGATAATGTCGTCCAGCGCTATTTTCTGCTCCGCCACTCGATCCGCCAATTTGTTGTGGTCCGCCTTAAGTAAGGATAGGCCAGTCGCCATATTGTCTATGCGCGATTCTAGCGCTTCGCGCGTCGCGCGTATTTCATTTAGTATCAGGTCTAGCTTGGCGTCTTGAGAGCCCTTACCGGTCGGCGGGATGATGTCCATATTGGAGGAGGCTAGTGGGTCCTCCGAACCCGTGGACTGCACATCCATTCGGGCGCCCTGGTCCTGAGGTTTGCCCTTCGGCCTGCCCATAGTTCTTGTTAGCAGGGTGTCGCTGTAGTAGAGGCAGCCGCCCGCCTTGGTCCCTCTGAGTATATGGCAGTGGTTATGGCCTGACCACTATGTGCCGTGGAGAGGCAGATGCAGCGTAGATCCCAGGGCTGGCAAGGTTAGCGTAGTAGACCTAGACGAGGCGTCAATGCAGGGTGGGTCGGTGCGCCACTGATGCCTCGGTGAGGTCCGCCGTGGCGGTGAGGGAGGCAAGGGTGGCGGGAACCAGGCTGTTGCAAAGCAAGGGTATCGTGGCTGTCGAGAGCGTAGTCAGGTCTGGCCTATAGCGCTGCAAGAAGGCGCCAAAGCGCGAGGCACACCACCCCTGCACAGGCCCTCACACCCGTGGGCTGCTGGTCGCCAATGTCTGTCGCCCTGTAGAACGTGGCCGGCTCTGATCCTCCGACTGGCGGAGCCGTGGTAAATGGGGCAAGACTGCCAGGGTCCGAGGGTCTCCACTCAGCTCCAAAGCAGTGACAAGATGGCGCCAGTATTTACCTCAATGCCAGCCAGAACCGCTCCGTGGCGCTGATATCCTATGTGGGGCAATGCTAACCTGCGGCGCCGGCTGCGCCGCGTTCTCCGCCCGTTCTGAGTACTTTAGCCCAGTGGTGGTAACGCCGGAGCCCCGCTGAGTACCTGGGCGGCTGGGGGACAGCACGGAAGCGCTCCTGCGCCTCGGAGGGGCTGCGCAGCAGCGCGGGCAGTCTGTGTTGCAGCAGCTGAGGGGGGAGGGGGGGGGCAACGGAGCCTCAGCGGGGGTATCGCACCCTGCGGCACTGGTCAGTGAAGCGGCAGCAGTCCGATCCCGGGTCCCGATCGGACCACGAAGGAGGATGGGGGTAGGCCGGTCAGGCCAGTCACTCGAGGCCGGGGCTTCACCTCGATCTGCAGGCCGCAACAGGGTCCGTCGGTAGATCTTCCTACAGGAGCGGGCCCGGCGGGGCCACGAGGCACCGTTACACGCCGCTTCTCCCCGGAGACAACCTGGGTAGGAATCAGGTGGGTTGCAGGCAGGGGATCACAGGATAATCAGCTGGTGTTCAGGGCACAGGACGGAGCTGGCAAACTACACGTCCACCATCAACGGCTCCAGGCCACGCCCCCCGAAAAAACCATAGGTTATAGACCATATATAGTTAGGAATTCGCATTTACAAAACCTTATTTTACTCACACAAAACCATTGAAATTCCATATATAGTTAGTTGCACTAACTATATATCGCGCACCCGCAATCCACTGCTGATGATGTCACATATTACATCATTCATGACATGGTCAGTGACATCACTGATGACATCTCAAATGACATCACTGATGACATCACTGATGACAACATCCAGTGACTGTATGTTTCTGTAAAGTTAAAATATGTCTTACATATTGAAGAATGAGTGGATGTATAAGTGTCTGGATGAAGGATTTAGTAGGTGCATGACTGACTGTATGAGTGAGTGATTAAATGTGTCTCACTGAGTGCATGGGTTAGTGACTAAACTGTCTTAATTTGTGCATCATTATGTCTGTTGTCCTGTAAACTGTTGCATGTGTTGATAAGTAGCTATATGAGTAACTATATGGGTTATTGATTGGTTGCCCAAGTATTTGTATGGGAGACTGAGTGTGTGTGTGGGTGGCTGGGAGGTGTATGACTCTGTGCATAGATGTGTGAGCAGTTGATTCACTAGATGTATGGTTTCAAAAGTGCATGTGGAAACAGCTGTATGGGCGGTTGACTGTGTGCATGAGTGTATTGGTGAGTGAATGGATATCTCAGTGCTACATGTCAAAGTAAGTACATATGTAAAACACAGTACATGTGAGAGTTGACATATATAAATAACTGTGCATAAGAGCCAGTGAATGTGTGAGTGGCTGTATGGATCATTGTGAACTTGTATCAGGGATTGTATAAGAGAGTAAATATGTGTTAGTATATGTTTGAATAAGTAAAGTTTGTATAACTGTATAGTTGAGGAAATGGAGGTGTGATTGATTCTTTGCATGACTGACTAGGTGTGTGAGTAACTCCATGGATGAGTGACAGTCTGTGAGTGTCTGTTTACACTGATTGTATCTAAGGTTATATTAGAGTCTGAAGAGGTTCATCGTATTATCACATGAATGATATCATCAGTGATGTGATCAGTAATGTCAAATGAGATGTCATCAGTGATGTCATCAGTGATGTCATTTGAGATGTCATCAGTGATGTCATTTGAGATGTCATCAGTGATGTCATCAGTGATGTCACTGACCATGTCATGAATGATGTAATATGTGACATCATCAGCAGTGGATTGCGGGTGCGCGATATATAGTTAGTGCAACTAACTATATATGGAATTTCAATGGTTTTGTGTGAGTAAAATATGGTTTACATATTGAAGAATGAGTGGATGTATAAGTGTCTGGATGAAGGATTTAGTAGGTGCATGACTGACTGTATGAGTGAGTGATTAAATGTGTCTCACTGAGTGCATGGGTTAGTGACTAAACTGTCTTAATTTGTGCATCATTATGTCTGTTGTTCTGTAAACTGTTGCATGTGTTGATAAGTAGCTATATGAGTAACTATATGGGTTATTGATTGGTTGCCCAAGTATTTGTATGGGAGACTGAGTGTGTGTGTGGGTGGCTGGGAGGTGTATGACTCTGTGCATAGATGTGTGAGCAGTTGATTCACTAGATGTATGGTTTCAAAAGTGCATGTGGAAACAGCTGTATGGGCGGTTGACTGTGTGCATGAGTGTATTGGTGAGTGAATGGATATCTCAGTGCTACATGTCAAAGTAAGTACATATGTAAAACACAGTACATGTGAGAGTTGACATATATAAATAACTGTGCATAAGAGCCAGTGAATGTGTGAGTGGCTGTATGGATCATTGTGAACTTGTATCAGGGATTGTATAAGAGAGTAAATATGTGTTAGTATATGTTTGAATAAGTAAAGTTTGTATAACTGTATAGTTGAGGAAATGGAGGTGTGATTGATTCTTTGCATGACTGACTAGGTGTGTGAGTAACTCCATGGATGAGTGACAGTCTGTGAGTGTCTGTTTACACTGATTGTATCTAAGGTTATATTAGAGTCTGAAGAGGTTCATCGTATTATCACATGAATGATATCATCAGTGATGTGATCAGTAATGTCAAATGAGATGTCATCAGTGATGTCATCAGTGATGTCATTTGAGATGTCATCAGTGATGTCATTTGAGATGTCATCAGTGATGTCATCAGTGATGTCACTGACCATGTCATGAATGATGTAATATGTGACATCATCAGCAGTGGATTGCGGGTGCGCGATATATAGTTAGTGCAACTAACTATATATGGAATTTCAATGGTTTTGTGTGAGTAAAATATGGTTTTGTAAATGCGAATTCCTAACTATATATGATCTATAACCTATGGTTTTTTCAGTGATATATATATATATATATATATATATATATATATATATATATATATATATATATATATATATACATATATATGTATATACTTGTTCTGTTTTTTACTTTAAGTTCTAACAGTACACCTTATCTCCCAAAAGCTGGTCACTCAATAGAACAAGCCTGGATGAGGTACTCATTGAGCTAGATACTCAAGAGGCTTGTAGGACTATTGCCACAACTCCTCTGGTATGTAAACAAAAAAACCTTGTTTTCATAATACATCTTTCTTGAAATACAACACCGAGGATACTTACAAATAATTGGTTCTTTTCTTCAGATATCTCCTTTAAACTTCTGACATGATGATGACCCGTTTCTGATTCACTTGGCATAGCAGGTCGAAATGTAGACAATTTGTAAATGTGGACGTTTTTCATATTTGATTGTGGATCGCGACACATGTAATACAAATGTCGGAAATGTCATTACATTAACCCTAAATAAACGAAGAGAGGAGTACCATCATTGGAAGGTCAAAAGAGATTCCTAATGAGGTGGTCAACTGACAAAAGGAAAGAGTTTATCCTTTTGTTAAAAACCCCTCACTCACCAGCCTAGTGGTGACATGCTTCATCATCGGGGTCCACCCTGGCGGCCTAGCGTCAACAGGGTGTTCTTCAACACCTGATTTACAGTGGAGCAGGTTGTGAGTGTAAGTGCAGAAAAAAAGTGTGTTAAAAATCGTCCTGGTTTAACTTAGTCGGAGGATAAATTTTATTTACAAGTAACTGGACAATATTAAAAGGGTGGGGTGAGATACTGTGAGGGTATATTAAGGCCGAGAGTATCTCTTATATGTGTGCTGGTCTACATGTTTCAACCATAGGTGGGATATACCAGGTTTTCATCAGGACCGATTCAAACAGGGAACTGGACGGTATGTACCCCTAAAAGGCACATCCAATCCTCGTTCGCTGTAACCCTATTTAGCAAAAATCGCTAAATGGTGAAAAAGACTTGAGCCTCAATGGGTGAGTCAGAAAAAAGTATAAAAAGACCTGTGGGAAGAAGAAGAAAAACCGACATGAATCAGACGTGAACTGTGTTACATGCCTGTTACGTTGTGCAGTGTCGTGTCTCTGGTATCTTCATGCGTACCTCCTCCCGCCCTCCGATGCAAAAAGACTCCTGAATAGTAGTAAGCCACGAACTTACAACCAATTTGTGTTTGTATGTTTTATGTTCTGAGTCAGTAAGTCCATGTGTGTCGAGTGTATCAATACGGATAATTTACGCACTTTTAACCTCTAACCGCAACCACCATAATGGAACAGCAAAATTGTGATACCACTACACCATAATGGTACGATCAGTACGTGAGACGGTTTAAATGTTTAACTGTAACAAACGGCAGCAATCACGCTGCCGCTAAGCACGCACTTTTGATAAGTATGCGTGTTCCAGTCCCGACAACTAGCCCACAACAGGCCATGTCACATCGTGATAATTTCACCATTAAAACCACAATATTTTCCTAATGAGAGTGGGAGTATGGATTTGTATCGATATAATACAAAAGCGGAACCAATCAAAGTGATATATAAATGGTGGCAATAGGTGGTCGATTTTGTTTAGTAGGTAACACGTGAAAGTACTTCAGTAATCGTCCCGATTCGTAGGACAACATCGGCTACCTATAGCCTTCAGAACGAGGTTACCTGACAGCTTACTAAGGTCTGCTTATATCGTTTTGGGGAACAACATTGGATTACGCATCGGAAAATTCCTCTCTATAACTACTTGATATACATCTCTACCTCTGGTGACTGAAGTACTTTCACGTGTTACCTACTAAACAAAATCGACCACCTATTGCCACCATTTATATATCACTTTGATTGGTACCACTTTTTGTATTATATCGATACAAATCCATATCCGGTGACACGCCCCATTGACTACAAATCAAACCTTTCTGTTGATAATTCTGATTCATCTGAAGTTCAACCGAACGTCACACTGCTCCGCAGTTTCTGGACTATTCAATCCAGACCTCGACTTTTACTCTGCCCTGACGAAGCTCCCGGGATGGGAGCGAAACGTGTTGGCTGTCTTATGCAAATATAATCGCCTCCCAGTATCCAGGGGACACCATGCCAGGGCACCAGTTTCGTGGAAAGCTGCGCAAAGAAATCCCCCTGGTCCGTGTTAGGTGAATATAAGGAGGCCAGAATCACTGGTTGCCCATCCAGTTTGCCCTGAACAATCACATATCTGCCCTCAGGGTCTATGTAAGAATGTGTTACCGTGAAGGGGTCCCATGTCTTACCCACAGTAGCGCGCCGCGGGCATAGGAGGAGTAATCCGTGGCATGGAGCTGCCCGCACCATCTGCAGTGTAGTGTTTGCACTTCCGCCTTATTTAAATGTGTCTCCTGTAGGAGTGCGATGTGGATCTGGTGACGTTTGAGGTAGGAGTAAATTTGATACCTACGCGGCGGCGTGTGTATACCTCTGATATTCCATGTACATATATTTATCGCAGTCATTTTACCATCCTAGGTGATCCCCCATTCGCTGCCCGCTGCCTCCCCGCCACAAGGACCCGCCCCGGGGCCCTCGGGCACCTCCACCGCCCATCCACAAAGACATCCTCCCTGACACTAGGATTGAGTTCTCAAAAAAACAATGGGATCGTGGGTTGAAAAACATAACAGAGCATAGAGGGCTAAACCAATGAAGAATACCAAAAGGTCGGTTGCTGAACATGCCGCCGTCCAAACTCTCAATTGAGATAATTAACCGTTCAGTTCAGGGGGTCGCTATATGGTAGGCACAACTGTGGCAGCAGAACAATATGACCGGGGAAAAAAGCTACATCCCTCCCCAGGCCTCTGGAGGCAGGTAATGGCTGGTAAGGAACATGTAAAACATAGTGTGGCATGGCTCTCTATGAATGTGTCCACCCAGAGCGGCCACGGCCGGGCAAGACATATAGTTCTGTGCGCCATGCACGCGACTGGGTTGTTAAAAGTCAAGGCTCAACAGGCGGAGGTAGCAGAGGGCCAACTCCCCGGGGATCCAGGAGTTCATGCTAGCTCTTCCTCCAGTTTGATTGTAACTTATTTTGGGGAGGTGTGACTGTGAATATGTACAGCGGCCTGCCCAAGTCATTAGATCCTTTCTCCGGCGAGGAGAAATCACCTTGATGTTCCAGCCCTCCCGACGCTTAACATGAATATAGGGTAGAAGAAGGCCTCGGCAAGGACTGTAGTGTCAGGCACTTGGTGGCCCTGTCTCCCGAGCGATCTCGGTGTCTGTTTGTGACTGAAAGAAAGTCTGTGCGGAATGGGTCAACCCCCTGAAAGTAACAGAACTGGGGCTAGAAGTATCAAAGGGTTTTACCCATTTTGTGTCTATGCGAAAATGCGTACTTTTTTTGTTGTTGCAGATTTATATAGCACAAACTCGATCCAAGGGTGTTAGAGCGCTTTACATAAGCACCAGTTACATTACACAAAGACAAATTCATTTTTTGGTAGGCACGGGGAGATTAAGTGATTTGCCCAGAATCACAGGAAGCTGAGACAACGCTGAGGTTCCGTAGCTCCAAAGTCGCCAGCTCTGGCCGTAAGGCCACATCCTCTCCCCAGAGGTTGTACATATGTATAGTATATGTGGGCCCTGGTGTGTCAACCACGTCACTATTGAAGGCTAGCTGTGTGTGGGTGGATGGGTCCATGCTGTCAGTGCGCAATCCATGCAGGGGGCCAGGGCAGCGTCAGAGGTGACAAACGACTGCAGGGCGACTGGGTGTCCTGCGCGTACAAAATAGGCCCAACAGTAAGTAGGGGATTACACCCTCCTCTCTGGACCCGTCCTTCATGAACCCTCCCAGGATGAAACTGGACCACTGCTGCGGTTACTGGAAACTGATGCCGCGCGGTATAATGATGCATTTCACAGAGCCAGCACTCATGCAGAATCAGACAGAGGACCAACTAAGCATGAGCGAATTTTGCGGATCTCGCGTTCGCGAATTTGCGGATTTTTGAACTCGCAATCCGCAAAATCCGCGAATTTTTGCGAATTTGCGGATTTTTTTTTTTTTTTGTGTTCGCAAGGATTTCTGCCAGTTCGCGAGGGTTTCGTACCAGTTCGCAATTGCGAACTTACATTTCGTCGCGCAACGGTCGCGAATTATGTTGTTTCTACGTCTGGTTCATCATCACAGGTTCCCAGCACCCTCTGTTTCACCACTGCAACCCTCTGTTACATCAATGCCACCCTCTGGTTCATCATTACTGTAGATTATGGGGGGGAAAAGCAAGCACACCATCCCTGCTTCAACTCAGATGAATTAATTTGGGGTTAGTTTATTAATGTGTCACTGTTTTAAAATTCCAGTCTGGCACCTGCTTCCTTATCTGTAATTTTGCTTTCTGTTGCAGTGCATTTTTTTTCCCCAGGACCTTCTTTGTGGCCTACTTGTAGCTATTGTATGAGCCTGCTGTGAGGGTCAGAGCAGGGTCATACAATTGTTGCAACTAGCAACTGAATTCTGGAGGGGCCCCAGTCAGGAAGCACTACCGGGAATTGTTACTAATGATGAGTTTGAACTCTTGCCCCTGCCGAGTGCTTTCACTTTTGAAAAACTCGTTTTTCTGCAATTTCGCGGGGTTCGCGGGGTGCGAACACGCGCAAGATCGGATTCGGAAGCCGCAAATTCGTGCGAATATGCAATTTGTTTTTTTTGCAGCGTGTTAGTTGGCAAGGTTTTGTGCGTTTTTGCGAGCCGCTCGTAGCGCAAGACGCGAAGTTACCCTCGCGGTCGTGCAAGGGCGCAGCCATCTTGTTTGCCTGACGTATTTCCGTTTCCGGGCGCGAAGTGTAATCTCGCAAAGTCCGCGGTTTGCCAGTACAGTCTCGCGCGTGTTCGCAAGGAAAATCTCGCGCGAACTTACCCGCGCGGTCGTGAACGGGCGCGGCCATCTTGTTTCTCATTCATTGCTATGGTTCTGGGCATGGTCTTTGTATCCTCTGTCAATCTCTGCCATCCTTTGCTTGTTTGAAGTTTTTTTTTATCTATTTTACGTATTATCTATCCCTCTATTTTTCTAGCCCTATATTTTTGTGTTTACTGCTACTTTTGGTTAATTTTAAACTACTTTTGTAAACTCTTTTCTTTTCTTCTCTTCCCTATTCTATTTTCTTTATTCCTTTCCGCCCAGACCATGGTGAAGGGAGCCGGGAAGCATCCCGAGAAGGGGAAGGGTCCCGCACCCCGTGTCCGGCTCCCGTGCGGGCGTTTGAGGGGGGAGCTAGTGATGCCACGGGAGATCTTTACCCCGGAGGAGGTGGGCCAGCTCATTTTTTATGTTCAGCGCCGCCTCCCCAGGACCATCATGGGAGGCGGCAAGATCAGTGCCGGGTACGGGGCCCGGGAGCGCCGGAAGCGGTGGGAGAAGGTGTGCCAGGCCATTTACCACCACTCTCGGGTCTGGCGCACCTACAACCAGGCCACCCACCGCTGGACGGATGTCCTGACCCGTGAGCGAGATCTGCTCGACCTCCTTGGCCTTGAGATCCCCGGGCTTGGTGAGTAGTAGTAGCTATGTCTTTACTACTATGTTTTCTCCTGCTGTGTTATTATATTGCAAATTTTTGTTTTTTTTACAAGAGCAATAATGCTGCTCATTACATTGTAGGTACATTTTATTTCAAAATCTTCTGTGCATTTCAGGTACACTGCTCTCCTTCTCAGTAGTGTTGCTACTATGCTTATTTGTTTTAGATTTTGTGTTCATTTCATTGGCCTGTGAAATTATGTATGAGTGTAGTTGAAAGAACTGCGCAATGCTACACACTAAGGTTCAGATTTTTAATTACCGGCGCATCCCTGCAAAGTTGCAGGGATGCGCCAGTAATTGTGCGTCACGCCACCATCACCCATGGTGCGCCGTATTACAATGCGGCGCGCCATGGGCCCAAAACGTCACCAAAGCGTTACGCATCTGTGCCGTAAAGGTGGCGCATTGCTGGAGTTGCGTCGCAACGATGGTGCAGCTCCATCAATTCTCTGGGGTGCCCTATCTCCCCAATGCTGCGTCAAGCCGTACGTCTGCTTCAAGCAGGCGCAGGGTTTGAGTCACGCATCATTGTCCTCAAAGTGACTGATTGAAATCTTGTAGATTTCCCTCAGCCACTTTTAGGATGCGTTCCTGCGCAGGAACGCCCTCCCTTGCGCCGGAACACCCCTATTGGCGCAGGGCTTTACAACGTGATGCATCTCCCAGATGCGTCACGTTGTTAATATACGCCGCACCATTGCGCCTCTTATGTGCTGTCGCTGCGTCACAAAAGTCACGCAACAATGGAGCAAAAGAGCCGCAAGGGCCTTATAAATCAGCCCCTACAGACTCAAGTCCAGTCCTTCCTTTGTACACATGGCGATAAGAAGAAATAGTGGTGGTGGATTAATAGTTTGAGTATTTTAATGACTGGTGAATGTAGTAGGAAACTTTAGTGTTGTCGCTGATCTTCAATCACAATGGACTTTGGCTGTCACTTTGCGTGCTGCGGACTGCTGCCTGCCAATCCTAGGCAAACCTTTTTAGTACTTTGTTTAGTGAGTTACATAGGGTAGTTTCCAATTCGACGGTCCGCAAATCAAGCAATACTAAAGTAATGACGTAGTCGACCACATGAGATTGGTCAATAATATATCCCGTGGAGTCGTTCCCTATTTGCTATTTCGCAAAAATATTTTGTTACTTTGTTAGTTCTTTTTTAAATGTTTGATTTGGTTGAGAAATAAATATCATCCATGTTTTCTGTTTTTCTTTCTTTCATGTTGTACATCAGCTTCCCCCAGGGGCAAGAGGAGGACACAGGAGGAGGAGGAGGAGGGTGCTGTTGTCGATGCAGGCCAGGACCGGGCAGTCGAGGGCTCCTTTGCTGGCCCCAGTAAGTTTTAATTTTAATATAGAGTACTTATTTTTTCCTAGCGTTCCTCATTCGATTTTTTCTAAATCGTCTTTGATCTTCTTGTAGACAGGATCTAAATTCTTATCCCTATGACTCCGTGTGGTATTACTAGATTATTCTTATTAGTCTGTCTGTGTAGCTAACTAAGATTGCACATTTGGCATTTCCATTGGACTCCCATTCTAGTCAGCAATAGCTCTATGCACTGAGTGTAGTCCTCTGGGATTGTCCATATTGTCTTTTCAAGTATTCTAAATGTTTATGCTTTGACCATTGCCAACAATAAAAAGGTGAATGACCACCACCAAGAAATAATAAGATACTACTTTACTTTTGGTTTGGATAGGACAATCCATTCTACTACTGTTGCAGGGACAAATCTGCACAAACAGAACTATGGACACTAAATAATGCATCGCTTAGCTTATCAATTATAATAGGTGCTGTAACTGTTAGACTTTCCACATACCTCAGTGATAACAGACTTTGTAGTTGAACCCCGGCCCCAATCTCCTTACTGACTAGATAGTGTGGCAGAGTCATTTAGCTCCCAAAGTCACCGATGGCAGAGGCACGGACTCATGCTTGCAAAAATTCGAAAACCTTTAGCTCATCCACTCTAGTCTGGATGACCAAAAACCACAGACTCTATTTAAGTTTAAAAGCTTTATTAAAAGTAAACACATTTATTAAATTCAAGTTTGTCATAAAAGTGAACGTGTAACTGAAAATGGAAAAGTGCTTAGTGCTGACGATTAATTGGACACATTTCTTGTGGTCGAGCCGAGCTCTCACCTGGTTTGAACTTGATCCTGCTCGTGTTCTTAGAAGTCAAGGTTCTGTCTGTTAGGAGAAAAAGTGGTGCGTGTTAAAAAGTAAAAAGCAAACATTCATCAGTTGTGCCAAAAAGTGCAGCAAGACAACAGCCTTCCCTGGAAAAAGGGACCTTTTTACTCTAGAGTAGACAGTCAAAAATTATTAAATTGTACACTTTTTTCACATTTCTTTCTTCCTCCTAGACCAAATATTATATAGTAGTGAGTGGTGTATTCTAACATTATTAAATGTACTTTGTAGGTGGAAAATCTGGAGACGGGGCCAGCGCGGAGGTGGTGGCATTGGACGAGGAGGACAACTCTGGGGAGGAGGCGGTGCAAGTGCCGGAAAAGGACATGCCTGTGAGGGTTCACACGGTGGTGGCGGGCAGAGGTAAGCTATACATTCCTTAGTCATTGAGATTGAAGACTGCAGAGTGTGCTTTCTGCACGGGTGTATTATAAAAAAAGCAGGTAGTAGCCTCCTCTAAATGTACTTCGACTTAGCTGTGAAGTTTTTGGCGAGAAGAATCCCAATCAGATCTGAGGTGAACTTGATGGATGGGATGAACGAAAAGCGAAAGAAGGGTGTAAGTAAGTGTGGAAGCACGAGAAATGTAATGATGACTGGCAAAGAAGAATGATATGTGTTTGCTTGGTCCCCGAGGTGGCTGGGAAGGTAAGAAAATGGTATGGTGCATGGCTGGGTGAATGATGAAGCAAGGATGGGTGGAAGGAGAACAGCCTGGGTGGGTGAGACAGAAACTGTATGTGTGCAATATACTTTGAATGGATGGATGCCTGGATCATTCATGGTACTATCTGACTCTTAGATAGCATATGTGAATCTAGAGAGAGTAGACGGTCACTGGATGAACTAAGTGTTACTTTGAAGAGCATGTAACACCGCACCCGCACGTCCGTTCCAGTGTAGGAAAGGCAAGGAAAAGAAGTTGTAACGTTGTCCAAAGACTACCATGAATAGTAGCAGTAGTTTGTATTGCAACTGCAAGCACAGCATATATCCAGTTATTACGGTGGGCACTCCCTACCTCCCTTAATAACTTTAGTTTAGTAGTAGTACGTCATTCATGTGTGGGGGTATCACTGTTCACTCAATAATAAGCAAAGCACCTAAAGTCATCCCATATGTCATCAAATACATCCCATGTGAAGTGATAGATAATCAGATAATTTAGCTTCTTCATTTTCCTTTTCTAATACTCATTTGCACTGTAGGGTGAAAGCTAAATTAATTAAGCAGTAGCCCTTTTAACAGAGTATTCTCAGTGCCACCCGTAATAGAAAAGTAAGAGCTTCACCACCTGCATGTACTGGACCGGTACAGTAACGCAAGTCTGTCTCACTCACCATGGTGTGCGTCTGTTTTTCTCGGGTGCAAGTTCACTGCGCTGGCATTATGCCGGCTTGCATAAGATAACGTACCAATTGTCCTAAACAAGAGAGAAGAAGAAGAATAAGAGTGGTGTACTGTCATAGTCGACTGTAATAGAAGTCCATAGTGCTCGTAGAATTTGTTCCTTAAACTCCCACTAATGTTAGAGCAAGGATGAAGAAGTCGGAGGTTACATAGATACTGTCCTCAATAGTTATGCACTGTGCTTTCAATTTGCTACTTGTACTGTGACAACTTTCTGCTCAATCATTTTGTGTTAATCTTAAGGAGCATTGGTTACAGACTATGTCTTTCTTTTTTCATGTAGTTGCTCCTTCCAAATCCAAGACACCATCAAGGAGGAAGGAGCAGGCTCGAATGGCCCGGCAACGGAGGCTGGATGCCACTGTTGCTGAATATCGGCGGCTGGTGGCCCTGGAGGAGGAGGAGACGCAGTCTGGAACAACAACAACGTCCACTGGGACAGCTGCCTCCTCCTCCGTGCGGGCTGCCAGCCAGCGCAGTGCTCCAGCGGTACGGAGCCGGGCTACCAAAGCCAAACGCCACCGCCCAGCAGCAAAGAAAGCAGCTGCCCCTCACAGGAATTGCAAGGCACACCGGCGCCGCTTATCCCTCAGACTGTCCTACCTGGAGCAGGAGGTCCATAATTATAAGAACGTGGTGGAGGGCCTCCGCTTCGAACTTGCCACCCTCCGCAAGGAGCATGATGCCCTGGCTGCTAATTCCAACAGCACCCTGCCATAGTGTCCCTTGCCCCTTTTTTAGAGACTTTTGGGGGGTGGGAATTGGGAGTTGTGATTTTTGGGGACTTTTGAAGGACAATCGTTGGGGTTAGGGAGGGTCTTGCGGGAGATTCTTTTGTTAGGGCTATAAAAATATACTTTTTGAAACTTTATCTGACCATACCTGTTTTTTACTGCTTTTGAGTCTGGTGGGTGGGGGTTTAACATAACAGTAAGTTTGTTTTCCTGAATAGTCCTAGGACTTTAGTAGTACTACCGTCAATCAAATCTCTCGTCTCTCCTAATACTCCATTATACTACCTCCAACCAAACGCCTATCTTACCTGTAATTTCTGTTTGCAAGTAGGGCTAGGCCCAGGGCTGGCTCCACGGGAAACAGCAAATAAGGTTGGCAATCCTGGGCGGATAAAATTTCCTCATAGCGGTGGTACTAGTGGTGTGACACAGTGGCAGTTGCTTGCCTATGAAAAAAAGAAAATGAAATCTGGTTTGTGCTCCTGAGCAATACAAAGGTACAATACAGAATATAGCAGGTGACAGAAGTACACTAGAACAGTGCCACGTTGTAGCCTAACAAATGTTAAAGTATAACTAATTCGGTTGAAGTTCTTTGACATTAGCCATGGGTCTTTGTCAAGCAGAGTAAGAATATATCATCGGATTTCTTCACCAGCCTGTTGCTATCACCTTATCCTCCCCAGCAAGTGTGTGGATTTATTGCTGTAATTTAGTCACACATCAATCAAAACCACACAGCCCGGGGGAAGAGGGTTAGGGTTTGAAAAATGGATGGGTACGGGGGTTTTTGGGAAAGGTTTTGGGAGACAAGAAAAAGTAGCACAGCATGGACGAACAATTGTGAACATAAACAAATCTTTGGGTACAAACCTATCCATCAATCTTTGAAAGTGCATACACTACTGTAACTGCATGCATGTCAGTTAAAAGTAATTAGTACTTTCGACAACTGTGGAAGAAAGAATGCGACAGTACAGGGCGTGGGTGGAAATATTGATAACTATATTCAACATAAGGTCTCTGTAGCCAGATACCTGAGAGCCTTGCTGGTCACTATAAATCCATTCACAACAACACTCAATGGGGTTGGTCTGGAAGGTGTCAGGTTTACTCCCCGTGATCCAGTCGATGCAAATATGGTTCCACTTCCAAATGTCACCAACACCCAGAAGTGTAAACACAGGGTGTTCGAGGCATTAGGCGGGGGAGAAAAATAACAAACTAAAATAAAAAATGTGGGATGGGTAAAGGTAGGGTCAGCAGGGAAAGGATACCTGTAACAGAAGACAAGACAGGCATCAGTGAAGTGCTGTCCTAACATACAAGGGTACTCTCATATAGTCTCACTAAATAGTCTGCAAGTCTCCCGCCTACTCATGGGAAATGTAGTTTCATAGTACGGTAGGCGCTTAGGGGCTGCGTAACCTGACAGAAGGTATAGTAGATAGAAAAGGAGAAATTGCTTTTTTTCTAGGTGTCCCCTCACTCACCAGGGTTGCCCCTTGGTGACATGCTTCATCATTGGGGCCATCCCAGTCCTCTACGGCCTGGGGCGTGCTGCGACTTGCGAATTACGTAGGAGCACTTACAAATGACTATGTGTGATGCAGATGTGATAGTGGAGTGGACTAAGTGATGTGTTAAGGGATCAATGTAGAAGCAGAGAGAGAGCCAAGAAATGCAGTCACAGTCAGAGAAAAAGGCAAGGGATACTGTATCTATGTGGTTGTAGTGGTCCTGTTGGAAGTGGTAAGTAAGTTGCCCGCAGAAAAAAAATCCTCCTATTAGCGGCACTCCTCCATTGCAGCCGACGCTTCGTCCATCGATGTTGGTCACCAGAAGACACCCTGTCCACTGCCTGCCTGATGCTGAATTGTGGCTCGCTACTGTGAAGCCTGACTCCATCCTTTTTTCCCCATTGCAGAGACTGAAACCCGGCCTGTAATTATTCAACGAAAAACAGGAAGTGATATAATATTACAACACCACTGATAAATAAATATAAGGCATGTAGGCTGTGGAGTGCAAAAAGTCACAATTTGTTTTTCCTAGTAGACAGTACAATGTTTTTGAAAGTGCGTACTCTGAGTCACCTTTTGAAGGATGTATGGGCAAATTAATGTATCGGATCTTGCCCCTCAAGCTAGGTGTACTGTAAACTGTGTTTTAGAACAAAATTAGATCTTCCTAGCAGTGCTTCCACCCAGACCCTTACTAAAGCCAGTCGCAAAAATGTAGAAGACCCCCAATCAAATCTCAAAAAACGAGGCCTAGCAGAAAACTGGTGACAAAACTTACTTTGAAAGTAAAAGTAGGCCGAAGTACCCTAATTACCCATTACCCACCGTGGATTGCATTGTAACCACTTGCAAGCAACCAAGCAAAAGTAGCCATAGCCAGCATCGCTCCAAGACTCGAAATCCCCCCCACTCAAACACATGCAATAGAAATACTGCTAACCCTAACGAACCCTAAGTTAAGAATAGTGGCAAAGGCTTTCTTTAACTATGCCAAATCCCCCCTTTCCCACCATGGATTTTCTTCAAATGACTTGCAACCAAAATTACACATTCTCACGAGTGCTCTAAGACCCCAGAACTCAGTTTGAAAAATCTAGAACACCCCGAAACACATGCAATCCTGCTGCTAGGGCTAACCCTAACGAACCCTAAGTTACAAAAAGTGCCAAAACTAAAGGCTTTTCCGCGCGGATTTTGTCCCAACCACTTCTACCCGGTATTAGACCTTCCCAGGAATGCCCCAAGACCCGGCAACCCACCCGCCAAGAAGCGTAACACCCCCAAACAGGCCAAAAGCAAAATCTCATACTTGCAATATTTCTGGGCCTTCGGTCCAAACGCGCTGCGTAGCTAGGCCATAAGTCGGGGTTGGCACGACGGATTTCCTGAAAAGCAAATGCAATCAAGATTAGAGTGTCCCAGCAGTGCTCCCAGACCACGAAACTCACCCGCAAACAGACGGAACCCCCCCTAAGAGCACCTCAAAGGCAAGCAAGTCATCAAAAACACAAAAAAAATTCCGCCTGGGATTTGGTCCAAAACACTTTTATCCGGTATTAGAGCTTCCCAGCAATGGCCCCAGAGCCGTCAACCCAGGAGAAAACGAGTAGAAGACCCCCAAACAGCCAAAGAGCAAAAGTACAAAAATGGGGACTTAGTCACTTTTTCACAAATTTCCCAAATCACTCCGCGCGCGCTCTGCAGCTAGGCCCTAAGTCCCCTCAGCCACCATGGATTTGCTTCAAACCTCTTGCAAAGTAAAGTATATATAGCCAGCAGTGCTCCCACACCACGAAACTCACCCGCAAACACCAGGAAGCCCCCCAAACAGGCCCCCGAAAACGCTACATAGAGCAAAATGTCAGAAATAGCCCAAAAAAAAATCGGCCTGGATTTAGTCCCAACCACTTCTACCCGGTATTAGACCTTCCCAGGAATGCCCCAAGACCCGGCAACCCACCCGCCAAGAAGCATAACACCCCCAAACAGGCCAAAAGCAAAATCTCATACTTGCAATATTTCTGGGCCTTCGGTCCAAACGCGCTGCGTAGCTGGGCCATAAGTCGGGGTTGGCACGACGGATTTCCTGAAAAGCAAATGCAATCAAGATTAGAGTGTCCCAGCAGTGCTCCCAGACCACGAAACTCACCCGCAAACACCAGGAAGCCCCCCAAACAGGCCCCCGAAAACGCTACATAGAGCAAAATGTCAGAAATAGCCCAAAAAAAAATCGGCCTGGATTTAGTCCCAACCACTTCTACCCGGTATTAGACCTTCCCAGGAATGCCCCAAGACCCGGCAACCCACCCGCCAAGAAGTATAACACCCCCAAACAGGCCAAAAGCAAACTCTCATACTTGCAATATTTCTGGGCCTTCGGTCCAAACGCGCTGCGTAGCTGGGCCATAAGTCGGGGTTGGCACGACGGATTTCCTGAAAAGCAAATGCAATCAAGATTAGAGTGTCCCAGCAGTGCTCTCAGACCATGAAACTCACCCACAAACAGACGGAACCCCCCCTAAGAGCACCTCAAAGGCAAGCAAGTCATCAAAAACACAAAAAAATTTCCGCCTCGGATTTGGCACAAACCACTTTTAGTGCTTCCCAGCAATGGCCCCAGACCCGTCAACTCACCTGCAAAGAGGTAGAACAACACCCCCACAAGTGCTGAGTCTTTCTTCATTGGGCGTAAACCAGCCCTCTGCTTTGATGGAAATAGGAGTCTGGAGGAGGAGGATAGAGGAGCATGTTCTTCTGAACTTGTGAACCTGAGGAATGCAGACTGCGGCACCTTCAAATAAATTAGCAAACAAGTGAAGACAGTTCTGCTGATGGGCTTGTCTTTGTGATTATCTGATTAAAGTTTGAATTATATTAACTGTGCACAACAAAGAAAGACAGACACACAGGAATAAAAGTGAATAAGGATGAAAAAGAAAGTTATTGATTCGTTGTCTCATTTTCAGGGCTCGAAGTCGGAATCACGGTCCAGGAATAAGAATAAGGCTTCGTCATCATACTCTGCGAATTCAGCCCGGGTGAGGTCAGTGCCACCTGACAGAGTAGAAATTCCCTCATCTATGGTGCTGGCCACCTCCTCTTCATCCGGCACGCTCTCTCGTACTCTTATATCTGGTGGTATGAGGTGCTGATTCATCTTGATCATTGTTAACCTCTCCACATTTTTGGGCGAGAGGCGGCTCCGTTTGGGAGTTACAATCCCACCAGCCGCACTGAAAACCCGTTCAGAAGACACACTTGCGAGTGGGCAAGACAAGTAGTTTAAAGCCAGGTTGGTGAGCTGTGGCCACAATTCTTTTTTCCCATGCCAATACGCCAATGGGTCAGAATTAACATAGACCTCTGTGGAGTCATTCAGATAGTCCTTCACCATCGACTCAAGGTCCTCCTCCAAGGTTCCTCCACTTTGCGTAGCTCTTGCTGTGCCTCTGGCCTTTTGAGAACCAAACCCACGCAGAGCTAGCCAATCCTCTTCAGCCTCCAATGTTTCTGCTGCCTTTCGTGCAGATGATGCGGTTGCCGGTGTCTTTAACGGCTGAGAGGTCACTTGTGCCACAGCCACAGGTGCAGAAGTGGATTGTTTTGACTGGGGATGGCCTGCTGATGTACTGCCATTTCCTTCAATTTCCAGCCGTTCTGTTTCAAACTTCTTGGCTGACAAGGCTAGCCAACGTTTGTACTTTGTAACATCTTCATCAGCAAAAGGAAAGAATGCTCTGCCTGCCAGCGCCTTTTTGTAGCGTGGATCCAGAATAGTAGCACAAATGTAATGCTGTTCTGAGTGGATCTTTTGAAGACGTTCATCACCTTGTAGGAGCTCTAATAATGTCTCAGCCAGAAGCAAAGAGTCTTTCTTTTTGTCATCTTTTCGAAACACAGAACACACCTCCTTCAGTTGGTCCTCCAGCATGTACAACAATGGGATAGCTTTTCCCAAATTAGAGTCCTCCTTGCTGACTGCACGTGTGAAGACCTCAAAAGGACGAAGCATGCGTGTTAGGCTTTCAACTATGTTCCATTGCGGCCCACCCATCCTCAGCTCCTCTATACCCTCTTTCAAGAAAAATTGATCGAGTTGCGTATACTGCTCATACAGACGCTCAAGCATGTAGAAGGTTGAGTTCCAACGTGTTACCACCTCCTGGATGAGTGCTTTCACTGGCATTTGACTTTGATATAGCATGCTCCTCAGCTGCTTGCGGGCCTTAAAAGAATGCCTGAAATGCTTGCAAATTTTTCGGCAGTTGTCCAATACACTGTACGCTGCACTGCGTTTATTACCCAAGAATTTTTGGACAACCAGGTTTATACAGTGCGCCAAACACGGCACTCTGAAATAGTAACCGTCCCTCATGGCCTTAACTATATTGGAGCCATTGTCTGTGGAAACATAACCAACCTTGCGTTTTAGTGGGGACAGACAGTTAAGGACCTTTGTGTTAAAGACATCCAAAATGTTTTCTGCTGTGTGACGTTTCTCCAAACCAAACATGGCTAGTGTTGCATGTTTCCGAGCACCTTTAAAAACAATGTTAGTGTCAACACCTGAGTTTAGCTTTGCTTTAGCCCCTGAAAAAGAGACCCAGTGTGCAGTGATGCACATGTAATCAGCGCCTGCGCCACTGGTCCACATGTCTGTTGTCAGATGTATAGTGTGAACAGCACTCTTCTCCAAAGCTGCCCCAATCAACTTCAGAACATCTTCATGTAGTGCTGGAACCGCAACTCGGGCAAAATAGAACCGGCTAGGAACCTTCCATTTAGGGCAGAGCACTGTCACTAATTCTAGAAAACCAACCCCTTCTACAAAAGAAAAAGGGAGAAGGTCCAGAGCTAGCATTTTAGCCAGCTTAGTGTTATACAGACGGGTCATTGGGTGGTTGCGTTCATATTGCGCTTCTGTAAACAACATCTTTTTAATGTTGCCCTGGACCAATGATTTACGGGATGATGATGATCTCTTCGACCCAGTTACGCTCGCTGATGTACTTTTCCGCATTGATGTCTCACTCTCTCCCACACTCTTAGTGTGGCTCCCATGGGGTGTGCTGCTGACATGGGAACTGGGTGTAAGTGAAGTGTTTGAATCGTCTTCTTCTACCTCCTCGTCATCAGCAGATGACAAATCAACGTTTTCATTACGTGCAATTCCGGCTTTCTTGACCGCCTCTAGGTGCGGAAACCATTCGACAGGGTGCCTTCTCTCAAGATGACCTCTCTGGCCTCCGGTACCATAGTTAGAACCAAGCTTACCACGACTATATCGAAGCTTACAAAGGCTACAAATGGCTACGTTTTCCTTTTTTGGGCAAACACTAAAGAAGTCCCAAACTGGAGACTTGAAATGTCTTCGGGGGCCGGAGGAGGCGGCGATACTGGTGGTGGTGGTCCTGCTGCTAATGACAGATGAAGTGGAGGATGTGGATTGCCGAACTTCAGTACGTTTTGCACTTTCACCACCACGAATTGAGGTCGAGGACGAGGTGGGTACCTTCTTGCGAGGAAGAAATATGGAAGCGGTAGGTTTTGGTGTACTACTTAACTCCAAATCTAATGATTCCATTTCCATTGCCTCCTCGCCGACATCATCATCACGCTCAGCAGCTTCTCGGGATAGGGTCAAAATGTCTCTTTGCTGCATGCCCGGTGGGGCTGCAGTGACCTTTGTGATGACTGCCTCGTCGTCATCGTGAGAGGCTTCATCACCAGCAGTATCTGTCACTTCTTGTTGAGCCTCATCACACTCCATAGGTTTGAGTTTTTGGACGACCTTCCTTTTACGCTTAGGTACCGGTGGCAGATCATGGTGTGCCTCTGCCTCACTGTCAGACCGCAGTTGTCGTGGTTCCCAAGACAGATCACTTGCACCAGAACGAGGTGGGCTTGAAGAAGATGTAGACACCCCCCTTGATCTTTTCCTTGCTAGGGATGTGGAAGACAATGAATGATCATCAGGAGGAGTGGCTTCCAATGATACCTCAGCTTCATTGTCGATTTCCAAATGTGCCCCTACTTCGGGAGGAACAACTATTGTGGGCACTTGTGAACGTCCATGCACCTTTGCTTGCGCATCTCCTTTTGCTGCCTCTCCTTCCACATGTACTTGGGCGTGTACTTGCACATGGTGTTGTTGTTGCGGCTGTGGTTGTTCAACACTTGTCAGATGAGTTACAACAACCTGTGTTGATTCAGGGACATTGCTGCTACTTTCTTGCGATGAGCCAACATCACTGGTCGATGGTGATTGGAGAAGTACACTGACTGCCTCTGAAGCACTCAAGGGCTTTGACTTAAGTTGGCGTGGTGGTGGAGGCACTGAACCCAATGGAGCAGGGGTGCTGCTCTCAGGTTGGTCCCCAGCAGATCCTGCTGCTGCAGGCGTACTTTTTTTTTTGCTCCCAAAAAAAGTGGTGGGTGGCACACCAGCCTCCTTGGTAACTTGCTTCTTCTGCTCCTTACTAGCAACTTTCTTGCTAGAGGAGCTACGGAGAAGTTTCTTTGGGGCCATCTTCTTCAGAGCAGGTCAGACAGCAGGCCGCAGTTGCACGAATTGTAGAGTTGTCTGAGGCCAGACGTGACGTCGCGTGACGTTATGCTGCACACACACACCGCTGCAGGACTTCTTCCTGGCACTGGTGGTTCTCTTGAGTCTTGTGCACCTAAAAAAAATGGAAGACAGAGGAACATCAGTTCAGTTATAGAGCACAAAAAATCGAAAAACACTGCAAAATCAGCACAATCCCAATCCATCCATGCCCTCCATAATGTTTAAATTCAAGACAACCCACAGAAAGACTAGGCCCATGCAAGACTCACTACCCCTGGGCATAAATAAAGGTTGAAAAGTAGGCAAAATGGTTGGAGGCCTAACAACAAAGCCTGCATTCAAAATGGCCACTTGCCTGCCAGCACATGGCCAGTGCCTGTAGCTGCACTCAAAATGGCCACCAGCCACATGGCATGTCCCTCCCCATGAACACCCCCAAAAATCGAAAAACACTGCAAAATCAGCACAATCCCATTCCATCCATGATGTTTAAATTCAAGACAGCCCACAGAAAGACTAGGCCCCATGCACCACTCACTACCCCTGGTCAAGGCCCCAACAACAGGTCAAAAATCGAAAAACACAAAATTTTACAAAAAAAAAAAATCGAAAAACACAGAAAAATCAGCACAATCCCAATTCATCTATGGCCTCCATGATGTTTAAATTCAAGACAACCCACAGAAATACTAGGCCCATGCAAGACTCACTACCCCTGGCATAAATAAAGGTTGAAAAGTAGGGAAAATGGTTGGAGGCCTAACAACAAAGCCTGCATTCAAAATGGCCACTTGCCTGCCAGCACATGGCAAGTGCCTGTAGCTGCACTCAAAATGGCCACCAGCCACATGGCATGTCCCTCCCCATGAACACCCCCAAAAATCGAAAAACACTGCAAAATCAGCACAATCCCATTCCATCCATGATGTTTAAATTCAAGACAGCCCACAGAAAGACTAGGCCCCATGCACCACTCACTACCCCTGGTCAAGGCCCCAACAACAGGTCAAAAATCGAAAAACACAAAATTTTACAAAAAAAAAAAATCGAAAAACACAGAAAAATCAGCACAATCCCAATTCATCTATGGCCTCCATGATGTTTAAATTCAAGACAACCCACAGAAATACTAGGCCCATGCAAGACTCACTACCCCTGGCATAAATAAAGGTTGAAAAGTAGGGAAAATGGTTGGAGGCCTAACAACAAAGCCTGCATTCAAAATGGCCACTTGCCTGCCAGCACATGGCAAGTGCCTGTAGCTGCACTCAAAATGGCCACCAGCCACATGGCATGTCCCTCCCCATGAACACCCCCAAAAATCGAAAAACACTGCAAAATCAGCACAATCCCATTCCATCCATGATGTTTAAATTCAAGACAGCCCACAGAAAGACTAGGCCCCATGCACCACTCACTACCCCTGGTCAAGGCCCCAACAACAGGTCAAAAATCGAAAAACACAAAATTTTACAAAAAAAAAAAATCGAAAAACACAGAAAAATCAGCACAATCCCAATTCATCTATGGCCTCCATGATGTTTAAATTCAAGACAACCCACAGAAATACTAGGCCCATGCAAGACTCACTACCCCTGGCATAAATAAAGGTTGAAAAGTAGGGAAAATGGTTGGAGGCCTAACAACAAAGCCTGCATTCAAAATGGCCACTTGCCTGCCAGCACATGGCAAGTGCCTGTAGCTGCACTCAAAATGGCCACCAGCCACATGGCATGTCCCTCCCCATGAACACCCCCAAAAATCGAAAAACACTGCAAAATCAGCACAATCCCATTCCATCCATGATGTTTAAATTCAAGACAGCCCACAGAAAGACTAGGCCCCATGCACCACTCACTACCCCTGGTCAAGGCCCCAACAACAGGTCAAAAATCGAAAAACACAAAATTTTACAAAAAAAAAAAATCGAAAAACACAGAAAAATCAGCACAATCCCAATTCATCTATGGCCTCCATGATGTTTAAATTCAAGACAACCCACAGAAATACTAGGCCCATGCAAGACTCACTACCCCTGGCATAAATAAAGGTTGAAAAGTAGGGAAAATGGTTGGAGGCCTAACAACAAAGCCTGCATTCAAAATGGCCACTTGCCTGCCAGCACATGGCAAGTGCCTGTAGCTGCACTCAAAATGGCCACCAGCCACATGGCATGTCCCTCCCCATGAACACCCCCAAAAATCGAAAAACACTGCAAAATCAGCACAATCCCATTCCATCCATGATGTTTAAATTCAAGACAGCCCACAGAAAGACTAGGCCCCATGCACCACTCACTACCCCTGGTCAAGGCCCCAACAACAGGTCAAAAATCGAAAAACACAAAATTTTACAAAAAAAAAAAATCGAAAAACACAGAAAAATCAGCACAATCCCAATTCATCTATGGCCTCCATGATGTTTAAATTCAAGACAACCCACAGAAATACTAGGCCCATGCAAGACTCACTACCCCTGGCATAAATAAAGGTTGAAAAGTAGGGAAAATGGTTGGAGGCCTAACAACAAAGCCTGCATTCAAAATGGCCACTTGCCTGCCAGCACATGGCAAGTGCCTGTAGCTGCACTCAAAATGGCCACCAGCCACATGGCATGTCCCTCCCCATGAACACCCCCAAAAATCGAAAAACACTGCAAAATCAGCACAATCCCATTCCATCCATGATGTTTAAATTCAAGACAGCCCACAGAAAGACTAGGCCCCATGCACCACTCACTACCCCTGGTCAAGGCCCCAACAACAGGTCAAAAATCGAAAAACACAAAATTTTACAAAAAAAAAAATCGAAAAACACAGAAAAATCAGCACAATCCCAATTCATCTATGGCCTCCATGATGTTTAAATTCAAGACAACCCACAGAAAGAATCAGTCCACCCACCACTGAGTACCCCTGGGAAAAGGCCCCAAAACAGCCCAAAAATCGAAAATCCCAAAATTTTAGTTGCAGCAACTGTAATGCCCCAAACAAACTTACTTGTAAAATTTCTAATCCAACAGTGATCCAAAGAAAGTCAAAAAGGCCTCAAATCCAAAGATCCAGCAGCATCCACAAAAGGTAATCCTTCCAGGTCCACATCCGAATGAAAAGTGACCAGGAGATGGACAAAGCACTGGGAGGAGCCTGCTGAACAGGAACAGGAAGTTGAAGACTATGGGGCACTTCCTTCCTCCCACCCCCCTGCCCCCCTCCCCAAAATGGACTCCTCGCTAAAAAAGTGCAGGCAAATGTCAAACTAAGGAGTTATTCACATAAAAATCATCATTTCTAGAAGGTTTATGCTGCTTGCTGGTGGATTTCTTGTGCAGAATTGCAAATTTATATTTTCGCGCGCCGCATCTCAAATCTCGCAATTTGCGAAGTACCGCGAGACGTGATCTCGCCGTACTCGCGTTGACAAACTCTCGCTGGCAAGCCGCGATGACGTAATCGCGCTCGCCAATTCCCGCGGGATCACACAGCAAGATCCAAAATGGCGCAGCACTCGCAAACTATCGAAAAAAACAACTCGGCAAACGATGATAAACGCCGCGCGCCGCAAAAATTGTATCACCAACGCCGCGCGCCGCCAAAAAAATCCGCTGCGTGCGAATTTGCGGATTTTGCGGGAAATCCGCAAATCTCGCGGATTGCGGATTTCCCGAAAATCCGCAAAATCCGCGAGCGGAACGGATTTTCCGCCCACGCTTAGGACCAACTTCTCATATCTACGTAGTCCTTTCGCAAGGTGGGGTCCACAGTCAGTAACCAATACATCTCTGTGAACCACATTCAATGGTTCACCTCTAGGTATAAAGGCTCATGCCACAGTTATAGTGCGCGGCTTGGTCCGTGCCGCAGCGCTTTAGTGAAGTGCAGATGGCTGTTTGAAGACCCTGATCTCATCCTTTTACTGAGCAAATAGCAACCAGGCCTGCATTTCAAAGGAGAGAAGGGTAAAGATCTCCCTGCGGGTGAGTGCAATGAGTGACTGCACCTGACTGCTGGGGAACCGGGTCTGACCCTTTTTTTCCCCATTCCAATTGACTGTGTGCCTCCTCTATCTGGTGCACAGTCACTGCACGTCCTGATGGCCTCTTTAGGGCTGCAGCAATGTAATGCAACACAGGCGCAAAGGCAACAGATTCCCTCTTTTGTGTAGGGCCACATCCCCATGCAAACGAGCAAGTGCCCCTCAACTCCTTCGCAACATCCCGAATTCCGCCGCGGGGGTGGGTGGGTGGGGTGGGGGGGTATGTAGCGCTGCGCTTCGGTGCTCATGAAGGCTCCACGTCGCCATGATTCACGGGCGACGTGTGCTCATGACGCCCTGGTTCCGTCATTACCCTCCAGCTCTTTAATTCACCTGCACAGGCGGGGAATTGGTGCCGCGTGGGTGGAGCGGCCGTAGCATGACGGAACCACGCTGTCATGAGCACACGCCGCCTGTTACCCATGACGGTGTAGTTCGGTTCCTCCCAAGCATTCACTGTTGTCTGATAAAATAGTCTGGTAAGTATGAGTTAGTCAGTCAGGTTCCATAGTCCCATGTGGTGGTAACCTCGCAAGGTTTGCTACCAGTATTCCAATTGTGGAGTTAAGTCTTTACACAAAATGAACAGAATTCTTTCCACCTGGATGCCTCCTGGAAGTTTATCTACTCCTTGAGTCTCCATCAGGAAGGTCTGCTTGTAGGTTCTTTTCATCCCATATGCTGCTCCATTGACCATCATTATGCACCCCAGCAGGAAAGGTGATTGGCTGTCCTTTAGGCAGGACGACCATCCATTGTGCTAGCTTCTTGTTACTTTTTCTTCATCTTTTTTTCAGAAATAGGTGCACAGGCTCGGAAGGCAGATTCATGAACTACTGTAAATCCTCTAAATGTCTAGCCAGTATTTTCAGCTCTTAGTTCACACAACTGATCTCTCACGGCAGCTACAGGTCAACCTTCATGTATTCATGGAACAGGTAAGGCGTTCTCTCCCATACATAAAAGGGGTTGCCCACCAGTGGTTCCACTAGCAGTTGATGCACATTTTTTAAGTAGTTGGCCTCATTGATGACGGTGAATCGTTAGCACCTGCCCACCGCAGCTAGGCACCTTTAACCTTCTGGTTTTATTCATACTTTTGCTTTGGATTCCCCTGGGTTTTTAGATCTGAAATTGTGAGACTCCTTGTCCTTCGCAGGGAAATGTATATATTGCATTTGCACACAAGGTGATGGACGGAATGTTGCACATTAGCAAAACATTCACCCCCAGTCACAGATCTGGGTTTAATCCATCGTTATTTTGCTCACCACGCCACCCCAGTTTAGAAATGACCATATGCAAATCAGTCTTGACCCTGTGCCTCATGGGAACAGTCCAGCCCGAACTGCCAAACCCTGTCAACCATTGCATTTGCACCAACCTCTTGGGTGCTTCCCAAGTCTGCCTGTCTTTGGGCCCTCTGTATTTAAAGATCTCGATGCTACCATCCCAGATGTCTTTGTCTATTCCCTGTGGCTCAGTTAGGGGTAGGTCTAAATCTCATTGGCAATTGCAGCAGATTCATTGGGTTTGAGCCCACTGAACAACATCGGAAGCAGAACTTGAATTGCAGAGTCTTCTCTTACTGGCTCCAGCACCAGGACTCTCTTTGTTCTGGGCATGGCTTGCACATTTGTGGCTCTCCCCTCTTGGTTGAAGATGGAAGTTACCCTTACCCCTTTATGGCTTACGGTGTGTTTAAGTAATGGTCCGAAAAATCACTTTAATTTTGAATTCTTGCATCTCTCTAAGGAACATTTCAGACGGATGTATGACGTTACAACGCATACTATTACAACTACCTACCGTTACAACGCGACCATTACAACGCATACCATTACAACGCATAGCGCTTTGAGGTGCTGGATAGTGGTAAGTATAATTTACTATTCTAACTCCAGTCCCCGTGGACCCTAGGGAAGGTGTTGGATAGTAAATTATACTTATTCCCTATCCTAGAGCGCCCTCCAGCGCAATGTGTTGTAATGGTATGCGTTGTAAAAGTCGCGTTGTAATGGTAGTGCGGAGTAAAAGATGCGTTGTAACGGGTGTATACCTTTCAGACACCTGCTTAAAATTTCATATCTCAACTGAAAGGGCACACACAGCAGAGACTCTTGGAGAATGTGTGATCAGTAGTTAGTCTCCTTCAGTGTTATTTCACATACCAGGCCTGCTTTGAAGCATGATCATTAGCCTCAAATCTTATGTCCCACACTTAGCCGGTGTCTGGCGAGGTGCCGCGACAAAGATACTCGGTAGGCTTATCATGGCCCTGACGGAACCTATATTTGGTGTGATGTCCCTGACTGATTAGATTGAAATCTCGAAGGGAGAAACCTCGAATATTTTTTGTGTCCCCTGTTTTACTATTAACGAAATCAGTTATCGACATTAACGGACCCCACTGCCCACCCATACCACAGACATACTCTTCGGGGTGATTCAATGTAACTTGGCGTGGGCTCCGGCTATCATATGGAGTATCGGTTACAGAGTGACTATTGACAGACATATACTGTTAACAAATAAAGGGTCACCATTTTTCTGCACCTTCCATTTTGGTTGCTTCCGTTGATCAGCACAGAGGGAACTATATTTGACTTTTTTGTTCCGGTGAATTTTCCGTGTGTGATCCTTGTGCATCTACGGATTTCCCAATATTAATTTGACTAAAAAAGAACATTCCAAGATTAGCTCTGCCTTGAGGAAGTCTCGTTTGAGACGAAATCCGTTTCGGCAAGTTGGGCAAGTTGTGCTGGAAAGTCCTTTTAAGAATTCAATAAAGACTTCGAAGATTTCTCTGTATCTTGGATCCTTCTTGTCATCATATGATATAACGTCCATGGACAATTTTCTTACTGTGCTAAGGGGTGATATTTAGACACTCATACATATTCACTAAAGACTTAAATAAAACTTTTACCACAGGAGTGCTGGCCGAGCCCTTATTTCTCTGTTTCTTGGTTTGTAGCACACTTTTGTGTGCTAACTAACACCGTTGGGTAGTATGTGTGACAAGGGCGATTTGAGCACCCATCTTCATATTTTTCTTAATACCAACAGGGTGTTTCCACGTGCATAGTATACTAGAAGATTCACTTTGTTACGGAATGTGCGTTTCTCTTTAGAGAGAACGCTACTACCCAGAATTTGGAAAACAGGCTGGCAGTTTTGTCTTCTGCTGGTAAGCATGGCTAGCTTGCTCCTTGGTGGCTACAAGGATCAAAGGCCTCACATGTGTAGCTTCTAGTTTCTCATTTCCGATGACATTTTTGCTGTGGGTCAGGGGCAGGATGTCCTCTGTACGGGTGACATAGAACAGCGTTTTCTTTCTCTCTACCAGTGCTGACAAGTCTTGTATTATGGGATTACTTCTCTTCCAGTTTCTCCTCTTCCAGATGTAGGAGGATGTCAATGGGAAAAGATCTACTTTTAAAATACTCAGTGCAATGAAGAACCGTGTAGCTGTTCCTCTGATAACCCAAGAATCACTGAGTAGATCTGAGTAGATCATCTACCTGGCATGGTCCCTGTAATGGTTGACATTTTGTAGCGTGTTGCCCCACCACAGAGTTTGCCTACAAATGAAATACTCTCATGAGGACCATGATGGAGAAGGTGTGCAAGGATGATGTTGGAGCCTTAGTACACAGGGGCACGCTCACTATGAAGTCTACTTCCAGGTGTCAAGTCGCTGCCAAGACACAACACTTTACTGGCTCTCCTCTGCTGAGGTGCTTGGGTTAGTTGGCATGTGGTGGGTACTTCATGTTCCACTACTTAATGACTCCGACCCCTTAGCATGGCATGGTAGGGAACTTCAGACCTGTGCAGATGGCATGTCAGGATGGGATTCACCTACCGCAAGAGGTAAATCATGTTTTCAAAACCCACCACCATTTCCTTAGGCCTTCCTACCACTTCATATGTGACTATCCTTCTCTCACATGAATCCCCTTCTCTGGCGAGTCCCTCTGCACCTGTCGGTGCAGACACTCTAAGATGCTGCAGTAAACAATGCATTCATTCATCTAAGTGGGGACTGCATTGTGTGTGTCGCAGGGGTTGGCACAATGTGAAAATGGTTAGTGCGGTTGGATTACCTGGTTTGGAAGTCTGATGACATCATCAACTGTGAGTAGCGCGCGCAACCCCCCGTAGCTGCGTCTGACTCCAGGCAACATGTTTGCATGGTTACGGAAGCGTCATTTGTTATAATCTAATTTATCTTAGTACATTCTCTCAGACAGCTGCTCAGCAAGGATGAATGAGTTGTGTGTGTAGAATGTTAGAATGCCTGATGACAGTGTGATTGGAATGTGTGAGAGTGCTTGCTTGTGGGGGAGAATGACAGTTGGAGAGAGTGGGCTGAGCAGCGGTCATGCAGCTCCTGGTGGGATTCCCTTTACCAACTAAGTTACCTTCTTAAGATCTTCTGTGGAACAACTATTGACTACAAATAAACCTCTACATGATTATACCACTTGGCTACACCTTGTCATCTATCCAGATTTAACTTTCAACATTTTGGCGACGAGGATGGGATTCGAACCCACGCGTGCAAAGCGACGCTTGGAAACTAACCCTGTGAAATTCATTGGAGGTGAGAAGAATTGCGACATTTTAATGGAAATATATTATTTACATGTGACTAAAGAAAGACTGGCAATTTAATTAAAATTACAAGACAAGAAAAGAATGCCCTTGAGGATCCAACCAGTGTCCTTTATCACACGGACAGCCCACTAAGGGCAATTCAACCTTCTTGTAATTGTGGAATTTGATATTTTTAAACAACATTGCAGTCACATTTGAGAGTTGCTGACTACGTTTTTGATTGAGCGCTACGATGGTCTGCAGCTTCTAACCAGTTTTTTCAGATTTAAAAACAAAGAGACCAGCGATTTGATTTTTTTTTTTTTTGAAGTTCGTGCCTTACTACGAAGCATTTTGTGAGATAACATCTGAGGCACTCGTAAATTTGATTTATAAGGGCATGAACTCAGTCTGCGTAGGACTTCGACATTTGCCAGCAGTGTGTTTTTCAAAAATGACATTTTACCGACATTTGCCAGCAGTGTGTTTTTTTTTAAAATGTAAAATGTCATCTGTTGAGTTTAAAAGGCTGCTGTTCGTGAGGGCATTTGAAGTTGTGCAGTCTACACGTTTTTGCTGGACTTGGTGGAGTTCTTAATTAGTTTAATGGATTGGTGACAGTTTATCTGCGTGACATTGAAAATTTAAACGGCGCGTGTCCATACCTTTCCTCGAACCTTGCAGCACACTCGTGGATCATTGCTGATGTCACATCATTCTTTGGACTGCCGATGCACGCTTTGCTCTGTTGACGTGCTGTGAGCCATCCGGCCTTGCGTGAGGGGACGTGCCGCCATTTTGGAGAACTGTATCCTTCCTGATCTTGAGTATGTGTGTGTGCCGTCGGGACGTGCTGTCATTTTGGAGAACTGTATCCCTCCTGATCTCGAGTATGTGTGTGTGCTGTCTGAAATGCAGTGACACCAAGTGCGGAGAAACCTACGTGTCAGACTTTGGTGGTCGGAAAAGTTTATCTGAAGAAAAGATACTCTCTTTGATGGCGAAATGGAAGAATTCACCCTACGGACTTTTGGGCATCTTCTTGGA
Organism: Lissotriton vulgaris; assembly: GCF_964263255.1. Classification (NCBI taxonomy): domain Eukaryota; kingdom Metazoa; phylum Chordata; class Amphibia; order Caudata; family Salamandridae; genus Lissotriton; species Lissotriton vulgaris. The sequence goes on along the minus strand of NC_141695.1, from coordinate 340,143,102 downwards.
ACTATGTCAGTCATCGTTAGCTTTCAAGTGGGTCTGCGTTGAGAACACTTGACATCTCGGGTGAGAGTGTTCGCTCACCGGTGTACTTTTAACTTGCTGTGTTTTTTTTGCAGGAATATTTGTTTTTTTGTCATTTATCAGCATTTTAGCTATGATTTATTTTCATTCTAGGTTGTTTATGTATCTCTTTATAATGTTCACTGCCTTTATTTGCCTGTGTATGTGGTGGTTAGGTGATATGTCGTATTTTGGGCACAATTATTTTGTGGGTAGTGGTGTGTGGGAGCAGGTCTCCTTACCCTGGTCTATTCTCAGTGTTGGGTGGTGTGCACACTCCTTCACTGGTCCCTCCCTATATGTGCCTGGTCTTATTTGTTTATGTATTTCACTGTGTGGGTTTTATTCTTCTCGGCAGTTGTTTTGTTGTTGCAGTGACTTTATTTATTTTGCACTTTAATTAGTGTAACTTAAAGTGGTATCCAACCCATGTTTTAAAATACAGCGGTGTGTCTTTTACTCTTTTGGCTGTACTTGTAATACAGCGGTGTGGGCTTTATTCTTTTTGCTGTGTTTTGGAATTTGCTCGTTTTTAATGTCATTTAGTTTGGGTACCTTGGGTACGGTATTCAAAGGACAGTATACTCTATTTTTGTGGCGTAGCTTACACCTGAGCAGTGTTTGACACTCTTTATTTTGGTTGTGAAAGGGTACTTCATGGAGTTTGTGTTTTTTAGGAATGGTTTGCATACATTCTTCTGGTTTACACCCGTGGTGTCGTGGTGTGTGTTGTATTTTAAGCTAGTTGAACAATGACTGTAGTGTGGAGTTTATACTTCATGAATTTCATGTGTATCCTCTACTTTCTTTGTTCTGCACTTTGCTTGAGCACCTGTTTAAGGTGCGTTGTGAGGGGTGTTTACCTCCCGGTTAGCAGTGCACTTTTGTGTACTGCCTCATTGATGTTTGTTTGCTGCCTCAGTTGCATTTTGGATTTAGATATCATCCATGGATATTGGAGGTGTTTGTGACATTGATGGTGCTGTGGGATATTTTAATATCATTTTTTTATGCACTTTTGTCTTTGTCCCACTCATGGATTCATATTTATTTTAACAACTTATGTTGTTGGTGGAGGTGTGTGTGACATTGATTATCCACACTATGCCTCCTTTGTGCGATGTGCGGAAACATAATTGGGCTGGTACTTTTAGTACCTACTTTATTCATCTGTCTCCAACTATGCTTTTAACTCGCATCTTGTTTCTTTTTCTTTTCTTTATTTTCTTGCTTGTACTGGTTGCTGGAAAGTTTATTTATGCACATGTTCATTTGTTTTTCCCTAAGAGAGGAGAAGTGATGTGCTATCTTGCATGCAGTGCTTTCTCATGCTGTGCTTTCTGGCATTTTGTACTCTAAGCTGTGCTAATTCTTTTTTAGCTTTTGCAGCTTCTAAATTCTCATCTATCTTGCCTTCTGTACTTTAAGCTTTGTAAATTCTCCAATAGCTTTTGCTGCATTTGAATTTTCATCTATATCTTTAGATGTATAATGCACTATGTATCTTGTTCATCAATTATCTTGGTTTTGCTGCATTATTGCAATCATTATTGTTTGTTGTCTCTAAGGGAAGAGGATGTGTTGTAATCTAATTTATCTTAGTACATTCTCTCAGACAGCTGCTCAGCAAGGATGAATGAGTTGTGTGTGTAGAATGTTAGAATGCCTGATGACAGTGTGATTGGAATGTGTGAGAGTGCTTGCTTGTGGGGGAGAATGACAGTTGGAGAGAGTGGGCTGAGCAGCGGTCATGCAGCTCCTGGTGGGATTCCCTTTACCAACTAAGTTACCTTCTTAAGATCTTCTGTGGAACAACTATTGACTACAAATAAACCTCTACATGATTATACCACTTGGCTACACCTTGCCATCTATCCAGATTTAACTTTCAACATCATTCTACTACGCTCAACATTCCTAACCACATCATCTATCGTTGCCAGGCTATCCCACAACTTCTTCACCGCGCACAGCTTTTTCACCTCATCCTTGACGTTCTGCGTGTCAGGCGTGCATTCCAAGCCTCGCACACGAAAAAAAAGAAAACTTTGTCAATACTACTACGCACCCGTGAATGAACAACATGCTACCAGTTCGTTTCTTTTTTAACAGCGCGATTGCGGTGATGCGCACATCCGTGCCTTTAACTCAACAATTCTAAGGAATTAACCGTTTTACACACTGTTGTGTTTGGTTCTGAGCAGTTTAATCGGACTACAGGTATGCACTATTAGTGCTCATTTACAACAATATACACAATTTCTATTCCAAAATAATGTGACATTCTTGTTTATTGTTATATTTCCACTGAGTCAGTGCTTAAAGTCATATATTCTTATTCAATTCTACACAACTGCGGTGTTTTGACATTATTGTGTTTAACCTTACCTGCTGTATATTCTTATTCCCACTCATGGTGAAACAAGTGACTGTTACTCTTCCTCCACCATTTTTAAATGAACCAGGTTGTTAGACCTGTCTGCTTCTGTGAGTCCCCTCACAATTATGATTTATTTTGTCCCCTTTGGCCTCTGAGTGTTACTATTTTTTTATTTTACGTTCACCCAGATTTTTGTTGTCAGCATTGACTGAGGGGCTAGGTGTTCCTTGAGTAGGACGTTTCGCCTTCCCTCTGAGGCCTAGTCCTCCTCATGAAAAATGTAGTGAAATCCAAGAAACCTAAAATGGAGTCCACCAATGGACATAACGGTCATCTCAGCAAAACTGACCCATTGGGTTGTATGTAGAAGGTTCTGGAACCCTCCAGTGTGTTCTGTTGACCAGGGTCCAGTCTATAAATAGGTCCACTCATCAACGGCCATTTTAGAGTGGATGGAACTTCTGTCGAAGAGGGAGCGTCTAGGAGTGAGGCAGGAGTGTGAGGAGGTGGCGCAGTACTGTGAACACGATTGACCCACGGGGCAGCTGTTCGGTCCTGACGTTACCCCTGCCTGTTGACCAAGCCCTGGGTCGTCTCACCTGAAGGAACTTGAAGAACCTAAAGTGAAATCCCAAATAATTAACAACCTGCCTAAGACGTGAGGTGTTAGAAGGAAACACGTCTGGAGAGACGCCGAGACATTGACCCCATTAACAACGTAACTTTGGACTGGAGGAAGATCAGTCACGTCCCTGTGAAACCAATAAAAGAACGAAGAGTTCGGCGATCCGCCGAAATCCTACCGTGTGTGAGGAGTCGCCCGCACTGACTGGAGGATCCGGAGTGGTCGGGTCATCGGAGGAGGCCGGAGGTTCCCCATCGCTGTCTGCAACATCCGCCGGAGGTGAGCGCGGTGCCGAAGATCCCCATGGCTGTCAACTTCCAAGGGGAGGAGAGCTGACAGAGAGGCCGGACCTGGGCGGAGTTTCCCCGGCGTGCGTCGTCAAGGGAGGAGACGCGGAAGCGCTGTGAGGAGCGCTCGAAGGCCAGCTGACTGAGGCATCGGAGCAGGGGAAACTACATCCTCTGGGTGGCGTGACCAGAGCGGACGCTTAGCTGGACTACCAGCGCTCAACAAAAAGAAGTAAGCTGAGGGTTGAGCAGTGGGAGGGAGCGAACGACCAGCGGCAACCAGGGCGCAGACTGTGCAACAAAGAGGCAGCCATTCCCTTCTCATTGACTGAGCCTGGGGGAGGTGGAGATCATTCAAGAGGTGTTTAGACTGCCGTAACACCTCCAGAGTCCACTAATAAAGTGTCCGTGCATTTTGGCCACTAGCGAGTGTCCTTACCGAAGGGGAGGGGGGCAGCCAGTGGTTGTGGAAACTTAGTGGCGTTCGGAGAAGATCAGCGGCGATAAGCTAAACTTGTCGAGAAGGGTTTATTCATGGTAAACAACTGTCGCATTGATTGTACAGTGATATTGAACCTGTTTATCTCTCTCTGTTTAGTCAGCGGTGTGAATGAAACCAGCCAGTATTGAGAGTTGAAGAGGGAAACCACGAAAACTGTAATATCTAGCCAGTGTTAACCCTGTGAACTGGGTATTAAGGTACCGTTTGAACCCTGAAAAAGGTGAAGTGGTTCTGTGAAGTTTTCAATTGCACTGGGATATCTTTTCCTCTAAGAAAGTCGCAGGAAACTGTGTATCTATGAATTTATTTCTTTTCAGGAGGAGAAGAGTTATGTGATTAATGTAATGTAATGTGAACTATTGGTGAAAACTGATGTAAAAGTATATGAGGTGCTGAAACTAACGTAAATCAAAAGGTGATGTACTAATGTAACAAAAAGAACTATCAAGCAAAAGAGAACAGAGTCTATTTTTATAAAGTACGAACCTTATTTTCCTAACGAGGTGTAGTGTCGTTTTTGGAATGGATGGGCGCTGAGTTTCTGAGAGGTTTTACGCAAGCTTCACACATTAAGCCTTTGGAATTAGTCTTCCCCTCTGTGCCAGGCTATCCACGTGTTGGCTAGGAAACCCCTAGGTCTAACACAGAAAATCCCCCAATACCGTGGGAGGACTGGTTGTTATATCTTCATTTTATTGTGTATCTCTTTAAGTAGTATGGTTATGGTCGCATGCCTCTGCATGCGACATGTTATCATTCAATGGTGTTCCATATTCCACATGTTTGTGGAACTGTAATGTTGTTGGATGGGAGAGTCAGTTACAGCTGGACTCTGATACATGAAGATGGATTGCCGTGCTACTAATAAATATACATCATATTTTTACTGATGTTTCCTGATTATTCAACAAAATATGGCAACGAGGGAAATCACCACTAAGCAGCACGGAATTGAGTGGTGTTGAACTCACAATTTTTTTTATGTATTTCCATCTTTTTGAAGTTTTGGTATGTACATTTAAACTTATTTTCTTAATGTGCTATGATTGTACCTGCGGCTGAAAGGAGTGTTTCTGTGCCCTGATTGCACCTGCGGCTGAAATTCCTTTTTTTAAACTTTAATTGACTGCACCTTCATTTCTTCTAGCGTTTAGTACCATGTCATCCAAGCTTTATTTATCGTAAATTTGTTTTTACACTCTGTGCGCAACACTCGTCCAACGTTTTAACAAGTTTTATGGATCTTTACCTCTGTATCGACGTTGTGACACACGGAGGGTCTTGAAAGTAAACAGCTCTCCGACATTTGTTCCTGAGTGTCTCGAGCGCATGCGCATGAATTTTGATGATGTATAGTCTTCACTGCGTCTTCACGTCGTCACGTCACACGCACAGCGGCCATTTTCTTGTTTATTCATTTGTTTCCTTGGTAACGCGACGTACTTCTTTTACCGAATTAGAGGATCTACACACTTCGTTTTTTGACACAATTTGGTACAACGCTTAGAAGTAAGTTATTTTTTTCATTTTAACTTGTTTTCTGGAAAATTTCAAGATTATTTTTTTTAAGTCTATTCTTCATCACATACTGTATTCTTCTACTGCCAAAATACTGCCATCAATAATTTAGTATTGACATTCAACTTATTTACAAGATTACATGCAGTTTGATCCCCCTGCAACATTTTTACAACTCAAGGGAGATCCACCCATGCCTTGGACAAGGTGGAAAGAGGAATTCATGACTTATATGAAGGCTATTGATGGTGAAAGAATGGGCTCTGAGAGAAAAAAAAGTATTCTTTTACATTGTCTTGGTTCAGAAGGGCAAGTCATATTTAGATCTTTACCGCAAATAATTTCTCAGAGTGATGGAGGGGGAGATTCCATGAATGTTTATACTGAAGCCTTAGCAAGACTTGAGAAAAGATTTAAACCTAATGTCAGTATTGCTTTGAATCGATTCAAATTTTACACTCGAAAACAGAAAGAAGATGAGACTTTTGATGACTTCTTAATTTCTTGGAGATCTTTAAGTCTGCATTGTAATTTTGGTATGATGACAGATGAAATGATACGAGATCAGATCATTGTACATGTCAAATGCAAAAAGATTCAAGACAAACTTTGGGTTATGGGTGATCCCAATCTTACAGAGACAATTGCAATAGCCAAAGCTCAAGAACAATCTGACTTATGGATGAAAACTATTAGGAATGATACCGAGAAGAAAGTTTCTGAAGAAGAAGTTTGTGTTATAAAAAATAGACTAGATAACAGACCGGTTACTAATCAACTTTCAACAAAATATATGTCTTTTAGACCTAAACCAAATTTTACACAAAAACCTAATGAATTTAGTAATATGCAAGGAATATGTTTTAGATGTGGCAACAAATCTCACTATGCTTCTTTTCCAGGTTGCCCAGCACTTAAAAAAGAATGTAATTTCTGTAAAAGAGTTGGTCATTTTGGCAATATGTGTAGAGACAGACGCACTCAAACTTATAATAAGGGTTCTGTTTCTTCAATAGCAGAAGGAAATGTAGATGTCATTAATGATATTGAGTCACAGACGAATGGTTTTGCAGTATCTATCATTGATGACCAAGCATTGTTACACCTCAAATCACCTGATTGTGTTTTCAAAATTTTTGGAAGGGATTTGTCTCTTATGGTGGATTCAGGTTCACCATGGACTATTATAAAGCAAGAATATTTCAGCAAAACTTTAGCCAACTCTGAAATGTTAAATGAAATGAAAGAATCTGATATTTCTGCAAAGAATTTTTCTGGTACAAAAACTAATATTCTTGGTTTCTTTCAGGTGATGATTCAATTTAAAAATAGGAAGGCTGACATAAAGTTATACATTTCCCTCAAAGGTGTTAATGTTTTAGGATGGCTGGATCAATGGAAATTAGGAATCCAGATAAATCCACGTGCTAAAGATCCCATTTCGCTTTGTGATGAAAGTCTTATGGGTACTGTTTCTGCAATTGAACCATTTAGTGTAAAGCTTACTAATATTGAGAAAGGCTGTAATCTAGTAAAATCTTTTAGTTCTATTTTTTGTGAAAAATTAGGAAAGCTCAAACATTTTTCTCATAATATTGTGCTCAAAAGGAACCATACACCAGTTGTACAAAAACTTAGAGGTGTACCCATCAACATCAGGGAAGAACTTAAAGGCATGTTAAAGGATTTACTTGATGAGGGAATCATTGAACCAATAAAATCATCAGAATGGGTTTCTTCCATAGTTTTGGTAAGAAAACCGGATCAAAAATTAAGATTGTGTGTGGATTTAAGGGCATTAAATGCCAACATTGTAATTGACTGTCATCCTTTGCCTAATATTTATGAGCTGGTGTCAATGTTAGAGGGTGCAAAAATCTTTTCTACCTTAGATTTAAGATCAGCTTATCACCAGATTCCATTAACAGAAGCTTCTAGGAAACTCACAGCATTCATAACACCTCAGGGTTTATTCCAATATGTACGCATGCCGTTTGGTCTTGCATCAGCGGCATCTGTTTTTCAAAGGACAATGTTCCATATTTTCAGAGACTTGGATATGTTCGTCAAATGCTTTCAGGATGACATTTTAGTTTTTTCAAAAAATGTGAGTGAACATGAAACACATTTACAAGAAGTATGCAGAAGACTAGAATCAAATGGTTTAACTCTTAAGGCACATAAATGTAAGTTATTTCAGGAGTCAGTTGATTATTTAGGACACACATTATTGGGGGATGGTGTTATTCCAAAGAAATCAAATGTAGATGCAATTATCAAAGCGCCTGCTCCAACGAATAAAGATCAGTTGTTGTCATTTGCTGGAATGTGCGAATATTACAGCAAATTTGTAGTAAACTTTGCAACTAAGATGGAACCCCTAAGAAAACTATTGAGGCAAGGAGAAGAGTTCAACTGGTCTGTGACACAACAACAAGCTTTTGAAATAATCAAAAATGATATTATACGTTCTCCTACACTTAAACCGTTTCGCATGAACAAGGAATGTGTAATTACAGTGGACGCGAGTCTGTATGGATTAGGTAGTGTATTGTCACAGAAAGAAGGTAATAATGAGTGGATTGTAGCATTTGCATCTAGAACTCTTAGTGAATGTGAGAGAAAGTATGCAGTGATAGAGAGAGAACTTCTTGCTTGTGTCTGGGCAATTGAGCATTTTAGGTTGTATGTTTGGGGTTCAAAATTTACTCTTAGGACAGACCACAAACCGTTGGTCAACATTTTATCGGTCGGTGGTGGATGGAATTCAACAGCCAGGATAGCCAGACTTTCCTCAAAGTTACAAAAATATAATTTTGTCACTTATTATGTTCCTGGCAAAAATAATGTTACAGCTGACTGTTTATCCCGTCTACCGTGTGAACAGGATGTAGTGGGTGTATTAAATGAAAAGGATTTTCTGGTTACTGTTCAAGATGTTTAACAAGATACTTTTCAGGATATTTCTGAATCGTTGTGGTTGGATTGTGTACAGAAGGATGGTAAATGGGAGGAACTCAAAGGTTATATCACTGAGGGATGGCCAAGTAAGGATAGAGTTAGAGCGGAGCTGTTACCATTTTATAATGTAGAAGAAGAATTGGAGTTGGAATCTGGTTTTATTTTTAAGTCTGGCAAGTGTGTTCCTCCAGAGGGAATGCAGGATGTCATACTTAAGGTGGCACATAAAACTCATCCTGGCATTTCTTCTGTGAAAAGGTTGGTTAGGTCATATTTTTGGTGGCCTGGGGTTGATAGATTCATTGATAGGACTGTCAGAGAATGTCAAGATTGTGCTTCCAGTGATAGAATGTTGAAGACTATTACTCCACCCCTCAAAATGGTAAAGTGGCCATCTGAACCGTGGGAGAAGGTTGCATTTGATATTTCTGGGCCTTTCCACATGTTACCAGAGTCTTCAAAGTATGCCTTAGTTATGATAGATTATCACTCAAAATGGCCGGTGGTTAAGTTTGTTCCCAAAGCTTCCACTGAAGCTGTTATAGGATTTTTCAAAGAAATTTTTACTAGAGAAGGTTGTCCTGCAGTAATGGTCACTGATAATGGTGTGCAGTTGACTTCTTTGGAAATGTATGTATTTCTTAAAGAATGCAATGTTGTTCACAGGTTAACATCTTTATACGAATCACATGAGAATGGGCAAGTGGAGAGATTTAATCGGGTATTGAAGAATTTTATTGTAGAGCCCATCAAATGCGGGAAAAATCGGGTAAGTGCATTAAGAAAAAGGTTGTGGACTTATCGTATTACGCCTCACTCTACCACTGAGGCGAGTCCTTTTAAACTATTCAAGGGTCGCAACCCAGCATCCAGTGTTTTACCATGGTGGTTAAAAGAGAAGTATAGCAAAGTTTCCATGCATGATAAGGAAAATGTTGTTGACGTTGCTAAACGTGTGGAAGATAAACAGTTGAAAACGAAATTATGGTATGACAAGAAATGGAATACCAAAAGACAATTCTTTCAGGAGGGTGAATGGGTTAGAGTTCTTAAACCTGGTTTATTAGCCAAAGGATCCAGTAAATTTAGTGATTCTATTGAGATAAAAAAAGTGTTTACCAATAGTGTCATGACCCAAGATGGTAGAATTTGGAATATGGGAAGGTTGGCCAAATGTTCTAAACCTTATAATGTTTACAGTAATCAATCTGACAAGAATCTTTTTGTTGACAAAAAAGATTCTATAGCTCATAGAGTCAATGATGCAAAACGTGTTGTCATTTTACCTAAAAGATTTTCTGACTGAATGCAATGTCATATTTTTCTTCTTTTCTTATATTGTACATATTTCTTTTTGTTTTTCTTTTGTTTCTTTATTTTTGAAAAGGGAAGATGTTATATCCTCATTTTATTGTGTATCTCTTTAAGTAGTATGGTTATGGTCGCATGCCACTGCATGCGACATGTTATCATTCAATGGTGTTACATATTCCACATGTTTGTGGAACTGTAATGTTGTTGGATGGGAGAGTCAGTTACAGCTGGACTCTGATACATGAAGATGGATTGCTGTGCTGCTAATAACTATACATCATATTTTTACTGATGTTTCCTGATTATTCAACACTGGTTCATCATTTTTGATAACTATTTAGAAGCTCTTGATGGACAAGAATTTTCTGGAAAAAGACAAAAAGCAATTATATTGAGCACTTTAGGAAAGGAAGGGCAGTGAGTATTTAGATTTCTTCCTCAAGCTTTGCAAGCCAATGGGCAGCCTATGTCTGATGAATACAAAGAGGCCATCTGCAGATTAGAAGTGCGATTCTCGAAAGAAGAAAATCTGGTAATGAATCGTTACAAGTTTTATACACATTGCCAAAAGAGTGATGAATCTATAGATGATTTTGTAGCTCATCTCAGAGAGTTGTCTGCCAAGTGTAAATTTGGGGCCATGAATGACGAACTCATTAGAGACCAACTAATAGTACAATGTAATAACAAAAATATTCAGGAAAGATTATGGGCAGCAACGAATCCTTCCCTAAAAGTGGCCATTGATCTGGCAAAAGTATTAGAAGAATCTGAAAGCTGCATGAAAGCAATAGATATACAAAAGAAAAATAACTCACAGCAAGACGTTTCTGAAGTCTCTGAAAAATGTGGTGGCGAAAGCGAGTCATCCTATGAAGAATCTGTTGCGGTTGTGAAGAACAAATTCAGACCAATTGCAAAAAAGAATCCTACTTCCAACAAATTTTGCTCACGGTGCGGCAGTAATAGTCACATATCAGAAGCCAGATTCTGTTTTGCTACTTTTAAAGAGTGTCTCAAATGTGGTCGACTAGGACACTTCTCTAAAATGTGTAAAACTAAAAACCAACAGAAAATAGCAGTCATTCAAGATTAAACGCAGGAAACCAAACATGAGAGAGACAGACTTCTAGCAATTGATGACATTAATGTCGTTGGAGAAGATGATAAAAGACAAAATAAACCGAAAGCTTTGTTCATAATTGATGGACGTGAAGTGTCTCTGATGATTGACATAGGGTCAAGATATACTATCAACCCTCAATCACTAATGAACAGTTTTTGGAGTAACAAAGTACTGGGTAAAAGAGATATTTCTCCAAGAAGCTTTCAGGGTGAAACTATTGACATTGTTGGTTACTTTGAATCAAATATTGCATTTCAAAACAGGTCCGCTTTTGGTAAGGTATATGTTTCAGTTGATGGACCTCCCATACTAGGTTGGTTCATCAATATGATCTCCATATTATTATTAACCCATGAGCACCCACTCAGGTCATGGTTATTGAAGATCACTCTGTAGATGACATTTTGAGTGAATTCAAAGCTGTATTCAAAGATGAATTAGGTGAACTCAGAGGCTATTCACATTTTATTCAGTTAAAAAAAATAGTTTACCTATTCAACATAAACTAAGAAGGATCTCACTCTCAATTTGACAGGAAGTAAAAACTTTGCTAGATTAAATGTTACAAAGTGGTGTAATAGAGCCTGTTGAGGCATCTTTGTGGGTGTCTCCGGTTGTGATCACAAAGAAATCGGACGGAAAATTGAGATTTTGTGTTGACTTAAGATCACTCAACAAATGTGTAGTTGCTGATACTTTTCCTTTGCCAAACATTGGAGAATTGGTATCCACTCTACAGGGTGCAAAGTTCTTTTCTAAGTTAGATTTAAGAGTGCGTACCATCAAATAAGACTCAATGATGAATTTAAACATCTCACTGCATTCACAACCACAGAGGGTATTTATCAATTCACACACCTTCCTTTTGGCTTAATTTCAGCAGCCAGCGTGTTTCAACGCATGGTCAGAGAAATGTTTAAAGGGTTACAGAAAGTAATATTCTTCCAGGATGATATTCTTGTTTTTGTTGATTCTATAGCTGATCTAATCTGATACTCAAAGATGTTCTGCATAGAATCTTGGTCATGAAATATCAGCATCAGGGGTCAAACCAAAGAAAGATCTCTTGGAAGCTATTCATTCTGCCCCATGTCCCACCGACAAAGACCAACTTAGGTCATTCAGGGGTTTGATAGAATACTACTCAAAATGTGCTAAAACATTTTCTGACAAGACTGCACAACATAGAATTTTGATCAAAAAGGGTATACAGTTGTGTGGGGCAGTGATCAAGATTCATGTTTCACTCAAATCAAGAAAGATATTTGTGAAGCCAACATTCTAGCTCCATTTGACACTAAACGTACCTCAATTTTAATGGTTGATGCTTGTGCCACTGGACTAGGTGCTGTTCTTATGCAGAAATATATTGATGGGGAGCGAGCAATTGCTTTTGCTTCCCGCACCCTTACTTCTTCTGAACAGAATTATTCTGTCATCGAAAAGGAAGCACTGGCGGCCGCTTGTGGTGTGCCGTATTTCCGCACATACTTGTGGGGCACTAGATTTCTTCTTACAATGGACCACAAACCCTTAGTTCGCATTTTGTCCCCTGGTGATGCAGTTAAGGGTTCCCCCAGGTTAGTCAGTTTAGCAGCCAAACTTCTTGAGTATCAATATGAAATTTCACATGTTCAGGGTTGGCGCAACTTCCAAGCAACTGTCTATCTAGACTTTCAATCACAGGTGGAAAGCTTGATGATGGTTCTTTCAATTTGGAAAGTGAAGATGAAGCTATCGCTTGGGTCCATGATGTTTTGTCAGTCTGTGAAGGATCTTTCACACAAGATGAGTGGTGCAAAGCCATGGTCAAAGATCATATACTACAAGAGGTTTTTCGTATGGTTAAAATGGGTCCCAGACATGAAAGTTGTTTACATGTCTCTGCTCGTCCTTTCCTAAAGGTACTTGATAAATTATCAACCTGTGGTGATAATAACCTCATGTGTGATGACAAGTTCATTCCCCCTTCTGAGCTGAGATCTAAATTAATAAGTATTGCCCATGAAGGTCATCTGGGACAAACTCTGACTCAGTACAGAATAAAAGCCAGCTTTTGGTGGCCTGGTATAGACTCTCAGGTGTTTTCATGGATTGAAAAGTGTTCAACATGTAAGGAGGGGAGAGAAAAGACTTAAAGTCGTGGTTGGTTCTTCCATGGGGCAATTGGCTACTCCCAATATTCCATGGCACAGTATTTGTCTGGATTTCATTGGGCCCATGGAAGAACTACTCTTATCTCAGCGATTTGCATTTCTATCTACTGATGTTTTCTCTAAATGTTTCACTCTTGCTTTTGTAAAAGATATCACTACTGAAAGCACCATAACATTTTTAAAATCTCCCTTTCAAGAAGAAGGCTATCCTACTGTACTTATCACAGATAATGGCACACAACTTGTCTCACATAATATGTGTTCTCTTCTATCTGGTTATGGGATTACACATCATCGTACACCCCTGTACAATCCACAGGGTAATGGCTTATGTGAGAGAGTCAACAGACTTGTTAAAGGTACCATTCAGATGGCTCACTCCAAGGGTGTCTTAGCCATTGATCTGGTTCAAGAGATGATCTGTGCTTATCGTACTACAACTCATGGTTCTGATGATAAGTCACTTCCTGGCACAAAACTTCCTCCTTCATGGATCAAAGAGTTAGTCTTGAAAGGAAGTCAATTAAACTTACAGAACACACAAATTACTTCGGTTTCACACATTTCAAAAGGTGACTATGTTAAAGTAAAACCTGGTAGGATTTCTAAAGTTTTATCCAAATTTAGAGGTCCTTTTTGTGTCAGTGAAGTATTTCCTCAGTATATTGTTTTAACAAATGTTGAAAAATGGAATCTTAGAAGAGTTGCTTTGTACCAGAAAAATCTTTAGTTTACAATGACGGTGTTTCACATGAATTTCTTGATTCCTCTTGCAACCGTGGGAATAGTGGCTACATGTTAGCTTCTATGGAAGCTTCTACATTATCTTCTTTTCCAGTTGGCAGGAATTCTCAAAATGCATCTTTGCCTGTTAATTCCAGAATTGCAAGGTATTGTAGACCACCAGCTTATCTTAATGATTATTGTTGTGATTAGTATGTTAATGTGATTTTATTCCCATTTCAATATTTTTACATTTTGCTTTATGTTTCTGTCTCTAAAGGAGGAAGATGTGTTGTAAATCTTTTCACTCACATTGTTTTACTCTATGATCACACATGCCTTCTCTATGTCTTCCCCTCCCTTATTCCAGAATGCCTGTGTGTATTCTGTATTCCACAGTTAATGTTCTAGTACAGTCAGTTAGGAGTTTGGTGAGCAGGCGTTGGGTTACCTGCTCCTGTGCTCTTGAATAAACTACTTCCCCTCACCTCAAGAATTGTCCGGAGTGATTTTGACATAGACCCACAATAGCAATTAGTATAACCACTATAAGAAAGAACAGTGTTGGGGACCGAATGTGGCGTATGGCTAGAGGGGTCGACGGTGAAGCTGGGGAACCGAGTTCGTGTCTAGGCAGGGGCGATCAACATTATGTGATTCTGGACAAATCACATCATTTTCCTTTGTCTAACAAAAAAAAAATGAATGTGCCCTTGTGTAATGCAACTGGTGCTATGTAAAGTGCTCTGATACCTTCGGGTCAAGTTCGCGCTATACAAAACTCTGAAAAAAAACGAAACACCGGAAAAGTTGCACACATAATAAGCTGTGTACATGTGAAATGTAAAGTTAATAAACACCTCGTTTGGCGTAGTAAGCACTATTTAACTACAATACCAATCAATATAATTGCACCAGTGACCTGGGGATAGTTGGTGGTGAAGGGCAGATCTCCAGTGGTAAATTTGGTGGCAATGTGCAGATCCTAAGAGCGTTCCCAGTTCTCACCTTCCGGAGCCTAGGTCAGACTAAAGGGCCTTATGGCACCTTCGCTGACTGGTGGTCAAGGGAGATGCAGGTACCCACAACCATTGCAGAAGTCTTGCACACAAAATAGATTGGATGCGGCATTGGGTGTAAAGTCAATGGAAACCTGCACCCCAAGCACAATTGAAGCAAGCTAGTGCTTGCCTCTCAGTGGGCTGACCCACAGGTGGGGTAGCATAACATGTACAAAAAGTAGGCAATGCTGGAGCAGCATAAGTGCTCTTGAGCACTCCACCCAACACCCTTAGTTAATGGTAAGTAGAGAATTAGGGGAGAGCCAGACAAAGAGGAAAAGAGCCCTGCTGTGCAGGAGGTAAAGCAGTCTTTGAGCTCCACAGATCAGCATCTGCCTGGAAACTCGAGGGTTTTCTCATCTGTCTGTGTTTAGTTGCATCTGTACCGCTAGCAGGGCCCAGAGAAACAAACAGTCTCCTTCGAGGAGTTTACAGAATGCAAAGAAATCGAACAAGAGGAAACGTGAAAATATGCTTTGGGTATTTGAGGCCAGATCTACAAAATCATTTGGCGGTTGCAAAGCCTGCAATGCCTGCAATTTGCTGAATTGCAGAGTTAGTTAATTAGTTTTTTTTTAAAGTGCTGCACTCATTTTGAGATTCTCTAGGTGTTTATCAATTCACATAATGGGTTTAGAAATGTATATTGAATACAGTGGTGTCTCTAGATGTGATTTTTGTGGGGCAGCACATAAGGGCCACATATAAAAGGGGTGACCAGGCCACCTTCAATGGATGATCATGAAGATTATGCACATTTGTCTGATATATATCTCTGAAAGAAACAAAGTTCAAAGTGGAGTTACACTTAGGTCTTCTAAAAATAAAAAAATTGTTTTTACAAACAAAAAACTGAGATTCACCAGTTATACGTAACTGACCTAGGGATATTTTATTTTTATTTAAGGTTTTTGTAGAGCGCGTAGTAACCCTTGAGCATCCCAGCGCTTGAGCCTGAATTCAGGAGGGGACAGCAGCGGAAGGGACGAAGAATCAGGGGGAGAGAAGAGTTTTCAGTGCCTTCCTAAACTGAAGGAGGTTTGGTTCGGTTCTTAGTCTCCAGGGGAGACTGTTCCAACGTTTAGCAGTGTGTACCGAAAAGCGTCGACCTCCAGACCGAGCTTTTTTTACTCTGGGAACAGTAATAAAGTTCTCGTGGCTTGATCGAAGAGCTCTTGTAGCTTTGTAGGGAATGATAAAATTATTGAGAATGGGTGGGCCTTTGTTATGGAGAAGTTTATGAGCCAGACAGAGGGCCTTGAAAGCAACCCGCTCTCTGACTGGGAGCCAGTGAAGAAGCTTCAAAGCTGGCTTAGCCGAAGCTCTGGCCGGGGTGTGAGTGAGTAATCGGGCCACGGCGTTTTGGATTCTCTGCAGGGTATTGAATGTGGCTTCCGGGGCACCCAGGTAGATTGCATTGCTGTAATCTAGCCTCGCCAAGATGAGGCCCTGGATCAGTAGTTTCCGGGAGGTGGCGGGAAGCAAGGGGAAGACCTTCCTGCATGCCCTGAGAAGTCCGAAGCATATTCCTGCCGTCTTTTTGGCCTGAGTTCTAAAGCTCAGATCCTTTTCGATCCATACGCCCAGGCTCTTAACCTCCTCCTTGGGGGCAGGGGGGTCACCTAAGCAGTCGGCCAGATGTTAGGCGGCAAGGAGGGCCCTTTATGTCCAAGCAGCAGGATTTCGGTCTTGGACCCATTCAGTTTCAGCGCTGAGGTGTTCATCCAGCTGTGGATTTCAGTGAGACGCTGTGTAGATCGGAGGGATCTTGGTGAGGGTGTGAGAGGGTCACCACCAGCTGGGTGTCGTCGGCGTAATTAATGATCGTCACGCCGAACGGGGTGACCAATTCCTCCAACGGAGACATGTAAACGTTGAATAACGTCGGGCTAAGAGATGAGCCCTGCGGTACTCCACAGCGGAGGGGGATCGCGGGGGAGTGGCTGTCATTCTCCCAGACTTGGAAGGAGCGGCCATAGAGAAAAGACGTGAGCCACTTCAGGGCCGTGCCCCTTACTCCAATGTCTCTCAGGCGCTGGATTAAAACCTGGTGATTGACAGTGTCGAAGGCCGCACTGAGGTCCAGGAGGATCACTGCCACTGATCCTCCTGTGTCCAGAATGCTTCTGGCCTTCTCCACTGCCGCCAGGAGGGCGGTGTCAGTGCCCTGGCCTGGGCGGAAGCCTGTCTGGGAGTTCCTGAGTAGGTTGTTACTTTCTAGGAATAGTGATAGTTTTTTATTCACTAGCTTCTCCGTGATTTTACTGTTTCCTGGGAGGAGGGAGATTGGCCTATAGTTGGCTAGGTCCTGGGGGTCCAGTGATGGTTTTTTCAAAAGACCTTTGACCACCGCCGCTTTCCAGCTGGGAGGGACTACTCCCTGTGTAAGGGAGGCATTGATGAGGGACGTGAGAGGAGGGATAATAGTGGTGGACACTTTTTTCAGGAAGTGTAGCGGGGCCGGGTCGCTGGGGGAACCACTTTTAATTGTGGCCAGCGTCGCGGCTACCTCTTCCGTGGATACTGGGCCGAAAGTATCGAGAAGGGGTGTGGGGGCATCGGGGGAGTGACTGTGGCTATGGGGAGAGTTGGGAGGGTCCCCGTCTGTGCGACCGGCGTCGAAGGGGGGTAGGGATGCGAGAATTTTTTTAATTTTCTCGTCGAAAAAAGTGGCCAGTTTAATACATTTACTTTCGGCGGCTTTGGGGTCCAGGGGTTTCGCAGGGGGATCTGGGGCATGAAGAAGTTCTTTAAGAATGGAGAAGGTTTCCTGAGCAGAGCAGGACGAGTTTTTAATTCTATCTTCGTAGAATGAGCTCTTGGTTTTATGGAGCGCGCGTTTGTAAGTTTTTATGGAAGCCCGAAACATGTCTTTCTTGTCTGCTGTCTTGTCTTTCCTCCATGTGCGTTCATTTCTCTTGCATTCCTTCCGTAAGAGATTCAATTCGGGGGTGTACCAGGGGGAGGGGTTAACTCTCTTGGTACGTTTAAGGGTGCTGGATCTCGGTAGGAGGCAATCCAGTGATTGGGTGAGCCATGTATTAAATTCAGTGTCGGCAGTAATAGGGTTTTGAGTGGGGGGGGGGGTGTCTTCCCTAAGTTTGGCTGCCCATTCTTCAGGGACCAGTTTGTGCCAGCGCCTGATAAGGGTTTTGATTTTGGGCGGTTGGGGTGGGGGAGTATTGATGTGCCAATCGAAGGGGATCAGGAAGTGGTCAGTCCAGGGGGAGAGGGAGGTGCGCGCGGGTATTAAGGTCTTGAATGTTTGTAAAGATTGGATCTAGTAACTGTCCTTTGTCGTGGGTAGCTTGTGGGTTCTTTAAGCAGAGACCAATGGAGGAGATGTCCAATAGAAGTTCGGCTGCAGGAGTGTCGACTGGGTCCAGAAAGTGAAGATTGAGGTCCCCTAATAAGAGGTAGTTAGAGGAAATCGTAGACTCGAGGGTGACATGGTCAATGAGCTTGCTGGGGAACTCGGCGAGTTGGCCGGGGGGGAGGGGCGGTTTACAAGCAGCCCCGACAGAGATGTTACTGGTGAGATTTGAATGGTGAAGTGGCAGCTTTCGCAGTCTTTGATGTTGCCATCCAAGATTCTGCAGGTGAGGGAGTCTTTGAATATTATGGCTAGACCGCCTCCTCTGCCACGCGGTCTATTCAGTGAGCAAATTTGGTAGCCCGGAGGGAGTGCGTTGACAATGTCAGGGCCGTTGTTGGGAGTGAGCCATGTTTCAGTGAGAAACAGAATGTCCATGGCGTGGTTTGAGATCAAGAGGTTTACTTCGTGGGCGTGTTTAACAAGCGACCTGCAGTTGAGTAGGCCTAATTGTAGGCCACCGCGTTCAGTTTCTGCGCAGGGTGGATTGCAGAGACTGCAGCCGGTGAATGGGTTATCGCCCATATGGGTGTAATTGCAGGATAACTTGCACCGCCATAGATTTCAGATGTCATCACTGATGTAACATGTGAGGTCATTACCGGTGCATCATAGCGGTGCAAATTATACCTATGTATAACTAACTTGTGAGCCTGTCTTGTAATGTCCTGTCAGTGCAGGTCTACAGAGACCCATACTTCGGGGGAGACGGGGGTTAGATCAGGCTTAGCACCACCTGCATTCTTCCACCTCTCTAGAGTCTGTGGAGCCCCAGGAGCAGCGTCGGACTGGCCTTTTATCCCAATATGCATTTCTCTGGGATGCTGGACTAGACCCATTGGAGGGCAGTTCTGAAAGCCCAGGGCCACTGATAGAGCTTTTTTCACTTTTCCCAGGTCGACGAGATTAATGTGAGAGGCGGGGCTTCAAAACAGAGAGAGAAACAGAGAGAGCGATGACCTGACCCCAGGCCGCTCCCCACGCCGCACGGCTCCCCTGATCTGCCCCAGTCGCTGCCCCACTGCTCCGCCGGTTCGCCCCTGGTAACTGTGTTCCTGTCCCCCCTGCACTGCCATCCTTTTCCTCCCTGGTAATTGTAATTGTATTTTCGTCATTGTAAATTGCTTTTTTCGTCATTTGTATTTGTATTTGTACTATTGTACTGTAATTAGGCGCCCCTTGCGGCCCTTTGTGCCCCCCCCGCTCCCCGCTTCCCGCCGTTGTTCCCCGCGGCCCCGCCCCCTTTTCCCTTCTGTACCCCCTGCCACTTGCCCATTGGCCACCCCGCTCCCGCCTCCCAGCTGTTCCTCCCTCCCACTTCGCCTATTATGGATGCCGCGCGGCGGCCACGCCTCTGGCGCGCCAAAGGCAAGCCCGTCCGCGCCTGGACCACGCCCAGCACCAGTACCTCTAGCCCCAGCCATTGCCAGGACACCAGACTGAGACACGACACCGCCACCCTCACCGCACTCAACACAGGACGACCTGCCGCCTGCCACCGAGCCACCCCGAGGTGCACTCACGGACCCTTCACCTGCCTAGCATACAAATTCACCTGCCTCCGAACCTGCACCCCGACCACGAACGCAGCAACAACAACAACAACCACCTCAAGTGCATCCTCCTCAACACCCGCTCCGTCCACAAACACACCGTCGAACTCTGGGAACTCCTTGATACAACAGCACCAGACGTCGCCTTCCTCACGGAAACCTGGATGAACGCCTCCTCGGCTCCCGACATCGCCATAGCCATCCCGGATGGCTACAAAATCACACGGAAGGACCGCGTCAACAAAACTGGAGGAGGAATCGCCATCATCTACAGGAACACCATCAGCGTCCCGACCAATGCCGAGGACACACTCACCGCTGCCGAATACCTACACTTCCAGATCCACACCGACAGCCCAGACCACCCTCAGAGTTACGCTCATCTACAGACCCCCGGGCCCACGGACACAATTCAGCAAAACCATCGCTGACTTCATCAGCCCGCACGCCCTAGCCTCACCAGAGTACATCCTCCTAGGGGACCTTAACTTCCACCCGGAGAAAAACAACGACAACAACACCACCACCCTGCTCGACAACCTCAGACTAAAGCAACTGGTGGACACACCCACCCACCTCGCTGGCCACACGCTCAACCCCATCTTCTCCGCCAGCAACCACGTCTCCTTCAGCCACTCCACCAGACTACACTGGACCGACCACAGCTGCATCCACTTCACCTTCAAGAAGACCACATCCCACCACCACACGCTACAGATCCCCCACAGATGCTGGAGCAAAGTCACCACAGACCAGCTGACCACATCGCTGAGCCAGAACCCACCTGTCGACACCCCAGACACCAACGACGCAGCACACAATCTCGCACAGTGGATCACCAACTGCGCCGATGACCTCGCTCCACTGAAGAAACCCCCAGGCAAGACTAGCAACAGAAAAACCTCATGGTTCACAGACGCCATCAAAATCGCAAAGAAATCATGCCGAACCCTCGAAAAAGCCTGGCGCCACACACGAACATCAGAAAACATGACAGCCCTGAAGAGCGCCACCCCCGAATACCACCAGATGATCCGCACCACCAAAAGGACATCGTTCAAAGAGCGGCTGGACAACAACACCCACAACAGCAAGGAACTCTTCAGCATCATCAAAGAGCTCTCCAACCCCAGCGCCAGCAACAACGACATCACACCGTCACAAGACCTCTGCAACTCCCTCGCCACATTCTTCCACCGCAAGATCGCAGATATACGTGACAGCTTCGGACCCCAGACTCCGCTTCCAGCCACCAAACCAACGACCCCCACCACCAGCCTCAGCGCATGGAGCCCCATCAGCACTGAAGACACCACATGCGTCATGAACACCATCCACTCCGACTCCCCCTCCGACCCATGCCCTCATCATATCTTCAACAAAGCCGACACCATCATCGCACCCCACCTCCGGAAGGTCATTAACAGCTCCTTCACGTCAGCCACCTTCCCTGGAAGCTGGAAACACGCAGAAATCAACGCTCTTCTGAAGAAACCAACAGCGGACCCCAAAGACCTCAAGAACTTCTGCCCCATCGCCCTGTCAAATGGCAAGTCCCCGGGCCCAGACAGGCTACCTGCCGAATATTACAAAGCCTGCTCAGATATTTTGATTCCCGAGCTGCTCAAAATGTATGCAGCCGCCGTCGAGGACTCCTCTCTCCCCCCCACGTTAAATGAGGCCACACTCATCTCTCTCCTAAAAACTGGCAGGAACGGCACACACATGGGCTCCTACCGGCCACTAGCCCTGTTAAATACTGATTACAAAATACTTGCTTCCACCTTAGCTCAGCGCCTGGCCCCTCTAGTCCCAACGCTCGTGCATCATGACCAGAACGGCTTTGTACCCACACGCAGCACCTCCCACCACATCCGCAGACTGTTTAGGGTGCAAACCTATGCCACCC
This sequence comes from Lissotriton vulgaris, assembly GCF_964263255.1. NCBI lineage: Eukaryota > Metazoa > Chordata > Amphibia > Caudata > Salamandridae > Lissotriton > Lissotriton vulgaris. Next base: position 340,121,557 of record NC_141695.1, on the reverse strand, counting down.
ATCCATGGCCCCAATCAGGGTACCTCGTCCTGGACCTTGAGAAGGCCTTTGACTACATTAGGGCGACACTGGAAAAATTTGACCTTGGTGACGACTACATCGACATGGTGAGATTACTTTACCAACAACCGACCGTACGGGTACGCACGGGCAGGCTGTTGTCCGACGCTCTCCGGGTGCATAGAGGAACTAGGCAGGGTTGCCCTCTGCCCCAGTTGCTTTTCTCAATGGCCATGGAACCTCTTGCAGCATTGCTAAGAATGCAGGGAGAGGAGTGGGGGATCCCACTGGTGGAAGGCCTCCATGCAGTCTTGCTTTATGCGGACGATTTGCTCCTGTATGTCAGAGACCCGACCTGTATACCACAGTCCCTGTCTGATACCTTCTGGACCTTCGAGGCCATGTCGGGACTCAAGGTCAACTGGGCCAAATCTGGAGCGTATTCCTTCAGTCCGGATACACAGGAGTGCGATATCCGCATCAATGGTGGGAGACTTGCCTGGTATCCCACAACTTTTAGGTATCTTAGAATACATATTTACAGAGCACCGTCTGACATATTGGAGGGAAACCAGATCAGAGCTTTTTCCTCCCTACGCGGGCAGGTGACCTTTTGGAAGACCCTCCCCCTGAATGTGCCCAGCCGTGTTGCGCTGACAAAGATGATAGTCTTGCCTAGGCTATTATACTATTACGCAAATATCCCAGTATATGTTCCAACCCGGGTATTCAAAGAGCTAGAAACATCGCTCCGGAACCTCGTCTGGAATACTGGGAGACCGCGCGTGGCATTGACAAAGCTATATGTGCCCACAAAGGCTGGGGGCCTCGCGGTAACGAACCTGGAATTGTACTTCCTGGCGGCACAGATGCAATGGGTGACGGGATGGCTGAGCGGCAGAAACCTGGGTGATACTGCCACGGATGTCGCGATCTGGACCCATACGCAGATCTGCACGTTGTTTCACCCCCTGTCCAGGGTTCCCTGCCCAAGACAGCTGCACGTGGCTGTGGCTCGCAGATGTTTCATGAGTAGCTTGAGGCTAACTCGTGAGGTGAAGCCCTATGCCCCGGCGATCCCGCTGCTGGGCACCCCCAGGGGTGGTGGTGTGGTGACGGGGGCAGACTTGGATAGGTGGGTGCAGGCCGGAGTAGAGACCCTGGGAGATTTGTACGTAGACGGCGCCCTCCTTCCCTTCGAGATGCTGGCCGGAGACACAGGCCTGCCAGCCGGGCAGTTTCTCCTTCATGCGTCTATAACACACACACTTGCGCGCCCCTGGGGAGATATGACCGAAGAGCTACAGACACACCACTTTATGCAATACCTCCATGTCATGGGCAGTGGGTCCCATGCGATCCACTGGCTAACACAGGCTCACTGATGCATACACAGCACCCTACTCACCAGGTGCGCGACAAATGGGCGGCAGACAGAGGGAAGGAATGGACGGACAGGGAATGGGTGGTGATACTTGCCGGCCCAGCCCATGTCCCACGCAACTCCCGCTTTAAAATCATACAATTTTACATATTACACCGTGCATACCTGTCGCCAGACAAGATCAACAAGTACTTCTCAATCACCACCTCTGCGTGTCCACGGTGTTCCCTGGTCAGTGCGGACCTCCTACATATGCTCTAAGCTTGTCCTAATATATCAGCATACTGGAGCACAGTGACCACCCTGCTGAAGCAGAGTGTTGGCGAAGACTTGCCACATACATGGGACGCTTGTATACTGGGACTATACAGGAGGACCAAATTCAATAGAGTGCCGACCCGGTTCTGGGATCTGGAACTCATCAAGGCCAAACGCCAAATCACAAAACGCTGGAAAAAGGACGAACCCTCACACATCAAACACTGGTAAGCCTCTTTTGATAACTGGGCGAAAGCGGAGGGCGTCATACTGCGCAGAGAGGAGACGGCGGGACTGAGGAAGTTCCCAATTGCACAACTATGGGATGACACCCTGAAATCCTTCCAGCGGGCAAGCTTGGATCAGGGAATTGCTTAGCTGGCGCCCCTTTCTGAGATGGCCTCGGGCAGAGGCTGGAACAGACAACATCATACCCCCACCGCTGCCCCATCAGCTTGGACGAGTGGAAGACATAGCCCGCACCTATGTGATGAGACACATTGCAGAGCCATGGTATGATAACCGCTTGGATCCCCCAACCCTCCCCTAGCATTGATATCCTTGCATCAATTAGATACTGCCGAACCGCTCCCCCCTCCCTGCCCGCCACGGGACCTCGATCGCCCCACGCCTTTGTCCTGGACCGACGTTTACCTCCGCGGACACACATTGACACTTTATTCTCCATGTTAGCCCTTCACTTTCACCCTCCTTCTGCACGTTACCTTTTCTTTTTTATTCTTTCCCATTAAGTGGAGTACGAGTGTCATGACAGCTTTCCTTTGACACGTCTGTTATACAGTTGTGAATATAGTATTGTTTACAGATGACTGCTTAATCTGGATAACTCACTATGCGACCTTACAATAAGGGATACACCGCATGCTAATCATTAGAAGAGACCCGGAGAAGGCGTGCGACCCCCAGAACATGCCGCCTCACGTCACATCACATCTAATCCCCATACCCCAGAACACACCGCCATTAAGGCCATGCAGGACCACACTCTCCGAAGCCCTCATTTCTTTTCACATAATCCATCTATTCTACTAAGAGCAACGAGATGAGTGTTCGATAATTCACTACGTACCATCATTATGCTGTATTGTTGCTAATGGTGTTATGCAGACTATGTGTATCATTACCCATTTTTCAATGCCAAAGTATGTAACGGAAATAAATGTTGAAAAACTAATAAAATATATTCAAACAAAAAAAATGAACTCCTGGATCCCCGGGGCACATAACACGTAACCGCCCTAACCAAGGTAGGCCCCAAAGCAAACCGAGCCCACTAATAAAGCCCCATTCTTCAGCATGGATGGGCGACAGCTTAGGCCTCTTTAGGTAATGGTTCACTGATGATTTTAGAAGGAGGCAAGCGCTAGGCCACTATTGGTAACACAGTCAAAGAGTGTTAGTGACATCAGATAAGTTATGGTCTCTCTATTGGCTACGCAGACTCAGGGAGGGAAGGGTTCAATAGGAACCTTTTGGCAGATTTGGCCTTGTGAGAAATCCATGGGAGGCGGGACCCTCAGTGATGACACCTCTCTGCCCGCTGGATGTGTGATTGGTGGGAAGTGCAAGAGGAAAGTCTGGCTCTCAAAGGCCCCACGACCAGGGTGACTGATGCTGGACGCTGGGGATCACGGTTCGATCCCCGGCTCCGGCGGTAGGGGTCTGCCCAGCACCATGCGACTCTGGGCAATAGCTTGCTTGATCTTCCCAATGGCCCCCAGCGCCAAGATACCCCTCAGGGGTGATTTGTGCGCTATTCAAGTAGACAATTGACAATTTTTATTAATAAACTGCATGATTACTTAAAATCTTTACAGTATAAGATAAAATTTAAAAAAAAGAAGCTTTATGAACGTCCCGACTCACCCCCTCACAAGTCCCATCCACACATAAAAGTGAAAGTCACTTTGGGTTAAACATTAACATATTAGTCCTGATTAGCTGTCCAAAGCAGAGTTCTTTTAAAAGGAGTGATGTATAGGTTGTACCAGTGTTTCCCAACTGATAAGGGGAGGCACATGAAAGTTCGGTAGAGTCAATTCATGTACCAAGAGCTGTTGACGAAAGATGGATTCTTCGTGGGTCTTTAAACCAGCCCAGGTTGGATAACTGGGGCGGAGGGCTTCCAGTTACTTTGCAGACAATGCCGTTAAGTGGGAGTCGAGTGCCATTTTTACCTGGTGTATAAATTTCGCAACTCTGGCTATCAAACAGGTCGTGGAGACTGAGAGGCACCAGTCCGAAGCCTCTCTGCAAGTTCTATAGTCCGTATTCCGTAAAATCGGAAGCAGCAAGCGATGGCGATCATTGGCCAGCTTTGTGCAGCAGCACAGCAAGTGTAGCCAGGATTCTCTGCGGTAATTGCATAGACGACAGGCCAGGGTGCCATCCGTACGGGCCCATTTGGGGTTGAAGTCCATGATCCTGAGGGCCAAAAGTCGAAAGTACAAAATTTTCTTTCTCGCGCAAGTGGATACTGGATCTTGCAGGTAAGGTTGGGGTTTACCTGGAATATATGATTTGTCCAGGGCCTGAGTTAGTGGATTTTGCCGAAGAGATGCAAGGTCAAGTCCAAAGGAGATGATCCGGACTTGGCGCTTAACTGCTTGGGCCCAGGCTGAGAAAGGAATTTCGTGCAGGGGCAAACTCCTTCTTTCGATTTTCAATGCTGCAATAGCTTGTCCTACCTTTGAGTACCAGGGGGAGCCCACCTCATCAAAGATTGATTTTAGGGAGTGCTTTAGCGAATGTTCTGGTGCTTTCAATACTCTAATATAGAGTTTTAAAAGGTCCCCCAGTAATACCAGCTCAGGTCGCTTAAGGCCTATTTCTAGCCTTAATCTAGTGTTCCTTGCGTATCTAGGGGCCTGTAGCACCATCTTATAGGCTTTCGCTTGGGCGGCGTTTACCACTTTGTCAAATGCACCAGGGTAGGCTATATGCCCATATGCAATGGCAGGGATCAGTTTTGCCCGGAGCACTGTCAACATTGGTTCTGCTGAGGGACTGTCCAAGCGGTGGCATAAGCGTCTTAGCGACAGAATGGTTTTGTTAATTTTAGGTTTAAGCTCCTTCAGATGTTTGACTGCAGAGGCACTCTCAGAGACCCAGGTGCCCAGATAGTTGTAGGATGGGGCACGTACTGGATTTACATTTTAACCTGCTCTCCTAGCGGGCATCTCCAGTGCATGCAGTAACTGGATGCCCAGCGTCCTGCAGCCTCTGACCTGTCTGCCCAAGACACAACCTTTGTCCCAACCACCCCAGGATGGGTTAAGCATAGGGGTCCTCAAACAAGACCCTGCGGTTAGGGATTCTTAAGTAGGATGGGACAGCCATCCATTGAGAGGAGGAGGACAAGGACAACTACACTTACATAGGAAAAAACAGAGTGGGGAAAGAGGGTGGAGGGATAGCTATCGTCTTTAAAAGAACATACTCCTGCAAATGGGAGGACCTTAATATACCGAACAGCGAAGCCGGCCTGTTTAAACTACTGATATCTCCTAACTACACCCTCTCCGGAGTTCTCATCTACTGTCCCCTTGGCCCTGCCAGCTCATGGGCTGCCGTCCTCCCAGAGCATATAGCACCCATACTTATTAAAGCCACCAACTTCTTGATCATTGGAGACCTAAACATCACTTCAACGAGACATCCTGCCCCACCAGCACAAATCTTTTGCTGGACCTAGCAGCGTTGAATATCACCCTACATAACTCAGGCCCAAACCATAAGGCAGGGAACCTACTGGATCCTATCTTCTCTAATTTAGATACTATAACATGTAGGCCTCCCCTACCCATCCCCTGGTCGGACCACTATATGGTAGATTTTTCCATTACAATCGATCGATCCTCTAAAACCCCAGCAATCCCCACTGAACCAAGGGTAACCAGAAACTGGAAGAATCTGGATTCCAATCAATTTAACTCCTGCCTCGAGAACACTAGGCCCCTCACCAAGGTTACCCGTATCAAGGAGGAGGCTGTCATCCACAGCTGGCTCGCCTCTGCCATCAACATGTGTCTACCTCAGCGTAAGCAAAAGTACAATCTGCACCACACTCCCGCCCCTTGGTTTACAGACCAGTTGAAAAGGGAAAAACCATCTGTAAAAACCTTGAGCGGAAGTGGCGCATCCACTATGACCTATGCTCAAAGCAGCTGTACAAAACGGCCTTAGCCAGGTATCACTCACTCTGCAATACAGCCAAAGCAGAATATGTCAACCTGACCGTACTAAATGCACAAAATCGCCCTCAGGCGCTTTTCAAGGTTGTACAAGAACTTACAGCTGCCTCCTGCCAGCCCAAAGCCCCATGTCTTGATGCAATACAATGCAATACTTTGGCAGAATTTTTCATCTCCAAAATTGACACTATCTATACCGACTTTGGAGTCCTAACCCCTATCCACCCATCTACTGTGCAGCCGACGCCAACCAACTCTTGCGAACCTGTGGCTCCTGAGCATATACACCCCTCTCCTTCGCAGCAGATCCTTGCCTGGGACCCTCTCAACATCACTACACTCCTTGATATCATCGGCAATATTAAATCTGGCTCTCCAATGGACCCTATCACTCCACAAATACTACAAACCCTAAATCCTCCTTCCCTTAATCTAATTCTAGAACTGCTTAACACCTCCCTCAAAGAAGCCAAGGTCCCCAATGCATGGAAACATGCCATGATAGTGCCCCTACTGAAAAAGGCTAATGCTGACCCCAACAACCCATTCAATTTCCGTCCCATCTCACTCCTTCCAGTTTGCTCTAAGATTCTGGAAAAGCACATCAATACTCAACTGACCAAACATGTTGAATCTAGGAATATTTTACATCAATCCCAATTGGGCTTTAGGTCAGGTTTCTCGACAGAATCGACACTACTGGGGGTTTCTGAGACCATTCATTACTGGGTGGACAATGCTTGATTTAAGTACCGCATTCGATACGGTTTCCCATTCCATCCTTCTTGACGCTCTTAAGTCATCCGGCATCACTGGCTCAGCCCTCAAGTGGCTCGCCAGCTTCCTCTCTGATCGTACCTTCCAAGTTTTTTCCCTCTTCATCTTCCTCTAAAATCTATAAATCTGCATACGGCGTACCCCAGGGCTCCATCCTGAGCCCCATACTTTTTCATATATATGTTAGACCGCTAGCCACCATCGCTGAGCAAGCAGGGCTCACCATTTACTCATATGCTGATGACACTCAGATCATCTACTCACTTTCCATGGGCCATTACTCCACTCCATCATGCCTTTGCGCGGGACTTAACAACATTGCCACCTGGATGCATGTCAATAAACTAAAACTGAATGGGGGAAAAACAGAACTCCTTCTGTTTGGCCATAATACTACCTTATGGGGGCCCCATCACTGGCCGCTACAAATGGGTACCCTCCCTGCCCCTCCAAAACAGCACGCAACCTTGGCGTCATCTTTGATGACCAGTTGTCCATGAAGCAACATGTGGTGAAAATCTCCTCCACTTGTATCACTATCATTAAGTGGCTTAGAAAGAACATCTGGATGCTACCTCAGGAAACACAGAAAACCGTGGTCCAGGCTTTAATTACATCCAGACTGGACTATGGCAACGTTCTTCTCCTGGGGGCTTGCAAGGAGGTGACTCTGAAACTACAGACTGTGCAGAACATGGCGGTCCGCCTACTCTGCAAATTACCTAACAAGTCCTCCACATCCACTTCTCTACGAAGCCTTCATTGGCTCCGTATTGAAAGTCGTACTAAGTTCAAGGCCCTCTGCTTTATGCATAGAATCAACGCAGGTAGGGCCCCACATTATCTTAGAACCTTAGTTCATCAATACTGCCCCTCTCGCACCCTCCGATCGTCCAACCAGCACAGGTTTCAGGTCCCTAGGATCAAGAGGGCCAGAATGGGTGGCCGCTCTTTTGCTTTTTTGGCCCCCTCCCTTTGGAATTCTCTTCCTCTTTCCCTGCGCACTAAACCTAGTTACCTTAAGTTCTGCAAGGATGTGAAAACATGGCTATTTAACCAATAGGCATTGCTTATCCTGAGTCACTATTCTGCTGGTACACTCCCCTCTTCCGGTTCCTAGCGCAGGGAAACCTCCGGGTAGCTGTGCGCTCTATAAACTTAAATATAATAATAATAATAACAGAATCTTGCCCCAAAGACTAATTTGATAATCTTCCAGTGGTTAGACCTTCTCTTTGTTGAAAACGGTTTGAATGGCGCCCTTCTCAGGGAAGGTATTGTTTGAGACTTTTTCTGGACCCTTGGACAGCTGCTAGAACAGCTGATTACTGTGAAAGCCCAGTGTTTCCAGCCTCTCCGGTCTGTGTGGTGCACGCAGGTTCATCTGCAGCAGAGCATGCCCTGTCCATTGCCCCCTACTCTTGTTACCCTCACTTGTGCACGTAACTCATGCTTTACTGCCACTAGAGTGCCCACCATCTCCCCACTGTGACAAGTCGTCACCTGTATGGTCACTCCTCTACGAACAAAGTGATGGCGCCTTTCAGGTTCCACAAGGGGTTTGCGCCTTATCCTACAGGAGAAGTGTGGCTCAATGGTTAGAGCGGCAGACCCTGATGCAGAGGTATAGCGCGGGACCAGGGTTAAATTCCCCGCCTCGGCGGGTCTTGGGCTCAAAATTCCACAGACCCGATAATTCTCGCCTCGGTGCCTATTTCAATCATGGAGTCCCACTCTGCAACTCTGGGCAATAGCTTGTTTAATCTCCACAACGGCCCCCACAACGCTAAGGATGCCTGGCCTCCACCTTGGGGGTGCCCAGGAGTGGACGCCTCACAGGGAAAGCCAGGATGGGTTCCACAGCGGTATTCGTACAAGCGCCTTGAGACCCTTGCGGGTGAGTAGTGCGCTATACAAGTATCAATTTACATTTACATTCAGCACTTTAAGGGTGAGTGCAACTATTTGAGAATCACTACACCACACTCTGCTACCAGTAGTGTCAACAGCCTACTCATTCAGGGTGCACTTTGAGGGGCAGGTGGTGGGGCCACACTCATCTGAGGATGAAGGCCTATGAGTACGGCTAAAGGGATAGACTGCGGGGGGGAAGAGAAAGATAGAAAAACAGCGACATGAATAGTGTAAGCATGGATAAAAACCATTGGCGAGAATAGGTAGATAGACAGTAAGGATCATGGCGTGGAGCAAAGAGGGGTCAAATGGGACAGCCTGTGTTCACCAGCTGACTCCCAATTCAAACTTTGGGGCCTTAATAATTGGCCTGAGAACACAACCAACACCCACCTACAGCCCGTGCAGACACTTCTGCACACTACTTATATCTCACCTAACTTGCGCCGCATGAATCGGAATAAAAGATTATTTCTTTATAGAGCGTCATGGACCATCTAATTTCGTGTAATTAGATAAGGAGTTAGTTTAAAGGCATGAAGAATGGGGGGCGTTGCTAATTCCCGACAGAGATGGCGGTTCGTCCGTAGCTCTTTGAGGCGAACGGAAGCGGACACGGACCAACACTGCGTCTAACCCTCGCTGGTGGAGCTTAAATTGGAGGACATATATTCTGAACATGCTGTGAGCATTTTGCAGCTCTTTCCGACTATCTACCGAGCCGAGGTAGATTACTTGCCTTATCTTTACTCCAGACGCGTCTCTGTGTTTTGCCCGGCTGCCATTTTGTGACGCCGGTCGCGAAGCGGCTTCTTCCTCACTGTGCTTCTTTCCTTTTACGCTGTGTTCTCCTAGCTCCTCAAAATCTCTCTCTAACGGCGAATGTGTGGATTCTGGCACTGGGAAGCGCTAATCTCCTAACTAAATGGTGATTCTACAACACTTTTGGCCACCATTTTGGGAATTCAGTTTTGGGCAGAGTCTCTCACAGAACTTATTACCTTTTTCCTAGCTATATTTTTCCCTCTATTTTCAGTGCCTCATTCTATGTCCACAGGCTCTTCAATAATGACTTTTCCTGGTAATAACTACTGGATTTTTAACATTTTTTGAAACACGCTGTTCAATAAATTTCAAGTTTACTCTCATAAACAGCTTCTCAGTGCTGACTGGCGGAACTTATTGCCTTCTTTCAATTTTCAGTTATTGGTTATTGATTCTCTGACCACCAAGGAATTTATTACACAAGGAAAATATGACGCTGCATGTCCGGTATGCTTGACATCCTTTTTTGAGGAAACAACTGATATCTCACTGTAGCGCTTGATCAACTTCGAATTTTGACTGCGCATATTTACAAGCAATTATGAATATAGGCATTGATACTCTTTACGGATAAGGCGTTCTCATCTACGGAGATAAGCAAGGACTGTAGGTTATCTGATGGAGAGACTCTCACCTTTTTCTCCAATTGTTTTATGAAGTTGCTCTGCTTGTTTTCTCATGCTGAACCAACCTTTGCAGTATGCTTTATTACCTAATGCCTAGTTCACCTATAACAGCCATATCTCTTGCTGCAACATATTTCTTGTGATGTATTTCCCTCATGCTACCCTTTGCCAGTATCTCTTCATGTTTAACTGATTCATGTATGTTTACTTACTTGCACTCCCTTACTTGCATTGTTGTGAACATTAGGTACATTTGATGCCTTTATTTATTTATATGATATACTATCACATTGTAAGGTTACCTTATGCACCTTTAATCTGGTTAAATTTCCATAATCAGTCTCCTATCCTATCTTCTATCTTGCATATGGGTAAGCAACTTAAAGAGGTGCTTCATTTAAAAAATACTTCACGTAAATTCCTAATTCACACCAGCTCAAGATTTCAGTGTTTAGCTATGGAGGATCCAGTCTCCTCTTCGCCCAAAAATATGTCATCTACAGCGAATGCTCCGACTCCGCCTGGCACTAAAGCAACAACCAAACGGCTAAAGAAGGACCCTCCTTCTCCTCCTGCACAAACTTCTTCAGTTACTCTGGACCTATTACTAGAAGAAATTTGGGCCTTACGTCCATTTGTTGAGGAAACTACTACCACCTTCTAAGAAACTACTTCTACGCTTCAGGAACTTTCTAATAAGTGGTCATGTGTGGAAAGTCGCGTCACTACTCTGGAACATACAGTTGAATCCTTAAGTTCTTCTACTTCTAAGATCTACTCCTTATGTTCTCAAGTTTCCCACCTTCACAAACAGATTGAGAATTTGGAAAACAGGAACCGGCGTAACAATCTCCAAATATATGGTTTGCCGGAGGGAACAGAAGGGTCAGATTCGATCTCTTTCTTCAAGTCCTTCCTTCCCAAACTTCTCAAACTCCAGGAAAACACCAACTTGAACATTCAAAGAGCTCATAGATTGGGCTCCTTATCACACAGGGCCTCTTTCTCCTCCACGAGCAAGCCAAGAGGAATGATATTGTATTTCCTGGAATATACTGACTTATTAACAATTCTGGCTGCTGCCAGGGCTTTGAACAAAATTACTTGGTCAGGAAATACGTTATTTCTCGCCCAGGATTACGCTAAACCAACAGCTGACCGACGAAAGGAATTCTTGGCACTGAGACCTCAGTTACGTTTGATTGGTGCAAGATACGGCCTCTTTCACCCTTGTCTATTTAAAGTGACCATCAACAATAAGACTACCACTTATGAAGATCCACTAAAACTCAAGAGTTTCCTCTATTCCTTCCAGACTGACTCCATGGATACTTCATCCGCATCGACTTCCAATTAGTCACTTTTTGTTCTTATTGATTTTTTGCTATTTGCATATGCTTCACCTTGCTTTTGATGTAGATATCAGACTTTTCTTTCTGAATTTCATCGCTGGTATTAATGTGATTACGATTCTCTATAACTTGTTCTTATGCTCTTCCAGTTTTCCCTCTGGGGTTGTTCTACCCTTTTCTAAACATGTTTCTCTTTTTTAACTTTATTGTTCTTATATTACTTGTTCAACCTCGCTTTTTCTTTTTAACAGGTTGTTTCGTCCAGCCCTCCTCCCTTTTCCCATGTTATCAGCAGTTCGTTGGTGCTGTTTTCCTCCCTGTTTCCCTGGTGAGTTTGGATGGCGTCATTGCTCCGTGTGGCCTCCCATCCCTCCACCCTTTGTATGATCTGGAACTTATGTAAGTTCTTATTATTCTTTTAATTTTTTCCCTTTTGCTCTATCATTTTTCCTTTACCGCTCCCCTCTTTCCCTCTTTTTTCAGCCTTTTCTCTACCCCTTTTCATCCTTTTATTTCCTTCTCTCCTATCTTCTTCTTATCCATTTTTTCTACGAGGTCTTCTCCTTTTACCTCTTCTCTTCTGTATCTTCTTTATTGTATTGTTACTCCTATTTTTATTCTCTTTTTTAAATTGCTTAGTTTTTCTATTAGATTTGTTCATTACACTGTATGCTTATTGCTTATCAATGTTATTTCATCTCAGAAACATTCAGAGTCACTACATGGAATGTTAAAGGTCTAAATAACCCTATTAAGAGACAACAAGTATTATCTCATTTAGCTAGGTTAAAAACAGATATTGCCATGTTACAGGAGACCCATTTATCTGATTCTGAAACCTCTAAATTGAAAAGATTTTGGGTAGGCAATGTATTTTCTTCTCCAGCTTTAGGCAAAAAGAATGGAGTTGTGATTCTGTGTCACAAAAAGTTTAATGTTTCTCTTGTTCATCAGGAAATTGATTCAAATGGTCGTTGGGTAATTATCAAGTTACTAATAGATAATGTACCAATCGTAGTGTTTAATGTTTACGCTTCAGTTACTGTTGATAACAATTTTTGGGTACTTGTTTCAGACAAATTACTTACTATTGATGATGAATATATTATTTTTGCCGGCGATTGCAATCAAATTTATGATCCCATCTTAGATAGACGCTCCTCAGTTAAATTTGTGCACTCTAAAATGCATTCCCAATTCACCTCTACCATTCGACGTAAATCCTTAGTTTGGAGACTTTGTCACCCAGATCTTCAGGAGTACAGTTATTTCTCCCCTCCACACAAAACACAATCCTGTATTGGCTATCTCTTTTTTAGCAAATCCCTTACCCAACATGTTCTTCACTCAGACATAGGCTCTATCCTAATCTCTGACCACGCCCCGGTCGTCGTTGATTTTGATATAGTTCCCTATTCCACATCCTCTGGCAGGTGGCGTTTCAATACCTCCCTTCTTGCTGACCCTAAGTTCTCCAGCCAATTCAGTTCTTTTGCTGCTGACTTTTTTGCTACTAATACGGTTCCCGACTCTTCTCCTACCATGATCTGGGATTCTTTAAGGCGACTGCACGAGGCTTCATAATCTATTTTGTTTCTCAGAAGAAAAAGAATTTTGAAAAACAATCTACCCAACTTCTTACAAAAATTAAACAATTGAAATATGCCTATTACCATTCATTTACTGACTCTTCTTTAAAAGACCTCGGGCCATATGTAGGTAAATTGCGAATACCGAATCCTTAATACCGAATTTTACCGAATCGGTATTAAGAATTAGGTAAACGTGATGTAGGTAAAAATTCGTTAAACATTACCGATTCGTTGCAATTCGGTATTAAATACCGAATCTGAACAAATCGGTAATAAAAAAAATTCCGAAAGGCTATTACCGAATCGGTGTTACCGAATCCATTACCGAATTCGGGAATACCGATTCGGTAATTCAAAAAATAGCGTTTTGGTGAATCACCCAATCCTGGTACACCCAATTACTTCCCAAACAGGAAGTTGCCACACCCAGCCAGGTGCACAGGGCCTGGAGCTCACTGTGAGGCAGGCAGGCAGGCAGGAGAGCTGAGGAGCCAGCAGCAACACAGCCACAATCAAGGCAGAAAAAGTACAGAACAAGCATTGAAATGGCAAGCCAGGACAGGGAGAAGGAGGGAGGTGATAGAAAAAGAAAACTCAAGTTCAGCGACAAGGAGCTTGAGATCCTGATCCAGGATGTCAGGTCAGCCAAGAGTACCACAAGCTGTTTGGAGCCCAGTCCCACCAAGTGCCAGAGGCACAGAAGAGGCAAATCTGGAGTGGCATTCGGGACAAGATCAATGCCATAGGTGTGACCCTGCGCACCATAGAGGACATCAGAAAGAGGTGGTACGACCTCAGAAAAACAGCAAAACTGAGGATGGCAGAGAGACAGAGGCTGGCAGGCAAAACTGGAGGAGGAAAAAATCAAGCCCCAGTACCAACACCACTGGAACAGATGGTGGAGTCCACCATCCAGCCGGAGAGTGTGAGTGGCGTGGGAGACGCAGACAGCTCGGCCAGAGCAGCTAGAAAACAAGGTAAGAAGCATGCCCAGCATGCTGCGCTACCCCCTCCCCAACCCCAACCCCCATAGTGGTAAAAGTGCTCCCACTCCACACCATGTCTTACTGGTTACCTGCAATGCATTCTGGGTGATGTAGTCAGTGGGAAGTCATGATCAGGACTGTCAGGGCAGCAAACACAATAGCATGGTAAAAGAGTTGGATAGGTCAGGACAACCACTGTGCACTGTAGGCATGTAGTTTAATGTAATGCCATTGCAGACAGAGCATTGAGTATATTTACATTTGTGTCATTACAGGCGAGTCATCTCGCAGTGCAGCTGAGGGCAGCAGAGGCAGGTCAGCCAGGCCAGAGGGGAGGCAACATGATGAAGACAGCATGCCTGCAGGGAACACCAGCTCTGCGCCATCGCAGCCAGCCGATCCTCCACCACAGCCATCACCACAGCGCCAGGGAGGGCCGCCATCCCCTCTAACTCAGTCACCACTGCGACGTTCACCAACACCACCACCACCACCACCACCACAGTCAGGCAGGAGGCATGCCGTCATCACCCTCCAGCAGATGGAGGAGTCGGAGGAGGAGGGCAGACAGGGCGAACAAAGTCCTATCGGAGATAGATCCAACAGGGAGCGGGCTGGTTCTGCATCCGAGGGCGCCCACATCTCATCACGACGCCGCAGGGCAAGGCCGGACAGTCCAGTGGCATCTGAGCAGGGTGACAGTGTGTTTGCTGGACTGGAAGGCAACATGCTGAAGGTCCAGCGCCTGCAATGGAGGGAGATGAAGTCAATTCACAGGGAGGTGGCAAACATAAACAGACATATGCACAAGATGGAGAAGGGCATCAGTGCCATGGGGGAGAATTTGTGTGCAGGGATGGAGAGGGTAGCTACCTCGGTGGACAACCTCTGCAGCCAGCTGGAGCAGGACCGTGTTGGCAGGCGCCGGGAGAGACTGAGACTCCAGGACTATACCAAGTCGGTGAACCGGCTGGCCACTACGACATCACTGATGTGTCGCCGGTCCATCGCCATGCAGGAGGAGATGGCGCATTGCAGCAGGGATGCGGCCAGGGGTATGGTGTCCATGACCTCAGTGCTAGAGCTCATGCAGAATGCCAAGGCGTCCAATATGGAAGGGGGGGGGACAGTGAGGAGGCTACCAGCCGTGGTAGCATTACACCCTCACCCACTGAGTGCAGGAGGCGTAGTGGACGAAACATCCCAGCACAGGAACAGTCCAACTCACAAGACAGTGTCGATGGGGAACGTGCATGTGCAGCATGGGGACGCAAGAAGTGAAGGACAATGGCTGTCTACATGCATGTGATGGGTGATGTAACCCATGTCCAATTGGACAATGCTCGCAATGCTGGAGGTGTGCCAAATAAACACCTCTACATGTAATTTGAAATGGCTCTGTGTCGTTACTCACTCAGAAATAGTTTGACGTAATCTCTGCCCGTCTTGTCTCCCATCATGTTCAATAGCAGCACCAGCTGTGCTGAGATCTGGCTGAGGGTTGTCCTCGTCCTCGTCCTCTGACTCAGTTAGTTCCACTGATGTTCCTTTTTTAGTGGCCAGATTGTGTAGCATTGCACACGTAGCAATTATCTTGCAACATTTGATGGGGCTGTACAGACGTGCACCTCCTGTTTTGTGGAGGCAACGGAATCTGCTTTTGAGCAAACCAAAAGTGCGCTCCACCACGTTGCATGTGCTCCTATGTGCCACATTGTATCTCCTCTCCCTTCGGGTGGTTGGGTTCAGATATGGTGTGAGTAGATACGGCCGGAGGGCATATGCGCTGTCACCTATGAACAGAAGTAAGTGGCATTGATTGGTGTGACCAACAGCTTGTGCCAGGGTTTACATCAGGGTGTGTAACATTTACTTACCTAGTATGTATCCGTCGGCAAATTCACCAGCAAGCAGACGTGTATGTATGCCACTGTTCTTGAAGATGTAAGCGCCGTGGCTACTCCCGGGGTATTTTGCCACGATGTCTGTTATAATGTATTTGGCATTGCAGATCACCTGCACATTGATTGAGTGGATGGATTTGCGGTTTCTGTAAATGTATTCACTTGCTGCAGGTGGGCAGATGGGAATATGGGTCCCATCAATGCAGCCGATCACGTGGGGGAAATGGGCAAGTTGATAGAACTCCAGCTTGGTTCTCTGCAGCTCCGCCTGTGTACTGGGGAAGGAAATGTAATGTTCCATTCTGTCCATCATGGCGTCCAGGAAGGTGTTGAAGAAATGGGATAGACAGCTCTGTGACACTCCACCCACTGCTGTTATCACACCCTGGAAACTTCCTGATGCAAGGAGGTGCAGGCAGCAAAGTACCTGGACATGGGTGGGGATTGCGTGGGCCCTTGGTGTCTGATGCTCCAGATAGGGTTTAAGGTCCCGTATTAGCTCCAGGATGGTGTCTGGGTGCAATCTGTATCTCTCATGTATTTCTGGGTCTGTCAATTGGAACAAAGTGATGCGTAATCTGTACACCCGCTCTTCACGTCTCCAGATCCTCATTCCTGCTGCTCTCAGTCGTAGCCGCCTTGCAATGAGGTAGAGGCCTGCCATTGTGTTCACACTGATGCATTTTGGGTCTGTTTATATGCACTGCTCCTGATTAACACATGCTCCTGAAACGTGCTAAATACCGATTCGTTATTACCGATTTTGGTCAAATTCGGTATTACCGAGGTTTGCTACATAGCATTTATGGGGTTTTTACCGATTCGTTTATACCGATTCGGTATTCATTGTTTCGGTAATGTCAAGTCGGTGAATTCATTTTTTACCGATTCGTTATTATCGAATCAATTCGGTATTACGTACATCTCACATGGCTAAATAAATGTCGGTAACACCGAAAATGACTCTTTTTCGGTGTTACCTATCGGTATTTGGCCACCTACATATGGCCCTGCATGTCTGCTAAAGTCACTTTTAATAAATAATCCACTGATGCTGCAGTTTCTTATCTCTTGAAAAGTAGCGCACAATATTATGGAGGTCAGAACAAAATGGGAAAGCTCTTGGCCAACTACCTAAAATCCCGCCGTGACAGAACTAGGATTACATCCATAAAAAATTCTAATGGTGATTCTCTTTTTAAAGATGATGATGTCCTACAAGAATTTGTCTCTTTCTATAAAAATCTCTTTACTCCTGAATAACAACCGCTTAAGTCTGACATATCCTCTTACTTTCAAACTCTTACTTCTCCTTCTTCGCCCAAGTTAATTTTGACTCACTTGAAGTGGATATAACTTTGAAAGAGCTCTCTCCTGCTGTTTCAATCTTAAAACGAGGTAAGGCCCCTGGCCCCGACAGATTTACCATAGAATTTTATGCTCATTTTTCACAGCTTCTCCTTCCTCACATCCTTTCTCTCTTTAATTTTTTCATCACGAATGGTTCTTCCCAAGGTACTTTTCAAGAGGCTATGGTCTGTCTAATTCCCAAAGATAATAAAGATGCCTCGTTTGCAAAAACTACCACCCGATTTCTCTTGTAAATATAGATAACAGGATTTTTGCAAAAATACGCGCACTGCGTATTGATCCCATTTTACCCGAACTTATTGGCCCAGAGCAATCTGGTTTTGTCAAAGGACGATTATCCTCTGACAATTCTAGAGTTTTGTTCTTAGGAAAGCATCATCCTTACATTATCCCCTGGCGGCCATTACCCTTGGCGCAGAGAAAGCCTTTGATAGGATTGGTTGGGATTTTATGTTTCACGCTCTCAAATGGATAGGCTTTCCCCCCAAATTAATCTCACTTATTTCCTTGCTGTATTTTGGCCCTAGGGCTTCTATTTTTGCCAATGGTAAAATCTCAGATTACTTTTCTTTTTCCAGAGGTGTTTGTCAAGGCTGTCCCCAGTCCCCCTTGTTGTTTATAGTGGCAAAGGAAACCTTTCTCACAAAAATAAGACAAGATACCCAAATTACTGGGTTTCAGCTTGGTTCAGACCATGTTAAACTGTCTGGCTATGGTGACGATATCCTATTATACTGTTCTCATCCAGATATTTCTCTCCCTTCCTTTCTTCAACAAGTTGATCTTTTCTCGCAAATCTCGGGTTATTGCCTCAGTAGAGACAAACGTGAGGTTTTACCCCTCAACGTTCTATGTCTCCCCCGCTACTTTGATCAAACAGGCTTTTCCTGGCAACCAATTAAACTAAAATATCTAGGTTTATGGTTCTCCATTAATATTTCTGACACTTTAAAATTCAATTTTGAATACATTACCAAGAAATTGACTGAGTT
The DNA here is from genome assembly GCF_964263255.1 of Lissotriton vulgaris. NCBI lineage: Eukaryota > Metazoa > Chordata > Amphibia > Caudata > Salamandridae > Lissotriton > Lissotriton vulgaris. The sequence goes on along the minus strand of NC_141695.1, from coordinate 340,103,362 downwards.
AATTACCAGATGGCATCCCCTTTTTCTTTCATGGTGGGGCAGATTAGACTCTATTAAAATGATGTTAGCCCCTATAATTCTATATTCTCTTTCTATGATACCTGTTCGTATCCCAAGTTATTATTTTAAACGAATAGATTCGATCCTGCTGAAATTTCAGTGGAAAAATAAACCTCCTCAGATAGCCTTATCAAGTCTTAAGAAAGAAAAAATGAATGGAGGTCTCAAGTTTCCTGATTTTAAATCTTATCACCTTGCTTTCTCTCTTAAGCAAGCTTCCAGGTGGTTGTCTATTGAACTCCCATCCCATCCTCCAGTATGGCTATCCATTGAAAAATACTTTGTTTCCCCTTTTGATTTACCTGAAACTCTTGCACTTTCTGCCAACTCTTCTTTTTTGCAATCTTCGGTTATTGCTCATAATGGTCAACTTTTAACTCCCCATCTACCATCTTCTTATCCTTCTTTAATCTCGCTGTCTCAACAGCCTATTTGGCACAACAAATTACTACGTATTAAAAACCGGACCTTTTATTGGAAATCATGGAGATCTAGGGGTTTACTATGGATCTCTCAACTTCTGCATGCAAATAGACCTTCATCCTTTTCCGATCTGCAATCTCTTTTTCATCTTCCTAATTCTTGTAAAAAAACAATATGATCTTCTGCTCCCTGCCCTGCAGCATTATCTTCAATCATTACCTCCTTCTCCTATTCTTCCTCCTTCATGCTCCACTATTTTTTTCTCTTCTGAATATGGCTTCTTCTAATTCTAGTATATACAAATGTCTTTTATCTCCTACAGAACGGCTCAAGACAAAGACTGACTTTGTTTGGGAGCAGGATTTGTCCTCTTCCTGGTCAGTTTCCCTTTGGGACAAACTCTGGATTAAAAATTCATAAAACCTCAAGGGCAGCTAACACCACCCAAACCCTTTATTTTATTTACCAACGCTTACTATACTCCCCTGCAAGACTGACTTCCTTTTCCCCAGACCTTTCATCTGCATGTTGGTCTTGCTCATCCTCTAATGCCGAATTACTACACATGCTTTTTCTATGTCTAAACATATCTATTTTCTGGAAATCTATTTGGTCTCGTATTAACGTTATTTTTAACACAAAAGTCCCCTTCTCACTTCCAAATGTTTTCTTAGGTTTCCTGTCTTCCTCATGGGCTCAATCCCCGTCCCATTTTAAACCAATTGACCTTCTGATAGCTATAGCATTACACTTGATAACCTCCAACTGGAAAGATTCATCAAAAGTTACTTATTCAGCCTGGTGGAATGCCATATGTTTTCATCATAGACTAGATACAAATTACGTCACCCCTATTTCCCTGGCAATTAAGAGAGATTTACTATGGATCCCTCTTACTTCATATCTGTCCACTCTCTCTTCCTCACATCCCTCCACTAATACACAAGCTAACAAACCTGATGAAGTTCGTAAACCGCCATGATTATTCTCTATTCTCTCTCTCTTAGCATTCTGTACAATATCATTCTTTCCTCTATTTTTATAGTTCTTTTTACACCTACATCTTTATTTACAATGTGGATTTTTTGAAAATTGTTTCTGCATTTCTTCAATTTATTATTTCCCTTTCCCTCCCCCTTTTTTCGCTCAGACATTATTGTTTATTGATTCTTTATTTGTGCATCTTTAATGTATGCTTTTATATTTATATTTATATTTATACTATCTTATATGATGCTTTCCTGTTGTACTTATCTTTGTATTTGGGTTCAATAAACTTGAACTTAAAAAAAAGGCATGAAGAAATAGAATGTTTCTTTGGAGGGTTCACAGGCACGTGGAAATGAATTGATTCACACCCTCCTTACCCAGAAGGTGTATTTCTCATTCCTGTGCTGTGGAGCTTGGACCTCGGACCTCTGAAGTTCTGCATTAAGGTCTTTGGCCTTCACACTAAGGGGCGTATTTATAAGGAAATAGCAGAGCCTTTCGTAGCGCTGCGGTCTGCCATATCTAAAATGCAGGGATTTGCCATATTTACAACAATACGGCACACCCCTATGTTTTCCCTAGCGCTGGAGCTAAAAATAGCTGCCTAGCACCAACACAGTCACCCTTGTCCCATAGTGTAAATGCGCCTGTGTTGCAGAGAATGATTGTTTATGCACACAAACAATCAATAATGGTGATTTGCTACTTCTATGTGTGCTGCATTCTACAGGGACACCTTCCTGCATATTTTGCTCTATCTATGTGTGTTGCAGGATGCAGCACACATAGAAAAAGCAAAAACGAGCAGAAATACAAGTATTTCTCCTCCTTGTGCCATTCTAATGCCTGCTCTCGCATTGCGTTCGTTTTTGGCGGTGCCCCAGATTTTCTGATCCTTATAAATCTAAGGCAGAGTCAAAAAGCAATGGGTGTTGCGGTGGAACACACACTGCAACACCCATTACAAGCCCCTTTCACACAGAAAACTGTGTGAAAGGGTAACATATTACATACTACTAAGAGGCGGTAATCACAAAAAGTGGCTTAACGCCACTTTGTAAATATGTTGCAGAGCATTGCACCACCGGAAATTGTTAAACAGTGACGTTCTGGTGGCTTAATCCCTTTGTAAATATGTCCCTCAGTGTCCGGGGCTGGCACCCTTTCACTATCAGCAATAAGGCGTGGCACAATAGAGCCCCTGCACACAGCCCTTGAAAGCTCAGCCTCTGCATACAGCCCAGGGACCCTCCCCGTCTCATCCCCCGGGCCGTAAACATGCACACCTTCTGTACTGAAGCTTGCGACTCTCCATTTTTATCCAGGCATGGGACTCTCGCACCCTCTATGACTATGTGTGGGACTTATGCCCTATACCTTTACATGCTTCTATATCGATGCCTGTCCCCTATTTTCAGATCTGACACCATTAATTCTCCTCTGTCTAAGGCCCGGGACTCTTACACGCCCGCTGCATCCTGTAGAAGGACCTCACAGGTTCTGTGTGAAGGCCCTAGACTCACATCATCTACCAATGCCTTGAGCACTCATGTCCCTTACAAATAACACACTATAACCTGTTGCTCTCCCCCGTTAATGAATGAAGCCATCACAACGAGTAAGATGCTGAAAACCTTTATTTCTTGAAACATGTTGACAGGCACAGCTGCTGCAGGTAGCTTGGATACATACAGAAGAACCCTGTCCCACACACGCCTTCCGATGTCACAGTCATGTAAACAATGGAAGAATGCAGGTTCAGTGGGAGTGGGTGCAGCAGGCTGGTATTCCCTCTTGGAGGCTTAGCTGCTCTCCCCCAGGGTGTGCTTGTCAAACAGGTACTCGCCCATGCCATTCTGGGGCACGCCCAGGCGCTTCAGGTTGGTGATGTAATCGCCAAGTTCTTTGATGGCCTTCACCTGTTCCTCCAGGTACTCAGACTCCAGGAAGTCACACAGCTGTGAAAAGAGACAAAACCAGGGTGAATGACTAAAGAAACAGGAAGAGTTTGAAAACACATTGCTGAAAGTATGGCAGAGTGACCCGGAAGGAAAAGAAGAGGACTGGCGTTGAAATTCCAATGTAGGAAAGAATTGATTAAGGGTAGGGGACGAGTCAGTGAGCTTATAAATAAGTAACTAGCCTACAAGCTTCTTTAAACAGAGCAGCCCACTAGTACTGTGGACAACCGACCACTGCAATGACTTTTGTGGGGTGGGGAGGGAGGGAGCCTGTAAGCCTATGAAGTTTAGTTTTTACGCGACAATGCTAAAGCTTACATCGCATAGAGTCTCTTGGATTGGCTGCATTGAAAAAGATGGAGCTTATTAGTTTGCTGGAAACAAAAGACTGGTCTGTCATTGACGTGTATTACATAAGACATTTTCAGGTTGCGACAGATTGAGTGAGGTAACTGGACATTGCTCATCTCCTTGCTCATACATTTTTCTGGCCTTTGAGTGAATTATTAAGTGTCTCCCTTACTGGTGCAGCAGCCCTGGCATTGGCGCAATGGCATATACTATATAAGGCCTTTTGTGTGGTGTCTTACTGGGAGAAAGAACCTGACAGCAATAAGCAGTAAATGGTTCCTAGACCAAGCTACGAGGAAATGGTGCCTACTTTTCAGGGTCTAGCATGTGACGGAGTCAGAAGAGTAGGGTGGAAGGAAGCTGGCCCTGGGAAGTGCTTTGAAGGGTCTTCAGGTCTCCCGACGACAATGCAGTGCTCAGTGGGGGGGGGGAGGTGGGAGGAGGGGTGAGAAGTGCATTGCTTCACTCACACACTAACCAATACCATAGTCCTAATGAAAAGCATGGATACTTACGTGGGGGTCAACTTTATCGGTGGCCACCTTGTGCAGGTCCAGCAGGGCCTGGTTGACGGTCTTCTCCAGCTGCAGGGCCGCCTGCATGGCTTCCAGGGTGTTGATCCACTCGTCCCGGTCCGGTTTCTGTAAAAGTTGTAGAGTGAGTTAGTTTAGCTTGGTTGCCCACAAGCTGTGACTCAGCACACAGAGGAAATGGTTAGGAGGGATTCAGGTGAGGACTAGTTAGGGAAACAGGATTAGCACAAGAGGTGATGGAAGATCCCAAAAAGGCACAATCAGAAGACACTCCTGTGACTAGGCAGATCGCTCTGGATCTCTTGGCTCAGGTAGATTCCTTTTGTGCAGGTACAAAGTGCAATTGGGATTATATTAGGACAATAAAAGAAAGCAATAAAAAGAATGCACCACATTGAAGAATTAATAGACGGAAGTCTATTTTATTTTGAAGTAAATTGACTATTTTTGTTGTTGTTAAGGTAAAGAGTGAAGATTATGTTTGGGATATTAGTTAAGATCAGCTATAGGTTTAGAATTAACATGAAGATTAAAGTTAGATTTAGGTTCAACACAAAGGTTTCTATCAAGGTTAAGCATAAGTTGTACTAGGGTCGGGGGTTAGCATCGGGGTAAAATTAGAATTCGATTAATGATTAGGTTTAAGGAACGGAATGGCGGAGTTGTAGTCCAAACCATAGAATATCGAATATCGAATATCAGTGGCCACAATATCGTGACCAAAACACCAAAAAAAAAAAATATTAAGGTGGTAACTGCTAATAGGTAACTATACATTTACTATTCTTAACTCCACATCCAGGTACATGGGAGCTATTTGTATCTTCAAGAAACACTTACATACTATAGCCAATCTATACAAACTTAACTGTCAATATATTGGTCACAATATTGTGGCCACTCAGTATTTTGGATCCATACCAGATAGCGATAGATGTATTGCTGAAGCCCAGAACTAGGTTTACAGTTGGATGTAATTTGAGAGAATGAGCAATGATTTTGTATGCTAATGCAGTCCTCCTATACACTCACCTTGACATCCTGCAGAACCACACGCCCCCCTCGCTTGTTCTGGTATTTCATGAACTTCTCGGCGTGCTCGCGCTCCTCATGGCTCTGCTCCTTGAAGTACTTGGCCACGTGGCTCAGGGCCACATCGTCACGGTCAAAGAAGTAGGACTGAAGACAGAAAATCATAGAGAATGTCAGTAGCCAATCACAGCATCGATTGAGTGAATGGTCAGAGGGTGGCAGTCTCAAGGCAGTGTCCTTGAAACCTGGAACATGTTTCATTCCTCAGGGTCAATATCTCCTATTTTTGTTTAAGTAAAATAAACTCTTATCGCTCCTCCTATTGGTTCAGTCCATTTGAATTCACTGGACTTGTGCCCTTGAAACATTTAAAACAAATGAAAACCAGGAGTGTAAAAGTTGCATCATTGTGAGGCGGAGTCCTATGGGGATCTTCAGTGCATTCACTGTGGCTACTCTTTTAAAGTTTCACAGAAAGTCCATACAAGAGCATTTTCTTTAGCACTTGCTATGCTCATAATCCAAGTCTCTAAAGTGTATATTGCACCTAAAGATGGCCTAAATTAATGGCTTTGCATTCCGACCCTAATCTGCCCTTTGATCTACAACTGTATTCCTTCTCAGACTTTGGGGAGGGCTTAAAAGAATTCTATTTGGTGCCTCGCCATATATTTCAGGCAACTCAATTGCCCCCAGAGTTTTAAGCATGGATTTCAGTTTTTCAAAAATTGTAATATATTCTGAAGGTGTAATCATACCACTTCTTTCTGGCGCTATCACAGGGAGGGAGGTACAAGCAGACAGTGATGGGAGTGCTGTCCCAAACCATAAAGGAGGCGGGGCAGGACGGCAGATCTGCTTCCTGCACACCCCGGATGCAGTGTAAGCACACCAGAGGCCTTTCCTCTCCGACTGTGGCACAGCAGACACAGAGGGACGGACCTAGAGCCCTCCAAAGCTACATCCTCCTCTCTCCATGGACGAAGCACGAAGTACAAGGCTGACATGGACTTGCAGAAACGTAATTAAGGCAGTGGGGGTGCGGTGGGAGGAGGAGAGAGAAAAGTAAAACTAGAACTATAGATTTAAACTGTAACAATGAAGTAGCTGCTCCTGCCCAGGGATGCAGTAATTACTCCACTGGGCCTAGATTGTCTCGAGCTTGACCCCAAGGGGAGTTTTGATTACTACCACATATCTAAAGTTTTTATCCTTTTGTCATTGTTGCAAACCCTACTTCCCCCCTACACGGTCAGAGCAATTAACCCCTCCCATGCTCGTGACGGAACCGTTCCGTCACGAGCTTAGGGTGGGGTGGGCTGTGCTGGTGATGGAACAATTCCGTCACGGCCCGCTCGCCGCGCCTGCGTGGCGCTGATTTCGCGCCTGCGCGGTGCGTTCTATTGAGCGAGCTGGGCCGTGACGGAACCGTTCCATCACAAGCACAGCCCACCCACGGGCCGTGACGGAGCAGTTCCGTCACGAGCACGGGACCGCCACGCGGCCGCCTTACCCCCTTAGCGCTGCGACGGAATAGCCGCCACAGGGAAGGGGTTAAGTTTGCAAGGTTCCTATGCGAGGTGCAGATCTAATCTAGGCACTCTTCTCAAAGTCAGCCAACAGCAGCACGAAACACAACCAATGCACTCCTGCCTGTGCCAACAAGTCACTTCAGTGCACACATCCCACCAATGTCATTTACACAGGAGCTGTGGGTGGTCTAAGCACCCCCCACCCAAAGCTACATGAAACCCAGTCCAGGGCCGGACTGGGAACTAAAACCGGCCCTGGCAAAGTGCTTGGCCCCCCCTTTCCCCCGCAGGGGTTTGGGGGTGCTGCCGAGCTCTTTGCCAGGGCCGGGTTTCTGCCGACAAAAACAGCCCCCTGGGGCCCAAAACCGCCCCCACCCGTGCGGCGCAACGGGAGATTGCCCGGTGCCAGCTACGGCCAGTCCGGGCCTGCCCCAGTCAAGTCTTTAAGTGGGATGAAAAAACTGGGGTGTCTCTCAAAGGGGTGGTGCCAATGTAATTAATGGCGTGGCTTAAAACACACAAGCTAAAAATCTGTGCTTACCATAGTGTGCAGCCGGACTTGTATTTTGCTGTTTCTGTCATTGACTCCACATATATGATACTACTACAAGTCAGGACCATTGTCTTTGTCAATGTTTGTTGGTTGCATAAGATAAATAAGCAGCAACTATGACTTGTATATAATAGTATTGAAAAAGCTTCCACTTGGTGACACCACAACAATGTTTTCTGCACCTGAATTTCATAAAAGAGAAGGGAAATCCAGAGAGATAAGGACTCGCTTCAGAAGATTTCCCTTTTTCTCACCCGGCAAGACATCATTTCGTAACTTCTCCTCTAGTGAGAAGTGAGCGGTGTCAGCACATGCACATGATGTGCCTGCGGTCACTACAGTCCGGAAAACAAAAACGGACCGCCTGTGCCAGCCAGGGCACAAAACAGAGCTCGATAGAGACCCGTTTTGAGGCCCTTTTAAAAAAACACTGCCGGTGCTCAGCACCAGTGAGACCCAGTCCACTTAAAGCCCTGCCTCCAGTGTAGAGATACCCACTGAAGGTGGGTGCCATTCTGGCAATCTGAAACAGGTGACAGCACCTACCGGCCGCACAAGCGACAGTCGTAGGGCTACAAATGCACTACCTAACAGCTTGCACTTACTATGGAGAAGGACAGACAGCGCCTGTACTCACCATGGACCAGGGCACAAGTCGCGGGTACATGCAGGAACACAGCGTCCACCCACTCTTTTCATAGGGTGGGCGCCATCCCCCCTGACAAGAAGTTGGGCCCCACAGAAATATGCTGATCTTGTTCCGGTGTAATTTTCAGACACCGGGCCACATTCAGCAGCGCCTGGACGTTGCCTGCTTTGCATTCCCAGCAGCAATGTGCAGGCAGCGAGGGAGCTTTTTTTTTTCACCTCCAGCTGGGCTGAAGTTGAGGGACCATCAGGCCTCCTTTTGTTTGAATATCCTGACTGGAGGGGGCCTGGAACCTCACACCTAAATGTAAATGCCACAGGGGCACACAGTTTGTTATCTCTTCACGAGTCCTTAAGAGAGGCAGCTTTTGCCTTTGTTCAGTCCCTGTATATAATAGATACATGCACTGTAAGAATGTCAGGTGTGTTGGTCTGTCCCAGTATTTACACAAATAACAATTTCAAAAGCACTATTGTATTTCTTTTATAGCGCTATGCAACTCAATGGAGTGTGTCAAAGCCCTTTACGTAATATATACATTGACAATAAATCATGTACATGTGTAAATCAATGTACACAATGATTTACATGAGACAGGGAGGGCTACAAGGTGTAGGAGTCACATGTCCCTCATACCTCACCATGGTCTTTTAGGATTACAATGTATGAACTGCAGGTAACAAAAGGATCCTAGTGTTAAAAGCAGTAACCCACTTTACTATCTACATAAAATGAAAATCTGTCATCTGGGTGTAAGTTGATGTTCTTTGGAGGAGACACATTTACCCTCTCTACTACTTTGATTCAAATGGGCTACTTTACAAAACACAGATTTTTCCAGCAAGTGCATTAACCACCAGAGTTATCTCACCATTATTACTAATCCTGAGATTTTCTGGGCACCTTCGCAGCAGATGCCTTATCCCAATCAAATATTTAAAATTGTAGACTTTGTAACCAATTAAGATTAACAAATCTACTACGATGCTTCTCCTTGTTGCCAATTTCTTTGTGGCAGGACTTTAAAAAAATTATGTATTAGTTGTGGCCCAGATTTTGTGTCTGGATTGAGCCACCTTTTTTTGATACAACCCCAACTCCATATCTCATTTGTTAGGTTTCATAATGCGCTTAAATGTACTCATGATATACCTGCTAAACATATGTGTGGGGTCTTAATATCTGACGTCACTTCTTGTGATGTCACTTCCAGTGAGGTTACTTCCTGTGATGTCACATGTCGTGACATCATGCGCTGTGATGGCACGCATCATTATTTCACTTGCATTCTGCCTAACCTTGTTAGCCCCCCCCCCCCCCCTACCCCCTTCCGTTTGTTAGGACTTGTGTCCAGCCATGGACAGGTATAAATAGAGGGTGTATAGCTAGATGTTGAGTGTGCAGGAATGACAGAACTTGCACTCACTACGGAGAGGAAGGACAGAGCTTGCAGCCATAATGGTTAATAAGGACAGACAGTATGTACTACTCACTACGGGGAGTAGAGACGGACAGACGGCGCCTGTACTCACCATGGACAGGTAGACGTAGGAGGCGTACAGCTCGGTGTTGATCATGCGGTTGATGGCCGCCTCGCACTCGCGGTTGTAGTTCTGGCGCACCTGGGACTCCATGGCGTTGCTGATGGTGGGGTTGTTGGCGATAGATGTAGGTGGAGGATGGATAAAGTTTTCAGGAGAGCGCTGGACTCGGAGCCACGTTCCGTTCAAACACTGTTGAAGCAAGAACACAACTCAGAGCTGGGTTTGAAGCGAGGTCGCGCAGAGCCTGTATTTATACCCGGAGGGGCGTTGACAGAAGGGGACTGACAGTGCTACCCACCAATAAGAAGAGGCGCTCGTTCATCTGCGCGTCATGCCTCTCATGGTGACTCAGCACTTTTCTTGCACATCATCCTTGTGTTTTGGAAACCCGAACACCTGATGCTCCCTTCTCATCCCGGCTCATATCTCGGGAGTGGCTTGACAAGTGTTTCTTCTCTTCAGTAATCTGGCTCAATCTTGCCAGTACAGGAGCAAGTGCAGCAGAACTGGAGCCAGCTGTTTTCAAAAACACGCGATGAAAATTGTCACCATCACTGTGACAGTCCAGTCCTATTGCATGTCTAATGGTGAAGAAGAACTTATATGGTGGTTCTTCTGTCGGATGAACGTTCAGATTCGTCCCAGCAGACCGTGCAGAGTGGAAAACAGATCTCTGCAGGTGCAAACGAGATCGGTGAGGATTTGGGTGCGGTATCAAGGGTTGCTACTTCCCAGCTCAGCCAGCTGGAGGTGAATTACCCCAAATGAGCCCCCCCATCTGTTCGTAGCACAAGATGTGGTGTGCGCTCTAGTCTATGACGCGAACGCGATGACGCGTCACGTCATAGACCGGAGCGTTAGGAGCGCGCGCATGCGCAGAAGCGCGATATAGCGAAGGCGCGAAACGGGAATGGGCAGTTGGCGACCGGAGCTAGGCATAGCAAGACGCTCGGCGCCCTGGCTCAGGAGAATTGTATTTGTATACCAATAAATACCTGTTACCACTACACAGGCTCCAGTGTGTACTTGAAGGGGGAAGACCAGACATTACATTGGCGACGAGGCTGGCACCAAGAACATCACCGTGCACACAGAACTGGATCTACACCCCCCTAACAGTCCCACATCAGCCAGAGGGACAGGACAACAACCAGCAAGAGCACAGGGCGTGGCAGCAGCGCAGAAATCACGAGAAAGACCGGGGAACAGTTCAAACCACCAGGTCAGTGCTGCCCAAAGTACAGAACTCTTAGCCAGCACCCTGGCAGCCAAGGGCATCACACCCAAGTCAGAGGTAGAGACACAGGAAGATAACCTCACGCCGCCCATAAGGGACAGTACCCCAGGTAGTCCCAGGAGTCAAGGGGACGCAGCAGGAGGTGCGGGGACATCCGGAGGATTCAACCAGTCGGGTGCACAGGAGGAGAACCCCAGAGGTGAAGCAAGAATGGCAAATCAAGCCTCGGCCTTGATGGCGCCGGTACCATTTCTACCCAGGCCGGGTGAGCCGCAGTTAAAATGGGAGGACTGGAAAGAATACTTTCTAAACTACATAGAAGCCCTGGAAGACGAAGGTGAAGCGGAATACACCCCGGCAAGAAAGAAGAGGTTGCTGCTCCACAACTTAGGCCCAGAAGGGGTGAGGGTATTCAAGAATCTAGTACCCAAGGAGAGGGATGCAGCAGAGGTAGATGTCTTCAAGAATGCAATCGATGATCTGGACAGCCACTACCGTCCAGCAGTATGCGTCTCCATAGATCGCTACAACTTTCAGCAGAGAAAACAAGAAGTGGGTGAATCAGTGGATGATTACGTGGCAGCTCTACGACGCTTGGCCATCACGTGTCGGTATGGTGTTCTCCAAGACGAATACATAAAAGACCAGATCGTGATGCACACGACCTGCAGAGCCGTTCAAGATAAGTTATGGGCAATGAACGAAACCTCTCTCAAGGAGGTGGTGGCGATGGTCAAGAAAGCAGAGATGTCCAAGCGAGGAGCAGATGCAGCGAAAAGGGAGAGTGTCCCAAGGCAAATGATTAATAAGATCGACGAGGCACCCCACTCCAGCAACCCGAAGGGCAGGTACGGAGAGATGCGGAAAGACACCAGAGGAGCGGGAAAGCAGACGAGTCGCTCCAGCCCCAGCAGCAAATTCGCGTGCTACAGATGCGGCAGCACGGCGCACTCGGCTCAGGACCAAAGATGTCCCGCCTTCCGCGCCAGGTGTGCGTTCTGTGGCTTGACCGGACATTTCGAAAAGGTATGTCGGAAGAAAGGGTCGAAATCCTCGGTCAAGTGTGTAGAAGCAGCAGCCGTAGATGTGAGCGGGGAAGATGAAGTGGACGATGGTGATTTGGTGTTGTGCATCGAGGACCAAGTGCTGGAGGTGGCAGGGAAGAGAAGTGACAAACCCCGCACGGACATGCTCATTGGAGGGGTGAAAGTACACGTGGCGGTGGACTCAGGATCTCCCTGGACCATAGTGCAAAAGTCCATCTGGGAAGAAGATTTCGCTCCAGTTGTAGGGCCAGACTTATGGCCTCCGGACATCAGGCCCATATCATACACGGAGAACGCCATCCCCCTAGTGGGATGCCGGGACTTTGAATTTGAATTCAGAGAAAGGACGGCCACGTGCACCCTGTACGTGGCGGAAAAAGGCCCATCTGTGCTGGGATGGAGAGACGCAGGAGACCTGGGCATCATCCTCAACCCTGGGGGGAAGGAGCAGATTCTTTTGACAGATGAATGGCCCCTTGACAGAGATGAAGATTGGAGATCAGCATACCCGAAAGTCTTCGAGGGCACAGTGGGCAAATTGGACAAATTCGTGCACAAAATGATCCTCAAGGAAGGAGCTGTGCCTGTAGTGCACAAAGTCCGGAACATACCCATCTCCACGAGCGATCTGGTACATCAAGAATTGATGAGACTGGAGGATCAGGGCATCATTGAGCCGGTGGACAGTGCAGAGTGGCTCTCGCCCTTGGTGGTGGTCAGGAAACCCAACGGCAAGGTCCGCCTCTGCGTGGACCTTCGGGAACTCAATAAAAATCTCATAGTGGAGAGGTTTCCGCTCCCCAGAATAGAGGAGATGTTGGCGAAAACAAAAGGCGTTACTCATTTCACTACAATAGACCTCACGTCAGCGTACTACCAGATTGAGCTCCACCCGGCAAGCAGGAGGTACACGGCATTCATAACACCATTCGGTTGTTACCAATTCCGGAGAATGCCCTTTGGCCTAGCTTCCGCTGCGGCTGTGTTTCAGAAGCTCATGCACAGATTGTTTAAGGACATATCGGGGGTGCAGTATTTTCAAGATGACATCCTGGTGATGGGCTCATCCAAAGGTGATCACGACAAAAAGCTGCACAGAGTCCTCGGGGTGCTGCAGGACAAGGGCATGACGGCGGAATGGAGCAAGTGCCGGATTGGAACACAGGCCGTGACGTACTTGGGCCACGAAATAGGGACGCATGGGATCACACCGAAGGTACAGAATGTGGAAGCCATCAAGAAAGCCAAGGCCCCAGGCTCAAAGGAAGAAGTGCGGTCATTCCTGGGAATGGCTGAGTTTTATAGTAAATTCGTGAGGCACTTCGCCACCCGAACACACAAAATGAGGCAACTAACTAGGGAAAAGACCAAATTTGAATGGGATGCGGAAGCCCAACTAGAATTTGACACCGTCAAGGATTGCATCAGCCAGGCCATCCCACTGCAAGGATTCATGCCCGATGGCAAGTCCATAGTAACCACGGATGCGAGCGACAAAGGTTTGGGGGCGGTCTTGGCGCAAGTGAGAGAAGATGGGTCTACGGAGACAATCAGCTTCGCCTCCCGGGCACTGTCCCCAACTGAACAGAGGTACAGTGTGATCGAGAAAGAGATGCTGGCGGTCACCTGGGCAATGAACAAGTTTCGCCAGTTTATTTGGGGCACCAGATTTAAACTCCAGACAGATCACAAGCCACTGGTGAAAGTTCTAACTTCCTCGGGGCATGATACGGCGACCCCGAGAATTGCAAAGATGACCTTGAAACTGCTGGACTACACATATGATGTGGAGTATCTGCCTGGGACACAAAACAGGGTTGCGGATTACCTCAGCAGGGCTGCGGCCATGGAAAGAGCGCCGGAAGATGCCCAGGACTGCGAAGAGATGGTGGCCAGCATGGAGGACCATGAGACAACGATCAGCGCTCAGGAGTGGAAGGCTGCCTACGATAGGGACGAGGAGAAGATGGAGGTGAAAAGGCACCTCACCGCCGGCTGGCCGAACAAAAAAATGCTTGCAGAAGGAGTGCGGAGGTTCTTCGAAATGAGGGAGGAACTGTCCGTAAGTGATTCTGGTATATTCTTGTATAGAGGTGAGAGGGTCGTGCCCCCGGAGTCCCTTATACCCAAACTGTTGGAGCAGCTACATGAGGGCCATTTGGGCATAGTGAAAACTAAGGCAAGAGTCAAGATGATGTACTGGTGGCCGGGTATGGACGCACTAATAGAAAGACAAGTGAGAGAGTGTGGACAGTGCCAGGGAGCAGACAAAGTGTTACGTCCCCTCAGACCGGCACTGGGGAAGTTCGACACCCCTCAAGGCCCATGGGAAAATGTGGCCATAGACATTTTAGGGCCCATCCTGGACAGCAGAGGAGTGAACAAATACATATGTGTCATCATGGACAAGTACTCCAAATGGCCTGAAGTGGACATACAAGAGTCCATGGAAACGGACACCATTTTGAAATTTCTATCATCGGTCTTCCTGAGAGAGGGCATACCAAAATCTATCCTCAGTGACAATGGTCCACAATTTGTATCGGATAAATGGGTCCGGTTTATGAGAAGGAACGGGATTGAATCGAGGCACACAGCCGTGTACCATCCGGCCTGCAATGGTCAAGTGGAGCGGTTCAACCGCGTGTTAATGGGATCCATACAGGCTGCTATCTCGCAGGGAAAAGACTGGGAGACGGAAGTGATGAGTATGCTGTGGGCCTACAGAATCACCCCCACGGCCGTGGGGTACAGCCCCTTCCAGGTACTAAGAGGCCGATATCCATTCACACGTGACAACGTAGTGTGGAGGGAAAAGACCATCACCAGCAAGTGGTCTCCTGCAGTGGTGCAGCACAACTTGGAGAAAGCCCAGAAGATCTACGCCGCCCACTACAACAACCGACGTAATGTAAAGGAGTCAAGCCTGGAAGAAGGGGAGTGGGTCAGGGTCAAACTCCCTACCATGCAAAGGAAAGGCGAAAGCAAGTTTAGCCAGCCACTACAGGCCAAGGAGGTACGAGGCAGAGCGGCACTCCTTAGCGACGGGAAGGTGTGGTCCCAAGACCGCATGGCCAGAGTTAACAAGATAATAAGGTGGCCCAAGTCAGAGGAGGACGAGACATCGATTAACAGCCAAGTAGCAATGCCCCAACCAGAGCCAAATGGGGCGGACCAGTGGGAAGGTGCAGAAGTAGACAATGAGGTAGATGCGCCCAATCAGGGGTCAACTGTTAGAGAAGAGGCACCAGCGATCGTAACACCGAGAGAAGATTCGAGAGATGGTGAGAAATCACGGTGTGAGTCTGAAGTGAAGGAGAACATGCCGGTAAGACACACCCGCAGTGGCAGGCCTGTCACGGCGCCCTTGCGATACAGGGACTTTGTAATGGATGGACAGTAGGGAGGGGCCTGACCCTGCGCCCCCATAGACTATGACCTTGTCCACCGGACACCCAACTTGATGGGGGGGGATTGTTGTTTTGTTCATATTAAAAGGGGGGAGATATGTGGTGTGCGCTCTAGTCTATGACGCGAACGCGATGACGCGTCACGTCATAGACCGGAGCGTTAGGAGCGCGCGCATGCGCAGAAGCGCGATATAGCGAAGGCGCGAAACGGGAATGGGCAGTTGGCGACCGGAGCTAGGCATAGCAAGACGCTCGGCGCCCTGGCTCAGGAGAATTGTATTTGTATACCAATAAATACCTGTTACCACTACACAGGCTCCAGTGTGTACTTGAAGGGGGAAGACCAGACATTACACAAGACCAATGCTAGGTGGGGTTGGGGCGATGGGACGTTCCCTCTCCATCTCATTATGCGGCACACCAAAGCAAATATAACTGCTCTTTTATGCATTTTGTATGCAGTCTGTCAAAAGTACCGAAGCATGCTATGGAGACCGGCCCCCGTGTTTGTCTGCTTTTGTCAGGGTTTACCAACACTGTGAGGACCAGTGCCATCAAAGTGTGGGCTAAATACACGTCACACACACTTTCCTCTCCTCAAAGTAGTGACAGGAAACATGAGATATATTTATGGAGTTTACTTGATGTACTTCCCCGAGCGGCCCCTGTCGTCGCGGCCTCCCACCCAATTGTCCTGGTTCAAATGATAACATTCTGAAAGCATCTCAAGTGTTGTAACAAGGAACCTAATATGCTGAACGCTCCTTACAACAGACTCCACTTCCGGCCACCCCAGCAGCTAAAGATATGTAGGATTGTGCCCAGGGCACAAGTCCCATAAAAAGAAGTGGGGGGACTGACCAAGTAAGACAGTATGCAAATGACATCATGACCTCACGACATAGCGCCATAAAAGAATATAAAATAGTGCTATTTAAATTTTTTGTGTAAATACTGGGTCAGACCAACCCATCTGACAGTCTTACAGTGTCTGCATTTATATAAAGGCAAAAGCATGCCTCTCTTAAGTACCTGTGAAGAGAAAGCAAGCTGTGTGCCTTTGTTTCCCTCTGTGGCATTTACATTTAAGTGTGAGGTTCCATGCAGCCCCCAGCCAGCATATACAAACAAAAGGAGGCCGGATGGCCCCTTAACTTCGGCCCAGCTGGAGTTGAAAAAAGGCTCCCTCACTGCCTGCACGTTGCTGCTGGGAATGGAAAGCAGAAAACTTACAGGTGCTGCGGAACGTGTCCCGGTGTCTAACACTGGGACAAATTCAACCTATTTCTGTGAGGCCTAACTTCTTGGCAATGGGGGGCAGCGTCCACCCTATGAAAATAGTGGGTGGACGCCGTTTACCTGCGTGTACCCCCGACTTGTGCCCCGATTGTGTCCTTTCTCTTTACACTTTAACACAGCAGCGCAGGAGAAATATCGGTATATATAACTTCATCATCCTAAACTCAAGGGACGGCTCCACTTTTCATCCTTCCTACTGTTATAAAATGAAAACCCTTGAGTATGGTAATAGACCTACCTATAATTGAAAGTTCCATGAAAGAGAGAAATATCTACACAATGTTAATGCCAAGGGTTCTATTTACTAAGATTCTGCGCTTGCATTGCGCAAGACAACACAAAACATAGGGCCCGATTTATCATACCTTATAAAAGCCTGCAAGTGTAGTGCTACATTGCATTGTGCAAGTAGCCACGCAAACTTTAGTAAACGGACCCCAAACATTTTATTACCACTATTACCATATTAAATCTTTTTGAAGCTGACCTACTTTTAGATTTGGAATGTTGCTACAAGGGCTGCCCATAAACCCATAAGACCTGCGAATGAATGTTTAAACAGTGGCACATATAAGTATCATTCAAATGTAAATAAGGAATGAAAGTGCTAAGGTAAGACACGGCATCTAATGCGATTCTCCAATAGTCAATTTGTAGATCACCATACAAGTTTTCTACAAATTGTTGTCATTCATGTAGATGAATGTAACAAATCATTTCATATCACATAGTTTCAAATCAAACTGTATGCACAGTGACGTCAATGAACAAAGAACCACAAAATAACCCAATACACAAAGGAAATGAAACGTGTAAGTTTCTTTTAACGAACAAGGTTGAATCTCAAATATAGTCCATTGGTCCTGTTGGGGCTATCAGGCACATGCATCAATATAAGCTTTTGCAATTCCTTAATTGCGATTTATAAGGAATCGCAATTAAGGAAATGCAAAAGCCTTTGCATGTAGAAATCGCTTAAAAAATAGTGATTTCTAAACATTGCGAGTCGCAATTAAGGAATACCTCCCCATTCATTTCTTTGGGCCTAGTGGCATTTGGGGGCTTTTCTCGACCAGCCCACAGGAACCAGCGCAGCTCCATCGCTCCCCTCCACCGTCGCATATCCAGACCTGCGACCGCAGTGCGAGGGGGCCGTTTTGGGACTAAAAACGACACTACCCAGACGCCCTAGCGGCGGAACACGCCGCCACACCTAATTCCAGCGCAAGGAGGCGCTTCAAAAGGACTCCAGCATCGGTGGAGCAGGGGGACTATAGGCATTTGGGGACTTACCTCGACCAGCCCACAGGAACCAGCGCAGCTCCATCGCTCCCCTCTGCCGTCGCATATCCAGACCTGTGACCGCAGTGCGAGGGGGCCGTTTTGGGACTAAAAACAACACTACCCAGACGCACTAGCGGCGGAACACGCCGCCACACCTAATTCCAGCGCAAGGAGGCGCTTCAAAAGGACTCCAGCATCGATGGAGCAGGGGGACTATAGGCATTTGGGGGCTTACCTCGACCAGCCCACAGGAACCAGCGCAGCTCCATCGCTCCCCTCCGCCGTCGCATATCCAGACCTGCGACCGCAGTGCGAGGGGGCCGTTTTGGGACTAAAAACTACACTACCCAGACGCCCTAGCGGCGGAAAACGCCGCCACACCTAATTCCAGCGCAAGGAGGCGCTTCAAAAGGACTCCACCATCGGTGGAGCAAGGGGACTATAGGCATTTGGGGGCTTACCTCGACCAGCCCACAGGAACCAGCGCAGCTCCATCGCTCCCCTCCGCCATCGCATATCCAGACCTGCGACCGCAGTGCGAGGGGGCCGTTTTGGGACTAAAAACTACACTACCCAGACGCCCTAGCGGCGGAACGCGCTGCCACACCTAATTCCAGCGCAAGGAGGCGCTTCAAAAGGACTCCAGCATCGGTGGAGCAGGGGGACTAGAGGCATTTGGAGGCTTACCTCGACCAGCCCACAGGAACCAGCGCAGCTCCATCGCTCACCTCCGCCGTCGCATATCCAGACCTGCGACCGCAGTTCGAGGGGGCCGTTTTGGGACTCAAAACTACACTACCCAGAAGCCCTAGCGGCGGAACACGCCGCCACACCTAATTCCAGCACAAGGAGGCTCTTCAAAAGGACACCAGCACCCGCGTCGCGGGATCGCGTGTGGGACGGCGCCGGGAGAAGCCCGGGACAAGGGCGGGGCCATCTGCGGCCATCCGAGGCCAGAGGAGGCCGGGTCGGGGCACCCCCCTTAGCTCTTGTGCTAATACACCAGGAACATTGACCAAAGGTACTGTTACCCACTGACTATTTTCGGTCCTTCTAACAGGCCCCTTCCAAGGTTGTCGATATTGACTTAGTACAAAACTTTCATATTGGTAACAGCTGCCACGCTATGTCTTGCAAAGGGGGCCTTAGAAACCTTTCCTCCCAGGGTGACCTGCATAGGGAAACAATGGATTTGTATTTTAAGCGTGTTATACTGCCCATCGCAAGTGAATTAGATAGAATAGAACGATCCCCAGTCCTGGACAGTTCTTTCACTCTGGGTTCTCCGCCTCAGACTGTTGATATAGCCCCGGCTATATCATTACTGGATGAACTTAATCAAATGTGCAAATCCTCTTACGCCCCTCTGGATTCAGAAAAAGCTCCTATTTCCCCAATATCTACGCCTAATCATGGGTCTAGCTGTTTTTCCCAATTAACTCACACACCACAGGTAACGCCCCGCATCATACGACCAACAGCAAACTCTCTACCGGCAATCCCCAACTAGGTGCTCTCTCCCAAAAGGAAGAGAGATGAGGCTAAACACGCGGGCAGTCAGGCTAAATTACTAAAATTACATCGTAATTCACCCTTACCCAATACTCCTAGTACTGCGACTTTGAAAGCGTCTACACAGACCTCCCTACTGCTGGCGCTCGAAACCATGATGAAGTCAATCATATCTCCGTTGATTGATAAAATGACTAGCCTAGGGGACAGGCTCAGGGGTGTCGAGGAAGCTATAAAAGTTAAGGCGACAGTTACTAAAACCATGGGAGGACCCGTACAATCACAGCATTCAGCCCATATAGAAACGCCAATCTCTATCACACAAAGTAAGATCTCCTGTAAACAATCAGTTGCTCCACACATGAAACTTGTAAATATCCCAAACACCGCCACGCCATCACAGACTTCTTACCCTAGGGCTGGGCAGAATAAAGAGAAGTCATCTCATAGAAGAATAGCGTCTAGTCATAACACTTTACCGCACAAAACTAACCACCATCATCTGCCACCAGAGGCAGCCCCAATTGTGTGTGTCCTCTCAGGAATACCTGAACTCCCACAGGGGAAACTTGAGAGACAGCAGGATCTAAGGAATAAGGTAGTGTACTGGCTCACCAAAAATAGACCTCTGCCCCCCAATTTAGACGAGACTATATTAAGTGTAAGAAGGGTGGGCTGGTTAGGACCTCTTGCAAAAAACACTGTGGGCGACTTGGTACTCGTAAAGTTTAGAAATAAATATGTCGTTCCATACCTCCAATCTTGGCAGCCACAAATAGGTGATGGTCCTATATCCGTTTGGAGTTTAAGTGAATTTTATCCCAGAACATTATATGCCCCGTCGTAATGTCAGACAACATAGAGCAATTCCCGGACGGCGAGAAGTGGTCTTGTATTGAGTGGCCACCTCTCCCCTGTTTTTATTAACTTGTTCATTCTCCATGTTGTTTATTGATTAGCCGATTTATTCTATTGATTTAATTTATTTTTAAATTTATCTAATTCTTTTTATGTAATGAAATGAAATGTATTAATGTATTGGTGTATTTTTATGTGCTGCTGTTGCTTTTATGATTTTTCCTATCGAAATTGAATAAAGCTAATCAATCAATCAATAAGGAATGAAAGTGCTAAGGTAAGACACGGCATCTAATGCGATTCTCCAATAGTCAATTTGTAGATCACCATACAAATTTTCTACAAATTGTTGTCATTCATGTAGATGAATGTAGCAAATCATTTCATATCACATAGTTTCAAATCAAACTGTATGCACAGTGACGTCAATGAACAAAGAACCACAAAATAACCCAATACACAAAGGAAATGAAACGTGTAAGTTTCTTTTAACGAACAAGGTTGAATCTCAAATATAGTCCATTGGTCCTGTCGGGGCTATCAGGCACATGCATTAATATTGGCTTTTGCAATTCCTTAATTGCAATTTATAAGGAATCGCAATTAAGGAAACGCAAAAGCCTATGCATGTAGAAATCGCTTAAAAAATAGCGATTTCTAAACATTGCGAGTCGCAATTAAGGAATACCTCCCCATTCATTTCTTTGGGCCTAGAGGCCCTTAGGAATGAATGGGAAGACATTTTCAATTTGAGATTCTCAATTAGAGAATCGCAAATTGAGAATGCAATTTCAAGGGTGTCAGGGTGTCAAAAGGACCCCCTTTTGCACCCCTGAAATGGATCTGTGCACATATGTTGCGCACACACATGCCCTAAGTGCATTTTTCAACGGTTTTGCAAATTACCATGAAGGTCAACTTCATGGTAATTTGATCCCCCTATTAGCGAAATCGCTAATTTTTAAACTATCATGCATTGCATTTAAGAAATCGCAAAATGCGATTCCTTAAATTCAATCTCAAATTGAGAACTCGCAATTAATTATGAATTCTCAAATTGCGAGGGCCTTGACCCTTGATGCATCGCAAAAGCTAATTTTGCGATCGCAAAGGGTCGATTTTAGCGAATCGCACCGTTTGCGATCGCAAAAGGCTTTGATGCATGTGCCTGTATATGTTGTCTACGTTTGTTCTAAAGATTCAGGAGCATATTACCAACAACTAGCGATAATTATCGCTATGTTGGCTTAGCGGGAATATTCCTATTGCCGCCCTTCACCTGTTTTTATCGCTGAGATACCTTGCTATTATCAAGGTTTATCTCAGAAGCGATAAAAAACGGGCGAAATGAGTGAATATCGCTGTCAATACAGCGATGTTCAGGCATTACCATGACAATGCTCTTAGCCATGTTATCCACCTCTCATTGGATAACATGGCTAAGAACTGGTCAGGGCAGGCGTTAGATTTTGGAGATATTCGCGCTTAGCGCAAATATTTCCAAAACTAAGCCATTGTTGGTAATAGGAGATAGCGATATTAGCGACTGTTTCCAGTCGCTAACATCTTGGCACGCCCACTTTGCATGTCATCAGCGATAATTATCGCTGACATGTAAATCGGGCCCCAAGATGATCGCTATCTCCTGTTAGCTGTCGCTAACTGGTGTTAACGGCAGCTAGGTAATAGGGCGATAAAATTATCGCCGATGTTATGTTATGTTAAATCTGCTTCTATAGCGCATGGCTACCCTAGAAACGGGGTGTCCCAGCGCTTGTGAACATACCAGAGGCCCAACAACACAGCAGCAAAAAAGAGTTAGATAGAGGAGAACAGCCAGGTTTTAATCTGTTTACGAAATAGCAGATGATTAGAGGTGGACCGAGTAATGGGAAAAAGTCCCACTAAAGCGGCGATAATGGCCCTTGGTAATATGCCCCTCAGAGAACTGTGGTTCTCTGTTCACAGGGGTCACTGTTCACATGGTTTGATTTGAAACTACATGATGCGAAATGATTTGTGACAGTACTCTACATGAATAGTTACAAGACAAATGTGTAAAGAATTAGTGCGGTGTGTTATTTCAGCACTTTCATTCCTTATTTACATTTGAATGATATCTATAAGTGCCACTGTTGAGTTTAAGATACTTTTAGATTAGGGTAGTTTGTTTTTTGTGTGAACTACCATCACTACAAAAGCATTACAGACCTCTATAACGAAGAACTAAAGAAAACATGGTCTGACAAAGCCAACAGTTTGAGCTAATGTACGGTGAAAGCTTTTTAGTGTTGTGATTTCCAGTACTGGAAATTAAAGTAATCTACTCAGGGAATTCAAATACCTCTTGATGAAATGAAAAGATAAGGCGCAGAGTTATAAAGGTCAGAATCATGGTGGATGCAGTCGTGGTGAAGGGCAGCGTCATGAGCAAGAGCAGATGAATGAAATGGTATACTAGTAGTTATGCTTCATTTTAACAGAGTTTGCCTCCCTAAGTAAATTGTTAATAAAAAAGTAAAACTGTCCAAGCTTACTTATTTGGCCACATACCAAATACTATAGAGGCTCACTTCATTGATATGGAGCCTGCAGTCTCGAGGTATAATACTGATAAGATGGATCACACAGTTAATGCACTTGCTGGGAGAGCTATGTGTAATCACTGGTCAAAGGCTTGAATTATCATGAAATTACTTAGAGGATAAATTTGCCCGGCCCACAGCAATGCATGTATTACCTAAGTCACCGATACTGGGTTAATACATTTGTTGTAGAAATCTTTGTGTAACCGGCAAGTCAAAGTTGCAGTCATGCTAACGAAAGAATACTGCATTATGAACCAGCTTCCAATAGCTGCAGGACACAGCCCCCACACTTAGAGCACTTCACAGGCTCCCCATAAAGAAAACAGCACTTTTCAAACTCCTGTGCCTCACCTATAAATCAAGGTCAGGATTAGGCCCAAAATATCTCCAGGATAGACTTACCACATACCTCCCTGACAGGAATCTAGGGTCAATTCAATTTAATTCAACTTTTTTCGGTTTCAGAAATTTAAAACCATAAAAGTTAACCCTACATAAAAGTTACCATAAGATCAACACAATTCATCACAGTTAAAATACATTTTCCAGCAAACCAAAAAAAGTCTGAGATAAAGTGCAGTATACAGGTGCCAACAATCATGATTCGTGTGTTAAACCCCCCAACAAAATGATAGCTGTATGTGTTTTAAAAGTGGACTTAAACCATGACCCTTATTAACGTTTAATTAAGACAAGCCCTAGACTTCACCGCAGATTTCAAGTAGCCAAGAACAAAAAAAAATGCAACCGTCGTTCAACAGTTGAAAGTACAGGAAAGCTGGGTGAGCCTGTTTAAAATTCATCCTCTTTAAAATCGGCACAATAAAAAACCATCCGGGGAACCTCATAAAATGTAGGAAATAGTTCAAAGTATAACAGATCCTGTGGAGACTCTCCATCACAGCCACGGGGTGCTAACATCTGCCCTCTATTGCTCTACCTTGGTATGGCAAGCAGGAGGTGAAAGAGATCCAGGCAAAACCTGGTCAATACATTTTTTTCATAAATAGTTGATAACCCCAGGAGGTAAGGCTCAGCTAGTGATGTTGTCTTTAGCAATAGAAATTTACGGACACTTGGTTTGCATAGTTCCAGCTCTTCCCTCTCCAGTTTTCTTAAACTGCCAAAGGACTCCCTTGTTAACTCCACATCCTGTTTGGTGATTGATTCTGGATTGGTATACAGTTCAACTTGTCCTAACCTTTCAAAGCTACGCTTGATGTATCTGAGCCAGGGTATACTAAGCGCATGATCAAGGGTCATACACTCTTTAAGGATCGCCTGGCTCAATGATAATCCCTCGCCCAAATAGATTATTAACCAGAAAATTAGGGGACGGAGTGCCAAGATGTCACTTAAATAAGGCACCTGTAGTTCCTCGTGTACCACCAAGTTAGATAGGCCATGGGAAACGCCCAATAAACGCTTCAGAAAGTTGTTCTCAGTTACCTGGAGATCATCTGTGATAACATGCCCCCATATTTTACTTCCATAGGAGGTTATCGCTACACTCTTAGCTTGATAAATCTTCATCAGTACTGCTATGGGTCTGTATCCCAGCTTAGATGCAAAGTTAACAAGCACTGGCGTTGCCAATAGGTCTCGCAGTAGGAAAGTTTGAGCTATTGGTTTTCTAAATGACATTTTATTTTTTTTGTGATTTACAATGCCCATATTTTTAACTTCTCGCATTAGGAAAGTTTGAGTGATTGGTATTGTAAATGACACTTTTTTAATTTATGTGTTGGTTTTGAAAATATCAAAATTAATAGCTTTGTCAGTTACAATGACAATAGTTGTAACTTTCGCAAATGTGACACCTATAGCATTTGTAATGCAATGTGTGTTGTATTTACGTGACTTAGATGTAATGATATTACAAATAACAATGGCTTTTAATTTTGTAAATAATTAATACTTAAATAATGGCAATAGCTTAAACGTTTGTAAATAAATTGTGTGAAGATTATGTTCAGTGTATTTTATTGTGACGAAAATCCAAGAACATTGCATTTGCACCTACACACACATATGTGTTGTAGCGCTGAGTGGTGTGAGGGTGTGAGGGTGAGGGTGAGGGGGTGTGAGGGTGAGGGCGAGTGGGTGTGTGAGTGTGTGAGGGTGAGTGAGGGGGTGTGAGGGTGAGAGTGTGTGAGGGTGTGAGGCTGAGTGAGGGTGAGAGGGTTGTGAGGGGGGTGAGGGTGAGGGGGTGTGGGGGTGAGGGTGAGGGGGTGTGAGGGTGGGTGAGGGTGTGACGGTTAAAAACAATTATTAACCACCCCTAAAAAGGAAACTTTGGAAGTGGTCACCACACTGCCATTCTTATCCATTCCCACAACAGCGCAGCCTATGTAGTGTGTGAGCATTCTAGTGGAGGAACCCTTTAAGGAGCGAGCCACTTTGTTATGAAGGTGACTGTCTGCATGTTTATAATGAAGACTGGGGAAGACTCAGCTTTCAGAGATGCCATGTAGGACGGATAGATGGACTTTTTAGCATGCATCCAATTATTATTTAAGAAGATGTTTTGCAAGTTGCATTTCAGTTGCTGGGCAGTCGTTTTCCTGGGATAAAAGACAGCTGCTCAAAGGCAAAATGCTTTCTCGACCTCAGCAAACGTATTACGATGTAAAATAGTTTTAAAACAAATTAGGAAACTACTCTCTCAATAAAGCTCAGAGTTGACTTTATTTGCCATGAAAATTAAAGTCTAAGCTTATGCAGATATCTAAACAAGAGAATGAAACGTTTACAGAAAACGTCTGCAGTAAATAACCTTCCCTGCACTGAGATTAATTTTAAACACAGCGAAGACAAAGTGCAATCCAACTGAGGGGGGGCAAGATAATGCAGCAAACATCCGATCTTAATCCAACCCAAAAAAAAAAAAAACAGCTTGCCGATTTCGATTACTGGCACGTTTATATACAGTGCTGCTCAGAATTGTAAATGCAGCTTTGTGAGAGGTGGTAGGACCAACAACCGTGTTAGGCGACAGGCAGAGGCCACACGCGGCGGACATCAAAGGAAAAGTGGGAGGGGAAAAAACTGATTAGCGGGGAAGCAGATTGCCTTCAAGCAAGCCCCTTTAAAGCTCTGGCGTTTGACGTGGCCAGCGAGTGGGGGGAGGAAAGCGAGTGAGGGGGAGAAGAAGCCTAAACCTATTGCTTTAATCCTGGTACAAAAAGAGAAAGTGCCGGTTTCAAGCATTTACTTTCCCACGTGGGTTTAGAATTGTAGCAAATCCTTTTGTGGCGTCCTCCAATTGGTTCTGTAGTGCTGTGTATGTCTGTCTGTAGTCTAACAGGTTACACAGTAGACCATGGGCTCACGAGGCGGTACAGTAGAGACTCTTATACGGGGTTCAGTCAGTAAGGAAATTGTGTTCACGTCACATGCGCTATCACATTAAACATACAAAAGAAACGTATAAAAACACAATGGGGAGAGTGGGACTGCAACGGTGGATCAGGTAGGGTTATTGGAGGAAGGACGGGCAGGGAGGCAACATAGAAGCTGGCGTATTAGGGAAAAAAAGGTGTGGGACTGCGAGGAGCAGTCGAAGCAAAGATGAGTTTGGAGAGTGTGGGGATTTACAAGGAGAGCATGGGGAACAGGGATGTGAGGGGAAGCAGTACAGAGTTGAGGCCTAGAAAGCACATGCAGTCCAATGGAGTGCGAAGAAGGAGAAGTTTGAAGTAAACTGGAAACAAGAATTTTGAAATGACAAAATGGGGCTTGAGCAGTGGTTTGCTTTACGTTCAGACACCGCAAAATTTACTCTTAGGGGGTGGGGTAAGGACGCCAGCTGTGTGTGCCTGTCTGGATCAGTTCATCTGTATGTGTGTACGAAACTGTCTGTGACTTTGTCTCGGTGTCGGCGACTGAGGTGTATCTTGCATGTGATCTTTGCCGTCCTTATACGAATCTCCTCCTACCATATGCACATGCTTTTCAGTCCGCCCCGACTGTACCATGTCTGTGCATGCCTACCCGTCAGTGAGAGCCATGGCATGTACGAATGCCCGTCCGTACCAAGCAAGTCTTATTCTGATTGATGCATTTGTGTTCCTGAAATTCCGTTTCGCTAAAAATGATGTATAAAATAAAAGCTTTCAGAAATATGTAACCGGAACATCACCACCAAAGCAAACCCACATCTGAAAATGCACAAGAAAGCAAAAATATCTAGCCTGCATCTTCAGTCCTGACTAAATCATTTAAAATAAACGCCTAGTGCAGTGAAACATAACAAAAAAGTTTACAGGTTTTATTTTCCATGGCGGGAGAGCCTGGGGCGGGAATGCGAGCGAGGGGAGGCAGGCAGATTACGAGGGAAGCCGGATGGGGGCGGGAGAGCCTGGTGGGGGGGCGTGAATGCGCGAGGGGAGGCAGGCGGATTGGGAGGGAAGCCTGATGGGGGCGGGAGAGCCTGGTGGGTGGGCGTGAATGCGAGAGAGGGGAGGTGCTGGTGTGGGAGGGGGGAGATGCTGGTGTGGGAGGAGTGCTGCTAGGGGAGGAGAAGCCGGATGGCGCGAATGCGAGAGAGGGGAGGTGCCGGTGTGGGAGGGGGGAGTTGCTGGCGTGGGAGGAGTGCTGCTAGGGGAGGACTGGGCTGGGCTTGGATGCGATGCGCGTGCATGTACACGGGAACTGCATGAAAACCGCGGGGCTGAAAGCCCTTTGGTTTGACTTGTGTTTTGCCGACATGAATTCTCGCTCCGCTCGATGCGCTTGCGCACATCGATAGGTCGCGAGACCTAAAAATGGCCGCATTCACCTGCACTTGGTCCCCCTTCTTTCTTTGTTTGAGTGGGTCCCATTTTATTTGGTCGTCCAATACGACCCCCAAATATGAAAAGACGTCTGTACGGGTTCCTTGGCCAAACCAACCCTGAATTGGAACGATTTGTTTGAGCATCTCCCCACTTGCATGACATAGGACTTTGAGTCAAATACTTTGTCACATTAAAAACACACACCCTCAGTACATTCACTCCCTCTCAGGACCTCACTAACCCCTCCACCCCCTCCTCTACTGAAGATCAGAGACCATCCTCTTCACCCAGACATGAGGATAGAGACACTACCAACGCTCCGGCCTATGCACACATTGCATTAACACCCTCTGCTACTTCACGCATCTCCTCTCCTCAACTCCTGCCTTCGCTTAGCTCCGTGGAAAGAAGCAACGCCAACTTTCCTTCCTTTCCACGTACTGCACAGACAACTCCAGTGACCGCAAGTAACACTGCTTGGGACCTTAATTCTACCCCCTCCACTCTTTCCATTCCGGTAGAACATCGACCCCTATCACTCTTAAGTGATGATAGAAGCAACAACTACATCTCCTCTTCAGGTACTGCACAGACACCCTCATCATCTTTAACAACACACAGCACACCTAGGGACCCTACTACTACCCCCACTGCCCATTCTCCTCTGGAAGAAAATCAACCACATCCCTCACCTAGAATCGATGAAAGAGGTAACAAATCTCTCTGCTTAGCACATACTACACCGCTATCCTCATCATTCTCTCGCAATACTTCTCGGAACCCTACTACTTCTATCCCCACCTCCCTTCTCTTTCAATCCATCCTTTCTCGCTTCTACTCTCCTGTCTCTTATTCCTCTGTTTCTCTCCCATTCCCTCCATCGCTCTCTCTGTTTCTCTCTCTGTTTTGAAGCTCCGCCTCTCACATTAATCTCGGGGACCTGGGAAAAGTGAAAAAAAGCTCTATCAGTGGCCCTGGGCTTTCAGAACTGCCTTCCAATTGGTCCAGCCTACCAGAGAAATGCCAATTGGAATAAAAGGCCAGTCCGACGCTGCTCCTGGGGCTCCACAGACTCTAGAGAGGTGGAAGAATGCAGGTGGGCTATGCCGGATCCAACTACCATCTCCCCCGAAGTATGGGTCTCTGCAGACCCGCACTGACAGGACATTACAAGACAGGCTCACAAGTTAGTTATACATAATTAAAATTTGCACCGCTATGATGCACCGATAATGACCAAGAATGTTGAGGGTAGAACACGCTATCCTCGAGGCTGAGCACCCATTATACAAAGAAAACAAGTTTCTACTCAAAGTTCATTGGTTTTATTTGCTTCATCCAAATTTTGCAGTTCATAAGTTCTGTCTATTTAAATGAATGATTCTGACATAATTCAATTCTTATGTAGCCATGTCATGATACAATTTTCCAATGTTTCAATACACCCAATGCATTTCGGGTCCATAACAACATGACCCTTCGTCAGGAGTCTGAAAATAAAGCGCAAACAGGACCAAATTAGTCACTCTCCAATTACAAAGACAACACAGTACACTGCACTTAATAACCAAAAAAGTAGAGAATTCAAAGTACCGCCTCAGCAGAAGGTTGAACGTCACTAACTAACATTGTTTACCACAAACTGAGTTGAGCATTTACCAATATGTCTCACGTACACATCTTTAAACATGAAACGAAAACATCCCATTCCCACTTACGAGTCACAGGACGCGGCTGCGTCTTCACGGATGTGGTTTAGTTTCCGCATTCATCAGCGGATGTTCACACAGCCAGAGCTTTGATCACGTGATCGGGACCGCGACCAATGACAGCGCGGACCAGCCGATCATGTGACAAGAGTATCTCGGCTTCGAAAACAATCGGCTTGAAGTGCTCCCGATGTTGAATCTCTAACTTTATGCGTGTCAAAGTACAAATGGTAATACACAATGCTGAAGTGTTGCGTGATCTGATTCATACTCAGGACATTGTATAAATTGAGACGGAAAACAATAAACAATGCATAATATACGGGGATCAGACATTATCGAAAGTCAATGCACAAGATCAGTGTGTTTATAAAAAACACGCATGTTCAATCCGATCGTTTAGCCCGATGGGCTGGGTTGAGTTCAATTTTTTTATCCAGTAGAATTCTGCCCTTAGTCTCTGTTTCACAGGATCCATGTCGGGGCGTTGTTGGATAGTCTCGATCACCATGAATTTCAGTTGGGAAATTTGATGCCCCATGTCTTTCCAATGGTTTGCCAAAGTAGATTTCATGTTGCTTAGTCTAATATTGCTCTTATGCTCCGTGATCCGGACCTTAATCTTACGCTCAGTTTGTCCAATATATGTTTTTCCACATGGGCATTTGATGAAATAAATACAGTTGGCGGTATCACATGTACTAGAGTGATATAGTTCAATTGGAAAACCTTTCGTGGGGTGCATGAATGTTTTTCCTATTAATACTTTGTTGTATTCGCACCGATAATGACCTCACATGCTACATCAGTGATGACATCAGACAAATGCGCACAATCTTCATGATCATCCATTGTAGGTGGCCAAACCCCTTTTATATGTGACCCTTATGTGCTGCCCCACAAAAATCGCCTCTAGAGACACCACTGTATTCGATATACATTTCTAAACCCATTATGTGAATCGATAAACCTAGAGAATCTCAAAATGAGTGCAGCACTTTAAAAAAAAAGCCAAATTAACTAACTCTGCAATTGAGTAAATTGCAGGCATTGCAGGCTTTGCAACCGCTAAATGATTTTGTAGATCTGGCCTCAAATACCCAAAGCATATTGTCACGTTTCTTCTTTGCATTTTGTAAACTCCTCGAAGGAGACTGCTTTTTTCTCTGGGCCCTGCTAGCGGTATAGATGCAACTAAAGACAGACAGATGACAAAACCCTCGAGTTTCCAGGCAGATGCTGATCTGTGGAGCTCAAAGACTGTTTTACTGCACCATCACGTGCAAAGACCAAAGTTGAAGAAGCATGGGAAGTAGACTTGGGTCTTTCGTGGCCTATTGTGCTATGGGACAAAATATGGGTAAAATTACGGAAATCTTCCAGGGCTGCGAACACCACTCAGACTTTGTTTTTTATTTATAATCGACTCTTACTTTCACCACTTACTCTCAGCAAAAGATATTCTGACACTCCAGATACATGTTGGACCTGCTCCGCACCTCATGCAGACTTCTTACACTTGCTCTTTGAATGTGCTCCGGTTCACACGTTTTGGGTCAGGGTGTGGTCTCAAATTAATATTATTTTTTCTTCTAAACACCCTTTCCATATATCTCACATTTTTCTAGGTAGTATCTCTCCTATATGGGATCACTGCACTTTCAGCATAAAAATAATTGACTTCGCTGGTTGCCGGAGTCCTCTGGTTCACACCCTTGGTCCGTCTTGTTTCGATCATGTGGCCTTTCCACCTTGAAATGTTTGCTGCCCACTACTCTACCACGTGTAGTAGCGATGACTAGGAAAGGACAGGGGTGAGCTGGTTTGCTCCCGGGGGACTACTGGTTAACGGATGGAGATGAGGACTGCCCCCAACTACGACAATATGGACGATTCCCTAGAAGGTTTATGATACCTGAGACTGTGTCGATTTCGTTTTGATGTTGCATAAATGCGTGTGAAGGCGAGGGGCAGGAGCCGAATGATTTGATTGACGGCTTCCTCTCCCCCTGGTTCTTTTCCTTTTTTGTCTCTTTTGTTTCCTTTCCCTCTCTCTATCTTTTCCTACATTTCGGGTTTCCTATTTAGGGCGACAGGCACGCTGCTGGGGAGGTAGGCCATAGCCTTCTGCAGGGGTGCAGGGTGGGGTGGGTGGGTTGGGGTCTCTTTTCTATTCGTTTTTCTTTAGTTCTATGGCTCTTTTGTATCCCTTTATCGGGACGCCATGTCTGTGCGTGTCTCCCATGGTGTGATTGCTGGTGGGCTGGGGGGTGAGCTACTTTCTTTCTACGGTATTGATTGCACATATATCATGGCTTCCACGCCCCACCCCCGATAGCGGGATCCTCAGTCACTTTGCGTGCCTTTATCGCTGTGCGGCGCGTGCAGCAGCGCGGCGTTCTTTTTTTTCTTCTTTATAGTATTCCCCCCCTTTTTTTCTTCTTACTTGGGTTAGTATAGAGGATGATTGTAACTACTGTTGCTGTTCTGGTTCCTCCGTTATGTATCAGTACAATACTTAGGTGGTCGATGGGCACGTGGGGGCCACGATGGGCACTGATTAGAAATATGGCGTCTATATTCTGATTGCTGTGAACTGTTGCTGATAGCCGTCTTTATCGATGCCTTTATGTCTTGATGCTTGATTCGTGGCCCGCTATGGTAACTTAGATGTTTAAAAACTGCAACTGATCCTGCTATACTTCCTATTATAAAATTAACCTTCTTTGATCCTGCTTCCAGCGGTCGCACTCAGCTTTTCTAAGATTGAACTACTTGCTTGCACAATGCTGGGTGACTGCCGGGAAACCCCTTATTGAATCACGTGCTTCTCATAATGTGTCGTGGCCGGCCTGATTGGTTGTGGGCCCGTATTTGTATGCTTCTATCTGCACAATAAAGGTTTTCAAAAATTAAAAAAAAATAATAATAATAATTGACTTACTTATTGCAGTAGCTTTTCAACAGATTACCAAGGTATGGAAGGATCTCACTAAACTCTCTTATCAGGCGTGTTGGTACGCTATATGTTATAATCATAGACTAGACACAACGTTTGTAAATCCACTCGCTTTGGCCCCAAAACTAAAACAGTTGTGGGATCCCGTCAACTCATTTTTTGACATGTGTGCTTGCCGCTCCCTGCCTCAAACTCCCTCTCAACAAGAAGTCGCTAAACCTCCATGAGTTCCCTTAGCTGATATATAATTTATTTTTATTTTTTAGCATAAATTCTATCATCCTTGTGTTTATCACGTATTATTAATTGTTGTGTACTTCGATATTGCTGGTTATGTTTGCAGTTCATTTTCCTTTTCAATGACTATTACACTCATTTTATTGTATACTTTTCTCTTTGCTTACTTATCCTTCCTTTGTATAAGTTCAATTTATGTTTATCAATAAAACTTTTCTGAACTGGAAAGACTGTTTTACCTCCTGCACAGCAGGGCCCTTTTCCTCTTTGTCTGGCTCTCCCCTAATTCTCTACTTACCATTAACTAAGGGTGTTGGGTGGTGTGCTCAAGAGCAGTTATGCGGTACAAAAGGGGGTGGTGATGGACGGGGCATCAAGCTTCCGAGGACCAGTTTCTGGCATTCCAGCCGTCTTCAGCCCGGCTTGCTTGAATCCAGTGGCAAAGTGAGCAAGGGACTCACGTCTGAGCATACCCTGCCACACTTATGGCGGCCAAAAGTGGTACAAAAGGGGGTGGTGATGGACGGGGCATCTGAATCAATCAAACACTACTGGAATGCCAGAAACTGGTCCTCGGAAGCTTGTTTCTGGTCCAGGGAAGACATGGCTTGGCAGTTCGGGCTGGACTGTTCCCATGAGGCACAGGGTCAGACTGATTTGCATATAGCCATGTCTGAACTGGGGTGGCAGAGTGGGCTAAAGAACGGTGATGGATTAAACCCAGATCTTTTGACTGGGTGTGAGTGTTTGATTGATTCAGATGCTCCGTCCATCACCACCCCCTTTTGTACCGCTTTTGGCCGCCATAAGTGTGGCAGGGTATATTCAGATGTGAGTCCCTTGCCGTGCTACCACTTGACTGGGGATATCGTACCTGCCACGCAGAGTTGCCGGGGCCTTGCCAGAACCTCGCATTGCTGCCAAGAGAGTTGGTTTCCCTCCCGCCGCCGCTCGAGTCCACCTCGCGGCCGCCGAGCGGAGGGAAACTACATTTCCCAGACTGCCCAGCGACCCGGAAGACATCTCTGGGGTCACCGCGCCCGGAGGCGCTTGAAATTGACGGCGCCCTCGGTGGAGCGGGGGCCGTGCTACCACTTGACTGGGGATATCGTACCTGCCACGCAGAGTTGCCGGGGCCTTGCCAGAACCTCGCATTGCTGCCAAGAGAGTTGGTTTCCCTCCCGCCGCCGCTCGAGTCCACCTCGCGGCCGCCGAGCGGAGGGAAACTACATTTCCCAGACTGCCCAGCGACCCGGAAGACATCTCTGGGGTCACCGCGCCCGGAGGCGCTTGAAATTGACGGCGCCCTCGGTGGAGCGGGTGCCGTGCTACCACTTGACTGGGGATATCATACCTGCCACGATGAGTTGCCGGGGCCTTGCCAGAACCTCGCATTGCTGCCAAGAGAGTTGGTTTCCCTCCCGCCGCCGCTCGAGTCCACCTCGCGGCCGCCGAGCGGAGGGAAACTACATTTCCCAGACTGCCCAGCGACCCGGAAGACATCTCTGGGGTCACCGCGCCCGGAGGCGCTTGAAATTGACGGCGCCCTCGGTGGAGCGGGTGCCGTGCTACCACTTGACTGGGGATATCGTACCTGCCACGCAGAGTTGCCGGGGCCTTGCCAGAACCTCGCATTGCTGCCAAGAGAGTTGGTTTCCCTCCCGCCGCCGCTCGAGTCCACCTCGCGGCCGCCGAGCGGCGGGAAACTACATTTCCCAGACTGCCCAGCGACCCGGAAGACATCTCTGGGGTCACCGCGCCCGGAGGCGCTTGAAATTGACGGCGTCCTCCGCGTCGCGGGACGCGAGCGGGACGCCCAGACGAAGCCTGGACAAAGGGCGGACAGTCTAAGACAGTCCAAGACTGGCCACGACTGGACTGGACCAGGACTCTAACACCATCAGTATCGTGAGTTAATTGTTTTTGTGCCCTGCTGCTATTGACTGACTATAGGCGTAAGGTTTAACATCTAGCCAGTAGCATCTCACAAGCTTGTCTATTTGTAGTAGGATTGTCTGCCTCCCATATGTCAAAACAGAAAACTCCTATCACCCCTGCCAACACTATGGACAATTATTTAGTGCATATGGTGGCAAAAATAAATAGTGGACAGAGGTCTTCTTTGGGGCTTAATGACTCTCCTCTATGTGCTCAAAGAGAAACTATAGGCTTGATTGGACTGGACTCTGATGCAATGAATGTAATAGATCTACACACTGTGAAGGACTGGGTTCTTTTGGACCCAGCGGTGCCAGGGCACAACACCTGAAACCTTCGTGGGTAACCTGCTCCGGCGTACAAGTCACAGAGACACGGGACACTTCCTTCGGCGTCAAAGAGTCAAGGTTTATTTACTGCAGGGAACACAGAAGTCACAGGAAGTACATCGAGTGTAGTTCGGGGAGACTGCTTCAAATTGGTTCTGTGGATCGCTCCTTTTATACAGTTTTTACCCATAGGATAACATGATACACAATAGTTTACAACCCGGTTCCCACATTTAGCTCTCAGAGGGGTCGCTTTGGTCACTTTGAAACACATAAGGTCCGGAACATAAGTGCGGAAACATTTGTCGGTTCCCAACTGTAAAAACCCATCTTCCCACCATTAGCAAATTCCAATCAGCAATAAAGTAGATCGAAATAGGAACGAAGACAGGTGCAGAGGAAGACGGAGACAGTGGGGAGATCGGAAAGGGTGTAAAAGGGGAGGTATCGAGAAGCACGAGATACAGGCATCAAAGGGACGTGCCTAATGAGATGCACGGCTGAGACAATAAGTCCGTGCGGCAAGATGAGCCTCGAGCGGCGCCATCTGCCTTACAGCAGCAACCCCCTCGTCATAAAGACACTTACAAAGAACATGTGTCTTCCGCAAATATCTTGGGAGTCCCAGGGTCGCGAAGCGGACAGCGTCCGTTCGCTGACTACTTGAGGGCAAGAGACAAAATGGATGCCGTATCTAAGATGGAACCCGTGGGTACAGATGAAAAACCCACGTAACAAACGAACGGTTTAAGTTAGCACAGCGAAACTGCGCACACTTACTAAACTCGTCATTTGCGGTTCATAGATACCAGACTCGACCATATTCGTGCGAGTAGAAAACACCACTTACAATTGTCACGGAACCTCAGACGCTCCTTTTGCCCTCATGTAGGCAAGCACTAGTCGGAATCACATTCGATATTCATCAGACCATCAAGATGTCGTTGTAGCATAGCTCTGTCCAACCGAGTCCCCTTGGTAACAGATGGTTGTCTCATACACGTTGTAGCACAGAGGCCACATAAGGCAGGACCACACTGCACACAAAGGCAACACGTGAACAGGAACACTACCACAACCCCGATGATCATCAGAATCTTCCAACCCCAAGTCGATATCAGGCCCCAAAACCATCCAAGTAGTGTCCAATCCCCTACATCCACGTGTATGGATTCGGAGATCTTATGCAACTTCGAGATGGCTTGATAGACAGTAGGAGCATTATCTGGAATGAAAATGCAGCAGCTCGAATGGATCACTTTACATACCCCACCGCGATCTGCCAAGACGACATCTAAAACCATACGGTTTTGTAACGTCATAAGTCTCTCCGCCTGAAGTTCTGTGGTGATATTACCAAGGGCACTGGCAGTAATATTAGCTGTCGATTCTACCACTCGAGTCAAATGTCTCAGGTTCCTACTATTAACCATAGGTCCCCAAAACGGGAGGAAACCCTTGAAAAAGTCTCCTGCCTCTTGACCGGCAGTATCCTCTTCGCTAATTACGCCTCGTACAACTCTAGTCTTATGATAATCGGCATCTACAGTGAACGTCGGAGGCAACAGATTTGCAATGAAACATGAGCCCATGAAGTCTGCGGGCAACCATGTGTATGCACGATCATGACAGATAAAGTATGTACCCTTGGCAGCCAGAAACACAGGGGACGGGAACATTGGCAGAACGTAACTTTCAGTGCAAGCACTTGCTCCAAGTGAGGCTTGCGAACCACGACCCACAAGACAAAGATTACCAGTGTGGGGTACGACCCATATTGGAGGCGAGCTTTTAAGCTGCTTTTCATTAGTGAACATACTATATTCCCCTCTACTTAGGACCCTATAGGCTTGTACCTCTTCTTTAGGGATAAGAAAAGGATCATGGATCTCATCTTCCATATCCTCTATTGCCATCGATAGCAGCCTCTGATACGAGGTAGGACCAGAGTTGGGGGAACGTTGTTCTTGAGTGGGGTGGAAACCCAGTGCGCTTCGAAACATTGTTTGGAATGCTCGAGCTGACCCTTGGGAACTATACGGTAACACCAGATATGGAATTCCCTTACCCGCAGTATGTGGCATCAACCCACACACCCAACAATTAGTAGTGTTAACCACTAACTGATGCTGATGGAGGAGCTGAATAAAGGAATTGTTGCGGAATTCTACACGTCTAGCCTGCTCGTGTTCCGGTAACATATGAAAGGAATGAGGAGAAGCAGTAGAAGTAGTAGAAGTAAGGTTAGGGTAAGGAGTAGGAGTAGGGGTAGCAAGTAAGAAGTAAGACATAGTGTAATACACCCCACCCGCCAAAAATGCAGAAGCAGTCAAAAACAATACAAACAATTGGAATATAAAACATTTGGTACGACTGAGTTTCTGCAGCTTGACTCTGTACGCCTGAGCTCCTTCCAAATCATTCAGCTTCGAAAATGCCATTTCCCTACGACCGTCCGCAACGTTTCTTGACGCACTTCGTTCTGTGCAGCAATAGTCAATCCCCAGGAGTTCCTAGGAACCGACGGCCTTTAACCTAGCGTCAAGACCTACTGTCCAGAAGGTAGTACGCGCGCGGCCCTACGGCCCTCAATACACAATATGTATTTATTTAGCACAATATTTCTCAGCTGTGGAAGGAAAAAGATACAAGGAAGAAGCTTGATATATGTACAAAACAAGTTTCAATGATACGAATGTTCAAAATTGATCATGGGAAACGAGGATATTGCAGTTATCAATTTCAGCAAAGCAAGAAATTTTTTATTTGTCCTTAGTGTGAGACCGCAAAGAATATCGATGTTTCCCGGGACGTGTCTGCTCGTCGAACAAAGGATCCGTTGAAGAGACAGCGTCCTGCTGATCAGTTGGTTGATCTGGTCTTGAGTCTTTTGCTGACAAGTGTTCAACAGTGGCTTTCTGCTGCGCTGAGGGTTCTCCAACAAGCTGCGCGTCGCTAAAAGGTACAAACGCCGGCAATGTTTCTGTTTCTGTTGACGCAATGCCTTTCCTCACCCACGGGTCTGCCGGCAAAGGAATAGGGACTCGCTTACAATGGGTAGCATGTACCCAATTTTTCCGCCCCTCAAGACGAACGGCAGTCCTCGTGGCCAGGAGTACCTGGTAAGGTCCGGTGAATCGGGGGTCCAGATTGTTTTTGCGTGAGAAGTTACGAGTAACCACCCAGTCCCCGGGCTGGAGCTGGTGGCCTGGACCCTCCGTCTGCGTCGGCAAGGCGTCGTAAACCTGTTGATGAATTAACCTCAGTTTAGCAGTCAAGTCATGTAAGTAATCAATCAACATCGGATACTCAAGATCAGAGAATATTCCTGGCCTAGGAACCCCCCACACATTCGCAGGACGGCCGAACACTATTTCATAGGGACTAAGCCCTATTCGGGAGTGTACAGTCGCCCTAGTTGACAGTAATGCTAGAGGCAAAGCGTCAGGCCACGAAAGTCCAGTCGTAGCCTGAATCTTCGCTAGTTTTAGTTTAAGGGTGCCATTGTACCCTTCAACCAATCCAGCTGACTGGGGATGATTGGCGCTATGGAATTTTTGATTAATTCCAAGGCCCTTACACACACTCTTCATCACACTTCCAACAAACTCACTTCCGTTATCTGACCACACGACTCTAGGCATTCCATACCGAGGAAAGTATTCCTTCAGTAGGATTTTCGCAGTAGACAAAGCAGTATTGTCTTTGAGGGGATAGGCCTCGATCCATCGGGAGAATGCGCAAACCACAACCAAAACGTATTTCAGGTTATTGCATCGCTCCATATGGATGAAGTCCAATTGGATCACCTCAAAGGGATACGAAGGAGGAGCAAAACTGCCAGGGGGAGTTGGGGTTCCTTTGCCAGGATTGTACATTATACACACCATACAATTCTTCACCAAACGTTCAGCACACTTAGTAATTCCATCATTCTTCCACACATCAGCCAGCAACTTGCAAATACCTTTCGCGCTAATATGTGCTAACCCATGTGCCATTGTCACAACGGCCAGTACATACGCATCAGGCAACATCCATCTTTTCTGATCCGACAAATCAATCCAGCAACCATTCACATCCAAACTTCCCGTACTTTCTTTCCACTTCATCTTTTCAGTGTCGGTGGCCTCATTCTGAATTGCTTTCACGCTCTCTATGGTATCTTCACACATATTCGATTCTACAGGCCACCTAACCGAACTCGTCACATACATTCGAGTGCTAAGGTTCCG
This sequence comes from Lissotriton vulgaris, assembly GCF_964263255.1. Taxonomy (NCBI): domain Eukaryota; kingdom Metazoa; phylum Chordata; class Amphibia; order Caudata; family Salamandridae; genus Lissotriton; species Lissotriton vulgaris. Next base: position 340,064,315 of record NC_141695.1, on the reverse strand, counting down.
GGCAGTCTCCTTAGCAATCTCATCTGCAAACGCATTACCACGACCAACATCATCCGTCACTTTACGATGCGCACTACACTTAACAATTGCAACTTGAGCAGGCAAAGTCAATGCATCCAAAAGATCGTTCACAAGCTGGCCATGCTGTATTTTCGTGCCATGCGACGTCAAGAACCCACGCTCTCGCCACAACCGTCCAAAGCTATGCGCTACACCGAAAGCGTACTGGCTATCGGTGTACACATTCACACGTTTACCTTTTGCTAATACACATGCTCTAGTGAGAGCAATCAGCTCTGCAGCTTGGGCAGAATTCTGATTCAATCTCGCAGTCTCAACAACAGTATTCAACGTTACAACAGCATAAGCAGTAGTCACATCGCCATTCGGCAATTTAAAACATGACCCATCCACATACAGGGTGCCATCCGGGTCTTCCAATGGGGTGTTTTTAAGGTCCACTCGACCTTTTGTTTCTTCTTCTGTCCGCAAGTAACAGTCATGTTCTGCTACTTCATCTGACTCTGCACTAATTGGTAACAAAGTTGCCGGATTTAGGACATTACAACGTTTTATCTGAATGTGGCTTGCCAAGAGCGTCAATTCGTACCCAGATAACCTCGCACTCGTCAAGTGCTGAGTTTTCGTTCGATTCAAAAGAGTATCGACTGCATGCGGAACCATCACCGTAAGCATATTATCCATGACCAATCCCGCTGATTGTCGGATGGAGACCGCAGCTGCCGCAGTTGCTCTCAAACAACTCGGCAATGCTCTAGCTACTGGATCTAAGGTCGAGGAAAAATATGCACATGGACGTTGCTTACCACCAAAAGGTTGCGTTAAGACACTCAAAGCACAACCTTCCCTCTCGTGAACATATAACGTGAACGGCTTGCTGTAATCAGGGGTACCTAACACAGGAGCCGAACACAATGAATCACGTAATTCAGAAAAACTTTTCTGACATTCTTCCGTCCATGGTAAAGGAGTTGAAACATCCTTGCACGTAAGAGCCACCAATGGTTTCGCTAGCAATGAAAAATTAGGAATCCACTGCCTGCAGTACGACGTGATACCTAGAAAGGCACGCACATCTCTCTGGGTTTGTGGCACAGCCATTCGCGCGATCGCTGCAATTCTCTCTGGGGTCAATCTCCTTCCCTCCTTTGACAATAAGTGACCTAGATAGGTTACTTCTTGACAACAATATTGGAGTTTAGAAGGTGACACCTTGTGATTTAACTCACAGAGATGTTGCAGCAACGACACCGTAGCAATTTTGCAAATGTCCTGAGTATCAGCAGCCACCAATAAGTCGTCGACGTATTGGATTAAAGCCGCACCAACCGGCAACCTAAACGCATCTAGTTGACCCTTCAAGGCTTGACTGTAAATCGATGGACTTTCACAGTAGCCCTGAGGAGCGCGTTTGAACCGGAAGCTACGTCCACCAAGAGAGAAACCGAAAAGGTCCCTGCTCTCTTCGGCAATCGGGATGCTGAAAAACGCATTTTTCAAATCAATCACCGAGAACCATGAAGCAGTAGCTGGAATCAGAGTCAGTAGCGCCGTGATGTCAGGCACAACAGGGAATTGAGGAACCACAATTTTATTTACCTCCCGTAAATCGATAACAAAACGATAAACAGGCGGTTTGGTAGGATCAGTACGTTTAAGAATGGGCAGTACAGGGCTATTGCACACGTTTCCCCGAGTTTCTTCGATAACATCTTTCTCGATCAAGTCATAGATGATCGCTAACAAAGCTCGTTCACCATCAAGGGAGATACGGTATTGGGGAATACGTGGCAATCGCACATTCGATTTCAACTGAACAACATAAGGGGAGATATCAAGTAGGCCCACATCATTTGGACCCGTCGCCCACAAAGACGCAGGAAGAGAATCCAATTCCGGTGGAAGCTTATCGAGAGACAAATACATGGGAGAGACTACTCTCTCTCCTAACGTAAGCTTTACACCCGCAGGAGAACAATACAAAGTTGCATACAAACGTTTAAGCAAATCCAGACCCAAAAGATTCTCACCACAACCAGTGGTCAAAATCAACGGAGCTTCGAGCTCACGAGGCCCAATTTTAAGGGGCAAAGGGCGCGAAACTGGATTGCTAACGGGGGCGCCAGAGAATCCAACGGAAACATTTGTTAAGCCAGACAAAGGTGCGCCAGGGAGTTTCGAATGCATGATAGAACTTTTCGCTGCACCAGTGTCCAACAGAAAAGGCTCAACGACGCCCGATGTAGCAACTGCGACGTAAGGCCCTCTCTGATCAACCGGAACTGATACCACTCCCTCTCCTTGTCTTTGGCTGTCCTAGTAATTACTATCGTCAGTTCCCTGATCGACGTAATAATCGTCTACATTGTACTGCGCAGATCGTCCTTGCGATGATCCACGTTGATCGAAACAGTTATTAGAATTTGATGAATGGTCAGAGCGATCATTCTGAGCACCACGACCTCTACCACGTGATGCATGCTGTGAACCACCACGGCCTCCCCTAAACGAATTACCACTATTACGGTCATTTAAAGCAGGACAATTGAATTTAATGTGTCCCTCCTGTCTACAATAAGCACATTGATTGTACCCTAATGAAGATCGTTGGAAAGAGGAATCATTACGCGGCTGCGATCGATTCGATTGCGACTGTGATCTATTCTGCTGAGGCGCATTCTGATTAGAACGCGGCGGATATGCTTGTTGTAACAACACTTTAGTTTTTAGCTCTTTCGTCTTTTTATCAGCACGGTCAGTTTCCTCTTTTTCTCTATTTTCGTAATATTGTGCCGTAGCCAATATCTGAGCTGAGGTAGAAACGGCCCACGCACTTTCTGAATTCTTCAGTTTATTGCTCAAGTCGGGCAATAAGTTCGATACGAATTTATCCACAAACAACCTCTGTCCACCCTCAGTACCCATATCCTGTCCACTATGATCAACGAATGCTTCCTCAAACCTCGTGAAGAAGTCTGATACACTCTCATCTTTCTTCTGCTTACAGGCTGACAACTTGTCCCAATTTACCCTCATAGCTGGCATAAGCGTTTTCATTAATGTAATGATTCTGTCAGGCGACGTCTTCCTCAGGGTCTGTCGTGAAGTTATAAGGGCCCACCTCTCGATACCTCCAATTCCGAATGTAATTATTACACAGAATCTTGGAGTGATCAAGCGAGGGGAAAAGGGAATTGGGAAGGGAACTGCGGGGAAGGAGATCTGAAAGGGAAAAGTTAGTGACAAAATATTCTGCAATTCTAAATTGACTTTGACCTTTGTATCAAGACTGAGGGTATTCCAAACACTAGCCTTTACAACAACTCTCTAAGCATCCGATAAGCTTCTTGCACAGTTATTTTCAAGAACCAGACTCTTTATTCATTATACTGCTAATTTTCTATTTCCTTGTGAATTGCGACAGATTCTCCATCAAATAAATAACATCACACTTCAGTAAATAAACTCCTTTACCAAAGTTTTGGAAGGTAACCTAAATAACTATCACATAAACCTCATCTGCAAAAATAACCACTAGGCCACATCGCCTGAATTTACAAGGAAAGGATTGCGCCTAGACAAAGTGCAATAGAAACAGAAATTACGTGGTTACAGATAAGTTTAGCGCTCCCCTGAAATGCCTTCAACAACCCTTGCCAGCAATGGATTGCAATTCTCGCATCTGAAGAATAAAGCATGGAAAGATTCACATATTTCTGTGTTTGAAATTATCTAAAATGAATTTGCAACTTTAATTATCACTTTAGAAACAATAAGCTTCTTTTAAACAGCTTACGCAAAAAAACTAGGATCTCTTATTCCCTACCTGTAGAGTACGACCTACTCTACTACTTTGAGGACCAAGACAGCTTCCTGGAATCTCCAAAACGGTTCTTCAGCACTGGAACGCTGGAAACTGAGCAAGCTGAGGAACTGCCACGCCCCCTACTACGAGCACCGAAAGCCTCCGGTGAAATCCCAATGCGAGGCGCTGGATCTGCAGGAAACAGGAAAGGGAGCAGAGAGAGAACACAGCCACTCCCTAGGAATCGTCCAGAATAGTGAGCGCTGAAGACAGGGCGTGGTCGCGTAAGTCAGCGTGCCTCCGGAGCTCACGCATGCGACCCGACAACCAAAGCTCACGCATTAGGCGTAACATGCCAAACCTCACGCATTAAGCGTGACATGCCAAATCTCACGCATTAGGCGGAACAGCAGCAAACAACAGCTAAAGATGAAACATACATGCTGGCCTAAAGCACAACAACCACCAACGCCCTCCCAAGGAAGACTGATGCATTTTCCCACATGGAGAACCCCGAATGCTGAGTGGGGCAATTTTCCCACATGGAGAACCCCGAATGCTGAGTGGGGCGGGCCCTAGACCACAAGCCACCCTAGCTCTGACAGTACTCCCCCCTCCCAAGAGTGGTCTAGGGCCCGGCTTTAGAGGGTGAAGGAGGTGGAAGCGGCGCAGCAAGCGAGGGGCATGGACATTATCAGCTGGCTCCCAGGAGTCATTTTCAGCACCATACCCCTTCCAAGAAACAAGATACCACAACTTTGAGCCCCGACGTTTAGAATCCAAGATGTTCTGCACTTCATATTCCCAACTACCATGAACCAAAACTGGTGCTGGACGAGGGGCCAGGGTCTGATCAGCAGGTTTAAGAAGGGAAGTATGAAACACTGGATGAATGCGTAGAGACTTGGGTAACAACAGTTTGAATGTCACAGGGTTCACCTGACGTAGAACTGGGTAAGGACCAATGAACTTAGGATGAAACATACTCTTGTGTTTAAAGTTCAAGTTCTTTGTCGACAGCCAAACTTTGTCCCCAGGGGCGTACTCTGGACCAGAACGATGTTTTTTATCATACTGCTCTTTATATTTCTGCTTGCTCTGTAACAAGCGACCTTGAATACGTCGATGGATATTTTGCATAAGCTGCACAGAGTCTCTAACTGCTGGCACACCATCCCCATTATTGGGCAGAGTCAGTGGAATGGTGTTCGGCACGTAACCATAAAGCGCCTCAAAGGGAGATGATCCGGTTGATGAATGAGGCGATGTATTGTATGCAAACTCAGCAATCCAAAGCAAATCTAACCAAGATTTCTTAGAGTCTGTAACATAACACCTTAAATATTGTTTCAAAGTCTGATTCAATCTCTCAGTTTGTCCATCAGTTTGAGGGTGATAACTGGTGGACATATTGGAAATGATCTGTAGATTTTTACACCATTGTTGCCAGAACTTGGAGGAGAACTGAGAACCACGATCTGAGAGCAAAACTGAAGGCAGTCCATGTAGGCGAACCACATTTTGCAAGAATAATTGAGCTAATTGACCAGCAGAAGGTAACTGTTTGCAGGCAATGAAATGTGCATATTTGGTTAAACTGTCCACAACCACTAGAATCACAGTATACTGATTGATTGATGGCAAGTCAGTAATGAAGTCCAATGAGATGTGCTTCCATGGTTCAGTTGGAGTTGGTAGAACCTGTAGATATCCTTTTGGTTTAGTGTGATCAGATTTACATCTTGCGCAGACTTCACAATTATTAGCCATCTTCATTACATCTCTTTGTAGCGTTGGCCACCAAAACATTCTTTGTATTTTCTCCACAGTTTTTTTTGGACCGGGATGTCCAGCCATAGGATGTGAATGTAACCAGTTGAACACAGTTTCCTGTAATTGCAAAGAGGGCAGATACACTTGCTTTCCGTGAAAAGGTATCCCTTCTTTGATAGTTTGGTCAATGTTGGGTTTCAGCCATGATTTCCACTGAGACAAAGGAAAACTTTCATGAATATTCTCCAGGAATTGATCCGCCGAGAGTACACTGATTACCTTGCCAGGATCGATAATAGGTTGAGGGGTACCTTCAAAGCGAATCAAAGAAGAGTCTTTTCTGGATAAAGCATCAGCTTTCTTGTTGTCTTGACCTGGACGAAAAGTTATTACAAAATCATATTCAGCAAAGAACATCATCCACCTGAGTTGTCGCGGTGTTAACATTCTGGCTGAACTCATGAACTGGAGATTTCTATGATCAGTGTAAACTGTTACTGTAAATTTTGCTCCCATAATGTAATGTCTCCATTCTTTGAAAGCTTCCAGTATAGCTAGTAGTTCTTTCTCAGCTATAACATAGTTTTGTTCTGCAGGATTTAGTTTTCGGGACATATAGGCAACCGGATGCATTTGACCAGTAGTATGATGTCTTTGAGAAAGGATGGCTGCAATGGCTACATCTGAGGCGTCAGCTTCGATGATAAAAGGTTTTTCTACGTTGGGATGCATGAGAACAGGTGCTTCAGTAAATGCCTTTTTTAGTTTCTGGAATGCATTTTCAGCGTCTGAGGACCATTCAAATTTTACCTTCTTTCTCAGCAAACGTGTGATGGGAGCTACCACAGCAGAAAAGTGATCAATGAAGCGGCGGTAAAAATTCGCAAAGCCCAAAAAACATTGAATGTCTCGAACTGATGTTGGAGTAGGCCAATCTGCAACAGCTTTAATCTTCCTGTCAGTCATTTTCATTCCAGTTGGAGTGAGGAGAACTCCCAAAAATTCAACCTCTCGGACATGAAAATCGCATTTAGATAGTTTACAATACAAGTTATGAGACTGAAGAGTGCTCAAAACCTTTTTGACATGGCCTTCATGTTCAACTTCGGAATCGGAATAGATCAAAATATCGTCTATGTAGACAATGACAAAGAGATCCAAAAATTCCTTCAAGGCGTCATTCAAAAAAAACTGAAAAGCTGCTGGTGCATTGCACAGCCCGAATGGCATGACCAAATACTCAAATAGTCCATATCTAGTTTTGAAAGCAGTCTTCCATTCATCTCCTTGCCTAATACGAACCAAATGATAGGCCCCTCTAAGGTCCAATTTAGTGTAAATTTTAGCCTTTTTGACTTGGTCCAACAGAACAGGGATGAGAGGCAATGGATATTTATTTTTGACAGTGATTTTATTCAATGCCCTATAGTCGATGCAAGTCCTTAATTCCCCATTTGCTTTCGGAATGAAGAACAACGGAGAAGCTGCTGGTGACTTGGAGGGACGGATGAATCCATTCTCTAAATATTGGTCAAGATACTCTCTTAAATGCTGGTTCTCTTTTTCAGACAAAGCATAGATACGGCAATTAGGAACACTAGAACCTGGTACTAGATCAATTTGACAGTCATAGCTTCGATGGGGTGGAAGGAGTGCCGCCTTAACCTCACTGAAAACTTCTGTGTAATCCTTGTATTTTTCTGGCAAAAGTGTTTCCTTTTCTTCTGCTGTGGCCAATTGACTTAGAGTTGGTTTTGGAATGTTTAAACAGGAAACATGGCAAAAGTCAGACAGGAAAATCAGTTCTCTCTTCCGCCAATCTATGGTTGGGTTATGTAAACAAAGCCAAGGCATTCCCAGAATAAAACCATATTGAGGTGCTTGGATAACGTCAAATTGAAGCTCTTCCCTATGTATTTGTTGCTTAGCATCTTCACAGAACATAACAACCTTAGAAGTTTGCATGGTTACTGGTCCACCAGCTAGTACTTTGCCATCCACTGCTTGGACAATTTCTGGAATTTCCTTTTGTTCACAGATGATTCCCAGGCGTTGGGCAGTCTCTAAATCTACAAAGTTACCCGTGGCTCCAGAATCTACTAAAACCTCCATCTGACATGTTTCACGAATTAACCTGATTTGCACGGCTAATCTGAAATGTGCTTTGTAGTTAGAGACACATGAATTCACAGAAGGGAAGGCAATGGTTCCCAAGAGATCTCCCTTCAAACATCTTGGGCCAATTAGTTTTCCGTCTTTTGGTCTGCTTTTTCCAGAGCCGCTGACTTACTAGAATTAGGAAACCTTCCTTTAGGCTTAGTCAAACAGTCCCTCACAAAATGGCCTTTTCGACCACAATAAAGGCATTGCCCATTCTTTCTACGATTGTCTTTTTCCTCTTTTGACAAAGGTTGCCTTAAAGTTCCAATTTCCATTGGTTCTGTACTAGTTTCAAAGTTTCCAAATTGAGGTCTAGATTTGCCTTCAGATTTCCAATTAGGTTTGTCTGTTCTCTTTTTATCAGATCTTCGTTCAGAGAGTCTGTGATCTAAACGCAGAGTTAGGTTAATTAGTTCAGAACAAATAGTTGGTTGAGGATCAATTTGCGCCAAAACATCCTTTAGATCATCTTTTAATCCTTGATAAAAGAGAGCTGCTCTTTTTTCCTCTGGCCAAGAAGTTTCGGCAATCAATCTATTAAAGTGAGACAAATATGAAACCAGGTCTCTACTACCTTGTCTTAGCTGAAGTAGTTCTCGATCTGCAGATAAAGTTACAGTTCGTCGATCGAAAACTTTTTCGAATTCTTCCACAAATCTTTTCCAGTTATATAACAGAGTGTCATCTTGTCTGACCAAAGGAACGGCCCAGTTTGCGGCATCTCCGGTCAAATAAGAAATTAAAAATGCAATTCTTGACTGTGGGGTTGGAAAGGCCGCTGGTCTACAAGCAAAATGCAATTCGATCTGGGTCAAAAAGATTTGCACCTTGGAGGAGTCCCCAGAAAAACGTTCAGGGGCTGCCAAAGGAATCTGAGGGGGCACTGTAACGGCTATGTTCGTAGAACCCCTACTAGCCCCGGTTTCTTGAAACTCTTCAGGAAGAGGAGTATTCTGCAATTGAATATTGTCTACCTTAGCTGCTAACAAAGCAGTTGCATTCATAGTTTCCTTTAAGTCAGCTTGCATTCGCATGATCGCTGACATTATGTCATTGATGGTAGTCATTATGACTTCACGTACAGACCAGGAGGAAAATAATTCGTGGGCTCACTATTCTGTCAGGCGACGTCTTCCTCAGGGTCTGTCGTGAAGTTATAAGGGCCCACCTCTCGATACCTCCAATTCCGAATGTAATTATTACACAGAATCTTGGAGTGATCAAGCGAGGGGAAAAGGGAATTGGGAAGGGAACTGCGGGGAAGGAGATCTGAAAGGGAAAAGTTAGTGACAAAATATTCTGCAATTCTAAATTGACTTTGACCTTTGTATCAAGACTGAGGGTATTCCAAACACTAGCCTTTACAACAACTCTCTAAGCATCCGATAAGCTTCTTGCACAGTTATTTTCAAGAACCAGACTCTTTATTCATTATACTGCTAATTTTCTATTTCCTTGTGAATTGCGACAGATTCTCCATCAAATAAATAACATCACACTTCAGTAAATAAACTCCTTTACCAAAGTTTTGGAAGGTAACCTAAATAACTATCACATAAACCTCATCTGCAAAAATAACCACTAGGCCACATCGCCTGAATTTACAAGGAAAGGATTGCGCCTAGACAAAGTGCAATAGAAACAGAAATTACGTGGTTACAGATAAGTTTAGCGCTCCCCTGAAATGCCTTCAACAACCCTTGCCAGCAATGGATTGCAATTCTCGCATCTGAAGAATAAAGCATGGAAAGATTCACATATTTCTGTGTTTGAAATTATCTAAAATGAATTTGCAACTTTAATTATCACTTTAGAAACAATAAGCTTCTTTTAAACAGCTTACGCAAAAAAACTAGGATCTCTTATTCCCTACCTGTAGAGTACGACCTACTCTACTACTTTGAGGACCAAGACAGCTTCCTGGAATCTCCAAAACGGTTCTTCAGCACTGGAACGCTGGAAACTGAGCAAGCTGAGGAACTGCCACGCCCCCTACTACGAGCACCGAAAGCCTCCGGTGAAATCCCAATGCGAGGCGCTGGATCTGCAGGAAACAGGAAAGGGAGCAGAGAGAGAACACAGCCACTCCCTAGGAATCGTCCAGAATAGTGAGCGCTGAAGACAGGGCGTGGTCGCGTAAGTCAGCGTGCCTCCGGAGCTCACGCATGCGACCCGACAACCAAAGCTCACGCATTAGGCGTAACATGCCAAACCTCACGCATTAAGCGTGACATGCCAAATCTCACGCATTAGGCGGAACAGCAGCAAACAACAGCTAAAGATGAAACATACATGCTGGCCTAAAGCACAACAACCACCAACGCCCTCCCAAGGAAGACTGATGCATTTTCCCACATGGAGAACCCCGAATGCTGAGTGGGGCAATTTTCCCACATGGAGAACCCCGAATGCTGAGTGGGGCGGGCCCTAGACCACAAGCCACCCTAGCTCTGACAGATTCGCTGGGGGAGATCAGCAATCAACTGATCGGGTTTAGTAGCAGCCACTTGTCCAGCGTCTGCCCCTGTAATGGCATTCCAATCACCACCTAATTCATTTGCGTGATCTTGGTGACGAATCTTAGCCCATACCTGTTGCGGTACGACATTGCCAAACAACATGTCGATATCGGCAAGATTCATTACCGTAGCGTCTACGAGCTGCGATAATTCCTTATAATACCCTGCAGGATTTTTGCGAGGATCGGGCAAAGATTGTTTCACCTGAAGCACTTCCGATCTTTTCCATGGGAGGTGTATCCACACTCTCTGGAAATGTGCCGGAACTGGCTGGGCAGCAGTATTATCAGCTGGTATCCAAACCGGCGGAACTTCACGCATAGGATATTGGCCAGACTCGTCTTGTTGCTCAATGTCCTCAACGAACAATGCATGAGGAATAGGAGCGGGACGAAGAGATAGCAACCGCTCAATAGCACGTCGGACATTAGTGTCGACTATCAGTCCAGTTGCGAACTGAAGCCGAAGTTCAGACAGGGCGGTCAGCACCTCGTCAGGCGCATTGGCCACTATCTGATCATGTAAGAACTTGCACATTTCGTCAAACACATATCTCTGAGTTGGTATGTTGAATTGATCAAACGTTTCGAGGACAACACGAGGTGGATTTCTAACAGGGTTTACCATCCAACCCATCGCCATATTGTATAGCGCAACACGTTCTCTATTACCAGGAAGCTGGCTACGTCTCTGAGGACCATCAGAACCAGCAGAGCCAAAAACAGGTCCGAGCGACTGAAAGAAGTTTGTCGCAATGGGAGAATTACGATTACAAGTAGAGGGAGAAGAGTAAGACACAGGACTAACAAGAGAAGGAGTAGAAACAGTAGCAACAACAGGGGTTAACAACACAGGAGCAGTAGCGGGAGCAGTAGCGGGGACAGGAGTATGTGGAAGCGGAGGAGCAGTAGGAATAGAAATAGACAAAGGAGCAGGAATAGTTGGAAGAGCGGGTGCAGGTTGAGGAACTGGTGGAGGAATAACAGGTGGAAGAACAGGTACGGCAGGGACCACAGGAGCTGCGGTACCCTGTACGTACGGAGGTGGCGACTTCATAAGATAGGACATTAAAGGATCCTCAACTGCCTCTTCCTTCTTATCCGACTCCGTAGGCAAAGCAGGATAGCATTTATCTATGGACATACGTTGTAGTCTCTCAAACACTTCCTTATCCTTATCCTCCTTATCACGCTGAAACTGCTCAGCTTTCTTCACTATAGTAGCAACAGTATCTCGCTGACTACGTTTATTCTGTCTGATCTCTTTCTGTCGGGCTTCTTTGCGCCACAACCGAAAGGCATCAAACATGGCCGGCCTTGATTTGCGTTCGAACAACTTTATTTCCAAATTATCTAAGATCGACGCTTCGAAGCTACCGTGAGGTGGCCAACGAAGATCGCCGTCTTTCTTTGTATATTTAATCCAATAATCGTTAAAAGCAATCGGGCCTAGCCCATGTTTGCTATATAAGTCATAAGTAGGAGTTCCAACCGGAGGTATCGGACACGAGTCCTCCAGCAGGGAATCCGCACCACAAGGTCTACAACAACTGAACAAAGTACTGCGACCAGGCATCTTGCACACTAGCCGAGTTTCACAAACTTCAAGGGTTACGGGATTTACCAAGTCCCAGCAAAGAACAAAACCCTCGGTCTTTGGCGGCTGCAGTCGTCAAACAAATACAACAACAAAGTACGCTAGCAAAGTGTCACCGACAAAAACACTCACACAGCGTTTACAACAAAAACACTCGCTAAAGTGTTTACAACAAAAACACTCGCTAAAGTGTTTACAACAAAAACACTCGCTAAAGTGTCAACAACCAAGAACTCTGGGAGCGACCCACAAATACTTAACTCAAAGATCAATGGCGTCCTCAGGAAGGCCCGTCAATCGTCTCGCTATACCAAGGTCTACGCCAGGCGCCAAAACAGGTCTACAGTCAGGGCAGCAGTCCGTCGCAGCCGTCAGGAGGCGGGAATCTTCGCGGGAAAAGTCTTCGGGCCACTTATTTCGACAACAGGATCGATGAAGCGGGGTGCACCTTCCCTCGGAGATTTCACACGAAGTTCCTCACGATCGTCGGGCTTGGACCGGTACCACTGATGCAGCCCCACGTTGGGCGCCAACTGAAGGACTGGGTTCTTTTGGACCCAGCGGTGCCAGGGCACAACACCTGAAACCTTCGTGGGTAACCTGCTCCGGCGTACAAGTCACAGAGACACGGGACACTTCCTTCGGCGTCAAAGAGTCAAGGTTTATTTACTGCAGGGAACACAGAAGTCACAGGAAGTACATCGAGTGTAGTTCGGGGAGACTGCTTCAAATTGGTTCTGTGGATCGCTCCTTTTATACAGTTTTTACCCATAGGATAACATGATACACAATAGTTTACAACCCGGTTCCCACATTTAGCTCTCAGAGGGGTCGCTTTGGTCACTTTGAAACACATAAGGTCCGGAACATAAGTGCGGAAACATTTGTCGGTTCCCAACTGTAAAAACCCATCTTCCCACCATTAGCAAATTCCAATCAGCAATAAAGTAGATCGAAATAGGAACGAAGACAGGTGCAGAGGAAGACGGAGACAGTGGGGAGATCGGAAAGGGTGTAAAAGGGGAGGTATCGAGAAGCACGAGATACAGGCATCAAAGGGACGTGCCTAATGAGATGCACGGCTGAGACAATAAGTCCGTGCGGCAAGATGAGCCTCGAGCGGCGCCATCTGCCTTACAGCAGCAACCCCCTCGTCATAAAGACACTTACAAAGAACATGTGTCTTCCGCAAATATCTTGGGAGTCCCAGGGTCGCGAAGCGGACAGCGTCCGTTCGCTGACTACTTGAGGGCAAGAGACAAAATGGATGCCGTATCTAAGATGGAACCCGTGGGTACAGATGAAAAACCCACGTAACAAACGAACGGTTTAAGTTAGCACAGCGAAACTGCGCACACTTACTAAACTCGTCATTTGCGGTTCATAGATACCAGACTCGACCATATTCGTGCGAGTAGAAAACACCACTTACAATTGTCACGGAACCTCAACTGAAGAAAATAATGATTGCTCAGTATTAAATGCTTCTATGGCACCTATTGTCCCAGATTCTGTTATAAATGTTGATCTATTAACGGGGGATGAGTTACGTATGTCCTGTGAGGATCTAGAGATAGGTGAAGAGAGCATCACTCCACCAACGCCAGTCCCTGCTCCAAGAGCAGCAAAAGGGTTCACTAAGGTTCCCCCCAAAAGACCAGGCTTGCGGTCCAGTAGGAAAAAACCAGCAACCCCCCCTAAAATTAAACATAAAAGTGCCACAGACGAAATAAGGGAGGAAGGGAATGGTACCGCAGGATGGGATGATTTGATATCGAGTAAGTTTATGGGCATGTTAGAATCCAAGATATCACGATTAATCAAACCTCTCCTATCCAAAATAGACCAATTGTCTGACAAAGTACACAAACTGGAGACCCTTTTAAAAATAACAAATGACAACATGGGGGAAATACCAAATTTGATCATGAGTAAAATGGATGAAAAACAAGCAAATATGACAGGGAAAGCAGAAGTTTTACCCAATCCATTTCAGATAGGTGCTACTAGATCTAGTAATGATCTTCACAACTCTATAGTTGTAGACCCTCCGACAACCCGAGGGAATGCTTTAACACCTGATCTTCATATAGGATCAAACCCTGTGGAGCTGATAGTGGAAGCCTCACCCCTGGTTCTAGTACTTGCCAATGTCCCACCGCTGAAAAAAGACCAGATTGAGACTTCTGATTCCCTATTAAATAAATCTTTACAGTGGTTAAGTAATAATATGCAAATATCTCCATGGGGCAAAGAAAAGCTGTCCGAAGATCTGCTAACAGCAAGAAGAGTAAAGTGGATAGGGACTAAAGCCAAGAAATTCGCTGGAGATTGTGTGGTATTAAACCTTAAGGGCCCAGATGTTTTACCAGACATTCTGCTCAATATTTTCCCCCCGCAACGCAGAACGGCAGAAATAATCCCACTTACGCTGGACTTCTTTTATAGCAGAAGAGGCCTTGTGGCAAAGCCAAGCATATTAAGGACTAAGTGGTCAGTAGTTGGAAACAGAAGGGCTAGGGGCGGACCCAGTTGCGATTGGGGGCTAAATCTGGAAAATTGCTTCTCGGCTTTATCCGACTTAAACAAATGCGATTGACTCGCAAGCCGTGAACTAGTCTCTCCCAAAAGGCAGATGATGCAAAAGAATGGAAGGGTAGAAAATATGATATGTACTCACTTGGTCAGCCAGAAAATAGGCAAACAGAATTCAGATCCCGTGGCATGTAAAAACTCTGTATCCGAAGAGCCAAAGTTAGTTACAGAGGGTCCTATCTGTACTAGAGAGGCGAAAGGGACCAAGATTACATTAATGGAGGGAAAAATAATAACAGCAGAAAGTGAAGTATCTGCAAACAATGATGAAAATGGCCAGCTATTGCAACAACATGAAACCACACTACTGTCCCTTGTATCTTGGAACATTGCAGGCATAGCAAGTAAGGCAACTACACCGGAATGGGCTGATTTCATTGACCAACATGACATCATTATGCTACAAGAAACCTGGTCTCCTACTCCAATCTTTCGAGAGGGGTATCTAAACTTCCACATCCCAGCAACCAGAAATCGTCTAGGACGTCCCTCTGGAGGCTTGCTAATTTGGATACGCCAGTCCTTGAATTGCACTATAAAACAACTTTCCATACCATCCAACGATATTATGGCACTCAACATTAGATGGGATAATTGTCAAGAGCTTACCCTGTTTAATGTTTACGCCAGGGGAGTGGCTAGTGGCAAATCCTCAGAGGTTGTAACAACTTTAGAGCAGAATATTGAAATGTTAACATCAAAAAGTCAAATAATAGTGGGCGGGGATTTTAACGCCACATTTGAGCCCTTGGGTGACGAGGATAGGATCTTGTCTGAGGAAGAGGACGCCAAGTGGGGAATACCCCAGTTGGAGTTGCCGGCCATTAAAAAATGGAGTACAGTGGCAATCCAGTTAAAAAGTCTCTGTCTAGCTAGAGGCTTGAGAGCGGCAAATGGGCGCACGCTCTCTGACTTAAAAGGGAATAATACGTTTGACAATGGCCGATCAACTAGCAGAATTGATTATTTACTATTGGACGTAAGGATCTGGAGTAAAATGCTAGATATGGTTGTAGAAGAAAGATTAGAAAGTGATCACAACCCCTTGCGATTGACCTTTTATTCCCATTATGATTCCATAGTGCACATTAATAATAATGGAATGGTGACGCAGGATGTTGCATGTTCGAATAACCTACGCCACCTGAAATGGAGAATGCTAATAGAGGACGCAGCAAAACTAGAGGTACTCAAAAAACTAGTAGTCGATGAAGTAAATAACATCAAGTCCCACCAAGGGAAGTCTAGCTTCCAAGACTACATGATGGAGGCCCATGATAACCTCTTTTCTAAAATACAAAGCTTCTTCATTAAAACAGTAGATCCCTGTAAGGCAAAAAAAGATCAACCAAGGCAAGGCTGGTATGATAAGAGCTGTGGGTGGCACGACTCAATCTGAGCTTGGAATTGAAAACAGGCAATGCCATAGCAATCAGAAGGGCTAGAGACATTTATAGACAAACCCAAAAACAGGCCAGGAAACGCTGGGATGAAGAAGGCTGGCAGGAACTGAAGGAGGCCTGTGCAGCAAAGGATTCTAAGCGTTTTTGGGCCATAGTAAAATGGGAGAGGGGAGGGATAGCTGCCCAACCACAAAATAATGTTGCCATAAATAAATGGACTGAGTTTTTCAAACCACAGTATGCCCGAAATCCTGCCCATACTTCTGATCAACCCCCCCCCATCCATCTTTTTTAAAGACCAAATATTTAATGAGAAGGATGTTAGCAAAGCATTGGATTGCATAGCGGGGGGAAAAGCTCCAGGCATGGATGGCATTCCGGCTGACGTATTTTTATCGGACCGGAATTCCTGGTGCTCTTACTTTAAAATGTTGGCTAATGCTGTGGCGATGGGAGGGGAAGTGCCCGTTTCATGGAAGGGAGCAGAAATAATCCCCATATTTAAAAAAGGAGATAAAACACTAGCCCAAAACTACAGACCCATCAGTCTTATAGATACAGCACAAAAACTGATGGGGCGCTTAGTCCAGAACAAGTTGCAACAATGGATCGATGAAAAGAACATACTGTCTCCGTACCAGGCAGGGTTCCGTCCACTGACTAGTAGTGTTGACCAAGTTCTCTACTTTATAACTATCTATTGGAGAAATGTCACACTTAAAAAGGGTTCATTGTATGCCGTCTTTGTGGATTTAAAAGCAGCTTTCGACCTAGTCCCTAGAGAAAAACTGTGGCAGACCCTGGCTAATGTAGGATTAAGCCAGGAACTCCTCACCCTCTTAGTTCGCCTCCACGAAAATAATTTCGCTAAAATCAGATGGGGCAAGCAAGGAGAAGTTACAGACCCTTTCCCAGTAGAACGAGGAGTAAGACAAGGGTGCGTTCTAGCGCCAACACTATTTTCAATTTATATAAATGGAATTGTTGACCATCTAATGAAATCCCCAAGCGATGCCCCAATTATAGCAGGCTCCCACGTCCCTGTTTTAATGTTTGCGGACGATACGCTTTTACTTTCACGCACGCCGAGCGGTCTCCAAAAAGTGGTTGATGCCTTTGGTGAATTCTGTGATAGTAGGGGCCTCGAATTGAATACTACCAAAACCAAATTCATGTGCCTAAACTATCAGTCCTCTTTCAAAGGTGTAATAAAATACAAAGGTACCCTTTTAGAGAAAGTGGATGCTTTTACTTACCTAGGCATCACCCTACAGGGAAACATGAAGTGGAAATCGTACATTAACACGACATTATTGAAGTTTAACCAGCTTGCAGGCGCAGTTGCTTTAAAACATCGATCATCGCTAACAAAGCCGGTTAACTGTGCACTTGAAATATACAATATGAAAGTATTGGGCGCCTGCTTATATGGATCCGAACTATGGGGGTTTTCAAATCTTGAAGAGCTGGGAAGCGCAGAAAACAGATTTTTACGAGGGCTTGTTATGGTCCCCCCAAAGTACACCCACAACTCCTCTGAAACTGGACCTTGGTAGAAAAAACATCGAGGACATAGCTAGACTACGGCCACTCTTGTACTGGAGACGCTTGATGGTGACCCCAGAGCTGAGCCATTATGCTGCAGCTCTGGCGGACGTTGTCAAGTTCGATCGTTTTCATTGTATTGAATGGCTAAAAGAACTACGGGGGCTTCTTGTAATGTTAAAGCTGGAACACCTATGGGGCAATCATGATGTGGCTAGTTTTCCTTCGAAAGCAAAATTGAAAGAACTATATTGGGAGATGGTGTATGTAACAATGTTCTGTAAAGGTTCCCAATCAAAACTGACAACTCGCTTTTGTGATGTTAAATTGTATCCATCATGCGAAACATATTGGGATATAATTGAACGACCACATGATAGGAAACTATACTTTCAATTTCGTATAGGAACATTACCAGTGAATGCTTTTAAAAAACACTGGTCTCCAATGTGGGATGAACACTGCTATTATTGTAAAGATCAAATAGAGCATATTTCCCATTTGTTGTTCTGCTGCCCATTATATGTTAGCCCTAGGCGTAAATGGTTAAAGCCAGTGTGCTTGAACATTGGCACCCGTAGTCAATCGACAGCCCTTAGAATACTAGAATCTGATTGTTCCACACCATTTGTAGTTGCTGTAGCTAAATTTCTTGCTTGGGCATGGGCAATCCGCATGCGCACTTTAAAGTCAAATGTAACAATAACATGAAATAGGGTTGTTATAATTCAATTATTCCACTGTATGAATTGTTTTTAAAAGAAACTAATTTTTAGGAATATTTGGAAATCTTCTTGTATTTTTAAATGTACAATATTCGACTGTCAATGTTTAATATGTATTTTAGAATTATTTATAGCTGTAGTATTTATTGTAATAGGGTTAGGAAGGATGCTTTTATGACAAATGTCGAATAAAGCTTTGAAATTGAATTGAGTCCCTTGCTCACTTTGCCACTGGATTCTAGCAAGACGGGCTGAAGACGGCTGGAATGCCAGAAACCGGTCCTCGGAAGCTTGTTTCCGGTCCAGGAAAGACATGGCTTGGCAGTTCGGGCTGGACTGTTCCCATGAGGCACAGGGTCAGGCTGATTTGCATGTAGCCATGTCTGAACTAGGGTGGCAGAGTGGGCTAAAGAACGGTGATGGATTAAACCCAGATCTTTTGACTGGGTGTGAGTGTTTGATTGATTCAGATGCTCCGTCCATCACCACCCCCTTTTGTACCGCAAGAGCAGTTATGCTGCTCCAGCATTGCCTACTTTTTGTACATGTTATGCTACCCCACCTGTGGGTCAGCCCACTGAGAGGCAAGCACCAGCTTGCTTCAATTGTGCTGGGGTGCAGGTTTCCATTGGCTTTACACCCAATGCTGCATCCAATCCATTTTGTGTGCAAGACTTCTGCAATGGTTGTGGGTACCTGCATCTCCCTTGACCACCAGTCAGGGAAGGTGCCATCAGCCTCTTTAGTCTGACCTAGGCTCCGGAAGGTGAGAACTGGGAACGCTCTTAGGATCTGCGCATTGCCACCAACTTTACCACCGGAGATCTGCCCTTCACCAACAACTATCCCCAGGTCACTTGTGCAAAGATATTGAATTGTATTGTAGTTAAATAGTGCTTACTACGCCAAACGAGGTGTTTATTAACTTTACATTTCACATATACACAGCTTATTATGTGTGCAACTTTTCCGGTGTTTCGTTTTTTTTCCTAGTTTTGTATAGCGCAAACTTGACCCGAAGGTATCAGAGCGCTTTACATAGGACCAGTTGCATTACACAAGGGGACATTAATTTTTTTTTGTTAGACAAAGGAAAATTATGTGATTTGTTCAGAATCACATGATGTTGATCGCCCCTGCCTAGACACGAACTCGGTTCCCCAGCTTCACCGTCGACCCCTCTAGCCATACGCCACAATCTGTCCCCAACACTGTTCTTTCTTATAGTGGTTATACTAATTGCTATTGTGGGTCTATGTTGAAATCACTCCGGACAATTCTTGAGGTGAGGGGAAGTAGTTTATTCAAGAGCACAGGAGCAGGTAACCCAACGCCTGCCGACCAAACTCCTAACTGACTGTACTAGAACATTAACTGTGGAATACAGAATACACACAGGTATTCTGGAATAAGGGAAGGGAAGACATAGAGAAGGCATGTGTGATCATAGAGTAAAACAATGTAAGTGAAAACATTTACAACACATCTTCCTCCTTTAGAGACAGAAACATAAAGCAAAATGTAAAAATATTGAAATGAGAATAAAATCACATTAACATACTAATCACAACAATAATCATTAAGATAAGCTGGTGGTCTACAATACCTTGCAATTCTGGAATTAACAGGCAAAGATGCATTTTGAGAATTCGAAGAATCAGTGGTTATATTGTTTGAAAGACAAGACATGCTCGAATCGGAGGCATCATCTCCACCATCATATCTCCTGCCAACTGGAAAAGAAGATAATGTAGAATCTTCCATAGAAGCTAACATGTAGCCACTATTCCCACTGTTGCAAGAGGAATCAAGAAGTTCATTTGAAACACCGTCATTGTAGACTAAAGATTTTTTCTGGTATAAAGCAACTCTTCTAAGATTCCATTTTTGCCATGGCAAGGAGTCGATGGAGGTATTCTATTATGAGTTTTTTTGGCAATATGAGGACACAAAAAAAAAAGATTCAATTTTTCACCATTTGTTAAAACAATATACTGAGGAAATACTTCACTGACACAAAAAGGACCTCAAAATCTGGATACAACTTTAGAAATCCTACTAGGTTTTACTTTAACATAGTCACCTTTTGAAATGCGTGAAACAGAAGTAATTCTTGTGTTCTGCAAGTTTAATTGACCTCCTTTCAAGACTAACTCTTTCATCCGTGAAGGAGTACGTTTTGTGCCAGGAAGTCTGCCAGAAGTGAGTTCAAAAGGTGACATCATTAGCACCATGAGTTGTAGTACAATAAGCACAGATCATCTCTTGAACCAGATCAATGGCTAAGAAACCCTTGGAGTGAGCCATCTGAATGGTACCTTTAACAAGTCTGTTGACTCTCTCACATAAGCCATTGCCCTGTGGTTGAGGGACGTAAAATGGCAGCTAGTGGAGATAGGGCTAGGCGAGGCTTGGGCAGCAAGATCCGCCCCTCCTAAAGCTGTGATCAAGAAATTATATTGGGATTGTCTCTCTCCAAACTACTCTCAGATCCAAGTCATTGCAATTCCACTGTAGCCTTTTTGGGGATCAAAGACGTGGTGGCCTACGAACCCTACCTAGACATGATTTCCATCCCTTTTGATCGTACCCTGTACTTTAAGTTCAGAGTGGGAACTTTACCAGTAGGTGAATTAGTTGCCCGTTGGAAATCCCCTAACCAGATATCTCCCTTTTGTGCGCGCTGTCTCACTCGTGTCTCACTCGTGTGGAGTCGGTAGCCCACATTCTTTTCGAATGTCCGGATTATTGTGCGCCTAGGAGGCGATGGCTCAAACCCTTATGCAGACTTTTAGGCACCCGGCAACATAAAGTGGCGCTACGTATTTTAATGTCTGACACATCAACCCTGATTATCTGTAAAGTGGTGTTGATTGATTCACGCAAGAAGGCTTTCATTATCAATGTAATCCTGTTTTAACTGTTTTTTACACTTTTTCCTACTGTTTTTTCATTTTGTATATCTGGAAATTGACTGTTTTAAATACTGTGTCTTATATTTATTGTACATGCTTTTATGATATTTTTATATCGAAATAAAGCCTATCAATCAATCAACCATTGCCCTGTGGATTGTATAGGGGTGTACGATGATGTGTAATCCTATAACCTGATAGAAAAGAACACATATTATGTGAGATAAGTTGTGTGCCATTATCTGTGATAAGTACAGTAGGATAGCCTTCTTCTTGAAAAAGAGATTTAAAAAATGCTATGGTGTTTTCAGTAGTGATATCTTTTACAAAAGCAACAGTGAGCCATTTAGAGAAAACATCAATAGATACAATTGCAAATCGCTGAGATAAGGGTAGTTCTTCCATGGGTCCAATGAAATCCAGACAAATACAGTGCCATGGAATATTGGGAGTAGCCAACTGTCCCATTGAAGAACCAACCGCGACTTTAAGTCTTTTCTCCCCCCTCCTTACATGTTGAACACTTTTCAATACATGAAAGTACATGAGAGTCTATACCAGGCCACCAAAAGCTGGCTTTTAATCTGTGCTGAGTCAGAGTTTGTTCCAGATGACCTTCATGGGCAATACTTATTAATTTAGATCTCAGCTCAGAAGGGGGAAGGAACTTGTCATCACGCATGAGGTAATTATCACCACAGGTTGATAATTCATCAAGTACCTTTAAGAAAGGAGGAGCAGAGACATGTAAACAACTTTCACGTCTGGGACCCACTTTAACCATACGAAAAGCTTCTTGTAGTATATGATCTTTGACCATGGCTTTGCACCACTCATCATTTTTTTTGTTTGAATATTTTTTATTCGTTTTCAGAACATATTCACAATACATGTCAGTATAATAAACAAATAAAATACAGCATGTGGTCCTGTAATCTTACAAAGACAATCAAATATGTTGATAATGCAACATGGGATGTTGCTGAGCAAATGAAGGTGACGTGTGTGGTGGAAAAGAAAAAAGAAAGAAAGAACAAAGACTGTAGAGAGTGCAAGGCCACATAGTTCAAAAAGCAATGCGACGTAAAGTCTACATATGTGGTGTAAAATGGCATGACTTCTCTGTTACGTGCCTCCCTCAGTCCATTTCGTACAACAGTCATAAGGTGTGTCTCCTGAGATAATCTTGTAAAAGGGGTGCTGTGAGATAGAAAGCAAATGACTTCCAATACAATATTCAAAACATCTTTAACAATCGTGTCAAATGTGAAACTATTGTGACACTGGAACTCAATCAACTGAGAGAGGAGGAGGAGGTTTGAGAAAAAAGGGGAAGAAGGTCTCCAAAGACTGGAACTTGGAAAAAGAGGAAGCAAAGAAATAATGAAAAAATAAAACAGGAAGTGTGCCTATATGCAGTCATGGACGTGTGTCTTCGGTTCCGGGGAGTAGTTAGCGTAGGTGTGTAGAAGGCAACAGTCCAGTCGCAATGGGGGAGGCGTGGGGGGTCAGCCCGTCATCAGCTAACAGGCTTCGAGACTTCCGTACCGGTGGGGGGTGGGTGGGGTCCCTGTTGTGTGTGTTGGTAGCGTTATCATGTGGCGCGGGTATAGTGTGACATGTGCAAGTACGAGGCATTAGGTAACCAGAGGGGGCTCTTAGTTCTCTGCCCTGCTCGCTTCTCAAGCCGGTCCGGGGGGGGGGGGAAGATGTCTAAGTGACTCCTTGGTAAGAGATGCATGCATGAGAAACTGCCTGGTTGGAAGACCTGTGTCTTCCGCTAATGTCTCAAAGGGAACCAGGGCGCGTCGGCATACAAGTCCCCCATCGTGTCCACCCCGGCTTGTGTCCATCTCTCAAGTGCAGCCTCCACCACCACTCCGCCGTCCCTAGGTGTCCCCAATAGCGGGAGCACCGGGGCATAGGGCTTCACAGCGCAGGTGAGTTTCAGGCTGCGTATATAACATTTGTGTGCCACTGCGAGGTGTAATTGCGACGGGTAGGGAGTCTCGGTCAGAGGGTGGAACAATGTGTGGATCTGCGTACTGGTCCAAATAGTGGCGTCCTTGGCAGTATCACGTAGGTTCCTCCCGCTCAGCCATCCGGCACCCATTTCAGCTGCGCTGCTAGGTAATAAAGTTCCTGATTGGGAACTGCAAGGCCTCCAGCATCTGTGGGTGCATAGAGTTTCGTTAGTGCTACACGAGGTCTCCCAGTGTTCCATATAAGGTTCCTGAGCGATGTTTCCAACTCTCTAAAGATACCAGTCGGGACATACACTGGAATATTGGCATAATAGTACAATAGTCTCGGTAAAACTATCATTTTTATTAGTGTGACACGGCTGGGCACATTAAGGGGGAGTGTTTTCCAAAAGGCCATCTGCGCCTGTAGAGAGGAGATAGCTCGCACCAGGTTGCCCTCTAATACATCTGGCAGAGCTCTATAAATGTAGATTCCGAGATACCGGAACGTGGTGGGTTACCAGGCGAGCCGTTCATTGTTAATGTTGACCTCGCATTCCTGCGTGTCCGGGCTGAAGGAGTACACCCCAGATTTAATCCAATTAACTCTGAGTCCCGACATGGCCTCGAAGGTACGAAAAGTGTCAGATAGTGTCCGCGGCAGGCTGGTCAGGTCCCTGATGTACAAGAGTAGATCATCGGCGTATAAAGAGACCACGTGGAGACCATCCGCTAGTGGGATCCCCCACTCTACACCTTGCTCTCTCAGTAGTGCAGCGAGAGGCTCCATCGCCAGTGAAAAAAGCAACGGGAACAGGGGACATCCCTGTCTAGTGCCTCTCTTAACTTGGATAATGTCAGACAGCAGTCTGCCGGTGCGTACTCGTACCGTGGGTTTCTGGTACAGTAAGCTCACCATTTCTATATAGTCGTCCCCCAGGTCATATTTCCTTAATACCGCTCCGAGGTAAGGCCACTCAACTGAGTCAAAAGCCTTTTCGAGGTCTAGCACTAGACACCCTGATCGGGGCCACCGCGGTGTTGCATATCTTTGCACTCGAAACAGTCTCCGGATGCTATGGGAGGTGCTGCGAGTGGGCACAAAACCATTTTGGTTGCCATGCACGAGGGCGGGTATCAAGGGTGGCAGGCGCTGAGCTAATGTGGAAGCAAGTATCTTGTAATCAGTATTTAAGAGGGCCAGCGGTCGATACGAGCCCAATTGCGTGATGTCTCTACCAGGCTTCGGCAGGGAAATGAGGTTTGCTTAGTTTCGCGTGGGGGGAAGGGAGGAGTCCTCAGCGGCCGCCGAGTACATCCTCAACAACTCAGGAATCAAACTGTCTGAGTAGGGTTTAAAAAACTCAGCAGGTAGCCCGTCAGGGCCTGGGGACTTGCCGTTAGATAGGGCAAAGATGGCTGCGTGTGGCTCATCAGGTGTGAGCGGAGCCTCTAGGTCGCCCTGTTGCAAAGCGGTTAATCCTGGCAACGGTATGTCAGATAGATATTCAGTGATGTCTACTAGAGGGACCTGCAACTGAGAGCGATATAATGCCCGGTAGTGGTCTACGAAAGCCACGTGTATTTCGCGTTGTGTGTACACCACATCGCCTTGGCCAGTGTGTACCGCTGCCACCGGTGCCGTCTGGTCCTCCTGCTTGATCAGCCAGGCCAGCAGCTTTCCGGGTTTGCCACCGAGGTGATGCGTGAGTGCTGAGTGGGCCGCGTAGTTAATACAACATAGTCTTTCCATCAAAAGTGTATGTTCTGTGCGCGCCTCTAGCAAAGACCCGCCATCGCCCTCCACCGCCTCCTGTTCCTTTCGAAGTAGGTCGGCTTCGATATGTGTCAGTTCTCCCTCCAATTGTTTCTGCCTGTTAGCCTGCGTGCCCAGGAAGTGGCCCCTAATTACAACTTTAAAAGCGTCCCACTCAATTTGGGGAGTGGATGCGGTACCATTATTCTCCGCGAAATAATGCGGAGTTTCTGCATAAAGAGAGTCACGAAAAGGAGTATCTAGGAGCAGAGCCGGTTGTAGCCTCCAGGTCAGTATGGGCGGGTGCGGGCGTTCCCACGCCAGCTCCAATACATGCCGATTGTGATCGGAATGGGTGCGGCCCATGTAATATGAGTCAGTAACATGGGGGAGTAATTCACTTGACAACATATACCGATCCAGTCGTACATGCAGTGTGTGTGCGCCTGAATAATAGGAATACATCTTGGTCGTAGGGTTGCGACTACGCCAGGCATCATGCAGGTCCCATTGTGAGGCCCAGTTTGCGAAGACTTTCATGGCCCCGTGCACTGGAGTTCCAGTCAGGGGTGGAAAAGAGCGGTCCAGTGTGATGTCAAGAATGCAATTATAGTCGCCTCCCAGTACCCAAGGGATCCCATGCCAAGGTGCCAGGTTTGCAGATAGCTGTGTGAAGAATCCTCCCTGGTCTGTGTGCGTATATGGAAGCCAATACCACCGGCTGCCCATCCAGTCTGGCCTGGACGATTACGAATCTACCCTCCAGGTCTATGTGGGAATGTGTGACTGTAAAGGGAGTCCCGGGCCTCACCCATAACAGCGCCCCTCTAGCATAAGAGGAGTAACCTGTGGCATAGAGTTGTCCTCGCCACCTGCTGCGCAATGTTTGTGTCTCCACCCCGTTCAGATGTGTCTCTTGTAGGAGTGCGATATGGACATGATGGCGCTTAAGGTAGGAGTATATCTGGTATCTGCGTGACGGTGTGTGGATACCCCTTACATTCCACATACATATTTTGATTGCTGACATTTTATCACTTTAAGTAACCCCCCTACCCACACCCTGCCACCGCCCCACAACGAGTAGCTGCTCCTGCATTCCCCGTGCTCCCCTACTGTGGATTACCAAAGACACATCCATCGATGCTTGCAATGAATACACAATTAAACGAAAAAATTCCAGTCCAATCAATGCAATAGGCCATAAAAAACAAAACCAATGGAAAATGCCAAAAGGTCGACTGCTAAACATGCCGCCGTCCAAACTCTCTAATGAGATAGTCAACATCGAAATTCAGGGGGGTCGCTGTGCACTGGGCACGGCTGTGGTATTACAGCAGCTTGGTAAGCGAAGGAGGCTGCGCCCTCCCCCAGGTATCGCGGATCGAACACAGTCAATGCAATATATGTCACCCAATTCAATAATCTTTATTTTGTTGCAATTGCACCATAAAAGATATACAAAATACATAATATACATGACCACAATATTATCGATAAATGTACAAAGATATACAACCAAGAAAAGTGCTGGTGCATGACCAAATGATTACCATAACCCTTCACAGCTAAATCATGAGTTGGGGCTTGAAACACACATCAATAAATATAGTTAAAAAATTGTTAAAATATTTACAAGGTTAAAAAAGCATTAAATTGGATTATAACTGCCAGTTAACAATTCTCACTACATAGGCTTAAAATGGCAGAGACAATTTTTGTCTAATGAATTTTACAGCCAAGAGAAATCTACTGATGCCAAACACAATTACTTGACTTGTCAGTCTATAGCTGCGCGGCACGTTGCATATACTTCACCCAGAGTGAGGTGCCATCCGGGGGCCGATCGGGCCCTGCCTGTCCCCATGCAACCGAGACGACCGTAGCTGGGTCCCAGCAAACATGGGCATCAGAAAGTCACTATTAGCATAGCATCTCGCAAAAGTCAGGCACCAAGGGTCAGTACTCACTGCGTTCTGCGTCAATGGCCATGCATCCAGAAGGCTCTCATGTCCTGGGTGTCGTCAGGGCCTATGCCTGACAGGAGTCCGGGCAAACAAGGTAACCAGGATGTCACAGGTCTGGCGTGCCATGCCAGCTGATGTAGCCAGCCAATCAACGGAGCTAGTCCGCCGTCTGTGGTGTGACATCTGGTTGCTCCATTGACATCTGTGAGTCGGACAGTCCATAAATAGCCTCCTCATCACTAGGCATATCTCGGGGACTGGCGTCCGGAGCAGTATCAGTGGTTGGGGAGGAGCTGAGCTCCGCCAGCACTTGGAGGGCATCCTGTTGTTCTTGAAAGATGAGTTCCGCAGAAGGACTGATGTCTGTCGTCGCCCGCGTCTGGCGGGCCGGCGACGGCCTGTTTCTTCGGCGTCAACGAGGTCCGCGGTTGCGTGGCATTGTTGACGGTCTTGATCCCCGTCAGGGCGTCGCGCCCGTCCCGCCGTCCAGCCAGGCTTCAGCTTCCTCTGGGCTGTTAAAGAAGTGCGTTTTGTCCTGCGCCACCACTCTCAGTCTAGCAGGGAAAAGGAGGGAGTACTTGAGATCTAGCTGGCTGAGGCGTTGTTTCACGGCAAGGAAGGAGTGTCTTTGGCGCTGAACCTGGATCGTGTAGTCGGGGAAGAACATTATTTTGGTGTTGTCAATGTGGACATCCTGGAGCCTTCTGGTTTCACGCAAGATGGAGTCGCAGTTGCGATAGTTCAGAATCCGTAGGAGCAGCGGCCTAGGATTAGATCCTGTGGGGAGCAGTCTCGTCGGCACGCAGTGGGCCCGTTCCACGGCAAAGTGTGGTGATAGTGCGCCCTCTGGTAGTAGGGCCTTTAGCCAGTCCTCCATGTGCAATGCAGGCTCCTTCCCTTCCCACCGCTCCAGCACACCTACGACCCTCACATTGTTTCTTCGTGCCCGCCCTTCCTCAACCTTAGCGCGGTCCTCTAGGAATTCGACCCTGTTGAGGAGGCCTCGCACCTGCCTGTCAGTCTGGGTGACAGGGGGCTCAAGTTCTGTCACAGCTCCCTCCATGGTGGTAGTGCGTTCCGCCAGTTTCTTATGGTCGGCGCGCAGGTGTGTGAGATCAATTGCGACACTGTCTATTTTGGTCTCAAGAGACGTGCGGGTGAGTTGGACTGATTCCTCCAGCCTCTCCATAGCAGCCAGCATGGTGTCAAGCTCCGCCGCCATTTGTAAGGCATCCGCTGTTTTCGACAGCTTTTCCATCTTCCCTTTCAGTTGCACGCCTCCTGTGCCAGTCCTTGTTCTAACACCCCCAGACATGAGCAGCCTGACAGATAAGCAGACTGCGCCCTCTACAACAATGTCCAGCGGCTGGTTGGGTTCCAGCAGGCAGCTCAGGCAGTGCAAAGGGGGAGGTGCACCAGTGCGGGGGGATTGCAGGGAAAATCGTTTCACCTGGTATGGCCGCTGTGTCTCCTCTCCGCCATGCACCTCCAGGGCTAGGGGGTCACTGTCTCCACTCTCAGGGCCGGCGAGGCAACAATCAGCTCCGTATGACGAAGGCCGTCCGCGGCGGCTCAGGCACCATCCGCAGACTAGTGTTAGCTCCCCGGCACAACTCTGGGGCTTGCAGTCAGTGGCTTTACTGCAACTGCTCCATGCTGACAATGACTCGAGTCCAAAGCCAGCGCCGGTCTGAGTCGCTGTGGCGGTCGTACTCCACAGATTACGCGCCCCCGGTCAAATGCACGCTCCACTCCTATCTGACCACGTCTTGGGGCCAAGTCGGCAGGCGCAAACTGCGGCCTCCAGTAGACTGGTCCGCAGGTGATGCGTCCTCTTCCCACGACGTTGTGCGATCACCTCGATTATGAGGCACTAGTGGTCTGGTGCACTGTGTTTCCAGGGTGAATGGTAGTAGGCCGTCGATGCCAGCGTCCGGGTCCCCACAGGCTACGGCAACGAGTGTCCCCGCCTACTCCAGCACCTCGGGGCAGTCGTCTCCATTTCGCCCATCAGGCCGCATCTCAGGCCTAGCTCGCTAGTCCACGCCCCGACCTCTCCTAAACGCTTCTGCCGGCTAGGCGGCTGGGTGCGCGGCAGAATCGTCCCAGTATTCCACGGTGTGGCAGGGGACCTCCGATCGGTCCCAGATTCACCAAGGTGGCTATCTATGGCCCGCCAGCCCTCCGTCTGAAGTTTGAGCTGTGTTCGGGTAAATTTGGCGGAGTATGGGCCTGGGGAAGGGGAGCTCGGGCCGGAGCTCTACCCTAGTATGTCTTCCACCATTGCGTGCTTAGCCACGCCCCCTTTGCACCACTCATCATGTGTGAAATATCCTTCACAGACTAACAAAACATCATGGACCCAAACGATAGCTTCATCTTCACTTTCCAAATTGAGAGAACCATCATCAAGCTTTCCACCTTTGATTGAAAGTCTGGATAGACAGTCTGCTTGGAAGTTGCGCCAACCCTGAACATGTGAAATTTCATATTGATACTCAAGAAGTTTGGCTGCTAACCTGGCTAACCTGGGGGAACCCTTAACTGCACCACCAGGGGACAAAATGTGAACTAAGGGTTTGTGGTCCGTTTTAAGGAGAAATCTAGTGCCCCACAAGTATGTGCGGAAATACTGCACACCACAAGCAGCCGCCAGTGCTTCCTTTTCGATGACAGAATAATTCTGTTCAGAAGAGGTAAGGGTGCGAGAAGCAAAAGCAATTGCTCGCTCCCCATCAATAAATTTCTGCATAAGAACAGCACCTAGTCCAGTGGCACTAGCATCAACCATTAAAATTGAGGTAAGTTTAGTGTCAAATGGAGCTAGAACGTTGGCTTCACAAATATCTTTCTTGATTTGAGTGAAACATGAATCTTGATCACTGCTCCACACAAATTTTACTCCTTTTTTGATCAAAAGTCTAAGTTGCGCAGTCTTGTC
Source organism: Lissotriton vulgaris (assembly GCF_964263255.1). Lineage (NCBI taxonomy): Eukaryota > Metazoa > Chordata > Amphibia > Caudata > Salamandridae > Lissotriton > Lissotriton vulgaris. The sequence goes on along the minus strand of NC_141695.1, from coordinate 340,034,630 downwards.
AGAAAATGTTTTAACAAATTTTGAGTAGTATTCTATCAGTCCTATGAATGACCTAAGTTGGTCTTTGTCGGTGGGACATGGGGCAGAATGAATAGCTTCCAAGAGATCTTTCTTTGGTTTGACCCCTGATGGTGATATTTCATGACCAAGATATTCTATATGCTGCACGAGAAAAGAACACTTTTCCTTACGTAGAGTAAGGCCGGCATCCAAGATTCTGTGCAGAACATCTTTGAGTATCAGATTATGATCAGCTATAGAATCATCAAAAACAAGAATATCATCCTGGAAAAATATTACTTTCTGTATCCCTTTAAAAATTTCTGTGACCATGCGTTGAAACACGCTGGCTGCTGAAATTAAGCCAAAAGGAAGGTTTGTGAATTGATCAATACCCTCTGTGGTTGTGAATGCAGTGAGATGTTTAGATTCATCATTGAGTCTTATTTGATGGTACGCACTCTTTAAATCTAACTTAGAAAAGAACTTTGCACCCTGTAGAGTGGATACCAATTCTCCAATGTTTGGCAAAGGAAAAGTATCAGCAACTACACATTTGTTGAGTGATCTTAAGTCTACAAAACATCTCCATTTTCCGTCCGATTTCTTTGTGATCACAACCGGAGACACCCACAAAGATGCCTCAACAGGCTCTATTGCACCACTTTGTAACATTTCATCTAGCAAAGTTTTTACTTCATGTCGAATTGAGAGTGGGATCCTCTTAGTTTATGTTGAATAGGTAAACTATTTTTTTAACTGAATAAAATGTGAATAGCCTCTGAGTCCCCTTAATTCATCTTTGAATTCACTCAAAATGTCATCTACAAAGTGATCTTCAATAACCATGACCTGAGTGGGTGCTCATGGATTAATAATGATATGGAGATAATATTGATGAACCAACCTAGTATGGGAGGTGCATCAATTGAAACATATTACCAAAAGTGGACCTGTTTTCAAATGCAATATTTGATTCAAAGTAACCAACAATGTCAGTAGTTTCACCCTGAAAGCTTCTTAGAGAAATGTCACTTTTACCCAGCACTTTGTTACTCCAAAGACTGTCCATAAGTGATTGAGGGATGATAGTATATCTTGACCCTATGTCAACCATCAGATACACTTCACGTCCATCAATTATGAACAAAGCTTTAGGTCTATTTTGTCTTTTATCATCTTCTCCAACAACATTAATGTCATCAATTGCTAGAAGTCTGTCTCTCTCATGTTTGATTTCCTGAGTATAATCTTGAACGACTGCTATTTTCTGTCGGTTTTTAGTTTTACACATTTTAGAGAAGTGTCCTAGTCGACCACATTTGAGACACTCTTTAAAAGTAGCAAAACAGAATTTGGCTTCTGATGTGTGACTATTACTGCCGCACCGTGAGCAAAACTTGTTAGAAGGAGGATTCTTTTTTGTAATTGGTCTGAATTTGGTCTTCACAACCGCAACAGATTCTTCATAGGATGACTCGCTTTCGCCACCACATTTTTCAGAGACTTCAGAAACGTCTTGCTGTGAGTTATTTTTCTTTTGTATATCTATTGCTGTCATGCAGCTTTCAGATTCTTCTATTACTTTTGCCAGATCAATGGCCACTTTTAGGGAAGGATTCGTTGCTGCCCATAATCTTTCCTGAATATTTTTGTTAGTACACTGTACTATTAGTTGGTCTCTAATGAGTTCGTCATTCATGGCCCCAAATTTACACTTGATAGACAATTCTCTGAGATGAGTTACAAAATCATCTATAGATTCATCAATCTTTTGGCGTTGTGTATAAAGCTTGTAACGATTCATTACCAGATTTTCTTCTTTTGAGAATCACACTTCTAATCTGCAGATGGCCTCTTTGTATTCATCAGGCATAGGCTGCCCATTGGCTTGCAAAGCTTGAGGAAGAAATCTACATACTCGCTGACCTTCCTTTCCTAGAGTGCTCAACAGAATTGCTTTTTTTCTTTTTCCAGAAAATTCTTCTCCATCAAGAGCTTCTAAATAGTTATCAAAAATGATGAACCAGTCCTCCCACGGTATTGGGGGATTACCTGGTTCATTTAAAAATGGTGGAGGAAGAGTAACAGTCACTTGTTTCGCCATGAGTGGGAATAAGAATATACAGCAGGTAAGGTTAAACACAATAATGTCAAAAAATGCAGTTGTGTAGAATTGGATGAGAATAGATGACTTTAAGAACTGACTCGGTGGAAATATAACAATAAACAAGAATGTCACATCATTTTGGAATCGAAATTGTGTATATTGTTGTAAATGAGCACTAATAGTGCATACCTGTAGTCCGATGAAACTGCTCAGACCAAACAGTGTGTAAAATGGTTAATTCCTTAGAATTGTTGAGTTAAAGGCACGGGTGTGCGCATCACCGCAATCGCGCTGTAAATCAAAAAACTAACTGGTATCGTGTTGTTCATTCACAGGTGCATAGTAGTATTGACAACATTTTTTTTTTTTTAAATGGCCGCTCGCATTCGTGCGTGAGGCTTGGAATGCACGCCTGACATGCAGAACGTCAAGGATGAGGTGAAAAAGCCGTGCGCGGTGAAGAAGTTGTGGGAAAGCCTGGCAACTATAGATGATGCTGTGGTTAGGAATGTTGAGCGTAGTAGAATGACGCTTCCATAACCATGCAAACATGTTGTCTGGAGTTAGACGCAGCTACGGGGTTGCGCGCGCTACTCACAGTTGATGATGTCATCAGACTTCAAAACAGCTCACTGGCAGAGAGAGAAAAACCGCTGTTCTATGTCACCCGACAAAGGACATCCTGCCCCTGACCCACAGCAAAAGTGTCATCGGAAATGAGAAACTAGAAGCTACACATGTGAGGCCTGTGGTCCTTGTAGCCACCAAGGAGCAAGCTAGTCTGCTTAACAGCAGAAGACAAAACTGCCAGCCTGCACCGGCTAAGTGTGGGACATAAGATTTGAGGTTAATGATCATGCTTCAAAGCAGGCCTGGTATGTGAAATAACACTGAAGGAGACTAACTACTGATCAAACATTCTACAAGAGTCTCTGCTGTGTGTGCCCTTTCAGTTGAGACATGACATTTTAAGCGGGTGTCTGAAATGTTCCTTAGAGAGATGCAAGAATTCAAAATTAAAGTGATTTTTCTGACCATTACTTAAACACACCATAAGCCATACACGGGTAAAGGCAACTTCCATCTTCAACCAAGAGGGGAGAGCCACAAATGTGCAAGCCAGACCCAGAACAAAGAGAGTCCTGGTGCAGGAGCAGTTCTGCTTCAGATGTTGTTCAGTGGGCTCCAACCCAATGAATCTGCTGCAATTGCCAATGAGATTTAGACCTGCCTCTAAGTGAGCCACAGGGAATAGACAAAGACATCTGGGATGGTAGTACCCAGAGATCTTTAAATACAGAGGGCCCAAAGACAGGCAGGCTTGGGCAGCATCCAAGAGGTTGGTGCAAATGCAATGGTTGACATGGTTTGGCAGTTCGGGCTGGACGGTTCCCATGAGGCACAGGGTCAAGACGGATTTTCATATTGGCCATGCCTGAACTGGGGTGGCGTGGTGAGCAAAATAACGATGGATTAAACTCAGATCTGTGACTGGGGGTGAATGTTTTGCCAATGTGCAACATTCCGTCCATCACCTTGTGTGTTTTGCTGTTCGCCCTATGTGGGAAGGGTATGCCCAGACGTGGGTCCCGTGCTTACTACACTACTGGAGTCAAGCTATCCTGGCTGATGACGGATGATAGCTAGAAACTGGTCGTAGGATGCTTGATTCTGGTCCAGGGAAGACATGGCTTGGCAGTTCGGGCTGGACTGTTCCCATGAGGCACAGGGTCAAGACTGATTTGCATATGGCCATGTCTTAACTGGGGTGGCGTGGTGAGCAAAATAACAATGGATTACACCCAGATCTGTGACTGGGGGTGAATGTTTTGCCAATGTGCAACATTCCGCCCATCACCTTTTGTGCAAATGCAATATATACATTTCCCTGCGATGGACAAAGAGCCTCACAATTTCAGATCTAAAGACCCACGGGAATCCAAAGCAAAAGTGTGAATAAAACCAGAAGGTTGAAGGTGCCTAGCTGCGGTCGGCAGGTGCTAACAATTCACCGTCATCAATGAGGCCAGCTACTTAAAAAATGTGCATCAACTGCTAGTGGAACCAGTGGTGGGCTACCCCTTTTATGTATGGGAGAGAACGCCTTACCTGTTCAATGAATACATGAAGGTTGACCTGTAGCTGCCGTGAGAGATTAGCTGTGTGAACTAAGAGCTGAAACTACTGGCTAGACATTTAGAGGATTTACAGTAGTTCGTGAATCTGTGAAGGTGTGCTTTCCGAGCCTGTGCACCTATTGCTGAAAAAAGATGAAGAAAAAGTAACAAGAAGCTAGCACAATGGGTGTTCGTCCTGCCTAAAGGACAGCCAATCACCATTCCTGCTGGGTGAGTAATGATGGTCAATGGAGCAGCATATGGGATGAAAAGAACCTACTAGCAGACCTTCCTGATGGAGACTCAATGGATAGACACACTTCCAGGAGACATCCTGGTGGAAAGAATTCTGTTCATTTTGTGTAAAGACTTAATTCCACAATTGGAATACTGGTAGCAGACCATGCGAGGTTACCACCACATGGGACTATGGAACCTGACTGACTAACTCATACTTATCAGAATATTTTATCAGACAACAGTGAATGCTTGGGAGGAACCAAAATTCTTCTCAGCTAACCCACATCTTAGTGACTCAGTTGACTGTGATATCAAACCAAGAACAATCTGAGTACCTGGTCCAGGTATCCTTGAAGGACATGCAACACCACCTGGAAGATAGGAAGGCAGCAGATACCACCCGGAAGTCCCACGGCTCGTTGTGCTTTGAGGATTATGGTGACCTGAAAGAAAATCCGGATGCGTATCGATTATCATATCTCACATATCAGGAGAGTCTTTGGTCAGTACAGCACACCTCATGTGGACAACATGCGGACGCCTGGATGGAAGCTTCTGTTTTTTTTTTTTTTTTTTAAACCTTTATTGATCAAATGCACAATACACAGCGTCTGCCTACAACCCCATCGGGCCAGCCGCTATGACAAACATTAAAGGAATTAAATAAAAGACAATATGCAATAGAGGTGGCCACTTAGCGGCTGTTATGGTGTAGTGCACAATACAATAATAGACAGGATAGCAAAGGTTTAATTTTATAATTTTGTCGAAGTGGGACGAACAAAAACAAACACATGGTAGAGTACTGGCAAGCCTCACAGGAGGGGGGGGGGGGAAAGGGAAGGAGTATACAGAGACAGGAGCAAGTCTAACATGGGAGGGGGTTTACGAAGGGAATATAGAATGTAAGTAGTAAAAGGAACGCCGTTCATGGGGAGGAGGGAATAGCCTCAACATAATCAAGTGGAGGGGTACAGATATCGCCTCGGTAATCATTCCATTGTGCCCAGACCCTGTTCCACTTTCTAGGACGACCTCGTGCCTCGTACACCGTCTTCTCTCGAAACATGCACCAGTCCATGTTGTCTTTCCAGGCACTGAGCCTCGGTGGCCTATTGGAGCCCCAGAGCTGAGCTATGTCTCTCTTGGCAACCATGTTGCCCAGAGTGACCCAAAAGGTCTGAGCAGCCGTACAGCCCGTAGGTTCCCAAAAATTGAGCAAACAGCGTCGTACCTCGGGAAGGAGGGGGATCCCAGTAACACGTCCCATCACATCATGCACCCTGGACCAGAAAGTTGAAGTAACCGGGCATTCCCACAAGACATGAAGAAAAGTACCATCCATACCACATCCACGTCTACACAGTCCATCCGTCGTAAGCCCCATTTGCACCAGACGCGTACCAGTCACATACACACGGTGGAGGATCTTTAGTTGGACAAAACGAAGCTGAGCCGGAATAGCCACCTCTTTAGGGGAGGAAACAGCCATCTGCCAGTCCTCGTCGTCTAGTTCGAGCCCATCTGCCGTCCAGGAGGCACAAAGCTTTTCCAGCAGGTCAGCCCTGTTATTAACAAGTTTCTTATAGATTAAAGAAATCGTGCTATCAGGGACATGGCCATCAAGGATACGGTCCTCGAGTGGGGATGACTGGGGAATATCAGTCCCTGGGGGAAAAGCAGAAGATAAGGCATGCCGCACCTGATGATACCGGAAATACTCCTTATCATCCAGCTGATATTCTACCTTCAGGGTCTCGAAGGACTTCACAGTGCCCCTGGCCCAGATATCCTCCACCTTACTAATCCCAATCATATCCCATCTATCAAACCCTTTCGTCCGCCACAGGTTGCCCAGCCGCTCAGAATCATACAGCGGGGTCATACGTGTCAATTTGTCGCCCCAGCCCGTAGCCACAGTCGCATCCTTCCAGGCACGCACCGCACACTTCGTAGGACCAGTCAGGAGACGGAGTGGTGACTTCGAGTACAAAGCTCTATTGAAGTTGCCACCAGGCAGTAGAAATTTATCCAGGGCAAAAGCGGGAGCGGGTTCCGAAGAATATGTCACATGGTTAATGGCGCTTAAATGTGAGGCCCAGTAATATCGTTTGATATCGGGTAAAGCGATACCGCCATCATACCAGGGGAGTGTAAGTTTAGACAATGCGATACGGGCACGTCCGTCCCAAATCAATTGCCGCTGTAGGCTTTCGATTTCACGGAAATAGCGAGCGGGGACTGGGTCAAAGAAATTCTGCAAGGCATAAAGAAATCTAGGGAGCGACATCATTTTAAAAAGTGCCGCTCGCCCCAACGGGGACAAGGGCAGTTCACGCCACCGCCTCACATCTTGCTTGAGGCGACGGAGGGGAGCATAGAGATTCCGATCGTATCGCATCACGGAAACCATGGAGACATGGACCCCCAGGTATTTAAAACCATCTTCCGCCACCTGAATTGGAAACCTACGGGGCAGCGGTGGTAACACCCCGGCTATGACATAAACACAGGACTTGGTCCAATTGATGACCAGTCCGGAGTTCTTGCCAAAAGAGGTGAGAACGTCAAAGAGCATGTTCAAAGATTTCTGGGGGGAGGTAAAATAAAGAAGGATGTCGTCAGCGTAGAGCGAGACGCGATCTTCCAAATCCGGCGCCCACCAGATCCCTTTAATCGAGGGTTCCCACCGGACCCATGCCGCAAGGGGCTCGAGCGCTAGTACAAACAGAAGTGGGGAAAGCAGACACCCCTGACGGGTGCCGCGTCCCAATGGAAATGGGTCAGAGCTTCTGCCATTCACTACAACTTGAGCCAACGGTTGCTCGTACAGGAGCCTCACCCACGCGATGAAGTTAGGGCCGAAGCCAAATTTGGAAAGGGCCGCCCACAAATATGGCCATTCGATGGTATCAAAAGCCATTGTAGCGTCCAGGGAGGTCACCACCGCTGGCTCAGTGAGAGTTGCAGCTCTCGCGAGAACGCCGTGGAGTCTACGCAGATTAAGGGCCGTGTTCCGATGGGGTATGAAGCCGGATTGATCCGGATGTATGAAGTCACAGATCACAGTCAACAACCGATTGGCCAGGACCTTGGCAAGAATTTTGGGTTCCGCGTTCAGTAATGAGATGGGGCGGTAGGAGGTGCAGCGGTCTCGAGGTTTGCCGTCCTTATGAATGACCACTATGGTATCCAGGCGCTGTTCGGACGGAAGGACTCCAGCCTCAAATGCGTCCAGAAACATGGTCCGCAAGTGGGCGGCCTTCTTGTCTGGATGGAGTTTATAGAGCTCGATAGGCAAGCCATTAGGCCCCATCGCCTTACCCGAACGCAAGGATCTAATGGCAAGGGCGATCTCGTCCACCGTAAAAGGAGCTTCCAAAGCCAATCCATTCTCTTCCGAGACAGAAGGAAGAGCAATATCGCGCAACAGTAAACGGGAGTCGGCCTCATCACGATCACTCACCGGGGTATAAACCTTTCGGAAATGGTCCACGAAACAGTCAACAATCTCACCGGGGTCAGACACACATTCACCAGATTCACGGGTAATAACGGGTACCACACGATTCATTCTTTCAGCCTTATCCAGCCACGCAAGGAGTTTGCTAGCCTTGTCACCCACATCATACAAACGGCCCAGCTGATTCACACGCATCAGCTTAGCAGCATCAGTCACACAGGCTCTATAATCCGCCTGTTTCAGTTCCAAAGTGTGTAGGAGCGCAGGCGTGTCATCCCCACCCAACTCACTTTCGAGTGTGGTTATTTCGGTTTCAAGGGCCAGCACAGCCTCCCTCCTAGCTTTCCTTGCAGCTGCAATAAGAGACAGTGCGGATCCCCGTATGACAGTTTTAAAGGCCTCCCAAAGAGTCGTAGGGGAAGTCACCGAACCCACATTTTCATCGAAGTAGGAATCGATAGCTTTCACCAAATCTGAGCGGAGCCGGGGGTTCCGAAAGTGCCAGGGCGGGACAGGGGGAACTCTGCTTCCAGAAAGACCACCCACAGAAATCTCAAGCAACAAAGGGGAATGATCTGAAATACCCCTAGGGAGATGCCGAACTTCCCGCACCAAGGAGAGGTTAGAGGTCAGCATGAAAAAGTAGTCTATCCTTGAGAGGCTGCCATGTGCACCAGAGTGGAAAGTGTATTGCGTCTGCGAGGGGTGGAGCGAATGCCAGACGTCCACCAGACCAAAAGTTTCGGCCATGTCAGTTAGCCACATCTGGGACAACGGCAGAACTCTAGGGGGCAGTCGATCACAATCACCAGACATCACAGAATTAAAATCCCCACCCATAATCAGTAGGCCATCAGGGAGTCCAAGGAGAGTCTTGCCGAGATCAGCATATGTAGTAGCCTGCAGCCCCGGGGGAACATATACAGCCACTATCACAACGAGCTTCCCCTCCCATCTCCCCGAGATAGCAGCATAGCGAACCCGATCATCAAGGGTGGCATCATCAATCTCAAGGGCCAAGGAGGATTTAACCATTATACCCATTCCTCGGGAGCCAGACGTAAAACCAGCATGAGCGACCAACCGGTAACCTCGGCGGTCAAGAGCTTTACAGGCATTACCAATCAAATGAGTTTCTTGAAGTAACACAACATCAGGGGCATGGCGCCTTATAAATTGCAACACAATGCCACGTTTAATTCTGTCTCCCAAACCATTGACGTTCCAAGAAAGAACCTTCATCTCACCCCCCCCATCCCAAGAAGAGCGTCCCAACCCAACCCCCTCCCGGAACCTCAGAGCAAGGATGTATGCAATCAATGGTGTACCATGTGAAAAGAAAAACAAGAAACACGCAACACAACCAAGTCCCCACCAACCACCCCCCAACCATGAACCCGTTACAACGCCCCCCACCCTGTACCCCTGCTGACTAAAGAGCCACCCCAAACTGCAGTGTGCCTGTCGCCCCATCTGATCTACACAAAGAAACCCCCGAGGAGGAAGGGAGTAACGACCCCAACCCGCCCCACCCCGGGCATAAACATAAAGCATATGATAAAAGTTACTCTGTAAAGTTTATGATCCAAAACCGGACTTCGGGGGCCCAAATTCAGTCCTGCGCCATTGCACCGCCGTCCGCGCCTCCGGGGCCTCCGCTCTCGGTGTCGTCCTTTGGCAACGAGTCCAGCCAGTCACTGGCACTATCTGGTTGATCGAAGAAGTAAGCACGTTCCCTGTATTCAATACGCAAGCGAGCGGGAAACAACATAGCATATTTTAGTCCCAAATCCCTCAAGCGACGCTTCACTCCAAGGAATCCAGAACGTTGCCGTTGCACTTGAGGAGTGAAGTCAGGATAGATCGAGACAGAGTTATTGTCAAACTTCAACGGGCCGTGCCTGCGGGCGGCCTGAAGAATGGCGTCCCTGTCTCGAAAGTGAAACAGCCGAGCAATTCTAGACCTCGGGGGTCCCCCCGGCTTTAACTGTCCACCCGGGAAGCGATAAGCACGCTCGACCGCAAAAAACTTGCTAAGGCCAGCGGGTGCGAGTTTAGCAACAATTAGCTCCTCAACCAAGAGATCGATCGAGGCAGCACCATTGTCTTCCGGCACTCCGACTAGGCGAATGTTGTTCCGCCTGGCCCTATTGTCGTAGTCCTCCATGCGCTTGGCTAACAGGTCTTGTGATGAGCGCAAATTCCCAATCTCCGACTGCGCTTCTGCCATGTCCGTCACCAGACTGGATGCCTTTAGGTCCAGCGCCTTGACCCTCTCGTTCGTCTTGGCCAGATCGGCTCGAATAGGAGTAACATCAACCACCACCGTGTCTATCTTCGACACAATGGCTTCATACTGCTGGCTCATATCGGCCTTGAGTCCCGCAATGGCGGCCAGTAGGTTCTGAAGAGATACTTCCGACGAGGTTGCCATGTCCGTCTTTGGGTCTTCCAAGCCACGGCTGGCAGCACTGGGGGAGCCTCTCGGTTGCGTATAGCGATCGATCACGTTGGACTGGATCGATCCCCCACGAGTAGTAGCCTTCCTGCGCTTCTCCATCTCGGGCTTCGTAGCCATGTTGAATTCAGCACCTCGCGGGGACAACCCGGGCGCGACAGGATTTCGGCATTCCTCGACCTCGAAAGTCTGGTTTTTGCAATAAATTGTAGCAGGCCACTGAGCCGGCACTGCGAAAAAGCGTGGTGCCAGTGAGAACACCAAACCAGGATTGAAGAGCAGGTCACAGGCAGTCAGGACACGGGAGGACCAGAAACCGAAAGTGAAAGTGGCATATCATCGGTGAAGCAAATGCCAGGCAGCCGTTGTTGTTGCATTACTGCTCGGCCATCCAAGGCAGCAGAGTCCCCGGTCCCGTCCGGGGCTAGGCCAGAAAGTTAGAGACAACGTAAAAATGGTCCCCGAAGTCCGATCTCGGCCCAGAAAGAGTCAGCAGCATCAGCAAGAGTAACACTTCAAAAGCCCTTTGAAGTGACCAGGATAACTGAAGGATAAATCAATAAGAGCGGTGCGGGTCTCGGGAGCTCTCTGCTCACGCGACCATCTTGGATGCCCGCGTAGCTCCTCCCTCAAGCTTCTGGTTTTTAATATTGTATCTTGAGAATGACTTATCATATCGACATGGGGAAAGAGGGTCAGGAGATTAGAGCTATCACCTACCAACTGACTTTTATGCGTTCTGACGCATGCCATAAACTCTTATCTGGAGCACCGGCACAAATGTAGAGACTCATGAGAAACGGTTGGTAGCAGGACCTCACTAGAAGCATTGCTGTACCTCAATTACATCATCTTAAATGTGGATGCTGAAAAAACATGAGGAGGGGTTATGGAAAGCTTTTAGCCACTTGAATTGGGTCGGTCACCTTGTTTCTGAGTATGGCATACAAGTGGACTCAGCTAAGTAAGTGACCTCTAAACCTGATCCTACCCAATCACTCTGAAAGATCCACAGAGCTATGTGAGAGTCTACAGCTATTACCACTGATGTCTGCCTGGATTTAACAAGATCTGCAGGCTGCTCACAGGCTTGACACATGGTTACCCATCAACCAATAAAAGCAAATTCAAAACAACTCCACCCGTGGGACAAGTAGAGACATCTTTTCTATAAAAGTGGACAGTTGCCTGCAAAGAGGCCTCCTTCGTCCTAACGGACAATTGGTCAATATTACCAGTTTTGGCATTCACCAGCTTCAAGGTCTCAACGCCACCAGTTCTGCTGTTTATAGACTGCAGTCCGCTCTACTTCCTTTGTATCAATGTCAGCTATGATGGGCTGAAGGCTGCGTTGTATGGAGGTGAAAATATAGATGCTAGACTTGCTTACTATGCCAAATAAAGAGTGCCTTGAGAGCAACAATTCTACCATATGCACAAGCTAGAATTATTTGCCTCAAACTGTGCATGGAATAAAGAAACAACTCCTACAACACCACATTTAATATCCAGCCAGACAATAATCCTGTAATAAACCATGGTTGGAGGGTAGAATACCTAGCAGTGATGCCCACATAATATTTGCAAGCACAATACCCATTTGGGAAGACCAACACTGAGGTTCTTTCCCAGCATCCTCATATCTAATGTTACACACACACACACACACACACACACAGTGTAAGGACATCAGAACAGCACAGTTGTGGAAGCCCAAAACAATCTGTGTTCTTAGAAGCTGGGGAAATTGTTGACATCGGTCAGATGTACTCACTAAGAGATGCACATCAATTTCCAAGACTGGAGCAAGCCCATGAGTAATGGAGCAAAGCTGCACAGAGAAACTCAAAATATGCCATTAAGCACCTACCAGTGGCTCTTTTGTGCTAAAAAAAAACCACAGGGCGCGTGCTACAGAAAATGGGCAGCTGAGGTATGACAAAACCTTTGACGTTGTCTGAAGACATTTCTACTTGACTCACCTGCCAATAGAAGTAGGGAAGCAGTGCACAATCTATGTATAATGCATTGTCAGAAATTCTATGCTAAAGAATTCATCGGAATGGTACCGTCTTCAGAACACTGGGCCAAAGGTTTTGCTCTGCAGGGGCTTGCGGTCACTAACCGGTGACATGAAAGGCATTTACAACATCCTCAGAAGCACAGGTCACTTCACCACATAGGCACAGGCTTACCTATATCGGGATCAGATAGCTTCTACATTGCAAACATTATTTGGTAAAAGTTCTCTCAAAGTGTCAGAAGAGCCCACAACAGGTGGACACCAAGCTTGCATTTGGGCAACGCAGATGAAAGTAAGGTGATCAAGGTAACATTCGGTTTGATGGGGGTAATGAAGGCCAAAATAACCCTTTACTACCTCTGGGATGGTAGACAGCTGAAAACTTCAATAAAACTCTGTTGGGCATATCATGGAACCTGAATCCACACCAGAAGACAAAGGGTAGCTACAGTCCACATGTAGCCACCATAACGCGTGCTTACAGCTGTACTCCAATGTATGCCACTGTGTGCTTCCTAATGCTGGATTGAGATGCCAGTGGACCGTTGCTTTGGTATTTCCGGCAATGGTAGGGGCTCAGTCAGACAGAGATGAGCTACTAGGAACTGGAGGTGGCATGCAAGGATGCCACTCAAGAATGCTGCGCAGAATAAAACTCAACACGAAATGAGTCAAGGAGTAGCGCTTCTAACCAAGAGAGCCAGGCTCGCTCTGAGGCTTTGGACAGAAAGGGAGGAAAAAACAAGAGGATCTCAGAGGCCCAGATCCTAACATCACTGTGAGAAAGTTCCACAGTAAGGAGACTGGATCTTGTAGGGGTAAAGTGATACTAGGAGCCATCTACAGAACATTGGACAGCTGATGGTGCTCCCCAAACCAAGTGCCGCAGGCCCATGGAGCGGCGACACACAGCAGGAGGAACACTCTCAAGACAAACCATGAGCCTAATCTAGGCCTCACGACCAGCAGCTGCACCATAGAAGGCTGAACGATGCTCCTAAAAATGTGCCTGTATCCCTGGCAACGGGTCAGTAATTGGAGATGGTAGACCACGCACAGGACACTCTACAGCACTGTAGTGTTTAACCAATAAGTTCATCGGAGATTGTGCCAGGTGATCCTGCAGGGGCAGAGCCTGCTCTGGAGCTGAAAGAGCATCTCTCTGTACTAGCAGACCGCCTCTCACTGTGGAGGCAATAAGAGGGCCACAACCCTGATCGTGGTAACTTATGACACATCTGGGGCTATGTTACCAAAAGTCTCCCAGATGTAGTGCTGTTCGCGCTCTAGACTATGCACGCACACGCACCCCTACATCCGCAGGCCAGGCGTGGCCTGCGGGGCTAAATAAAAGGGGGACGTGCTCTCGTGCACGTCACTTCCGACAGTGACAGTGTGTGTGCCTTAGTCGCTGATGCTGCGCGATCCACCTCTGCGCAAGCGACTGGAAGCGAGCCAGGTCTGATTACGGCCACCCACACACCAACACTACATTGGCGACGAGCGGAGGGGGCCCAACCCTCGCCCGTAAACCAGAGACTCTACGGAGCTGCCTGCTCCTGTCCGCGGTGCCCACCGCGTATGCACTGGCTGCTGCATCGGAGTCGTTGGAGTCGGCGCGCTCCCTTGTCCTTGCCTCCCCCTGCTGGGACCTGGTTCTCCCTCCTCTGCTGCCTGCGGGAGGAGCGCGAGACGCCGCTGGCCGCCACCGCAACATTAGCTCCGATAACGGCGATTGGTTGCCGTTCACCACGCATCTCGTGTGGTCCGCGGTTCGGCCGCACCCCGCTATTCCTCACGCATCTTGCGGGTGCGGCGGGAAAACGCCCAGCCGTTTCACACGCATCTCGCGTGCAATGCGTTTCTCGGCCTGCTGAGGCCTGGAGAACCCTACTTCCTACTGGAGGGGCATCTGCTGGAGTACCGGAGGCCTGGCAGGAGATCCCGGAGGGGCCGCAACTCGCCACCTCTGGCTGACCGCGAGACACGTGGTGCTGGTGAGGGACGCCACACTACTGCCGCGAGGGCGTCGAAAAAGGAGAAGAAGAGAGGGGACGCACAGAAAAGGTACACGTGCTGACGCAGCTTGGGAGGGGGCATTCCGAACCAGGGACACACTCTCACCACCCACTGTGGGTTCTCCGCCATGGGGGACGGCGATGCACCAGCGCCCGTCATCAACATTCCCTTCGAGCACGCTGCTGCCGGAGTACTGCCACCATTTAGCGAGGCGATAGATCCGTCCACGGCCTCGCCACGATGAAAAATTTGGCTGGAAAGATTAGAAAACTACTTCGTGGTTACGAGGGAGACGGATGAAGCTGTGAAAAGGTCATTACTACTCCACTACGCAGGGGATGAGATCTTTAGACTTTTCAAACACCTCCCCAACACAGGCGCAGCCGACAGCTACGTTGCCGCTGTTGCCGCCCTCAACGGCCATTTTGATCCCAAATTGAACGTGGACTTTGAGGTATTCAAGTTGGGGCAAGCACGCCAACGGTATGGAGAGTCAATGGATCAGTTCCACACCCGCGTCAGGGAGCTAGCCAGCTCCACCGATGAGGATCAACCGAGGGCCATAAAAAGACAACTTATTCAAAGGTGTCGGGACAAGACGCTGAGAGGTCAAATCCGACGCAAGCCAGGGATCTCTCTAGAAGACATCCTTATCCTGGCCAGATCCCACGAGCTCTCAGACGTTAGAGCGACGGCCATGGAACAGGCCCTACACAAAGCCCCCGTGAAGACAGAAGCCATCAAAGTGGAACGCGCAGACGCCGTGTGACCCCGACCACGTGGGCAGGCACAGAAAGGATACCGGAGAAACTCACCTCAAGCTCGTTGTGGATACTGCGGCCATGAACCTCACGCAGCCAAAGACTGTCCGGCCCAGGAACAAACATGTGCGAACTGTGGGATCCCAAACCCCTTCGCGTCAGTCTGCCGAAGGAAAACTTAATCTGAGAATCCCAAGAAAGCATGGACATCCACAAAAGCTGTCCGCCAGCTATCGCTAACCGACCCGCCCCCGGAGAGGACAGAGAAACACTTACCCACGATCTACGATGACTCGGACTCGGAAGATGAGGAGGCATACGTCATCTCCTTCGCCCGGGAACTTAAGCAAAGACGACGGCCACAACCGACATGCGTGGTGCAAATGGGGCAAACCGAGGTGAAGGCCATCATTGACACGGGTGCCACCGTCAATGTCATGGGACTGCAACAGTTCAACAAACTACGCCCACGGCCCGAGGTCCTACGGTCCAAAACAAGAATCTTTGCCTATGGAGCAGACACACCGCTACCTCTCAAGGGAAAAATCATAATACCTATCCGGGCGGATGAGTCAGAAATAATGGCTACAGTCCACATAATTGACCGGGAAGCCAACACCCTGCTAAGTAGCCACACTGCAGAAGACTTAAAACTGATAGCATTTGCTAACCGTATCCGAGCCCACCAGGTGGATGAACTGCTGGAACGCTTTCCTGAATTATTCAAAGGCCTAGGTTGTATAAAGTGCGACCCCATCAAACTCCATATTGAGAAATCTGTCTCTCCCACAGCACTGCGCCACCGCCGGATACCATTCCACCTCCGCCCGCTGGTGGAGAAGGAACTGGAAAAACTTGAGAACCTTGGTGTCATCGAAAAGGTAACGGGACCCACCCCGTGGGTTTCGCCCATGGTCATTGTTGAGAAGCCCAAGCAGCCAGGCGAAATTCGCCTGTGTATCGACATGCGTTTGCCAAACACCGCCATCCGGAGGGATAGGCACCTAACGCCCACGATGGACGACATAGTGGCTGATGTAAATGGTTCGAGATGGTTCTCAAAAATCGACCTCAATGCTGGATATCATCAATTACCCCTTGCAGAGAAGAGCCGTTTTATCACCACATTCAGTACTCATCTCGGCCTCCGGCGCTACAAACGCCTTAACTTCGGTATATCCTCGGCGGCTGGGGTATTCCAAAATACAATCAGAGAACTCCTGTCTGGATTGCCGGGAGTAATTAATGTCAGTGATGACATTTTAATCCACTCTGCCACCGCGTCCGAACACTACAAGCACCTTCGAGATGTCCTGAAGAGGCTGAGCACATATGGAGCGACACTCCACAAAGATAAATGCCAGTTCTTTCAATCCTCAATTGAGTTCTTCGGCTACGTTTTTAACCAGGAAGGAATTCAGATTGACCCGAGGAAGTCCAAGTCCATCAAGGATGCCCCAGCTCCAAAATCACCAACGGAGGTGAGAAGCTTCCTCGGGATGGCCACATACTGTGGCCGATTCATACCAGGCTTAGCCACCCGAAGTGAACCCCTACGAGCGCTAACCAAAACGGACGCCACGTGGCAGTGGGGCCCGAAAGAACACGAAGCCTTCCAGGGAATTAAGGATGCTCTCCTGGAGAATGCAACATTATCCTACTTCGATCCTGCCAAACGGACCGAGGTGATCGTTGACGCCAGCCCGGTGGGTCTGGGAGCGGTCCTGACCCAGGAACATGAGCCCGGCCAATGGACAGCACTAGCTTTTGCCAGTAACTTGTTGACCCCAACTGAGACCAGGTACGCCCAAATCGAGCGAGAGGCTCTTGCTATTAAATGGGCCTGCGGTCATTTCCACCTATACCTACAAGGCCAGTCGTTCGTCATGGTCACAGACCACCAGCCATTAGTACCTCTCTTCAAAGGAACCGCCCCACACCCACCACCACGTATTGAAAGATGGGTGATTCAGCTTTAATCGTATGGAATGGAAGTAGTCTATCGACCAGGGGCCAAAAATCCTGCTGATTACCTGTCGCGCCACCCATTACCACAAGAGCCGGTGTCCGCAGATGACGAATGAGAGGAGTATGCCCAAAGGGTAGCCCTCACTTCGTGTCCCCAATGCATGACGATTGCCGAAATCAAGGAAGCAGCCGCTGAGGACAACATCTATATGAGGTCTCTGCAAGCCGTTCAGGAAGGGTCCTGGGCCAATTACTTACACCCTCCCCACACCTGGACCGCAGCGGACAAAGAGGCCCTCACAAAGATCTGGCATGTCCGACATGAACTCAGCGCCACGGAAGAAGGTGTGCTGTTAAGGGGAGCACGCCTGGTGATACCGCAGAGCCTCAGGTATCGAGCCACGCAACTTGCTCATGGTGGCCACCAGGGTTCTACGAAAATGAAGGCGCGCATGCGGGAGAAGGTGTGGTTCCCTGAACTGGAAGCCATGGTGGAGGACTATGTGAAAGGCTGCGTGTCCTGCCAGCTGACGAGTGACCCCGAGAGACCGGCACCAATAATCACGGAAGAAGCATGTACGACCCCACCTGTGCGGGCAAATTAAAGAGCTGGAGGGGTCATGACAGAACCACGCCGTCATGAGCACAGGCCGCCCGTGACTCATGGCGGCATGGAGCCTTCATGAGCACCGAAGAGCAGCGCTCCCCCGCGGCGGAATTCGCGCTGTGGCAAAGGGGTTGAGGGGCACTTGCTCGTTGGCATGGGGATGTGGCCCTACACAAATGAGGGAATCTGTTGCCTTTGCACCTGTGTTGTATTATAGACATGGCTGCAGCTGTAAAGAGGCCATCAGGACGTGCACTGACTGTGCACCAGATAGAGGAGGCACACAGTCAATTGGAATGGGGAAAAAAGGGTCAGACCCGGTTTCCCAGGAGTCAGGTGCAGTCACTCATTGCACTCACCCGCAGGGAGATCCTCGCCCTTGTCTCCTTTGAAATGCAGGCCTGGTTGCTATTTGCTCAGTGAAAGGATGAGAGCAGGGTCTTCATTTCACTAAAGCGCTGCGGCACGGTCCAAGGCAGTGCACTATATCTGTGGCATGAGCCTTGATACCTAGAGGTGAACCATTGAATGTGATTCACAGAGATGTATTGGTTACTGACTGTGGACCCCACCTTGCGAACGGACCACGTAGATATGAGAAGTTGGTCCTCTGATTCTGCATGAGTGCTGGAGCTGTGAAATGCATCATTATACAGCGCAGCATCAGCTTCCAGTAACCGCAGCAGTGGTCCAGTTTCATCCTGGGAGGGTTCATGAAGGACGGGTCCGAAGAGGAGGGTGTAATCCCCTACTTACTGTTGGGCCTATTTTGCACGCGCAGGACACCAGGTCGCCCTGCAGTCGTTTGTCACCTCTGACGCTGCCCTGACCCCCTGCATGGATTGCGCACTGACCGCATGGAGCCATCCACCCACACACAGCTAGCCTTTTATGGTGACGTGGTTGACACACCAGGGCCCACATATACTATACATATATACAACCTCTGGGGAGAGGATGTGGCCTTACGGCCAGAGCTGGCAACTTTAGAGCTGGGGAACCTCGGCGTTGTCTCAGCTTCCTGTGATTCAGGGCAAATCACTTAATCTCCCCGTGCCTACCAAAAAATTAATTTGTCTTTGTGTAATGTAACTGGTGCTTATGTAAAGCGCTCTAATACCCTTGGATCGAGTTTGCGCTATATAAATCTGCAACAACAAAAAAAGTACGCATTTTCGCATAGACACAAAATGGGTAAAACCCTTTGATACATCTAGCCCCAGTTTTGTTACTTTCAGGGGGTTGACCCATTCCGCACAGACTTTCTTTCAGTCACAAACAGACACCGAGACCGCCCGGGAGACAGGGCCACCAAGTGCCTGACACTACAGTGTAGTAGTATATTCATGTTAAGCGTCGGGAGGGCTCGGACATCAAGGTGATTTCTCCTCACCGGAGAAAGGACCTAGTGACTTGGGCAGGCCGCTGCACATATTCACAGTCACACCTCCCCAAAATAAGTTACAATCAAACTGGAGGAAGAGCTAGCATGAACTCCTGGAGCCCCGGGGCCCATAACACGTAACAGCCCTAACCAAGGTAGGTCCCAAAGCAAACCGAGCCCACTAATAAAGCCCTATTCTTCAGCATGGATGGGCGACAGCTTAGGCCCCTTAGGTAATGGTTCACTGATGATTTTAGAAGGAGGCAAGCGCTAGGCCACTGTTGGTTACACAGTCAAAGAGTGTTAGTGACATCAGATAAGTTATGGTCCCTCTATTGGCTACGCAGACTCTGGGAGGGAAGGGTTCAATAGGAACCTTTTGGCAGATTTGGCCTTGTGAGAAATCCATGGGAGGCGGGACCCTCAGTGCTGACACCTCTCTGCCCGCTGGCACTGTGATTGGGGGGGAAAAGGTGGTGCAAGAGGAAAGTCTGGCTCTCAAAGGCCCCACGACTAGGGCGACTGACGCTGGACACTGGGGATCACAGTTCGATCCCCGGCTCCGGCGGCAGGGGTCTGCCCAGCACCATGTGACTCTGGGCAATAGCTTGCTTAATCTTCCCAATGGCCCCCAGCGCCGAGATACCCCTCAGGGGTGATTCATACAAGTACTGGATTTACATTTTACCCTGCTCTCCTAGCGGGCAATTCCAGTGCATGCAGTAACTGGATGCCCGGCGTCCTACAGCCTCTGACCTGTCTGCCCAAGACACAACCTTTGTCCCAACCACCCCGGGATGGGATAAGCATAGGGGTCCTCAAACAAGACCCTGCGGTTCGGGATTCTTAAGTGGTATGGGACAGCCATCCATTGAGGTGAGGAGGACAGGAAGAGAATCTTGCCCCAAAGACTAATTTGATAATCTTCCAGTGGTTAGACCACAGCTTTCCAAACTGTGTGGTGCGACACGTTACTGTGTCGCTCCCCATGCGTAGGTGTGTCGCGCAATGCGATGCAATGACGTCAGGGGCTGACATTAGGGGAATGCGTTATGCGACTCCAGACTGAAATCAGAGGGCAGCGAACGGGTCTCTTGTCGTTCCCACACATGGACAGTATTTGGCGCTACAAAAACTGAAATCATGTTCTCAGGCCCCGGTGTCCAGGAGCACTGCAACCCTTCACTGACCGTCCGGCAGCTGGGGCAGAGTGATAGGGATCAGCAGGACCGAGGCAGCCAGTACCCCATGTACGCCTCCCTCCCTGCCCCTTACCTCCGCTGAGGCTTGCAGTAGATACTGCGCTTTGATGGTGGGGCAGGCAGATGGCGGGCCAGGTGGCAGCACTGATGATAAATAACTCCATCATGCCATGACTCAGATATGGGCGGGAGGGCTTATAGTGCGCCGTGTTGCAGGCACGTGTGGACTTCAGAGTTACGGCGGGGTTGTGGGGAGAGGCGGGGTGCTGGGCAGAATGGTGGGGGCAGTGGGCAGAAAAGGCCCAAAGATATGCCCGCTGTTTTCCCCTTTTCCATAGTCACAGCTTCCTATATTCTCTGAGGGAAGAATCGATTTGGAGGCTTGGAACCGGTCTATAAGTGGGCAGGACTGGGGTGGTGTGAGGTATTTAGCGTGGTAAATACCTGCTATTCTGTATTTTAATCAAGGAAACGGGCAATAAGACATGGCATTTGGTGCTTAGCTCATTAAATTCTGCATGGATCGGTATTTACCTCACATTTCCACCTGTTACGTTTATGCAGGTTTGACCTGCAAAAATTTACTAGGAGAAAAGTGTGCAAGATATAGTATTCACCCTGATACGAATTTTGAATGTGGGCGGAAACGAGAGTTACCACACATATCAGAAGTAACCAAACTACGAGTAATACGGCGTGCATCTAGTACTAGAGGCGGTGGGCTGTAGCCAAACAGTGTGGGCCAGACTACACGGATGTTATTTCTTTCTCTCGCTCTTTGTATAAACTGTGGGGCTCATTAACAAGCCCTGTGTGCTGCTGCCAAACTAGTGCCAAAGGTATCTGAGCTCTTTACATGATCACCAGTTGCGTTCAAGACAGACACTTGCATTTCTGTGTGTGTGAGGGTGTGTGGAGTTGTGTGTGTGTGGGGGGGGGTTGTGTGGGTGTGTGTGTGGGGTGTGTGTGGGTGTGTGTGTGTGTGGGGTGTGTGTGTGGAGAGTGGGGTGTGTGTGGCTGTGTGTGTGTGGGGTGTGGGTGTGTGTGTGTGTGGGGTGTGTGTCGGGGTGTGTGTGTGTGTGGGGGTGTGTGGGTGTGTGTGTGGAGGGTGTGTCTTGGATGTGTGTGGGGGTGTGTGTGTGGGGTGCGAGGTGTGTGGGGTTGTGTGTGTGGGGGGTTGTGTGGGGTATGTGTCTGTGGGGTGGTTTGTGTGGGGTTGTGTGTGGGGTGGGGTGTGTGTGTGTGGGGCCAGAACCCACCGTAGGTGCTTCGGGCTTGCTCGCTGCGCTTCCTCGCATTACCGTATCCCTGAATTTTTTTTCACAAAAAGGTGTGTCACCAACATGAAAAGTTTGGAAAGCTGTGGGTTAGACCTTCTCTTTGTTAAAAACGGTTTGAATGGCTCCCTTCTCAGGGAAGGTATGTTTGAGACTTTTTCTGGACCTTTGGACAGCTGCTAGAACACCTGGTTGCTGTCAAAGCCCGGTGTTTCCAGCCTTTCCCGTCTGTGTGGTGCACGAAGGTTCATCTGCAGCAGAGCATGCCCTGTCCACTGCTCCCTACTCGTGTTACCCTCACTTGTGCACGTAACTCATGATTTACTGCCAATAGAGTGCCCACCATCTCCCCACTGTGACAAGTCGTCACCTGTATGGTCACTCCTCTACGAACAAAGTTTCAGGTTCCCCAGGGGTTTGCGCCTTATCCTACATTCAGCACTTTAAGGGTGAGTGCAACTACTTGAGAATCGCTACACCACACTCTGCTACCAGTAGTGTCAAAAGCCTACTCATTCAGGGTGCAATCTGAGGGGCAGGTGGTGGGGCCACACTCATCTGAGGATGAAGGCCTATGAGTACAGCTGAAGAGATAGACTGCGGGTGGGAGGAAGAGAAAGATAGAAAAACAGCGACATGAATAGTGTAAGCATGGATAAAAACCATCGGCGAGAATAGGCAGATAGACAGTAAGGATCATGGCGTGGAGCAAATAGGGGTCAAATGGGACAGTCTGCGTTCACCAGCTGACTCCCAATTCAAACTTTGGGACCTTAAGAATTGGCCTGAGAACACAACCAACACCCATCTACAGCCCGTGCAGACACTTCTGCACACTACTTATATCTCACCTAACTTACACCGCATGAATCGGTATAAAAGACTATGGGCCAGATGTAGGTAATTTCCATTTACCGATTCTTAAATACCGACTCATACCGAATCGGTAAATGGTATGTAGCAAAAAATTTGGTAAAAGTTACCGATTCGGAATGACTCTGTATTTCATTCCGGTAAATACCGAATCGGTAAATTCCGAATCAGTAAATTCCGAATTGGTGAAACCCATGCATTCCTATGGGCCTCCTGGCCCATAGGAATGAATGGGTTTTTCCGAATCGGAATTTACCGATTCGGAATTTACCGATTCGGTATATACCGAATCGGAAACTTAAAAAAATGACATGTGAGCCTGCCAACCAATCAGGGACACCCTACACACCCCACAACCAAGGCACAGAGAATCCAACCAATCAGAATGAATCACCCCTCCCCAGTACCTGGGAGTGGCCACACCCATGCAGGTGCACACCAACTGAACAAACAATTGAGCTGAGGTGAGAGGAGCACAGCATACACAGCCAAGCAGTGCTACAGAATGGAGTCACATGAAGGCCCAAAGGATGGTGGGGAGCGCAAGAGAAAGATCAAGTTCAGCCAAGAAGAACTTCAGGTGGCAGTGGAGGAAATTGTAAGCCACTACAACCAGATTTTCGGGAGACAGTCTCTGCATGTTGCAGAGACTGTGAAGAGGAACATATGGCTTGGCATACAGGGCAAAGTGAATGCCATTGGTGTGACCCACCGGGACATCGACAACATCAAAAAGCGATGGTATGACCTGCGCATCATAACCAAGAGGAAGATTGCTGCACTAAAAAATGATGCTGGGCTGACCGGAGGTGGCAGGGGCAAAGCACCAAAGCTGACCGACTTGGAGGAGCTTGTTGAAACCACCATGGAGCCAGAATGCATCCATGGGATTGGAGACCTGGACAGCACAGCAAAAGCAACAAAGAAACAAGGTAAGAGGCATGTACCCTAATCCACAACCATCAACCTGAACCTGTACCCCACTGAGTAGAAACTTTACACTGCTGCACAGCTCATGCTTGGTGCCAGCAATGCATCATGGTACATGTAGTCATGAGTACATAGATGCAATGCATACACCACAAGACTCTGCAAGGCATGCCACACACATCACCAAACACACAATGTACACTGTGAAAAGATGTGTAAATTATTTAATCAAGAAATACACACAGGTGAAGAAAAACATTGACCTTATGTCAATTTCATTCCACATGAGAGTCCTCACGCACTCCAGCACCAGCAAGGGAGAGGGAATCAGCAGCTAAGAGAAGGGAGAAAGAGAAGAAAAAAACAGGTCACAGTGCTGTAGAAGGAGGCAACACCACCACCCAGGAAGCCTCATCACCAGATCGAGCCACAACTCCTGTCCCACAATCACCGTTGTTGTTTGGATCACCAGATTTGCTAAGCACACCGCCTACAACCATAGCAACGTCCAGGTTGGCCATGCAGGGAAGGGCAAGTAGGACTGATGAGCCCCCTCAGAGGATCCTGCAAACCTCTGATTCGGAGGATGAGGAAGTTGTACCTCAAACAAATGCAACTGTGGCCGGCAAGGCCAGACCACAGATTACAGCAGGCGCTGCGCGCACCAGTGTCCTTGGCAGGAGGGCATGTGAGGGTGGCGAGGGGCAGGACGGTGAGAGCGTCTTCTGTGGCCTTGAGGCCACAATGGTCAAAGTGCAGCGCGTGCAGGCCAAAGCACTGTTAGCCGTGCATAGGCAGGTTCACTGCATGAATACCAAAATGACCAACATGGACAAAGGAATAGGCCACATAGCATGTAGTTTGGAGGCAATATCAAAGGGGATAACAGACATCTCCACATACATGGGTGTACTGTCGGATAAGTTGGACAGGGATCAACTACAACTTGGCAGGGAGCGGTAGTACATGCGGCAGCAGACAAAGGCAATGAACAGATTTGCTTCAGCTACGTCACTACTTTGCCAACGCTCAATATCCATGCAGTATGCAATTGTGCACTGCTGCAAAGACTTGACACAGGGCATGCGAAGGGTGACCTCTGCGATGGAGCAAATGCTAAAAACTAACTCAGGCAATGCTGGTGACACGGGTGTGGAGGAGACAGAGAGGTCAACCAGCAGGAGTGGCTCCAGCACACCTGTACCAGAGGTGCGCAGGAGCGGCAGGCGTAGCCATGCTGAGTCTGGCCCCAGCCGAGATATTGATAGCCAGCCACATCAATCGCGCAATGTGGTGCGTGGACGTAAACACTGACCAATGCCGCAGTTCCACACGACTGCAAACAGTGACGGCAACTGAGCACAAGCAGTCATGGACATATGCTTTGATGGACAATGGCTTTTTCTAGATGATGATGATGTAGTGACTATTAAACTACACTTGTCATACACTATACCTGTCTATGAGTCATAAATTACCTAGAAATATCGACGTGTAATTTCTGTCCGTCTCAATCTCCCATCTGTTGCTGCTGGTCCTGTTGCTTGTGGGTCTGCATGTTCTTGGTCATCATCTATGTCTTCGTGATGTGTCACCTCCACCTCTGTGCCTTCTTTGGTGGCAAGATTGTGCAAAATGGCACAGGTCACTATTATCTTGCAACACAGGATGGGGGTGTACTGTCGGGCACCTCCACTCTTGTGGAGGCAGCGAAACCTGCTCTTGAGGAGTCCAAATGTTCCCTCTACTACGTTGCAAGTTGACCTGTGTGCCACATTGTATCGCCTTTCGCCTCTGTTAGTTGGGTTGAGGTACGGTGTGACTACAAAGGAACACAGGGCATATGCACTATCGCCTAGGAGGGAATGAGAGGTACATGAGTTACATTCGCATGTCACATTAATCTGCCATTCATTTTAGGGTGTGTTACACTTATTTACCTAGCAGATATCCATCACCAAAATCTCCAGCAACAAGTCTTGTGTATATTCCGCTGTTCTAGAAGATGTAGGAGTCGTGCGTGCTCCCAGAAAATTTGGCCACTATGTCTGTGATGATGTTTCCGGCATTGGAGATCACCTGCACATTGATGGAGTGCGTAGACTTACGGTTTCCGTAAATGTGTTCAGTGGCTGCAGGTGGGCATAGGGGAATGTGGGTGCCATCTATGCAGCCTATCACATGCGGGAAGTGTGCCAGTCCATAGAAGTCAGTTTTTGTTTTTGCAAATTCCGCAGGTGTGTCAGGGAACCGGATGTAATGTTCCATTCTCTGCGTCATGGCATCCAAAAAATTCCTGAAAAAACGGGACAGACAGCTCTGCGATACACCACCTACTGCAGCTATCACACTCTGGTAGCTCCCAGGGGCAAGCAGGTGTAAGCTACATAGCAACAAAACACTAAGGTGGAGGAGGACCTGGGGGAAGTTTAAAGACCAGGCTCTGGGTACTATCCCCAACAGAACTAATAAACAACACAGGTACCAGAGGGTCTCAGATAAATGTGCCCTCAAATAAAGAAAACCAACCGAGAACTCACCCTTACTCACAGGTTATGTCACAGAGAGCTCTCCATGGATGAGGAAAAATACCCATCAGTCACCATTCGGATCCGCCCTTCATCATTTGGGATTTTGTCCGTACCACCCGTCAGAGGTTACTAATACTCTCCTCAGAGGTCAACCCGTTGGTAGGGGGTATCCTCAATGAGTATAAGAGACGACAGTGTGGTATACCACTCGATGTAGGTGAGTGGCAGAAAAAGTGGGACTGGGGTGTGCAGTGCAAAAGAAGGTGTGAAAAGAAAGAAACCAAGAAAAAGGTGTGTTTAAAATTGGTTTAGAAAAAGCACTAGATAATGATTTATTCCAGGTGTGCTTAACATACCAATGTTAAAAACAGTGCACCCGCCAACTGTCTGTTTATGTAGACAGCCTCAGGTTAAGTTGGTTGAGTAGTTTCAGCAATTAAAGGACTATTTTTGTCCTTGCTTTCATCAGGACCAGAAATAAAACAAATGCTACTACACCAGGTGAAGAAGTTAATCAGAAGCAAAGAGCTACATAGCACCTGCACGTGGGGTGGGATGGCGTGGGCCCTGGGTGTTGGGTGATCCAGGTATGGGTGGAGGTCCCCTATTAAATCCATGATGGTTCTGCGGTGCAGCCTGTACCTCTGAAGTATCTCAGGCTCAGTCAATTGGAACAGGATGATCCTCTGCCTGTACACCTGCTCCTCCCTTCTCCATACCCTCTGACCAGCAGCCTGTAGCCTTTGCCTCCTCGCAATCACTTAGAATGCCGCCATTCCTGCAACACTGTTGCATTTTGGGCCCATTTTTATAGCTTGCACCTGGTTACCACCTGCTTTCAGTCCATGGTAAATACCGACTCTTAAATAACGAGTTTCATTGAATTCGGTATTTTTCTCCTTTTCTACATCTCGATGGGCATTTTTTCCGATTCCTTATTTACCGATTCGGTGAATAAGGACTCGGTAAATAAGGTATTGGTAAATACAGATTCAGAAAATATGTAATCGGTAAATACAGATTCGGTATTTTACTGATTCATATTTTCCGATTCGGTACATTTTTGACACCTACATCTCGTTTTCTAAATACCGGTCGGTAATGGCCGATTTTACCGATTTTGGGCCGTTACCCACCGGAATTCGCCTACCTACATCTGGCCCTATGTCTTTATAGAGCGTCATGGATCATCTATTTTCGTATAATTAGATAAGGAGTTAGTTTAAAGGCATGAAGAATGGGGGCGTGGCTAACGCCCAACGGAGATGGCGGTGCGTCCGTGGCTCTTTGAGGCGAACGGGAGCGGACACGGACCAACACTGCGTCTAACCCTCGCTGGCGGAGCCTAAGTTGCAGGACATATATTCTGAACATGCCATGAGGGTTTTCCAGCTCTTTCCGACTATCTACGGAGCAGAGGTAGATTACTTGCCTTATCTTCACTCCAGCCACGTCTCTGTGTTTCGCCCGGCCGCCATTTTGTGACGCCTGTCGCGAAGCGGCTTCTTCCTCATGGCGCTTCTTTCCTTTTACGCTGTGTTCTCCTAGCTCCTCAAAATCTCTTTCTAACTGCGAATGTGTGGATTCTGGCACTGGGAAGCGCTAATGTCCTAACTAAATGGTGATTCTACAACACTTTTGGCCACCATTTTGGGAATTCAGTTTTGGGCAGAGTCTCTCACAGAACTTATTACCTTTTCCTAGCGATATTTTTCCCTCTATTTTCAGTGCCTCATTCTATGTCCACAGGCTCTTTAATAATGACTTTTCCTGGTAATAACTACTGGATTTTGACAAATTTTTGAAACACGCTGTTCAATACCTTTCAAGTTTACTCTCATAAACAGCTTCTCAGTGCTGACTGGGGGAAATTATAGCCTTCTTTCAATTTTCAGTTATTGGTTATTGATTCTCTGACCACCAAGGAATTTATTACACAAGAAAAATATGACGCTGCATGTCTGGTATGCTTGACATCCTTTTTTGAGGAAACAACTGATATCTCACTGTAGCGCTTCATCAACTTTGAATTTTGACTGCGCATATTTACAAGCAATTAGGAATATAGGCATTGATATTCTTTACGGATAAGGCGTTCTCATCTACGGAGATAAGCAAGGACTGTAGGTTATCTGATGGAGAGACTCTCACCTTTTTCTCCAATTGTCTTATGAAGTTGCTCTGCTTGTTTTCTCATGCTGAACCAACCTTTCCTGTATGCTTTTTTTATCTAATGCCTAGTTCACCTATTACAGCCATATCTCTTTCTATTGCTTGTTGCGACATATTTCTTGTGATGTATTTCCCTCATGCTACCCTTTGCCAGTATCTCTTCATGTTTAACTGATTCATGTATGTTTACTTACTTGCACTCCCTTACTTGCATTGTTGTGAACATTAGGTACATTTGATGCCTTTATTTATTTATATGATATACTATCACATTGTAAGGTTACCTTATACACCTTTAATCTGGTAAAATTTCCAAAATCAGTCACCTATCCTAACTTCTATCTTGCATATGGGTAAGCAACTTAAAGAGGTGCTTCATTCAAAACCTACTTCACGTAAATTCCTACGCTAAACCAACAGCTGACGGACTAAAGGAATTCTTGGCGCTGAGACCTCAGTTACGTTCGATTGGTGCAAGATACGGCCTCTTTCACCCTTGTCTATTTAAAGTGACCATCAACAATAAGACTACCACTTATGAAGATCCACTAAAACTCAAGAGTTTCCTCTATTCCTTCCAGACTGACTCCATGGATACTTCAACCGCATCTACTTCCAAATAGTCACTTTTTGTTCTTATTGCTTTTTTTGCTATTTGCCTATGCTCCACCTTGCTTGTGATGTAGATATCAGACTTTTCTTTCTGACTTTCATCACTGGTATTAATGTGATTACGATTCTCTATGACTTGTTCTTATGCTCTTCCAGTTTTCCCTTCTGGGTTTGTTCTTCCCTTTTTCTAAACATGTTTCTCTTTTTTAACTTTATTGTTCTTATATTACTTGTTTAACCTCGCATTTTCTTTTTAACAGGTTGTTTCGTCCAGCCCTCCTCCCTTTCCCATGTTATAAGCAGTTCGTTGGTGGTGTTTTCCTCCCAGTTTCCCTTGTGAGTTTGGATGGCGTCATTCCTCTGTGCGGCCTCCCACCCCTCCACCCTTTGTATGATCTGGAACTTATGTAAGTTTCCAATATTCTTTCTATTTTTTCCCTTTTGCTCTATCATTTTTCCTTTACCTCTCCCCTCTTTCTCTCTTTTTTCAGCCGTTCCTCTACCCCTTTTCATCCTTTTATTTCCTTCTCTCCTATCTTCTCCTTATCCATTTTTCTACGAGGTCTTCTCCTTTTACCTCTTCTCTTCCCTCTCTTTTTCTCATTCCTCATTATTTTTCATCTGTATCTTCTTTATTGTATTGTTACTCCTAATTTAATTCTCTTTTTTAAGATGCTTAGTTTTTCTCTTAGATTTGTTCATTACACTGTATGCTTATTGCTTATCAATGTTATTTCATCTCAAAAACATTCAGAGTCACTACATGGAATGTTAAAGGTCTAAATAACCCTATTAAGAGACAACAAGTATTATCTCTTTAGCTAGGTTAAAAACAGATATTGCCATGTTACAGGAGACCCATTTATCTGATTCTGAAACATCCAAATTGAAAAGATTTTGGGTAGGCAATGTATTTTCTTCTCCAGCTTTAGGCAAAAAGAATGGAGTTGTGATTCTGTGTCACAAAAAGTTTAATGTTTCTGTTGTTCATCAGGAAATTGATTCAAATGGTCGTTGGGTAATTATCAAGTTACTAATAGATAATGTACCAATCGTAGTGTTTAATGTTTACGCTCCAGTTACTGTTGATAACAATTTTTGGGTACTTGTTTCAGACAAATTACTTACTATTGATGATGAATATATTATTTTTGGCGGCGATTGCAATCAGATTCATGATCCCATCTTAGATAGACGCTCCTCAGTTAAATATGTGCACTCTAAAATTAATTCCCAATTCACCTCTACCATTCGACGTAAATCCTTAGTTGATGTTTGGAGACTTTGTCACCCAGATCTTCAGGAGTACAGTTATTTCTCCCCTCCACACAAAACACAATCCTGTATTGACTATCTCTTTTTTAGCAAATCCCTTACCCAACATGTTCTTCACTCAGACATAGGCTCTATCCTAATCTCTGACCACGGCCCGGTCTTAATTAATTTTGATATAGTTCCCTATTCACCATCCTCTGGCAGGTGGCGTTTCAATAACTCCCTTCTTGCTGACCCTAAATTCTCCAGCCAATTCAGTTCTTTTGCTAATGACTTTTTTGCTACTAATACGGTTCCCGACTCTTCTCCTACCATGATCTAGGATTCTTTTAAGGCGACTGCACGAGGCTTCATAATCAATTTTATTTCTCAGAAGAAAAAGAATTTTGAAAAACATCTACCCAACTTCTTACAAAAATTAAACAATTAGAATATGCCTATTACCGTTCATTTACTGACTCTTCTTTAAAAGACCTCATCTCTGCTAAAGTCAATTTAATTAAATTATCCACTGATGCTGCAGCTTCTTATCTCTTGAAAAGTAGCGCACGATATTATGGAGGTCAGAACAAAATGGGAAAGCACTTGGCGAACTACCTAAAATCCCGCCGTGACAGAACTAGGATTACATCCATAACATATTCTAATGGTGATTCTCTTTTTAAAGATGATAATGTCCTACAAGAATTTGTCTCTTTCTATAAAAATCTCTATACGCCTGAATCACAACCGCTTCAATCTGACATATCCTCTTACTTTCAAACTCTTACTTCTCCTTCTTCCGCCCATGTTAATTTTGACTCACTTGAAGTGGATATAACTTTGAAAGAGCGCTCTCATGCTGTTTCAATCTTAAAACGTGGTAAGGCCCTAGGCCCCGAAGGATTTACCATAGAATGTTATGCTCATTTTTCACAGCTTCTCCTTCCCCACCTCCTTTCTCTTTTTAATTTTTTCATCACAACTGGTTCTTCCCAAGGTACTTTTCAAGAGGCTATGGTCTGTCTACCGCCCTATTTCTCTTGTAAACACAGATTATAAAATTTGTGCAAAAATACTCACACTGCGTATTGATCCCATTTTACCCAAACTTATTGGCCCAGGGCAATCTGGTTTTGTCAAAGGACGTTTATCCTCTGACAATTCTAGAGTTTTCTTTAATGTTCTTAGTAAAGTATCACCGACAATACGGGACTTTGTTAATTTACCTCCCATAAAAGGCCACCATAAATGCGGCACGTGTGCTTGCTGCGATTCAACAATAGAGAGAGATTTGTTCAGCCATAAAGGAATTTTTGGGAAACATGAAAATTTCACAAATTGTAAATCAAAATATGTGATTTATGCAATCTCCTGCTCTTGCCAAAAAATTTACATCGAAAAAACAAGCCAGGAAATACGTCACCGTATTTCCCAACACAAATCGCGAATTAGAAAAAAATCTAAAAACGGCCCCACTTGTAAATCACTGGAATATTATTGAACATACAGAACAAGGATTACGGTGGACGATCATTTTAAAGATGGATCAAGACGTACGAGGAGGAGACCTGGATGACAAATTATCAAAAAGGGAAGCCATGCTTATTATCATATTCAACACTGCGGTTGATGGGCTCAATGAGCTTTAAGAAATTTACCATCTCTAACATGGCCCCTTACATTTATATTTATCTGGATCATGGGACAGGAAAAACAGGTGCATTACACCGATACATTTGAGCTATTCTTATTCAGCATTAGATTCCACATGGCACCAAACAATGTTGTACTAGAATATTGAGGAGATTTGCTAACAATTAAGTAGACACAAAGCGCAGGCCACAGGCTACAGCCGCGTCAACTACCCTTTTTGTCACAACACTTGAGATCTTGGGAAGGCTCTCAAAATCTGCGACGCATCCGCGCAATAACAACAACTAACATTTCAAATGAAAAACTTCAATTCCCATAAGCACTTGCACCGTTAGGAATGTCAAATACTGCGAGATGTTCTAAGTCTCGTGTACGAAAAACAAACCGATCCAAACAGGAGAGACGAGAGACATGGCGGCTTAAAAACGAGTGAACAAGGTAAACGCGAAAATCAAAACTTTAACATAGCGGGTGGTTCATGCGCAACTATACTTGCTGAGCACACGCCCGAGCCACTTTGTAGTGACAATGGAAGATTGACATTTGTTGGCATAATAATTTCACCCGACCCCCACGGTAGAGTACACATCATTTGAGAGCGCTACCTACGTTTAAGCAGATCGGCAACACGTTTGTCCTGAACAGATTAGCAGTATCACGAGACTCTCCCGATTTCCAGCAAGATGGAAGTGCCCCCGCCCCCAAAAAAGTTACTTTTTCTGTTAACACCAGTCACGAGATGCAAAACACGATATTAACTGGACCCGTTCTTCTTTTTTTCTTGCCTGCAGCTTCAGCTTGCACCAATCAAAATCAAGAAGTTTAATCCCAAGAGGCATTAATAAGGTACGAACCTTTCACTCTATTGTTAGAATCAATTCCTCCAAATAAAAGGCAATTAGACATCAAGGCGCTATCCCTGTTTATTGTTCCCAGAATTCAACTGACCTGGAAGCACCCACGTCCCTAAGCCCCTCCCGGGGAGACTACGCATGACTATTCTAAGTAAGAACAGCCTAGCCCTAGCAGCGAATTTTTGTGGAACCCACAGACAGACCTCTTTTTTGAACCTTTTAATTTATTCTTTTCAGCTTTCTAAACTGTATGAATGATAAAACAGCTGAAAAAAGACATGTGAACCTTGAGGTAAGAAATCCCAGGCTCCTGCCCTGGGGTGTGAGTGGGCACTTAGGGGTGTACATATGTATGATTGTAAGACGAGTTTCTCTTATGTTTTTCAGAAACATTTGAGGTCCTGACGAGAGTTCCTCATACAAAGAATTCGAAATGCGCCGACCAGTATCGGAATAGGCCAATCTCTTTAAAAAGTTTTCTAGTGACAAATATAGAATTATTTTTGTACATGTAGATGGCCTAATGTTAAATTTGGAACTGTGTTCTGTCCCAATTTCTTCACTTATTTAAAATATTGATTTTCACTTTTTTCCATTTCTTCTCCTTTTTTCTTCTCCCCAATTTTCCAATAGCTTGTATGCTAGAGTTGTATATATGTGTATGAATGAATATGTGAAAGTGAGTTTTTAGTAGAGCTAAGAACAAAAATGAAAGTAAAGTTCTTTTAAAAAAGTTATAACTTAAATAGGGTTCTTTGCCTTATGCTTTTCTCTCCTGTGCACTTAATGTCAGTTGCTTCAATGTTATGAAAAAGGGTTGGTCAAAGTAATATGACTGAATTTTATTCCTGAAATAAATGATTTAATTCAAGACGAAGAAGTGTCTGGAAGGGCTATTTGAAGTTAGTTCTTCAATGAGCACTTATGGTTGAGTAAATTGCAGTAGTGGAAATTTGTAGTTGTTTCTTGTGATATGTGGCTTGGCCTTACTGCAGAAAAGCCAGACCTTACTTCTGTTCAAGCTTAGTAAAGCATCATCCTTACATTATCCCCTGGCGACCATTACCCTTGACGCAGAGAAAGCCTTTGATAGGATTTTTTGGGATTTTATGTTTCACGCTCTCAAATGTATAGGCTTTCCCCCCCAAATTAATCTCACTTATTTCCTTGCTGTATTCTGGCCCTAGGGCTTATATTTTTGCCAATGGTAAAATCTCAGATTACTTTTCTCTTTCCAGAGGTGTTTGTCAAGGCTGTCCCCTGTCCCCCTTGTTGTTTATAGTGGCAATGGAACCCTTTCTCACGAAAATAAGACAAGACGCCCACATTACTGGGTTTCAGCTTGGTTCAGACCATGTTAAACTGTCTGTCTATGCTGACGATATCCTATTATACTGTTCTCATCCAGATATTTCTCTCCCTTCCTTTCTTCAACAAGTTGATCTTTTCTCGCAAATCTCAGGTTATTGCCTCAATCGAGACAAATGTGAGGTTTTACCCCTCAACCTACTATGTCTCTGCCACTACTTTGATCAAACAGGCTTTTCCTGGCAACCAATTAAACTAAAATATTTAGGTTTATGGTTCTCCGCTAATATTTCTGACACTTTAAAATTCCATGTTGAATACATTACCAAGAAATTGTCTGACTTAATTACCAAATGGCATCCCCTTTTTCCTTCATGGTGGGGCAGATTAGACTCTATTAAAATGATGTTAGCCCCTATAATTCTATATTCTCTTTCTATGATTCCTGTTTGTATCCCAAGTTATTATTTTAAACGAATAGATTCGATCTTGCTGAAATTTCTTTGGAAAAATAAACTTCCTCGGATAGTCTTATCAAGTCTTAAGAAAGATCAAATTATTGGAGGTCTCAAGTTTCCTGATTTTAAATCTTATCACCTTGCTTTCTCTCTTAAGCAAGCTTCCAGGTGGTTGTCTATTGAACTCCCATCCCATCCTCCAGTATGGCTATCCATTGAAAAATACTTTGTTTCCCCTTTTAATTTATCTGAAACTCTTGCATTTTCTGCCAACTCTTCTTTTTTGCAATCTTCGGTTATTGCTCATACTCGTCAACTTTTAACTCCCCATCTACCATCCTCTTATCCTTCTTTAATCTCGCTGTCTCAACAGCCTATTTGGCACAACAAATTACTACGCATTAAAAACACACCTTTTATTGGAAATCATGGAGATGTAGGGGTTTACTATGGAGCTCTCAACTTCTCCATGCAAATAGACCTTCATCCTTTTCCGATCTGCAATCTCTTTTTCATCTTCCTAATTCTTGTAAAAAACAATGATCTTCTTCTCTCTGCCCTTCAGCATTATCTTCAATAATTACCTTCTTCTCCTATTCTTCCTCCTTCATGCTCCACTATTTTTCCTCTTCTGACTATGGCTTCTTCTGCTTCTAGTATATACAAATGTCTTTTATCTCCTACAGAATGGCTCAAGACAAAGACTGAATTGGCTTGGGAACAGGATTTGTCCTCTTCCTGGTCGGTTTCCCTTTGGGACAAACTCTGGTTAAAAATTCATAAAACCTCAAGGGCAGCTAATACCACCCAACCCCTTTATTTTATTTACCAACGCTTACTATACTCCCCTGCAAGACTGACTTCCTTTTCCCCAGACCTTTCATCTACTTGTTGGTCTTGCTCATTCCCTAATGCCGATTCACTACCCATGCTTTTTCTATGTCCAAGCATATTTTCTGGAAATCTATTTGGTCTCGTATTAACGTTATTTTTAACACAAAATTTCCCTTCTCACTTCCAAATGTTTTCTTAGGTTCCCTGTCTTCCTCATGGCCTCAATCCCCTTCCCATTTTAAACTAATTGACCGTCTGATAGCTATAGCATTACACTTGATAACCTCCAACTGGAAAGATTCGTCAAAGGTTACTTATTCAGCCTGGTCGACAGCCATATGTTTTCATCATAGACTAGATACAAATTACGTCACCCCTATTTCCCTGGCAATTAAGAGAGATTTACTATGGATCCCTCTTACTTCATATCTGTCCACTCTCTCTTCCTCACGTCCCTCCACTAATACACAAGCTAACAAACCTGATGAAGTTCGTAAACCGCCATGATTATTCTCTGTTTTCTCTCTCTTAGCATTCTGTACAATATCATTCTTTCCTCTATTTTTATAGTTCTTTTTACACCTACATCTTTATTGTTATGTACACGCATACAATGTGTATTTTTTGAAAATTGTTACTTTGTTTTCTGCTCTCTTCAATTTATTATTTCCCTTTCCCTCCCCCTTTTTCCCAGTTTTTTCGCTCAGACATTATTGTTTATTGATTCTTTATTTGTGCATCTTTAATGTATGCTTTTATATTTATATTTATACTATCTTATATGAAGCTTTCCTGTTTTACTTCTCTTTATATTTGGTTTCAATAAACTTGAACTTAAAAAAAAGGCATGAAGAAATAGAATGTTGCTTTGGAGGGTCCACAGGCACGTGGAAATGAATTGATTCACACCCTCCTTACCCAGAAGGTGTATTTCTCATTCCTGTGCTGTGGAGCTTGGACCTCTGAAGTTCTGCGTTAAGGTCTTTGGCCTTCACACTAAGGGACATATTTATAGGGAAATAGCAGAGCCTTTCGTAGCGCTGCGCTCTGCCATATCTAAAATGCAGGGATGTGCCATATTTACAACAATACGGCACACCCCTATGTTTTCCCTAGCGCTGGAGCTAAAAATAGCTGCCTAGCACCAACACAGTCACCCTTGTCCCATAGTGTAAATGCGCCTGTGTTGCAGAGAATGATTGTTTATGCACACAAACAATCAATAATGGTGATTTGCTACTTCTATGTGTGCTGCATTCTACAGGGACACCTTCCTGCATATTTTGCTCTATCTATGTGTGTTGCAGGATGCAGCACACATAGAAAAAGCAAAAACGAGCAGAAATACAAGTATTTCTCCTCCTTGTGCCATTCTAATGCCTGCTCTCGCATTGCGTTAGTTTTTGGCGGTGCCCCAGATTTTCTGATCCTTATAAATCTAAGGCAGCGTCAAAAAGCAATGGGTGTTGCGGTGAATACACACTGCAACACCCATCACAAGCCCCTTTCACTCAGAAAACTGTTGAAAGGGTAACATATTACATATTACAAAGAGGCGGTAATCAGAAAAGTGGCTTAACGCCACTTTATAAATATGTTGCAGAGCATTGCACCACCGGAAATTGTTAAAAAGTGACATTCTGGTGGCACAATCCCCTTGTAAATATGTCCCTCAGTGTCCGGGGCTGGAACCCTTTCACCCTCAGCAATGAGGCCTGGCACAATAGAGCCCCTGCACACAGCCCTTGGAAGCTCAGCCTCTGCGTACAGCCCAGGGACCCTCCCCGTCTCTTCCCCCGGGCCGTAAACATACACACCTTCTGTACTGAAGCTTTCGACTCCATTTTTATCCAGGCATGGGACTCTCGCACCCTCTATGGCTATGTGTGGGACTTATGCCCTCTACCTTTACATGCCTCTATATCGATGCCTGTCCCCTATTTTCAGATCTGACACCATTAATTCTCCTCTGTCCAAGGCCCGGGACTCTTACACACCCTCTGCATCCTGTAAAAGGACCTCACAAGTTCTGTGTGAAGGCCCTAGACTCACAGCATCTACCCATGACTTGAGCACTCATGTCCCTTACAAATAACACATTATAACCTGTTGCTCTCCCCTGTTAATGAATGAAGCCATCACAACGAGTAAGATGCTGAAAACCTTTATTTCTTGAAACATGTTGACAGGCACAGCTGCTGCAGGTAGCTTGGATACATATAGAAGAACCCTGTCCCACACACGCCTTCCGATGATGTCACAGTCGTGTAAATAATGGAAGAATGCAGGTTGTGGGAGTGGGTGCAGCAGGCTGGTGTTCCCACCTGGGGGGCCTAGCTGCTCTCCCCCAGGGTGTGCTTGTCAAACAGGTACTCGCCCATGCCATTCTGGGGCACGCCCAGGCGCTTCAGGTTGGTGATGTAATCGCCAAGTTCCTTGATGGACTTCACCTGTTCCTCCAGGTACTCAGACTCCAGGAAGTCACAGAGCTGTGAAAATAGACAAAACCAGGGTGAATGACTAAAGAAACAGAAAGACTTTGAAAACACATGGCTGAAAGTATGGCAGAGTGACCCGGAAGGAAAAGAAGAGGACTGGCGTTGAAATTCCAATGTAGGAAAGAATTGATTAAGGGTAGGGGACGAGTCAGTGAGCTTATAAATAAGTAACTAGCCTACAAGATTCTTTAAACAGAGCAGCCCACCAGTACTGTGGATAACTGACCACTTCAATGACTTTGGTGGGGTGGGGAGGGAGGGAGCGTGTAAGCCTATGAAGTTTAGTTTGTACGCGACAATGCTAAAGCTTACATCGCATAGAGTCGCTTGGATTGGCTGGCATTGAAAAAGATGGAGCTTATTAGTTTGCTGGCAACAAAAGACTGGTCTGTCGTTGGCCTCATGACGTGTATTACATAAGACATTTTCAGGTTGCGACAGATTAAGTGAGGTAACTGGACATTGCTCATCTCCTTGCTGTTATCGCCAACAACAGTGCAGGGATTTAGCACTGAAGCATTCCTCCACACAAAGGAAAAAAATACATTTTTCTGGCCTTTGAGTGAATTATTAAGTGTCTCCCTTACTGGTGCAGCAGCCCTGGCATTGGTGCAATGGCTTATACTATATAAGGCCTTTTGTGTGGTGTCTTACCGGGAGAAAGAATCTGACAGCAAGAAGCAGTAAATGGTTCCTGCTACAAGGAGATGGTGCCTACTTTCAGGGTCTAGCGTGTGACGGGGTCAGAAGAGTAGGGTGGAAGGAAGTTGGCCCTGGGAAGTGCTTTGAAGGGTCTTCAGGTCTCCCGACGACAATGCAGTGCTCAGTGTGGGGGGGGGGGGGGGGGAGGGGTGAGAAGTGCATTGCCTCACTCACACACTAACCAAGACCATAGTCCTAATGAAAAGCGGGCGCATGGATACTTACGTGCGGGTCAACTTTATCAGAGGCCACCTTGTGCAGGTCCAGCAGGGCCTGGTTGACGGTCTTCTCCAGCTGCAGGGCCGCCTGCATGGCCTCCAGGGTGTTGATCCACTCGTCACGGTCCGGTTTCTGTAAAAGTTGTAGAGTGAGTTAGTTTAGCTTGGTTGCCCACAAGCTGTGACTGAGCACACAGAGGAAATGGTGAGGAGGGATTCAGGTGAGGACTAGTTAGGGAAACAGGACTAGCCCAGGAGATGATGGAAGATCCCAAAAAGGCACAATCAGAAGACACTCCTGTGACCAGGCAGATCGCCCTGGATCTCTTGGTTCAGGTAGATTCCTTCTGTGCAGGTACAAAGTGCAATTGGGATTATATTAGGACAATAAAAGAAAGCAATACAAAGAATGCACCACATTGAAGATTCAATAGACGGAAGTCTATTTCATTTTGAAGTAAATTGACTATTTTTGTTGATGTTAAGGTAAAGAGTGAAGATTATGGTTGGGATATCGCTTAAGATCAGCTATAGGTTTAGAATTAACATGAAGATTAAAGTTAGATTTAGATTCAATGCAAAGGTTTCAGTTAAGGTACAGCACAAGTTGTCGGGGTTAGCATCAGGGTAAAGTTAGAATTCGATTAAGGGTTAGGTTTAAGGAACAGAATGGTGGAGTTGTAGTCCAAACCATAGAGTATCGAATATCAATGGCCACAATATCGTGACCAAAACACCAAAAACAAAAATATTAAGGTGGTAACTGCTAATAGGTAACTAGACATTTACTATTCTTAACTCTACATCCAGGTACATGGGAGCTATTTGTATCGTCAAGAAACACTTACATACTATAGCCAATCTATACATACTTAACTGTCAATATTTTGGTCACAATATTGTGGCCACTCAGTATTTTGGATCCATACCAGATAGTGCTAGGTGTATTGCTGAAGCACAGAACTAGGTTTACAGTTGGATGTAATTTGAGAGAATGAGCAATGATTTTGTATACCAATGCAGTCCTCCTATACACTCACCTTGATATCCTGCAGAACCACACGCCCCCCTCGCTTGTTCTGGTACTTCATGAACTTCTCGGCGTGCTCGCGCTCCTCGTGGCTCTGCTCCTTGAAGTACTTGGCCACGTGGCTCAGGGCCACATCGTCACGGTCAAAGAAGTAGGACTGAAGACAGAAAATCAGAGAGAAAGTCAGTAGCCAATCACAGCATCGATTGAGTGAATGGTCAGAGGGTGGCAGTCTCAAGGCAGTATCCTTGAAACCTGGAACATGTCTCATTCCTCAGGGTCAATATCTCCTGTTTTTGTTTAACTAAAATAGACTCTTATCGCTCCTCCTATTGGTTCAGTCCATTTGAACTCACTGGACTTGTGCCATTGAAACATTTAAAACAAATGAAAACCAGGAGTGTAAAAGTTACATCATTGTGAGGCGGAGTCCTATGGGGATCTTCAGTGCATTCACTGTGGCTACCCTTTTTAAGTTTCACGGAAAGTCCATACAAGAGCATTTTCTTTAGCACTTGCTATGTCATAATCTAAGTCTCTAAAGTGTATATTGCACCTAAAAATGGCCTAAATTAATGGCTTTGCATTCCGACTCTAATCTGCCCTTTGATCTACTACTGTATTCCTTCTCAGACTTTGGGGAGGGCTTAAAAGAATTCTGTTTGGCGCCTGGCCATATATTTCAGGCAACTCAATTGCCCCACAGTTATAAGCATGGATTTCAGTTTTTCAAAAATTGTAATATATTCTTAAGGTGTAATTATACCACTTCTTTCTGACGCTATCACAAGGAGGGAGGTACAAGCAGACAGTGATGGGAGTGCTGGTCCCAAACCATCATGGAGGCGGGCAGGGCGACAGATTTGCTTCCTGCACACCCCGGATGCAGTATAAGCACACCAGAGGCCTTTCCTCTCCGACTGTGGCACAGCAGACACAGAAGGACGGACCTAGAGCCCTCCAAGGCTACATCCTCCTCTCTCCATGGACGAAGCACGAAGTACAGGGCTGACGTGGACTTGCAGAAACGTAATTAAGGCAGTGGGAGTGCGGTGGGAGGAGGGGAGAGAAAAGTAAAACTAGAACTATAGATTCAAACTGTAACAATGAAGTAGCTGCTCCTGCCCAGGGATGCAGTAATTACTCCACTGGGCCTAGATTGTCTCGAGCTTGACCCCCAGGGGAGTTTTGACTACTACCACATATCTCAAGTTTTTATCCTTTTGTCATTGTTGCAAACCCCACTTCCCCCCTACACGGTCAGAGCAATTAAGTTTGCAAGGTGCATGTGCGAGGTGCAGATCTAATCTAGGCACTCTTCTCAAAGTCAGCCAACAGCTGCACGAAACACAACCAGTGCACTCCTGCCTGTGTCAACAAGTCCCTTCAGTGCACACATCCCACCAACGTCATTTACACAGGAGCTGTGGGTGGTCAAAGCACCCCCCCCCCCCCAAGCTACATGTCCCCCAGACCAGGGCCGGACTGGGAACTAAAACCGGCCCTGGCAAAGGGCTCGCCCCCCCCTTCCCCGCGGGGGTTTGGGGGTGCCGCCGAGCTCTTTGCCAGGGCCGGTTTTCTGCCGATTTTGTTACAGGGACAATTTTGCAGCTATGCTGCAAAAACGGCCCTGTAACAAAAACAGCCCCAGGGGCCCAAAACCGGCCCCCACCCGTGCGGCGCAACGGGGGATTGCCCGGTGCCCGTTACGGGCAGTCCGGGCCTGCCCCTGTCAAGTCTTTAAGTGGGATGAAAAAACTGGGGTGTCTCTCAAAAGGGTGTGGCCAATGTAATTAAGGGCGTGGCTTAAAACACATAAGCTAAAAATCTGTGCTGAGCATAGTGTGCAGCCGGACTTGTATT
The DNA here is from genome assembly GCF_964263255.1 of Lissotriton vulgaris. NCBI lineage: Eukaryota > Metazoa > Chordata > Amphibia > Caudata > Salamandridae > Lissotriton > Lissotriton vulgaris. Next base: position 339,993,208 of record NC_141695.1, on the reverse strand, counting down.
TTGCTGTTTCTGTCATTGACTCCACATATATCAATCAATCAGGAGTTTGTTAAAGCGCGACTACTCACCCGTAAGGGTCTCAAGGCGCTAGGGGTGGGGGGGGGGGTGGGGAGGTGCAGGTTCCATTCCATCAAGGAGGGGGTCTGTCGAAGAGCCAGGTTTTGAGGTTTCTTGCGAAGATGAGGAGCGATGTTGTCTGTCTGAGGTGGAGCGGAAGGGCGTTCCATGCTTTGGCCGCGAGGAAGGAGAAGGAGCGGCCTCCCGATCTGGTCTTTCTGGTGCGGGGGACCACGGCGTAGGAAAGCTGGGCTGATCGTAGGGTCCTTTGAGGTGCGTGGAATTTGAGTCGGCTGTTCAGGTATGCTGGTCCGGTGCCGTGGAGGGCCTTGTGTGCGTGGGTGAGCATCTTAAAGGTGATTCTCGCCTCGACGGGGAGCCAGTGGAGTGTGCGCAGGTGCTGGGAGATGTGGCAGTGTTTTGGTAGGTTGAGGACCAGTCTTGCGGCGGCAATCTGGATGTTCTGTAGCTTGCGGATGAGGTTTTTGTTTATTCCGGCGTAGAGTGCGTTGCCGTAGTCGAGTCTGCTGGTGACCAGGGCGTGAGTGACTGTCTTTCGGTGTTCGAGGGGGATCCATTTGAAGGTCTTACGAAGGAGGCGGAGGGTGTGGAAGCAGGAAGATGAGACAGAGTTGATCTGGCGGTCCATTTTGAGCTCGGAGTCCAGGATGATTCCCAGGTTGCGTGCGTGGTCTGTGGGGGTTGGCGGGTTTCCGAGGGCGGTGGGCCACCAGGTGTCGCTCCAGGCGTCGGGGTTTGGGCCCATGATGAGTACTTCTGTTTTGTTGGTGTTTAGTTGAAGGCAGCTGTTTTTCATCCATTTGGCGACGGCTTCCATGCCTTCTCGAAAGTTGCGTCTGGCGGTGTTGGGCTCGTTGGATAGGGAGAGGATGAGCTGGGTGTCGTCTGCATATGACACAATGTTGAGTCTGTAGGTTCTGACGATGGGGGCAAGTGGAGCCATGTAGACGTTGAAGAGCGTTGGGCTGAGGAAGGAGCCCTGGGGGACTCCGCAGGTGATCGGTGTGGGGTCCGAGAGGAAAGGGGGGAGTCTGACCCGCTGCGTCCTGCCGGAGAGGAAGGAGCAGATCCAGTCGAGGGCCTTGTCCTGGATTCCTGCATCGTAGAGTCTGTGTATTAGGGTGCGGTGGGAGACTGTGTCGAACGCCGCTGATAGGTCGAGGAGGATGAGGGCTACTGTTTCTCCTTTGTCCAGTAAGGTGCGGATGTCGTCTGTTGCGGCGAGGAGGGCGGTTTCCGTACTGTGGTTTTTTCTGAAGCCGGATTGGGAGGAGTCGAGGATGTTGTGTTCTTCAATGAATGTGGCGAGTTGGCTGTTGATGGCTTTCTCGATGACTTTCGCTGGGAACGGGAGCAGGGAGATGGATCTGTAGTTTTTGAGGTCTGTGGGGTCCGCTGAGGGTTTCTTTAGGAGGGGGTTGACCTCGGCGTGTTTCCAGTCGTCGGGGAACGAGGCGGTCGCCAGGGAGCGGTTGATGGTTTGGCGGAGCATGGGTGCGATGGTGTTGGCGGCTCTGTTGAAGATGTGGTGGGGGCAAGGGTCCGTGGGGGCCCCTGAGTGGATTGACTTCATTGTCTTCAGTGTGTCTTCGGTGGTGAGGGCTGTCCAGTCATCAATCGCTGGTTTCCGGGTGTCGGGGTGGTTGGTGAGGGTTCAGTGTGTTGGTTGTCTTCGTCGAAGTTGTCGTAGATGCTCTTGATTTTGTGGTGGAAAAAGATGCTGAGTTTGTCGCAGAGGTCTTGTGAGGGAGGGATGTCGGTAGACTCGCTGGTGGGTTGGGCGAACTCCTTGATGATGCTGAAGAGTTCCTTGCTGTTGTGTGCGTGGGTGGAGATTCTGTCTTCAATCGCTTTTTTCCTCGTTTCTCTGATGAGTTGATGGTGGGCGTTGGTGGCGGCTCTGAAGTTGTTGTGGGCTTCTGTGGATTTGGTGTTTCTCCAGGCCTTTTCAATGCGGCGGCATGTGCGCCTGGACTCTCGAAGTTCGGTGGTAAACCATCTGGCTTTCTTGGCACGGGTATTGTTTTTCTTGAGGGGGGCTATGGTGTTGGTGCTGTCCGAGATCCATCTATGCAGGGTTCGGGCTGCGGTGTTGGGGTCGTCGTTTTCCGTGATGGTTGGGGTGGAGTTGTTGAGTGAGGAGGTGAGCTGGTCATCAGTGATTTTGGTCCAGTTTCTTTGTGGAAGCAGGTGCTGGTGTCTGGACGGTGGGTGTTCTGAAGGTGAAGTGGACGCAACGATGGTCGGTCCATGGGAGTTTGGTGGTGTGGCTGAAGGTGATGGAGTTTCCTGTAGTGAAGAGGGGGTCGAGGGTGTGTCCTGCTGAGTGCGTGGGCTCGGTCACGATCTGGCGGAGTCCAATGTTGTGGAGGTTGTCCAGGAGGGATGTGGTGTTGGGGTCCAGTTGATTGTCGAGGTGGAAGTTGAGGTCTCCCAGCAGGGTGTAGTTGGTGGATGCGATGGCCTGCAGGGAGATAATGTCTGTGATGGAGTTGGCGAAGGGTCCGCGGGGTGCAGGGGGTCGGTAGATGAGGGTTACTCGGAGGGCGGCGGTGGGGCTGGCCAGTATCTTGAAGTGAAGGTGTTCCATCAGTTCTGTGGACTCGTCAGGGAGTGTGCTCAGGCGGAGGCTGGATTTGTGGACGATGGCGATTCCTCCTCCTGGGTGGATGGGGCGGTCCTTCCTGGAGATCTTGTATCCTTGGGGGATGGCGATGGCGATGTACGGTCCCGAGGTGGTGTTGGTCCAGGTTTCGGTGAAGAATGCTACGTCTGGGGTGGTGCGGTCGATGAGGTCCCAGATTTCTGTTGCGTGTTTGTGGAGGGATCGGACGTTGAGGAGGATGCATTGCAGGGTCTTCGGTTCGGCTGTGTTCTTGTGGGCGGGTTGTGCTGGATCCGTGTTCTTGGCGGTGCTGCAGGTGTGCCGGCAGCGGTGACAGCTGAAGGGTCCATGGGTGTCGGCTGGTGATGCTAGCTTGCAGTTGTTGTTGCAGCCTGGGTTGAGTGCGTGGAGTGCTGCTGGGTCGTAGCGTTGGCGGGGCGGAGGTCCAAGGTTCCTGGTGCGGGTTGCGGACGGGTCGCAGACGGGCGCAGACGTGCTTGCCTTTGACGCGCCTTCGGTGCACCAGCGGCGCGCCCGCAGTGGCCGCCATTAAGTAGGGGTCGGGGAGGGCTGGACAGCTGGGAGGCGGGGAGGGGAGCTGGATTGGGCCGGTCGTGCTGGGGGGGGAGGGGCCGCGAGGGCAGCAGCGGCAGGGAAAGGTAAAGGGAGGAAAGAAGGGATAAAGAAAAAAGGGAAAATAAGCAGAAATAAGGCACAAAAGAGCAGAGATGCAGAAAAGAGCAGAAAGGTGAAAGATAGAAAGGGTAAAAAAACGAGTGAAGGAGCAGAGGGAGAGAAAGGGAAAATGGGCAGAAATAAGGCACAAAAGAGCAGAGGTGCAGAAAGGTGAAAGATAGAAAGGGGAAAAAAAACGAGTGAAGGAGCAGAGGGAGAGAAAGGGTGAATGGGCAGAAATAAGGCGCAAAAGAGCAGAGGTGCAGAAAAGTGAAAGATAGAAAGGGGAGAAAAACGAGTGAAGGAGCAGAAAGAAAGAAAGGAGACAGTGGTCCACTGGACCACCAGGGATGAGGCGCAGGAAAACCTGCGGGTGGAGGAGGGGTTCGATCACCAACACTGAAGAGTGCAGGGGCAGGGGCAGGGGCACCTCACTTAATGGTGGAGCTGCGAGGGTGGGAGAGCAATTTCACAGTGGTCTTGCTCGCCTGTCCCCGCAGTGGCTGCCATTAAGTAGGGGTCGGGGAGGGCTGGACAGCTGGGAGCTGGATTGGGCCGGTCGTGCTGGGGGGGGGGGGGGGAGGGGCCGCAGCGGCGGGGAAAGGTAAAGGGAGGAAAGAAGGGATAAAGAAAAAAGGGACAATAAGCAGAAATAAGGCACAAAAGAGCAGAGATGCAGAAAAGAGCAGAAAGGTGAAAGATAGAAAGGGTAAAACAAGCATTGGAAATGCAATAGGGCTCGCATTAGGAAAGTTTGAGCTATTGGTCTTATAAATGATTTTTTTTTAATTTATGTGTTATTTTTTAAAATAGATAAAGTAATAGCTTTGTCAATTAGAATGCCAATAGTTATAACTTTCGCAAACACGTATAGCATTTGTAATGCAACATGTTGTGTATTTACCTGACTTAGATGTATTGATATTACAAATAACATGGGCAATGCCAATAGCTTAAACTTTGTAAATACATTTTGTGAAGATTATGTTCAGTGTTTTTTATTGTGACGAAAATCCAAGAACAGAAGTGAAATATTAACATTTTTTTGTGATTTGTAATAAAGCATGAAATCTTGAAAACAGCTTGAAACATTGAAAGAACATATTTGAACCAGTGATGCTGTGGTTGCGCTGAGTGATGCTGTAGTTGCGCTGAGTGATGCTGTGGTTGCACAGAGTGATGCTGTGGTTGCACAGAGTGATGCTGTGGTTGCACAGAGTGATGCTGTGGTTGCACAGAGTGATGCTGTGGTTGCACAGAGTGATGCTGTGGTTGCGCTGAGTGGTGTGTGCATCGGTGGAGGTTAGTGGCTGCATTGATGGAGCTGTGTGGTGGGTGCATTGGTGGAGCTTAGTTGGAGCATCGGTGGAGCTGTGTGGTGGGTGTATCGGTGGAGCTGGGTGGTGGGTGCATCTGTGGAGCTGTGTGGTGGGTGCACCGGTGGAGCTGTGTGGCGGGTGCTTCGGTGGAGCTGTGTGGCGGGTGCTTCGGTGGAGCTGTGTGGCGGGTGCTTCGGTGGAGCTGTGTGGTGGGTGCATTGGTGGAGCTGTGTCGGTGGAGCTGTGTGGTGGGTGCATCGGTGGAACTGGGTGGTGGGTGCATCGTTGTAGCTGTGTCGGTGGAGCTGTGTGGTGGCTGCATCCGTGGAGCTGTGTGGTGGGTGCATCCGTGGAGCTGTGTGGTGGGTGCATCAGTGGAGCTGTGTGGTGGGTGCATCGGTGGAGCTGTGTGGTGGGTGCATCGGTGGAGCTGTGTAGGCGGAGCTGTGTGGTGGGTGCATCAGTGGAGCTTAGTGGATGCATTGATGGAGCTGTGTGGTGGGTGCATCAGTGGAGCTGTGTGGTGGGTGCATCAGTGGAGCTGTGTGGTGGGTGCATCAGTGGAGCTGTGTAGGTGAAGCTGTGTGGTGGGTGCATCGGTGGAGCTGTGTGGTGGGTGCATTGGTGGAGCTGTGTCGGTGGAGCTGTGTGGTGGGTGCATCGGTGGAACTGGGTGGTGGGTGCATCGGTGGAACTGGGTGGTGGGTGCATCGTTGTAGCTGTGTCGGTGGAGCTGTGTGGTGGCTGCATCAGTGGAGCTGTGTGGTGGGTGCATCGGTGGAGCTGTGTAGGCGGAGCTGTGTGGTGGGTGCATCAGTGGAGCTTAGTGGATGCATTGATGGAGCTGTGTGGTGGGTGCATTGGTGGAGCTTAGTTGGACCATCGGTGGAGCTGTGTGGTGGGTGTATCGGTGGAGCTGTGTGGTGGGTGCCTCGGCGGAGCTGTGTGGTGGGTGCCTCGGCGGAGCTGGGTGGTGGGTGCTTCGGTGGAGCTGGGTGGTGGGTGCTTCGGTGGAGCTGTGTCAGTGGAGCTGTGTGGTGGGTGCATTGGTGGAGCTGGGTGGTGGGTGCATCGGTGGAGCTGTGTGGTGGATGCCTTGGTGGAGCTGTGTGGTGGATGCCTTGGTGGAGCTGTGTGGTGAGTGCATCGGTGGAGCTGTGTGGTGGGTGCATTGGTGGAGCTGTGTCGGTGGAGCTGTGTGGTGGGTGCATCGGTGGAACTGGGTGGAACTGGGTGGTGGGTGCATCGTTGTAGCTGTGTCGGTGGAGCTGTGTGGTGGCTGCCTCGGTGGAGCTGTGTGGTGGGTGCAAAAGTTGAGCTGTGTGGTGGGTGCATCAGTAGAGCTGTGTGGTGGGTGCATCAGTGGAGCTGTGTGGTGGGTGCATCAGTGGAGCTGTGTGGTGGGTGCATCGGTGGAGCTGTGTAGGTGGAGCTGTGTGGTGGGTGCATCGGTGGAGCTGTGTGGTGGGTGCATTGGTGGAGCTGTGTCGGTGGAGCTGTGTGGTGGGTGCATCGGTGGAACTGGGTGGTGGGTGCATCGTTGTAGCTGTGTCGGTGGAGCTGTGTGGTGGCTGCATCAGTGGAGCTGTGTGGTGGGTGCATCAGTGGAGCTGTGTGGTGGGTGCATCAGTGGAGCTGTGTGGTGGGTGCATCAGTGGAGCTGTGTGGTGGGTGCATCAGTGGAGCTGTGTGGTGGGTGCATCAGTGGAGCTGTGTGGTGGGTGCATCCGTGGAGCTGTGTGGTGGGTGCATCAGTGGAGCTGTGTGGTGGGTGCATCAGTGGAGCTGTGTGGTGGGTGCATCGGTGGAGCTGTGTCAGTGGAGCTGTGTGGTGGCTGCATCAGTGGAGCTGTGTGGTGGGTGCATCAGTGGAGCTGTGTGGTGGGTGCATCAGTGGAGCTGTGTGGTGGGTGCATCAGTGGAGCTGTGTGGTGGGTGCATCAGTGGAGCTGTGTGGTGGGTGCATCAGTGGAGCTGTGTGGTGGGTGCATCAGTGGAGCTGTGTGGTGGGTGCATCCGTGGAGCTGTGTGGTGGGTGCATCAGTGGAGCTGTGTGGTGGGTGCATCGGTGGAGCTGTGTAGGTGGAGCTGTGTGGTGGGTGCATCGGTGGAGCTGTGTGGTGGGTGCATCGGCAGAGCTGTGTGGTGGGTGCCTCGGCAGAGCTGTGTGGTGGGTGCCTCGGCGGAGCTGTGTGGTGGGTGCCTCGGCGGAGCTGTGTGGTGGGTGCCTCGGCGGAGCTGTGTGGTGGGTGCCTCGGCGGAGCTGTGTGGTGGGTGCCTCGGTGGAGCTGGGTGGTGGGTGCATCTGTGGAGCTGTGTGGTGGGTGCTTCGGTGGAGCTGTGTGGGTGCTTCGGTGGAGCTGTGTCGGTGGAGCTGTGTGGTGGGTGCTTCGGTGGAGCTGTGTGGTGGGTGCTTCGGTGGAGCTGTGTGGTGGGTGCTTCGGTGGAGCTGTGTCGGTGGAGCTGTGTGGTGGGTGCATCGGTGGAGCTGGGTGGTGGGTGCATCGGTGGAGCTGTGTGGTGGGTGCATCGGTGGAGCTGTGTGGTGGGTGCATCGGTGGAGCTGTGTGGTGGGTGCATCGGTGGAGCTGTGTGGTGGGTGCATCGGTGGAGCTGTGTGGTGGGTGCATCGGTAGAGCTGTGTGGTGGGTGCATCGGTAGAGCTGGGTGGTGGGTGCTTCGGTGGAGCTGGGTGGTGGGTGCATCGGTGGAGCTGTGTGGTGGGTGCATCGGTGGAGCTGTGTAGTGGGTGCATCGGTGGAGCTCTGTGGTGGGTGCATCGGTGGAGCTCTGTGGTGGGTGCATCGGTGGAGCTGTGTAGGCGGAGCTGTGTGGTGGGTGCATCAGTGGAGCTTAGTGGATGCATTGATGGAGCTGTGTGGTGGGTGCATTGGTGGAGCTTAGTTGGACCATCGGTGGAGCTGTGTGGTGGGTGTATCGGTGGAGCTGTGTGGTGGGTGCCTCGGCGGAGCTGGGTGGTGGGTGCATCTGTGGAGCTGGGTGGTGGGTGCATCTGTGGAGCTGTGTGGTGGGTGCTTCGGTGGAGCTGTGTGGCGGGTGCATCGGTGGAGCTGGGTGGTGGGTGCATCGGTGGAGCTGTGTGGTGGATGCCTTGGTGGAGCTGTGTGGTGAGTGCATCGGTGGAGCTGTGTGGTGGGTGCATTGGTGGAGCTGTGTCCGCGGAGCTGTGTGGTGGGTGCATCGGTGGAACTGGGTGGTGGGTGCATCGTTGTAGCTGTGTCGGTGGAGCTGTGTGGTGGCTGCCTCGGTGGAGCTGTGTGGTGGGTGCAAAAGTTGAGCTGTGTGGTGGGTGCATCAGTGGAGCTGTGTGGTGGGTGCATCAGTGGAGCTGTGTGGTGGGTGCATCGGTGGAGCTGTGTGGTGGGTGCATCGGTGGAGCTGTGTGGTGGGTGCATCGGTGGAGCTGTGTGGTGGGTGCATCGGTGGAGCTGTGTAGGTGGAGCTGGGTGGTGGGTGCATCGGTGGAGCTGTGTGGTGGATGCCTTGGTGGAGCTGTGTGGTGAGTGCATCGGCGGAGCTGTGTGGTGGGTGCATTGGTGGAGCTGTGTCGGTGGAGCTGTGTGGTGGGTGCATCGGTGGAACTGGGAGGTGGGTGCATCGTTGTAGCTGTGTCGGTGGAGCTGTGTGGTGGGTGCAAAAGTTGAGCTGTGTGGTGGGTGCATCAGTGGAGCTGTGTGGTGGGTGCATCGGTGGAGCTGTGTGGTGGGTGCATCGGTGGAGCTGTGTGGTGGGTGCATCGGTGGAGCTGTGTGGTGGGTGCATCGGTGGAGCTGTGTGGTGGGTGCATCGGTGGAGCTGTGTGGTGGGTGCTTCGGTGGAGCTGTGTCGGTGGAGCTGTGTGGTGGGTGCATCGGTGGAGCTGGGTGGTGGGTGCATCGGTGGAGCTGTGTGGTGGATGCCTTGGTGGAGCTGTGTGGTGAGTGCATCGGTGGAGCTGTGTGGTGGGTGCATTGGTGGAGCTGTGTCCGCGGAGCTGTGTGGTGGGTGCATCGGTGGAACTGGGTGGAACTGGGTGGTGGGTGCATCGTTGTAGCTGTGTCGGTGGAGCTGTGTGGTGGCTGCCTCGGTGGAGCTGTGTGGTGGGTGCAAAAGTTGAGCTGTGTGGTGGGTGCATCAGTGGAGCTGTGTGGTGGGTGCATCAGTGGAGCTGTGTGGTGGGTGCATCGGTGGAGCTGTGTGGTGGGTGCATCGGTGGAGCTGTGTGGTGGGTGCATCGGTGGAGCTGTGTGGTGGGTGCATCGGTGGAGCTGTGTAGGTGGAGCTGGGTGGTGGGTGCATCGGTGGAGCTGTGTGGTGGATGCCTTGGTGGAGCTGTGTGGTGAGTGCATCGGCGGAGCTGTGTGGTGGGTGCATTGGTGGAGCTGTGTCGGTGGAGCTGTGTGGTGGGTGCATCGGTAGAACTGGGAGGTGGGTGCATCGTTGTAGCTGTGTCGGTGGAGCTGTGTGGTGGGTGCAAAAGTTGAGCTGTGTGGTGGGTGCATCAGTGGAGCTGTGTGGTGGGTGCATCAGTGGAGCTGTGTGGTGGGTGCATCGGTGGAGCTGTGTGGTGGGTGCATCGGTGGAGCTGTGTGGTGGGTGCATCGGTGGAGCTGTGTGGTGGGTGCATCGTTGTAGCTGTGTCGGTGGAGCTGTGTGGTGGCTGCATCAGTGGAGCTGTGTGGTGGCTGCATCAGTGGAGCTGTGTGGTGGCTGCATCAGTGGAGCTGTGTGGTGGCTGCATCAGTGGAGCTGTGTGGTGGGTGCATCAGTGGAGCTGTGTGGTGGGTGCATCAGTGGAGCTGTGTGGTGGGTGCATCAGTGGAGCTGTGTGGTGGGTGCATCAGTGGAGCTGTGTGGTGGGTGCATCAGTGGAGCTGTGTGGTGGGTGCATCAGTGGAGCTGTGTGGTGGGTGCATCGGTGGAGCTGTGTGGTGGGTGCATCGGTGGAGCTGTGTGGTGGGTGCATCGGTGGAGCTGTGTGGTGGGTGCATCGGTGGAGCTGTGTGGTGGGTGCATCGGTGGAGCTGTGTGGTGGGTGCATCGGTGGAGCTGTGTGGTGGGTGCATCGGTGGAGCTGTGTCGGTGGAGCTGGGTGGTGGGTGCATCGTTGGAACTGTGTCGGTGGAGCTGTGTGGTGGGTGCCTCGGCGGAGCTGTGTGGTGGGTGCCTCGGTGGAGCTGGGGGGTGGGTGCCTCGGTGGAGCTGTGTGGTGGGTGCTTCGGTGGAGCTGTGTGGTGGGTGCTTCGGTGGAGCTGTGTGGTGGGTGCTTCGGCGGAGCTGTGTGGTGGGTGCCTCGGCGGAGCTGTGTGGTGGGTGCCTCGGTGGAGCTGTGTGGTGGGTGCCTCGGTGGAGCTGGGTGGTGGGTGCTTCGGTGGAGCTTTGTGGTGGGTGCTTCGGTGGAGCTGTGTGGTGGGTGCTTCGGTGGAGCTGTGTGGTGGGTGCTTCGGTGGAGCTGTGTCGGTGGAGCTGTGTGGTGGGTGCATCGGTGGAGCTGGGTGGTGGGTGCATCGGTGGAGCTGTGTGGTGGGTGCATTGGTGGAGCTGTGTCGGTGGAGCTGTGTGGTGGGTGAATTGGTGGAGCTGTGTCGGTGGAGCTGTGTGGTGGGTGCATCGGTGGAACTGGGTGGAACTGGGTGGTGGGTGCATCGTTGTAGCTGTGTCGGTGGAGCTGTGTGGTGGCTGCCTCGGTGGAGCTGTGTGGTGGGTGCAAAAGTGGAGCTGTGTGGTGGGTGCATCGGTGGAGCTGTGTGGTGGGTGCATCGGTGGAGCTCTGTGGTGGGTGCCTTGGTGGAGCTGTGTGGTGGGTGCATCGGTGGAGCTGTGTAGACGGAGCTGTGTGGTGGGTGCATCAGTGGAGCTTAGTGGATGCATTGATGGAGCTGTGTGGTGGGTGCATTGGTGGAGCTTAGTTGGACCATCGGTGGAGCTGTGTGGTGGGTGTATCGGTGGAGCTGTGTGGTGGGTGCCTCGGCGGAGCTGTGTGGTGGGTGCCTCGGCGGAGCTGTGTGGTGGGTGCCTCGGTGGAGCTGGGTGGTGGGTGCATCTGTGGAGCTGTGTGGTGGGTGCTTCGGTGGAGCTGTGTGGTGGGTGCTTCGGTGGAGCTGTGTGGTGGGTGCTTCGGTGGAGCTGTGTCGGTGGAGCTGTGTGGTGGGTGCATCGGTGGAGCTGGGTGGTGGGTGCATCGGTGGAGCTGTGTGGTGGGTGCCTTGGTGGAGCTGTGTGGTGAGTGCATCGGTGGAGCTGTGTGGTGGGTGCATTGGTGGAGCTGTGTCGGTGGAGCTGTGTGGTGGGTGCATCGGTGGAGCTGGGTGGTGGGTGCATCGGTGGAGCTGTGTGGTGGGTGCCTTGGTGGAGCTGTGTGGTGGGTGCCTTGGTGGAGCTGTGTGGTGGGTGCCTTGGTGGAGCTGTGTGGTGGGTGCATCAGTGGAGCTGTGTGGTGGGTGCATCAGTGGAGCTGTGTGGTGGGTGCATCAGTGGAGCTGTGTGGTGGGTGCATCGGTGGAGCTGTGTGGTGGGTGCATCGGTGGAGCTGTGTGGTGGGTGCATCGGTGGAGCTGTGTGGTGGGTGCATCGGTGGAGCTGTGTAGGTGGAGCTGTGTGGTGGGTGCATCGGTGGAGCTGTCTGGTGGGTGCATCGGTGGAGCTGTGTCGGTGGAGCTGTGTGGTGGGTGCATCAGTGGAGCTGGGTGGTGGGTGCATCGTTGGAACTGTGTCGGTGGAGGTGGGTGTATCGGTGGAGGGTGCATCGGTGGAGCTGTGTAGGTGGAGCTGTGTGGTCGGTGCATCAGTGGAGCTTAGTGGGTGCATTGATGGAGCTGTTTGGTGGGTGCATTTGGTGGAGCTTAGTTGGAGCATCGGTGGAGCTGTGTGGTGGGTGCCTTGGTGGAGCTGTGTGGTGGGTGCATCGGTGGAGCTGTGTGGTGGGTGCATCGGTGGAGCTGTGTGATGGGTGCATCGGTGGAGCTGTGTCGGTGGAGCTGTGTGGTGGGTGCATCAGTGGAGCTGTGTGGTGGGTGCATCGGTGGAGCTGTGTGGTGGGTGCATCGGTGGAGCTGTGTGGTGGGTGCATCGGTGGAGCTGTGTGGTGGGTGCATCGGTGGAGCTGTGTAGGTGGAGCTGTGTGGTGGGTGCATCAGTGGAGCTTAGTGGGTGCATTGATGGAGCTGCGTGGTGGAGCATCGGTGGAGCTGTGTGGTGGGTGTATCGGTGGAGCTGTGTGGTGGGTGCCTCGGTGGAGCTGTGTGGTGGGTGCCTCGGCGGAGCTGGGTGGTGGGTGCCTCGGCGGAGCTGGGTGGTGGGTGCATCTGTGGTGGTGGGTGCATCTGTGGAGCTGTGTGGTGCGTTTTAAGGCCTACTACAGTATGGATGGCGTGTTATTCCTACACCTTGTAATAATACGCATTGTTTTATGTAACAACTCCTGTATACTGATTTACACACATATCATTCACTTTCTTTGTATAATGTGTGCGTGATCGAAAGTGTCCTGACACCATACACTGGTAGAAGTAGCGGTAAAAAAACAAATGAAAAGCATGAGATTACAGAGATGAGGGGCACTGTTGAAGGATAGAAGTGAGTTAATCCGTGGACAAGGAGGTCATAGGCGGTGCCAGCACTAAAGCCATTCTGCGTGTCAAGCAGTTTTCGCAGTAATACCGAGTGCAAAGGCTATTTCAACTTGATTTTTCAGAGTGAATGATTTTGTTATGGCAATTGATCGAAGCACCATTCCTCAAACGTGCAGTGACATGGACAGCAGCAGCTTGTTCATTTTTTAAGCACATCTCAAATATTCCATACTTGGCCATTCTGTGAAGTCAAATTAAAGGTTTCAAGTGAGGACGGAGCGCTGAATTGGTGTTAAAACTGGCGAGAAGAACATTGTTTGCAGGCAGGTTAGCCATAAGAGAATTACTTATGCCTCAGAATGCATACATAAGGTGATCTGAACTGATGAAAGTTGTAGAGTAAACATTTTTATGGCAGGGCGGTATTACAAAGAGGGAGCACACCATTTCAGAGAAGCACAGGTCACACGGCGGTACGAGAGTGGAAGTACATTTAAAAGGATGAACTTAAAGGAGACCACATAATTTAGAGGCAGGAAAAAAATACAGTGGAACAAGTTTCAAGAACTACAATCGTAGCAGGCAATGATTCGAAGGAGCACGGTTCGAAGAGCATACAGTGAAAAGGGGCAAAATGCTAGGACTGTAAAAGGAAAAAAAACACAATTGAGAGCACAAATTCAGGTGTGGTGCTTATCCAGAAGTAATGCCAAAGCAGCGGACGATAATAGTAATTAAGGGACGATGAGGAAATTCAGAAGTGCATCTGTCACATGACAACAGACTGAGCCCAGCAGTGGAACTGAAATCTGTACAAAACTGGACAGCAAGGGCAAAGTAGTAGTAATTCTGAGGTGCAGAGACTTGGAGTAAAGGATGAGCACAGATCAGGCGTGGAGTACAGCCAGTGCGACGGTAAGGAATGTGAATAGTAATTCATGAACATAGGTGAGTTCTGCAGTACATAATCAAGTGGACAATTCAACAAAGGGCTGTTAAGAAGCAGCAATTCACAAAGTGAATTAGGTTTCAAGTTCCAGGTCAGATGTGCCATCCTCTTTATTCATTGCATTAACTAGTGTGCTACAATTCATTTTCATGTAAACATGCTGGCTGGTACAAAGCCATGTATGGAGAACAAATAGAGGAATCTACACTACAGCACAGAAAACAAAAAATATCTGCTGCTAAACTGAACAGCAATTCTAACGGTTAAACGATGCTCTCTACCTGTTCACCCAATGCAATTTAAGGCTGTGAATAAATACAATTGTAAAATGTAAAAATCTTAAATATTAATTTAATGTTAATCATCTTTTATCTCCAAGTTAAATAATGTTGCCTGATGCGTATCCGGACTAGGGCTTGGTACGCCCGCCGCCATCGAAGGGTTTTGGTATACAGACTTAGCTGGGCTACGTGCATGTTGAGCACAAGAGACTAGGAATGAAAGCAATACTGAGCAGTAGAACAAAATGCAAGGGCAAGAAGCAGCAGGAGAAACCATAACTGGGGTATCCAACGTAAGAAAAAAACGAGAGGGTGAAAGATGGGACGACAGGTTTAGAGGCAGCGACTACAGCAGAGCATCAAAGGGCTGGGCGAGAAGGGAGGGGGGGAATGCGAGGAGATAAGGACCCAGAAGGGGGAGGAGGGAAATGCGAGCAAGTTAAACAAGTTATAAAAGGAGACTAAACTGAAAGTACGGCCGGCAGGCCGTGAATAATTAGGGGGTGACAAATGCGCTGGGAGGGCTGCCTTTGATGTGGTAATGCGAGGCAGGCAGGCAGGCCGCTGGTGGCATTGTGCACGCGCTTCATGCACTGCAAGGAATCGCCAGTGGTGGTTAAACACTGGATAGGCCCCTATAGAGCTTGCCAGCTGTACGCAATACTGAGCAGTAGAACAAAATGCAAGGGCAAGAAGCAGCAGGAGAAACCATAACTGGGGTAGCCAACGTAAGAAAAAACGAGAGGGTGAAAGATGGGACGACAGGTTTAGAGGCAGCGACTACAGCAGAGCATCAAAGGGCTGGGCGAGAAGGGAGGGGGGGAATGCGAGGAGATAAGGACCCAGAAGGGGGAGGAGGGAAATGCGAGCAAGTTAAACAAGTTATAAAAGGAGACTAAACTGAAAGTACGGCCGGCAGGCCGTGAATAATTAGGGGGTGACAAATGCGCTGGGAGGGCTGCCTTTGATGTGGTAATGCGAGGCAGGCAGGCAGGCGGCTGGTGGCATTGTGCACGCGCTTCATGCACTGCAAGGAATCGCCAGTGGTGGTTAAACACTGGATAGGCCCCTATAGAGCTTGCCAGCTGTGCGCATGCGCACAGCAGGCGAGCCCTAAAAACGAGTGAAGGAGCAGAGGGAGAGAAAGGGAAAATGGGCAGAAATAAGGCACAAAAGAGCAGAGGTGCAGAAAGGTGAAAGATAGAAAGGGGAAAAAAACGAGTGAAAACGAGTGAAGGAGCAGAGGGAGAGAAAGGGAGAATGGGCAGAAATAAGGCGCAAAAGAGCAGAGGTGCAGAAAGGTGAAAGATAGAAAGGGGAGAAAAACGAGTGAAGGAGCAGAAAGAAAGAAAGAAAGGAGACAGAGGTCCACTGGACCACCAGGGATGAGGCGCAGGGAAACCTGCGGGTGGAGGAGGGCCTCGATCACCAACACTGAAGAGTGCAGGGGCACCTCACTTAATGGTGGAGCTGCGAGGGTGGGAGAGCAATTTCACTGACAATGAGTCAGTGGTCTTGCTCGCCTGTCCCCGCAGTGGCCGCCATTAAGTAGGGGTCGGGGAGGGCTGGACAGCTGGGAGGCGGGGAGGGGAGCTGGTTTGGGCCGGTCGTGCTGGGGGGGGGGGGAGGGGCCGCAGCGGCGGGGAAAGGTAAAGGGAGGAAAGAAGGGATAAAGAAAAAAGGGAAAATAAGCAGAAATAAGGCACAAAAGAGCAGAGATGCAGGAAAGAGCAGAAAGGTGAAAGATAGAAAGGGTAAAAAAAAACAAGTGAAAACGAGTGAAGGAGCAGAGGGAGAGAAAGGGAGAATGGGCAGAAATAAGGCACAAAAGAGCAGAAGGTGCAGAAAGGTGAAAGATAGAAAGGGGAAAAAGCGAGTGAAAATGAGTGAAGGAGCAGAGGGAGAGAAAGGGAGAATGGGCAGAAATAAGGCGCAAAAGAGCAGAGGTGCAGAAAGGTGAAAGATAGAAAGGGGAGAAAAACGAGTGAAGGAGCAGAAAGAAAGGAGACAGAGGTCCACTGGACCACCAGGGATGAGGCGCAGGGAAACCTGCGGGTGGAGGAGGGCCTCGATCACCAACACTGAAGAGTGCAGGGGCAGGGGCACCTCACTTAATGGTGGAGCTGCGAGGGTGGGAGAGCAATTTCACTGACAATGAGTCAGTGGTCTTGCTCGCCTGTCCCCGCAGTGGCCGCCATTAAGTAGGGGTCGGGGAGGGCTGGACAGCTGGGAGGCGGGGAGGGGAGCTGGATTGGGCCGGTCTTGCTGGGGGGGGGGGGCCGCAGCGGCGGGGAAAGGTAAAGGGAGGAAAGAAGGGATAAAGAAAAAAGGGAAAATAAGCAGAAATAAGGCACAAAAGAGCAGAGATGCAGAAAAGAGCAGAAAGGTGAAAGATAGAAAGGGTAAAAAAACGAGTGAAGGAGCAGAGGGCGAGAAAGGGAAAATGGGCAGAAATAAGGCACAAAAGAGCAGAGGTGCAGAAAGGTGAAAGATAGAAAGGGGAGAAAAACGAGTGAAAGAGCAGAAAGAAAGGAGACAGAGGTCCACTGAACCACCAGGGATGAGGCGCAGGGAAACCTGCGGGTGGAGGAGGGCCTCGATCACCAACACTGAAGAGTGCAGGGGCAGGGGCACCTCACTTAATGGTGGAGCTGCGAGGGTGGGAGAGCAATTTCACTGACAATGAGTCAGTGGTCTTGTGATACTACTACAACAAGTCAGGACCATTGTCTTTGTCAATGTTTGTTAGTTGCATAAGATAAATAAGCAGCAACTATGACTTGTATATAATAGTATTGAAAAAGCTTCCACTTGGTGACACCACGACAATGTTTCTGCACGTGAATTTAAAAAAGATAAGGGAAATCCAGAGAGATAAGGACTCTCTTCAGAAGATTTCCCTTTTTCTCACCCGGCAAGACATAATTTCGTAACTTCTCCTCTAGTGAGAAGCGAGCGGTGTCAGCACATGCACATGATGTGCCTGCGGTCACTACAGTCCGGAAAAAAAAACCGGACCGCCTGTGCCAGCCAGGGCACAAAACAGAGCCCGATAGAGACCCGTTTCGAGGCCCTCTTAAAAAAACACTGCCGGTGCTCAGCACCGGTGAGACCCAGACCACTTAAAGCCCTGCCCCCAGTGTAGAGATACCCGCTGAAGGTCGGTGCCATTCTGGCAATCTGAGACTGGTGACAGCACCTACCGGCCGCACAAGCGACAGTCGTAGGGCTACAAATGCACTGCCTAACAGCTTGCACTTACTATGGAGAAGGACAGACAGCGCCTGTACTCACCATGGACCAGGGCACAAGTCGCGGGTACATGCAGGAACACAGCGTCCACCCACTCTTTTCATAGGGTGGACGCCATCCCCCCTGACAAGAAGTTGGGCCCCACAGAAATATGCTGATCTTGTTCCGGTGTAATTTTCAGACACCGGGACACATTCAGCAGCGCCTGGATATTGTCTGCTTTTCATTCCCAGCAGCAATGTGCAGGCAGCGAGGGAGCTTTTTTTTTCACCTCCAGCTGGGCTGAAGTTGAGGGACCATCAGGCCTCCTTTTGTTTGAATATCCTGACTGGAGGCGGCCTGGAACCTCACACTTAAATGTAAATGCCACAGGGGCACACAGTTTGTTATCTCTTCACGAGTCCTTAAGAGAGGCAGCTTTTGCCTTTGTTCAGTCCCTGTATATAATAGATACATGCACTGTAAGAATGTCAGGTGTGTTGGTCTGTCCCAGTATTTACACAAATAACAATTTTAATAAAACTATTGTATTTCTTTTATAGCGCTATGCAACTCAATGCAGGGTGTCAAAGCCCTTTACGTAATATATACATTGACATTAAATCATGTACATGTGTAAATCAATGTACACAATGATTTACATGAGACAGGGAGGGCTACAAGGTGTACGAGTCACATGTCCCTCATACCTCACTGTGGTCTTTTAGAAGGATTACAATGTATGAACTGCAGGTAACAAAAGGATCCTAGTGTTAAAAGCAGTAACCCACTTTACTATCTACATAAAATGAAAATCTGTCATCTGGGTGTAAGTTGATGTTCTTTGGAGGAGACACATTTACCTTCTCTACTACTTTGATTCAAATGTGGGACTTTACAAAACACAGATTTTTCCAGCAAGTGCATTAACCACCAGAGTTATCTCACCATTATTACTGAGATTTTCTGGGCACCTTCGCATCAGATGCCTTATCCCAATCAAATATTTTAAAATGTAGACTTTGTAACCCATTAAGATTAACAAATCTACTACCATGCTTCTCCTTGTTGCCAATTTGTTTGTGGCAGGACTTTAAAAAATGTATGTATTGGTTGAGGCCCAGATTTTGTGTCTGGATTGCGCCACCTTTTTTTGATACAAACCCAACTCCATATCTCATTTGTTAGGTTTCATAATGCGCTTAAATGTACTCATGATATACCTGCTAAACATATGTGTGGGGTCTTAATATCTGACGTCACTTCTTGTGATGTCACTTCCAGTGAGGTTACTTCCTGTGATGTCACATGTAGTGAGATCATGCGCTTTGATGGCACGCATCATTATTTCACTTGCATTTTGCCTAACCTTGTTAGTCCCCCCCACTTCAGTTTGTTAGGACTTGTGCCCAGCCATGGACAGGTAGAAATAGAAGGTGTATAGCTAGACGTTGAGAGTGCAGGAATGACATAACTTGCACTCACTACGGAGAGGAAGGACAGAGCTTGCAGCCATAATGATTAATAAGGACAGACAGTATGTACTACTCACTACGGGGAGTAGAGACGGACAGACGGCGCCTGTACTCACCATGGACAGGTAGACGTAGGAGGCGTACAGCTCGGTGTTGATCATGCGGTTGATGGCCGCCTCGCACTCCCGGCTGTAGTTCTGGCGCACCTGGGACTCCATGGCGTTGCTGATGGTGTGTTTGTTGGCGATAGATGTAGGTAAATGATGGATAACGTTTTCTGGAGAGCGCTGGACTCGGAGCCACGTTCCGTTCAAACACTGTTGAAGCAAGAACACAACTCAGAGCTGGGTTTGAAGCGAGGTCGGGCAGAGCCTGTATTTATACCCGGAGGGGCGTTGAGAGAAGGGGACTGACAGCGCTACCCACCAATAAGAAGAGGTGCTCGTTCATCTGCGCGTCATGCCTCTCATGGTGACTCAGCACTTTTCTTGCACATCATCCTAGTGTTTTGGAAACCCCTAACACCTGATGCTCCCTTCTCATCCCGGCTCATATCTCGGGAGTGGCTTGACTCGTGTTTCTTCTCTTCAGTAATCTGGCTCAATCTTGCCGGTACAGGAGCAAGCGCAGCAGAACTGGAGCCAGCTGTTTGCAAAAACACGCGATGAAAATTGTCACCATCACTGTGACAGTCCAGTCCTATTGCATGCCTAATGGGGAAGAAGAACTTATATGGTGGTTCTTCTGTCGGATGAACGTTCAGATCGGTCCCAGGAGACTTGTAAGTGCAGAGTGGAAAACAGATCTCTGCAGGTGCAAACGAAATCGGTGAGGATTTGGGTGCGGTATCATAAGGGATGCTACTTCCCAGCTCAGCCAGCTGGAGGTGAATTACCCCAAATGAGCCCCCCATCTGTTCGTAGCGCAAGACCAATGCTAGGTGGGGTTGGGGCGATGGGACGTTCCCTCTCCATCTCATTATGCGGCACCAAAGCAAATATAACTGCTCTTTTATTAATTTTTTATGCAGTCGGTCAAAAGTACCGAAGCATGCTATGGAGACCGGCCCCCGGGTTTGTCTGCTTTTGTCAGGGGTTACCAATACCTTGAGGACCAGAGCCATCAAAGTGTGGGCTAAATACACATAACACACACTTTCCTCTCCTAAAAGTAATGACAGGAAATCTGAGATATATTTATGGAGTTTACTTGATGTACTTCCCCGAGCGGCCCCTCTCGTCGAGGCCTCCCATCCAATTGTCCTGGTTCAAATGATAGCATTCTGACAGCATCTCAAGTGTTGTAACAAGGAACCTAATATGCTGAACGCTCCTTACAACAGACTCCACTTCCGGCCACCCCAGCAGCTAAAGATATGTAGGATTGTGCCCAGGGCACAAGTCCCATAAAAAGAAGTGGGGGGACTGACCAAGTAAGACAGTATGCAAATGACATCATGACCTCACGACATAGCGCTATAAAGGAATATAAAATTCTGAAAATGCTCCGTAAATTCCTGCCCCTGCTGTCTGAGGAGCACAGGCGTATTACTGTGCAGGCTCTTGTCGGTTCTAGGCTTGACTATGCTAATGCCCTCTTCCTTGGCCTCCCTGATTACCTAGTTCAGCGCCTACAGGTGGTACAGAACTCTGCCGCCCGGGCTATCTTTGGCCTGCGTAGACGAGCCCGAGCTTCCGGGCTGCTACAGGCGCTACATTGGCTGCCTGTCCGGATCCAGTTTAAATCCCTGACTCTGATGCACAAAGCCCTGTTTGGATCAGGGGCTGGATACCTGCGGCGGAGACTAGCCTTCTATCGACCAGTCCGCTCCTTGCACTCGGAATCCCTTTACAAAGCGGTGGTCCCTCGGGTGAGGAAGGCCCGCACGGGAGGGCGCTCTTTTAGCTGCAAAGCCCCACAGCTGTGGAACTCGCTTCCTCTTTCGCTGCGCAGCACTGCCAATTTGTTCCAGTTCAGGAAGAGCCTGAAGACCTGGCTTTCTAATCTTTAGGTTGTTCTTATTGTTTCAGTTTCAGTTCTCTTTTTCATTTTTTTTGCTGTGTTGTGTCATTTTTATTCTGAGATGCAGGTGGAAAGCGCCGGGACACTCTTTTCGAGTAGCCGTGCGCTATACAAGAACGCTGTAACATAACATAACATAACTAATGCGATTCTCCAATAGTCAATTTGTAGATCACCATAATAATTTTCTACAAATTGTTGTCATTCATGTAGATGAATGTAACAAATCATTTCATATCACATAGTTTCAAATCAAACTGTATGCACAGTGACGTCAGTGAACGAAGAACCACAAAATAACCCAATACACAAAGGAAATGAAACGTGTAAGTTTCTTTTAACGAACAAGGTTGAATCTCAAATATAGTCCATTGGTCCTGTCGGGGCTGTCAGGCACATGCATCAATATTGGCTTTTGCAATTGCTTAATTGCGATTTATAAGAAATCGCAATTAAGGAAACGCAAACGCCTATGCATGTAGAAATCGCTTAAAAAATAGCGATTTCTAAACATTGCGAGTCGCAATTAAGGAATACCTCCCCATTTATTCCTATGGGCCTAGAGGCCCTTAGGAACGAATGGGAAGACATTCTCAATTTGGGATTAGAGAATCGCAAATTGAGAATGCAATTTCAAGGGTTTCAGGGTGTCAAAAGGACACCGTTTTGCACCCCTGAAATGGATCTGTGCACATATGTTGTGCACACACATGCCCCAAGTGCATTTTTCAACGTTTTTGCAAATTACCATGAAGGTCAACTTCATGGTAATTTGATACCCCATTAGCAAAATCGCTAATTTTTTAACTATCGTGCATTGCATTTAAGAAATCGCAAAATGCGATTCCTTAAATTCAATCGCAATTTGAGAACTCACAATTAATTATGAATTCTCAAATTGCGATATGTCAACTGATCAATCAGTGAGGTGGATTTTGGTGTGGGCGGTGATGGGGAGGGTGAAATTGACCATAGTGTCCTATTACGGTCCTAATGTGGACGATCTGGTCTGTCTCCTTAAAGTGCAGGCCAAATTGGCTGAAGTTATCATGCCAATAATAATGGGTGGTGATTTCAATGTACTTCTTAATCCCTCCAAAGATAGGTCTAATCTCAGCCGCTCTGTGACAGCCCATCGCCTGCATCGGACAATGATTAATATGATGCATGAGTTTGGATTAGTGGATCTATGGAGCGCAAAGAAGGAGGGTGATCCGGGTTTTACTTTCTTTAGTAAAACATACGGCCACTCTTCCAGATTATACTATATTCTCACAGATAGATCATGTTTGGAGCATTTGGTAGATATCTCTATCTTGTCTGATCATGCCCCAATAATTTTCCTTTATCGTAAAGGGGATTCAACTATTGCTCCTAGATGGACATTAAAAAGGGCAATGTTGGCTAACGAAGAGTTAATAAGAGCAATTAAATCATTAACTGAGGAGTATTTTACTGAGAATTTGGGTTCAACCTCATTTGAGTATGTTTGGGATGCGTTCAAGGCCCATACCCGGGGGGTACTACACAGTTGGATAAGCTCTAAAAACAGGGAAGAAAGATTAGAATTTAATAAGGTGGAGGAGGAGATCTCTAGATTGGAATGTGTTAGATCTAACTGTTCCTCGGACAATCTGCCACAAGTCCTTAAGGACCTGGAGGATATTCGCTTTATTTACAAGGACAAGTTAGATCAAAAGCTTAAAGCACAATGGGCGGTCCACAATATGGAAAACTTTGAATATGGGGAAAAGGCAGGGGCTACCCTAGCTCGGAAGATCAAAAGTGACAGAGTTAGGAATAATATTAATAAGCTAATGGTAGATAAAAGTGGTACGATATCCTGTCACCAGGAAGATATGCAGAGATGTCTCCTGTCTTGGTTTTCCATTCTTTATAAAGAAGACAGGGCTCCTTCTACCACTTCAATTCAAGATTGGCCGAAAAGTAAAGCCTTACCTAGCCTGTCGAGGGAGGGTCGGGTTCTGTTAGAAAGTCCAATTACTGATGATGAAATAAGAAGCTATTTAAAGAAGATCAAAAATAATAAAGCGGCAGGGTCAGACGCGCTCCCGGGGGAGGTATATAAAATCCTGGAAGAAGCTATCGTGCCTAGACTCAGGGAGTTGTTTAATTTTATTTTTTAGCCCTGAGGGCAGAATTCCCCCCTCATGGAAGGAAGCAATAATTGTTTTGATTTCGAAGCCTGGTAAAGACCCCCTCAGACCTTATTCATATAGACCAATCTCCCTGCTGAATGCAGACTATATGATCTTCACTAGCATTCTGGCAGGGAGATTGGGGAGGGTAGCTCCTCAATTGATTAACTAGGACCAAAAGGGTTTCCTGCCAGGAAGATACGTTCAGAAACAAACTTTACAACTAATAGGATGTATAGACCTGGCGGTGGCACGGTCGGAACCCTTGGCGGTAGCTGCCTATGATGCCGCCAAGACGTTTGATCGTGTGAGGTGGGTGTATCTCTGGGAGACTTTAAAAATAATGGGGTTTGGTCTTCCGTTTATTAATGTATTAATAAGATGCTATGAAGGGGCCTCTGCTGCTATTCTTCTCAATGGACTACTGACACCAAGTTTTAGTATACAAAGGGGTACACAACAGGGGTGTCCTATTTCGCCCCTATTGTTTGATATCTATAATGAACCTTTGGCTCAAGCTTTGAGACTCGACGAGCAGATCACCCCATTTCAGGTCTCTGGGTATAAGTGTAAGCTAGCCCTCTACGCGGATGATTTGCTGGTGTATACCGGTAACCCAGTAGAGGTGTTTCCCAGGGTAGAAAATATTTTGAAAGAGTTTGGTCCGCTCTCCGGATACTCTATCAATTCCTCCAAGACCGAGGTTATGTGCTGGGTAGTCGAGAATTATGGTGGGAGACACTCTGGGGAGTTCAGGTATTTGGGGATTATTATAACCCATAATATAGAGGATATTCCCACGACGAACTTGAAGAAAGAGTCTAAAGAAATTCATCATCTTCTTCCGAAATGGCAGAATCTTCCCCTTACCATCTATGGGAGAGTAAACCTGGTCAAAATGGTGATCTTGCCAAAGCTGATATTTTTGTTCGGGGCTGTACCACTCGATTTCCCTGGAAAGTTACTGGGAAATATTCAAAGTAAGAAAGGGAGCTTTATATGGGCAAACAAAAACTCCAGGCTATCTTGGAAGAAGTTAAAACGGAGGCTGATCAAAGGTGGCCTTGCTCTCACAGATGTTTCTTTATATTCTTTTGCTTTTTTGTTTAAAAACATCCATTGTCTACTCTCTACCCCTCCTGGTTCCAATTGGGGGAGGATTCTGGATGTCATGGTTCATTTTGAGGGAGGTAGTACTGGGTTTTTATATAAATTTGGTGCTCCCAGATTTTTCAAACAGGTACGGTTAAAAGTAATGAGGTCAGCTCTCAGAGTGTGGCAAAACTTGAAATCGGAGTGGGGAATAAGATATTACTTAGTAGAGGCTGATGATCTACATATGTTTTTTGACTGTGGATCCCTAAGAATTTTTTGGGGAAATGTGGAGAGGGCTTTGGAGGGAGTTTTTAAAGTCAAGATTAATCTTAATCTGTCACTAGTTCTTTTCGGTATTGAGAACAATCCTATAAACCAATTTAGTGATAAGTCTGTGAGTCAGTTTTTGAGTGTTCAGAAAATTGGCGCGCAACTTGTTACGGTAGGATAGTGGTTGATAGATTTGTTACAAGTATATTCTGGTAGGTGCTTCTTGGTCAAAGAACAAACCTTAACCTCTGTAGTGGAAAAAAGATCAGAGACCTCCTTTTCGGTGAATTAGGCAACAAGGTCCAGAGCACACAATATGTATCTATACATCAGTTTGTCTTAGACTAGTGTTAGTAGGGATAGACCGGACAAAGTGTATGATTTTCAAGGTTTTATTCACCAACAGTGTCCCCACCTGGGAATCACTGCAAATATCAATCAAGCCGACACGTGTTTCGTCACAACATGTGGCTGTGACTCTTCAGGGCTAGAAGAAAGTAATTGAATAAATATGATGTCACAATTACATACAATCGCGTTGTTTGTGGTAAGAAGGATCACCCGTGACGTGGAAACCAACACAGAAGAAATAGGAAAAGGAAAACTTGTATGGTGAGTTTCCAGCAGTTGTCGTGATTCACTGACCGAAAACAAAATATCTTCCTGGTGTCAGGGATAGACCAATGTGTTGTGACTGTCGGCGCAATCAGGGTAACAGTAAATCAATATCACGATATACGTTGCATAAACATAAAGGTGCAAGTGTACAGTGAGGAAAAATTAATATTGTTTTTGGCATAAAATTAGGTTTGTCAATAAATATATTGAAAAGGCAATATCTTGGTCATTGGTACAATTAGTCCAAAATTGGCAAATGTAGCATGTTCCATATTATAGGTATAGTGACAAATATTGGTCCACCGAGTTAATCTCTCAGTTATTACAGTGGTATCTCGACTAAATAAATGCCTAATGATGAGCTTGGGAATTATTTGATAATCGCAGGTTGAAGGGTTCTCACTAGAGATATAGGGGTTAACTACACTTGTTTCTAGTGGTAAGTAATTACTACATCGTAAAATTTTCTTGGATGTCAGTTATTCAATTTTTTACACTTTGATAATCATCAATAGTCATCGTGAGAGAATATTTTGGCTCTGCGTAGAAATTAGTCTATCTGTTTAGAGTGAAACTCAACTAGCATTGTTAAAAGAGAGTTGTCACTCAATCATACATTTTTAATTACGCATGTGTGCTCCTGCAAATGGAAACCGAAACTATTGCGTAACCCCAAGAGTGAACAAGAAAAATAAGGTATTGTCACTTGCACAAAAAAAATGGTTACAGGCCCTAGAAACATAATAGTATAACCGAGTCAAACGAAGTAGTATCACTTGTTGTGTTTCATCAAACCAGATACAATCAAGAATATAGAAAACATTTTTTTCAACTTCATTAACATGCTGTGTCACTACACAGAACCCACAATTCCTGATTAATCAAAAGTCTGGGTGAATTCGTGGTTTAAACCCAATATTTAAATAAGAAATGCGCAGCTGTGAAATCGAGTACGGAAAAGGGAGAATTATCAAAGGAAAGATAGTGGTTATATCGTTACCTGATTTAAATAATCACATGGCGGGGTCTGCAAAAGGTGAAAAAGAAGGGGAACAGTAACGTTAGACTCTCTTGTCAGTGTGTTTACCTTTGAGACAAGTACTAGGAACAATCATTGACAAGTTTAGGAATAAAAACTCACCGGTGAACCAGTGATAATTCCAACCCGGTCCTAATCGGGTGGTTTTTAAATTTAGAGAGGACGGCACCAGTCGGATTGCCGTTGCCGAGCTGTGGGTGGGGAATTTTGTTAAATCTACAAAATTCTGGGGAGCGGAGGCTGAAAAATAAAGGGAGGGTTCATGAAGGACGCTCGTTGGGTTTCGTAAATGTCATGGGTTATGCCCGAAGGTGAATAAAAAACCCTGAATCCTACCCGTGTGGAGCCTGAGTACTGGCATCGATGTCAGTCGGTTGCCGAATGCGGGAACACCGAATGCGGTTAAACCCGCCCCTTTTGAGGAAGACTAATGAAAAAGACTGGACCGCTCACACCACCAAAAGGGTCAGAAAGGGAAGAGTTACTTGACAGCAGGGGAAAAGAGATGGGCTTCGAATTTCAAGAATTTGGGTCATGTGCGTTTTTTTTACTCATTTCGCAGCTGCTCATTAGTTAAAAATTAAGGTGTAAATTGTAAACACATATCTGTAACGGAAACAAAAATGCGAAGGGTCAAAAAATAACCCATTAGTAAGCGTTAAAGTAAAGGAGACCACAATGTGGTTGATCAAGTTAAATTAAATGCAACAATTAATCAGCAGAAATTGAGTACACAACTCCCTACAAAGAAGAAAGAATAGCGTTAAAGACATTGAGTGAAAACCAGGATATAGTCTTCCGAGAAGCTGACAAAGGAGGGAATGTAGTGGTCATGAACAGAACAGACTACAATTCAGAAATTCTTTCTCAACTCTCTGACAACTCATGCTATGAAGCAATAGCAAGCAATCCTATGGGTCCTTTGACAATATTGATCAATAACCACCTGAGGGACTGGAAGGATGCAGGCCTGTTAAATGATGGCGAATATCTGTACTTAAAGGTTACACGCCCATCGTACCCTTGGTTATATACTCTTCCCAAAATCCACAAACCTGCCGTCTTCCCTCCAGGGAGACCAATTGGGTCCGGGATTGGGGGTCCCACCGAGAGGCTCTCACAATATGTGGATAAATTCCTGAATCCAATGGTAAAGAACATGCCATCATACATACAAGATACGAAACATATTCTAAGTATCCTAGCAGACATCACTTGGCAACCTGGATTGGTAATGGCAACCCTGGACGTGGTATCATTATATACCTCCATTGAGCCGGATCTGGGATTAGCAGTGGTCACCAGAGCATTGAATACCAGACCCATCACACTGTTAGAACACACTAAAATGCGGGTGACAATGATGGACATCATACTAAACCAGAATTTTTTTCTATTTTATAAAAAATGGTTCAAACAGACAGGGGAAGTAGCCATGGGCTCAAGGTTCTCTCCTTCATTTGCGAACATCTACATGGGTGCTCTAGAGGCGGATATGATCTGGAGCATCAAAGGTACCAAATGGATTGATAGTATAGTGTACTGGGGTCGCTATATAGGCGATTGCCTCTTAATATGGTCAGGATCAGAAGCAACACTTGTGGATTTATGTGCATATCTAAATAATAATGAGATGAACATGCGATTTACCACACATGTTAGCAGGACCAATGTGATTTTTCTGGACATAGAATTGTATGTAAAAAATGGGACACTCCACAGCAAACTGTTCCGCAAAACAACAGCTTGCAATGCAGTTCTCCACAGTAACAGTTCCCATCCTATCCACCAGATTAACGGCATCCCATATGGGGAATTCATGAGAGCCAGAAGAAACTGCAGTGAAGAACAAGAGTTTGAAACCTGCATTATGGAAATGCAGTCCAGGTTTATCAAAAGAGGTTACAAACCTCAGATCATTTTAAAAGCGGACAAAAGAATTAAAAACATAAGCAGAGAATCAACTTTAATTCCTAAAGTTCCTAGGCTGGAACAACAACAACCCGTAAGACTCATCACAGACTTTAACGAACTGAGTCCTGTGGTACGCAAAAGTTTCTACAAACACTGGGGGATCCTAAGTGCTGATAGAACCCTAACAACCATAATAGGAACTCATCCACAAATAACCTTTCGCAGAGGCCGGAATTTGAAAAACAGACTAAGTCCGACCGTGCCCAAAGGCACAAGAACATGTGATTGGTTGACCCAGAAATCTAAAGGTTTTTTCAAATGTGGTATGCGCTCAATGTGCAGATGGGCAAACCATGGAGTAAAGTTTTTTACCGACCATAGATCCAAACGACACTACATCAACACGAACATCAACTGTGATACGAAATTCACAGTGTACATCATTGAATGTGCTTCTAAAAGCAGATATGTGTGGAGTTCCATCAGACCTCTCAGAGAACGCATAAGGGAACACGCAAGAGCATATGCGACTAAAGATCCCAGATACCCCATGGCAATACATATGGCTTCATGTCCATCACAAGGCAATATCAAATCGTTTACCTTCTATGGCATTGACGTTGTACAGGCAACAGTGAGAGGAGGAAACAGAGAACTACGCCTTAGAAGGGAGGAAGCGCTTTGGATCATGCGTCTAGATACGACCAGGACAGGCCAGAACACTCATGATGAGCTACACTTCTTCTTAGGTCCTGATACCTGAAGAATGACAATCCCACCCAATTTTACTAAACTGTACCTTGAAAATAATAGTTCGGAGACTAGGACATTATGTCTCTCCTATGATAAGCATTTTCTACTGTTTGTTTTTATTGATTGCATGCCTAGATGTTTCACCACAACTATGGTGTTGCTGATATTTGTCGCAGACATGATAAGAATAACGCTATTCACGCGACTTTAATGCAAATAAGGTTATGGGAAGATTTTCTGCTTATTTTCTTCCAACTCCTATAATATTGGTTATGAGGTGAACTGAAAATTCTGTATCCTTTTCCTCCCTTTTGAAGGGAGTTGTGTACTCAATTTCTGCTGATTAATTTTTGCATTTAATTTAACTTGATCAACCACATTGTGGTCTCCTTTACTTTAAAGCTTACTAATGGGTTATTTTTTGACCCTTCGCATTTTTGTTTCCGTTACAGATACGTGTTTACAATTTACACCTTAATTTTTAACTAATGAGCAGCTGCGAAATGAGTAAAAAAAATGCACATGACCCAAATTCTTGAAATTCGAAGCCCATCTCTTTTCCCCTGCTTTCAAGTAACTCTTCCCTTTCTGACCCTTTTGGTGGTGTGAGCGGTCTAGTCTTTTTCATTAGTCTTCCTCAAAAGGGGCGGGTTTAACCGCATTCGGTGTTCCCGCATTCGGCAACCGACTGACATCGCGCCAGTACTCAGGCTCCACACGGTTAGGATTCAGGGTTTTTTATTCACCTTCGGGCATAACCCATGACATTTACGAAACCCAACGAGCGTCCTTCATGAACCCTCCCTTTATTTTTCAGCCTCCGCTCCCCAGAATTTTGTAGATTTAACAAAATTCGCCACCCACAGCTCGGCAACGGCAACCCGACTGGTGCCGTCCTCTCTAAATTTAAAAACCACCCGATTAGGACCGGGTTGGAATTATCACCGGTTCACCGGTGAGTTTTTATTCCTAAACTTGTCAATGATTGTTCCTAGTACTTGTCTCAAAGGTAAACACAGTGACAAGAGAGTCTAACGTTACTGTTCCCCTTCTTTTTCACCTTTTGCAGACCCCGCCATTTGATTATTTAAATCAGGTAACGATATAACGACTATCTTTCCTTTGATAATTCTCCCTTTTTCGTACTCGATTTCACAGCTGCGCATTTCTTATTTAAATATTGGGTTTAAACCAAGAATTCACCCCGACTTTTGATTGATCAGGAATTGTGGGTTCTGTGTAGTGACACGGCATGTAAATGAAGTTGAAAAAAATGTTTTCTATATTCTTGATTGTATCTGGTTTGATGAAACACAACAAGTGCAGGAGCACACATGCGTAATTAAAAATGTATGATTGAGTGACAACTGTCTTTCAACAATGCTAGTTGAGTTTCAGTCTAAACAGATAGACTAATTTTTACGCAGAGCCAAAATATTCTCTCACAATGACTATTGATGATTATCAAAGTGTAAAAAATTGAATAACTTACATCCAAGAAAATTTTACGATGTAGTAATTACTTACCACTAGAAACAAGTGTATTTAACCCCTATATCTCTAGTGAGAACCCTTCAACCTGCGATTATCAAATAATTCCCAAACTCATCATTAGGCATTTATTTAGTCGAGATACCACTGGAATAACTGAGAGATTAACTCGGTGTTCCAATATTTGTCACTATACCTATAATATGGAACATGCTACATTTGCCAATTTTGGATTAATTGTACCAATGACCAAGATATTGCCTTTTCAATATATTTATTGACAAACCTAATTTTATGCCAAAAACAATATTAATTTTTCCTCACTGTACACTTGCACCTTTATGTTTATGCAACGTATATCGTGATATTGACTTACTGTTACCCTGATTGCGCCGACAGTCATAACACATTGGTCTATCCCTGACACCAGGAAGATATTTTGTTTTCGGTCAGTGAATCACAATAACTGCTGGAAACTCACCATACAAGTTTTCCTTTTCCTATCCCTTCTGTGTTGGTTTCCACGTCACGGGTGATCCTTCTTACCACAAACAACGCGATTGTATGTAATTTTGACATCATATTTATTCAATTACTTTCTTCTAGCCCTGAAGAGTCACAGCTACATGTTGTGACGAAACACGTGTCGGCTTGATTGATATTTGCAGTGATTCCCAGGTGGGGACACTGTTGGTGAATAAAACCTTGAAAATCATATACTTTGTCCGGTCTATCCCTACTAACACTAGTCTAAGACAAACTGATGTATAGATATATATTGTGTGCTCTGGACCTTGTTGCCTAATGCACCGAAAAGGAGGTCTCTGATCTTTTTTCCACTACAGAGGTTAAGGTTTGTCCTTTGACCAAGAAGCACCTACCAGAATATACTTGTAACAAATCTATCAACCACTATCCTACCGTGACAAGTTGCGCGCCAATTTTCTGAACACTCAAAAACCGACTCACAGACTTTTCACTAAATTGACTCAGAAAGGCAGCCACTACGGTCCCTAACCGACTAACGATTTCATTTTAAAATGGATAGGGATAAGATCGCTTCCGATCTGTTCGAAAACCTCTCTAAAGGTACACACCCTACCACAAATAATGCCAGTGGGAATCAACAAAAAGGAAGCAGCCTGAAGGACAAATTCCTCAGGTTGGAAAGAATAAAAAAAACAGAAAACTCGCGCTGGTGGGACGGCGCAACACTGAAGCAGTACCTGAGAGTTCAGAGAATACCGCTGGGTCTTCGATCACAGACCTTTCCTACTTTTGACGATCTAGATGATGACCTTCTAGCGAAATGGGAGGAATCAGTATCTATGAATTCTACGAACCTGATGAGAATTTTATTAGACAATGCTGACCGAAAAGTGACAAAATTACAGGCGGAAATTGCAGAACTAGAGAAGAAAATAGAAGCCCTCAATCTGAAAGATGCAAATGAAAAAAACTACTAAATCCTGGAAGACATTCTGAGTAAACATCAAAATGACATAAAAGATCGTAAATCAAGACAAATACGTAGAGATGAGGCAGATTATCGTGAAGGCAGGGTGTTCACTTTTGCCAGAAAATATGATCAACAATTCCAGAAACCTACCAGCAACCAACAAGCCACCAAATCCAGTGCCTCCAACATTTCCTCAAGTAATACCTCCCTGAGCAGTGTCCCTGAGACTGAGAGTGAAGCAGAAGAGATTACAAACGGGAATTAAGACCCTAGATCCATGCTATCAACATCTGGAACCACCAATACTTTTTCTCAGGAAATCAGGACAATGAGAAGAACAAACCAAACAAGAACAAACAAAACATACGTAAAACCCGCAGAGGCCAGAGGGGAGGACAAAGACGACTACAGAGAGAGACTGAGGTCCGGCAACAAGTATGAAAGACTCAGTATTGTCTTATATTATCGCTTATTTGATTGTTTATTGATCTTTTATTAGAACATGACTGCTATCCGATCATGCTACTGAATTTTATATTGCACCCAATATTATGTTGCGTCACCCTCATGCTATCCTCAACCCTGTTTCTGTGAAGCGCTCTGATATCTGTAAAGATCTTGTTCGCGCTATATAAAACTCTGAATAAATAAATGAATAAATAAGTGAGCACTGTGATTGAACAAGATGTACAGGTTATTAATCTCTCATCCATAAACCTGGACAAACACATGATTTCCTTACTAAGCAAAGTACTCAGCTTCAATCCTATAGAACAAGGGGACCCTTGCAGGATGAAGGTTGATCTTTTCAAATTTATCAGGGGCCTTAAACTGAAAAAACACTTCTGGGGTACATCCACAGAGAGTACTTCCAGCACTGATTATCAAGTAGATGTATCCACCAACCCTATCAGCATCCAAGAGGCCTTGGCCTCACACCTGTTGTTATCCATCACGGACTTTGATGATCCTCCAAATTCCTTCAATGATCTACTAACTGACTTTGAAATTAAAACAAACAGTACCATTGATAGTGGTTTAAAAAACAAATCAAAATGGACTCCTACATTACCTAGTGGCAACACTATCGATAGATTCTACAAACTGGTGCTACAAGACATAAGTAAATATGAGACTAAAGCAACAAATAACAGACATAAAAAAAAGAGACAATTTAACCAGGGAAGAAAGAATAGCGTTAAAGACATTGAGTGAAAACCAGGATATAGTCATCCGAGAAGCTGACAAAGGAGGGAATGTAGTGGTCATGAACAGAACAGACTACAATTCAGAAATTCTTTCTCAACTCTCTGACAACTCATGCTATGAAGCAATAGCAAGCAATCCTATGGGTCCTTTGACAATATTGATCAATAACCACCTGAGGGACTGGAAGGATGCAGGCCTGATAAATGGTGGCGAATATCTGTACTTAAAGGTTACACGCCCATCGTACCCTTGGTTATATACTCTTCCCAAAATCCACAAACCTGCCGTCTTCCCTCCAGGGAGACCAATTGTGTCCGGGATTGGGGGTCCCACCGAGAGGCTCTCACAATATGTGGATAAATTGCTGAATCCAATGGTAAAGAACATGCCATCATACATACAAGATACAAAACATATTCTAAGTATCCTAGCAGACATCACTTGGCAACCTGGATTGGTAATGGCAACCCTGGACGTGGTATCATTATATACCTCCATTGAGCCGGATCTGGGATTAGCAGCGGTCACCAGAGCATTGAATACCAGACCCATCACACTGTTAGAACACACTAAAATGCTGGTGACAATGATGGATATCATACTAAACCAGAATTTTTTTCTATTTGATAAAAAATGGTACAAACAGACAAGGGGAGTAGCCATGGGCTCAAGGTTCTCTCCTTCGTTTGCGAACATCTACATGGGTGCTCTCGAGGCGGATATGATCTGGAGCATCAAAGGTACCAAATGGATTGAAAGTATAGTGTACTGGGGTCGCTATATAGACAATTGCCTCTTAATATGGTCAGGATCAGAAGCAACACTTGTGGATTTCTGTGCATATCTAAATATTAATGAGATGAACAAGCGATTTACCACACATGTTAGCAGGACCAATGTGACTTTTCTGGACATAGAATTGTATGTAAAAAATGGGACACTCCACAGCAAACTGTTCCGCAAAACAACAGCTTGCAATACAGTTCTCCACAGTAACAGTTCCCATGCTATCCACCAGATTAACGGCATCCCATATGGGGAATTCATGAGAGCCAGAAGAAACTGCAGTGAAGAACAAGAGTTTGAAACCTGCATTATGGAAATGCAGTCCAGGTTTATCAAAAGAGGTTACAAACCTCAGATCATTTTAAAAGCGGACAAAAGAATTAAAAACATAAGCAGAGAATCAACTTTAATTCCTAAAGTTCCTAGGCTGGAACAACAACAACCCGTAAGACTCATCACAGACTTTAACGAACTGAGTCCTGTGGTACGCAAAAGTTTCTACAAACACTGGGGGATCCTAAGTGCTGATAGAACCCTAACAACCATAATAGGAACTCATCCACAAATAACCTTTCGCAGAGGCCGGAATTTGAAAAACAGACTAAGTCCGACCGTGCCCAAAGGCACAAGAACATGTGATTGGTTGACCCAGAAATCTAAAGGTTTTTTCAAATGTGGTATGTGCTCAATGTGCAGATGGGCAAACCATGGAGTAAAGTTTTTTACCGACCATAGATCCAAACGACACTACATCAACACGAACATCAACTGTGATACGAAATTCACAGTGTACATCATTGAATGTGCTTCTAAAAGCAGATATGTGTGGAGTTCCATCAGACCTCTCAGAGAACGCATAAGGGAACACGCAAGAGCATATGCGACTAAAGATCCCAGATACCCCATGGCAATACATATGGCTTCATGTCCATCACAAGGCAATATCAAATCGTTTACCTTCTATGGCATTGATGTTGTACAGGCAACAGTGAGAGGAGGAAACAGAGAACTACGCCTTAGAAGGGAGGAAGCGCTTTGGATCATGCGTCTAGATACGACCAGGACAGGCCAGAACACTCATGATGAGCTACACTTCTTCTTAGGTCCTGATACCTGAAGAATGACAATCCCACCCAATTTTACTAAACTGTACCTTGAAAATAATAGTTCGGAGACTAGGACATTATGTCTCTCCTATGATAAGCATTTTCTACTGTTTGTTTTTATTGATTGCATGCCTAGATGTTTCACCACAACTATGGTTTTGCTGATATTTGTCGCAGACATGATAAGAATAACGCTATTCACGCGACTTTAATGCAAATAAGGTTATGGGAAGATTTTCTGCTTATTTTCTTCCAACTCCTATAATATTGGTTATGAGGTGAACTGAAAATTCTGTATCCTTTTCCTCCCTTTTGAAGGGAGTTGTGTACTCAATTTCTGCTGATTAATTTTTGCATTTAATTTAACTTGATCAACCACATTGTGGTCTCCTTTACTTTAAATCTTACTAATGGGTTATTTTTTGACCCTCCGCATTTTTGTTTCCGTTACAGATACGTGTTTACAATTTACACCTTAATTTTTAACTAATGAGCAGCTGCGAAATGAGTAAAAAAACCGCACATGACCCAAATTCTTGAAATTCGAAGCCCATCTCTTTTCCCCTGCTGTCAAGTAACTCTTCCCTTTCTGACCCTTTTGGTGGTGTGACCGGTCTAGTCTTTTTCATTAGTCTTCCTCAAAAGGGGCGGGTTTAACCGCATTCGGTGTTCCCGCATTCGGCAACCGACTGACATCGACGCCAGTACTCAGGCTCCACACGGGTAGGACTCAGGGTTTTTTATTCACCTTCGGGCATAACCCATGACATTTACGAAATCCAACGAGCGTCCTTCATGAACCCTCCCTTTATTTTTCAGCCTCCGCTCCCCAGAATTTTGTAGATTTAACAAAATTCGCCACCCACAGCTCGGCAACGGCAACCCGACTGGTGCCGTCCTCTCTAAATTTAAAAACCACCCGATTAGGACCGGGTTGGAATTATCACCGGTTCACCGGTGAGTTTTTATTCCTAAACTTGTCAATGATTGTTCCTAGTACTTGTCTCAAAGGTAAACGCACTGACAAGAGAGTCTAACGTTACTGTTCCCCTTCTTTTTCACCTTTTGCAGACCCCACCATTTGATTATTTAAATCAGGTAACAATATAACTACTATCTTTCCTTTGATAATTCTCCCTTTTTCGTACTCAATTTCACAGCTGCGCATTTCTTATTTAAATATTGGGTTTAAACCAAGAATTCACCCCGACTTTTGATTAATCAGGAATTGTGGGTTCTGTGTAGTGACACGGCATGTTAATGAAGTTGAAAAAATGTTTTCTATATTCTTGATTGTATCTGGTTTGATGAAACACAACCAGTGATACTACTTCGTTTGACTCGGTTATACTATTATGTTTCTAGGACCTGTAACCATTTTTTCTGTGCAAGTGACAATACCTTATTTTTCTTGTTCCCTCTTGGGGTTACACAATAGTTTTGGTTTCCATTTGCAGGAGCACACGTGCGTAATTAAAAATGTATGATTGAGTGACAACTCTCTTTTAACAATGCTAGTTGAGTTTCATTCTAAACAGATAGACTAATTTTTACGCAGAGCCAAAATATTCTCTCACAATGACTATTGAGGATTATCAAAGTGTAAAAAATTGAATAACTTACATCCAAGAAAATTTTACGATGTAGTAATTACTTACCACTAGAAACAAGTGTATTTAACCCCTATATCTCTAGTGAGAACCCTTCAACCTGCGATTATCAAATAATTCCCAAGCTCATCATTAGGCATTTATTTAGACGAGATACCACTGTAATAACTGAGAGATTAACTCGGTGTTCCAATATTTGTCACTATACCTATAATATGGAACATGCTACGTTTGCCAATTTTGGACTAATTGTACCAATGACCAAGATATTGCCTTTTCAATATATTTATTGACAAACCTAATTTTATGCCAAAAACAATATACATTTTTCCTCACTGTACACTTGCACCTTCATGTTTATGCAACGTATATCGTGATATTGACTTACTGTTACCCTGATTGCGCCGACAGTCACAACACATTAGTCTATCCCTGACACCAGGAAGATATTTTGTTTTCGGTCAGTGAATCACGACAACTGCTGGAAACTCACCATACAAGTTTTCATTTTCCTATCCCTTCTGTGTTGGTTTCCACGTCAAGGGTGATCCTTCTTACCACAAACAACGCGATTGTATGTAATTTTGACATCATATTTATTCAATTACTTTCTTCTAGCCCTGAAGAGTCACAGCCACATGTTGTGATGAAACACGTGTCGGCTTGATTGATATTTGCAGTGATTCCCAGGTGGGGACACTGTTGGTGAATAAAACCTTGAAAATCATACACTTTGTCCGGTCTATCCCTACTAACACTAGTCTAAGACAAACTGATGTATAGATACATATTGTGTGCTCTGGACCTTGTTGCCTAATGCACCGAAAAGGAGGTCTCTGATCTTTTTTCCACTACAGAGGTTAAGGTTTGTCCTTTGACCAAGAAGCACCTACCAGAATATACTTGTAACAAATCTATCAACCACTATCCTACCGTAACAAGTTGCGCGCCAATTTTCTGAACACTCAAAAACCGACTCACAGACTTTTGACTAAATTGACTCAGAAAGGCAGCCACTACGGTCCCTAACCGACTAACGATTTCATTTTAAAATGGATAGGGATAAGATCGCTTCCGATCTGTTTGAAAACCTCTCTAAAGGTACACACCCTACCACAACTAATGCCAGTGGGAATCAACAAAAAGGAAGCAGCCTGAAGGACAAATTCCTCAGGTTGGAAAGACTCAAAAAAACAGAAAACTCGCGCTGGTGGGACGGCGCAACACTGAAGCAGTACCTTAGAGTTCAGAGAATACCGAGGGGTCTTCGATCACAGCCCTTTCCTACTTTTGACGATCTAGATGATGACCTTCTAGCGAAATGGGAGGAATCAGTATCTATGAATTCTACGAACCTGATGAGAATTTTATTAGACAATGCTGACCGAAAAGTGACAAAATTACAGGCGGAAATTGCAGAACTAGAGAAGGAAATAGAAGCCCTCAATCTGAAAGATGCAACTGAAAAAAACTACAAAATCCTGGAAGACATTCTGAGTAAACATCAAAATGACATAAAAGATCGTAAATCAAGACAAATACGTAGAGATGAGGCAGATTATCGTGAAGGCAGGGTGTTCACTTTTGCCAGAAAATATGATCAACAATTCCAGAAACCTACCAGCAACCAACAAGCCACCAAATCCAGTGCCTCCAACATTTCCTCAAGTAATACCTCCCTGAGCAGTGTCCCTGAGACTGAGAGTGAAGCAGAAGAGATTACAAACGGGAATCAAGACCCTAGATCCATGCCATCAACATCTGGAACCACCAATACTTTTTCTCGGGAAATCAGGACAATGAGAAGAACAAACCAAACAAAACATACGTAAAACCCGCAGAGGCCAGAGGGGAGGACAAAGACGACTACAGGGAGAGACTGAGGTCCGGCAACAAGAAGTGAGCACTGTGATTGAACAAAATGTACAGGTTATTAATCTCTCATCCATAAACCTGGACAAACACATGATTTCCTTACTAAGCAAAGTACTCAGCTTCAATCCTACAGAACAAGGGGACCCTTGCAGGATGAAGGTTGATCTTTTCAAATTTATCAGGGGCCTTAAACTGAAAAAACACTTCTGGGGTACATCCACAGAGAGTACTTCCAGCACTGATTATCAAGTAGATGTATCCACCAACCCTATCAGCATCCAAGAGGCCTTGGCCTCACACCTGCTGTTATCCATCACGGACTTTGATGATCCTCCGAATTCCTTCAATGATCTACTAACTGACTTTGAAATTAAAACAAACAGTACCATTGATAGTGGTTTAAAAAACAAATCAAAATGGACTCCTACATTACCTAGTGGCAACACTATCGATACATTCTACAAACTGGTGCTACATGACATAAGTAAATATGAGACTAAAGCAACAAATAACAGACATAAAAAAAAGAGACAATTTAACCAGGGAAGAAAGAATAGCCTTAAAGACAATGAGTGAAAACCAGGATATAGTCATCCGAGAAGCTGACAAAGGAGGGAATGTAGTGGTCATGAACAGAACAGACTACAATTCAGAAATTCTTTCTCAACTCTCTGACAACTCATGCTATGAAGCAATAGCAAGCAATCCTATGGGTCCTTTGACAATATTGATCAATAACCACCTGAGGGACTGGAAGGATGCGGGCCTGATAAATGATGGCGAATATCTGTACTTAAAGGTTACACGCCCATCGTACCCTTGGTTATATACTCTTCCCAAAATCCACAAACCTGCCGTCTTCCCTCCAGGGAGACCAATTGTGTCCGGGATTGGGGGTCCCACCGAGAGGCTCTCACAATATGTGGATAAATTCCTGAATCCAATGGTAAAGAACATGCCATCATACATACAAGATACAAAACATATTCTAAGTATCCTAGCAGACATCACTTGGCAACCTGGATTGGTAATGGCAACCCTGGACGTGGTATCATTATATACCTCCATTGAGCTGGATCTGGGATTAGCAGCGGTCACCAGAGCATTGAATACCAGACCCATCACACTGTTAGAACACACTAAAATGCTGGTGACAATGATGGACATCATACTAAACCAGAATTTTTTTCTATTTGATAAAAAATGGTACAAACAGACAAGGGGAGTAGCCATGGGCTCAAGGTTCTCTCCTTCGTTTGCGAACATCTACATGGGTGCTCTCGAGGCGGATATGATCTGGAGCATCAAAGGTGCCAAATGGATTGAAAGTATAGTGTACTGGGGTCGCTATATAGACGATTGCCTCTTAATATGGTCAGGATCAGAAGCAACACTTGTGAATTTCTGTGCATATCTAAATATTAATGAGATGAACAAGCGATTTACCACACATGTTAGCAGGACCAATGTGACTTTTCTGGACATAGAATTGTATGTAAAAAATGGGACACTCCACAGCAAACTGTTCCGCAAAACAACAGCTTGCAATACAGTTCTCCACAGTAACAGTTCCCATCCTATCCACCAGATTAACGGCATCCCATATGGGGAATTCATGAGAGCCAGAAGAAACTGCAGTGAAGAACAAGAGTTTGAAACCTGCATTATGGAAATGCAGTCCAGGTTTATCAAAAGAGGTTACAAACCTCAGATCATTTTAAAAGCGGACAAAAGAATTAAAAACATAAGCAGAGAATCAACTTTAATTCCTAAAATTCCTAGGCTGGAACAACAACAACCCGTAAGACTCATCACAGACTTTAACGAACTGAGTCCTGTGGTACGCAAAAGTTTCTACAAACACTGGGGGATCCTAAGTGCTGATAGAACCCTAACAACCATAATAGGAATTCATCCACAAATAACCTTTCGCAGAGGCCGGAATTTGAAAAACAGACTAAGTCCGACCGTGCCCAAAGGCACAAGAACATGTGATTGGTTGACCCAGAAATCTAAAGGTTTTTTTCAAATGTGGTATGTGCTCAATGTGCAGATGGGCAAACCAAGGAGTAAAGTTTTTTACCGACCATAGATCCAAACGACACTACATCAACACGAACATCAACTATGATACGAAATTCACAGTGTACATCATTGAATGTGCCTGTAAAAGCAGATATGTGGGGAGTTCCATCAGACCTCTCAGAGAACGCATAAGGGAACACGCAAGAGCATATGCGACTAAAGATCCCAGATACCCCATGGCAATACATATGGCTTCATGTCCATCACAAGGCAATATCAAATTGTTTACCTTCTATGGCATTGATGTTGTACAGGCAACAGTGAGAGGAGGAAACAGAGAACTACGCCTTAGAAGGGAGGAAGCGCTTTGGATCATGTGTCTAGATACAACCAGGACAGGCCAGAACACTGATGATGAGCTACACTTCTTCTTGGGTCCTGATACCTGAAGAATGACAATCCCACCCAATTTTACTAAACTGTACCTTGAAAATAATAGTTCGGAGACTAGGACATTATGTCTCTCCTATGATAAGCATTTTCTACCGTTTGTTTTTATTGATTGCATGCCTAGATGTTTCACCACAACTATGGTGTTGCTGATATTTGTCGCAGACATGATAAGAATAACGCTATTCACGCGACTTTAACTCCTTCGACGCTCATGACGAGCTCAGCTCGTCATGCAGTCACCTCTCATACACTCATGACGAGCTGAGCTCGTCATGAAACATGGAGTAAATGAAAAGTCAGCATAGGGGAGGAATTGCCTTAGCAGCCATGGAGTTAATGCAAATAAGGTTATGGCAAGATTTTCTGCTCATTTTCTTCCAACTCGTATAATATTGGTTATGAGGCGAACTGAAAATTCTGTATCCTTTTCCTCCCTTTTGTAGGGAGTTGTGTACTCAATTTCTGCTGATTAATTTTTGCATTTAATTTAACTTGATCAACCACATTGTGGTCTCCTTTACTTTAACGCTTACTAATGGGTTATTTTTTGACCCTTCGCATTTTTGTTTCTGTTACAGATACGTGTTTACAATTTACACCTTAATTTTTAACTAATGAGCAGCTGCAAAATGAGTAAAAAAAACGCACATGACCCAAATTCTTGAAATTCGAAGCCCATCTCTTTTCCCCTGCTGTCAAGTAACTCTTCCCTTTCTGACCCTTTTGGTGGTGTGAGCGGTCTAGTCTTTTTCATTAGTCTTCCTCAAAAGGGGCGGGTTTAACCGCATTCGGTGTTCCCGCATTCGGCAACCGACTGACATCGACGCCAGTACTCAGGCTCCACACGGGTAGGATTCAGGGTTTTTTATTCACCTTCGGGCATAACCCATGACATTTACGTAACCCAACGAGCGTCCTTCATGAACCCTCCCTTTATTTTTCAGCCTCCGCTCCCCAGAATTTTGTAGATTTAACAAAATTCCCCACCCACAGCTCGGCAACGGCAACCCGACTGGTGCCGTCCTCTCTAAATTTAAAAACCACCCGATTAGGACCGGGTTGGAATTATCACCGGTTCACCGGTGAGTTTTTATTCCTAAACTTATCAATGATTGTTCCTAGTACTTGTCTCAAAGGTAAACGCACTGACAAGAGAGTCTAACGTTACTGTTCCCCTTCTTTTTCACCTTTTGCAGACCCCGCCATTTGATTGTTTAAATCAGGTAACGATATAACCACTATCTTTCCTTTGATAATTCTCCCTTTTTCGTACTCGATTTCACAGCTGCGCATTTCTTATTTAAAGATTGGGTTTAAACCACGAATTCACCCCGACTTTTGATTGATCAGGAATTGTGGGTTCTGTGTAGTGACACGGCATGTAAATGAAGTTGAAAAAAATGTTTTCTATATTCTTGATTGTATCTGGTTTGATGAAACACAACAAGTGCAGGAGCACACATGCGTAATTAAAAATGTATGATTGAGTGACAACTGTCTTTCAACAATGCTAGTTGAGTTTCAGTCTAAACAGATAGACTAATTTTTACGCAGAGCCAAAATATTCTCTCATGATGACTATTGATGATTATCAAATTGTAAAAAATTGAATAACTTACAT
This sequence comes from Lissotriton vulgaris, assembly GCF_964263255.1. Lineage (NCBI taxonomy): Eukaryota > Metazoa > Chordata > Amphibia > Caudata > Salamandridae > Lissotriton > Lissotriton vulgaris. The sequence goes on along the minus strand of NC_141695.1, from coordinate 339,951,519 downwards.
CCAAGAAAATTTCACGATGTAGTAATTACTTACCACTAGAAACAAGTGTATTTAACCCCTGTATCTCTAGTGAGAACCCTTCAACCTGCGATTATCAAATAATTCCCAAGCTCACCATTAGGCATTTATTGAGTCGAGATACCACTGTAATAACTGAGAGATTAACTCCGTGTTCCAATATTTGTCACTATACCTATAATATGGAACATGCTACATTTGCCAATTTTGGACTAATTGTACCAATGACCAAGATATTGCCTTTTCAATATATTTATTGACAAACCTATTTTTCATGCCAAAAACAATATTAATTTTTCCTCACTGTACACTTGCACCTTTATGTTTATGCAACGTATATCGTGATATTGACTTACTGTTACCCTGATTGCTCCGACAGTCACAACACATTGGTCCATCCCTGACACCAGGAAGATATTTTGTTTTCGGTCAGTGAATCACGACAACTGCTGGAAACTCACCATACAATTTTTCCTTTTCCTATCCCTTCTGTGTTGGTTTCCACGTCACGGGTGATCCTTCTTACCACAAACAACGCGATTGTATGTAATTTTCACATCATATTTATTCAATTACTTTCTTCTAGCCCTGAAGAGTCACAGCCACATGTTGTGACGAAACATGTGTCGGCTTGATTGATATTTGCAGTGATTCCCAGGTGGGGACACTGTTGGTGAATAAAACCTTGAAAATCATACACTTTGTCCGGTCTATCCCTACTAACACTAGTCTAAGACAAACTGATGTATAGATACATATTGTGTGTTCTGGACCTTGTTGCCTATAAACCAATTACCTAACAAATCAAATGGTTTATTCCTCTGCTTGATTTTAGCAGCCCGTAGAGAGATCTGTAGACGGTGGAAAGATCCCGAGCCACCGCAATATGAGACCTGGTTGAGAGCAGTGTTGAGTATGGCGAGATTGGACCAAAGGGAAGGGAGTATCTGGATACCGCTAACCACCTGGGGTACAGAACTGAGGTTAGTCTAAGTACCCGTGGTCCAATGATTACACCAAGCCTCACACAAATGAAGCTGGCCTGGTTGGCCTAAAAGCGAATGCAAGAGGATGGACCCAGGGCACCCAGTTTGGTAGAGGGTTTTTCCTATGTGAAATTGCAGATGCTTAAGGTGAAATGAGGACAAAAAAAAAAAGGAATCGCAAAAGCCTACGCATGTAGAAATCGCTTAAAAAATAGCGATTTCTAAACATTGCGAGTCGCAATTAAGGAATACCTCCCCATTCATTTCTTTGGGCCTAGAGGCCCTTAGGAATGAATGGGAACACATTTTCAATTTGAGATTCTCAATTAGACAATCGCAAATTGAGAATGCAATTTCAAGGGTGTCATGGTGTCAAAAGGACACCCTTTTGCACCCCTGAAATGGATCTGTGCACACACATGCCCAAAGTGCATTTTTCAACGTTTTTGCAAATTACCATGAATGTCAACTTCATGGTAATTTGATCCCCCTATTAGCGAAATCGCTAATTTTTAAACTATCATGCATTGCATTTAAGAAATCGCAAAATGCGATTCCTTAAATTCAATCGCAAATTGAGAACTCGCAATTAATTATTAATTCTCAAATTGCGAGGGCCTTGACCCTTGATGCTTTGCAAAAGCTAATTTTGCGATCGCAAACGGACGATTTTTGCGAATCGCACCGTTTGCGATCGCAAAAGGCTTTGATGCATGTGCCTGTATATGTTGTCTACGTTTGTTCTAAAGATTTAGGAGCATATTACCAACAACTAGCGATAATTATCGCTATGTTGGCTTAGCGGGAAAATTCCTATCGCCGCCCTTCACCTTTTTTTATCGCTGAGATATCTTGCTATTATCAAGGTTTATCTCAGAAGCGATAAAAAACGGGCGAAATTAGTGAACATCGCTATCAATACAGCGATATTCAGGCATTACCGTGACAATGCTCTTAGCCATGTTATCCACCTCTCATTGGATAACATGGCTAAGAACTGGTCAGGGCAGGGGTTAGATTTTGGAGATATTCGCGCTTAGCGCGAACATTTCCCAAACTAAGCCATTGTTGGTAATAGGAGATAGCGATATTAGCGACTGTTTCCAGTCGCTAACATCTTGGCACGCCCACTTTGCATGTCATCAGCGATAATTATCGCTGACATGTAAATCGGGCCCCAAGATGATCGCTATCTCCTGTTAGCTGTCGCTAACTGGTGTTAACGACAGCTAGGTAATAGGGCGATAAAATTTTTGCCGCTGTTATGTTATATTAAATCTGCTTCTATAGCGCATGGCTACCCCAGCAACGGGGCGTCCCAGCGCTTGTGAACATACCAGAGGCCCAACAACACAGCAGAAAAAAAGAGTTAGATAGAGGAGAACAGCCAGGTTTTAATCTGTTTACGAAATAGCAGATGATTAGAGGTGGACCGAGTAGTGGGAAAAAGTCCCACTAAAGCGGCGATAATGGCCCTTGGTAATATGCCCCTCAGAGAACTGTGGTTCTCTGTTCACAGGGGTCACTGTTCACATGGTTTGATTTGAAACTACATGATGTGAAATGATTTGTGACGGTAATCTACATGAATAGTTACAAGAAAAATGTGTAAAGAATTAGTGCGGTGTGTTATTTCAGCACTTTCATTCCTTATTTACATTTGAATGATATCTATAAGTGTCACTGTTGAGTTTAAGATACTTTTAGATTAGGGTAGTTTGTTTTTTGTGTGAACTACCATCACTACAAAAGCATTACAGACCTCTATAACAAAGAACTAAAGAAAACATGGTCTGACAAAGCCAACAGTTTGAGCTAATGTACGGTGAAAGCTTTTTAGTGTTGTGATTTCCAGTACTGGAAATTAAAGTAATCTACTCAGGGAACTCAAATACCTATTGATGAAATGAAAAGATAAGGCGCAAAATTATAAAGGTCAGAATCATGGTGGATGCAGTCGTGGTGAAGGGCAGCATCATGAGCAAGAGCAGATGAATGAAATGGTATACTAGTAGTTATGCTTCATTTTAACAAAGTTTGCCTCCCTAAGTAAATTGTTAATAAAAAAGTAAAACTGTCCAAGCTTACTTATTTGGCCACATACCAAATACTATAGAGGCTCAATTCATTGATATGGAGCCTGCAGTCTCGAGGTATAATACTGATAAGATGGATCACATAGTTAATGCACTTGCTGGGAGAGCTATGTGTAATCAGTGGTCAAAGGCTTGAATTGTCATGAAATTACTTAGAGGATAAATTTGCCCGGCCCACAGCAATGCATGTATTACCTAAGTCACCGATACTGGGTTAATACATTTGTTGTAGAAATCTTTGTGTAACCGGTAAGTCAAAGTTGCAGTCATGCTAACGAACGCATACTGCATTATGAACCAGCTTCCAACAGATGCAGGACACAGCCCCCACACTTAGAGCACTTCACAGGCTCCCCATAAAGAAAACAGCACTGTTCAAACTCCTGTGCCTCACCTATAAATCAAGGTCAGGATTTGGCCCAAAATATCTCCAGGATAGACTTACCACATACCTCCCTGACAGGAATCTAGGGTCAATTCAATTTAATTCAGCTTTATTCGGTTTCAGAAATTTCAAACCATAAAAGTGAACACTACATAAAAGTTACCATAAGATCGACACAATTCATCACAGTTAAAATACATTTTCCAGCTTACCAAAAAAAGTCTGAGATAAAGTGCAGTATACAGGTTCCAACAATCATGATTCATGTGTTAAACCCCCCAACAAAAGGATAGCTGTATGTGTTTTAAAAGTGTACTTAAACCATGACCCTTTTTTAACGTTTAATTAAGATAAGCCCTAGACTTCACCGCAGATTTCAAGTAGCCAAGAACAAAAAAAATACAACCGTCATTCAACAGTTGAAAGTACAGGAGAGCTGGGTGAGCCTGTTTAAAATCCATCCTCTTTAAAATCGGCACAATAAAAAACATCCGGGGAACCTCATAAAATTTAGGAAATAGTTCAAAGTATAACAGATCCTGTGGAGACTCTCCATCGCAGCCACAGGGTGCTAACATCTGCCCTCTATTGCTCCCCCTTGGTATGGCAAGCAGGAGGAGAAAGAGATCCAGGCAAAACCTGGTCAATAAAAAAATGTTCATAAATAGTTAATAACCCCAGGAGGTAAGGCTCAGCTAGTGATGTTGTCTTTAGCAATAGAAATTTACGGACACTTGGTTTGCATAGTTCCAGCTCTTCCCTCTCCAGTTTCCTTAAACTGCCAAAGGACTTCCTTGCCTACTTATATGAGTAGTCTCCCTCACATACCCCGTATGTAACCTAGTTGTACTGTTTGATTTATTGATTTATTTGTATGATTACGCCCCCATCATGTACCCCTCTATGTAACCTATTTGTACTGTTTTGATTTATTGGTATGAGTACGCCACCATCTATGTAAAGCGCTCTGATATCTGCAAAGATCTTGTCCGCGCTATATAAAACTTTTAAAATAAATAAAATAAATAAATTGTTAACTCCACATCCTGTTTGGTGATTGATTCTGGATTGGTATACAGTTCAACTTGTCCTAACCTTTCAAAGCTACGCTTGATATATCTGAGCCAGGGTATACTAAGCGCATGATCAAGGGTCATACACTCTTTAAGGATCGCCTGGCTCAATGATAATCCCTCGCCCGACTAGATTATTAACCAGAAAATTAGGGGACGGAGTGCCAAGATGTCACTTAAATAAGGCACCTGTAGTTCCTCGTGTACCACCAAGTTAGATAGGCCATGGGAAACACCCAATAAATGCTTCAGAAAGTTGTTCTCAGTTACCTGGAGATCATCTGTGATAACATGCCCCCATATTTTACTTCCATAGGAGGTTATCGCTACACTCTTAGCTTGATAAATCTTCATCAGTACTGCTATGGGTCTGTATCCCAGCTTAGATGCAAAGTAAAAAATGGCCGCATTCACCTGCACTTGGTCCCCCTTCTTTCTTTGTTTGAGTGGGTCCCATTTTATTTGGTCGTCCAATACGACCCCCAAATATGAATAGACGTCTTTACGGGTTCCTTGGCCAAATCAACCCTGAATTGGAACGATTTGCATCAGCATCTCCCCACTTGCATGACATAGGACTTTGAGTCAAATACTTTGTCACATTAAAAACACACACCCTCAGTACATTCACTCCCTCTCAGGCCCTCACTAACCCCTCCACCCCCTCCTCTACTGAAGATCAGAGACCACCCTCTTCACCAAGACATGAGGATAGAGACACTACCAACGCTCCGGCCTATGCACACATTGCATTAACACCCTCTGCTACTTCACGCATCTCCTCTCCTCAACCCCTGCCTTCGCTTAGCTCCGTGGAAAGAAGCAACGCCAACTTTCCTTCCTTTCCACGTACTGCACAGACAACTCCAGTGACCGCAAGTAACACTGCTTGGGACCTTAATTCTACCACCTCCACTCCTTCCATTCCGGTAGAACATCGACCCCTATCACTCTTAAGTGATGATAGAAGCAACAACTACATCTCCTCTTCAGGTACTGCACAGACACCCTCATCATCTTTAACAACACACAGCACACCTAGGGACCCTACTACTACCCCCACTGCCCATTCTTCTCTGGAAGAAAATCGACCACATCCCTCACCTAGAATCGATGAAAGAGGTAACAAATCTCTCTGCTTAGCACATACTACACCGCTATCCTCATCATTCTCTCGCAATACTTCTCGGAACCCTACTACTTCTATCCCCACCTCCCTTCTCTTTCAATCCATCCTTTCTCGCTTCTACTCTCCTGTCTCTTATTCCTCTGTTTCTCTCCCATTCCCTCCATCGCTCTCTCTGTTTCTCTCTCTGTTTTGACGCCCCGCCTCTCACATTAATCTCGGGGACCTGGGAAAAGTGAAAAAAGCTCTATCAGTGGCCCTGGGCTTTCAGAACTGCCTTCCAATTGGTCCAGCCTACCAGAGAAAAGCCCATTGGAATAAAAGGCCAGTCCGACGCTGCTCCTGGGGCTCCACAGACTCTAGAGAGGTGGAAGAATGCAGGTGGGCTATGCCGGATCCAACCACCGTCTACCCCGAAGTATGGGTCTCTGCAGACCCGCACTGACAGGACATTACAAGACAGGCTCACAAGTTAGTTATACATAAGTAAAATTTGCACCGCTATGATGCACCGATAATGACCTCACATGTTACATCAGTGATGACATCAGACAAATGCGCACAATCTTCATGATCATCCGTTGTAGGTGGCCCCACCCCTTTTATATGTGACCCTTATGTGCTGCCCCACAAAAATCACATCTAGAGACACCACTGTATTCGATATACATTTCTAAACCCATTATGTGAATCGATAAACACCTAGAGAATCTCAAAATGAGGGCAGCACTTTAAAAAAAAAGCCAAATTAACTAACTCTGCAATTGAGTAAATTGCAGGCATTGCAGGCTTTGCAACCGCTAAATGATTTTGTAGATCTGGCCTCAAATACCCAAAGCATATTGTCACGTTTCTTCTTGTTCGGTTTCTTTGCATTTTGTAAACTCCTCGAAGGAGACTGTTTGTTTCTCTGGGCCCTGCTAGCGGTACAGATGCAACTAAAGACAGACAGATGACAAAACCCTCGAGTTTCCAGGCTGATGCTGATCTGTGGAGCTCTAAGACTGCTTTACTGCCCCATCACGTGCAAAGACCAAAGTTGAAGAAGCATGGGAAGAAGACTTGGGTCTTTCATGGCCTATTGTGCTATGGGACAAAATATGGGTAAAATTACGGAAATCTTCCAGGGCTGCGAACACCACTCAGACTTTGTTTTTTATTTATAATCGACTCTTACTTTCACCACTTACTCTCAGCAAAAGATATTCTGACACTCCAGATACATGTTGGACCTGCTCCGCACCTCATGCAGACTTCTTACACTTGCTCTTTGAATGTGCTCCGGTTCACACGTTTTGGGTCAGGGTGTGGTCTCAAATTAATATTATTTTTTCTTCTAAACACCCTTTCCATATATCTCACATTTTTCTAGGTAGTATCTCCCCTATATGGGATCACTGCACTTTCAGCATAAAAATAATTGACTTACTTATTGCAGTAGCTTTTCAACAGATTACCAAGGTATGGAAGGAATGCACTAAACTCTCTTACGTGGTGGTACGCTATATGTTATAACCATAGACTAGACACAACGTTTGTAAATCCACTCGCTTTGGCCCCAAAACTAAAACAGTTGTGGGATCCCGTCACCTCATTTTTTGACATATGTGCTTGCCGCTCCCTGCCTCAAACTCCCTCTCAACAAGAAGTCGCTAAACCTCCATGAGTTCCCTTAGCTGATATATAAAAAATTTTTTTAGCATAAGTTCTATCATCCTTGTGTTTATCACGTATTATTAATTGTTGTGTACTTCAATATTGCTGGTTATGTTTGCAGTTCATTTTCCTTTTCAATGACTATTTCACTCATTTTATTGTATACTTTTCTCTTTGCTTATTTATCCTTCCTTTGTATAAGTTCAATTTATGTTTATCAATAAAACTTTTCTGAACTGGAAAGACTGTTTTAACTCCTGTACAGCAGGGCCCTTTTCCTCTTTGTCTGGCTCTCCCCTAATTCTCTACTTACCATTAACTAAGGGTGTTGGGTGGTGTGCTCAAGAGCAGTTATGCTGCTCCAGCATTGCCTACTTTATGTACATGTTATGCTACCCCACCTGTGGGTCAGCCCACTGAGAGGCAAGCACCAGCTTGCTTCAATTGTGCTGGGGTGCAGGTTTCCATTGACTTTACACCCAATGCCGCATCCAATCTATTTTGTGTGCAAGACTCCTGCAATGGTTGTGGGTACCTGCATCTCCCTTGACCACCAGTCAGGGAAGGTGCCATCAGGCCCTTTAGTCTGACCTAGGCTCCGGAAGGTGAGAACTGGGAACGCTCTTAGGATCTGCGCATTGCCACCAACGTTACCACCGGAGACATGCCCTTCACCACCAACTATCCCCAGGTCACTTGTGCAAAGATATTGAATTGTATTGTAGTTAAATAGTGCTTACTATGCCAAACGAGGTGTTGATTAACTTTACATTTCACATATACACAGCTTATTATGTGTGCAACTTTCCCGGTGTTTCGTTTTTTTCCGGAGTTTTGTATAGCGCAAACTTGACCCGAAGGTATCAGAACGCTTTACATAGCACCTGTTGCATTACACAAGGGCACATTCATTTTATTTTATTAGACAAAGGAAAATTATGTGATTTGTTCAGAATCACATGATGTTGATCGCCCCTGCCTAGACACGAACTCGGTTCCCCAGCTTCACCGTCGACCCCTCTAGCCATATGCCACAATCTGTCCCCAACACTGTTCTTTCTTATAGTGGTTATACTAATTGCTACTGTGGGTCTATGTTGAAATCACTCCGGACAATTCTTGAGGTAAGGGGAAGTAGTTTATTCAAGAGCACAGGAGCAGGTAACCCAACGCCTGCTGACCAAACTCCTAACTGACCGTACTAGAACATTAACTGTGGAATACAGAATACACACAGGCATTCTGGAATAAGGGAGGGGAAGACATAGAGAAGGCATGTGTGATCATAGAGTAAAACAATGTGAGTGAAAAGATTTACAACACATCTTCCTCCTTTAGAGACAGAAACATAAAGCAAAATGTAAAAATATTGAAATGGGAATAAAATCACATTAACATACTAATCACAGCAATAATCATTAAGATAAGCTGGTGGTCTACGATACCTTGCAATTCTGGAATTAACAGGCAAAGATGCATTTTGAGAATTCGAAGAATCAGTGGTAAAATTGTTTGAAAGACAAGAACTGCTTGAATCAGAGGCATCATCTCCACCATCACATCTCCTGCCAACTGGAAAAGGAGATATTGTAGAATTTTCCATAGAAGCTAACATGTAGCCACTAATCCCACTGTTGCAAGAGGAATCGAGAAGTTCATGTGAAACACCGTCATTGTAAACTAAAGAGTTTTTCTGGAACAAAGCAACTCTTCTAAGATTCCATTTTCACCATTTGTTAAAACAATATACTGAGGAAATACTTCACTGACACAAAAAGGACCTCTAAATTTGGATAAAACTTTAGAAATCCTACCAGGTTTTACTTTAACATAGTCACCTTTTGAAATGTGTGAAACAGAAGTAATTCTTGTGTTCTGCAAGTTTAATTGACCTCCTTTCAAGACTAACTCTTTGATCCATGAAGGAGTAAGTTTTGTGCCAGGAAGTCTGCCACGCATGAGTTCAAAAGGTGACTTATCATCAGAACCATGAGTTGTAGTACGATAAGCACAGATCAACTCTTAAACCAGATCAATGGCTAAGACACCCTTGGAGTGAGCCATCTAAATGGTACCTTTAACAAGTCTGTTGACTCTCACATAAGCCATTGCCCTGTGGATTGTATAGGGGTGTACGATGATGTGTAATCCCATAAACAGATTGAAAAGAACGCATATTATGTGAGACAAGTTGTGTGCCATTATCTGTGATAAGTACAGTAGGATAGCCTTCTTCTTGAAAAAGAGATTTTAAAAATGTTATGGTGCTTTCAGTAGTGATATCTTTTACAAAAGCAACAGTGAGACATTTAGAGAAAACATCAATAGATACAATCGCAAATCGCTGAGATAAGGGTAGTTCTTCCATGGTCCCAATTAAATCCAGACAAATACTGTGCGATTGAATTTTGGGAGTAGCCAACTGTCCCATGGAAGAACCAACCGCGACTGTAAGTCTTTTCTCCCCCCTCCTTACATGTTGAACACTTTTCAATCCATGAAAACACCTGAGAGTCTATACCAGGTCACCAAAAGCTGGCTTTTATTCTGTGCTGAGTCAGAGTTTGTCCCAGATGACCTTCATGGGCAATACTTATTAATTTAGATCTCAGCTCAGAAGGGGGAATGAACTTCTCATCACGCATGAGGTTATTATCACCACAGGTTGATAATTCATCAAGTACCTTTAAGAAAGGACGAGCAGAGACATGTAAACAACTTTCATGTCTGGGACCCATTTTAAGCATACGAAAAACTTCTTGTAGTATATGATCTTTGACCATGGCTTTGCACCGCTCATCATGTGTGAAAGATCCTTCACAGACTGACAAAACATCATGGACCCAAGCGATAGCTTCATCTTCACTTTCCAAATTGAGAGAACCATCATCAAGCTGTCCACCTTTGATTGAAAGTCTAGATAGACAGTTGCTTGGAAGTTGCGCCAACCCTGAACATGTGAAATTTCATATTGATACTCAAGAAGTTTTGCTGCTAACCTGGCTAACCTGGGGGAACCCTTAACTGCACCACCAGGAGACAAAATGTGAATTAAGGGTTTGTGGTCCGTTTTAAGAAGAAATCTAGTGCCCCACAAGTATGTGCGGAAATACTGCACACCAGAAGCAGCCGCCAGTGCTTCCTTTTCGATGACAGAATAATTCTGTTCAGAAGAGGTAAGGGTGCGGGAAGCAAAAGCAATTGCTTGCTCTCCATCAATATATTTCTGCATAAGAACAGCACCTAGTTCAGTGGCAATAGCATCATCAACCATTAAAATTGAGGTACATTTAGTGTCAAATGGAGCTAGAACGTTGGCTTCACAAATATCTTTCTTGATTTGAGTGAAACATGAATCTTGATCACTGCCCCACACAAATTGTACTCCTTTTTTGATCAAAAGTCTTAGTTGCGCAGTCTTGTCAGAAAATGTTTTAACAAATTTTGAGTAGTATTCTATCAACCCCATGAATGACCTAAATTGGTCTTTGTCGGTGGGACATGGGGCAGAATGAATAGCTTCCAAGAGATCTTTCTTTGGTTTGACCCCTGATGCTGCTATTTCATGACCAGGATATTCTATATGCTGCACGAGAAAAGAAAACTTTTCCTTACGTAGAGTAAGGCCGACATCCAAGATTCTATGCAGAACATCTTTGAGTATCAGATTATGATCAGCTATAGAATCACGAAAAACAAGAATATCATCCTGGAAGAATATTAATTTCTGTAACCCTTTAAAATTTCTGTGACCATGCGTTGAAACACGCTGGCTGCTGAAATTAAGCCAAAAGGAAGGCGTGTGAATTGATAAATACCCTCTGTTGTTGTGAATGCAGTGAGATGTTTAGATTCATCATTGAGTCTTATTTGATGGTACGCACTCTTTAAATCTAACTTAGAAATGAACTTTTCACCCTGTAGAGTGGATACCAATTCTCCAATGTTTGGCAAAGGAAAGGTATCAGCAACTACACATTTTTTGAGTGATCTTAAGTCAACACAAAATCTCAATTTTCCGTCCGATTTTCTTTGTGATCACAACCGGAGACACCCACTAAGATGCCTCAACAGGCTCAATTACACTACTTTGTAACATTTCATCTAACAAAGTTTTGACTTCATGTCGAATTGAGAGTGGGATCCTTCTTAGTTTATGTTGAATAATGTAAACTATTTTTTTTAACTGAATAAAATGTAAATAGCCTCTGAGTTCACCTAATTCATCTTTAAATACAGCTTTGAATTCACTCAAAATGTCATCTACAGAGTGATCTTCAATAACCATGACCTGAGTGGGTGCTCATGGTTTAATAATAATATGGAGATCATATTGATGAACCAACCTCGTATGGGAGGTCCATCAACTGAAACATATACCTTACCAAAAGTGGACCTGTTTTGAAATGCAATATTTGATTCAAAGTAACCAACAATGTCAATAGTTTCTCCCTGAAAGCTTCTTGGAGAAATGTCACTTTTACCCAGTACTTTGTTACTCCAAAGACTGTCCATAAGTGATTGAGGGATCATAGTATATCTTGACCCTATGTCAACCATCAGAGACACTTCACGTCCATCAATTATGAACAAAGCTTTAGGTCTATTTTGTCTTTTATCATCTCTCCAACGACATTAATGTCCTCAATTGCTAGAAGTCTGTCTCTCTCATGTTTGGTTTCCTGCGTATAATCTTGAACGACTGCTATTTTCTGTTGGTTTTTAGTTTTACACATTTTAGAGAAGTGTCCTAGTCGACCACATTTGAGACACTCTTTAAAAGTAGCAGAACAAATCTGGCTTCTGATGTGTAACTAATACTGCTGCACCGTGAGCAAAACTTGTTAGAAGGAGGATTCTTTTTTTGTAATTGGTCTGAATTTGTCTTCACAACCGCAACAGATTCTTCATAGGATGACTCACTTTCGCCACCACATTTTTCAGAGACTTCAGAATTGTCTTGCTGTGAGTTATTTTTCTTTTGTATATCTATTGCTTTCATGCAGCTTGGTCTCTAATGAGTTAGTCATTCATGGCCCCAAATTTACACTTTGCAGACAATTCTCTGAGATGAGCTACAAAATCATCTATAGATTCATCACTCTTTTGGTGATGTGTATAAAACTTTTTTTTGGGGGGGGGGTTCAAATCTGCTTTATTGTATAATATGAAGCACAATACACAGCTTTTTGTGCCTACAACCCGGAGGCCGGCAGCGGAGTAGTATGATCAATACACAGCCATGTGACCGTCATCCCAGGGGCCCGGCGGCACTGTATAACCACAGGTATAGATAGTGTCCTAGCCGGCGTTGTAGGGCATGCAAGGATGAGCAGCAGTAGAACAGAGTTTTTCGAGAATAGTTCTCTTCGTTTTTTGTTGAAGTTCATAACAGTGAACAAAACATCCCAACTAAACAGCAACTAAGAGGCAATTCACAGCTGTGCAGTAGGATAGGTGATAGTGACCTGACGTGGCAACCTAGGCAAGCAGAGGTGTGTCTAGTGTCTCGCGTCCAGCACAACTGCCATAGCACAAAGAGGAAGCCAGCAAAGACCGGTCGTAATAAGATGTAAAAGGCCCTGGAACGTCATCCGTCAGTGGGTAAAGGAGCATGCAGTGGGAATGGCACAAGGTATACATGTACAAAAGTAGGAAGAATTGTCAGGCCATCTAAAGCGGGAGAACCTGAGATGTCAGTTACTGCGTGGAGGCCCAGGGGGTGTGTAAGGTGGAGGCTATGCATCTAAGTAGTGTCTATGGTTAGGTCCAGAGCACAGGTCAGGGCGCTAAGTTGTGATGAGTTGGCCTTCCGACTGAGTGCTGTCGTCTGGGCGTGCGAGCAAATAGCGCACCAGTGGATCCCAGATGTCACTGGGACGACACGAAAGAGGTAATAGTTCAGCGAATGTAGTATGTTGATCTTGGCAATAAGTCAAGTCTGTTAACCAGTCTTTGAATTTGGGCGCTCTGCCTCTGCCCCATCGACACGCAACACGTCGTTTGGCCAAGAGCAGGGCAGTGTCGATACATTTTCTGCAGTCTCTAGGCAGCCGCATCGTGTACCCGAGGAGGGCTATCAACGGATCCGTAGGAACCGTCTCCCCCACCATCTCCGCAAGAGCCTCCATCACCTGCCGCCAATAGCATGCCACCTGGGGGCATTCCCATGCCAGATGAATAAAATCGGCATGGTCGGCATGACAGCGCTCACAGCGGTCATCATCCGTCAGCCCGAACCTTCGCTTTCGCACCGGCGTGTAGTACACCCGCTGAAGGAATTTATAGTGGATGATTTTCAATCTGCTACTGGCAGAGATGCGGGATGTGAGTGCACAACAATGGTGCCATTGTTCGTCTGATATGTCAATGGCAAGCTCAGTAGACCAGCGCATCTGAGCACTGGAGTCTGGCACTGGAGCAGCCCCTCGAAGTTGGCGGTAGAGGCCGGAGACCAAGTGTGCTCCGTCCTGCGAACCCAATAGGAAGTGTAGTGGAGGTAGGACCTCGGGTTCGTTGGGGAACTCGGGCAAAATGTCTCTCATCCCTGCGCGCAAACGTATGTAGTAAAAAAGCTCAAGGGGAGTACGCTCATGCGCCACAAAGAACAGGTCCGCCGATTTGAAGTGACCGTTAGAGAACAAATCGCCCCAGCAGGTGACATGGAGTCTAGCACAAAGGCTACGGAAACCCGGTTCACACAGGAGGGTGAGATTAGGGTGATAGGTAAGCGGCAACCTGGGCGAGTACAGTGGTGGGCAGGACAAACTCTTGGTTATGCGGCGCCAGGCATCCAGCGTGCAGGAAACCGAAGTGTACGGCGTGGAAATGGATGATTCAGGGCAGTGCATCAGCCCATTGAGCGGGAGTGGGTGTACTATCCAGTCTTCAACCGCTATGTGCGGCATGAAGGGAGTGGTAGCCTTCCAGTGGTAGGCAAAGTGTGCCTGTGCACACTGGTAGTATGCTTCAAAATCAGGGATATCAAATCCCCCCCTGTCATTGGGAAGGGTCAACATGGTCCACTTAAGCCGGGGGCTCTTACCTCCCCAGAAGAACCTATGCAACTCCACCCGCAGAGTCTTGAAGAAAAAGGCGCCAGGGAAATAAGGAATGTTGAGGAAAAGATATAGGCAACGAGGGAGTACCACCATTTTTATGAGCGAGGCCCTTCCGGCCATGGACAGTGGCAGTGTGATCCATCTGTCTACGGAGGCAGTCAGTTTGGTTATTGCCACTCCGTAATTGGACCTCAACGTCTCGTCCTTGTCACGTGATATGCTTATCCCCAGATAGCGAAGATCCGACCGACACCACTCCAGTGGGTAGTCGAGAGGGAAGTCAGTCACCGCATCCGTTAAGGGGAAGAATTGTGACTTGGACCAGTTGATGTGAACTCCTGACACTCCACCGAACAGAACAAATTCTCGAAGCAGTGGATTGAGATGTGTCTCAGGGTGCTTAACGTATAGCGTGATGTCATCCGCATAAAGGGACACATCAATTTGACGCTGCAGGCATTGCACTGCCCCACTCCGATGCAGTTGTCGCAAGAGACAGGCAAGAGGCTCCACCGCTATGGCAAACAGTAGGGGAGAGAGTGGGCATCCCTGCCGGGTGCCTCTGGTGAGCGCAATAGACTGCAACAGGCGACCGTTAATTAGTACTTTCGCCGTGGGATTAGTATAGAGGAGGCGAACCCAGGAAATAAACAATTTAGGGAACCCCATGCTGGCAAGAACTGAGAAGAGGTAAGGCCACTCGACCGAGTCGAAAGCCTTGGTGGCATCGAGGAATACAGCTGCTACAGGCGTGTCAGGGTGAACTGTGCGGAGTAGAGAGAAGAGGGTGCGAAGGTTGTGGGAAGTGGACCTGCCCGCTACAAAGCCAGACTGATCAGGCAGCACAAGTCTGGTCATCAGTAGCGATAGCCGGGTGGCCAGTATTTTAGCAAGTATTTTTACATCGCAGTTTAAGAGGGAGAGTGGACGGTAAGAGTCACACGATGTGGGATCTTTATCTGGTTTTAAGAGGGAGGTGATCCCCACCTCGCGCATAGAACAGGGAAGGATCCCATCAGAAAGAGAATCCGTAAACACCTCACGGAGCACAGGGGCCATTATGTCGATATAGGTCTTGTAAAACTCGGCAGGTAGGCCATCGAGTCCCGGAGCTTTGCCATTCTTGAGGGACATGATGGCCTCACGGACCTCGTCGAGTTCAAAAGGCGCCGCAAGGAATGCTCTGTCCCCATCGCTGAGCCAGCATAGCGCCACATCATTGAGGTATTCAGCATAGGGCGTGTCTGCCTCCGCTGTGGATGTATAAAGCGAGTGGTAGTGCGCTGTGAACGTTTGTAGTATCGCATCCGAGTCCCTGATTGTGGAACCGGAGGCATCCGTGAGTTCCAGTATGGTAGTATGCACTCGTGAAGGTTGAGTGAGCATAGCAAGCACTTTCCCAGGCCTATCACCTTCGCAGTACTTACGGGCTGTCCAATGTTTACCCCGGAATTTTACTTCTCTGGCAGCCTCCTCTTCGTACCTTGACAGTGTCTCCCTAAAGGTAGCGTGCAGTTCAGGGTCAGTCTCAGACACCATGCGGAGTTCCAGGGCCCGCAGTTCTTTTTCCAGTGTACTGATCGAGTGTAAAATATCGCGTAGCACCCCGTGGCCCTTAGATATGCAGCACCCCCTAATGGTGACTTTGAACGCCTCCCATATGTGTTTGACCGAGTCAACTGACCCCTTATTTCTAGGAAAGAAATACGCTATCTCCTCCCCTAGCTCAGTGCGAAACAGGTTATCGAGAAGGATGTTAGGGCGGAGTCTCCACTGCGGTCTCGGATTGTCCCATCCAGGTATGCGAAAGCGTAGCAACACAGGGCTGTGATCAGAATAGGTTCTCGGCAGATGATCCACCCCCACCAGTTCCACAGCTATACCCCTGGTGATCAGGAAGTAGTCTAAGCGTGCCCATGTGCCAGTGTGAGATGTGAAATGTGTACCCTCCCTGCTGTGAGGGTGCAAGTGTCTCCAGGCATCTATCAGACCACCCTCCTCCACAACCCCCCCCAATGCCTCTCTAGCCCCAGGCTTGTAGGAACTCATGCCATCCGCCCTATCTAATGGGGGCACCAGCGCCAGGTTGAAATCCCCACCCCAAACCACGTGTTGTGCCCCAGCAGACACAATTTTGCCCCACAGAGAGGTAAAAAAAGCAGGTGTATCGATATTAGGTGCATATGTGTTCACAAATGTGTATGTCTCACGGCCTATCCTACCCCACAACAGTGCATAGCGGCCCTCTCTGTCTACCAGTTCTCCAAATCTTTGAAATGGCACATTACGGGCAATGAGAATTACAACACCTCTTGCATAAGTCGAATACGAGGAGAAGGTACGACTCCCCGCCCACCTGCTTGCAAAAGTGGTGCCACCCTGTGCGGGCAGATGCGTCTCCTGTAACATGGCAACTTGTACATGGTGTCTATCAAGGTAGGTAATAACATTGCGGCATTTCTTAGCATTGTTCAACCCCCTAACATTCCAGGACAAACAAATCAATCGTGCATTTGCAGGCAAAGCGGCAATGGATAGAGTATCAAGAAATACAGCAGCGTCTGAAAGGACAGCAGAAGAAGGCCACCTCCGTCCCTCCAGTACCAGAGCCCACACCAGGTAAGTATACATGCACAAAGTCTAGTCGATGAAAGCCTCCTGAAACCCCCCCTCCCCCACCCACCCCAGCATCCCAATCATGCCAGTGGCCGAGCACCCCCTCCCAGCACTCCCCCCTCCACCCTCCCCCCCCCAACTGTAGTAGTACGAACAACCAAAACAACAACAGAGCCATGGGGATCACCCAGTAGGGGTAAGACATAGAGTACGCACAGCCACTTCCCGGTCCTTAGCTCCAATACTGTACCGCCCTCGGTGGAGACTAGGGCCAGGAGAGTGGTACTTGGTGTACGTTACCACAGGGATGTAGAGTACGTGCAGGTCCATCATTCATGAGTCTCACAATGTCTGCACTTCGATCTGTAGGGAGAGTGCAAACCAGTGTGGATGAGGCACGTCCGGTAGGTCATGTGGGCAGTTAGTCGTCGTGTGGCCCCGGTGACAGGTCCGCATCCTCTCGCTCATCTGCAGCGTCTCGGTTCTCTCTGCGTGCCCTCCGGATCGATTTCAGGAAGTCCTCTGCTTTCTGCGGGTTAGTGAAAAATCTTTGCTTACCCTGATGCGTCACTCGGAGCTTCGCAGGGTATAAAAGTGCATAGTCTATCTGGGCCTCCCGCAACTTTTTCTTCACCGGTAGGAACTTGCGCCGCTCATCCTGAACCATTGGCGTGAAATCTGGGTAGATGGAGAAGGTAACCCCGTTGTACTGTAGCGATCTCTGAGTTCTGGCCGCCCTGAGGGCAGTATCACGGTCCCGGTAGTTCAGGAGCCGAGCAATGATGGGCCGTGGTGGAAGGCCGGGCTTAGGCATAGGCGCCAGGGAACGGTGGGCCCTCTCCACAATGAATTGAGGTGAAAAAGCCTCCTCTCCGATCGAGCCCTTGAGCAGTTTCTCAATGTACAACTCCATCCTACCCGTATCTGTGGACTCCGGCACATTGGTGACGCGTATGTTGTTCCGGCGGCTGCGGGCCTCTAAGTCCTTGTTCTTTGCCGCTATGACCCGGAGTAAGTTATCCATCCTAGTCAGTTGCGCCGTGTGAGTCGAGGCGACGTCGGAGTTGTCAGATATTCGTTGCTCCGCAGTCGTGATACGCTCCTCATGCCGGTCGACCTTGTGTACCAGAGCGTCCAGCCGGGCAGTGACCCCATCCACCTTCTCAACGACGGTGGCGAAGCCTTGTCTCATTTCCTGTATCAGGTTAGTGAGGTCGACATCACCAGTAGGAGATGGAGTAGTCTGCGGAGACGATGCGCTAGGCCCAGGATTCACCTGCGTCGATTTCGCGCCTTTTTTTGCGCTATCAAAGCTTAGCTTAGTTTGGCGATTCTCAGTCCGTACCATGGCGGCGACTGGAGGCGGCCCCTGGGTACTGCGGTAAGTAGTAATAGCTCAGCCGACCTCTACAGGACGCAAGTGTACAATCCTCCCGGGGGAGGCACAACAAACAGCAGGCAGGAGTTAGCTGATGTGATGCCACCGAGGTGAAGACAGGGGGGGCCGGATTGCGAGTGGTTCTGCGCGTCCCCCGAGCACTGTAATGGCGAATGTGACGGAATTGTCCAGGCCAAGGTGCTACTAGTGTCTCTCTACTCTGCACCGGTAGGGAGCCGGCGTGGGCGCGTCATGCCCCAGCAGGGGGGAGGGTCCAGCCT
The DNA here is from genome assembly GCF_964263255.1 of Lissotriton vulgaris. Taxonomy (NCBI): domain Eukaryota; kingdom Metazoa; phylum Chordata; class Amphibia; order Caudata; family Salamandridae; genus Lissotriton; species Lissotriton vulgaris. The sequence continues at coordinate 339,932,843 of NC_141695.1, read as the reverse complement.
AGAAGAGCAAGGGATGGCGATGTCCCACTAGGCAGAGAGTTGCGGGGGGTCGCGTCCAGCAGGGACGTAATCCAGGATGTTCTTACCAGGCCCCAACACGGATGGAGGAGTTATGCCAGGGCAGTCCGGTGCGCACAGAAGCGTGGTGGCAATCGGGAGCGCCCCACACACCGGGGGCAGCACGGGGACGTCACAGCAGCAAGGGTGGCGCGTGGTGATATCGCCAGGCTTGGGGGGCCAGTCCCGACCCCGATCTCTCAGCCCGCCTGCCCGCACTGCTTAATCCACGAGCGCCAGCCAGGGGAGGGCCGCTCCGAAAGTCTGGGGGGGTTCGATCGGCCCTGCGGCCTCCGTTCACTTGCGGCGTCCGATCCCCTCCACAACACCAGCGGCGAGAGTCCGCAGCAGCAAGGGGGGTCCTCGCGGGGGGAAAGCGGCAGCCGCCTACCTCTGATCCGGGCTCCCTCGCAACGTCCTCACAGGATTCTAGCGGCCGCGTTGTACTGCCGCCCAAAGCCTCGTGGCAGTCCCCGGGGTCTCGTAGCCAGCAGCAGCTGGTCACTCGCACACGCCAGCTCCAGGGCAGACACCGGAGAAAGATCAACAGCCCGTATCTCCGAACTCAAAGCTCGTAGAGTCACCGGAGTTGGACCGATTGTGGGCACTGACGTCCTGCAGCCAACACTCGGAGATTGAGGCGATTCAGCGCCCCGTGGTAGAGGATTAATGAAGGATAATTCACCAAGAAGCGGGAGCTACACACCTAGGCAGCCATTCCGCTTGTGCGCCCTCTAGCGCCCCCCATGATGTGTATAAAACTTGTAACGATTCATTACCAGATTTTTTTCTTTTGAGAATCACACTTCTAATCTGCAGATGGCCTCTTTATATTCATCAGGCATAGGCTGCCCATTGGCTTGCAAAGCTTGAGGAAGAAATCTAAATACTCGCTGACCTTTCTTTCCTAAAGTCCTCAATAGAATTGCTTTTTTTCTTTTTCCAGAAAATTATCGTCCATCAAGAGCTTCTAAATAGTTATCAAAAATGATGAACGAGTCCTCCCACGGTATTGGGGGATTACCTGGTTCATTTAAAAATGGTGGAGGAAGAGTAACAGGCACTTGTTTCGCCATGAGTGGGAATAAGAATATACAGCAGGTAAGGTTAAACACAATAATGTCAAAACACTGCAGTTGTGTAGAATTGAATGAGAATAGATGACTTTAAGAACTGACTCAGTGGAAATATAACAATAAACAAGAATGTCACATCATTTTGGAATTGAAATTGTGTATATTGTTGTAAATGAGCACTAATAGTGCATACCTGTAACCCGATGAAACTGCTCAGAACCAAACACAACAGTGTGTAAAACGGTTAATTCCTTAGAATTGTTGAGTTAAAGGCAGGGGTGTGCGCATCACTGCAATCGCGCTGTAAAAAAAAAAACGAACTGGTAGCGTGTTGTTCATTCACGGGTGCGTAGTAGTATTGACAAAGTTTTCTTTTTTTTTTAAATGGCCGCTCGCGTTCGTGCGTGAGGCTTGGAATGCACGCCTGACACGCAGAACGTCAAAGATGAGGTGAAAAAGCTGTGCGCGGTGAAGAAGTTGTGGGATAGCCTGGCAACGATAGATGATGCTGTGGTTAGGAATGTTGAGCATAGTAGAATGACGCTTCCGTAACGATGCAAACATGTTGCCTGGAGTCAGACGCAGCTACGGGGGGTTGCGCGCGCTACTCACAGTTCATGATGTCATCAGACTTCAAAACCAGGTTATCCAACCGCACTAACCATTTTCACATTGTGCCAACCCCTGCGACACACACAATGCAGTCCCCACTTAGATGGATGAATGCATTGTTTACTGCAGCATCTTAGAGTGCCTGCACCGACCGGGTTCAGAGGGACTCGCCAGAGAAGGGGATGCATGTGAGAGGAGGATAGTCACATATGAAGTAGCAGGAAGGCCTAAGGAAATGGTGGTGGATTTTGAAAACATGATTTACCTCTTGCGGTAGGTGAATCCCATCCTGACATGCCATCTGCACAGGTCTGAAGTTCCCTAACATGCCATGCTAAGGAGTCGGAGTCATTAAGTAGTGGAACATGAAGTACCCACCACATGCCAACTATCCCAAGCACCCCAACAGAGGAGAGACCGTAAAGCAGGGGCGCAACTAGGTCTTAATTTCGGGGGGGGGGGGGGGGGGCTAACATGGCAGATGAAGGGGCATGGCTAATGTAAATCAATGGGGCGGAGCTAAAATGGCAGATAATCAGGATCGGTTAATGCTCAGGTCAAGCTGAGAAAAAAATGTGGTGAATTCTGCATTTGAAACTGGACAACAATTAAAGCACATATTTTTGTTAGCTTGATGCATTGCCCCCCAAAACCCATACTCACCCTGAATCTTAAAATTACCCCTGGCACACCAAAACACATACCCACGCTGAACCCTAGAATTAACCCCCTCACACCCTAAAACCCATACCCGCCCTGAAATCTATAATTACCCCTGGCACCCCAAAACCCATACCCATCCTATCCCTAAAATTATCCCTCCCCGGCACCCCAAAACCCATACCCACCCCACACCCTAAAATTACCCCCTGGCACCCCAAAACCCAATACCACCCTGAACCCTAAAATCACCCCCCTGGAGCCCCAAAACCCATACCCGCCCTGAATCTTAAATTACCCCTGGCACCCCAGAAACCATACCCATGCTGAACCATAAATTCCCCCTTGCCCCCAAAACCCAAACCCACCCTGAACCTTAAAATTACCCCAGGCACCCCAAAACCCATACCCATACCCATGCTGAACCATACATTCCCATCTGGCACCCCATAACCCATACCCACCATAAACCCTAAAATAGCCCCCTGACATCCCAAACCCACACCTGCCCTAAACCCTAAAATTACCCCTGGCACTATAAAACACATACCCACGCTGAACCCTAAAATTAATCCCATGGCACCCCAAAACTCACACCTACCCTGTACCTTAAAATTACCCCTGGCACCCCAAACCCCATACCCATACTGAACCATAAATTCCCCCCCGGCACCCCATAACCCATACCCACCCTGAACCATAAATTCCCCGCTGGCACCCCATAACCCATACCCACCCTGAACCCTAAAATTGCCCCCTGACACCCCAAAACCCACATTTGCCCTGAAACCTAAAATTACCCCTGGCACACCAAAACACATACCCATGCTGAACCCTAAAATGTCCCCTGGCACCCCATACCCACCCTGAACCCTAAAATAGCCCCCCTGACATCCAAAAACGCACACCTGCCCTAAACCCTAAAATTACCCCTGGCATACCAAAACACATACCCACGCTGAACCCTAAAATGTCCCCTGGCACCCCAAAACCCATACCTACCCTGAACCCTAAAATTGCCCCCTGGAATCCCAAAACCCATACCCGCTCAGAACCCTAAAATTACCCCCTGGCACCCCAATCCGTAACCCACCCTGAACCATAAAATTACTCACTGGCACCCTAAAACCCACACCCACCCTGAACTCTAAAATTACCCACTAGCACCCCAAAAAAAAATAAACACTACAAACTTACACTACATTTGCATATTTGGAGGAGACTGTCCTCTTTGACGTTTCTATGTATGTAAGTCAAGAACAACATTCACAGTAACCTAGATATGCAGGCAGTAGGTAATGCTGTGCTAAAAAATGCATTAAAGTTACTGGAACTTACACAAAAAACTGCTGCCTGCTCTTCTGATACTATACTGTGGAGTCTGGCTGATCAGCAGCACTGTGTCCTGGCATCCAGCTCCTCCCGAAGGTCTCACTGTGTAGATCAATGTAGGTCAAATGCACAGACAGCAGGGGGAAAGGGATGGCCAGTGCAGGTGAAGCTTTTCCTTTGTAAATTAATTCCTGCTGGCGCCATAGCCCAGTGTTTGCTGTCTGTGCACTTGTATGGAATACACATCTATACAAGTGCACAGACAGCACACCCTGGGCTAAGATGCCAGCAGAAATTCCTTTACAAAGGAAAAGCATCACCTTAACTGGCCATGCCTTCCCCCTGCTGTGCACATCTTCACACCCCATGCTCACAACCCATCAAGTGCTTAGGTGAAATCTCTGCCTTCAGGCAAGGATTTCACCTCCGCGCCACTCTAAAGGAAACACAAGAGGTCAGGGCAGGGGGGTCGGTTCACTCGCTGAAACTTTTCAGAGGCTCGATGTCTGGCTCGGGCTGCTGGGCCTCTCAGAAATCATTAAAACAATCACATTCTCGGATCGGATGCGCAGCCTTCCTGCACCATTTCAGTGCGTGTCATCTTAGCCCGGGCAGAGGAGGCGACGGGGGAGGGGGGGGGGTGGGGCTGAAGCCCGGTGAGCCCAATGGGTGTTGCGCGCCTGCAGTAAAGTGTTGTGTCTTGGCAGCCACTTGAGGCCTGGAAGTAGACTTCATAGCGAGCGCGCCACCATGTACTAAGGCTCCAACATCATCCTTGCACACCTCCTCCATCATGGTCCTCATGAGAGTATTTCATTTGTAGGCAAACTCTGGGCTGGGGCAACACGCTACAAAATGTCAACCATTACAGGGACTATGCCAGGTAGATGATCTACTCAGATCTACTCAGTGATTCTTGGGTTATCAGAGGAACAGCTACACGGTTCTTCATTGCACTGAGCATTTTAAAAGTAGATCTTTTCCCATTGACATCCAGTAGTCTAGAGGCTTCGTCGTAAGTTTTTCTCCATTTCCTATCAAGGATCCTACATTGGAGGTGGCTTTCAGTGAGGGACTGGGTGTACCAGGGGGCATTGGGCTTTCTTTTACAGCGGTCTGGGTGGTGGCGATTTGGACTGGAGTTGTCAGAGACAATTTTGTCAATCCAAATGTGGAAGTTGCAAGAGTCGGACGTTACATCTTCAACTAATATGGGGGGCGGAGCCAGAGGCTGGGAGTCTGACTTGATGCGTTCAGCCACCTTCTTCCAATTGGTCGAAGAGGGAGTAAGGAGGCGCTTGGCGCTTGATGGCATGGAGGGGTTTACCTTGATGGCAAAGGGGATAAGGCAGTGGTCGGTCCATATTTGCGGGATCGGGGGGGATATAATCATGGTGGCCAAATTAGAACAAATGCCGTCTAACGTATGTCCAGCCCTGTGTGTCGGGGAAGTAACAAGCTGGGAGAGACCAAAATTGCTGAGAGATTGTTGGAAGCTGATGGTGTGAGGGTCTGTGTCTGATTCCAGGTGCAAGTTCATGTCGCCTAGGAGAGTGAAGGTGGGGTAATGTGTCTGGAGTGACCCGAGTGTATCGTCAAGAGAGTCCAGGAAGGGGGTGGCATTCCCAGGGGGGCGGTAGATAAGTCCCCCTGAGAAGGAGGTGGATGCGTTGATTTTAATCGCAAAGCCTATGCCCTCACTGTCCTTGAGGTAGCCTAGATCGAAAGTATGGCACGTGAAGGATTTCTTGATGGCAAAGGCTACCCCCCCTCCCCGCCCAATGGGTCTATCCCGCCTAAAGATGGTAAAATCTGGGGGTAGGGCGGTTGCAAGATCAGGATTCGATGAATCATTAAGCCAGGTTTCAGTAATAAAGAGAGCATCTAAGTCGTGGTATTGTATAAGGTCATGAATGTTTTGACCATGACACGCTAGGGACCTGGCGTTAATGAGCCCTCCCTTAAAAGTATTCAACTTTTGCTTAGATGTGGGGGGCGGTTTGGGTACTCCGCCAGCGGATCCCAGGGACATCCACCTACAGTGACGACACGAGAAAGGACCCCAGAGAAGATTGCTGAGGGGGCGACCCTTATAGTGGTGGGCTCCCGTAACGTGGCGCAATGAACGTAATTCATAAGGGTCATACCTGATAGTGGGAAGGATTTGGTCAGCATGCCCTGCGCCCGGAGCTGCCATGGGCAGGTGCTAACGATTCACCGTCATCAATGAGGCCAACTACTTAAAAAATGTGCATCAACTGCTAGTGGAACCACTGGTGGGCTACCCCTTTTATGTATGGGAGAGAACGCCTTACCTGTTCCATGAAAACATGAAGGTTGACCTGTGGCTGCTGTGAGAGATCAGTTGTGTGAACTTAGAGCTGAAAATACTGGCTAGACATTTAGAGGATTTACAGTAGTTCATGAATCTGTGAAGGTGTGCCTTCCGAGCCTGTGCACTTATTGCTGAAAAAAGATGAAGAAAAAGTAACAAGAAGCTAGCACAATTTGAATTTTGAATTTAAAAACATTTGTACAGCGCTCGCACACCCAACGGTTTCATGGCGCTAGTGGTGATCAGTGGAGGACAGCAGCAGAGAGATTTAAGGGTAGGCTTGAGTGAACAAGAAAGTTTTAAGGTTTTTTCGGAACAGGGGGTAGGAAAGTGAGGTACGCAGAGCAATCGGGAGGGAGTTCCAAAAAGTTGGAGCCAGGACGGCGAATCTCGCTCCGCCCGCCCTCTGCTTTTTAAAGCGGGGGATGGTAAGGAGGGCCAAATGGGCCGAGCGAAGTTCTCTGCCTGGGCAGTAAGGTTTGATGAGGGAACAGATGAACTCGGGAGCAGTGCCCGCTCTGGCTTGATAAGTAAGACAGCCGAGCTTAAACAGGGCACGCTCTCTTATGGGGAGCCAATGCAGAGTTTTGAGTAGTGGGGTGACCCGATGATATCTAGGAAGGCCATGGATCAGGCGGGCCGCCTGATTCTGCACCAGTTGTAATCGATGGATCATGTATGCAGGGGCTCCGTTATAAACTATGTTGCCGTAGTCTATACGGGACAATACCATGGCCAGCATGATGATTTTTAAAGCTGGGGGGGAAAAGAAACGGGAAACTTTTCTGATTACTCTGAGAGAGAAGAAAGATGAGGAGACCACGGAATTAACTTGTGGGAGAACAGTAAGCTGGGGATTAAGAAAGATTCCCAGGGTTTTCACTTTGGGAACCGGGAGAGGAGGGGCACCGAGGGAGGGGGGCCAGAAGGAAGAAGACCAGGGACTGCAGCCACCTCCGGTCAGGACCAGCTCGGTCTTGTCCGGATTAAGTTTGAGGTGGCTGCAGTTCATCCAATCTTGAATGAGGGTCATGATGGTTTGGACGTTCAAAGCAGATGAAGGTGAGTGGGACAGGTTGAAAATTAACTGGAGGTCGTCCGCGTAATTGAACACGGTGACCTCCAGTTGCTGTAACATAAAAATGGGGGGAAAATGTAGAGGTTAAACAAAAGAGGGGAGAGTGATGAACCCTGGGGAACCCCGCATTCTACCTTACGGGAGGCCGCCGCAAAGCCAGCCAAACGGACTCCTTGTGTTCTCCCAGCAAGAAAGGACTCCAGCCAAGAAAAGGCTAGGCCCTCTACACCCGCCGCCTTGACACGGTTAAGGAGGATGGTATGGTCCACCGTGTCAAAAGCGGCGGATAGGTCGAGGAGAATCAGGGCTTGCGGAAGGCTGATGTCGATGCCTTCACGCAGCTTGTCCATGACTGAGATGACCACTTTTTCGGTAGAATGCAGGGGGCGGAAACCAGCTTGGCGTGGGGAGAGGCAATGATTTGCCTCAATGTGAGTGCTCAGCGTGGAAGTTATGTGGGTTTCGAGAACCTTGGCAAGGTAGGGAAGGAGTGAAATGGGGCGGTAGTTAGAAGCAGAGGAGGGATCGGCGTCCAATTTTTTTAAGATTGGGATGACAGTCGCCGATTTGTGTGAGATGGGAACATGACCATGAATAAGTGAATTGTTAAGGAGGGTCAGAGGGGGGATGGGGCAGGCTAGGTAGACTTCCCTGAGTATGCAGGCAGGGGCAAAGTCCTGGGTGAGCCAGATTTGACCCGTTGGAGCAGAGGACGAAGGGTGTCGATGGTTAAGAGTGGGAAGCTGGTCAGTTTAACGGTGGAGGGGGGGGGGGGAGGGGTCCACAAAGGCGGGGGAAGGTGGGGGGATGTTGTGTTTAATTTTTACAACTTTGTCTATGAAAAACTCGTTAAGCGAGTCACAGAGGGATTGGGACGGGGGGATGGTGGATGTGGCTCTGGTGGATGAGGCGAGCTCATGAACGGTGGAGAAGATTTCTTTCGATTGTGACTCCGCAACCAGTATCCTGTGGGTGTAATATTCAGCCTTAGCTTCCAGGATGCTCTTTTTATAGGTTTGCAGAGTGGCCAGGTAAGTTGTTTTTAAGGCAGGATCGTAAGTTCTTCGCCAGGCTCTTTCAGCCCTTCTTGCGGCAAGTTTTTTCACTTTGAGGTCGGAGGTAAACCAACGATTGGCTGCATGGGCCCGTTTTACTGAGAGGCGCTTGAGGGGGGCGAATTCATCGCCCGCCCTCGTGAGCCAGTTGTTAATGGCGGCCAGCTGAGGGGCGGCTGTCAAGCCAGCGAGATCCGGGCAAGTCGTGGCCAGGGCCGAGCAAAAGGAGGGCATGTTTACCTTACCCCATTTCCGAACCCAGGTGTTTTTGGGAAGGGGGGGTTTGACCGGGGGTGCTAGGGCGAGGGAAAACGTGATGGTAGAGTGATCTGACCATGGACAAGGAGAAATGATGGAGGGAGTGGATGGGACATTCAGTGTCCAGATTTGGTCCAGCATATGGCCATGTAGGTGGGTTGGACTATAGATGAGCGGTACAAAATTCCAATTTTCCATAAGGCTGGTGAATTCCTTGGATTGGGGGCTCTCAGCCGGGTCATTTGGCCAGAAATTGAGGTCCCCTAATACTAATACAGAAGAATGATTAACTACCAAAGTGGCCAAAAGGGTCTGGATATCGGGGAGGAACGAAGGAGTGGACTGGGGAGGACGGTAAATAAGAACAAAAGTGAGGGGGGCTTGATGGGAGGTAGAACGGGCTACGAGGAGGTCGACATCGGTGATAGGTGGGGAAGGGAGGACTTGAAAGTTGAAATCGGTACGAGCTATTAAAGCCACTCCACCACCCCGCTTGCCATCAGGGCGATCCGCACGAACGGCGGAATAAGTAGATGGTAAGGCGGCAAGCACATTGGGCAGGGAGTCGGTCTTGAACCAGGTCTCAGTTAAGAACAGGAGATCTGGTTCATTGGTGTCGAGGTAGTCAAATAGCTCGTATTGGTGATTTACGGCGGACCTGGTGTTTAGAAGGGTTGCCGAAGTAGAAAACAATTGGGCAGAAGGGGCTGGGGGTGAAGGGGGACCAGGGGAGGATGTGGAAGCGGGTGAGGCGAGAAGTGATACTAATCCGGGGGGGAGGGATGGAGGAGGACTATATAGACCAAGGAGTTGTAGGCCGGTAATGGTAGAGGAGTTGATACAGCCGGGGGACCATAAGAGGCATAACTGAGACGGAGTGTAGGTGATGTAGCCAGCAGCGTCACGTGCCCCTAGCCCCGGCCGGCCGCGGACGGGCGCAGACGGGCTTAACCAGGCGCAACTCCGGCGCGCCTCCGTCGCGCCCGCTGCGCTCATCCGCTGCGCTGCCTCATTTTGCCTGTTTAAGTAGGGGCGGAGCGGCGGGGGAGTGGCAGGGCCGAGATGGGAAGCCAAGCCCAAGCCAAGATGGCGCCCGCTGCCGCTGGGAGCCCGCGAGGAACACGATCAGCCCCAGCCGGCAGCTCACCCCTGAAAGCCCAAAGGAGTCAGGACCTGCATAATTTTAAAAAGAAGTTAGTGACAGTAAAAATCAGGCTTCGCTAGAGTAGCGCCTCCGCTCGCAGTCAGCGGGGCGAATGGTAAGAGAAAGCAGCACTCGCAAAGCGCAAACCAATCAGCCCACTGCCACCGGGCCACTGGTCAACACGAAGGGCGAGAGAGAGCACGCTGCTAAGTAGGGGCGGAGCGGCGGGGGAGTGGCAGGGCCGAGATGGGAAGCCAAGCCCAAGCCAAGATGGCGCCCGCTGCCGCTGGGAGCCCGCGAGGAACACGATCAGCCCCAGCCGGCAGCTCACCCCTGAAAGCCCAAAGGAGTCAGGACCTGCATAATTTTAAAAAGAAGTTAGTGACAGTAAAAATCAGGCTTCGCTAGAGTAGCGCCTCCGCTCGCAGTCAGCGGGGCGAATGGTAAGAGAAAGCAGCACTCGCAAAGCGCAAACCAATCAGCCCACTGCCACCGGGCCACTGGTCAACACGAAGGGCGAGAGAGAGCACGCTGCTAAGTAGGGGCGGAGCGGCGGGGGAGTGGCAGGGCCGAGATGGGAAGCCAAGCCCAAGCCAACATGGCGCCCGCTGCCGCTGGGAGCCCGCGAGGAACACGATCAGCCCCAGCCGGCAGCTCACCCCTGAAAGCCCAAAGGAGTCAGGACCTGCATAATTTTAAAAAGAAGTTAGTGACAGTAAAAATCAGGCTTCGCTAGAGTAGCGCCTCCGCTCGCAGTCAGCGGGGCGAATGGTAAGAGAAAGCAGCACTCGCAAAGCGCAAACCAATCAGCCCACTGCCACCGGGCCACTGGTCAACAATGGGAGGTCGTGCTGCCTAAAGGACAGCCAATCACCATTCCTGCTGGGGTGCGTAATGATGGTCAATGGAGCAGCATATGGGATGAAAAGAACCTACAAGCAGACCTTCCTGATGGAGACTCAATAGATAGACAAACTTCCAGGAGGCATCCAGGTGGAAAGAATTCTGTTCATTTTGTGTAAAGACTTAATTCCACAATTGGAATACTGGTAGCCAACCATGCGAGGTTACCACCACATGGGACTATGGAACCTGACTGACTAACTCATACTTATCAGAATATTTTATCAGACAACAGTGAATGCTTGGGAGGAACCAAAATTCTTCCCAGCTAACCCAAATCTTAGTGACTCAGTTGACTGTGATATCAAACCAAGCACAATCTGAGCACCTGGTCCAGGTAGCCTTGAAGGACATACAACACCACCTGGAAGATAGGAAGGCAGCAGATATCACCCAGAAGTCCCACGGCTCGTTGTGCTTTGAGGATTATGGTGACCTGAAAGAAAATCTGGATGCGGATCGATTATCATATCTCACATATCAGGAGAGTCTTTGGTCAGTACAGCACACCTCATGTGGACAGCATGCGGACAGCCTGGATGGAAGCTTCTGGTTTTCAATACTGTATCCTGAGAATGACTAATCATATCGACATGGGGAAAGATGGTCCGGAGAATAGAGCTATCGCCTACCAACGGACTTTTATGAGTTCTGACGAATGCCATAAACTCTTATCTGGAGCACCGGCACAAATGTAGAGACTCATGAGAAACGGTTGGTAGCAGGACCTCACTAGAAGCATTGCTGTACCTCAATTACATCATCTTAAATGTGGATGCTGAAAAAACATGAGGAGGGGGTATGGAAAGCTTTTAGCCACTTGAATTGGGTCGGTCACATTGTTTCTGAGTATGGCATACAAGTGGACTCAGCTAAGGAGGTGACCTCTAAACCTGATCCTACCCAATCACTCTGAAAGATCCACAGAGCTATGTGGGAGACTGCAGCTATTACCACTGATGTCTGCCTGGATTTAACAAGATCTGCAGGCTGCTCACAGGCTTGACACATGGGTACCCATCAACCAATAAAAAAAAAAAAAAAAGCAAATTCAAAACAACTCCACCTGTGGGACAAGTAGAGACATCTTTTCTACAAAAGTGGACAGTTGCCTGCAAAGAGGCCTCCTTCGTTCTAACAGACAATTGGTCACATTTAATATCCAGCCAGACAATAAACCTGTAATAAACCATGGTTGGAGGGTAGAATACCTAGCAGTGATACCCACATAATATTTGCAAGCACAATAGCCATTTGGGAAGACCAACACTGAGGTTCTTTCCCAGCATCCTCCTATCTAATGTTACACACACACACACACAGTGTAAGGACATCAGAACAGCACAGTTGTGGAAGCCCAAAACAATCTGTGTTCTTAGAAGCTGGGGAAATTGTTGACATCGGTCAGATGTACTCACTAAGAGATGCACATCAATTTCCAAGACTGGAGCAAGCCCATGAGTAATGGAGCAAAGCTGCACAGAGAAACTCAAAATATGCCATTAAGCACCTACCAGTGGCTCTTTTGTGCTAAAAAAAACCACAGGGCGCGTGCTACAGAAAATGGGCAGCTGAGGTATGACAAAACCTTTGACGTTGTCTGAAGACATTTCTACTTGACTCACCTGCCAATAGAAGTAGGGAAGCAGTGCACAATCTATGTATAATGCATTGTCAGAAATTCTATGCTAAAGAATTCATCGGAATGGTACCTTCTTCAGAACACTGGGCCAAAGGTTTTGCTCTGCAGGGGCTTGCGGTCACTAACCGGTGACATGAAAGGCATTTACAACATCCTCAGAAGCACAGGTCACTTCACCACATAGGCACAGGCTTACCTATATCGGGATCAGATAGCTTCTACATTGCAAACATTATTTGGTAAAAGTTCTCTCAAAGTGTCAGAAGAGCCCACTACAGGTGGACACCAAGCTTGCATTTGGGCAACGCAGATGAAAGTAAGGTGATCAAGGTAACATTCGGTTTGATGGGGGTAATGAAGGCCAAAATAACCCTTTACTACCTCTGGTATGGTAGACAGCTGAAAACTTCAATAAAACTCTGTGGAACCTGAATCCACACCAGAAGACAAAGGGTAGCTACAGTCCACATGTAGCCACCATAACGCGTGCTTACAGCTGTACTCCAATGTATGCCACCGTGTGCTTCTTAATGCTGGATTGAGATGCCAGTGGACCGTTGCTTTGGTATTTCCGGCAATGGTAGGGGCTCAGTCAGACAGGGATGAGCTACTAGGAAGTGGAGGTGGCATGCAAGGATGCCACTCAAGAATGCAGCGCAGAATAAAACTCAACACGAAATGAGTCAAGGAGTAGCGCTTCTAACCAAGAGAGCCAGGCTCGCTCTGAGGCTTTGGACAGAAAGGGAGGAAAAAACAAGAGGATCTCAGAGGCCCAGATCCTAACATCACTGTGAGAAAGTTCCACAGTAAGGAGACTGGATATTGTAGGGGTAAAGTGATACTAGGAGCCATCTACAGAACATTGGACAGCTGATGGTGCTCCCCAAACCAAGAGCAGCAGGCCCATGGAGCGGCGACACACAGCAGGAGGAACACTCTCAAGACAAACCATGAACCTAATCTAGGCCTCACGACCAGCAGCTGCACCATAGAAGGCTGAAGGATGCTCCTAAAAATGTGCCTGTATCCCTGGCAACGGGTCAGTAATTGGAGATGGTAGACCACGCACAGGACACTCTACAGCACTGTAGTGTTTAACCAATAAGTTCATCGGAGATTGTGCCAGGTGATCCTGCAGGGGCAGAGCCTGCTCTGGAGCTGAAAGAGCATCTCTCTGTACTAGCAGACCGCCTCTCACTGTGGAGGCAATAAGAGGGCCACAACCCTGATCGTGGTAACTTATGACACATCTGGAGCTATGTTACCAAAAGTCTCCCAGATGTAGTGCTGTTCGCGCTGTAGACTATGCACGCACACGCACCCCTACATCCGCAGGCCAGGCGTGGCCTGCGGGGCTAAATAAAAGGGGGACGTGCGCTCGTGCACGTCACTTCCGACAGTGACAGTGTGTGTGCCTTAGTCGCTGATGCTGCGCGATCCACCTCTGCGCAAGCGACTGGAAGCGAGCCAGGCCTGATTACGGCCACCCACACACCAACACTACATTGGCGACGAGCGGAGGGGGCCCAACCCTCGCCCGTAAACCAGAGACTCTACGGAGCTGCCTGCTCCTGTCCGCGGTGCCCACCGCGTATGCACTGGCTGCTGCATCGGAGTCGTTGGAGTCGGCGCGCTCCCTTGTCCTTGCCTCCCCCTGCTGGGACCTGGTTCTCCCTCCTCTGCTGCCTGCGGGAGGAGCGCGAGACGCCGCTGGCCGCCACCGCAACACTAGCTCCGCTAACGGCGATTGGTTGCCGTTCACCACGCATCTCGCGTGGTCCGCGGTTCGACCGCACCCCGCTATTCCTCACGCATCTCGCGGGTGCGGCGGGAAAACGCCCAGCCGTTTCACACGCATCTCGCGTGCAATGCGTTTCTCGGCCTGCTGAGGCCTGGAGAACCCTACTTCCTACTGGAGGGGCGTCTGCTGGAGTACCGGAGGCCTAGCAGGAGATCCGGAGGGGCCGCAACTCGCCACCTCTGGCTGACCGCGAGACACGTGGTGCTGGTGAGGGACGCCACACTACTGCCGCGAGGGCGTCGAAAAAGGAGAAGAAGAGAGGGGACGCACAGAAAAGGAACACGTGCTGACGCAGCTTGTGAGGGGGCATTCCGAACCAGGGACACACTCTCACCACCCACTGTGGGTTCTCCGCCATGGGGGACGGCGATGCACCAGCGCCCGTCATCAACATTCCCTTCGAGCACGCTGCTGCCGGAGTACTGCCACCATTTAGCGAGGCGATAGATCCGTCCACGGCCTCGCCACGATGAAAAATTTGGCTGGAAAGATTAGAAAACTACTTCGTGGTTACGAGGGAGACGGATGAAGCCGTGAAAAGGTCATTACTACTCCACTACGCAGGGGATGAGATCTTTAGACTTTTCAAACACCTCCCCAACACGGGCGCAGCCGACAGCTACGTTGCCGCTGTTGCCGCCCTCAACGGCCATTTTAATCCCAAATTGAACGTGGACTTTGAGGTATTCAAGTTGGGGCAAGCATGCCAACGGTATGGAGAGTCAATGGATCAGTTCCACACCCGCGTCAGGGAGCTAGCCAGCTCCACCGATGAGGATCAACCGAGGGCCATAAGAAGACAACTTATTCAAAGGTGTCGGGACAAGACGCTGAGAGGTCAAACCCGACGCAAGCCAGGGATCTCTCTAGAAGACATCCTTATCCTGGCCAGATCCCACGAGCTCTCAGACGTTAGAGCGACGGCCATGGAACAGGCCCTACACAAAGCCCCCATGAAGACAGAAGCCATCAAAGTGGAACGCGCAGACGCCGTGCGACCCCAACCACGTGGGCAGGCACAGAAAGAATACCGGAGAAACTCACCTCAAGCTCGTTGTGGATACTGCGGCCATGAACCTCACGCAGCCAAAGACTGTCCGGCCCAGGGACAAACATGTGTGAACTGTGGGATCCCAAACCACTTCGCGTCAGTCTGCCGAAGGAAAACTTAATCTAAGAATCCCAAGAAAGCATGGACACCCACAAAAGCTGTCCGCCAGCTATCGCTAACCGACCCGCCCCCGGAGAGGACAGAGAAACACTTACCCACGATCTACGATGACTCGGACTCGGAAGATGAGGAGGTATACGTCATCTCCTTCGCCCGGGAACTTAAGCAAAGACGACGGCCACAACCGACATGCGTGGTGCAAATGGGGAAAACCGAGGTGAAGGCCATCATTGACACGGGTGCCACCGTCAATGTCATGGGACTGCAACAGTTCAACAAACTACGCCCACGGCCCGAGGTCCTACGGTCCAAAACAAGAATCTTTGCCTATGGAGCAGACACACCGCTACCTCTCAAGGGAAAAATCATAATACTTATCCGGGCGGATGAGTCAGAAATAATGGCTACAGTCCACATAATTGACCGGGAAGCCAACACCCTGCTAAGTAGCCACACTGCAGAAGACTTAAAACTGATAGCATTTGCTAACCGTATCCGAGCCCACCAGGTGGATGAACTGCTGGAACGCTTTCCTGAATTATTCAAAGGCCTAGGTTGTATAAAGTGCGACCCCATCAAACTCCATATTGATAAATCTGTCTCTCCCACAGCACTGCGCCACCGCCGGATACCATTCCACCTCCGCCCGCTGGTGGAGAAGGAACTGGAAAAACTTGAGAACCTTGGTGTCATCGAAAAGGTAACGGGACCCACCCCGTGGGTTTCGCCCATGGTCATTGTTGAGAAGCCCAAGCAGCCAGGCGAAATTCGCCTGTGTATCGACATGCGTTTGCCAAACACCGCCATCCGGAGGGATAGGCACCTAACGCCCACGATGGACGACATAGTGGCTGATGTAAATGGTTCGAGATGGTTCTCGAAAATCGACCTCAATGCTGGATATCATCAATTACCCCTTGCAGAGGAGAGCCGTTTTATCACCACATTCAGTACTCATCTCGGCCTCCGGCGCTACAAACGCCTTAACTTCGGTATATCCTCGGCGGCTGGGGTATTCCAAAATACAATCAGAGAACTCCTGTCTGGATTGCCGGGAGTAATTAATGTCAGTGATGACATTTTAATCCACTCTGCCACCGCGTCCGAACACTACAAGCACCTTCGAGATGTCCTGAAGAGGCTGAGCACATAAGGAGCGACACTCCACAAAGATAAATGCCAGTTCTTTCAATCCTCAATTGAGTTCTTTGGCTACGTTTTTAACCAGGAAGGAATTCAGATTGACCCGAGGAAGTCCAAGTCCATCAAGGATGCCCCAGCTCCAAAATCACCAACGGAGGTGAGAAGCTTCCTCGGGATGTCCACATACTGTGGCCGATTCATACCAGGCTTAGCCACCCGAAGTGAACCCCTACGAGCGCTAACCAAAACGGACGCCACGTGGCAGTGGGGCCCGAAAGAACACGAAGCCTTCCAGGGAATTAAGGATGCTCTCCTGGAGAATGCAACATTATCCTACTTCGATCCTGCCAAACGGACCGAGGTGATCGTTGACGCCAGCCCGGTGGATCTGGGAGCGGTCCTGACCCAGGAACATGAGCCCGGCCAATGGACAGCACTAGCTTTTGCCAGTAACGCGTTGACCCCAACTGAGACCAGGTACGCCCAAATCGAGCGAGAGGCTCTTGCTATTAAATGGGCCTGCGGTCATTTCCACCTATACCTACAAGGCGACTCGTTCGTCATGGTCACAGACCACCAGCCATTAGTACCTCTCTTCAAAGGAACCGCCCCACACCCACCACCACGTATTGAAAGATGGGTGATTCAGCTTTAATCGTATGGAATGGAAGTAGTCTATCGACCAGGGGCCAAAAATCCTGCTGATTACCTGTCGCGCCACCCATTACCACAAAAGCCGGTGTCCGCAGATGACGACTGCGAGGAGTATGCCCAATGGGTAGCCCTCACTTCGTGTCCCCAATGCATGACGATTGCCGAAATCAAGGAAGCAGCCGCTGAGGACAACATCTATATGAGGTCTCTGCAAGCCGTTCAGGAAGGGTCCTGGGCCAATTACTTACACCCTCCCCACACCTGGACCGCAGCGGACAAAGAGGCCCTCACAAAGATCTGGCATGTGCGACATGAACTCAGCGTCACGGAAGAAGGTGTGCTGTTAAGGGGAGCACGCCTGGTGATACCGCAGAGCCTCAGGTATCGAGCCACGCAACTTGCTCATGGTGGCCACCAGGGTTCTACGAAAATGAAGGCGCGCATGCGGGAGAAGGTGTGGTTCCCTAAACTGGAAGCCATGGTGGAGGACTATGTGAAAGGCTGCGTGTCCTGCCAGCTGACGAGTGACCCCGAGAGACCGGCACCAATAATCACGGAAGAAGCATGTACGACCCCATGGGCCAAGGTCAGCCTAGACTTCGGGAGCTTCCCGGGAGAAGGACACACTTTGGTGGCGATCGATTCGTACTCAAAGTATCCGCTAGTCGAAAGAGTCAACTCCACGGCCTTCACGCACGTGGGGCTGGCACTAGAAAAGATGTTCTCCATGTTCGGATACCCTGAAGAAATACGGAGCGACAACGGACCACCATTCCAGGGAGCGGAGTTCGCCACGTTCCTGAAGACCCGGGGCATCACGCACCGACGCATCACACCTCAGTGGCCACAAGCCAACGGGGAAGCAGAAAGATTTATGCGGACCCTCAATAAGATGTTCCGGATAGCGGTTGTAGAGCAAGCCGACCCTGAACAGAGACTACATGACTTCCTACGGGAGTATCGAGGAACCCCTCACTGCACCACACAGTGAGCCCTTGGACCCTCATGTTCCAAGGCCAACGCAGAGATCTCCTTCCCGTCGCACCGGGGGCAGTGCCGGGCCTGAACCACATGGAAGATACCCAAGAACGGATACGACAAAGCAACCAGAGAGCGAGCCGGCGCCGGCGCCACACCAAGGCGGCTGTGCCAGGGGGCTCAAGTAGTCATACGAAATAGACGCCCTGGGGGGAAATTCCAGACCCCCTACGAACCGGGCCCATGGACCGTAACAGCCACGAAAGGTACCATGGTGACCGCCAGAACGGAGGGAAAGGAAGTGTCGAGGAACACCTCCTGGTTTAAAGTGATATCCCCGGGGCCGGGATCAAATCCAGAAACCACGGATGGAAACAGTGGGTCTCCTAGAGCCATGACACACGAGGAGGAAGACAATCCATCAGCAGGGACCCGCGAAGCGATACCTGAGCCAGGGTGCGGGTCACCAGCTACGTCAACCCCCAGAAGGGACACACCCCGCACCATGGAACGTGGTAGAGGTAACATTCCGAGGTACAACCTGCGTCACAATCCACCCCCGAGTCAGAAATGAAAGGACTATGCCTGTCAGCTGAGACCCTGAAGCTGCCACCAAGGGACACGCAAGTACAGAGCACCATGGGCCTTATTTATGAAGGTCTTGCGCGACTTTTACGTGACTTTTAAAATGGGAAAAAGACACGCACCGGTGGCGCAAGGCCTTCATAAATAAGGCCCCATGTTTTGAACTTTATGTCTCATTGTACAAAATGTTTGCATAGTTGGATAGGGATGTAGTGCTGTTCGCGCTCTAGACTATGCACGCACATGCACCACTACATCCGCAGGCCAGGCGTGGCCTGCGGGGCTAAATTAAAGGGGGGACGTGCGCTTGTGCACGTCACTTCCGACAGTGACAGTGTGTGTGCCTTAGTCGCTGATGCTGCGCGATCCACCCCTGCGCAAGCGACTGGAAGTGAGCCAGGCCTGATTACGGCCACCCACACACCAACACTACACCAAGGGGTCAATGGGCATGTGTGCATCCAGGGGGTACCTCGGTATTCCTGACCTACAAATGCTGGTACGACATAGTCTGTAATACAGAAGGTGCCAGTCCTGAGTAGTGCTGATGATATCTTAACCTCTTGAGTGCTTATGGCAGAACCACACCGTCATGGGTCACGGGCTGCATGCATGACAGCGTGGTTCCGTCATGCTGTGGCTGCTCCGCCCATGCAGCACTAATTCCCTGCCTGTGCGGGCGAATTAAAGAGCTGGAGGGGTCATGACAGAACCACGCCGTCATGAGCACAGGCCGCCCGTGACTCATGGCGGCATGGAGCCTTCATGAGCACCGAAGAGCAGCGCTCCCCCCGCGGCGGAATTTGCGCTGTGGCAAAGGGGTTGAGGGGCACTTGCTCGTTGGCATGGGGATGTGGCCCTACACAAAAGAGGGAATCTGTTGCCTTTGCGCCTGTGTTGCATTACATTGCTGCAGCCCTAAAGAGGCCATCAGGACGTGCAGTGACTGTGCACCAGATAGAGGAGGCACACAGTCAATTGGAATGGGGAAAAAAGGGTCAGACCCGGTTTCCCAGGAGTCAGGTGCAGTCACTCATTGCACTCACCCGCAGGGAGATCCTCGCCCTTGTCTCCTTTGAAATGCAGGCCTGGTTGCTATTTGCTCAGTGAAAGGATGAGAGCAGGGTCTTCATTTCACTAAAGCGCTGCGGCACGGTCCAAGGCAGTGCACTATATCTGTGGCATGAGCCTTGATACCTAGAGGTGAACCATTGAATGTGATTCACAGAGATGTATTGGTTACTGACTGTGGACCCCACCTTGCGAACGGACCACGTAGATATGAGAAGTTGGTCCTCTGATTCTGCATGAGTGCCGGAGCTGTGAAATGCATCATTATACAGCGCGGCATCAGCTTCCAGTAACCGCAGCAGTGGTCCAGTTTCATCCTGGGAGGGTTCATGAAGGACGGGTCCGGAGAGGAGGGTGTAATCCCCTACTTACTGTTGGGCCTATTTTGCACGCGCAGGACACCCAGTCGGCCTGCAGCCGCTTGTCACCTCTGACGCTGCCCTGCCCCCTGCATGGATTGCACACTGACAGCATGGAGCCATCCACCCACACACAGCTAGCCTTTTATGGTGACGTGGTTGACACACCAGGGCCCACATATACTATACATATATACAACCTCTGGGGAGAGGATGTGGCCTTACGGCCAGAGCTGGCAACTTTGGAGCTGGGGAACCTCGGCGTTGTCTCAGCTTCCTGTGATTCAGGGCAAATCACTTAATCTCCCCGTGCCTACCAAAAAATTAATTTGTCTTTGTGTAATGTAACTGGTGCTTATGTAAAGCGCTCTAATACCCTTGGATCGAGTTTGCGCTATATAAATCTGCAACAACAAAAAAAGTACACATTTTCGCATAGACACAAAATGGGTAAAACCCTTTGATACATCTAGCCCCAGTTTTGTTACTTTCAGGGGGTTGACCCATTCCGCACAGACTTTCTTTCAGTCACAAACAGACACCGAGACCGCCCGGGAGACAGGGCCACCAAGTGCCTGACACTACAGTGTAGTAGTATATTCATGTTAAGCGTCGGGAGGGCTCGGACATCAAGGTGATTTCTCCTCACCGGAGAAAGGACCTAGTGACTTGGGCAGGCCGCTGCACATATTCACAGTCACACCTCCCCAAAATAAGTTACAATCAAACTGGAGGAAGAGCTAGCATGAACTCCTGGAGCCCCGGGGCCCATAACACGTAACAGCCCTAACCAAGGTAGGTCCCAAAGCAAACCGAGCCCACTAATAAAGCCCTATTCTTCAGCATGGATGGGCGACAGCTTAGGCCCCTTAGGTAATGGTTCACTGATGATTTTAGAAGGAGGCAAGCGCTAGGCCACTGTTGGTTACACAGTCAAAGAGTGTTAGTGACATCAGATAAGTTATGGTCTCTCTATTGGCTACGCAGACTCTGGGAGGGAAGGGTTCAATAGGAACCTTTTAGCAGATTGGGCCTTGTGAGAAATCCATGGGAGGCGGGACCCTCAGTGCTGACACCTCTCTGCCCGCTGGCACTGTGACAGGGGTCTGCCCAGCACCATGCGACTCTGGGCAATAGCTTACTTAATCTTCCCAATGGCCCCCAGCGCCGAGATACCCCTCAGGGGTGATTCATACAAGTACTGGATTTACATTTTACCCTGCTCTCCTAGCGGGCAATTCCAGTGCATGCAGTAACTGGATGCCCGGCGTCCTACAGCCTCTGACCTGTCTGCCCAAGACACAACCTTTGTCCCAACCACCCCGGGATGGGATAAGCATAGGGGTCCTCAAACAAGACCCTGCGGTTCGGGATTCTTAAGTGGTATGGGACAGCCATCCATTGAGGTGAGGAGGACAGGAAGAGAATCTTGCCCCAAAGACTAATTTGATAATCTTCCAGTGGTTAGACCACAGCTTTCCAAACTGTGTGGTGCGACACGTTACTGTGTCGCTCCCCATGCGTAGGTGTGTCACGCGATGCGATGCAATGACGTCAGGGGCTGACATTAGGGGAATGCGTTATGCGACTCCAGACTGAAATCAGAGGGCAGCGAACGGGTCTCTTGTCGTTCCCACACATGGACAGTATTTGGCGCTACAAAAACTGAGATCATGTTCTCAGGCCCCGGTGTCCAGGAGCACTGCAACCCTTCACTGGTCGTCTGGCAGCTGGGGCAGAGTGATTGGGATCAGCAGGACCGAGGCAGCCAGTACCCCATGTACGCCTCCCTCCCCGCCCCTTACCTCCGCTGAGGCTTGCAGTAGATACTTCGCTTTGATGGTGGGGCAGGCAGATGGCGGGCCAGGTGGCAGCACTGATGATAAATAACTCCATCATGCCATGACTCAGATATGGGCGGGAGGGCTTATAGTGCGCCGTGTTGCAGGCACGTGTGGACTTCAGAGTTATGGCGGGGTTGTGGGGAGAGGCGGGGTGCTGGGCAGAATGGTGGGGGCAGTGGACAGAAAAGGCCCAAAGATATGCCCGCTGTTTTCCCCTTTTCCATAGTCACAGCTTCCTATATTCTCTGAGGGAAGAATCGATTTGGAGGCTTGGAACCGGTCTATAAGTGGGCAGGATTGGGGTGGTGTGAGGTATTTAGCGTGGTAAATACCTGCTATTCTGTATTTTAATCAAGGAAACGGGCAATAAGACATGGCATTTGGTGCTTAGCTCATTAAATTCTGCATGGATCGGTATTTACCTCACATTTCCACCTGTTACCTTTATGCAGGTTTGACCTGCTAAAATTTACTAGGAGAAAAGTGTGCAAGATATAGTATTCACCCTGATACGAATTCGAATGTGGGCGGAAACGAGAGTTACCACACATATCAGAAGTAACCAAACTACGAGTAATACGGCGTGCATCTAGTACTAGAGGCGGTGGGCTGTAGCCAAACAGTGTGGGCCAGACTACACGGATGTTATTTCTTTCTCTCGCTCTTTGTATAAACTGTGGGGCTCATTAACAAGCCCTGTGTGCTGCTGCCAAACTAGTGCCAAAGGTATCTGAGCTCTTTACATGATCACCAGTTGCGTTCAAGACAGACACTTGCATTTCTGTGTGTGTGAGGGTGTGTGGAGTTGTGTGTGTGTGTGGGGTTGTGTGGGTGTGTGTGTGGGGTGTGTGTGGGTGTGTGTGTGTGTGGGGTGTGTGTGTGGAGAGTGGGGTGTGTGTGGGTGTGCGTGTGTGGGGTGTGGGTGTGTGGGGTGTGTGTGTGGGGTGTGTGTCGGGGGTGTGTGTGTGTGGGGGGGTGTGTGTGGGGTGTGTGGGTGTGTGTGTGGAGGGTGTGTCTTGGAGGTGTGTGGGGTTGTGTGTGTGGGGGGTTGTGTGGGGTATGTGTCTGTGGGGTGGTTTGTGTGGGGTTGTGTGTGGGGTGGGGTGTGTGTGTGTGGGGCCAGAACCCACGGTAGGTGCTTCGGGCTTGCTCGCTGCGCTTCCTCGCATTACCGTATCCCTGAATTTTTTTTCACAAAAAGGTGTGTCACCAACATGAAAAGTTTGGAAAGCTGTGGGTTAGACCTTCTCTTTGTTAAAAACGGTTTGAATGGCTCCCTTCTCAGGGAAGGTATGTTTGAGACTTTTTCTGGACCTTTGGACAGCTGCTAGAACACCTGGTTGCTGTCAAAGCCCGGTGTTTCCAGCCTTTCCCGTCTGTGTGGTGCACGCAGGTTCATCTGCAGCAAAGCATGCCCTGTCCACTGCTCCCTACTCGTGTTACCCTCACTTGTGCATGTAACTCATGATTTACTGCCAATAGAGTGCCCACCATCTCCCCACTGTGACAAGTCGTCACCTGTATGGTCACTCCTCTACGAACAAAGTTTCAGGTTCCCCAGGGGTTTCCGCCTTATCCTACATTCAGCACTTTAAGGGTGAGTGCAACTACTTGAGAATCGCTACACCACACTCTGCTACCAGTAGTGTCAAAAGCCTACTCATTCAGGGTGCAATCTGAGGGGCAGGTGGTGGGGCCACACTCATCTGAGGATGAAGGCCTATGAGTACAGCTGAAGAGATAGACTGCGGGTGGGAGGAAGAGAAAGATAGAAAAACAGCAACATGAATAGTGTAAGCATGGATAAAAACCATCGGCGAGAATAGGCAGATAGACAGTAAGGATCATGGCGTGGAGCAAATAGGGGTCAAATGGGACAGTCTGCGTTCACCAGCTGACTCCCAATTCAAACTTTGGGACCTTAAGAATTGGCCTGAGAACACAACCAACACCCATCTACAGCCCGTGCAGACACTTCTGCACACTACTTATATCTCACCTAACTTACACTGCATGAATCGGTATAAAAGACTATGGGCCAGATGTAGGTAATTTCCATTTACCGATTCTTAAATACCGACTCATACCGAATCGGTAAATGGTATGTAGCAAAAAATTTGGTAAAAGTTACCGATTCGGAATGACTCGGTATTTCATTCCGGTAAATACCGAATCGATAAATTCTGAATCGGTAAATTCCGAATTGGTGAAACCCATGCATTCCTATGGGCCTCCTGGCCCATAGGAATGAATGGGTTTTTCCGAATCGGAATTTACCGATTCGGAATTTACCGATTCGGTATATACCGAATCGGAAACTTAAAAAAATGACATGTGAGCCTGCCAACCAATCAGGGACACCCTACACACCCCACAACCAAGGCACAGAGAATCCAACCAATCAGAATGAATCACCCCTCCCCAGTACCTGGGAGTGGCCACACCCATGCAGGTGCACACCAACTGAACAAACAATTGAGCTGAGGTGAGAGGAGCACAGCATACACAGCCAAGCAGTGCTACAGAATGGAGTCACATGAAGGCCCAAAGGATGGTGGGGAGCGCAAGAGAAAGATCAAGTTCAGCCAAGAAGAACTTCAGGTGGCAGTGGAGGAAATTGTAAGCCACTACAACCAGATTTTCGGGAGACAGTCTCTGCATGTTGCAGAGACTGTGAAGAGGAACATATGGCTTGGCATACAGGGCAAAGTGAATGCCATTGGTGTGACCCACCGGGACATCGACAACATCAAAAAGCGATGGTATGACCTGCGCATCATAACCAAGAGGAAGATTGCTGCACTAAAAAATGATGCTGGGCTGACCTGGGGTGGCAGGGGCAAAGCACCAAAGCTGACCGACTTGGAGGAGCTTGTTAAAACCACCATGGAGCCAAAATGCATCCATGGGATTGGAGACCTGGACAGCACAGCAAAAGCAACAAAGAAACAAGGTAAGAGGCATGTACCCTAATCCACAACCATCAACCTGAACCTGTACCCCACTGAGTAGAAACTTTACACTGCTGCACAGCTCATACTTGGTGCCAGCAATGCATCATGGTACATGTAGTCATGAGTACATAGATGCAATGCATACACCACAAGACTCTGCAAGGCATGCCACACACATCACCAAACACACAATGTACACTGTGAAAAGATGTGTAAATGATTTAATCAAGAAATACACACAGGTGAAGAAAAACATTGACCTTATGTCAATTTCATTCCACATGAGAGTCCTCACGCACTCCAGCACCAGCAAGGGAGAGGGAATCAGCAGGTAAGAGAAGGGAGAAAGAGAAGAAAAAAACAGGTCACAGTGCTGTAGAAGGAGGCAACACCACCACCCAGGAAGCCTCATCACCAGATCGAGCCACAACTCCTGTCCCACAATCACCGTTGTTGTTTGGATCACCAGATTTGCTAAGCACACCGCCTACAACCATAGCAACGTCCAGGTTGGCCATGCAGGGAAGGGCAAGTAGGACTGATGAGCCCCCTCAGAGGATCCTGCAAACCTCTGATTCGGAGGAAGAGGAAGTTGTACCTCAAACAAATGCAACTGTGGCCGACAAGGCCAGACCACAGATTACAGCAGGCGCTGCGCGCACCAGTGTCCTTGGCAGGAGGGCATGTGAGGGTGGCGAGGGGCAGGACGGTGAGAGCGTCTTCTGTGGCCTTGAGGCCACAATGGTCAAAGTGCAGCGCGTGCAGGCCAAAGCACTGTTAGCCGTGCATAGGCAGGTTCGCTGCATGAATACCAAAATGACCAACATGGACAAAGGAATAGGCCACATAGCATGTAGTTTGGAGGCAATATCAAAGGGGATAACAGACATCTCCACATACATGGGTGTACTGTCGGATAAGTTGGACAGGGATCAACTACAACTTGGCAGGGAGCGGTAGTACATGCGGCAGCAGACAAAGGCAATGAACAGATTTGCTTCAGCTACGTCACTACTTTGCCAACGCTCAATATCCATGCAGTATGCAATTGTGCACTGCTGCAAAGACTTGACACAGGGCATGGGAAGGGTGACCTCTGCGAAGGAGCAAATGCTAAAAACTAACTCAGGCAATGCTGGTGACACGGGTGTGGAGGAGACAGAGGGGTCAACCAGCAGGAGTGGCTCCAGCACACCTGTACCAGAGGTGCGCAGGAGCGGCAGGCGTAGCCATGCTGAGTCTGGCCCCAGCCGAGATATTGATAGCCAGCCACATCAATCGCGCAATGTGGTGCGTGGACGTAAACACTGACCAATGCCGCAGTTCCACACGACTGCAAACAGTGACGGCAACTGAGCACAAGCAGTCATGGACATATGCTTTGATGGACAATGGCTTTTTCTAGATGATGATGATGTAGTGACTATTAAACTACACTTGTCATACACTATACCTGTCTATAAGTCATAAATTACCTAGAAATATCGGCGTGTAATTTCTGTCCGTCTCAATCTCCCATCTGTTGCTGCTGGTCCTGTTGCTTGTGGGTCTGCATGTTCTTGGTCATCATCTATGTCTTCGTGATGTGTCACCTCTACCTCTGTGCCTTCTTTGGTGGCAAGATTGTGCAAAATGGCACAGGTCACTATTATCTTGCAACACAGGATGGGGGTGTACTGTCGGGCACCTCCACTCTTGTGGAGGCAGCGAAACCTGCTCTTGAGGAGTCCAAATGTTCGCTCTACTACGTTGCGAGTTGACCTGTGTGCCACATTGTATCGCCTTTCGCCTCTGTTAGTTGGGTTGAGGTACGGTGTGAGCACAAAGGAACACAGGGCATATGCACTATCGCCTAGGAGGGAATGAGAGGTACATGAGTTATATTCGCATGTCACATTAATCTGCCATTCATTTTAGGGTGTGTTACACTTATTTACCTAGCATATATCCATCACCAAAATCTCCAGCAACAAGTCTTGTGTATATTCCGCTGTTCTGGAAGATGTAGGAGTCGTGCGTGCTCCCAGGAAATTTGGCCACTATGTCTGTGATGATGTTTCCGGCATTGGAGATCACCTGCACATTGATGGAGTGCGTAGACTTACGGTTTCCGTAAATGTGTTCAGTGGCTGCAGGTGGGCATAGGGGAATGTGGGTGCCATCTATGCAGCCTATCACATGCGGGAAGTGTGCCAGTCCATAGAAGTCAGTTTTTGATTTGCAAATTCCGCAGGTGTGTCAGGGAACCGGATGTAATGTTCCATTCTCTGCGTCATGGCATCCAAAAAATTCCTGAAAAAACGGGACAGACAGCTCTGGGATACACCACCTACTGCAGCTATCACACTCTGGTAGCTCCCAGGGGCAAGCAGGTGTAAGCTACATAGCAACAAAACACTAAGGTGGAGGAGGACCTGGGGGAAGTTTAAAGACCAGGCTCTGGGTACTATCCCCAACAGAACTAATAAACAACACAGGTACCAGAGGGTCTCAGATAAATGTGCCCTCAAATAAAGAAAACCAACCGAGAACTCACCCTTACTCACAGGTTATGTCGCAGAGAGCTCTCCATGGATGAGGAAAAATACCCATCAGTCACCATTCGGATCCGCCCTTCATCATTTGGGATTTTATCCGTACCACCCGTCAGAGGTTACTAATACTCTCCTCAGAGGTCAACCCGGTGGTAGGGGGTATCCTCAATGAGTATAAGAGACGACAGTGTGGTATACCACTCGATGTAGGTGAGTGGCAGAAAAAGTGGGACTGGGGTGTGCAGTGCAAAAGAAGGTGTGAAAAGAAAGAAACCAAGAAAAAGGTGTGTTTAAAATTGGTTTAGAAAAAGCACTAGATAATGATTTATTCCAGGTGTGCTTAACATACCAATGTTAAAAACAGTGCACCCGCCAACTGTCTGTTTATGTAGACAGCCTCAGGTTAATATGGTCGAGTAGTTTCAGCAATTAAAGGACTATTTTTGTCCTTGCTTTCATCAGGACCAGAAATAAAACAAATGCTACTACACCAGGTGAAGAAGTTAATCAGAAGCAAAGAGCTGCATAGCACCTGCACGTGGGGTGGGATGGCGTGGGCCCTGGGTGTTGGGTGATCCAGGTATGGGTGGAGGTCCCCTATTAAATCCATGATGGCTCTGCGGTGCAGCCTGTACCTCTGAAGTATCTCAGGCTCAGTCAATTGGAACAGGATGATCCTCTGCCTGTACACCTGCTCCTCCCTTCTCCATACCCTCTGACCAGCAGCCTGTAGCCTTTGCCTCCTCGCAATCACTTAGAATGCCGCCATTCCTGCAACACTGTTGCATTTTGGGCCCATTTTTATAGCTTGCACCTGGTTACCACCTGCTTTCAGTCCATGGTAAATACCGACTCTTAAATACCGAATTTCATTGAATTCGGTATTTTTCTCCTTTTCTACATCTCGATGGGCATTTTTTCCGATTCCTTATTTACCGATTCGGTGAATAAGGACTCGGTAAATAAGGTATTGGTAAATACAGATTCAGAAAATATGTAATCGGTAAATAAAGATTCGGTATTGTACTGATTCATATTTTCCGATTCGGTACATTTTTGACACCTACATCTCGTTTTCTAAATACCGGTCGGTAATGGCCGAGTTTACCGATTTTGGGCCGTTACCCACCGGAATTCGCCTACCTACATCTGGCCCTATGTCTTTATAGAGCGTCATGGATCATCTATTTTCGTATAATTAGATAAGGAGTTAGTTTAAAGGCATGAAGAATGGGGGCGTGGCTAACGCCCGACGGAGATGGCGGTGCGTCTGTGGCTCTTTGAGGCGAACGGGAGCGGACACGGACCAACACTGCGTCTAACCCTCGCTGGCGGAGCCTAAGTTGCAGGACATATATTCTGAACATGCCATGAGCGTTTTGCAGCTCTTTCCGACTATCTACAGAGCTGAGGTAGATTACTTATATTTACAACAAGGGGTGGTGAGGGACAGAGTCTCTGAATTAAGCAGAAAGCTCTCACCCAGTCAAGAGATCAGGGCTAGATCCAACACCGTTTTTTAGCTCACTGCACCATCCCAGTTTCAGAACCTGGCTGTATGCAAATTAGTCTGTTCCTGTCCCAGTGCATGATGGGAACAGGGCAAACCAAACTACAAAAGCCAATTCTTACACTGGGAAGGAAACAAGCTCCCGGG
This sequence comes from Lissotriton vulgaris, assembly GCF_964263255.1. Lineage (NCBI taxonomy): Eukaryota > Metazoa > Chordata > Amphibia > Caudata > Salamandridae > Lissotriton > Lissotriton vulgaris. Next base: position 339,903,940 of record NC_141695.1, on the reverse strand, counting down.
GACCGGTTTCTGGCATTACAGCCGTCTTCGGCCCGGTTTGCTTGAATCCTGATGGTGCAATGAGCAAGGGTCTCACATCTGAGAACACCCTTCCACGCTTAGGGTGGACAAAAATATTTACAACAAGGGGTGGTGAGGGACAGAGTCTCTGAATTAAGCAGAAAGCTCTCACCCAGTCAAGAGATCAGGGCTAGATCCAACACCGTTTTTTAGCTCACTGCACCATCCCAGTTTCAGAACCTGGCTGTATGCAAATTAGTCTGTTCCTGTCCCAGTGCATGATGGGAACAGGGCAAACCAAACTACAAAAGCCAATTCTTACACTGGGAAGGAAACAAGCTCCCGGGGACCGGTTTCTGGCATTACAGCCGTCTTCGGCCCGGTTTGCTTGAATCCTGATGGTGCAATGAGCAAGGGTCTCACATCTGAGAATACCCTTCCACGCTTAGGGTGGACAAAAATATTTACAACAAGGGGTGGTGAGGGACAGAGTCTCTGAATTAAGCAGAAAGCTCTCACCCAGTCAAGAGATCAGGGCTAGATCCAACACCGTTTTTTAGCTCACTGCACCATCCCAGTTTCAGAACCTGGCTGTATGCAAATTAGTCTGTTCCTGTCCCAGTGCATGATGGGAACAGGGCAAACCAAACTACAAAAGCCAATTCTTACACTGGGAAGGAAAAGAGCTCCCGGGGACCGGTTTCTGGCATTACAGCCGTCTTCGGCCCGGTTTGCTTGAATCCTGATGGTGCAATGAGCAAGGGTCTCACATCTGAGAATACCCTTCCACGCTTAGGGTGGACAAAAATATTTACAACAAGGGGTGGTGAGGGACGGAGTCTCTGAATTAAGCAGAAAGCTCTCACCCAGTCAAGAGATCAGGGCTAGATCCAACACCGTTTTTTAGCTCACTGCACCATCCCAGTTTCAGAACCTGGCTGTATGCAAATTAGTCTGTTCCTGTCCCAGTGCATGATGGGAACAGGGCAAACCAAACTACAAAAGCCAATTCTTACACTGGGAAGGAAACAAGCTCCCGGGGACCGGTTTCTGGCATTACAGCCGTCTTCGGCCCGGTTTGCTTGAATCCTGATGGTGCAATGAGCAAGGGTCTCACATCTGAGAATACCCTTCCACGCTTAGGGTGGACAAAAATATTTACAACAAGGGGTGGTGAGGGACAGAGTCTCTGAATTAAGCAGAAAGCTCTCACCCAGTCAAGAGATCAGGGCTAGATCCAACACCGTTTTTTAGCTCACTGCACCATCCCAGTTTCAGAACCTGGCTGTATGCAAATTAGTCTGTTCCTGTCCCAGTGCATGATGGGAACAGGGCAAACCAAACTACAAAAGCCAATTCTTACACTGGGAAGGAAACAAGCTCCCGGGGACCGGTTTCTGGCATTACAGCCGTCTTCGGCCCGGTTTGCTTGAATCCTGATGGTGCAATGAGCAAGGGTCTCACATCTGAGAATACCCTTCCACGCTTAGGGTGGACAAAAATATTTACAACAAGGGGTGGTGAGGGACAGAGTCTCTGAATTAAGCAGAAAGCTCTCACCCAGTCAAGAGATCAGGGCTAGATCCAACACCGTTTTTTAGCTCACTGCACCATCCCAGTTTCAGAACCTGGCTGTATGCAAATTAGTCTGTTCCTGTCCCAGTGCATGATGGGAACAGGGCAAACCAAACTACAAAAGCCAATTCTTACACTGGGAAGGAAACAAGCTCCCGGGGACCGGTTTCTGGCATTACAGCCGTCTTCGGCCCGGTTTGCTTGAATCCTGATGGTGCAATGAGCAAGGGTCTCACATCTGAGAATACCCTTCCACGCTTAGGGTGGACAAAAATATTTACAACAAGGGGTGGTGAGGGACAGAGTCTCTGAATTAAGCAGAAAGCTCTCACCCAGTCAAGAGATCAGGGCTAGATCCAACACCGTTTTTTAGCTCACTGCACCATCCCAGTTTCAGAACCTGGCTGTATGCAAATTAGTCTGTTCCTGTCCCAGTGCATGATGGGAACAGGGCAAACCAAACTACAAAAGCCAATTCTTACACTGGGAAGGAAACAAGCTCCCGGGGACCGGTTTCTGGCATTACAGCCGTCTTCGGCCCGGTTTGCTTGAATCCTGATGGTGCAATGAGCAAGGGTCTCACATCTGAGAATACCCTTCCACGCTTAGGGTGGACAAAAATATTTACAACAAGGGGTGGTGAGGGACAGAGTCTCTGAATTAAGCAGAAAGCTCTCACCCAGTCAAGGGATCAGGGCTAGATCCAACACCGTTTTTTAGCTCACTGCACCATCCCAGTTTCAGAACCTGGCTGTATGCAAATTAGTCTGTTCCTGTCCCAGTGCATGATGGGAACAGGGCAAACCAAACTACAAAAGCCAATTCTTACACTGGGAAGGAAACAAGCTCCCGGGGACCGGTTTCTGGCATTACAGCCGTCTTCGGCCCGGTTTGCTTGAATCCTGATGGTGCAATGAGCAAGGGTCTCACATCTGAGAATACCCTTCCACGCTTAGGGTGGACAAAAATATTTACAACAAGGGGTGGTGAGGGACAGAGTCTCTGAATTAAGCAGAAAGCTCTCACCCAGTCAAGAGATCAGGGCTAGATCCAACACCGTTTTTTAGCTCACAGCACCATCCCAGTTTCAGAACCTGGCTGTATGCAAATTAGTCTGTTCCTGTCCCAGTGCATGATGGGAACAGGGCAAACCAAACTACAAAAGCCAATTCTTACACTGGGAAGGAAACAAGCTCCCGGGGACTGGTTTCTGGCATTACAGCCGTCTTCGGCCCGGTTTGCTTGAATCCTGATGGTGCAATGAGCAAGGGTCTCACATCTGAGAATACCCTTCCACGCTTAGGGTGGACAAAAATATTTACAACAAGGGGTGGTGAGGGACAGAGTCTCTGAATTAAGCAGAAAGCTCTCACCCAGTCAAGAGATCAGGGCTAGATCCAACACCGTTTTTTAGCTCACTGCACCATCCCAGTTTCAGAACCTGGCTGTATGCAAATTAGTCTGTTCCTGTCCCAGTGCATGATGGGAACAGGGCAAACCAAACTACAAAAGCCAATTCTTACACTGGGAAGGAAACAAGCTCCCGGGGACCGGTTTCTGGCATTACAGCCGTCTTCGGCCCGGTTTGCTTGAATCCTGATGGTGCAATGAGCAAGGGTCTCACATCTGAGAATACCCTTCCACGCTTAGGGTGGACAAAAATATTTACAACAAGGGGTGGTGAGGGACAGAGTCTCTGTATTAAGCAGAAAGCTCTCACCCAGTCAAGAGATCAGGGCTAGATCCAACACCGTTTTTTAGCTCACTGCACCATCCCAGTTTCAGAACCTGGCTGTATGCAAATTAGTCTGTTCCTGTCCCAGTGCATGATGGGAACAGGGCAAACCAAACTACAAAAGCCAATTCTTACACTGGGAAGGAAACAAGCTCCCGGGGACCGGTTTCTGGCATTACAGCCGTCTTCGGCCCGGTTTGCTTGAATCCTGATGGTGCAATGAGCAAGGGTCTCACATCTGAGAATACCCTTCCACGCTTAGGGTGGACAAAAATATTTACAACAAGGGGTGGTGAGGGACAGAGTCTCTGAATTAAGCAGAAAGCTCTCACCCAGTCAAGAGATCAGGGCTAGATCCAACACCGTTTTTTAGCTCACTGCACCATCCCAGTTTCAGAACCTGGCTGTATGCAAATTAGTCTGTTCCTGTCCCAGTGCATGATGGGAACAGGGCAAACCAAACTACAAAAGCCAATTCTTACACTGGGAAGGAAACAAGCTCCCGGGGACCGGTTTCTGGCATTACAGCCGTCTTCGGCCCGGTTTGCTTGAATCCTGATGGTGCAATGAGCAAGGGTCTCACATCTGAGAATACCCTTCCACGCTTAGGGTGGACAAAAATATTTACAACAAGGGGTGGTGAGGGACAGAGTCTCTGAATTAAGCAGAAAGCTCTCACCCAGTCAAGAGATCAGGGCTAGATCCAACACCGTTTTTTAGCTCACTGCACCATCCCAGTTTCAGAACCTGGCTGTATGCAAATTAGTCTGTTCCTGTCCCAGTGCATGATGGGAACAGGGCAAACCAAACTACAAAAGCCAATTCTTACACTGGGAAGGAAACAAGCTCCCGGGGACCGGTTTCTGGCATTACAGCCGTCTTCGGCCCGGTTTGCTTGAATCCTGATGGTGCAATGAGCAAGGGTCTCACATCTGAGAATACCCTTCCATGCTTAGGGTGGACAAAAATATTTACAACAAGGGGTGGTGAGGGACAGAGTCTCTGAATTAAGCAGAAAGCTCTCACCCAGTCAAGAGATCAGGGCTAGATCCAACACCGTTTTTTAGCTCACTGCACCATCCCAGTTTCAGAACCTGGCTGTATGCAAATTAGTCTGTTCCTGTCCCAGTGCATGATGGGAACAGGGCAAACCAAACTACAAAAGCCAATTCTTACACTGGGAAGGAAACAAGCTCCCGGGGACCGGTTTCTGGCATTACAGCCGTCTTCGGCCCGGTTTGCTTGAATCCTGATGGTGCAATGAGCAAGGGTCTCACATCTGAGAATACCCTTCCACGCTTAGGGTGGACAAAAATATTTAGGTAGATTACTTGCCTTATCTTCACTCCAGCCACGTCTCTGTGTTTCGCCCGGCCGCCATTTTGTGACGCCTGTCGCGAAGCGGCTTCTTCCTCACGGCGCTTCTTTCCTTTTACGCTGTGTTCTCCTAGCTCCTCAAAATCTCTTTCTAACTGCGAATGTGTGGATTCTGGCACTGGGAAGCGCTAATGTCCTAACTAAATGGTGATTCTACAACACTTTTGGCCACCATTTTGGGAATTCAGTTTTGGGCAGAGTCTCTCACAGAACTTATTACCTTTTCCTAGCGATATTTTTCCCTCTATTTTCAGTGCCTCATTCTATGTCCACAGGCTCTTTAATAATGACTTTTCCTGGTAATAACTACTGGATTTTGACAAATTTTTGAAACACGCTGTTCAATACCTTTCAAGTTTACTCTCATAAACAGCTTCTCAGTGCTGACTGGGGGAAATTATAGCCTTCTTTCAATTTTCAGTTATTGGTTATTGATTCTCTGACCACCAAGGAATTTATTACACAAGAAAAATATGACGCTGCATGTCTGGTATGCTTGACATCCTTTTTTGAGGAAACAACTGATATCTCACTGTAGCGCTTCATCAACTTTGAATTTTGACTGCGCATATTTACAAGCAATTAGGAATATAGGCATTGATATTCTTTATGGATAAGGCGTTCTCATCTACGGAGATAAGCAAGGACTGTAGGTTATCTGATGGAGAGAGACTCACCTTTTTCTCCAATTGTCTTATGAAGTTGCTCTGCTTGTTTTCTCATGCTGAACCAACCTTTCCTGTATGCTTTTTTTTATCTAATGCCTAGTTCACCTATTACAGCCATATCTCTTTCTATTGCTTGTTGCGACATATTTCTTGTGATGTATTTCCCTCATGCTACCCTTTGCCAGTATCTCTTCATGTTTAACTGATTCATGTATGTTTACTTACTTGCACTCCCTTACTTGCATTGTTGTGAACATTAGGTACATTTGATGCCTTTATTTATTTATATGATATACTATCACATTGTAAGGTTACCTTATACACCTTTAATCTGGTAAAATTTCCAAAACCAGTCACCTATCCTAACTTCTATCTTGCATATGGGTAAGCAACTTAAAGAGGTGCTTCATTCAAAACCTACTTCACGTAAATTCCTACGCTAAACCAACAGCTGACGGACTAAAGGAATTCTTGGCGCTGAGACCTCAGTTACGTTCGATTGGTGCAAGATACGGCCTCTTTCACCCTTGTCTATTTAAAGTGACCATCAACAATAAGACTACCACTTATGAAGATCCACTAAAACTCAAGAGTTTCCTCTATTCCTTCCAGACTGACTCCATGGATACTTCAACCGCATCTACTTCCAAATAGTCACTTTTTGTTCTTATTGCTTTTTTTGCTATTTGCCTATGCTCCACCTTGCTTGTGATGTAGATATCAGACTTTTCTTTCTGACTTTCATCACTGGTATTAATGTGATTACGATTCTCTATGACTTGTTCTTATGCTCTTCCAGTTTTCCCTTCTGGGTTTGTTCTTCCCTTTTTCTAAACATGTTTCTCTTTTTTAACTTTATTGTTCTTATATTACTTGTTTAACCTCGCATTTTCTTTTTAACAGGTTGTTTCGTCCAGCCCTCCTCCCTTTCCCATGTTATAAGCAGTTCGTTGGTGGTGTTTTCCTCCCAGTTTCCCTTGTGAGTTTGGATGGCGTCATTCCTCTGTGCGGCCTCCCACCCCTCCACCCTTTGTATGATCTGGAACTTATGTAAGTTTCCAATATTCTTTCTATTTTTTCCCTTTTGCTCTATCATTTTTCCTTTACCTCTCCCCTCTTTCTCTCTTTTTTCAGCCGTTCCTCTACCCCTTTTCATCCTTTTATTTCCTTCTCTCCTATCTTCTCCTTATCCATTTTTCTACGAGGTCTTCTCCTTTTACCTCTTCTCTTCCCTCTCTTTTTCTCATTCCTCATTATTTTTCATCTGTATCTTCTTTATTGTATTGTTACTCCTAATTTAATTCTCTTTTTTAAGATGCTTAGTTTTTCTCTTAGATTTGTTCATTACACTGTATGCTTATTGCTTATCAATGTTATTTCATCTCAAAAACATTCAGAGTCACTACATGGAATGTTAAAGGTCTAAATAACCCTATTAAGAGACAACAAGTATTATCTCATTTAGCTAGGTTAAAAACAGATATTGCCATGTTACAGGAGACCCATTTATCTGATTCTGAAACATCCAAATTGAAAAGATTTTGGGTAGGCAATGTATTTTCTTCTCCAGCTTTAGGCAAAAAGAATGGAGTTGTGATTCTGTGTCACAAAAAGTTTAATGTTTCTGTTGTTCATCAGGAAATTGATTCAAATGGTCGTTGGGTAATTATCAAGTTACTAATAGATAATGTACCAATCGCAGTGTTTAATGTTTACGCTCCAGTTACTGTTGATAACAATTTTTGGGTACTTGTTTCAGACAAATTACTTACTATTGATGATGAATATATTATTTTTGGCGGCGATTGCAATCAGATTCATGATCCCATCTTAGATAGACGCTCCTCAGTTAAATATGTGCACTCTAAAATTAATTCCCAATTCACCTCTACCATTCGACGTAAATCCTTAGTTGATGTTTGGAGACTTTGTCACCCAGATCTTCAGGAGTACAGTTATTTCTCCCCTCCACACAAAACACAATCCTGTATTGACTATCTCTTTTTTAGCAAATCCCTTACCCAACATGTTCTTCACTCAGACATAGGCTCTATCCTAATCTCTGACCACGGCCCGGTCTTCATTAATTTTGATATAGTTCCCTATTCACCATCCTCTGGCAGGTGGCGTTTCAATAACTCCCTTCTTGCTGACCCTAAATTCTCCAGCCAATTCAGTTCTTTTGCTAATGACTTTTTTGCTACTAATACGGTTCCCGACTCTTCTCCTACCATGATCTAGGATTCTTTTAAGGCGACTGCACGAGGCTTCATAATCAATTTTATTTCTCAGAAGAAAAAGAATTTTGAAAAACATCTACCCAACTTCTTACAAAAATTAAACAATTAGAATATGCCTATTACCGTTCATTTACTGACTCTTCTTTAAAAGACCTCATCTCTGCTAAAGTCAATTCAATTAAATTATCCACTGATGCTGCAGCTTCTTATCTCTTGAAAAGTAGCGCACGATATTATGGAGGTCAGAACAAAATGGGAAAGCACTTGGCGAACTACCTAAAATCCCGCCATGACAGAACTAGGATTACATCCATAACATATTCTAATGGTGATTCTCTTTTTAAAGATGATAATGTCCTACAAGAATTTGTCTCTTTCTATAAAAATCTCTATACGCCTGAATCACAACCGCTTCAATCTGACATATCCTCTTACTTTCAAACTCTTACTTCTCCTTCTTCCGCCCATGTTAATTTTGACTCACTTGAAGTGGATATAACTTTGAAAGAGCGCTCTCATGCTGTTTCAATCTTAAAACGTGGTAAGACCCTAGGCCCCGAAGGATTTACCATAGAATGTTATGCTCATTTTTCACAGCTTCTCCTTCCCCACCTCCTTTCTCTTTTTAATTTTTTCATCACAACTGGTTCTTCCCAAGGTACTTTTCAAGAGGCTATGGTCTGTCTACCGCCCTATTTCTCTTGTAAACACAGATTATAAGATTTGTGCAAAAATACTCACACTGCGTATTGATCCCATTTTACCCAAACTTATTGGCCCAGGGCAATCTGGTTTTGTCAAAGGACGTTTATCCTCTGACAATTCTAGAGTTTTCTTTAATGTTCTTAGTAAAGTATCACCGACAATACGGGACTTTGTTAATTTACCTCCCATAAAAGGCCACCATAAATGCGGCACGTGTGCTTGCTGCGATTCAACAATAGAGAGAGATTTGTTCAGCCATAAAGGAATTTTTGGGAAACATGAAAATTTCACAAATTGTAAATCAAAATATGTGATTTATGCAATCTCCTGCTCTTGCCAAAAAATTTACATCAAAAAAACAAGCCAGGAAATACGTCACCGTATTTCCCAACACAAATCGCGAATTAGAAGAAATCTAAAAACGGACCCACTTGTAAATCACTGGAATATTATTGAACATACAGAACAAGGATTACGGTGGACGATCATTTTAAAGATGGATCAAGACGTACGAGGAGGAGACCTGGATGACAAATTATCAAAAAGGGAAGCCATGCTTATTATCATATTCAACACTGCGGTTGATGGGCTCAATGAGCTTTAAGAAATTTACCATCTCTAACATGGCCCCTTACATTTATATTTATCTGGATCATGGGACAGGAAAAACAGGTGCATTACACCGATACATTTGAGCTATTCTTATTCAGCATTAGATTCCACATGGCACCAAACAATGTTGTACTAGAATATTGAGGAGATTTGCTAACAATTAAGTAGACACAAAGCGCAGGCCACAGGCTACAGCCGCGTCAACTACCCTTTTTGTCACAACACTTGAGATCTTGGGAAGGCTCTCAAAATCTGCGACGCATCCGCGCAATACCAACAACTAACATTTCAAATGAAAAACTTCAATTCCCATAAGCACTTGCACCGTTAGGAATGTCAAATACTGCGAGATGTTCGAAGTCTCGTGTACGAAAAACAAACCGATCCAAACAGGAGAGACGAGGGACATGGCGGCTTAAAAACGAGTGAACAAGGTAAACGCGAAAATCACAACTTTAACATAGCGGGTGGTTCATGCGCAACTATACTTGCTGAGCACACGCCCGAGCCACTTTGTAGTGACAATGGAAGATTGACATTTGTTGGCATAATAATTTCACCCGACCCCCGCGGTAGAGTACACATCATTTGAGAGCGCTACCTACGTTTAAGCAGATCGGCAACACGTTTGTCCTGAACAGATTAGCAGTATCACGAGACTCTCCCGATTTCCAGCAAGATGGAAGTGCCCCCGCCCCCAAAAAAGTTACTTTTTCTGTTAACACCAGTCACGAGATGCAAAACACGATATTAACTGGACCCGTTCTTCTTTTTTTCTTGCCTGCAGCTTCAGCTTGCACCAATCAAAATCAAGAAGTTTAATCCCAAGAGGCATTAATAAGGTACGAACCTTTCACTCTATTGTTAGAATCAATTCCTCCAAATAAAAGGCAATTAGACATCAAGGCGCTATCCCTGTTTATTGTTCCCAGAATTCAACTGACCTGGAAGCACCCACGTCCCTAAGCCCCTCCCGGGGAGACTACGCATGACTATTCTAAGTAAGAACAGCCTAGCCCTAGCAGCGAATTTTTGTGGAACCCACAGACAGACCTCTTTTTTGAACCTTTTAATTTATTCTTTTCAGCTTTCTAAACTGTATGAATGATAAAACAGCTGAAAAAAGACATGTGAACCTTGAGGTAAGAAATCCCAGGCTCCTGCCCTGGGGTGTGAGTGGGCACTTAGGGGTGTACATATGTATGATTGTAAGACGAGTTTCTCTTATGTTTTTCAGAAACATTTGAGGTCCTGACGAGAGTTCCTCATACAAGGAATTCGAAATGCGCCGACCAGTATCGGAATAGGCCAATCTCTTTAAAAAGTTTTCTAGTGACAAATATAGAATTATTTTTGTACATGTAGATGGCCTAATGTTAAATTTGGAACTGTGTTCTGTCCCAATTTCTTCACTTATTTAAAATATTGATTTTCACTTTTTTCCATTTCTTCTCCTTTTTTCTTCTCCCCAATTTTCCAATAGCTTGTATGCTAGAGTTGTATATATGTGTATGAATGAATATGTGAAAGTGAGTTTTTAGTAGAGCTAAGAACAAAAATGAAAGTAAAGTTCTTTTAAAAAAGTTATAACTTAAATAGGGTTCTTTGCCTTATGCTTTTCTCTCCTGTGCACTTAATGTCAGTTGCTTCAATGTTATGAAAAAGGGTTGGTCAAAGTAATATGACTGAATTTTATTCCTGAAATAAATGATTTAATTCAAGACGAAGAAGTGTCTGGAAGGGCTATTTGAAGTTAGTTCTTCAATGAGCACTTATGGTTGAGTAAATTGCAGTAGTGGAAATTTGTAGTTGTTTCTTGTGATATGTGGCTTGGCCTTACTGCAGAAAAGCCAGACCTTACTTCTGTTCAAGCTTAGTAAAGCATCATCCTTACATTATCCCCTGGTGACCATTACCCTTGACGCAGAGAAAGCCTTTGATAGGATTTTTTGGGATTTTATGTTTCACGCTCTCAAATGTATAGGCTTTCCCCCCCAAATTAATCTCACTTATTTCCTTGCTGTATTCTGGCCCTAGGGCTTATATTTTTGCCAATGGTAAAATCTCAGATTACTTTTCTCTTTCCAGAGGTGTTTGTCAAGGCTGTCCCCTGTCCCCCTTGTTGTTTATAGTGGCAATGGAACCCTTTCTCACGAAAATAAGACAAGACGCCCAAATTACTGGGTTTCAGCTTGGTTCAGAACATGTTAAACTGTCTGTCTATGCTGACGATATCCTATTATACTGTTCTCATCCAGATATTTCTCTCCCTTCCTTTCTTCAACAAGTTGATCTTTTCTCGCAAATCTCAGGTTATTGCCTCAATCGAGACAAATGTGAGGTTTTACCCCTCAACCTTCTATGTCTCTGCCACTACTTTGATCAAACAGGCTTTTCCTGGCAACCAATTAAACTAAAATATTTAGGTTTATGGTTCTCCGCTAATATTTCTGACACTTTAAAATTCCATGTTGAATACATTACCAAGAAATTGTCTGACTTAATTACCAAATGGCATCCCCTTTTTCCTTCATGGTGGGGCAGATTAGACTCTATTAAAATGATGTTAGCCCCTATAATTCTATATTCTCTTTCTATGATTCCTGTTTGTATCCCAAGTTATTATTTTAAACGAATAGATTCGATCTTGCTGAAATTTCTTTGGAAAAATAAACTTCCTCGGATAGTCTTATCAAGTCTTAAGAAAGATAAAATTAATGAAGCTCTTGAGTTTCCTGATTTTAAATCTTATCACCTTGCTTTCGCTCTTAAGCAAGCTTCCAGGTGGTTGTCTATTGAACTCGAATCCCATCCTCCAGTATGGCTATCCATTGAAAAATACTTTGTTTCCCCTTTTGATTTACCTGAAACTCTTGCATTTTCTGCCAACTCTTCTTTTTTGCAATCTTCGGTTATTGCTCATACTCGTCAACTTTTAACTCCCCATCTACCATCCTCTTATCCTTCTTTAATCTCGCTGTCTCAACAGCCTATTTGGCACAACAAATTACTACGCATTAAAAACACACCTTTTATTGGAAATCATGGAGATGTAGGGGTTTACTATGGAGCTCTCAACTTCTCCATGCAAATAGACCTTCATCCTTTTCCGATCTGCAATCTCTTTTTCATCTTCCTAATTCTTGTAAAAAACAATGATCTTCTTCTCTCTGCCCTTCAGCATTATCTTCAATAATTACCTTCTTCTCCTATTCTTCCTCCTTCATGCTCCACTATTTTTCCTCTTCTGACTATGGCTTCTTCTGCTTCTAGTATATACAAATGTCTTTTATCTCCTACAGAATGGCTCAAGACAAAGACTGAATTGGCTTGGGAACAGGATTTGTCCTCTTCCTGGTCGGTTTCCCTTTGGGACAAACTCTGGTTAAAAATTCATAAAACCTCAAGGGCAGCTAATACCACCCAAACCCTTTATTTTATTTACCAACGCTTACTATACTCCCCTGCAAGACGGACTTCCTTTTCCCCAGACCTTTCATCTACTTGTTGGTCTTGCTCATTCCCTAATGCCGATTCACTACCCATGCTTTTTCTATGTCCAAGCATATCTATTTTCTGGAAATCTATTTGGTCTCGTATTAACGTTATTTTTAACACAAAATTTCCCTTCTCACTTCCAAATGTTTTCTTAGGTTCCCTGTCTTCCTCATGGCCTCAATCCCCTTCCCATTTTAAACTAATTGACCGTCTGATAGCTATAGCATTACACTTGATAACCTCCAACTGGAAAGATTCGTCAAAGGTTACTTATTCAGCCTGGTCGACAGCCATATGTTTTCATCATAGACTAGATACAAATTACGTCACCCCTATTTCCCTGGCAATTAAGAGAGATTTACTATGGATCCCTCTTACTTCATATCTGTCCACTCTCTCTTCCTCACGTCCCTCCACTAATACACGAGCTAACAAACCTGATGAAGTTCGTAAACCGCCATGATTATTCTCTGTTTTCTCTCTCTTAGCATTCTGTACAATATCATTCTTTCCTCTATTTTTATAGTTCTTTTTACACCTACATCTTTATTGTTATGTACACGCATACAATGTGTATTTTTTGAAAATTGTTACTTTGTTTTCTGCTCTCTTCAATTTATTATTTCCCTTTCCCTCCCCCTTTTTCCCAGTTTTTTCGCTCAGACATTATTGTTTATTGATTCTTTATTTGTGCATCTTTAATGTATGCTTTTATATTTATATTTATACTATCTTATATGAAGCTTTCCTGTTTTACTTCTCTTTATATTTGGTTTCAATAAACTTGAACTTAAAAAAAAGGCATGAAGAAATAGAATGTTGCTTTGGAGGGTCCACAGGCACGTGGAAATGAATTGATTCACACCCTCCTTACCCAGAAGGTGTATTTCTCATTCCTGTGCTGTGGAGCTTGGACCTCTGAAGTTCTGCGTTAAGGTCTTTGGCCTTCACACTAAGGGACATATTTATAGGGAAATAGCAGAGCCTTTCGTAGCGCTGCGCTCTGCCATATCTAAAATGCAGGGATGTGCCATATTTACAACAATACGGCACACCCCTATGTTTTCCCTAGCGCTGGAGCTAAAAATAGCTGCCTAGCACCAACACAGTCACCCTTGTCCCATAGTGTAAATGCGCCTGTGTTGCAGAGAATGATTGTTTATGCACACAAACAATCAATAATGGTGATTTGCTACTTCTATGTGTGCTGCATTCTACAGGGACACCTTCCTGCATATTTTGCTCTATCTATGAGTGTTGCAGGATGCAGCACACATAGAAAAAGCAAAAACGAGCAGAAATACAAGTATTTCTCCTCCTTGTGCCATTCTAATGCCTGCTCTCGCATTGCGTTAGTTTTTGGCGGTGCCCCAGATTTTCTGATCCTTATAAATCTAAGGCAGCGTCAAAAAGCAATGGGTGTTGCGGTGAATACACACTGCAACACCCATCACAAGCCCCTTTCACTCAGAAAACTGTTGAAAGGGTAACATATTACATATTACAAAGAGGCGGTAATCAGAAAAGTGGCTTAACGCCACTTTATAAATATGTTGCAGAGCATTGCACCACCGGAAATTGTTAAAAAGTGACATTCTGGTGGCAAAATCCCCTTGTAAATATGTCCCTCAGTGTCCGGGGCTAGAACCCTTTCACCCTCAGCAATGAGGCCTGGCACAATAGAGCCCCTGCACACAGCCCTTGGAAGCTCAGCCTCTGCGTACAGCCCAGGGACCCTCCCCGTCTCTTCCCCCGGGCCGTAAACATACACACCTTCTGTACTGAAGCTTTCGACTCCATTTTTATCCAGGCATGGGACTCTCGCACCCTCTATGGCTATGTGTGGGACTTATGCCCTCTACCTTTACATGCCTCTATATCGATGCCTGTCCCCTATTTTCAGATCTGACACCATTAATTCTCCTCTGTCCAAGGCCCGGGACTCTTACACACCCTCTGCATCCTGTAAAAGGACCTCACAAGTTCTGTGTGAAGGCCCTAGACTCACAGCATCTACCCATGACTTGAGCACTCATGTCCCTTACAAATAACACATTATAACCTGTTGCTCGCCCCTGTTAATGAATGAAGCCATCACAATGAGTAAGATGCTGAAAACCTTTATTTCTTGAAACATGTTGACAGGCACAGCTGCTGCAGGTAGCTTGGATACATATAGAAGAACCCTGTCCCACACACGCCTTCCGATGATGTCACAGTCGTGTAAATAATGGAAGAATGCAGGTTGTGGGAGTGGGTGCAGCAGGCTGGTGTTCCCACCTGGGGGGCCTAGCTGCTCTCCCCCAGGGTGTGCTTGTCAAACAGGTACTCGCCCATGCCATTCTGGGGCACGCCCAGGCGCTTCAGGTTGGTGATGTAATCGCCAAGTTCCTTGATGGACTTCACCTGTTCCTCCAGGTACTCAGACTCCAGGAAGTCACAGAGCTGTGAAAATAGACAAAACCAGGGTGAATGACTAAAGAAACAGAAAGACTTTGAAAACACATGGCTGAAATATGGCAGAGTGACCCGGAAGGAAAAGAAGAGGACTGGCGTTGAAATTCCAATGTAGGAAAGAATTGATTAAGGGTAGGGGACGAGTCAGTGAGCTTATAAATAAGTAACTAGCCTACAAGATTCTTTAAACAGAGCAGCCCACCAGTACTGTGGATAACTGACCACTTCAATGACTTTGGTGGGGTGGGGAGGGAGGGAGCGTGTAAGCCTATGAAGTTTAGTTTGTACGCGACAATGCTAAAGCTTACATCGCATAGAGTCGCTTGGATTGGCTGGCATTGAAAAAGATGGAGCTTATTAGTTTGCTGGCAACAAAAGACTGGTCTGTCGTTGGCCTCATGACGTGTATTACATAAGACATTTTCAGGTTGCGACAGATTAAGTGAGGTAACTGGACATTGCTCATCTCCTTGCTGTTATCGCCAACAACAGTGCAGGGATTTAGCACTGAAGCATTCCTCCACACAAAGGAAAAAAATACATTTTTCTGGCCTTTGAGTGAATTATTAAGTGTCTCCCTTACTGGTGCAGCAGCCCTGGCATTGGTGCAATGGCTTATACTATATAAGGCCTTTTGTGTGGTGTCTTACCGGGAGAAAGAATCTGACAGCAATAAGCAGTAAATGGTTCCTGCTACAAGGAGATGGTGCCTACTTTCAGGGTCTAGCGTGTGACGGGGTCAGAAGAGTAGGGTGGAAGGAAGTTGGCCCTGGGAAGTGCTTTGAAGGGTCTTCAGGTCTCCCGACGACAATGCAGTGCTCAGTGTGGGGGGGGGGGGGGGGGGGGGGGAAGGAGGGGTGAGAAGTGCATTGCCTCACTCACACACTAACCAAGACCATAGTCCTAATGAAAAGCGGGCGCATGGATACTTACGTGCGGGTCAACTTTATCAGAGGCCACCTTGTGCAGGTCCAGTAGGGCCTGGTTGACGGTCTTCTCCAGCTGCAGGGCCGCCTGCATGGCCTCCAGGGTGTTGATCCACTCGTCACGGTCCGGTTTCTGTAAAAGTTGTAGAGTGAGTTAGTTTAGCTTGGTTGCCCACAAGCTGTGACTGAGCACACAGAGGAAATGGTGAGGAGGGATTCAGGTGAGGACTAGTTAGGGAAACAGGATTAGCACAAGGAGTGATGGCAGATCCCAAAAAGGCACAATCAGAAGACACTCCTGTGACCAGGCAGATCGCCCTGGATCTCTTGGTTCAGGTAGATTCCTTCTGTGCAGGTACAAAGTGCAATTGGGATTATATTAGGACAATAAAAGAAAGCAATACAAAGAATGCACCACATTGAAGATTCAATAGACGGAAGTCTATTTCATTTTGAAGTAAATTGACTATTTTTGTTGATGTTAAGGTAAAGAGTGAAGATTATGGTTGGGATATCGCTTAAGATCAGCTATAGGTTTAGAATTAACATGAAGATTAAAGTTAGATTTAGATTCAACGCAAAGGTTTCAGTTAAGGTACAGCACAAGTTGTCGGGGTTAGCATCAGGGTAAAGTTAGAATTCGATTAAGGGTTAGGTTTAAGGAACAGAATGGTGGAGTTGTAGTCCAAACCATAGAGTATCGAATATCAATGGCCACAATATCGTGACCAAAACACCAAAAACAAAAATATTAAGGTGGTAACTGCTAATAGGTAACTAGACATTTACTATTCTTAACTCTACATCCAGGTACATGGGAGCTATTTGTATCGTCAAGAAACACTTACATACTATAGCCAATCTATACATACTTAACTGTCAATATTTTGGTCACAATATTGTGGCCACTCAGTATTTTGGATCCATACCAGATAGTGCTAGGTGTATTGCTGAAGCACAGAACTAGGTTTACAGTTGGATGTAATTTGAGAGAATGAGCAATGATTTTGTATACCAATGCAGTCCTCCTATACACTCACCTTGATATCCTGCAGAACCACACGCCCCCCTCGCTTGTTCTGGTACTTCATGAACTTCTCGGCGTGCTCGCGCTCCTCGTGGCTCTGCTCCTTGAAGTACTTGGCCACGTGGCTCAGGGCCACATCGTCACGGTCAAAGAAGTAGGACTGAAGACAGAAAATCAGAGAGAAAGTCAGTAGCCAATCACAGCATCGATTGAGTGAATGGTCAGAGGGTGGCAGTCTCAAGGCAGTATCCTTGAAACCTGGAACATGTCTCATTCCTCAGGGTCAATATCTCCTGTTTTTGTTTAACTAAAATAGACTCTTATCGCTCCTCCTATTGGTTCAGTCCATTTGAACTCACTGGACTTGTGCCATTGAAACATTTAAAACAAATGAAAACCAGGAGTGTAAAAGTTACATCATTGTGAGGCGGAGTCCTATGGGGATCTTCAGTGCATTCACTGTGGCTACCCTTTTTAAGTTTCACGGAAAGTCCATACAAGAGCATTTTCTTTAGCACTTGCTATGTCATAATCTAAGTCTCTAAAGTGTATATTGCACCTAAAAATGGCCTAAATTAATGGCTTTGCATTCCGACTCTAATCTGCCCTTTGATCTACTACTGTATTCCTTCTCAGACTTTGGGGAGGGCTTAAAAGAATTCTGTTTGGCGCCTGGCCATATATTTCAGGCAACTCAATTGCCCCACAGTTATAAGCATGGATTTCAGTTTTTCAAAAATTGTAATATATTCTTAAGGTGTAATTATACCACTTCTTTCTGACGCTATCACAAGGAGGGAGGTACAAGCAGACAGTGATGGGAGTGCTGGTCCCAAACCATCATGGAGGCAGGGCAGGGCGACAGATTTGCTTCCTGCAGGGACATCTTAAGGATTTTGGGGGCCCTGGGCCAAACATATTTTGGGGGCCCCTGTTCAGAACAGCTTTGAATTTATGTTCCAATTTGAGCCCCTGTTTCTCACACAGTTTCCGCTTCCTCAGCTGCGTTAGCGATCAAGTTTGCATCATAGGCATTAGCCTATGTATTCCCAAAATAAACGGACGTGCGCAACTGATGATGGTGGGATTTAGTGTTTCCTGCCCTGCTACTAGGTTTTTAATACTTTTTAAATTGTATATGTATGGCTGAATTACTCTGTGCTTTTGAACAATTTCTCCTACCTACACGCACTTTCAGTATACTTGATTCTGCCTGCCTACACCTCCTTCGCTGCTCCGATTCCCATCTAGCTTTTACCCCAGTCCTGGTCTGCTGCGGCTGATACGCCGATTGTGCGGATAGCTGGGGCTACTGTCGGGCTTCTCACTTCCACCCAAGCAGTTCCCGCTTCCTCAGCTGCGTTAGCGATCCAGTTTGCATCATAGGCATGCGCCTATATATTCCCGATGCAAACGGACATGCACAGCTGACAGTGGTAGAATTTCGTGTTTCCTGCCCTCCTACTTAGTTTTTAATCCTTTTAAATTGTATATGTCTGGCTGAATTACTCTGTGCTTTTTAACAATTTCACCTAGCTACGCACACTTGCACTTTACTTGATTCTGCTTGCCTACACTTCCTTAGCCTCTCCGATTCGCATCTAACTTTCCTACAGTCCTGTTCCGCCGCGGATGATATGCCAATTTTGCAGATGGTTGGGGTACTGTCGGGCTCCTCACTTCTGCCCATGCAGTTTTTGCTTCCTCAGCTGCGTTAGTGATCCAGTTTGCATCATAGGCATTAGCCTTTAAAATCCCGATGCAAACGGACGCGCGCTCCGGGTGCGTGAAATGCAAGCCTGTCTGCGCTTGTCAGCATCCTGGAGGCGCCCGGCACCGGCCATGCTGTCCAGCTCCCCTACAGTGAGTTTCTTCTGCTGTTTTACAATAGGGAAAAACTGCTTAGCCTTGGGCGGTTACCATTATGTCAGTGTACAGCGGCTGATCCGTGCTTGGAGGTAGACTTTTGCTGCAATAAGTGGAACTGGTCTCTCCTCCAGCCCAGGAAACTCGCACTCAAGATCCTCCCATGCAACAATAATTGTAAAAACAAGAATAAAAAACAAGAGGACAGAAAACAGAAAATAAGAAAACAGAGGACTTAAAGGCCACCCTTTTAAATTGTTGCTCTTTGCAAAGGCATGAACCCCACATTTATGACCTACTTTTAAATGAACAGACAGATCTTTTATTTCTCACTGAGACCAGGCTGTCTGAAGCCTTCAACCCTACTTTCACCTTAGCCATCCCTACGGGTTATAAAATCCTTAGGAGGGACCAACCGAGTGGGAAGGGGGGCGGTGTTGCCATAATTTACCAAAAAAAAACTAGACTGCTCTCCCAAAAAATTGAGGGTGCAGAGTCCTTAGGCTTCCACTGTACCTTATCCCCCCATCATAGCATAGCTGTTTTTCTAATTTACAGACCTCTCGGTGCAATTGGAACTTTTATTACTACGCTTAATACAGCCTTAACCTCCCTGGCCTTAAAATACAACAACTGCCTTATTCTGGGAGATTTCAATATACATTTGGACAATGGAAAAGACCCTCAAACAATTTCTTTTTTGGAGACTCTGCAGGTGTGCAACATGTTTCCATCTATTTCTTCGGCCGCCCATGTGAAGGGCGATACCGTAGACCAATTCTTTCACAACTTTGACATATCAGTAATCCTACCTCTCTCCATTACCTGGTCTGACCACCTCCTATTAAAATTCATCATTCCCAACTCTGTCACAGCCCCTCGGGCTAACGCAGGGCAGAGGGCCCCTAATTACAGGACGTTCCATAAAATATCCATCCCGATGTTAGCAGACGCCCTCAGTCGTTCCTCACCGGAGATGCCTGGCTGCCCCGACTAGGAAACCCTCTCAATATATTCATGGCTTTGAACCAACATTGATGCTGTGGTACCTGTTGTTTCCCGCTGCTCAAAGAGGTCGGCCCCAGCAGCTCCATGGTTTAACAATTCCTTCAGATATAGCAAAAGAAACTGTCGAAAAATTGAACAAAATGGCATAAATCCTATCTACCTGAGAACAGGAAGGTGTATAAAGACACCTTAAAAGCTCATTACATTCTTGTGAAGGCAGCCAAGAAAAACTTCTTTCAAACCAAGATAGAAAATGCCCAAAATAAGAGTAAGGAAATCTTTAGCATAGTTAAATCCTTTACTGCCCCGAAAGCCGGCACAAAGGAAGGGCCATGCATGGAAGAATGGTCTAAGCAGGTAGCTCAATTCTTCCACAAAAATATCTCCGTGATCTAACAAGCCTTCACTAACATCTCAGAGGAAGAACTGACCTTCTACCTTGGTTCTAATAGAGAATTCCACCTCTTGGACCCTCCATCTTTACTAGCTTTCCCTGTGTTTCAGCTGGAAGAATCAATGACCCTTCTCCAAAGCATTAACTCTGGCTCTCGTACCGACCCATGTCCAGTGAGTATCCTGAACCTGTTAGCTCCCACCATAAACCCAACAGTAAACCAGCTCTTTAATGCTTCCTTCTCCTCAGGCAACATGCCAAAATTATCGAAGAATGCTAAGATTCTTTAACTGATAAAAAAGGCTAACATCAAACTGACGGACCCTGCCAACTAGAGGCCAATCTCCCTTTTTCCGGCCCTCTCCCAAGTATTAGAGAAGCATGTAAACAAGACCCTCCCAAAACACATTGAAGATGGGAAGCTCCTTCCTGAGTCACAATCCAGTTTTAGGGCTAACTACAGTAAGGAGTACGCTCTGCTGGAAGTGATTGAATTTCTCAAGGGTAAGCTGGACCAGGGAGGCACGGCTGTTCAGATACTGCTCGATCTGTTGACAGCCCTCAATATGGTCCCACATGAGAGGCATCTGGAGAGACTTGCTATCATCAGCCTGGGGGCACCATCTTAACATGGATGTCATCTTCCTTGGCAAATAGATCTCAGGACATTTGGCTCCCCGCATTTTGATTTCTGCCCATGAATGTAGGTGTCCATTAGGGCTCCATTCTCAGTCCTACCCTTTTTAATATATATCTATCCCCCTCACTTTTTTGGTAGAAGAAGAGGGCGCCACAATTGTTTGCTTTGCTGATGACGCTCAGCTGATTTTTACATGTGAAAAAGGAACCAATTTTGATGGGGCAATGATTATGTCTTGCCTCACAAATGTTTTTAACTGGCTTAAGATCAATCGGCTGAAGCGGAATACTGACAAAACTGAAGTAGTTTTCATTGGTAATCCAGAAATGCCTGACTAGAGCACCTGGTGGCCAAAAAAGATCTGCTGCTCCCGCCTGCGGAAAAGAAGAAAGTCAAAAACGTAGGAATTGTCATAGACAAGACACTGTCCATGCGTTTTCAAATCCAAAAATCTAACTGTCGCTTGCTTTGACATACTTCGGATGCGAAAAAAAATCCTGCCACTGTTACCGCTTGGGAGCAGAAAGATCGTGGTGCAGGCTCTGGTGACATCAAAGCTTGACTATGTCAACAGCTTGTACCTCGGTCTTCCAAAATACTGTACCCAGCGCGTACAAGTGGTACAAAAATGCAGCAGCCAGAGCCATCCTGAGACCTAAATCCAGATCTTGTATGATCCCCTATTTTTAAGTCTCTACACTGGATCCGCATAAAAGAACGGATCGACTTTGAAGAGGTGACAATCTTCTTTAAAGCTTTCCACAGCTTAGAAGCTGGCTACCTAAATAAGCACGTTAATTGCTACACAACAAATAGACCCCTAAGATGTTCCAATGTCAACCTGGCCATCGTGTCTAAAATATGCCCTGCCCGCAATGGAGGCAGATCCCTCGGCTTTCTAGGCGCAAGATTGTGGAATAGACTCCCTGAGTCTCTGAGACTAACCACAGACCAACTCTCTTTCCGGAAGAACTTAAAAACCTGACTTTTCAATAACTGATGGGTCTTTTATGCATGTTTTCCTCCCGCTGTCACACGGCAGGGCACTCTAGTTTGAGTAGGTGCGCGCTTTAATACACTATTTCATTTAATTTCAATAGTTCCCTGACTGTGCAAAGGAACACTCGTCTAAATTCTAAGGGCCTTATTTATGAGGCCTTGCTTCACTTTTATGCCGCCGGTGCGTCATTTTTTTCTGACGCACCGGCAGCGTAAAAAATGTGCCATGTTGCGCCCTAATTACAAAGTGACGCATCTAGGCAGATGCGTCACTTTGTAAACCCCTGCACCACATTACACCTGCACCAGGTATATTGTATGCAGGGTTGGTGTTTCCCCACAAAAAGCCTTGTAGAAGTGGCGCATTGAAATCAATGAGAACTCAGTGTGCCACTTCTAGGACCCCATTGAGTCAATATCTTACACTTGCCTCACAGTAGGCGTAAGACTGATGCAGGCCCTTTCATATGGGGCTGGTCCCATGTGAAAAGACACATTGCTGTAGTTGCGTCTATTTTCAGACACACCCCAGCACTGCATCAGTTTTGCGCCTACAGAAACGTCAGAAATACTGATGTAACTCCTTGCAACATGATGTGACATACAGTAAATATGACACATCTATCATGTTGCAAGGAGTGCGCACTAAGAAGTGAAGCATCCCTGTTTTCACACAGCAATGTATTACTTGTCATATATAGTGCCTTAATTGTGTTTACATGTAATATTAAGGGATAGTTATGTGTGTTTTTTTATTTTTTAACACTGCAGCAGCTCACCAATATTACAGCAAATAATCTCTGTGACGCCCTCCCATTTCTTATATGTTAGGCCTTGTTTGATCTTAAAGAAACTTTTTTATGTATATTGCATGAAACATAAACACAACATTTCTCTGCATCAGGTACATAAAAATACATTAACAGAAAACAGTATTTAAAACAATCTGTTCAGGAAATTTTCAAGGTCATTAGGGCAAAACTCTGAAGAACGGAGCTGACTCTGTCAGGGGGCCCTCAGAAAGGCTGGGGCCCTGGGCCAGAGCCCACTTTGCCCATGCATTAAAACGTCTCTGGCTTCCTGCACACCCCGGATGCAGTATAAGCACACCAGAGGCCTTTCCTCTCCGACTGTGGCACAGCAGACACAGAAGGACGGACCTAGAGCCCTCCAAGGCTACATCCTCCTCTCTCCATGGACGAAGCACGAAGTACAAGGCTGACGTGGACTTGCAGAAACGTAATTAAGGCAGTGGGAGTGCGGTGGGAGGAGGGGAGAGAAAAGTAAAACTAGAACTATAGATTCAAACTGTAACAATGAAGTAGCTGCTCCTGCCCAGGGCTGCAGTAATTACTCCACTGGGCCTAGATTGTCTCGAGCTTGACCCCCAGGGGAGTTTTGACTACTACCACATATCTCAAGTTTTTATCCTTTTGTCATTGTTGCAAACCCCACTTCCCCCCTACACGGTCAGAGCAATTAAGTTTGCAAGGTGCATGTGCGAGGTGCAGATCTAATCTAGGCACTCTTCTCAAAGTCAGCCAACAGCTGCACGAAACACAACCAGTGCACTCCTGCCTGTGTCAACAAGTCCCTTCAGTGCACACATCCCACCAACGTCATTTACACAGGAGCTGTGGGTGGTCAAAGCACCCCCCCCCCCCAAGCTACATGTCCCCCAGACCAGGGCCGGACTGGGAACTAAAACCGGCCCTGGCAAAGGGCTCGCCCCCCCCTTCCCCGCGGGGGTTTGGGGGTGCCGCCGAGCTCTTTGCCAGGGCCGGTTTTCTGCCGATTTTGTTACAGGGACAATTTTGCAGCTATGCTGCAAAAACGGCCCTGTAACAAAAACAGCCCCAGGGGCCCAAAACCGGCCCCCACCCGTGCGGCGCAACGGGGGATTGCCCGGTGCCCGTTACGGGCAGTCCGGGCCTGCCCCTGTCAAGTCTTTAAGTGGGATGAAAAAACTGGGGTGTCTCTCAAAAGGGTGTGGCCAATGTAATTAAGGGCGTGGCTTAAAACACATAAGCTAAAAATCTGTGCTGAGCATAGTGTGCAGCCGGACTTGTATTTTGCTGTTTCTGTCATGGACTCCACATATATCAATCAATCAGGAGTTTGTTAAAGCGCGACTACTCACCCGTAAGGGTCTCAAGGCGCTAGGGGTGGGGGGGGGGGGGGGTGGGGAGGTGCAGGTTCCATTCCATCAAGGAGGGGGTCTGTCGAAGAGCCAGGTTTTGAGGTTTCTTGCGAAGATGAGGAGCGATGTTGTCTGTCTGAGGTGGAGCGGAAGGGCGTTCCATGCTTTGGCCGCGAGGAAGGAGAAGGAGCGGCCTCCCGATCTGGTCTTTCTGGTGCGGGGGACCACGGCGTAGGAAAGCTGGGCTGATCGTAGGGTCCTTTGAGGTGCGTGGAATTTGAGTCGGCTGTTCAGGTATGCTGGTCCGGTGCCGTGGAGGGCCTTGTGTGCGTGGGTGAGCATCTTAAAGGTGATTCTCGCCTCGACGGGGAGCCAGTGGAGTGTGCGCAGGTGCTGGGAGATGTGGCAGTGTTTTGGTAGGTTGAGGACCAGTCTTGCGGCGGCAATCTGGATGTTCTGTAGCTTGCGGATGAGGTTTTTGTTTATTCCGGCGTAGAGTGCGTTGCCGTAGTCGAGTCTGCTGGTGACCAGGGCGTGAGTGACTGTCTTTCGGTGTTCGAGGGGGATCCATTTGAAGGTCTTACGAAGGAGGCGGAGGGTGTGGAAGCAGGAAGATGAGACAGAGTTGATCTGGCGGTCCATTTTGAGCTCGGAGTCCAGGATGATTCCCAGGTTGCGTGCGTGGTCTGTGGGGGTTGGCGGGTTTCCGAGGGCGGTGGGCCACCAGGTGTCGCTCCAGGCGTCGGGGTTTGGGCCCATGATGAGTACTTCTGTTTTGTTGGTGTTTAGTTGAAGGCAGCTGTTTTTCATCCATTTGGCGACGGCTTCCATGCCTTCTCGAAAGTTGCGTCTGGCGGTGTTGGGCTCGTTGGATAGGGAGAGGATGAGCTGGGTGTCGTCTGCATATGACACAATGTTGAGTCTGTAGGTTCTGACGATGGGGGCAAGTGGAGCCATGTAGACGTTGAAGAGCGTTGGGCTGAGGAAGGAGCCCTGGGGGACTCCGCAGGTGATCGGTGTGGGGTCCGAGAGGAAAGGGGGGAGTCTGACCCGCTGCGTCCTGCCGGAGAGGAAGGAGCAGATCCAGTCGAGGGCCTTGTCCTGGATTCCTGCATCGTAGAGTCTGTGTATTAGGGTGCGGTGGGAGACTGTGTCGAACGCCGCTGATAGGTCGAGGAGGATGAGGGCTACTGTTTCTCCTTTGTCCAGTAAGGTGCAGATGTCGTCTGTTGCGGCGAGGAGGGCGGTTTCCGTACTGTGGTTTTTTCTGAAGCCGGATTGGGAGGAGTCGAGGATGTTGTGTTCTTCAATGAATGTGGCGAGTTGGCTGTTGATGGCTTTCTCGATGACTTTCGCTGGGAACGGGAGCAGGGAGATGGGTCTGTAGTTCTTGAGGTCTGTGGGGTCCGCTGAGGGTTTCTTTAGGAGGGGGTTGACCTCGGCGTGTTTCCAGTCGTCGGGGAACGAGGCGGTCGCCAGGGAGCGGTTGATGGTTTGGCGGAGCATGGGTGCGATGGTGTTGGCGGCTCTGTTGAAGATGTGGTGGGGGCAAGGGTCCGTGGGGGCCCCTGAGTGGATTGACTTCATTGTCTTCAGTGTGTCTTCGGTGGTGAGGGCTGTCCAGTCATCAATCGCTGGTTTCCGGGTGTCGGGGTGGTTGGTGAGGGTTCAGTGTGTTGGTTGTCTTCGTCGAAGTTGTCGTAGATGCTCTTGATTTTGTGGTGGAAAAAGATGCTGAGTTTGTCGCAGAGGTCTTGTGAGGGAGGGATGCCGGTAGACTCGCTGGTGGGTTGGGCGAACTCCTTGATGATGCTGAAGAGTTCCTTGCTGTTGTGTGCGTGGGTGGAGATTCTGTCTTCAATCGCTTTTTTCCTCGTTTCTCTGATGAGTTGATGGTGGGCGTTGGTGGCGGCTCTGAAGTTGTTGTGGGCTTCTGTGGATTTGGTGTTTCTCCAGGCCTTTTCAATGCGGCGGCATGTGCGCCTGGACTCTCGAAGTTCGGTGGTAAACCATCTGGCTTTCTTGGCACGGGTATTGTTTTTCTTGAGGGGGGCTATGGTGTTGGTGCTGTCCGAGATCCATCTATGCAGGGTTCGGGCTGCGGTGTTGGGGTCGTCGTTTTCCGTGATGGTTGGGGTGGAGTTGTTGAGTGAGGAGGTGAGCTGGTCATCAGTGATTTTGGTCCAGTTTCTTTGTGGAAGCAGGTGCTGGTGTCTGGACGGTGGGTGTTCTGAAGGTGAAGTGGACGCAACGATGGTCGGTCCATGGGAGTTTGGTGGTGTGGCTGAAGGTGATGGAGTTTCCTGTAGTGAAGAGGGGGTCGAGGGTGTGTCCTGCTGAGTGCGTGGGCTCGGTCACGATCTGGCGGAGTCCAATGTTGTGGAGGTTGTCCAGGAGGGATGTGGTGTTGGGGTCCAGTTGATTGTCGAGGTGGAAGTTGAGGTCTCCCAGCAGGGTGTAGTTGGTGGATGCGATGGCCTGCAGGGAGATAATGTCTGTGATGGAGTTGGCGAAGGGTCCGCGGGGTGCAGGGGGTCGGTAGATGAGGGTTCCTCGGAGGGCGGCGGTGGGGCTGGCCAGTATCTTGAAGTGAAGGTGTTCCATCAGTTCTGTGGACTCGTCAGGGAGTGTGCTCAGGCGGAGGCTGGATTTGTGGACGATGGCGATTCCTCCTCCTGGGTGGATGGGGCGGTCCTTCCTGGAGATCTTGTATCCTTGGGGGATGGCGATGGCGATGTACGGTCCCGAGGTGGTGTTGGTCCAGGTTTCGGTGAAGAATGCTACGTCTGGGGTGGTGCGGTCGATGAGGTCCCAGATTTCTGTTGCGTGTTTGTGGAGGGATCGGACGTTGAGGAGGATGCATTGCAGGGTCTTCGGTTCGGCTGTGTTCTTGTGGGCGTGTTGTGCTGGATCCGTGTTCTTGGCGGTGCTGCAGGTGTGCCGGCAGCGGTGACAGCTGAAGGGTCCATGGGTGTCGGCTGGTGATGCTAGCTTGCAGTTGTTGTTGCAGCCTGGGTTGAGTGCGTGGAGTGCTGCTGGGTCGTAGCGTTGGCGGGGCGGAGGTCCAAGGTTCCTGGTGCGGGTTGCGGACGGGTCGCAGACGGGCGCAGACGTGCTTGCCTTTGACGCGCCTTCGGTGCACCAGCGGCGCGCCCGCAGTGGCCGCCATTAAGTAGGGGTCGGGGAGGGCTGGACAGCTGGGAGGCGGGGAGGGGAGCTGGATTGGGCCGGTCGTGCTGGGGGGGGAGGGGCCGCGAGGGCAGCAGCGGCAGGGAAAGGTAAAGGGAGGAAAGAAGGGATAAAGAAAAAAGGGAAAATAAGCAGAAATAAGGCACAAAAGAGCAGAGATGCAGAAAAGAGCAGAAAGGTGAAAGATAGAAAGGGTAAAAAAACGAGTGAAGGAGCAGAGGGAGAGAAAGGGAAAATGGGCAGAAATAAGGCACAAAAGAGCAGAGGTGCAGAAAGGTGAAAGATAGAAAGGGGAAAAAAACGAGTGAAGGAGCAGAGGGAGAGAAAGGGTGAATGGGCAGAAATAAGGCGCAAAAGAGCAGAGGTGCAGAAAAGTGAAAGATAGAAAGGGGAGAAAAACGAGTGAAGGAGCAGAAAGAAAGAAAGGAGACAGTGGTCCACTGGACCACCAGGGATGAGGCGCAGGAAAACCTGCGGGTGGAGGAGGGGTTCGATCACCAACACTGAAGAGTGCAGGGGCAGGGGCAGGGGCACCTCACTTAATGGTGGAGCTGCGAGGGTGGGAGAGCAATTTCACAGTGGTCTTGCTCGCCTGTCCCCGCAGTGGCTGCCATTAAGTAGGGGTCGGGGAGGGCTGGACAGCTGGGAGCTGGATTGGGCCGGTCGTGCTGGGGGGGGTGGGGGTTGGGGGGAGGGGCCGCAGCGGCGGGGAAAGGTAAAGGGAGGAAAGAAGGGATAAAGAAAAAAGGGACAATAAGCAGAAATAAGGCACAAAAGAGCAGAGATGCAGAAAAGAGCAGAAAGGTGAAAGATAGAAAGGGTAAAACAAGCATTGGAAATGCAATAGGGCTCGCATTAGGAAAGTTTGAGCTATTGGTCTTATAAATGATTTTTTTTTAATTTATGTGTTATTTTTTAAAATAGATAAAGTAATAGCTTTGTCAATTAGAATGCCAATAGTTATAACTTTCGCAAACACGTATAGCATTTGTAATGCAACATGTTGTGTATTTACCTGACTTAGATGTATTGATATTACAAATAACATGGGCAATGCCAATAGCTTAAACTTTGTAAATACATTTTGTGAAGATTATGTTCAGTGTTTTTTATTGTGACGAAAATCCAAGAACAGAAGTGAAATATTAACATTTTTTTGTGATTTGTAATAAAGCATGAAATCTTGAAAACAGCTTGAAACATTGAAAGAACATATTTGAACCAGTGATGCTGTGGTTGCGCTGAGTGATGCTGTAGTTGCGCTGAGTGATGCTGTGGTTGCACAGAGTGATGCTGTGGTTGCACAGAGTGATGCTGTGGTTGCACAGAGTGATGCTGTGGTTGCACAGAGTGATGCTGTGGTTGCACAGAGTGATGCTGTGGTTGCACAGAGTGATGCTGTGGTTGCACAGAGTGATGCTGTGGTTGCACAGAGTGATGCTGTGGTTGCACAGAGTGATGCTGTGGTTGCACAGAGTGATGCTGTGGTTGCACAGAGTGATGCTGTGGTTGCACAGAGTGATGCTGTGGTTGCACAGAGTGATGCTGTGGTTGCGCTGAGTGGTGTGTGCATCGGTGGAGGTTAGTGGCTGCATTGATGGAGCTGTGTGGTGGGTGCATTGGTGGAGCTTAGTTGGAGCATCGGTGGAGCTGTGTGGTGGGTGTATCGGTGGAGCTGGGTGGTGGGTGCATCTGTGGAGCTGTGTGGTGGGTGCATCGGTGGAGCTGTGTGGCGGGTGCTTCGGTGGAGCTGTGTGGCGGGTGCTTCGGTGGAGCTGTGTGGCGGGTGCTTCGGTGGAGCTGTGTGGTGGGTGCATTGGTGGAGCTGTGTCGGTGGAGCTGTGTGGTGGGTGCATCGGTGGAACTGGGTGGTGGGTGCATCGTTGTAGCTGTGTCGGTGGAGCTGTGTGGTGGCTGCATCCGTGGAGCTGTGTGGTGGGTGCATCCGTGGAGCTGTGTGGTGGGTGCATCAGTGGAGCTGTGTGGTGGGTGCATCAGTGGAGCTGTGTGGTGGGTGCATCGGTGGAGCTGTGTAGGCGGAGCTGTGTGGTGGGTGCATCAGTGGAGCTTAGTGGATGCATTGATGGAGCTGTGTGGTGGGTGCATCAGTGGAGCTGTGTGGTGGGTGCATCAGTGGAGCTGTGTGGTGGGTGCATCGGTGGAGCTGTGTGGTGGGTGCATCGGTGGAGCTGTGTAGGTGGAGCTGTGTGGTGGGTGCATCGGTGGAGCTGTGTGGTGGGTGCATTGGTGGAGCTGTGTCGGTGGAGCTGTGTGGTGGGTGCATCGGTGGAACTGGGTGGTGGGTGCATCGGTGGAACTGGGTGGTGGGTGCATCGTTGTAGCTGTGTCGGTGGAGCTGTGTGGTGGCTGCATCAGTGGAGCTGTGTGGTGGGTGCATCGGTGGAGCTGTGTAGGCGGAGCTGTGTGGTGGGTGCATCAGTGGAGCTTAGTGGATGCATTGATGGAGCTGTGTGGTGGGTGCATTGGTGGAGCTTAGTTGGACCATCGGTGGAGCTGTGTGGTGGGTGTATCGGTGGAGCTGTGTGGTGGGTGCCTCGGCGGAGCTGTGTGGTGGGTGCCTCGGCGGAGCTGGGTGGTGGGTGCTTCGGTGGAGCTGGGTGGTGGGTGCTTCGGTGGAGCTGGGTGGTGGGTGCTTCGGTGGAGCTGTGTCAGTGGAGCTGTGTGGTGGGTGCATTGGTGGAGCTGGGTGGTGGGTGCATCGGTGGAGCTGTGTGGTGGATGCCTTGGTGGAGCTGTGTGGTGGATGCCTTGGTGGAGCTGTGTGGTGAGTGCATCGGTGGAGCTGTGTGGTGGGTGCATTGGTGGAGCTGTGTCGGTGGAGCTGTGTCGGTGGAGCTGTGTGGTGGGTGCATCGGTGGAACTGGGTGGAACTGGGTGGTGGGTGCATCATTGTAGCTGTGTCGGTGGAGCTGTGTGGTGGCTGCCTCGGTGGAGCTGTGTGGTGGGTGCAAAAGTTGAGCTGTGTGGTGGGTGCATCAGTAGAGCTGTGTGGTGGGTGCATCAGTGGAGCTGTGTGGTGGGTGCATCGGTGGAGCTGTGTAGGTGGAGCTGTGTGGTGGGTGCATCGGTGGAGCTGTGTGGTGGGTGCATCGGTGGAGCTGTGTCGGTGGAGCTGTGTGGTGGGTGCATCGGTGGAACTGGGTGGTGGGTGCATCGTTGTAGCTGTGTCGGTGGAGCTGTGTGGTGGCTGCATCAGTGGAGCTGTGTGGTGGGTGCATCAGTGGAGCTGTGTGGTGGGTGCATCAGTGGAGCTGTGTGGTGGGTGCATCAGTGGAGCTGTGTGGTGGGTGCATCGGTGGAGCTGTGTGGTGGGTGCATCGGTGGAGCTGTGTGGTGGGTGCATCGGTGGAGCTGTGTGGTGGGTGCATCGGTGGAGCTGTGTGGTGGGTGCATCGGTGGAGCTGTGTGGTGGGTGCATCGGTGGAGCTGTGTGGTGGGTGCATCGGTGGAGCTGTGTGGTGGGTGCATCGGTGGAGCTGTGTGGTGGGTGCATCGGTGGAGCTGTGTGGTGGGTGCATCGGTGGAGCTGTGTGGTGGGTGCATCAGTGGAGCTGTGTGGTGGGTGCATCGGTGGAGCTGTGTGGTGGGTGCATCGGTGGAGCTGTGTGGTGGGTGCATCGGTGGAGCTGTGTGGTGGGTGCATCGGTGGAGCTGTGTGGTGGGTGCATCGGTGGAGCTGTGTGGTGGGTGCATCGGTGGAGCTGTGTGGTGGGTGCATCGGTGGAGCTGGGTGGTGGATGCTTCGGTGGAGCTGGGTGGTGGGTACTTCGGTGGAGCTGGGTGGTGGGTGCTTCGGTGAAGCTGTGTGGTGGGTGCCTCGGCGGAGCTGGGTGGTGGGTGCATCTGTGGAGCTGTGTGGTGGGTGCATCGGTGGAGCTGTGTGGTGGGTGCATCGGTGGAGCTGTGTGGTGGGTGCATCAGTGGAGCTGTGTGGTGGGTGCATCGGTGGAGCTGTGTAGGTGGAGCTGTGTGGTGGATGCATCGGTGGAGCTGTGTGGTGGGTGCATCGGTGGAGCTGTGTGGTGGGTGCATCGGTGGAGCTATGTAGGTGGAGCTGTGTGGTGGGTGCATCAGTGGAGCTGTGTGGTGGGTGCATCAGTGGAGCTGTGTGGTGGGTGCATCAGTGGAGCTGTGTGGTGGGTGCATCAGTGGAGCTGTGTGGTGGGTGCATCGGTGGAGCTGTGTAGGTGGAGCTGTGTGGTGGGTGCATCAGTGGAGCTGGGTGGTGGGTGCATCTGTGGAGCTGTGTAGGTGGAGCTGTGTGGTGGGTGCATCGGTGGAGCTGTGTGGTGGGTGCATCGGTGGAGCTGTGTGGTGGGTGCATCGGTGGAGCTGTGTGGTGGGTGCCTCGGCGGAGCTGTGTGGTGGGTGCCTCGGTGGAGCTGGGTGGTGGGTGCATCTGTGGAGCTGTGTAGGTGGAGCTGTGTGGTGGGTGCATCGGTGGAGCTGTGTGGTGGGTGCATCGGTGGAGCTGTGTGGTGGGTGCATCAGTGGAGCTGTGTGGTGGGTGCATCGGTGGAGCTGTGTAGGTGGAGCTGTGTGGTGGATGCATCGGTGGAGCTGTGTGGTGGGTGCATCGGTGGAGCTGTGTAGGTGGAGCTGTGTGGTGGGTGCATCAGTGGAGCTGTGTGGTGGGTGCATCAGTGGAGCTGTGTGGTGGGTGCATCAGTGGAGCTGTGTGGTGGGTGCATCGGTGGAGCTGTGTAGGTGGAGCTGTGTGGTGGGTGCATCAGTGGAGCTGGGTGGTGGGTGCATCTGTGGAGCTGTGTAGGTGGAGCTGTGTGGTGGGTGCATCGGTGGAGCTGTGTGGTGGGTGCATCGGTGGAGCTGTGTGGTGGGTGCATCGGTGGAGCTGTGTGGTGGGTGCATCGGTGGAGCTGTGTGGTGGGTGCATCGGTGGAGCTGTGTGGTGGGTGCATCGGTGGAGCTGTGTGGTGGGTGCATCGGTGGAGCTGGGTGGTGGGTGCATCGGTGGAGCTGGGTGGTGGGTGCATCAGTGGAGCTGTGTGGTGGGTGCATCAGTGGAGCTGTGTGGTGGGTGCATCGGTAGAGCTGTGTAGGTGGAGCTATGTAGTGGGTGCATCGGTGGAGCTGTGTGGTGGGTGCATCGGTGGAGCTGTGTGGTGGGTGCATCGGTGGAGCTGTGTGGTGGGTGCATCGGTGGAGCTGGGTGGTGGGTGCTTCGGTGGAGCTGGGTGGTGGGTGCTTCGGTGGAGCTGGGTGCTTCGGTGGAGCTGGGTGGTGGGTGCTTCGGTGGAGCTGTGTGGTGGGTGCCTCGGCGGAGCTGTGTGGTGGGTGCCTCGGCGGAGCTGTGTGGTGGGTGCATCAGTGGAGCTGTGTGGTGGGTGCATCGGTGGAGCTGTGTAGGTGGAGCTGTGTGGTGGGTGCATCGGTGGAGCTGTGTGGTGGGTGCATCGGTGGAGCTGTGTGGTGGGTGCCTCGGCAGAGCTGTGTGGTGGGTGCCTCGGCAGAGCTGTGTGGTGGGTGCCTCGGCAGAGCTGTGTGGTGGGTGCCTCGGCGGAGCTGTGTGGTGGGTGCCTCGGCGGAGCTGTGTGGTGGGTGCCTCTGTGGAGCTGTGTGGTGGGTGCTTCGGTGGAGCTGTGTGGTGGGTGCTTCGGTGGAGCTGTGTGGTGGGTGCTTCGGTGGAGCTGTGTGGGTGCTTCGGTGGAGCTGTGTCGGTGGAGCTGTGTGGTGGGTGCTTCGGTGGAGCTGTGTGGTGGGTGCTTCGGTGGAGCTGTGTGGTGGGTGCTTCGGTGGAGCTGTGTCGGTGGAGCTGTGTGGTGGGTGCATCGGTGGAGCTGGGTGGTGGGTGCATCGGTGGAGCTGTGTGGTGGGTGCATCGGTGGAGCTGTGTGGTGGGTGCATCGGTGGAGCTGTGTGGTGGGTGCATCGGTAGAGCTGTGTGGTGGGTGCATCGGTGGAGCTGTGTGGTGGGTGCTTCGGTGGAGCTGTGTGGTGGGTGCATCGGTGGAGCTGTGTGGTGGGTGCATCGGTGGAGCTGTGTAGTGGGTGCATCGGTGGAGCTCTGTGGTGGGTGCATCGGTGGAGCTCTGTGGTGGGTGCATCGGTGGAGCTGTGTAGGCGGAGCTGTGTGGTGGGTGCATCAGTGGAGCTTAGTGGATGCATTGATGGAGCTGTGTGGTGGGTGCATTGGTGGAGCTTAGTTGGACCATCGGTGGAGCTGTGTGGTGGGTGTATCGGTGGAGCTGTGTGGTGGGTGCCTCGGCGGAGCTGTGTGGTGGGTGCCTCGGCGGAGCTGGGTGGTGGGTGCATCTGTGGAGCTGTGTGGTGGGTGCTTCAGTGGAGCTGTGTGGTGGGTGCTTCGGTGGAGCTGTGTCGGTGGAGCTGTGTGGTGGGTGCATCGGTGGAGCTGGGTGGTGGGTGCATCGGTGGAGCTGTGTGGTGGATGCCTTGGTGGAGCTGTGTGGTGAGTGCATCGGTGGAGCTGTGTGGTGGGTGCATTGGTGGAGCTGTGTCCGCGGAGCTGTGTGGTGGGTGCATCGGTGGAACTGGGTGGTGGGTGCATCGGTGGAGCTGTGTGGTGGGTGCATCGGTGGAGCTGGGTGGTGGGTGCTTCGGTGGAGCTGGGTGGTGGGTGCTTCGGTGGAGCTGGGTGGTGGGTGCTTCGGTGGAGCTGTGTGGTGGGTGCCTCGGCGGAGCTGTGTGGTGGGTGCATCAGTGGAGCTGTGTGGTGGGTGCATCGGTGGAGCTGTGTAGGTGGAGCTGTGTGGTGGGTGCATCGGTGGAGCTGTGTGGTGGGTGCATCGGTGGAGCTGTGTGGTGGGTGCCTCGGCAGAGCTGTGTGGTGGGTGCCTCGGCAGAGCTGTGTGGTGGGTGCCTCGGCAGAGCTGTGTGGTGGGTGCCTCGGCGGAGCTGTGTGGTGGGTGCCTCGGCGGAGCTGTGTGGTGGGTGCCTCTGTGGAGCTGTGTGGTGGGTGCTTCGGTGGAGCTGTGTGGTGGGTGCTTCGGTGGAGCTGTGTGGTGGGTGCTTCGGTGGAGCTGTGTGGGTGCTTCGGTGGAGCTGTGTCGGTGGAGCTGTGTGGTGGGTGCTTCGGTGGAGCTGTGTGGTGGGTGCTTCGGTGGAGCTGTGTGGTGGGTGCTTCGGTGGAGCTGTGTCGGTGGAGCTGTGTGGTGGGTGCATCGGTGGAGCTGGGTGGTGGGTGCATCGGTGGAGCTGTGTGGTGGGTGCATCGGTGGAGCTGTGTGGTGGGTGCATCGGTGGAGCTGTGTGGTGGGTGCATCGGTAGAGCTGTGTGGTGGGTGCATCGGTGGAGCTGGGTGGTGGGTGCTTCGGTGGAGCTGTGTGGTGGGTGCATCGGTGGAGCTGTGTGGTGGGTGCATCGGTGGAGCTGTGTAGTGGGTGCATCGGTGGAGCTCTGTGGTGGGTGCATCGGTGGAGCTCTGTGGTGGGTGCATCGGTGGAGCTGTGTAGGCGGAGCTGTGTGGTGGGTGCATCAGTGGAGCTTAGTGGATGCATTGATGGAGCTGTGTGGTGGGTGCATTGGTGGAGCTTAGTTGGACCATCGGTGGAGCTGTGTGGTGGGTGTATCGGTGGAGCTGTGTGGTGGGTGCCTCGGCGGAGCTGTGTGGTGGGTGCCTCGGCGGAGCTGGGTGGTGGGTGCATCTGTGGAGCTGTGTGGTGGGTGCTTCAGTGGAGCTGTGTGGTGGGTGCTTCGGTGGAGCTGTGTCGGTGGAGCTGTGTGGTGGGTGCATCGGTGGAGCTGGGTGGTGGGTGCATCGGTGGAGCTGTGTGGTGGATGCCTTGGTGGAGCTGTGTGGTGAGTGCATCGGTGGAGCTGTGTGGTGGGTGCATTGGTGGAGCTGTGTCCGCGGAGCTGTGTGGTGGGTGCATCGGTGGAACTGGGTGGTGGGTGCATCGTTGTAGCTGTGTCGGTGGAGCTGTGTGGTGGCTGCCTCGGTGGAGCTGTGTGGTGGGTGCAAAAGTTGAGCTGTGTGGTAGGTGCATCAGTGGAGCTGGGTGGTGGGTGCATCGGTGGAGCTGTGTAGGTGCAGCTGTGTGGTGGGTGCATCAGTGGAGCTGTGTGGTGGGTGCATCAGTGGAGCTGTGTGGTGGGTGCATCAGTGGAGCTGTGTGGTGGGTGCATCGGTGGAGCTGTGTGGTGGGTGCATCGGTGGAGCTGTGTGGTGGGTGCATCGGTGGAGCTGTGTGGTGGGTGCATCGGTGGAGCTGTGTGGTGGGTGCATCGGTGGAGCTGTGTAGGTGGAGCTGGGTGGTGGGTGCATCGGTGGAGCTGTGTGGTGGATGCCTTGGTGGAGCTGTGTGGTGAGTGCATCGGCGGAGCTGTGTGGTGGGTGCATTGGTGGAGCTGTGTCGGTGGAGCTGTGTGGTGGGTGCATCGGTGGAACTGGGAGGTGGGTGCATCGTTGTAGCTGTGTCGGTGGAGCTGTGTGGTGGCTGCCTCGGTGGAGCTGTGTGGTGGGAGCATCAGTGGAGCTGTGTGGTGGGTGCAAAAGTTGAGCTGTGTGGTGGGTGCATCAGTGGAGCTGTGTGGTGGGTGCATCGGTGGAGCTGTGTGGTGGGTGCATCGGTGGAGCTGTGTGGTGGGTGCATCGGTGGAGCTGTGTGGTGGGTGCATCGGTGGAGCTGTGTGGTGGGTGCATCGGTGGAGCTGTGTGGTGGGTGCATCGGTGGAGCTGTGTAGGTGGAGCTGGGTGGTGGGTGCATCGGTGGAGCTGTGTGGTGGATGCCTTGGTGGAGCTGTGTGGTGAGTGCATCGGCGGAGCTGTGTGGTGGGTGCATTGGTGGAGCTGTGTCGGTGGAGCTGTGTGGTGGGTGCATCGGTGGAACTGGGAGGTGGGTGCATCGTTGTAGCTGTGTCGGTGGAGCTGTGTGGTGGCTGCCTCGGTGGAGCTGTGTGGTGGGAGCATCAGTGGAGCTGTGTGGTGGGTGCATCGGTGGAGCTGTGTGGTGGGTGCATCGGTGGAGCTGTGTGGTGGGTGCATCGGTGGAGCTGTGTGGTGGGTGCATCGGTGGAGCTGTGTGGTGGGTGCATCGGTGGAGCTGTGTAGGTGGAGCTGTGTGGTGGGTGCATCAGTGGAGCTGTGTGGTGGGTGCATCAGTGGAGCTGTGTGGTGGGTGCATCAGTGGAGCTGTGTGGTGGGTGCACCGGTGGAGCTGTGTAGGTGGAGCTGTGTGGTGGGTGCATCAGTGGAGCTGGGTGGTGGGTGCATCTGTGGAGCTGTGTAGGTGGAGCTGTGTGGTGGGTGCATCGGTGGAGCTGTGTGGTGGGTGCATCGGTGGAGCTGTGTGGTGGGTGCATCGGTGGAGCTGTGTGGTGGGTGCATCGGTGGAGCTGTGTGGTGGGTGCATCGGTGGAGCTGTGTGGTGGGTGCATCGGTGGAGCTGGGTGGTGGGTGCATCGGTGGAGCTGGGTGGTGGGTGCATCGGTGGAGCTGGGTGGTGGGTGCATCGGTGGAGCTGGGTGGTGGGTGCATCGGTGGAGCTGTGTGGTGGGTGCATCAGTGGAGCTGTGTGGTGGGTGCATCGGTAGAGCTGTGTAGGTGGAGCTATGTAGTGGGTGCATCGGTGGAGCTGTGTGGTGGGTGCATCGGTGGAGCTGTGTGGTGGGTGCATCGGTGGAGCTGTGTGGTGGGTGCATCGGTGGAGCTGGGTGGTGGGTGCTTCGGTGGAGCTGGGTGGTGGGTGCTTCGGTGGAGCTGGGTGGTGGGTGCTTCGGTGGAGCTGGGTGGTGGGTGCTTCGGTGGAGCTGTGTGGTGGGTGCCTCGGCGGAGCTGTGTGGTGGGTGCATCAGTGGAGCTGTGTGGTGGGTGCATCGGTGGAGCTGTGTAGGTGGAGCTGTGTGGTGGGTGCATCGGTGGAGCTGTGTGGTGGGTGCATCGGTGGAGCTGTGTGGTGGGTGCCT
This sequence comes from Lissotriton vulgaris, assembly GCF_964263255.1. NCBI lineage: Eukaryota > Metazoa > Chordata > Amphibia > Caudata > Salamandridae > Lissotriton > Lissotriton vulgaris. The sequence goes on along the minus strand of NC_141695.1, from coordinate 339,866,980 downwards.
CGGCAGAGCTGTGTGGTGGGTGCCTCGGCAGAGCTGTGTGGTGGGTGCCTCGGCAGAGCTGTGTGGTGGGTGCCTCGGCGGAGCTGTGTGGTGGGTGCCTCGGCGGAGCTGTGTGGTGGGTGCCTCTGTGGAGCTGTGTGGTGGGTGCTTCGGTGGAGCTGTGTGGTGGGTGCTTCGGTGGAGCTGTGTGGTGGGTGCTTCGGTGGAGCTGTGTGGGTGCTTCGGTGGAGCTGTGTCGGTGGAGCTGTGTGGTGGGTGCTTCGGTGGAGCTGTGTGGTGGGTGCTTCGGTGGAGCTGTGTGGTGGGTGCTTCGGTGGAGCTGTGTCGGTGGAGCTGTGTGGTGGGTGCATCGGTGGAGCTGGGTGGTGGGTGCATCGGTGGAGCTGTGTGGTGGGTGCATCGGTGGAGCTGTGTGGTGGGTGCATCGGTGGAGCTGTGTGGTGGGTGCATCGGTAGAGCTGTGTGGTGGGTGCATCGGTGGAGCTGGGTGGTGGGTGCTTCGGTGGAGCTGTGTGGTGGGTGCATCGGTGGAGCTGTGTGGTGGGTGCATCGGTGGAGCTGTGTAGTGGGTGCATCGGTGGAGCTCTGTGGTGGGTGCATCGGTGGAGCTCTGTGGTGGGTGCATCGGTGGAGCTGTGTAGGCGGAGCTGTGTGGTGGGTGCATCAGTGGAGCTTAGTGGATGCATTGATGGAGCTGTGTGGTGGGTGCATTGGTGGAGCTTAGTTGGACCATCGGTGGAGCTGTGTGGTGGGTGTATCGGTGGAGCTGTGTGGTGGGTGCCTCGGCGGAGCTGTGTGGTGGGTGCCTCGGCGGAGCTGGGTGGTGGGTGCATCTGTGGAGCTGTGTGGTGGGTGCTTCGGTGGAGCTGTGTGGTGGGTGCTTCGGTGGAGCTGTGTCGGTGGAGCTGTGTGGTGGGTGCATCGGTGGAGCTGGGTGGTGGGTGCATCGGTGGAGCTGTGTGGTGGATGCCTTGGTGGAGCTGTGTGGTGAGTGCATCGGTGGAGCTGTGTGGTGGGTGCATTGGTGGAGCTGTGTCCGCGGAGCTGTGTGGTGGGTGCATCGGTGGAACTGGGTGGTGGGTGCATCGTTGTAGCTGTGTCGGTGGAGCTGTGTGGTGGCTGCCTCGGTGGAGCTGTGTGGTGGGTGCAAAAGTTGAGCTGTGTGGTGGGTGCATCAGTGGAGCTGTGTGGTGGGTGCATCAGTGGAGCTGTGTGGTGGGTGCATCGGTGGAGCTGTGTGGTGGGTGCATCGGTGGAGCTGTGTGGTGGGTGCATCGGTGGAGCTGTGTGGTGGGTGCATCGGTGGAGCTGTGTGGTGGGTGCATCGGTGGAGCTGTGTGGTGGGTGCATCGGTGGAGCTGTGTAGGTGGAGCTGGGTGGTGGGTGCATCGGTGGAGCTGTGTGGTGGATGCCTTGGTGGAGCTGTGTGGTGAGTGCATCGGCGGAGCTGTGTGGTGGGTGCATTGGTGGAGCTGTGTCGGTGGAGCTGTGTGGTGGGTGCATCGGTGGAACTGGGAGGTGGGTGCATCGTTGTAGCTGTGTCGGTGGAGCTGTGTGGTGGCTGCCTCGGTGGAGCTGTGTGGTGGGTGCAAAAGTTGAGCTGTGTGGTGGGTGCATCAGTGGAGCTGTGTGGTGGGTGCATCAGTGGAGCTGTGTGGTGGGTGCATCGGTGGAGCTGTGTGGTGGGTGCATCGGTGGAGCTGTGTGGTGGGTGCATCGGTGGAGCTGTGTGGTGGCTGCATCAGTGGAGCTGTGTGGTGGCTGCATCAGTGGAGCTGTGTGGTGGGTGCATCAGTGGAGCTGTGTGGTGGGTGCATCAGTGGAGCTGTGTGGTGGGTGCATCAGTGGAGCTGTGTGGTGGGTGCATCAGTGGAGCTGTGTGGTGGGTGCATCAGTGGAGCTGTGTGGTGGGTGCATCAGTGGAGCTGTGTGGTGGGTGCATCAGTGGAGCTGTGTGGTGGGTGCATCAGTGGAGCTGTGTGGTGGGTGCATCGGTGGAGCTGTGTGGTGGGTGCATCGGTGGAGCTGTGTGGTGGGTGCATCGGTGGAGCTGTGTGGTGGGTGCATCGGTGGAGCTGTGTGGTGGGTGCATCGGTGGAGCTGTGTGGTGGGTGCATCGGTGGAGCTGTATCGGTGGAGCTGTGTGGTGGGTGCCTCGGCGGAGCTGTGTGGTGGGTGCCTCGGTGGAGCTGGGGGGTGGGTGCCTCGGTGGAGCTGGGGGGTGGGTGCCTCGGTGGAGCTGTGTGGTGGGTGCTTCGGTGGAGCTGTGTGGTGGGTGCTTCGGTGGAGCTGTGTGGTGGGTGCTTCGGTGGAGCTGTGTGGTGGGTGCTTCGGCGGAGCTGTGTGGTGGGTGCCTCGGCGGAGCTGTGTGGTGGGTGCCTCGGTGGAGCTGTGTGGTGGGTGCCTCGGTGGAGCTGGGTGGTGGGTGCTTCGGTGGAGCTGTGTGGTGGGTGCTTCGGTGGAGCTGTGTCGGTGGAGCTGTGTGGTGGGTGCATCGGTGGAGCTGGGTGGTGGGTGCATCGGTGGAGCTGTGTGGTGGGTGCATTGGTGGAGCTGTGTCGGTGGAGCTGTGTGGTGGGTGAATTGGTGGAGCTGTGTCGGTGGAGCTGTGTGGTGGGTGAATTGGTGGAGCTGTGTGGTGGGTGCATCGGTGGAACTGGGTGGAACTGGGTGGTGGGTGCATCGTTGTAGCTGTGTCGGTGGAGCTGTGTGGTGGCTGCCTCGGTGGAGCTGTGTGGTGGGTGCATCGGTGGAGCTGTGTGGTGGGTGCATCGGTGGAGCTGTGTAGACGGAGCTGTGTGGTGGGTGCATCAGTGGAGCTTAGTGGATGCATTGATGGAGCTGTGTGGTGGGTGCATTGGTGGAGCTTAGTTGGACCATCGGTGGAGCTGTGTGGTGGGTGTATCGGTGGAGCTGTGTGGTGGGTGCCTCGGCGGAGCTGTGTGGTGGGTGCCTCGGCGGAGCTGTGTGGTGGGTGCCTCGGCGGAGCTGTGTGGTGGGTGCCTCGGTGGAGCTGGGTGGTGGGTGCATCTGTGGAGCTGTGTGGTGGGTGCTTCGGTGGAGCTGTGTGGTGGGTGCTTCGGTGGAGCTGTGTGGTGGGTGCTTCGGTGGAGCTGTGTCGGTGGAGCTGTGTGGTGGGTGCATCGGTGGAGCTGGGTGGTGGGTGCATCAGTGGAGCTGTGTGGTGGGTGCATCGGTGGAGCTGTGTGGTGGGTGCCTTGGTGGAGCTGTGTGGTGAGTGCATCGGTGGAGCTGTGTGGTGGGTGCATTGGTGGAGCTGTGTCGGTGGAGCTGTGTGGTGGGTGCATCGGTGGAGCTGGGTGGTGGGTGCATCGGTGGAGCTGTGTGGTGGGTGCCTTGGTGGAGCTGTGTGGTGGGTGCCTTGGTGGAGCTGTGTGGTGGGTGCATCAGTGGAGCTGTGTGGTGGGTGCATCGGTGGAGCTGTGTGGTGGGTGCATCGGTGGAGCTGTGTGGTGGGTGCATCGGTGGAGCTGTGTGGTGGGTGCATCGGTGGAGCTGTGTGGTGGGTGCATCGGTGGAGCTGTGTGGTGGGTGCATCGGTGGAGCTGTGTAGGTGGAGCTGTGTGGTGGGTGCATCGGTGGAGCTGTGTGGTGGGTGCATCGGTGGAGCTGTGTCGGTGGAGCTGTGTGGTGGGTGCATCAGTGGAGCTGGGTGGTGGGTGCATCGTTGGAACTGTGTCGGTGGAGGTGGGTGTATCGGTGGAGGGTGCATCGGTGGAGCTGTGTAGGTGGAGCTGTGTGGTCGGTGCATCAGTGGAGCTTAGTGGGTGCATTGATGGAGCTGTTTGGTGGGTGCATTTGGTGGAGCTTAGTTGGAGCATCGGTGGAGCTGTGTGGTGGGTGCCTTGGTGGAGCTGTGTGGTGGGTGCATCGGTGGAGCTGTGTGGTGGGTGCATCGGTGGAGCTGTGTGATGGGTGCATCGGTGGAGCTGTGTGATGGGTGCATCGGTGGAGCTGTGTCGGTGGAGCTGTGTGGTGGGTGCATCGGTGGAGCTGTGTGGTGGGTGCATCGGTGGAGCTGTGTGGTGGGTGCATCGGTGGAGCTGTGTAGGTGGAGCTGTGTGGTGGGTGCATCAGTGGAGCTTAGTGGGTGCATTGATGGAGCTGCGTGGTGGAGCATCGGTGGAGCTGTGTGGTGGGTGTATCGGTGGAGCTGTGTGGTGGGTGCCTCGGTGGAGCTGTGTGGTGGGTGCCTCGGCGGAGCTGGGTGGTGGGTGCCTCGGCGGAGCTGGGTGGTGGGTGCCTCGGCGGAGCTGGGTGGTGGGTGCATCTGTGGTGGTGGGTGCATCTGTGGAGCTGTGTGGTGCGTTTTAAGGCCTACTACAGTATGGATGGCGTGTGATTCCTACACCTTGTAATAATACGCATTTTTTATGTAACAACTCCTGTATACTGATTTACACACATATCATTCACTTTCTTTGTATAATGTGTGCGTGATCGAAAGTGTCCTGACACCATACACTGGTAGAAGTAGCGGTAAAAAAACAAATGAAAAGCATGAGATTACAGAGATGAGGGGCACTGTTGAAGGATAGAAGTGAGTTAATCCGTGGACAAGGAGGTCATAGGCGGTGCCAGCACTAAAGCCATTCTGCGTGTCAAGCAGTTTTCGCAGTAATACCGAGTGCAAAGGCTATTTCAACTTGATTTTTCAGAGTGAATGATTTTGTTATGGCAATTGATCGAAGCACCATTCCTCAAACGTGCAGTGACATGGACAGCAGCAGCTTGTTCATTTTTTAAGCACATCTCAAATATTCCATACTTGGCCATTCTGTGAAGTCAAATTAAAGGTTTCAAGTGAGGACGGAGCGCTGAATTGGTGTTAAAACTGGCGAGAAGAACATTGTTTGCAGGCAGGTTAGCCATAAGAGAATTACTTATGCCTCAGAATGCATACATAAGGTGATCTGAACTGATGAAAGTTGTAGAGTAAACATTTTTATGGCAGGGCGGTATTACAAAGAGGGAGCACACCATTTCAGAGAAGCACAGGTCACACGGCGGTACGAGAGTGGAAGTACATTTAAAAGGATGAACTTAAAGGAGACCACATAATTTAGAGGCAGGAAAAAAATACAGTGGAACAAGTTTCAAGAACTACAATCGTAGCAGGCAATGATTCGAAGGAGCACGGTTCGAAGAGCATACAGTGAAAAGGGGCAAAATGCTAGGACTGTAAAAGGAAAAAAAACACAATTGAGAGCACAAATTCAGGTGTGGTGCTTATCCAGAAGTAATGCCAAAGCAGCGGACGATAATAGTAATTAAGGGACGATGAGGAAATTCAGAAGTGCATCTGTCACATGACAACAGACTGAGCCCAGCAGTGGAACTGAAATCTGTACAAAACTGGACAGCAAGGGCAAAGTAGTAGTAATTCTGAGGTGCAGAGACTTGGAGTAAAGGATGAGCACAGATCAGGCGTGGAGTACAGCCAGTGCGACGGTAAGGAATGTGAATAGTAATTCATGAACATAGGTGAGTTCTGCAGTACATAATCAAGTGGACAATTCAACAAAGGGCTGTTAAGAAGCAGCAATTCACAAAGTGAATTAGGTTTCAAGTTCCAGGTCAGATGTGCCATCCTCTTTATTCATTGCATTAACTAGTGTGCTACAATTCATTTTCATGTAAACATGCTGGCTGGTACAAAGCCATGTATGGAGAACAAATAGAGGAATCTACACTACAGCACAGAAAACAAAAAATATCTGCTGCTAAACTGAACAGCAATTCTAACGGTTAAACGATGCTCTCTACCTGTTCACCCAATGCAATTTAAGGCTGTGAATAAATACAATTGTAAAATGTAAAAATCTTAAATATTAATTTAATGTTAATCATCTTTTATCTCCAAGTTAAATAATGTTGCCTGATGCGTATCCGGACTAGGGCTTGGTACGCCCGCCGCCATCGAAGGGTTTTGGTATACAGACTTAGCTGGGCTACGTGCATGTTGAGCACAAGAGACTAGGAATGAAAGCAATACTGAGCAGTAGAACAAAATGCAAGGGCAAGAAGCAGCAGGAGAAACCATAACTGGGGTAGCCAACGTAAGAAAAAACGAGAGGGTGAAAGATGGGACGACAGGTTTAGAGGCAGCGACTACAGCAGAGCATCAAAGGGCTGGGCGAGAAGGGAGGGGGGGAATGCGAGGAGATAAGGACCCAGAAGGGGGAGGAGGGAAATGCGAGCAAGTTAAACAAGTTATAAAAGGAGACTAAACTGAAAGTACGGCCGGCAGGCCGTGAATAATTAGGGGGTGACAAATGCGCTGGGAGGGCTGCCTTTGATGTGGTAATGCGAGGCAGGCAGGCAGGCCGCTGGTGGCATTGTGCACGCGCTTCATGCACTGCAAGGAATCGCCAGTGGTGGTTAAACACTGGATAGGCCCCTATAGAGCTTGCCAGCTGTGCGCAATACTGAGCAGTAGAACAAAATGCAAGGGCAAGAAGCAGCAGGAGAAACCATAACTGGGGTAGCCAACGTAAGAAAAGACGAGAGGGTGAAAGATGGGACGACAGGTTTAGAGGCAGCGACTACAGCAGAGCATCAAAGGGCTGGGCGAGAAGGGAGGGGGGGAATGCGAGGAGATAAGGACCCAGAAGGGGGAGGAGGGAAATGCGAGCAAGTTAAACAAGTTATAAAAGGAGACTAAACTGAAAGTACGGCCGGCAGGCCGTGAATAATTAGGGGGTGACAAATGCGCTGGGAGGGCTGCCTTTGATGTGGTAATGCGAGGCAGGCAGGCAGGCGGCTGGTGGCATTGTGCACGCGCTTCATGCACTGCAAGGAATCGCCAGTGGTGGTTAAACACTGGATAGGCCCCTATAGAGCTTGCCAGCTGTGCGCATGCGCACAGCAGGCGAGCCCTAAAAACGAGTGAAGGAGCAGAGGGAGAGAAAGGGAAAATGGGCAGAAATAAGGCACAAAAGAGCAGAGGTGCAGAAAGGTGAAAGATAGAAAGGGGAAAAAAACGAGTGAAAACGAGTGAAGGAGCAGAGGGAGAGAAAGGGAGAATGGGCAGAAATAAGGCGCAAAAGAGCAGAGGTGCAGAAAGGTGAAAGATAGAAAGGGGAGAAAAACGAGTGAAGGAGCAGAAAGAAAGAAAGAAAGGAGACAGAGGTCCACTGGACCACCAGGGATGAGGCGCAGGGAAACCTGCGGGTGGAGGAGGGCCTCGATCACCAACACTGAAGAGTGCAGGGGCACCTCACTTAATGGTGGAGCTGCGAGGGTGGGAGAGCAATTTCACTGACAATGAGTCAGTGGTCTTGCTCGCCTGTCCCCGCAGTGGCCGCCATTAAGTAGGGGTCGGGGAGGGCTGGACAGCTGGGAGGCGGGGAGGGGAGCTGGTTTGGGCCGGTCGTGCTGGGGGGGGGGGGGGGACCGCAGCGGCGGGGAAAGGTAAAGGGAGGAAAGAAGGGATAAAGAAAAAAGGGAAAATAAGCAGAAATAAGGCACAAAAGAGCAGAGATGCAGGAAAGAGCAGAAAGGTGAAAGATAGAAAGGGTAAAAAAAAACAAGTGAAAACGAGTGAAGGAGCAGAGGGAGAGAAAGGGAGAATGGGCAGAAATAAGGCACAAAAGAGCAGAAGGTGCAGAAAGGTGAAAGATAGAAAGGGGAAAAAGCGTGTGAAAATGAGTGAAGGAGCAGAGGGAGAGAAAGGGAGAATGGGCAGAAATAAGGCGCAAAAGAGCAGAGGTGCAGAAAGGTGAAAGATAGAAAGGGGAGAAAAACGAGTGAAGGAGCAGAAAGAAAGGAGACAGAGGTCCACTGGACCACCAGGGATGAGGCGCAGGGAAACCTGCGGGTGGAGGAGGGCCTCGATCACCAACACTGAAGAGTGCAGGGGCAGGGGCACCTCACTTAATGGTGGAGCTGCGAGGGTGGGAGAGCAATTTCACTGACAATGAGTCAGTGGTCTTGCTCGCCTGTCCCCGCAGTGGCCGCCATTAAGTAGGGGTCGGGGAGGGCTGGACAGCTGGGAGGCGGGGAGGGGAGCTGGATTGGGCCGGTCGTGCTGGGGGGGGGGGGGGCCGCAGCGGCGGGGAAAGGTAAAGGGAGGAAAGAAGGGATAAAGAAAAAAGGGAAAATAAGCAGAAATAAGGCACAAAAGAGCAGAGATGCAGAAAAGAGCAGAAAGGTGAAAGATAGAAAGGGTAAAAAAACGAGTGAAGGAGCAGAGGGCGAGAAAGGGAAAATGGGCAGAAATAAGGCACAAAAGAGCAGAGGTGCAGAAAGGTGAAAGATAGAAAGGGGAGAAAAACGAGTGAAAGAGCAGAAAGAAAGGAGACAGAGGTCCACTGGACCACCAGGGATGAGGCGCAGGGAAACCTGCGGGTGGAGGAGGGCCTCGATCACCAACACTGAAGAGTGCAGGGGCAGGGGCACCTCACTTAATGGTGGAGCTGCGAGGGTGGGAGAGCAATTTCACTGACAATGAGTCAGTGGTCTTGTGATACTACTACAACAAGTCAGGACCATTGTCTTTGTCAATGTTTGTTAGTTGCATAAGATAAATAAGCAGCAACTATGACTTGTATATAATAGTATTGAAAAAGCTTCCACTTGGTGACACCACGACAATGTTTCTGCACGTGAATTTAAAAAAGATAAGGGAAATCCAGAGAGATAAGGACTCTCTTCAGAAGATTTCCCTTTTTCTTACCCGGCAAGACATAATTTCGTAACTTCTCCTCGAGTGAGAAGCGAGCGGTGTCAGCACATGCACATGATGTGCCTGCGGTCACTACAGTCCGGAAAAAAAAACCGGACCGCCTGTGCCAGCCAGGGCACAAAACAGAGCCCGATAGAGACCCGTTTCGAGGCCCTCTTAAAAAAACACTGCCGGTGCTCAGCACCGGTGAGACCCAGACCACTTAAAGCCCTGCCCCCAGTGTAGAGATACCCGCTGAAGGTCGGTGCCATTCTGGCAATCTGAGACAGGTGACAGCACCTACCGGCCGCACAAGCGACAGTCGTAGGGCTACAAATGCACTGCCTAACAGCTTGCACTTACTATGGAGAAGGACAGACAGCGCCTGTACTCACCATGGACCAGGGCACAAGTCGCGGGTACATGCAGGAACACAGCGTCCACCCACTCTTTTCATAGGGTGGACGCCATCCCCCCTGACAAGAAGTTGGGCCCCACAGAAATATGCTGATCTTGTTCCGGTGTAATTTTCAGACACCGGGACACATTCAGCAGCGCCTGGATATTGTCTGCTTTTCATTCCCAGCAGCAATGTGCAGGCAGCGAGGGAGCTTTTTTTTTCACCTCCAGCTGGGCTGAAGTTGAGGGACCATCAGGCCTCCTTTTGTTTGAATATCCTGACTGGAGGCGGCCTGGAACCTCACACTTAAATGTAAATGCCATAGGGGCACACAGCTTGTTATCTCTTCATGAGTCCTTAAGAGAGGCAGCTTTTGCCTTTGTTCAGTCCCTGTATATAATAGATACATGCACTGTAAGAATGGCAGGTGTGTTGGACTGTCCCAGTATTTACACAAATAACAATTTTAATAAAACTATTGTATTTCTTTTATAGCGCTATGCAACTCAATGCAGGGTGTCAAAGCCCTTTACGTAATATATACATTGACATTAAATCATGTACATGTGTAAATCAATGTACACAATGATTTACATGAGACAGGGAGGGCTACAAGGTGTACGAGTCACATGTCCCTCATACCTCACTGTGGTCTTTTAGAAGGATTACAATGTATGAACTGCAGGTAACAAAAGGATCCTAGTGTTAAAAGCAGTAACCCACTTTACTATCTACATAAAATGAAAATCTGTCATCTGGGTGTAAATTGATGTTCTTTGGAGGAGACACATTTACCTTCTCTACTACTTTGATTCAAATGTGGGACTTTACAAAACACAGATTTTTCCAGCAAGTGCATTAACCACCAGAGTAATCTCACCATTATTACTAATCCCTGAGATTTTCTGGGCACCTTCGCATCAGATGCCTTATCCCAATCAAATATTTTAAAATGTAGACTTTGTAACCCATTAAGATTAACAAATCTACTACCATGCTTCTCCTTGTTGCCAATTTGTTTGTGGCAGGACTTTAAAAAATGTATGTATTGGTTGAGGCCCAGATTTTGTGTCTGGATTGCGCCACCTTTTTTTGATACAAACCCAACTCCATATCTCATTTGTTAGGTTTCATAATGCGCTTAAATGTACTCATGATATACCTGCTAAACATATGTGTGGGGTCTTAATATCTGACGTCACTTCTTGTGATGTCACTTCCAGTGAGGTTACTTCCTGTGATGTCACATGTAGTGAGATCATGCGCTTTGATGGCACGCATCATTATTTCACTTGCATTTTGCCTAACCTTGTTAGTCCCCCCCACTTCAGTTTGTTAGGACTTGTGCCCAGCCATGGACAGGTAGAAATAGAAGGTGTATAGCTAGACGTTGAGAGTGCAGGAATGACATAACTTGCACTCACTACGGAGAGGAAGGACAGAGCTTGCAGCCATAATGATTAATAAGGACAGACAGTATGTACTACTCACTACGGGGAGTAGAGACGGACAGACGGCGCCTGTACTCACCATGGACAGGTAGACGTAGGAGGCGTACAGCTCGGTGTTGATCATGCGGTTGATGGCCGTCTCGCACTCCCGGCTGTAGTTCTGGCGCACCTGGGACTCCATGGCGTTGCTGATGGTGTGTTTGTTGGCGATAGATGTAGGTAAATGATGGATAACGTTTTCTGGAGAGCGCTGGACTCGGAGCCACGTTCCGTTCAAACACTGTTGAAGCAAGAACACAACTCAGAGCTGGGTTTGAAGCGAGGTCGGGCAGAGCCTGTATTTATACCCGGAGGGGCGTTGAGAGAAGGGGACTGACAGCGCTACCCACCAATAAGAAGAGGTGCTCGTTCATCTGCGCGTCATGCCTCTCATGGTGACTCAGCACTTTTCTTGCACATCATCCTAGTGTTTTGGAAACCCCTAACACCTGATGCTCCCTTCTCATCCCGGCTCATATCTCGGGAGTGGCTTGACTCGTGTTTCTTCTCTTCAGTAATCTGGCTCAATCTTGCCGGTACAGGAGCAAGCGCAGCAGAACTGGAGCCAGCTGTTTGCAAAAACACGCGATGAAAATTGTCACCATCACTGTGACAGTCCAGTCCTATTGCATGCCTAATGGGGAAGAAGAACTTATATGGTGGTTCTTCTGTCGGATGAACGTTCAGATCGGTCCCAGGAGACTTGTAAGTGCAGAGTGGAAAACAGATCTCTGCAGGTGCAAACGAAATCGGTGAGGATTTGGGTGCGGTATCATAAGGGTTGCTACTTCCCAGCTCAGCCAGCTGGAGGTGAATTACCCCAAATGAGCCCCCCATCTGTTCGTAGCGCAAGACCAATGCTAGGTGGGGTTGGGGCGATGGGACGTTCCCTCTCCATCTCATTATGCGGCACCAAAGCAAATATAACTGCTCTTTTATTAATTTTTTATGCAGTCGGTCAAAAGTACCGAAGCATGCTATGGAGACCGGCCCCCGGGTTTGTCTGCTTTTGTCAGGGGTTACCAATACCTTGAGGACCAGAGCCATCAAAGTGTGGGCTAAATACACATAACACACACTTTCCTCTCCTAAAAGTAATGACAGGAAATCTGAGATATATTTATGGAGTTTACTTGATGTACTTCCCCGAGCGGCCCCTCTCGTCGAGGCCTCCCATCCAATTGTCCTGGTTCAAATGATAGCATTCTGACAGCATCTCAAGTGTTGTAACAAGGAACCTAATATGCTGAACGCTCCTTACAACAGACTCCACTTCCGGCCACCCCAGCAGCTAAAGATATGTAGGATTGTGCCCAGGGCACAAGTCCCATAAAAAGAAGTGGGGGGACTGACCAAGTAAGACAGTATGCAAATGACATCATGACCTCACGACATAGCGCTATAAAGGAATATAAAATAGTGCTATTTAATTTTTTTGTGTAAATACTGGGCCAGACCAACCCATCTGACAGTCTTACAGTGTCTGTATTTATATACAGGGACAGAACAAAGGCAAAAGCATGCCTCTCTTAAGTACCTGTGAAGAGAAAGCAAGCTGTGTGCCTTTGTTTGACTCTGTGGCATTTACATTTAAGTGTGAGGTTCCATGCAGCCCCCAGCCAGCATATACAAACAAAAGGAGGCCGGATGGCCCCTTAACTTCGGCCCAGCTGGAGGTGAAAAAAGGCTCCCTCACTGCCTGCACGTTGCTGCTGGGAATGGAAAGCAGACAACTTACAGGCGCTGCGGAACGTGTCCCGGTGTCTAACACTGGGACAAATTCAACATATTTCTGTGAGGCCTAACTTCTTGGCAAGGGTTGCAACGTCCACCCTATGAAAATAGTGAGTGGACGCCGTTTACCTGCGTGTACCCCCGACTTGTGCCCCGATTGTGTCCTTTCTCTTTACACTTTAACACAGTAGCGCAGGAGAAATATCGGTATATATAACTTCATCATCCTAAACTCAAGGGACGGCTCCACTTTTCATCCTTCCTACTGTTATAAAATGAAAACTCTTGAGAATGGTAATTGAACTACCTATAATTGAAAGTTCCATAAAAAAGAGAAATATCTACACAATGTTAATGCCAAGGGTTCTATTTACTAAGATTCTGCGCTTGCATTGCGCAAGACAGCACGAAACATAGGGCCCGATTTATCATACCTTATAAAAGCCTGCAAGCGTAGTGCTACATTGCATTGTGCAAGTAGCCACGCAAACTTTAGAAAACGGACCCCAAACATTTTATTACCACTATTACCATATTAAATCTTTTTGAAGCTGACCTACTTTTAGATTAGGAATGTTGCTACAAGGGCTGCCCATAAACCCATAAGACCTGCGAATGAATGTTTAAACAGTGGCACATATAGGTATCATTCAAATGTAAATAAGGAATGAAAGTGCTAAGGTAAGACACGGCAGACGGTCTGGGTTTCCCAGAGCTCTGCCGAGATGCCGCCATTGGGAGTTGGGGTTCCACAGGGATCTGTGTTGGGCCCCACGTTGTTTAACATCTTTATGTCCCCTTTGGCGGCCTTGGTGGAAGCATATGGGGCCCAGATCGTCTCTTACGCCGACGACACGCAACTCTTCTTCACATGTGGGAAAGACCAGGAGTTTGATGGAGGGAGAATTCGGGACTGTCTTACATTGGTCTTTGACTGGTTCCAACGGAACAGTCTAAGGGCCAACTCGAGCAAGTCCGAGGTTCTATTCTTCGGTTGCGGTGTCGATCCGGAGTGGCAGCACTGGTGGCCCTCCGACATGAGCCCTCCTGCACAGTCTTCCTTGGTGGCTAAAAACCTGGGTGTCAAGCTGGACAACCAGCTATCGCTGCGAACACATATTTTGGGTCTGGCTGGCACCTGTTATGGAATTCTGAAAATGCTCCGTAAATTCCTGCCCCTGCTGTCTGAGGAGCACAGGCGTATTACTGTGCAGGCTCTTGTCGGTTCTAGGCTTGACTATGCTAATGCCCTCTTCCTTGGCCTCCCTGATTACCTAGTTCAGCGCCTACAGGTGGTACAGAACTCTGCCGCCCGGGCTATCTTTGGCCTGCGTAGACGAGCCCGAGCTTCCGGGCTGCTACAGGCGCTACATTGGCTGCCTGTCCGGATCCAGTTTAAATCCCTGACTCTGATGCACAAAGCCCTGTTTGGATCAGGGGCTGGATACCTGCGGCGGAGACTAGCCTTCTATCGACCAGTCCGCTCCTTGCACTCGGAATCCCTTTACAAAGCGGTGGTCCCTCGGGTGAGGAAGGCCCGCACGGGAGGGCGCTCTTTTAGCTGCAAAGCCCCACAGCTGTGGAACTCGCTTCCTATTTCGCTGCGCAGCACTGCCAATTTGTTCCAGTTCAGGAAGAGCCTGAAGACCTGGCTTTCTAATCTTTAGGTTGTTCTTATTGTTTCAGTTTCAGTTCTCTTTTTCATTTTTTTTGCTGTGTTGTGTCATTTTTATTCTGAGATGCAGGTGGAAAGCGCCGGGACACTCTTTTCGAGTAGCCGTGCGCTATACAAGAACGCTGTAACATAACATAACATAACTAATGCGATTCTCCAATAGTCAATTTGTAGATCACCATAATAATTTTCTACAAATTGTTGTCATTCATGTAGATGAATGTAACAAATCATTTCATATCACATAGTTTCAAATCAAACTGTATGCACAGTGACGTCAGTGAACGAAGAACCACAAAATAACCCAATACACAAAGGAAATGAAACGTGTAAGTTTCTTTTAACGAACAAGGTTGAATCTCAAATATAGTCCATTGGTCCTGTCGGGGCTGTCAGGCACATGCATCAATATTGGCTTTTGCAATTGCTTAATTGCGATTTATAAGAAATCGCAATTAAGGAAACGCAAACGCCTATGCATGTAGAAATCGCTTAAAAAATAGCGATTTCTAAACATTGCGAGTCGCAATTAAGGAATACCTCCCCATTTATTCCTATGGGCCTAGAGGCCCTTAGGAACGAATGGGAAGACATTCTCAATTTGGGATTAGAGAATCGCAAATTGAGAATGCAATTTCAAGGGTTTCAGGGTGTCAAAAGGACACCGTTTTGCACCCCTGAAATGGATCTGTGCACATATGTTGTGCACACACATGCCCCAAGTGCATTTTTCAACGTTTTTGCAAATTACCATGAAGGTCAACTTCATGGTAATTTGATACCCCATTAGCAAAATCGCTAATTTTTTAACTATCGTGCATTGCATTTAAGAAATCGCAAAATGCGATTCCTTAAATTCAATCGCAATTTGAGAACTCACAATTAATTATGAATTCTCAAATTGCGATATGTCAACTGATCAATCAGTGAGGTGGATTTTGGTGTGGGCGGTGATGGGGAGGGTGAAATTGACCATAGTGTCCTATTACGGTCCTAATGTGGACGATCTGGTCTGTCTCCTTAAAGTGCAGGCCAAATTGGCTGAAGTCATCATGCCAATAATAATGGGTGGTGATTTCAATGTACTTCTTAATCCCTCCAAAGATAGGTCTAATCTCAGCCGCTCTGTGACAGCCCATCGCCTGCATCGGACAATGATTAATATGATGCATGAGTTTGGATTAGTGGATCTATGGAGCGCAAAGAAGGAGGGTGATCCGGGTTTTACTTTCTTTAGTAAAACATACGGCCACTCTTCCAGATTATACTATATTCTCACAGATAGATCATGTTTGGAGCATTTGGTAGATATCTCTATCTTGTCTGATCATGCCCCAATAATTTTCCTTTATCGTAAAGGGGATTCAACTATTGCTCCTAGATGGACATTAAAAAGGGCAATGTTGGCTAACGAAGAGTTAATAAGAGCAATTAAATCATTAACTGAGGAGTATTTTACTGAGAATTTGGGTTCAACCTCATTTGAGTATGTTTGGGATGCGTTCAAGGCCCATACCCGGGGGGTACTACACAGTTGGATAAGCTCTAAAAACAGGGAAGAAAGATTAGAATTTAATAAGGTGGAGGAGGAGATCTCTAGATTGGAATGTGTTAGATCTAACTGTTCCTCGGACAATCTGCCACAAGTCCTTAAGGACCTGGAGGATATTCGCTTTATTTACAAGGACAAGTTAGATCAAAAGCTTAAAGCACAATGGGCGGTCCACAATATAGAAAACTTTGAATATGGGGAAAAGGCAGGGGCTACCCTAGCTCGGAAGATCAAAAGTGACAGAGTTAGGAATAATATTAATAAGCTAATGGTAGATAAAAGTGGTACGATATCCTGTCACCAGGAAGATATGCAGAGATGTCTCCTGTCTTGGTTTTCCATTCTTTATAAAGAAGACAGGGCTCCTTCTACCACTTCAATTCAAGATTGGCCGAAAAGTAAAGCCTTACCTAGCCTGTCGAGGGAGGGTCGGGTTCTGTTAGAAAGTCCAATTACTGATGATGAAATAAGAAGCTATTTAAAGAAGATCAAAAATAATAAAGCGGCAGGGTCAGACGCGCTCCCGGGGGAGGTATATAAAATCCTGGAAGAAGCTATCGTGCCTAGACTCAGGGAGTTGTTTAATTTTATTTTTTAGCCCTGAGGGCAGAATTCCCCCCTCATGGAAGGAAGCAATAATTGTTTTGATTTCGAAGCCTGGTAAAGACCCCCTCAGACCTTATTCATATAGACCAATCTCCCTGCTGAATGCAGACTATATGATCTTCACTAGCATTCTGGCAGGGAGATTGGGGAGGGTAGCTCCTCAATTGATTAACTAGGACCAAAAGGGTTTCCTGCCAGGAAGATACGTTCAGAAACAAACTTTACAACTAATAGGATGTATAGACCTGGCGGTGGCACGGTCGGAACCCTTGGCGGTAGCTGCCTATGATGCCGCCAAGACGTTTGATCGTGTGAGGTGGGTGTATCTCTGGGAGACTTTAAAAATAATGGGGTTTGGTCTTCCGTTTATTAATGTATTAATAAGATGCTATGAAGGGGCCTCTGCTGCTATTCTTCTCAATGGACTACTGACACCAAGTTTTAGTATACAAAGGGGTACACAACAGGGGTGTCCTATTTCGCCCCTATTGTTTGATATCTATAATGAACCTTTGGCTCAAGCTTTGAGACTCGACGAGCAGATCACCCCATTTCAGGTCTCTGGGTATAAGTGTAAGCTAGCCCTCTACGCGGATGATTTGCTGGTGTATACCGGTAACGCAGTAGAGGTGTTTCCCAGGGTAGAAAATATTTTGAAAGAGTTTGGTCCGCTCTCCGGATACTCTATCAATTCCTCCAAGACCGAGGTTATGTGCTGGGTAGTCGAGAATTATGGTGGGAGACACTCTGGGGAGTTCAGGTATTTGGGGATTATTATAACCCATAATATAGAGGATATTCCCACGACGAACTTGAAGAAAGAGTCTAAAGAAATTCATCATCTTCTTCCGAAATGGCAGAATCTTCCCCTTACCATCTATGGGAGAGTAAACCTGGTCAAAATGGTGATCTTGCCAAAGCTGATATTTTTGTTCGGGGCTGTACCACTCGATTTCCCTGGAAAGTTACTGGGAAATATTCAAAGTAAGAAAGGGAGCTTTATATGGGCAAACAAAAACTCCAGGCTATCTTGGAAGAAGTTAAAACGGAGGCTGATCAAAGGTGGCCTTGCTCTCACAGATGTTTCTTTATATTCTTTTGCTTTTTTGTTTAAAAACATCCATTGTCTACTCTCTACCCCTCCTGGTTCCAATTGGGGGAGGATTCTGGATGTCATGGTTCATTTTGAGGGAGGTAGTACTGGGTTTTTATATAAATTTGGTGCTCCCAGATTTTTCAAACAGGTACGGTTAAAAGTAATGAGGTCAGCTCTCAGAGTGTGGCAAAACTTGAAATCGGAGTGGGGAATAAGATATTACTTAGTAGAGGCTGATGATCTACATATGTTTTTTGACTGTGGACCCTAAGAATTTTTTGGGGAAATGTGGAGAGGGCTTTGGAGGGAGTTTTTAAAGTCAAGATTAATCTTAATCTGTCACTAGTTCTTTTCGGTATTGAGAACAATCCTATAAACCAATTTAGTGATAAGTCTGTGAGTCAGTTTTTGAGTGTTCAGAAAATTGGCGCGCAACTTGTTACGGTAGGATAGTGGTTGATAGATTTGTTACAAGTATATTCTGGTAGGTGCTTCTTGGTCAAAGAACAAACCTTAACCTCTGTAGTGGAAAAAAGATCAGAGACCTCCTTTTCGGTGAATTAGGCAACAAGGTCCAGAGCACACAATATGTATCTATACATCAGTTTGTCTTAGACTAGTGTTAGTAGGGATAGACCGGACAAAGTGTATGATTTTCAAGGTTTTATTCACCAACAGTGTCCCCACCTGGGAATCACTGCAAATATCAATCAAGCCGACACGTGTTTCGTCACAACATGTGGCTGTGACTCTTCAGGGCTAGAAGAAAGTAATTGAATAAATATGATGTCACAATTACATACAATCGCGTTGTTTGTGGTAAGAAGGATCACCCGTGACGTGGAAACCAACACAGAACGGATAGGAAAAGGAAAACTTGTATGGTGAGTTTCCAGCAGTTGTCGTGATTCACTGACCGAAAACAAAATATCTTCCTGGTGTCAGGGATAGACCAATGTGTTGTGACTGTCGGCGCAATCAGGGTAACAGTAAGTCAATATCACGATATACGTTGCATAAACATAAAGGTGCAAGTGTACAGTGAGGAAAAATTAATATTGTTTTTGGCATAAAATTAGGTTTGTCAATAAATATATTGAAAAGGCAATATCTTGGTCATTGGTACAATTAGTCCAAAATTGGCAAATGTAGCATGTTCCATATTATAGGTATAGTGACAAATATTGGTCCACCGAGTTAATCTCTCAGTTATTACAGTGGTATCTCGACTAAATAAATGCCTAATGATGAGCTTGGGAATTATTTGATAATCGCAGGTTGAAGGGTTGTCACTAGAGATATAGGGGTTAACTACACTTGTTTCTAGTGGTAAGTAATTACTACATCGTAAAATTTTCTTGGATGTCAGTTATTCAATTTTTTACACTTTGATAATCATCAATAGTCATCGTGAGAGAATATTTTGGCTCTGCGTAGAAATTAGTCTATCTGTTTAGAGTGAAACTCAACTAGCATTGTTAAAAGAGAGTTGTCACTCAATCATACATTTTTAATTACGCATGTGTGCTCCTGCAAATGGAAACCGAAACTATTGCGTAACCCCAAGAGTGAACAAGAAAAATAAGGTATTGTCACTTGCACAAAAAAAATGGTTACAGGCCCTAGAAACATAATAGTATAACCGAGTCAAACGAAGTAGTATCACTTGTTGTGTTTCATCAAACCAGATACAATCAAGAATATAGAAAACATTTTTTTCAACTTCATTAACATGCTGTGTCACTACACAGAACCCACAATTCCTGATTAATCAAAAGTCTGGGTGAATTCGTGGTTTAAACCCAATATTTAAATAAGAAATGCGCAGCTGTGAAATCGAGTACGGAAAAGGGAGAATTATCAAAGGAAAGATAGTGGTTATATCGTTACCTGATTTAAATAATCACATGGCGGGGTCTGCAAAAGGTGAAAAAGAAGGGGAACAGTAACGTTAGACTCTCTTGTCAGTGTGTTTACCTTTGAGACAAGTACTAGGAACAATCATTGACAAGTTTAGGAATAAAAACTCACCGGTGAACCGGTGATAATTCCAACCCGGTCCTAATCGGGTGGTTTTTAAATTTAGAGAGGACGGCACCAGTCGGATTGCCGTTGCCGAGCTGTGGGTGGGGAATTTTGTTAAATCTACAAAATTCTGGGGAGCGGAGGCTGAAAAATAAAGGGAGGGTTCATGAAGGACGCTCGTTGGGTTTCGTAAATGTCATGGGTTATGCCCGAAGGTGAATAAAAAACCCTGAATCCTACCCGTGTGGAGCCTGAGTACTGGCATCGATGTCAGTCGGTTGCCGAATGCGGGAACACCGAATGCGGTTAAACCCGCCCCTTTTGAGGAAGACTAATGAAAAAGACTGGACCGCTCACACCACCAAAAGGGTCAGAAAGGGAAGAGTTACTTGACAGCAGGGGAAAAGAGATGGGCTTCGAATTTCAAGAATTTGGGTCATGTGCGTTTTTTTTACTCATTTCGCAGCTGCTCATTAGTTAAAAATTAAGGTGTAAATTGTAAACACATATCTGTAACGGAAACAAAAATGCGAAGGGTCAAAAAATAACCCATTAGTAAGCGTTAAAGTAAAGGAGACCACAATGTGGTTGATCAAGTTAAATTAAATGCAACAATTAATCAGCAGAAATTGAGTACACAACTCCCTACAAAGAAGAAAGAATAGCGTTAAAGACATTGAGTGAAAACCAGGATATAGTCTTCCGAGAAGCTGACAAAGGAGGGAATGTAGTGGTCATGAACAGAACAGACTACAATTCAGAAATTCTTTCTCAACTCTCTGACAACTCATGCTATGAAGCAATAGCAAGCAATCCTATGGGTCCTTTGACAATATTGATCAATAACCACCTGAGGGACTGGAAGGATGCAGGCCTGTTAAATGATGGCGAATATCTGTACTTAAAGGTTACACGCCCATCGTACCCTTGGTTATATACTCTTCCCAAAATCCACAAACCTGCCGTCTTCCCTCCAGGGAGACCAATTGGGTCCGGGATTGGGGGTCCCACCGAGAGGCTCTCACAATATGTGGATAAATTCCTGAATCCAATGGTAAAGAACATGCCATCATACATACAAGATACGAAACATATTCTAAGTATCCTAGCAGACATCACTTGGCAACCTGGATTGGTAATGGCAACCCTGGACGTGGTATCATTATATACCTCCATTGAGCCGGATCTGGGATTAGCAGTGGTCACCAGAGCATTGAATACCAGACCCATCACACTGTTAGAACACACTAAAATGCGGGTGACAATGATGGACATCATACTAAACCAGAATTTTTTTCTATTTTATAAAAAATGGTTCAAACAGACAGGGGAAGTAGCCATGGGCTCAAGGTTCTCTCCTTCATTTGCGAACATCTACATGGGTGCTCTAGAGGCGGATATGATCTGGAGCATCAAAGGTACCAAATGGATTGATAGTATAGTGTACTGGGGTCGCTATATAGGCGATTGCCTCTTAATATGGTCAGGATCAGAAGCAACACTTGTGGATTTATGTGCATATCTAAATAATAATGAGATGAACATGCGATTTACCACACATGTTAGCAGGACCAATGTGATTTTTCTGGACATAGAATTGTATGTAAAAAATGGGACACTCCACAGCAAACTGTTCCGCAAAACAACAGCTTGCAATGCAGTTCTCCACAGTAACAGTTCCCATCCTATCCACCAGATTAACGGCATCCCATATGGGGAATTCATGAGAGCCAGAAGAAACTGCAGTGAAGAACAAGAGTTTGAAACCTGCATTATGGAAATGCAGTCCAGGTTTATCAAAAGAGGTTACAAACCTCAGATCATTTTAAAAGCGGACAAAAGAATTAAAAACATAAGCAGAGAATCAACTTTAATTCCTAAAGTTCCTAGGCTGGAACAACAACAACCCGTAAGACTCATCACAGACTTTAACGAACTGAGTCCTGTGGTACGCAAAAGTTTCTACAAACACTGGGGGATCCTAAGTGCTGATAGAACCCTAACAACCATAATAGGAACTCATCCACAAATAACCTTTCGCAGAGGCCGGAATTTGAAAAACAGACTAAGTCCGACCGTGCCCAAAGGCACAAGAACATGTGATTGGTTGACCCAGAAATCTAAAGGTTTTTTCAAATGTGGTATGTGCTCAATGTGCAGATGGGCAAACCATGGAGTAAAGTTTTTTACCGACCATAGATCCAAACGACACTACATCAACACGAACATCAACTGTGATACGAAATTCACAGTGTACATCATTGAATGTGCTTCTAAAAGCAGATATGTGTGGAGTTCCATCAGACCTCTCAGAGAACGCATAAGGGAACACGCAAGAGCATATGCGACTAAAGATCCCAGATACCCCATGGCAATACATATGGCTTCATGTCCATCACAAGGCAATATCAAATCGTTTACCTTCTATGGCATTGATGTTGTACAGGCAACAGTGAGAGGAGGAAACAGAGAACTACGCCTTAGAAGGGAGGAAGCGCTTTGGATCATGCGTCTAGATACGACCAGGACAGGCCAGAACACTCATGATGAGCTACACTTCTTCTTAGGTCCTGATACCTGAAGAATGACAATCCCACCCAATTTTACTAAACTGTACCTTGAAAATAATAGTTCGGAGACTAGGACATTATGTCTCTCCTATGATAAGCATTTTCTACTGTTTGTTTTTATTGATTGCATGCCTAGATGTTTCACCACAACTATGGTTTTGCTGATATTTGTCGCAGACATGATAAGAATAACGCTATTCACGCGACTTTAATGCAAATAAGGTTATGGGAAGATTTTCTGCTTATTTTCTTCCAACTCCTATAATATTGGTTATGAGGTGAACTGAAAATTCTGTATCCTTTTCCTCCCTTTTGAAGGGAGTTGTGTACTCAATTTCTGCTGATTAATTTTTGCATTTAATTTAACTTGATCAACCACATTGTGGTCTCCTTTACTTTAAAGCTTACTAATGGGTTATTTTTTGACCCTTCGCATTTTTGTTTCCGTTACAGATACGTGTTTACAATTTACACCTTAATTTTTAACTAATGAGCAGCTGCGAAATGAGTAAAAAAAATGCACATGACCCAAATTCTTGAAATTCGAAGCCCATCTCTTTTCCCCTGCTTTCAAGTAACTCTTCCCTTTCTGACCCTTTTGGTGGTGTGAGCGGTCTAGTCTTTTTCATTAGTCTTCCTCAAAAGGGGCGGGTTTAACCGCATTCGGTGTTCCCGCATTCGGCAACCGACTGACATCGCGCCAGTACTCAGGCTCCACACGGTTAGGATTCAGGGTTTTTTATTCACCTTCGGGCATAACCCATGACATTTACGAAACCCAACGAGCGTCCTTCATGAACCCTCCCTTTATTTTTCAGCCTCCGCTCCCCAGAATGTTGTAGATTTAACAAAATTCGCCACCCACAGCTCGGCAACGGCAACCCGACTGGTGCCGTCCTCTCTAAATTTAAAAACCACCCGATTAGGACCGGGTTGGAATTATCACCGGTTCACCGGTGAGTTTTTATTCCTAAACTTGTCAATGATTGTTCCTAGTACTTGTCTCAAAGGTAAACACACTGACAAGAGAGTCTAACGTTACTGTTCCCCTTCTTTTTCACCTTTTGCAGACCCCGCCATTTGATTATTTAAATCAGGTAACGATATAACGACTATCTTTCCTTTGATAATTCTCCCTTTTTCGTACTCGATTTCACAGCTGCGCATTTCTTATTTAAATATTGGGTTTAAACCAAGAATTCACCCCGACTTTTGATTGATCAGGAATTGTGGGTTCTGTGTAGTGACACGGCATGTAAATGAAGTTGAAAAAAATGTTTTCTATATTCTTGATTGTATCTGGTTTGATGAAACACAACAAGTGCAGGAGCACACATGCGTAATTAAAAATGTATGATTGAGTGACAACTGTCTTTCAACAATGCTAGTTGAGTTTCAGTCTAAACAGATAGACTAATTTTTACGCAGAGCCAAAATATTCTCTCACAATGACTATTGATGATTATCAAAGTGTAAAAAATTGAATAACTTACATCCAAGAAAATTTTACGATGTAGTAATTACTTACCACTAGAAACAAGTGTATTTAACCCCTATATCTCTAGTGAGAACCCTTCAACCTGCGATTATCAAATAATTCCCAAACTCATCATTAGGCATTTATTTAGTCGAGATACCACTGGAATAACTGAGAGATTAACTCGGTGTTCCAATATTTGTCACTATACCTATAATATGGAACATGCTACATTTGCCAATTTTGGATTAATTGTACCAATGACCAAGATATTGCCTTTTCAATATATTTATTGACAAACCTAATTTTATGCCAAAAACAATATTAATTTTTCCTCACTGTACACTTGCACCTTTATGTTTATGCAACGTATATCGTGATATTGACTTACTGTTACCCTGATTGCGCCGACAGTCATAACACATTGGTCTATCCCTGACACCAGGAAGATATTTTGTTTTCGGTCAGTGAATCACAATAACTGCTGGAAACTCACCATACAAGTTTTCCTTTTCCTATCCCTTCTGTGTTGGTTTCCACGTCACGGGTGATCCTTCTTACCACAAACAACGCGATTGTATGTAATTTTGACATCATATTTATTCAATTACTTTCTTCTAGCCCTGAAGAGTCACAGCTACATGTTGTGACGAAACACGTGTCGGCTTGATTGATATTTGCAGTGATTCCCAGGTGGGGACACTGTTGGTGAATAAAACCTTGAAAATCATATACTTTGTCCGGTCTATCCCTACTAACACTAGTCTAAGACAAACTGATGTATAGATATATATTGTGTGCTCTGGACCTTGTTGCCTAATGCACCGAAAAGGAGGTCTCTGATCTTTTTTCCACTACAGAGGTTAAGGTTTGTCCTTTGACCAAGAAGCACCTACCAGAATATACTTGTAACAAATCTATCAACCACTATCCTACCGTGACAAGTTGCGCGCCAATTTTCTGAACACTCAAAAACCGACTCACAGACTTTTCACTAAATTGACTCAGAAAGGCAGCCACTACGGTCCCTAACCGACTAACGATTTCATTTTAAAATGGATAGGGATAAGATTTCTTCCGATCTGTTCGAAAACCTCTCTAAAGGTACACACCCTACCACAAATAATGCCAGTGGGAATCAACAAAAAGGAAGCAGCCTGAAGGACAAATTCCTCAGGTTGGAAAGAATAAAAAAAACAGAAAACTCGCGCTGGTGGGACGGCGCAACACTGAAGCAGTACCTGAGAGTTCAGAGAATACCGCTGGGTCTTCGATCACAGACCTTTCCTACTTTTGACGATCTAGATGATGACCTTCTAGCGAAATGGGAGGAATCAGTATCTATGAATTCTACGAACCTGATGAGAATTTTATTAGACAATGCTGACCGAAAAGTGACAAAATTACAGGCGGAAATTGCAGAACTAGAGAAGAAAATAGAAGCCCTCAATCTGAAAGATGCAAATGAAAAAAACTACTAAATCCTGGAAGACATTCTGAGTAAACATCAAAATGACATAAAAGATCGTAAATCAAGACAAATACGTAGAGATGAGGCAGATTATCGTGAAGGCAGGGTGTTCACTTTTGCCAGAAAATATGATCAACAATTCCAGAAACCTACCAGCAACCAACAAGCCACCAAATCCAGTGCCTCCAACATTTCCTCAAGTAATACCTCCCTGAGCAGTGTCCCTGAGACTGAGAGTGAAGCAGAAGAGATTACAAACGGGAATTAAGACCCTAGATCCATGCTATCAACATCTGGAACCACCAATACTTTTTCTCGGGAAATCAGGACAATGAGAAGAACAAACCAAACAAGAACAAACAAAACATACGTAAAACCCGCAGAGGCCAGAGGGGAGGACAAAGACGACTACAGAGAGAGACTGAGGTCCGGCAACAAGTATGAAAGACTCAGTATTGTCTTATATTATCGCTTATTTGATTGTTTATTGATCTTTTATTAGAACATGACTGCTATCCGATCATGCTACTGAATTTTATATTGCACCCAATATTATGTTGCGTCACCCTCATGCTATCCTCAACCCTGTTTCTGTGAAGCGCTCTGATATCTGTAAAGATCTTGTTCGCGCTATATAAAACTCTGAATAAATAAATGAATAAATAAGTGAGCGCTGTGATTGAACAAGATGTACAGGTTATTAATCTCTCATCCATAAACCTGGACAAACACATGATTTCCTTACTAAGCAAAGTACTCAGCTTCAATCCTATAGAACAAGGGGACCCTTGCAGGATGAAGGTTGATCTTTTCAAATTTATCAGGGGCCTTAAACTGAAAAAACACTTCTGGGGTACATCCACAGAGAGTACTTCCAGCACTGATTATCAAGTAGATGTATCCACCAACCCTATCAGCATCCAAGAGGCCTTGGCCTCACACCTGTTGTTATCCATCACGGACTTTGATGATCCTCCGAATTCCTTCAATGATCTACTAACTGACTTTGAAATTAAAACAAACAGTACCATTGATAGTGGTTTAAAAAACAAATCAAAATGGACTCCTACATTACCTAGTGGCAACACTATCGATAGATTCTACAAACTGGTGCTACAAGACATAAGTAAATATGAGACTAAAGCAACAAATAACAGACATAAAAAAAAGAGACAATTTAACCAGGGAAGAAAGAATAGCATTAAAGACATTGAGTGAAAACCAGGATATAGTCATCCGAGAAGCTGACAAAGGAGGGAATGTAGTGGTCATGAACAGAACAGACTACAATTCAGAAATTCTTTCTCAACTCTCTGACAACTCATGCTATGAAGCAATAGCAAGCAATCCTATGGGTCCTTTGACAATATTGATCAATAACCACCTGAGGGACTGGAAGGATGCAGGCCTGATAAATGATGGCGAATATCTGTACTTAAAGGTTACACGCCCATCGTACCCTTGGTTATATACTCTTCCCAAAATCCACAAACCTGCCGTCTTCCCTCCAGGGAGACCAATTGTGTCCGGGATTGGGGGTCCCACCGAGAGGCTCTCACAATATGTGGATAAATTGCTGAATCCAACGGTAAAGAACATGCCATCATACATACAAGATACAAAACATATTCTAAGTATCCTAGCAGACATCACTTGGCAACCTGGATTGGTAATGGCAACCCTGGACGTGGTATCATTATATACCTCCATTGAGCCGGATCTGGGATTAGCAGCGGTCACCAGAGCATTGAATACCAGACCCATCACACTGTTAGAACACACTAAAATGCTGGTGACAATGATGGATATCATACTAAACCAGAATTTTTTTCTATTTGATAAAAAATGGTACAAACAGACAAGGGGAGTAGCCATGGGCTCAAGGTTCTCTCCTTCGTTTGCGAACATCTACATGGGTGCTCTCGAGGCGGATATGATCTGGAGCATCAAAGGTACCAAATGGATTGAAAGTATAGTGTACTGGGGTCGCTATATAGACAATTGCCTCTTAATATGGTCAGGATCAGAAGCAACACTTGTGGATTTCTGTGCATATCTAAATATTAATGAGATGAACAAGCGATTTACCACACATGTTAGCAGGACCAATGTGACTTTTCTGGACATAGACTTGTATGTAAAAAATGGGACACTCCACAGCAAACTGTTCCGCAAAACAACAGCTTGCAATACAGTTCTCCACAGTAACAGTTCCCATGCTATCCACCAGATTAACGGCATCCCATATGGGGAATTCATGAGAGCCAGAAGAACTGCAGTGAAGAACAAGAGTTTG
Organism: Lissotriton vulgaris; assembly: GCF_964263255.1. Lineage (NCBI taxonomy): Eukaryota > Metazoa > Chordata > Amphibia > Caudata > Salamandridae > Lissotriton > Lissotriton vulgaris. Next base: position 339,839,902 of record NC_141695.1, on the reverse strand, counting down.
AAACCTGCATTTTGGAAATGCAGTCCAGGTTTATCAAAAGAGGTTACAAACCTCAGATCATTTTAAAAGCGGACAAAAGAATTAAAAACATAAGCAGAGAATCAACTTTAATTCCTAAAGTTCCTAGGCTGGAACAACAACAACCCGTAAGACTCATCACAGACTTTAACGAACTGAGTCCTGTGGTACGCAAAAGTTTCTACAAACACTGGGGGATCCTAAGTGCTGATAGAACCCTAACAACCATAATAGGAACTCATCCACAAATAACCTTTCGCAGAGGCCGGAATTTGAAAAACAGACTAAGTCCGACCGTGCCCAAAGGCACAAGAACATGTGATTGGTTGACCCAGAAATCTAAAGGTTTTTTCAAATGTGGTATGTGCTCAATGTGCAGATGGGCAAACCATGGAGTAAAGTTTTTTACCGACCATAGATCCAAACGACACTACATCAACACGAACATCAACTGTGATACGAAATTCACAGTGTACATCATTGAATGTGCCTGTAAAAGCAGATATGTGGGGAGTTCCATCAGACCTCTCAGAGAACGCATAAGGGAACACGCAAGAGCATATGCGACTAAAGATCCCAGATACCCCATGGCAATACATATGGCTTCATGTCCATCACAAGGCAATATCAAATCGTTTACCTTCTATGGCATTGACGTTGTACAGGCAACAGTGAGAGGAGGAAACAGAGAACTACGCCTTAGAAGGGAGGAAGCGCTTTGGATCATGCGTCTAGATACGACCAGGACAGGCCAGAACACTCATGATGAGCTACACTTCTTCTTAGGTCCTGATACCTGAAGAATGACAATCCCACCCAATTTTACTAAACTGTACCTTGAAAATAATAGTTCGGAGACTAGGACATTATGTCTCTCCTATGATAAGCATTTTCTACTGTTTGTTTTTATTGATTGCATGCCTAGATGTTTCACCACAACTATGGTGTTGCTGATATTTGTCGCAGACATGATAAGAATAACGCTATTCACGCGACTTTAATGCAAATAAGGTTATGGGAAGATTTTCTGCTTATTTTCTTCCAACTCCTATAATATTGGTTATGAGGTGAACTGAAAATTCTGTATCCTTTTCCTCCCTTTTGAAGGGAGTTGTGTACTCAATTTCTGCTGATTAATTTTTGCATTTAATTTAACTTGATCAACCACATTGTGGTCTCCTTTACTTTAAAGCTTACTAATGGGTTATTTTTTGACCCTTCGCATTTTTGTTTCCGTTACAGATACGTGTTTACAATTTACACCTTAATTTTTAACTAATGAGCAGCTGCGAAATGAGTAAAAAAACCGCACATGACCCAAATTCTTGAAATTCGAAGCCCATCTCTTTTCCCCTGCTGTCAAGTAACTCTTCCCTTTCTGACCCTTTTGGTGGTGTGACCGGTCTAGTCTTTTTCATTAGTCTTCCTCAAAAGGGGCGGGTTTAACCGCATTCGGTGTTCCCGCATTCGGCAACCAACTGACATCGACGCTAGTACTCAGGCTCCACACGGGTAGGACTCAGGGTTTTTTATTCACCTTCGGGCATAACCCATGACATTTACGAAATCCAACGAGCGTCCTTCATGAACCCTCCCTTTATTTTTCAGCCTCCGCTCCCCAGAATTTTGTAGATTTAACAAAATTCGCCACCCACAGCTCGGCAACGGCAACCCGACTGGTGCCGTCCTCTCTAAATTTAAAAAACACCCGATTAGGACCGGGTTGGAATTATCACCGGTTCACCGGTGAGTTTTTATTCCTAAACTTGTCAATGATTGTTCCTAGTACTTGTCTCAAAGGTAAACGCACTGACAAGAGAGTCTAACGTTACTGTTCCCCTTCTTTTTCACCTTTTGCAGACCCCACCATTTGAATTTTTAAATCAGGTAACAATATAACCACTATCTTTCCTTTGATAATTCTCCCTTTTTCGTACTCAATTTCACAGCTGCGCATTTCTTATTTAAATATTGGGTTTAAACCAAGAATTCACCCCGACTTTTGATTAATCAGGAATTGTGGGTTCTGTGTAGTGACACGGCATGTTAATGAAGTTGAAAAAAATGTTTTCTATATTCTTGATTGTATCTGGTTTGATGAAACACAACCAGTGATACTACTTCGTTTGACTCGGTTATACTATTATGTTTCTAGGACCTGTAACCATTTTTTCTGTGCAAGTGACAATACCTTATTTTTCTTGTTCCCTCTTGGGGTTACACAATAGTTTTGGTTTCCATTTGCAGGAGCACACGTGCGTAATTAAAAATGTATGATTGAGTGACAACTCTCTTTTAACAATGCTAGTTGAGTTTCATTCTAAACAGATAGACTAATTTTTACGCAGAGCCAAAATATTCTCTCACAATGACTATTGAGGATTATCAAAGTGTAAAAAATTGAATAACTTACATCCAAGAAAATTTTACGATGTAGTAATTACTTACCACTAGAAACAAGTGTATTTAACCCCTATATCTCTAGTGAGAACCCTTCAACCTGCGATTATCAAATAATTCCCAAGCTCATCATTAGGCATTTATTTAGGCGAGATACCACTGTAATAACTGAGAGATTAACTCGGTGTTCCAATATTTGTCACTATACCTATAATATGGAACATGCTACGTTTGCCAATTTTGGACTAATTGTACCAATGACCAAGATATTGCCTTTTCAATATATTTATTGACAAACCTAATTTTATGCCAAAAACAATATACATTTTTCCTCACTGTACACTTGCACCTTCATGTTTATGCAACGTATATCGTGATATTGACTTACTGTTACCCTGATTGCGCCGACAGTCACAACACATTAGTCTATCCCTGACACCAGGAAGATATTTTGTTTTCGGTCAGTGAATCACGACAACTGCTGGAAACTCACCATACAAGTTTTCATTTTCCTATCCCTTCTGTGTTGGTTTCCACGTCAAGGGTGATCCTTCTTACCACAAACAACGCGATTGTATGTAATTTTGACATCATATTTATTCAATTACTTTCTTCTAGCCCTGAAGAGTCACAGCCACATGTTGTGATGAAACACGTGTCGGCTTGATTGATATTTGCAGTGATTCCCAGGTGGGGACACTGTTGGTGAATAAAACCTTGAAAATCATACACTTTGTCCGGTCTATCCCTACTAACACTAGTCTAAGACAAACTGATGTATAGATACATATTGTGTGCTCTGGACCTTGTTGCCTAATGCACCGAAAAGGAGGTCTCTGATCTTTTTTCCACTACAGAGGTTAAGGTTTGTCCTTTGACCAAGAAGCACCTACCAGAATATACTTGTAACAAATCTATCAACCACTATCCTACCGTAACAAGTTGCGCGCCAATTTTCTGAACACTCAAAAACCGACTCACAGACTTTTCACTAAATTGACTCAGAAAGGCAGCCACTACGGTCCCTAACCGACTAACGATTTCATTTTAAAATGGATAGGGATAAGATCGCTTCCGATCTGTTTGAAAACCTCTCTAAAGGTAAACACCCTACCACAACTAATGCCAGTGGGAATCAACAAAAAGGAAGCAGCCTGAAGGACAAATTCCTCAGGTTGGAAAGACTCAAAAAAACAGAAAACTCGCGCTGGTGGGACGGCGCAACACTGAAGCAGTACCTTAGAGTTCAGAGAATACCGAGGGGTCTTCGATCACAGCCCTTTCCTACTTTTGACGATCTAGATGATGACCTTCTAGTGAAATGGGAGGAATCAGTATCTATGAATTCTACGAACCTGATGAGAATTTTATTAGACAATGCTGACCGAAAAGTGACAAAATTACAGGCGGAAATTGCAGAACTAGAGAAGGAAATAGAAGCCCTCAATCTGAAAGATGCAACTGAAAAAAACTACAAAATCCTGGAAGACATTCTGAGTAAACATCAAAATGACATAAAAGATCGTAAATCAAGACAAATACGTAGAGATGAGGCAGATTATCGTGAAGGCAGGGTGTTCACTTTTGCCAGAAAATATGATCAACAATTCCAGAAACCTACCAGCAACCAACAAGCCACCAAATCCAGTGCCTCCAACATTTCCTCAAGTAATACCTCCCTGAGCAGTGTCCCTGAGACTGAGAGTGAAGCAGAAGAGATTACAAACGGGAATGAAGACCCTAGATCCATGCCATCAACATCTGGAACCACCAATACTTTTTCTCGGGAAATCAGGACAATGAGAAGAACAAACCAAACAAAACATACGTAAAACCCGCAGAGGCCAGAGGGGAGGACAAAGACGACTACAGGGAGAGACTGAGGTCCGGCAACAAGAAGTGAGCACTGTGATTGAACAAAATGTACAGGTTATTAATCTCTCATCCATAAACCTGGACAAACACATGATTTCCTTACTAAGCAAAGTACTCAGCTTCAATCCTACAGAACAAGGGGACCCTTGCAGGATGAAGGTTGATCTTTTCAAATTTATCAGGGGCCTTAAACTGAAAAAACACTTCTGGGGTACATCCACAGAGAGTACTTCCAGCACTGATTATCAAGTAGATGTATCCACCAACCCTATCAGCATCCAAGAGGCCTTGGCCTCACACCTGCTGTTATCCATCACGGACTTTGATGATCCTCCGAATTCCTTCAATGATCTACTAACTGACTTTGAAATTAAAACAAACAGTACCATTGATAGTGGTTTAAAAAACAAATCAAAATGGACTCCTACATTACCTAGTGGCAACACTATCGATACATTCTACAAACTGGTGCTACATGACATAAGTAAATATGAGACTAAAGCAACAAATAACAGACATAAAAAAAAGAGACAATTTAACCAGGGAAGAAAGAATAGCCTTAAAGACAATGAGTGAAAACCAGGATATAGTCATCCGAGAAGCTGACAAAGGAGGGAATGTAGTGGTCATGAACAGAACAGACTACAATTCAGAAATTCTTTCTCAACTCTCTGACAACTCATGCTATGAAGCAATAGCAAGCAATCCTATGGGTCCTTTGACAATATTGATCAATAACCACCTGAGGGACTGGAAGGATGCAGGCCTGTTAAATGATGGCGAATATCTGTACTTAAAGGTTACACGCCCATCGTACCCTTGGTTATATACTCTTCCCAAAATCCACAAACCTGCCGTCTTCCCTCCAGGGAGACCAATTGTGTCCGGGATTGGGGGTCCCACCGAGAGGCTCTCACAATATGTGGATAAATTCCTGAATCCAATGGTAAAGAACATGCCATCATACATACAAGATACAAAACATATTCTAAGTATCTTAGCAGACATCACTTGGCAACCTGGATTGGTAATGGCAACCCTGGACGTGGTATCATTATATACCTCCATTGAGCTGGATCTGGGATTAGCAGCGGTCACCAGAGCATTGAATACCAGACCCATCACACTGTTAGAACACACTAAAATGCTGGTGACAATGATGGACATCATACTAAACCAGAATTTTTTTCTATTTGATAAAAAATGGTACAAACAGACAAGGGGAGTAGCCATGGGCTCAAGGTTCTCTCCTTCGTTTGCGAACATCTACATGGGTGCTCTCGAGGCGGATATGATCTGGAGCATCAAAGGTGCCAAATGGATTGAAAGTATAGTGTACTGGGGTCGCTATATAGACGATTGCCTCTTAATATGGTCAGGATCAGAAGCAACACTTGTGAATTTCTGTGCATATCTAAATATTAATGAGATGAACAAGCGATTTACCACACATGTTAGCAGGACCAATGTGACTTTTCTGGACATAGAATTGTATGTAAAAAATGGGACACTCCACAGCAAACTGTTCCGCAAAACAACAGCTTGCAATACAGTTCTCCACAGTAACAGTTCCCATCCTATCCACCAGATTAACGGCATCCCATATGGGGAATTCATGAGAGCCAGAAGAAACTGCAGTGAAGAACAAGAGTTTGAAACCTGCATTATGGAAATGCAGTCCAGGTTTATCAAAAGAGGTTACAAACCTCAGATCATTTTAAAAGCGGACAAAAGAATTAAAAACATAAGCAGAGAATCAACTTTAATTCCTAAAATTCCTAGGCTGGAACAACAACAACCCGTAAGACTCATCACAGACTTTAACGAACTGAGTCCTGTGGTACGCAAAAGTTTCTACAAACACTGGGGGATCCTAAGTGCTGATAGAACCCTAACAACCATAATAGGGATTCATCCACAAATAACCTTTCGCAGAGGCCGGAATTTGAAAAACAGACTAAGTCCGACCGTGCCCAAAGGCACAAGAACATGTGATTGGTTGACCCAGAAATCTAAAGGTTTTTTTCAAATGTGGTATGTGCTCAATGTGCAGATGGGCAAACCATGGAGTAAAGTTTTTTACCGACCATAGATCCAAACGACACTACATCAACACGAACATCAACTATGATACGAAATTCACAGTGTACATCATTGAATGTGCCTGTAAAAGCAGATATGTGGGGAGTTCCATCAGACCTCTCAGAGAACGCATAAGGGAACACGCAAGAGCATATGCGACTAAAGATCCCAGATACCCCATGGCAATACATATGGCTTCATGTCCATCACAAGGCAATATCAAATTGTTTACCTTCTATGGCATTGATGTTGTACAGGCAACAGTGAGAGGAGGAAACAGAGAACTACGCCTTAGAAGGGAGGAACCGCTTTGGATCATGTGTCTAGATACAACCAGGACAGGCCAGAACACTGATGATGAGCTACACTTCTTCTTGGGTCCTGATACCTGAAGAATGACAATCCCACCCAATTTTACTAAACTGTACCTTGAAAATAATAGTTCGGAGACTAGGACATTATGTCTCTCCTATGATAAGCATTTTCTACCGTTTGTTTTTATTGATTGCATGCCTAGATGTTTCACCACAACTATGGTGTTGCTGATATTTGTCGCAGACATGATAAGAATAACGCTATTCACGCGACTTTAACTCCTTCGACGCTCATGACGAGCTCAGCTCGTCATGCAGTCACCTCTCATACACTCATGACGAGCTGAGCTCGTCATGAAACATGGAGTAAATGAAAAGTCAGCATAGGGGAGGAATTGCCTTAGCAGCCATGGAGTTAATGCAAATAAGGTTATGGCAAGATTTTCTGCTCATTTTCTTCCAACTCGTATAATATTGGTTATGAGGCGAACTGAAAATTCTGTATCCTTTTCCTCCCTTTTGTAGGGAGTTGTGTACTCAATTTCTGCTGATTAATTTTTGCATTTAATTTAACTTGATCAACCACATTGTGGTCTCCTTTACTTTAACGCTTACTAATGGGTTATTTTTTGACCCTTCGCATTTTTGTTTCTGTTACAGATACGTGTTTACAATTTACACCTTAATTTTTAACTAATGAGCAGCTGCAAAATGAGTAAAAAAAACGCACATGACCCAAATTCTTGAAATTCGAAGCCCATCTCTTTTCCCCTGCTGTCAAGTAACTCTTCCCTTTCTGACCCTTTTGGTGGTGTGAGCGGTCTAGTCTTTTTCATTAGTCTTCCTCAAAAGGGGCGGGTTTAACCGCATTCGGTGTTCCCGCATTCGGCAACCGACTGACATCGACGCCAGTACTCAGGCTCCACACGGGTAGGATTCAGGGTTTTTTATTCACCTTCGGGCATAACCCATGACATTTACGAAACCCAACGAGCGTCCTTCATGAACCCTCCCTTTATTTTTCAGCCTCCGCTCCCCAGAATTTTGTAGATTTAACAAAATTCGCCACCCACAGCTCGGCAACGGCAACCCGACTGGTGCCGTCCTCTCTAAATTTAAAAAACACCCGATTAGGACCGGGTTGGAATTATCACCGGTTCACCGGTGAGTTTTTATTCCTAAACTTATCAATGATTGTTCCTAGTACTTGTCTCAAAGGTAAACGCACTGACAAGAGAGTCTAACGTTACTGTTCCCCTTCTTTTTCACCTTTTGCAGACCCCGCCATTTGATTGTTTAAATCAGGTAACGATATAACCACTATCTTTCCTTTGATAATTCTCCCTTTTTCGTACTCGATTTCACAGCTGCGCATTTCTTATTTAAAGATTGGGTTTAAACCACGAATTCACCCCGACTTTTGATTGATCAGGAATTGTGGGTTCTGTGTAGTGACACGGCATGTAAATGAAGTTGAAAAAAATGTTTTCTATATTCTTGATTGTATCTGGTTTGATGAAACACAACAAGTGCAGGAGCACACATGCGTAATTAAAAATGTATGATTGAGTGACAACTGTCTTTCAACAATGCTAGTTGAGTTTCAGTCTAAACAGATAGACTAATTTTTACGCAGAGCCAAAATATTCTCTCATGATGACTATTGATGATTATCAAATTGTAAAAAATTGAATAACTTACATCCAAGAAAATTTCACGATGTAGTAATTACTTACCACTAGAAACAAGTGTATTTAACCCCTGTATCTCTAGTGAGAACCCTTCAACCTGCGATTATCAAATAATTCCCAATCTCACCATTAGGCATTTATTGAGTCGAGATACCACTGTAATAACTGAGAGATTAACTCCGTGTTCCAATATTTGTCACTATACCTATAATATGGAACATGCTACATTTGCCAATTTTGGACTAATTGTACCAATGACCAAGATATTGCCTTTTCAATATATTTATTGACAAACCTATTTTTCATGCCAAAAACAATATTAATTTTTCCTCACTGTACACTTGCACCTTTATGTTTATGCAACGTATATCGTGATATTGACTTACTGTTACCCTGATTGCTCCGACAGTCACAACACATTGGTCCATCCCTGACACCAGGAAGATATTTTGTTTTCGGTCAGTGAATCACGACAACTGCTGGAAACTCACCATACAATTTTTCCTTTTCCTATCCCTTCTGTGTTGGTTTCCACGTCACGGGTGATCCTTCTTACCACAAACAACGCGATTGTATGTAATTTTGACATCATATTTATTCAATTACTTTCTTCTAGCCCTGAAGAGTCACAGCCACATGTTGTGACGAAACACGTGTCGGCTTGATTGATATTTGCAGTGATTCCCAGGTGGGGACACTGTTGGTGAATAAAACCTTGAAAATCATACACTTTGTCCGGTCTATCCCTACTAACACTAGTCTAAGACAAACTGATGTATAGATACATATTGTGTGTTCTGGACCTTGTTGCCTATAAACCAATTACCTAACAAATCAAATGGTTTATTCCTCTGCTTGATTTTAGCAGCCCGTAGAGAGATCTGTAGACGGTGGAAAGATCCCGAGCCACCGCAATATGAGACCTGGTTGAGAGCAGTGTTGAGTATGGCGAGATTGGACCAAAGGGAAGGGAGTATCTGGATACCGCTAACCACCTGGGGTACAGAACTGAGGTTAGTCTAAGTACCCGTGGTCCAATGATTACACCAAGCCTCACACAAATGAAGCTGGCCTGGTTGGCCTAAAAGCGAATGCAAGAGGATGGACCCAGGGCACCCAGTTTGGTAGAGGGTTTTTCCTATGTGAAATTGCAGATGCTTAAGGTGAAATGAGGACAAAAAAAAAAAAAGGAATCGCAAAAGCCTACGCATGTAGAAATCGCTTAAAAAATAGCGATTTCTAAACATTGCGAGTCGCAATTAAGGAATACCTCCCCATTCATTTCTTTGGGCCTAGAGGCCCTTAGGAATGAATGGGAACACATTTTCAATTTGAGATTCTCAATTAGACAATCGCAAATTGAGAATGCAATTTCAAGGGTGTCATGGTGTCAAAAGGACACCCTTTTGCACCCCTGAAATGGATCTGTGCACACACATGCCCAAAGTGCATTTTTCAACGTTTTTGCAAATTACCATGAATGTCAACTTCATGGTAATTTGATCCCCCTATTAGCGAAATCGCTAATTTTTAAACTATCATGCATTGCATTTAAGAAATCGCAAAATGCGATTCCTTAAATTCAATCGCAAATTGAGAACTCGCAATTAATTATTAATTCTCAAATTGCGAGGGCCTTGACCCTTGATGCTTTGCAAAAGCTAATTTTGCGATCGCAAACGGACGATTTTTGCGAATCGCACCGTTTGCGATCGCAAAAGGCTTTGATGCATGTGCCTGTATATGTTGTCTACGTTTGTTCTAAAGATTCAGGAGCATATTACCAACAACTAGCGATAATTATCGCTATGTTGGCTTAGCGGGAAAATTCCTATCGCCGCCCTTCACCTTTTTTTATCGCTGAGATATCTTGCTATTATCAAGGTTTATCTCAGAAGCGATAAAAAACGGGCGAAATTAGTGAACATCGCTATCAATACAGCGATATTCAGGCATTACCGTGACAATGCTCTTAGCCATGTTATCCACCTCTCATTGGATAACATGGCTAAGAACTGGTCAGGGCAGGGGTTAGATTTTGGAGATATTCGCGCTTAGCGCGAACATTTCCCAAACTAAGCCATTGTTGGTAATAGGAGATAGCGATATTAGCGACTGTTTCCAGTCGCTAACATCTTGGCACGCCCACTTTGCATGTCATCAGCGATAATTATCGCTGACATGTAAATCGGGCCCCAAGATGATCGCTATCTCCTGTTAGCTGTCGCTAACTGGTTTTAACGACAGCTAGGTAATAGGGCGATAAAATTTTTGCCGCTGTTATGTTATATTAAATCTGCTTCTATAGCGCATGGCTACCCCAGCAACGGGGCGTCCCAGCGCTTGTGAACATACCAGAGGCCCAACAACACAGCAGAAAAAAAGAGTTAGATAGAGGAGAACAGCCAGGTTTTAATCTGTTTACGAAATAGCAGATGATTAGAGGTGGACCGAGTAGTGGGAAAAAGTCCCACTAAAGCGGCGATAATGGCCCTTGGTAATATGCCCCTCAGAGAACTGTGGTTCTCTGTTCACAGGGGTCACTGTTCACATGGTTTGATTTGAAACTACATGATGTGAAATGATTTGTGACGGTAATCTACATGAATAGTTACAAGAAAAATGTGTAAAGAATTAGTGCGGTGTGTTATTTCAGCACTTTCATTCCTTATTTACATTTGAATGATATCTATAAGTGTCACTGTTGAGTTTAAGATACTTTTAGATTAGGGTAGTTTGTTTTTTGTGTGAACTACCATCACTACAAAAGCATTACAGACCTCTATAACAAAGAACTAAAGAAAACATGGTCTGACAAAGCCAACAGTTTGAGCTAATGTACGGTGAAAGCTTTTTAGTGTTGTGATTTCCAGTACTGGAAATTAAAGTAATCTACTCAGGGAACTCAAATACCTATTGATGAAATGAAAAGATAAGGCGCAAAATTATAAAGGTCAGAATCATGGTGGATGCAGTCGTGGTGAAGGGCAGCATCATGAGCAAGAGCAGATGAATGAAATGGTATACTAGTAGTTATGCTTCATTTTAACAAAGTTTGCCTCCCTAAGTAAATTGCTAATAAAAAAGTAAAACTGTCCAAGCTTACTTATTTAGCCACATACCAAATACTATAGAGGCTCAATTCATTGATATGGAGCCTGCAGTCTCGAGGTATTATACTGATAAGATGGATCACATAGTTAATGCACTTGCTGGGAGAGCTATGTGTAATCACTGGTCAAAGGCTTGAATTATCATGAAATTACTTAGAGGATAAATTTGCCTGCCCCACGGCAATGCATGCATTACCTAAGTCACCGATACTGGGTTAATACATTTGTTGTAGAAATCTTTGTGTAACCGGCAAGTCAAAGTTACAGTCATGCTAACAAAAGCATACTGCATTATGAACCAGCTTCCAACAGCTGCAGGACACAGCCCCCACACTTAGAGCACTTCACAGGCTCCCCATAAAGAAAACAGCACTTTTCAAACTCCTGTGCCTCACCTATAAATCAAGGTCAGGATTAGGCCCAAAATATCTCCAGGATAGACTTACCACATACCTCCCTGACAGGAATCTAGGGTCAATTCAATTTAATTCAGCTTTATTCGGTTTCAGAAATTTAAAACCATAAAAGTTAACACTACATAAAAGTTACCATAAGATCGGCACAATTCATCACAGTTAAAATACATTTCCCAGCTAACCAAAAAAAGTCTGAGATAAAGTGCAGTATACAGGTACCAACAATCATGATTTGTGTGTCAAACCCCCCAACAAAATGATAGCTGTATGTGTTTTAAAAGTGGACTTAAACCATGACCCTTATTAACGTTTAATTAAGACAAGCCCTAGACTTCACCGCAGATTTCAAGTAGCCAAGAACAAAAAAATACAACCGTTGTTCAACAGTTGAAAGTACAGGAGAACTGGGTGAGCCTGTTTAAAATTCATCCCCTTTAAAATCGGCACATTAAAAAACTTCCGGGGAACCTCATAAAATGTAGGAAATAGTTCAAAGTATAACAGATCCTGTGGAGACTCTCCATCGCAGCCACAGGGTGCTAACATCTGCCCTCTATTGCTCCCCCTTGGTATGGAAGAAATAAAATTTTACAGTATCTCAGAGACTCACCTGCGCAGATCATGGCGATTCAGGAGACACATCTAAACAAACAGGAGATTACGGACATACTTAAAAAATCTAAATGGGTTGATAAATTTGTAAGTACGGACCATAACGCCAGTATTCGTGGGACTGCCATCATTTTCAAAAAAGGAGCCAGGGCCCAGATCATGGACTGGAAAACAGATGCGAGCGGCAGATGGCTGATAGTTAAGGTCCAACTGCACTCAAGGAGTTTCACTATCATCAGCTATTATGGATCTAACCAGGACGATCCCTCTTACCTAAATATTCTACAGAACCACCTGATTACTTGCTCTGACCCCCTAATATGGATGGGTGATTTCAACCTTGTGTTAGATCCAAAACTAGATAAATCTCCCACCTCCAGAGCCGTAGTTCATAGTAACATGAGGGATACGCTCCTTAGCTGTATGTTGAACCTTAGGTTAAACGATCTTTGGAGACAAAGAGCTAGAAAAACTATGGGAGTCTCCTTTCATAACTATAAATACAAGCACAAATCACGAATTGATTACGCCCTATTCAGCCTTTCTCTTAAAGATCAGATTAAAAATGTAAGATACTTGCCCCTGCATCTATCAGACCACTCTGCTATTCTCTTCTCGTTAAAATCAGGGCAGGAACCTACTCATGCATCATGGTCTTTTGACCGAACAATACTATTAGAGGAAGAGGAGAAAGACTATCTGATACATGAAACCGCCTCCTTTTTAGAGCGGAATATTGGCTCTGCCTCATTGGTTAATGTATGGGAGGCTTGGAAAGCTTATATAAGGGGCTGCATTACTAATAGGGCCTCCTATAGGAAAAAGAAATACAGAGAGGCGATCTTAATTATAGAGCAAGATCTGACCCGTTTGGAGTCGCTGGACCAAGTTCCCTCAGATAACCAAGAGGAGAAAATAGAATTAAAAGGTAAATTAGATGCGCTATTGCAAGAAAGGCTGAATAAAAGATGGCAGGCCAGCAAACTCTCGCACTTTGAATACGGCGAATCTGCGAGAAAATTGCTAGCCTGGAAAATAAAAGCTGACCAGACTAGAAATTTTATCAAAGAAGTGAGGGTGGCTGGGGAAATCGTCAACAGGACAACGGATACTGACATCGGGGAAGCTTTTAGTGATTTCTTTCGGAACATCTATACAGAAGAGCTCAACGCTAATCTAGATGAAAGTGCTGAATGGCTGGATAAGGTAACTCTCCCAAAATTGAACAGATCCCAAAGAAAAAACCTAGATAAAGAAATAACGGAAACAGAAGTTGAAAATACTATCAAACAACTAACACAGGGAAAGGCCGCGGGACCGGATGGTCTCCCAGGAGAATTGTTTAGGGTACTTAACTCTACTCTTACCCCGGTTCTTACGATATTATTTAATAATATATTAATCAGAGGCGAGACACCACCAAGTTCCTGGGGGGAATCAAACATAGCTTTAATATTAAAAACAGGCAAAGATCCAGTTGAGTGTGGATCATATCGTCCAATCTCGCTTCTCAATAATGACTATAAAATCTTTGCGTCAATCTTGGCTGCACGATTGGGAAGCGAGATTGGATCAATTATCCACCCCGATCAAAAGGGGTTTATTAGAGGCCGACAACTGGCCGATTTAACATATGACTTAGTGGGATTCGCCGACATTGCCTCAACTTTCTGCTTACCCCTGGCAACTATGACACTCGACGCCACAAAAGCGTTTGATAGGGTGAACTGGGCATATTTAAACACAACAATGGACAAATTTCATCTTGGTCCCAAATTTTGTAGAGCCATCGGCCTATTATATAATAACCCCAGAGCCTCCCTTTTAGTAAATGGCACGCGAACAACTCCCTTTAAAATCAGCAGGGGAACAAGGCAGGGCTGTCCCCTATCCCCCCTCCTTTTTAATTTATACGTAGAACCGTTTGCGCAGTCCATAAGGGAGGATACTAATATACCACATTTCACTTTTTCCGGCTGGGAGAAGAAGGTCGGTTTATATGCCGACGACATACTCATCTACACAACTGACCCCGCTTTGGCATTTCCTACGGTTATAAAGAAGGCGGAGGAATTTGGGAGATTCTCCAGATATGAAATAAATGCCTGGAAAACGGAAATAATGGTCTGGAATATTTCTAATCTCCAACTCCCCGTAAAATCCTCAATGAGGTACCTGGGAATAACAATAACTAATGACCTGGATCATCTGGCTCAAAATAACCTGGCCCGGATCTCCCGCGAATCCCAAACCTTGATGAAATCTTGGTCCTTTCTCCCGCTTACCATCTTCGGGAGAACTAGCCTGATAAAAATGAGTATTCTCCCGAAATATACATTCATTTTCAATAGCATTCCACTAACTTTTGACACTAAACAACTTGCAAAATACCAACAAAATATCAATTCATTTATCTGGGGCTACAAATCTAGCAGACTGGCGTGGAAGAAATTAAGAAGAAGAAGAGAAAAGGGTGGGCTCGCCTTGCCAGATTTGGAATGCTACGCCTGGGTGTTTCATTTGACCCATTCCAGGATGCTACTTAAGATCCCCTTGGAAAATGCAAATGGATATATGTTTAAGGCAATGCTATTGGGTTCAGACCTTCCACTGAATGGCTTCTTATTTAAGTTCGGCCACCAGAAGTTTAAAAAAAAAAGTCAGACTAAAGTCATTACTGGGCACCATAAAAGAATGGTCCCAAATTAAATCTAAGGCTGGGATAGGATATCTATCTAATCATGCACCGATTTGGGAATTACCTGGGCTCTCACTACAACACTCTAATACAGTTAAAAGGGTCCTATTGGACGCGGGTATAACACGGTGGGGGGAAATATTGGTAGAAGGATTCCTTATGAAATGGGAACCATTCAAGCTCAGGGTAACATCATCACTTTCCTGGCTAGTATATATACAACTGGCTAGTTGGCTTCGAACTCAAACAAAGAAAAAAGCAATGTTGGGTGAACACAGTCCTTTAGAAAAATACTTAGTGGAGAAACCCGTGGGGAGAAAGGAAGTCGCACTCTTCTATTGGCATATCATAGAGGAAGGGGAGGGCGACCCCAACCTCCCGGTAAAACTCTGGGGAGGAGAGGGAGAACCGCATATGGAGGACATATGGGAGGAATCTTTTACCCTCCTCTACAAAATCATCAAGCCAGCATGGCTGAGGCGTAATCATCTCTTCACGCTACATCGGGCATACTACTCCCCTAAGAGGCTCTCGAAATTTCAACCCAGGAAATGCTGTAGTAAATGCTCTTATCCAGCAGCATCAGATCTACATATGTTTTGGGAGTGCCCGAATGTTGCTACTTATTGGCAAGAAATCAGGGCATCACTCGAATCCATCCTCAGAACCTCTATCCCGTGGACATGGTCTTTAATCATCTTTGGCCTAAACAAGAACATCAAGGGTTTAGAAAGAGAATTCTTATTTTATGCTATCCTAGTAGCAAGAAGAGAAATCTGTAAGAACTGGGTCAATACAAACTCCCCGACACATGCAGAGTGGCTGTCTTCACTATACGCAACATCGAAGGTCGATCTAACTAGAACATGTAGCCCTCGCTCTATGAGATTTTGGGATTTTTTTATTGAATGGAGAAGGTATAATTAGCCAACCCGGGGGTTTTTTTTCCCCCCGGGTCCGATGATTAGGCCTAAAATCTCTTTGTCCAAAGGGAGGCACCCCAAGCCATACTGCTATTGGACCACTCGCCAACTTGGCCCGGAGGGAGATTGTTCGTCCGGGCTCTGCCGGAGACATCTAGTCTGCCTTTCTGGGCACTGGGAGATTATTTATTGGCCTCTCGGTGCTACAGTGGCGATTGGGTCTTGTGGTTATGAGCACCTCTGGATCGACTACATGGCTAATGAGGACACAAAAAAAAGACAAGCCCTAGACTTCACCGCAGATTTCAAGTAGCCAAGAACAAAAAAAATACAACCGTTGTTCAACAGTTGAAAGTACAGGAGAACTGGGTGAGCCTGTTTAAAATTCATCCTCTTTAAAATCGGCACATTAAAAAACTTCCGGGGAACCTCATAAAATGTAGGAAATAGTTCAAAGTATAACAGATCCTGTGGAGACTCTCCATCGCAGCCACAGGGTGCTAACATCTGCCCTCTATTGCTCCCCCTTGGTATGGCAAGCAGGAGGTGAAAGAGATCCAGGTGAAACCTGGTCAATAAAAATGCTCATAAATAGTTAATAACCCCAGGAGGTAAGGCTCAGCTAGTGATGTTGTCTTTAGCAATAGAAATGTACGGACACTTGGTTTGCATAGTTCCAGCTCTTCCCTCTCGAGTTTCCTTTAACTGCCAAAGGACTCCCTTGGTAACTCCACATCCTGTTTGGTGATTGATTCAGGATTGGTATACAGTTCAACTTGTCCTAACCTTTCAAAGCTACGCTTGATGTATCTGAGCCAGGGTATACTAAGCGCATGATCAAGGGTCATACACTCTTTAAGGATCGCCTGGCTCAATGATAATCCCTCGCCCGACTAGATTTTTAACCAGAAAATTAGGGGACGGAGTGCCAAGATATCACTTAAATAAGGCACTTGTAGTTCCTCGTGTACCACCAAGTTAGATAGGCCACGGGAAACACCCAATAAATGCTTCAGAAAGTTGTTCTCAGTTACCTAGAGATCATCTGTGATAACATGCCCCCATATTTTACTTACATAGGAGGTTATCGCTACACTCTTAGCTTGATAAATCTTCATCAGTAATGCTATGGGTCTGTATCCCAGCTTAGATGCAAGGTTAAAAATGGCCGCATTCATCTTGCACTTGGTCCCCCTTCTTTCTTTGTTTGAGTGGGCCCCATTTTATTTGGTTGTCCAATATGACCCCCAAATATGAAATGACGTCTGTACGGGTACCTTGGCCAAACCTACCCTGAATTGGAACAATTTTTTTGAGCATCTCCCCACTTGCATGACATAGGACTTTGAGTCAAATACTTTGTCACATTAAAAATACACACCCTCAGTACATTCACTCCCTCTCAGGTCCTCACTAACCCCTCCAGCCCCTCCTCTACTGAAGATCAGAGACCACCCTCTTCACCCAGACATGAGGATAGAGACACTACCAACGCTCCGGCCTATGCACACATTGCAATAACATCCTCTGCTACTTCACGCAGCTCCTCTCCTCAACCCCTGCGTTCACTTAGCTCCGTGGAAAGAAGCAACGCCAACTTTCCTTCCTTTCCACGTACTGCACAGACAACTCCAGTGACCGTAAGTAACACTGCTTGGGACCTTAATTCTACCACCTCCACTCCTTCCATTCCGGTAGAACATCGACCCCTATCACTCTTAAGTGATGATAGAAGCAACAACTACATCTCCTCTTCAGGTAGTGCACAGACACCCTCAGCATCTTTAACAACACACAGCACACCTAGGGACCCTACTACTACCCCCACTGCCCATTCTTCTCTGGAAGAAAATCGACCACACCCCTCACCTAGAATCGATGAAAGAGGTAACAAATCTCTCTGCTTAGCACATACTGCACCGCTATCCTCATCATTCTCTCGCAATACTTCTATTCCCACCTCCCTTCCCACTCCGGAAGAAATTCGACCCCGTCATGTACTCTCACTCAGTGAAAGAAACATAGACAACTTGCCCCCATTAGATCGCTCTTCATTATCATCCTCAACTAGAACTACCATGAGAAACAACTTTAATACTACTCGCTCGACACCCCATTTCCTGTCCTCCACACAGCATCAACAGATGGAACAAAATTGTCTCAAGACTTCTTACCGCACATCTAGAAACCTTCAAAACGTTATCCTTGAAATCAAAACCATCTTACAACTTGCGGAAAAAGCGCTTACTAAACTTAAGTATCTTCAAAACTCGCTAAAGACAGCCGACAATGTGACAAAAACGATCCCCCTGCCGCTAGACAATCGATACTTGCGCACGGTCAATCTCTCCAATTCCATTACGGACCAGGAATTGCAATCTCTGTTACGGCTGTACGAATCTCCATCCGACCATGTCTTAGACAAAGAGGAATACGCTATCCACCTAGTCTCCATCAATCCTTGCAGAACCTCATATCCTACCCATAGAGGAAAAAACCAGAATAATCTTCACTCTATAATCCTATCCAAGATAACCAGGAGCCTAGTCTAAAGAATCCCCCAAACCAGATTTCCTGCCTTCTACTAAATTGCTGTTCAGCCCCATAACACGCTTCTGACATTGCCGACCTCATCCTTAGCATGAATATGGACATAATTAACCTCATGGAAACATGGCTCAAGGAATCATACTCTCCATGCCTTGACCTTCTGGTCTACCCAGACTTCAACATCATTAGACTAGACAGACCTCACAAAATAGTCAGAGGCTTAGCCTGCATATATCTTTCTGACCTTACCATCTCAAAATTTTACTCGGAACCCCTGGACTCCTATGAATACCTTGGGATCTCTGTGAATTCACCTAGCAACCACCCCCTCAAACTACATATATTCTACCATCCTCTGGGTCAAAACATAACTTTCACAGAACCACTTATGGAAATCATCACGGCAA
Organism: Lissotriton vulgaris; assembly: GCF_964263255.1. Classification (NCBI taxonomy): domain Eukaryota; kingdom Metazoa; phylum Chordata; class Amphibia; order Caudata; family Salamandridae; genus Lissotriton; species Lissotriton vulgaris. The sequence goes on along the minus strand of NC_141695.1, from coordinate 339,820,803 downwards.
ACTCGTCCCCTCACTCGAATTACATTTTCCTGGGTGATTTCAATCTCCACTGGGAGAACAAACTGGATAAGCAGGTCAATGCCCTTAAAACCTTCCTTGCTGACCACTCCCTGTTCCAAGCTATCTCAGAGCCCACTCACTCAAAAGGGGCCACGCTAGACGGGATAATTTCCAAACGAAATACTATTGAATCGATCTCGATTACGCCTTGTGACTGGTCAGACCATCACAATATCTCCTTCCAAATCCCCTCTTGTAACAAGAAAATCCTCCCACAACAAATTAAACCTAAACAATGGATAAGGGACACTAAGAACATCAACTGGATCAAGCTAGCCTCCCAAGGTGAGAAGGCTCTTATCCCCCGAAATAACATAGGAGATGTCAATGCCCTCACGGATCACTATAACTCAACGATAACCAAAATATTCGACCAAGCCGTACCGCCAAAACTCAAAAGAATACCTGACAAGGATAAAAACCCATGGTTCATTGAAGCCTGAATGAGGAGAGACGCAAACTCAGATCAACTGAACGGAAATAGAGGTTTCACCCTTCCCCCCCAGCTGAAACTACTCCGAAAAGCAAGAAAATCATACAATAAAAGTATTCTAAGATCAAAAAAGACTTCTTCAAATCAGAACTAGACAATGCTAAAAATAGACCTAAAAACTCTTTGAAATTCTGAATCAACAATCTGGCTTAATCTTCACTCTTAACATCAACCTCACAGCTAAGAAGTGACAAATGCTCCTCATTCTTCACTGCAAAAACAAATTCCCTCCAACTTGAACTCAATATGGCTGCGACCAACTTAGCCACCCCAAAGATCAGTCAAGTTACTAACTTGGTACTAAATAAGCGATCTCTTCCCAAAAACCATTCTCACTGGTCCAACTTCAAATGTTATGATGTCGATGAGATCACCAAAATTCTAACAACTACTAAACTCAACAACCACTTCAATAACCCTGTCCCAGCAAAGTGCCTACCCCACATCTATCATATCATAGCCCCTCTCTGGAACAAGATCATAAATGCCTCGCTCTCACAAGGTCACATCCCGGAGTTGCAAAAATCTGGTCAAGTTACTCCTGTCCTAAAAAAAACAGCTAGCAACTCCGACCCCAACAACTTCCAACCAATAACCAACATCCCCATGCTACTCACAGACGGATCCCACGCACTACATCACAACAATGGCTGACACTACTGCTACCCCAGAACTCTGCAGTTAAAACTTCTCCCTCGTTCTCGCCCTGTTTCTCCCCAGCATTCTCCTTCGCTTGTTCATTTTCTATCGTTCCTCTCTGTCTCACCTTCTAACTTCCATTTTCTCACACCCTCATTTTCTGCACCCCACTCTTTATCTTTATCGTTCTCGTACTCTGCCAAGCTCACAGGGTCTCACTGTGTTACACACAGGATCCTCCTTACAAAAGACATGGGCCACCGTACCACCAGATACCACACTCATGGTAGGCGATAATCAGAAATATAAATTCATAACGTGGAATGTAAGGGGGCTTAATAACACGGTCAAACGGGTGAGGGTGGCGACCTATCTAAGAAGATACGGGATAAGTATAGCCTTTCTGCAGGAGACACACCTGTGGGGGGACTGCCTTAAATATGTCCAACGCAGATGGAGAGTCCAGTTTTTTTAAACTTCCTATTCGTGGTTCGCTAGAGGAGCACTTATATGGATAGAGCCTGGAATCCCTTTCAAGGCAGTGAACACCAGACTAGACCCTGATGGGAGGTTCGTGGTGCTGACTGGGACACTAGATGGACGACACATAAGCTTGGTGAATATCTATGCCCCAAATAGTGATGATGGGGAGTTTCTGGGACGGGTCCTGGGTCCGTTAGATTTAGATCCAAACGTAGAGCTGAATGTCGCAGGAGACTTTAATTGTGCCCTGGATGGAGAGCTGGACAGACACCCCCCCCAGACCAGACACCAATACAAAAGTGAGAGAGGCCATACACCAGATGCTTCACAGCTACCGCCTGTTAAACATCTGGCGCCACCGCAATCCCCGGGGGCACGTGTACTCGTGCCACACACCTGCGGCCAACACATACAGTAGACTTGATTATGTTTTTTATACAGGTGACATCGGCTCCCCGGGTAGAGGAGACGCAGTATCTGGCACGCTATTTGTCGGACCACTCCCCTCTGATGATATTGTACACCCTAGGCTGGCCACGATCTAAAGTGCCGCTTTGGAGACTAAACACCGAAGCCTTGACGGACCCGACATACAAAGATGCGATAGCGAAGGGGTTAGACGAGTATTTTAATCTGAATTGGGGTACGACTGCCACTAGGGCGCTTGAATGGGACGCGATGGAGGTGGTGTTACGGGGGTGTATGTCCACGGAGGTGGGGGTGAGGAGAATGCTGGAACGGGTCTACGCCAACAAGAAGAGAGCTTGGCGGTTCTAGAAAGAGAGCTTCCTCCAGCTGAGGAAGGGCCGGCTAGCTGGGCAGAGCTACGGCAGAAGATTGGGGACATCTGGGATTCACTGGGTAAATACAACAGAACCACGCGTAGACGTCGCTGGTACACAGAGGGGGATAAAGCCTATTGGTGCGCCTTATTAAAATGGAGACACAGCCTCTTCCGATTTTATTGATCAAAACGGAGCAGGGCCAATCAGTCTATGCACAGCACAAGATAAACAGGGTATTCAAAACCCATTTACAAATGAGGTGAGGAGATTAGAGCGGCAATCGCCCACTTGAAGACTGCAAAGTCCCCTGGGCTGAATGGCCTGGCGGCTGAGCTCTATAAAGAATATGGAGGAGTCTTTATCCCTAAACTCCTAGAACTCACGGTGGAAGCAGGCGAGATTGGCTTGCTCCCAGAATCCATGCGCGAAGCACTGATAGTTATGATCCCCAAACCAGGGAAGGACCCCATGCTTTCCAGTTCGTATCGGCCAATCTCGATATTGAACGTGGATCTTAAATTTCTTCGCCATGTGCTGGCTGGCAGGCTCTTTCCATATCTCAGGCAGCTGGTTCACGATGACCAGTCCGATTTTATACCTGGCAGGAATGCGTTGAGGAACATGAGTCGTCTCGCTCACGTTATGCAGTCGATGGAGGGGATGGCCCATCAGCACACCCTAGTATTCCTTGACATCAAACAAGCGTTCGACTTGATCCATTGGGAATACTTGTGGCAGGTACTTCTAAAGATGGGGTTGGGAGAGGGCTTCGTGAATTGGGTGAAATTACTATATGCTCGTCCGCTGGCGAGGGTCCGTACGGATGGGTACGTGTCAGATACAATCACAATAGAAAGGGGGACGCATCAGGGGTGCCCGCTCTCCCCCTTGTTGTTTGCCCTGGCAATTGAGCCACTGGCTTGTCATCTCTGTGGGGTACTTCTGGGGCAGGGCATCCGAGTGGTGGGGGGAACGGATCATATGGTCTCATTGTATGCAGGCGACGCATTGGTGTACCTGCGCCGACCGATTCAGTCTATGTCGCTGCTCTTTGCGGTTTTGGAAAACTTTGCGGGGCTGCCGGACTTCACATTAATAAATTGAAATCACAGCTATACGCAATCGGGCCGTCAGGCAAGAGAGAGGAAGCCCAGCCCCCGAGATGGGGCTCCCCTGGGTACCGGATACACTCCAATATCTCGGGTTATGGATAGCCAGAGAGAGAGCTGTCTTCTTTCACCATACCACTGGGCGGATTATTAGGGACCTGTGGGGCTCTATTACCTTCTGGAATACACTCAAGCTCTCGCTGATGGGGAAGATTGCCTTGATAAAAATGGTGGTTTTGCCTAGTTGTCTCTTTACGATGTAGGGGTCCTTCTTTGAACTTCCCCATCGGGTATTTAAGGAAATAGACGCACTGCTTATACAGTTGCTATGGAATGGAAAATGGTGCTGGGTCAGTCTGGAGGTCATGAAACGCGAGTGGGAAAAAGGTGGTTCAGAAATTCCAGACTTGGAACTTTACTATTTTGCATCGCAATTGCAGCATGCTATAGCATGGCTGAACACCGACCCTTCCTGGGAAAGGGCCCTACAGGCGGGCACGTATGGTGGATGACAGTTGGGGGCACTCTGTGGCAGGCAGGCGGGTCTTGGGAGTTCTAATCTTCACTAGTTCGACTATTAGCGATAATCTGGAATCCTGTGCATAGTAGACTTGTCCGAAAATGGCCATTCGTCCTGGAGGCCGATCTCTGGCTGCTGCCGCCCTTTGCTCAAATTAAACGGGTAATGTCGACTGACAAATGGAAAGACGGGGATGCCTAATGTTGTCCGACCTATAGCCCAAAAATAGGTTCATTACATATGAGGAGGCGGTGACTAACTTTGACTTGGGACCCGGGCAATTTCTACAGTATGCCAAGATTGTGGCCACAGCACGGCAGCTATGGCTCTCATTCCCCACGGCCCCAGAGCCCACCCATATCCTGGTTACGATGATGGCAATGGCGGGAATGCGGGAATTCATCACCCATCTATACAGGGCGCTGAGGGAGGATAAAAAACTTGGACACTTAAAAGTGGAAGAACAGTGGCAGCAGGTGTGTCCACAGGAACTTACGCCCCGGGACTTGGAGAAAATCCATGAGAGTGTACGCAAGGTATCTGTCTCTAACAGTTTCAAACAAATACAGTATAATATAGTTAGGGCTCCCAGTTTTCCGTTTAGACGGATATTTACACATAAATACAGATGGAAAACTATTTTTCCTTTGTCTGTATTTATATGTAGATGCGGTTAAATACTAGTAAATTGTGCGTGCTTCTGTGCTCCAGTTGAGGTGACTTGTAACGTCCCTCAGCTGCAGACAGGCCCCCCCTCGTGTGTGGTTGCCTGGGCTGAGTCAGCTTCCCAGGCACAGCCGCACCCGAGTACTTCACAGGTCTTAAAAGACCTCTAACTTGTTAATGAGGCTTTGTTGTTTTGTCACCACTTCTAGAGCCTCTATATCTAACTATTGCTGGGAGAGTCTGCTCCCGCCCCAAAGAAATGTTTTCCCAGCCCACCACCTCCCAATAAATTTGGCTCTAGTTGCACAGCTGGCTGCAGGGCTTGTGATTTGCTCCTGCCCCTCCCATCACCGTAAATGAGGTGTGAAGGGAAGGCTGGAAATGCACCAAGCAGAGGTCACATTTCCAGGCTACCTTCCCAGACTGGTGAATAACAATTGGAGCAGCCTCTCCGAAGTGCTGAAGGACCTGCGCCCCCTAGAATGGTAGCAGGAGGGGGAGGGTTTAAAGACACCATGCCTCCTGCCATACTCTCGCACCACTGTAGTCCAACGAGAGCAATATGATGAACCCAAACTGCATCTCCCAGAAAGCATTTGGCAACTATTCTTAACATGTAGTTTCTTTATAGGGCAAACCAGGCCCACAGATATAAGACAGCTTTACAAAAGAACCAGACTATGTCACTTTTTTGTCACAAGGAGATTAAATGATTTGCCCAGAATCACATGATGTTGGGTCAAGGCCGAGATTTGAACATACTTTCCGATGGTCCAATGCCATCATTTTTTGTCTTTAGACCAAATTTCTCCTTCCCTAGGCAAACAGCAGCTTAAAGATTTTTTGTTTTGCAGCAACCTAAAATTGCTCCCTTTTTAAGGCTGTTCCGTCGCACTGACAACTATAAAAACCTTTTTGCAATATACAAAAATTGGTACAGCGGCATAATGATTGCTTTCTTTCAAGACTAAGGACTATTAAATCTCACCTCGACACTCTCCATTCTCGCATACGCAGATATCAGACCCGCAAGGTACAGCTAATTGCAAATGCCCTTAAGATCAATTGTTTCTCAGCGATTTCCATAGTGACTTCCTTTGTGGTTTTGATATTCTAATAACAAGACCCGCAACACAAATAATTTTTCTTCAGAATCAGTTTATCTCAATCTTTGAAACAGTTTGATAGAAAACACCATTTATTTATGTTTGCTCTGGGGCATGTCTGCGTTCAGGTTTTTTTTGGGAAAACATTGTTATTTTATGAACACAATTACCATGCTGCATAGAGAATTGGCACACCAGCATAATGGCGCTTTATTATTTCAAATTATCCTTCATACATTCAATAGGCGAGACAGGGTTCCATGAGATTAGACAGAGAGAAGGGACTAAACTCCGGGGAGAGGAAACAGGTTTTGTTACAGTGCGGGAGCTGCCTCGCACGCCTTTTGGGCGCCGTCAGAACCTCAAGTCTGTCAGGAAGACAGACATCTCAAGAACTGAAGCGATGTCTCGTCCACTGTAGCTTTTATGTACTATCCACATGACTGCCACCTGACATACTGGCTGTATCACAGTACTACTCTACACTGGGTCTGGCCACACTACCATCCCATAGGCACCTGTACCATTCCAGTAACTGAACTCTCCAGAGGAGCCCCTGGCTGCCTGGTTCCCTCTGAAGTACCCAGATGTCTATAGTAGACCTGGTTACACTGCCTACCTGACTGCCTAGTCCATGCAATTTGTACCCCGACCACTTTGAATTTGTTTTAATTTTATTTTTGTCTCGGATTTGGAGCCCCTTTTAAGTTGGCATCACAGCCTGCACTAACTAAATGGAGGGACCGCTGCTGCTGAGAGGAGGGACCCCTTAGCCTGCTGGTACTCTAGGTCTGTAGCATTGTGGGCATCACAGGCTGTAGCGGTTACAATTAGTAAGTGGCAGCGAGGCCTGGCACAGCACGATAGCCTGATGCCAGCGCTGGCACAGTCCCATTTATTCATGTATGAGCCGCTTTCACGTGCACTTCCTTCCTATCTTGGCATCAACATAAAAGTGGCCCCATTATCGAACCATAAACCTTAACAAGCATTGGCATAGCCAATAGGTCTCGCCTTTGGGACCTTATAAGTGTTTATCCATGCAACAGTTGATGTTGTTGCACCAAGGATATTGTGCTGCATAACTAAATACTTATATGTTCCCAAAGACGAGACCTATTGGCTATGTCAATGCTTATTATTTGTTTTCTAGTACAATATATTCTATATTGTACTAGAAAACTAATAAAATTGTCAATTTAAATAAATGTGGAAAAATACTAGCTGTAGCGTCGTCTTTTGCTTGTGGCAAAAATAAATGTGGATAAATACAGAAAAAATGCCCAAAAAATAAATATGGATAAATACAGACGGAAATGGCAAAAAAATAAATACCATAAAATCGGGGGCCCTAAATATAGTACATATGGCCTACCTCTTGCCCAAGCGGCTCCATACCATCGATAGCTCTAGGGATCCAGAGTGTCCTAGATGTCCACATGTTCAGGCGGACTTTCAATATTCAAAAATATGGTATGTACCTGCCCAATAATTCAGACGTACTGGACGGAGGTCCTAGGAGACCTGTATAGAATAACTGGCTGGACGATTGCCATGGAGGCGAGCTCATGTCTCCTTGGACTAATTCCCCGGGACCCTAAATGAAAGACGAGTAGACGGTTCCTGGTGCTGGGGCTTTTAGTAGCTAGGGGGCGGATAGCAATACACTGGCTGGCGCAGCAGCGGCCACAGCTAGCAAGCTGGAGAACGGACCTCAGAGAATGGGCACTGAGGGAGGAGGGGCACATGCGCGCCACCCAATGAGATGGCAAACTACCTGAGGTACTGATGGCATGGGGTAAGATGATACAGGATATAGAGGGGCAGGCCTCCCAGTCCACACAGGTATCGCAGGATGGGCCGCACACCACTGGGAAAGAGACACACAGTCAGGAGGGGAGCTAGATGGAGACCCTAGACGGCGCTTAAGATAATCGGACCTGAGGTGCACAGAACCAGCAAGGGGGAGGGGGTTGAGGGTTGACAAGGGGGAGTTCGGGGGGGGGTTAGTCAAACTTTGTTTACTACACACCACATTCTTGTCTAAAGTGGCATGCAGTTCTTGAGGAGCGTACACAGATATAATCCTGAGTTCACAATTGGAATGTTCATGGTATCATTTGTCATATGAGCGGAATGTATTGTATATGAACATGATCTGTACCTTCCGACGAATAAAATTAATAAAGAAATTATTTTTTAAAAAACTATCAGGCATATGCATCAACATTCGGTAATACACGTCGGTAATAGCGAAAAATAACGAATCGCTATTAAGGACATGCAAACCGCGATGCATCAAACAAATCTGCAAAATTTACCGATTCGGTAAAAATCGCTAATAAATAGCGAAAGTACACCCGCCTGAGTAGCAAATACCGAGTTAGCTAATACCGAATCGGTATTAGTGAATCCGGTATTAGCGAAATCGGTAATAGCGAAAACGGGCAATGTACGCGACGCTCCGGATGCGGCACGATGACATCACAACCAGGAAGTAGGACAGCCACGCTGCATTCTGCGTTCGGAGTTGCACGGAGGAGGAGGCAGAGCACAGGAGCTGAGGACCAAGAGTGAACCTGTAGCGAGCAGGAAAAGGCAGTGTGGAGAAGATGGAGAAGGAGGCCCCCCAGCAGGGAAAGGACACACACCGAAAGCGCAAGAGGAAGTTCTCTGATAAGGAGCTGGAAATCCTCATCGAGTGTGTCACCAGCAACAATGACAGGCTGTTTGGCAAATTGTCCCTGAAGGTGCCAGAGGCTGAAAAGCGCAAGATGTGGGTGCGCATCAAGGACAAGGTAAATGCCTGCGGAGTCACCCACCGCAGCATCGACGACCTAAAAAAACGGTGGTATGACCTAAGGAAGAGGGCCAAGGAGAAGATTGCGCAGAGGGTCAAGGATGCTGATGGCACAGGAGGGGGCACATCCAACGTGCCGCCAAACACTGTCCTGGAGGATCTAGTGGAGTCCACCATAGAACGGGTAGCTGTTGTGGGGGTCACACGTCTGGACACCTCTGGTGCTGCGGAAGGAGAACAAGGTAAGAAGCATGGCAGCGTTACAATGCAGCGTGTAGTAAGTCCCTGCCCAAACCCCCATGCCAGACCCAGTGCCCATGTAGTGTTGCCCTAAACACATACCCTCACCAAACTGTTGCACCATGGGAGTTGTAGTACATACATGAATGGGTGCATGCCAGAGCACGGAGATTAATACTGCAGCTAAAGGCCAATTGTCAGACATAAAATGTAATTTATTGTGAGATGCCACTGCTATGTCAACACAATAGACCATGATAATAACTATGCACTGTTTCACACACAGATGCATCCCCCTACGATTCAGACGACAGTGCCCGCCTCGTCATCTCAGAGACGCCAGTGTTGTCTGAAGCCGAGTGCTCACATAGAGCTGAAGACATGTCCTCCCCTTCACCACCACGGCGGTCGACACCTCCACCATCCCTGCAGTCCAAGGCACCACCACCACCACCAGCCACAACCATGCCGTCCAAGACACCACCACCACCAACCTCGCAGGCCAAGACAACACCACCACCAACACAACCACCACCAGTGCGGGCCACTCCGCAGAGCCGCAGAGCTGTAGTTCCCTCCCTGCCCCTGATGGAATCTGATCACAGTTCAGCACCCCCAAATGTTCCACGCCAGGCTGTCGTGACTCCAACCAGCCAAACATCATCACGACAGCGCATCAGGCAGAGGGCTGTGAACCCGGCTCGTGGTGCTGCAAGACCAGTCGATCTGTCCGGAGGGTACGGAGTTGTGGAGGCCCGGATGCTGCGTGTCCAGCGCCTGCAGGGGAGACACATGGGTGCCATGAAACTCTCCATGACAAAGCTATGCAACAAACTTAGCAAGATGACAGACGCTATGCGTGAGCACACCACTGCCGTAGCTGCCGGCAGCAATGACATAAAGCTGTGCCTGCAAGAACTCACACGTGCCGTGGTGGCAGGCCAACAGAGTGAGCGGCGTCGCCACAGGCAGATCATGCTTGCAGTGACTACAACCAACAAGGCCATCGAAAAGCTCTGCAACACCACGGCTGTGCTGTCCCGCAGGTCCGTGTCCCTGCAAGTGGACCTAGGTCATTACTGTGGGGATGTGGCAAAGGCCCTTGAGAGGGTGACCACCGCAGTGGAGCAAATGCAGCCTGGGTCAGCCAGTGTCAGCATGCTGGGGGCGGAAGAGGGGAGTGAGGCAGCCTCCAGTGTCAGCAGCGTCTCCCTATCAGACACCAGCGGGAGGAGGCGCAGTGGCCGCAGTGCAACTGCCACAGACTCCCATCGAGTAGAAGTCGAGGAGTCACAGGACAAGAGACTGGGGGTACGCGGCAAACGCAAGTGAACATGTGACTGAGTTACACTGTCCTTGGTGACGTAACCATGGCCAGACCAAAGTGCCGCACGCATCACCCGTACTGAGGACGTGCTATTTGATTTTGACTTTTACTGCAGCAGCAGCATGTTTTAGTTTTGTTTGTCTGCACCACTCAGGTGTCCATGCCCATTAAACCCTTGCAAATGGAGCCCTGTTGTCAAGTCTCTCTGTTACCTGTCTCAGAAATGATTCCGTGTGATGTATGTCCGCCTCCGTTGCCCTTCAGCTGTGTTGGGCACATGCGCCTGTCGGTGTTGGGGGGGTGGTTGCTGTGCACGCAGTTCATCCTCTCCGTCCACCTCTATGGGTATCCCCCTGCGTGTGGCGATGTTGTGCAGGATGGCACAGACAGCAATGATCTGGCAGCAGGTCACTGGGTCGTACTGCAAGGCACCTCCAGTCTTGTGCAGTATACGGAAGCGGCTCTTGAGGATGCCGAATGTACGCTCAACCACATTCCTTGTCCTGATGTGTGCTCTGTTGTAGCGCTGCTCTTGTGGTGTTGCTGGGTTCAGGTAGGGAGTGAGTAGATATTCACGCAATGCGTATGCGCTGTCACCTGCAGGATGGGGAGAGAATGGACATCAGCATGATTGTACATATACATGTGGGGATGGAGGGGGTGGAGAGTACGAAGATGCATCAATATGTACCTAGTAGGTGTCCCTCTCCAAATTCACCGTTGATCAGGCGCCTGTGGAGGCCACAGTGACGGAATATATAGGCGTCGTGTGTGCTCCCGGGGAATTGGGCAACAAGGTCCGTAATTATGTACTTGGCATTGCACACCACCTGCACATTTAGAGAGTGATAGGACTTCCGGTTGCGGTAAATGTATTCGGTGGTTGATGGAGGACAGATGGGGACATGAGTGCAGTCAACACACCCTATGACATGGGGGAATTGTGCCACCTGGTAGAATTCCCGTTTGGTGCGGGTCAGCTGCTGGGGGGTTGTGGGGAAGGTGATGTGGCGATTAATTAATGTCAGCATGGCCTCTAGGAACCGGTGGAAGAAGCGTGATAAAGCGCTTTGCGACACGCCTCCAGTCTCAGCTATTACCCCCTGGAAGCTTCCAGACGCAAGCAGGTGCAGGCAGCATAGGACCTGCACATGGGCTGGTATGGCGTGGGTCCTACGGGTCTCGTGCTGCAGTAATGGGACCAGGTCTGCTATTAGGCGCATTATCATGGCACGGTTCAGTCTATACTTGTCGTAGACCTGTTCCTCGGTCTGCCCCAGCAAGGTGATGCGCACCCTGAAGATCCTGTCCTGGATCATCCTCCTGCGCTGGCCCTGGGCGTTGATCCTCCTCCTCCTAGCAAGCACGTACAGGGCAGCCATTTTGGAAGACATGTGGGGTTTCCCAGGCCTTTTTGAGGGGTTGCTGATTGTGTGCACCTGCAGTAGGGGGTTGGAAATTTTTTTCTGTCCTTCCGTTTAATTTACCTCCTGGTTGTGATTCCCCTTATTTTGCTCAGGCTAAATAGCGATTTTGGGGTTTTTCGGTATTAGCGAGTTTTCATGCATACCATTGCGATTCGTTATTACCGATTCGGTATTTCCGATGGCCGCTTTGGGGGTCGGTAATTCCGATTGTCTGTTTAGCGATTCGGTATTTTACCGCGGGGGGTTATTAGCGATTTTTTATTTTTTTCCGATTATTTGTTTGATGCATAGCATTTTCTGGATTTGCGTTCGGTATCGGCCTGTTTTACCGATTCGCTGTTTTACCAGGAGGTATTTTCGTTGATGCATCTGCCAGTATGTTATTCACCCGTCGCAAATCGTGCACAATCTTAAACTTCCCACTCGGTTTATGCAATCCCATAATAGGCGAGTTACATGGAATGCCCATTATCTCCTTCAGGATCCCTTGCTTGATCATAGACTCAATCACAGGTTTTATCCCTGCAATCGTCTCTGGGGTCAGATTGTACTGGGGTGTTCTCGGAAAGTCAACATTCTGCTTGACCTGAATCTTTACAGGTTCAACTCCTTTGATCAAGCCTATGTCCTCACCAGTGAAGTCCCACACTTCCTGTGAGACCGAGTCTCTCAAATCTAGTGGAAGCTCTTCCACTGTCACAACAGGGTACATTTTGATACACAAATGCTGATTCGTGACCTTAAAAGCAGCATCATCATCATTGGTTTGCAGTTCTACTCCTTTAGGAGTACAATAGATGGTACAATTGAGTTTACACAGGAGATCCCTCCCTAGTAAACACACAGGACTTGAATCGCACACCACGAACAGGTGTCGGTCTCGAAACATTTCTATTTTCACAGGAATCAGCTCTGTCAAAGAGCTTCTTATTCTCTGATTCGCAACACCTACAACTTGGATACTCTGTCCCGAGAGGGGTAGTTTGGGGACTACTGCAGATCTCACAGTAGAAAGGGTAGCACCAGTATCAACCAAAAAGGTGGTAGAGTGACCATCAACATCAGCTTCCACAAATGGTCCCCTCTGGTCTACCTCCAAAACTGCCCCAAGTTGATGTGTTTTATCTAGGAACCCGAATCAATATTGCGACTTTATGCCCTTGTACGGCTATAATCAATAATATCCCTATATTGTCATAAGAATCAGATCTATATTGGCATAAGAATCAGATCTATATTTCTGTAAATCGCCCTTGCAGTCCAAGGAACGGCAAAAGCTACTTCCTTGGATTCCTAGAAAGCACACCGAGTTCTTTCGACACACCAAACCTCCAGCAACCTGGAAAATCCCCACTTGCTTTGTTTTGATTTGTAATAGAACTCCTGCAAGCACTGTAAGAACAGCCAGTTCTTAGTGACATCTTTATTGACGTCTTATGTCCAAACCTTATGTCAAACTCGGCACCTTTCAGGTATAAACATACCAACGTTGCCTTAAGCAAACACACGGTGGTGCTTTTGGAGCAGAGCAGCTAATCTACTTCCTGAGAGCCCAGCTGATGCGAGAGCCCACGGACGCTGCCCCTCCTCTTTGAGGCGCTGAGAAAGACGCTGTCTTTTCTCCTGCCGAGAAAATCCAGCTTTGGCGTTTCCAGCCTACCCTTGCGGGTGACTGGGATATCGAGTCCTGAGAGAGAGATACCAGACCTCCTACATACTATTCCAAAGGTACAGTGCTAACTAAACCCTTAGAGAGAATTCTTGTAAGAGATTCTTGGCAAAACCAACTTAACTTAAACTTACTCACTTACTCCTTCCCACGTATTAGGCTTAGGTCAGGTACACCGGGGTAGGCGTATATTAGAAGCAGCATTTGAGCACGTTAGCCTATGTATATATGTCTATATATATTTTATCCATTTTAAAGTGTCTTATGGCTAAGAAACCATATCAATGCTTTTACAGTATTATTTTATAATACTCCTTTTACTGTATGTACTTTACTTTATATTAAGTATTGCAATTGTGGCAATTCATTTCTCTTGCATGAGAAGGAAGACTGCTCAATAAATAACACTTTTATTGAAAACGCCCGCCTCTCTCTTCTCTGCACTCTGGTGAAACTAAGAACGCACATCTGACTGAGTGAAATGACTGTCTATTGTTTTCACACTACTCTAGAGATTTACTCTTATTCTGAGGGAGCAAAGTTGTCATGTTTATGCAGTTGTCGGAAACTGAATCCCTTCTTGTCTGAGCCAGGGAAGCTGATCCCTTCCTATTCATTCAAGAACGTTTCCGGTGACCTCTGAGCTAGCTGGCGCAAACCTAAATTAAGTCTAACATAGTCAGTAGAGACCTAGAAGACCTCAGTCCTACGTCTACACTGCTGTTTATGTTATTCCAATGCGCAGAGCCTATAGGGAAAATAGGAGCTATACTACAAGGTGCCCAACGTTTGGTAAGGCGATAAAACTAACGCAAGACGTTAGAGTAACTCAGTCGTGCTTTTTCACACAGACCCTTTTTCCCGTAAATACTCCAATAGACGTCTGGAGTGGGTGAAAGGTTAATATCCGCCGGAACTTAGTAGGAAGAGATTCCTATGTAGAGATTTTGGTATAGGCAACGTTGAAGGATACAGTGTTCCAAAATATTGTGCACCTAATCTTTTGTTTTCTTGAAACTTGATCTGCAACAGAAAAACCTTTCTGCATGTAAAAATGACGGAAAGTGATGAGGAAAGGGAGGCAGCTAGAATAGCAGCTCAGCTAATAGAGGATGACACAAGCCTCCTACAGACTGACCGGAATACTTTCCTCATTCCGGTCAACATAAGAAAAACTATAACTCTCAAACTTATACAAAACGGACTGACAGCATGAGGGGGTACAGTCATTTTCGTGATAGAGGCACACGAATATCGGCAGACAGAGGTATTCTATTCATGGATAAACTTTCCAGCGGCAAACGCTACAAAACATGAGTTCCACTATTACAAAATAGAGGAACCTCCGGATGAATACACTCCTTTCGAGGATGTGGAAATTCCACTAAATTACCAAGAGCACCTGCTCTGGTTTAAAGGCACCCAAAAACATAATGATCGCATCACCAGGCTCAGTCGACTAGGTAGACCAGGAGCAACGTGGCCGGTTCTAGCCAGCTACACACCACATCCAGACATCGAAAAAATGTCAGACAAAGAACTTTTAGCCCAGCTAAATTTACTAATTAAAATACATAGACAGTTAGTCCAATATGTAATGCGGACTGCAACAGTCCAACCAGCTATTAACATTCCACAGCTGACCCCTCATCAGAGGAAAGCAAATAAAATTACACCACAGAACATACAATCATGTCTTGGTAAAATGCCCACAAAACGGGAACAAATTCCATTCTGGCTAGCACAAAAGATAACTCAAATAGAGGCAGTATTCCCGAATAATACCCCTAGTGAGAAACACAGAATTCTGACTATCTGCCTTCCAATGGGGGTCGCACCACATGTGGAGGACTGTGACACTTGGGGCACAGTCTTTGCTTCCATTTACACGAAAACACATGGTGTTCCGTCTCTGGCGGTAATACCAGATGTACTAAGACAGATTCAAAATGAATACGGTCCAGAACCTGCTTTAACTCTTGGCATGAAATTGCTGAAAGACTTCAAACAGGTCTCGGATATATTATTAGCCAACATTAAAGGAGAAGCAGCATCTGTGGCGATCCGCCAAAATTTGAAAGAAACAGATATAACGAATCAACCAATTGAACTTGCCAGAATCATAGAAATATCCTATGAAGAACTAGGTAGAGATAGTTTGGGTGGGAAACCGGTAAAACCCCAACTACTTGAAAATCCTGAAAAGATATTTATTAAAAATAATCTGAACACTCCAAAAAAGAGCTGGAATGGAAATAAACAATCCAGTCCCAAAGAAAAAAGATTCCAGTCCAGAGGAAGTTCTCCTCGGCGGAGAGAAAGAACTCCGAACCGAGAACACCAGTCTCCCCAAAGGGAGCCCTCTGAGAAAAGATACAACCTTAGAAATAGGGATAATTTGAAAAAGCCTGATAGATATCAAGATATTGATACACGTCCCTCTCGATCTTTTCAGACTTCCTCGCAGAAATCGGAAAGAAGAGGACGGTCAGAACAAAGGGAAGAGCACGCCAAGTCCAAAGACAAGGAACCTGCTCAAAGTAAAAAATTACAATTTCCAAGAAAGAAGGTAGCAAGTATTAAAATAATCAAACATGCCGAGGATACTGAGGACACAGCTGAAAAACGGAGAGTGGGCACAGACAATGCTAGACAGCGCAGCAGAAGTGACCATAGCTCGCAAGATCCTGATGAATCATCTGGAGACAGTGGACACGAATGAATACATTCAAGTGGAAACTGCAGATACCAGAGTTAGCGAACCTCATAAAATATACGAAATAACATTGCGTATAGACGGAGATAAGACTAGGAAGGTAAGGGGTCTGTTTTGGGATAACCTCTCAAAAGGCTATGACATCCTATTAGCTGAGAAAGACTGGCCACCAGAGTTTGTCAGGGAGTGCCCTCATGGCGAAGAAATGATTATGCCTGCCTTCTCAAATCATATTCCAATACACAGAAAGTACATATATGCATGAAAATGGGCAGTAGCTCAAGCACCTGCATTATATAAAAATCATGTAGGATGGGATGAGGACTTTCCTCCTCACAAAATCCAGTTAAAAAGCCAACCTACTGCACAAAGACAGTACCCAATTCAGCAAGAAGCTAAAAAACAGGTCAGGGAGATTTTAGATCAACTTGACTACCAAGGGGTGATTGAAACACGCACCTCTCAAATGAACAATCCTTTGTTTCCTGTCTCCAAACCAGACGATTCATATTGTCTAGTCTTGGATTACAGACACCTTAACTCATGTCGCAAGACATTTGCGGTACAAAATTTGCACAGTGCGGCACTAATGAATAACATAGTTCGCAAAAAATACAAAACAACATTAGACATCTCTAATGGATTCTTTTGTCAAAATATTGCACCAGAAAGCAGGTATTTGACCGCTTTCTCGATAATGGGGTCACAGAAAAATGTTTGTCGACTCCCACAGGGAATCAAGAATAGCCCAGGATTATTCTCAGCCAGAGTAACAGAGTTACTACAAATGTATGATGATGAGGCATTAGCTTATGTTGATGACATCTATCTCACAGATGATGACCTGGATACTCACTTGAAAAGAGTGAACACCATAATACTTGGGTTCGCAGCAGAGGGTTACAAATTCAACTTTAAAAAGTCCCGAATTGCCCATCTAACCGTCCTGTTTTTAGGATACGAATTATCAAGTGAAGGCAAAAACCTAGCAGACAACTTCTTAGAGAAGTGCGCTGTACTCCAAGCACCAAAAACGCTGAAGAACTTACAATCAATACTAGGCTTCCTGAATTTCAGAAGAACTTACATTCTAAATTATGCATAGAGGGTTAAACCTCTCTACGAATTAATAAAACCTGATTTTAAACCAATCAACTGGACTCAGAAACACACAGAAATTTTGAGATCATTGCAAACAGACATGTTAGCTAAAACAAAATTAGAAACTCATGACAACACACGCAACTTTGTAATCCGATTCATCCCAGGAAGATGCGGATTCACGTACCTGACCTCTAATGAGGGAGAAACAGTACCAATAGCTTACAAATCACATTTGTACACAAAAGATGAAATAAAGTTCAGTTCAACTGAAAAAATTCTAACTGCGGTTCAGACTGCTGTAGCAAAAGAAAGGGCCTTAGCACAAGGTAAACGAATAATAATCGCTACACCGATACCAGCACTAGAAGCGGTAACAAAAGCAAGCATTCCAAATGCTTAAGCACTACATCCGAGTTGGATCCAATGGGTTAATTCTCTTGCTGCAACAGACGTAGTATATGAATTTGATCCTATTCTAAAAACACAAGAATTTCTACAATATGAATATGAATGTCCTCTGCCATCCGAAATCCTGCCTCTAGAACACTACGAATGTATAATATATACAGACGGATCAGCACAACCCACAGTTGGGGGTAAACAAGCTTACAGTGCTGCGTGCGCGATTGTTAAAGGTCGTTGGCACAAAGGAATATTTAGACCACTGGTCACTAAAACGCAATCTCTAGGAGATTGTACGGCTCAACAAGCTGAACTACTAGCATTTAAGATGGCGCTTGAAAATACCGATCGCGAATTCCCCACACTTATAGTGTGCGATTCATTTTACTGCGTTCAGTCTTATAATGAATATTTGCAGAATTGGGTTGAAAACGGGTTCAAAGATGCAAAAGGTGGCACAATCAAGCATAAAAGCTTTGGGAACAAATAGTTTGTTTACAAAAAGAACCACAAAAGACTCACGTGATACACACACTGAGTCATCAACGTGATGGCGTTCATGTTGCGGGGAATTCATTGGCTGATGAAGCCGCGAAGGCGGCTGTGCAAACGGCTTCCGTAGCTGCTATCACCCGATCAAAAACAAAAATAGACAGCAACATACTACAAGCTGTCAGTATGTCAGTAAAAGATGACAGAAAAACACTCCCAAAAGGCTTTCCAGTAAAGTACTCATACATAACTGATGCAAATAATGTTCCATTTGCTCGAATCCCTGGAGTGGGGGATAGGGCAATTCCAAACATGGAACACAGGTTAGGACTAATTACAGCGGCACACAAAGGGCTTGCTTCTGCACATGCTGGTGTTTCAGCCACAATATCATTATTAAAACAGAGATATTGGTGGCCGCACATGAGAATACAAACTAAGAAATATGTTCTAGAATGCAAAATATGCCAAAGAATGAAAGTATCAACAGTGAAACGACCGGCGCAAGCACCCCTTCTAATCTCAGATAAACCTTTAGTATGTGTTTACCTGGACCACTGTGGTCCCTTACAAAGGGATGGTAACTATAAATATATCATGGTCGCAGTGGATTCCTGTACGAGATTCATTTGGATGTGGCCCCAGCGCTCGGCTGACGCCAGAACTGTTATAATCAATCAATCAATCAATCAATGACACTTATAGAGCGCGCTACATACCCGTAGGGTCTCAAGGCGCTGGGGGGGGGGGGGTGCCGCTACTGCTCGAACAGCCAGGTCTTCAACTTCTTCCTGAAGGAGAGGTGGTCTTGGGTCAGGCGCAGGTCGGTCGGGAGGGAGTTCCAGGTCTTGGCGGCCAGGTAGGAGAAGGACCTTCCTCCTGTAGTCGCTCTTCGGATGCGGCGGACGGCGGCGAGGGCGTGGTTGGCTGATCGGAGGTGGCGTTTGGGAGCGTAGAAGTTGATCCGGCTGTTGAGGTAGCTCGGGCCTTGGTCGTGTAGGGCTTTGTGTGCGTGGGTGAGGAGGCGGAAGGTGATTCTTTTGTTGACGGGGAGCCAGTGAAGGTCTCTCAGATGTCCGGAGATGTGGCTGGTTCGTGGGATGTCGAGGATGAGTCTGGCTGAGGCGTTCTGGATCCGCTGGAGTCTCTTCTGGAGCTTGGCGGTGGTACCGGCGTAGAGGGCGTTGCCGTAGTCCAGTCGGCTGGTGACGAGGGCCTGGGTGACGGTCTTCCTGGTCTCGGTGGGGATCCACCAGAAGATCTTCCGTAGCATGCGTAGGATGTTGAAGCACGCCGAGGAGACGTTGTTGACTTGCCTGGTCATGGAGAGGGAGGAGTCCAGGATGAAGCCCAGGTTGCGTGCATGGTCTGTCAGTTTGGGTGCGGTGCCCAGGGCGGGAGGCCACCAGGAGTCGTCCCAGGCGGAGGGTGAAGAGCCCAGGATGAGGACCTCCGTCTTGTCAGAGTTTAGTTTCAGGCGGCTGGTCGACATCCACTCGGCTACCTCTTTCATCCCTTCGTGCAGGTTGGCTCTGGCGGAGGCGGGGTCGTTGGTCAGGGAGAGGATCAGCTGGGTGTCGTCGGCGTAGGAGATTATGCTGAGGTTGTGTTTGCGTGCGATGGCCGCGAGGGGGCTCATGTAGACGTTGAAGAGGGTGGGGCTCAGAGATGATCCTTGAGGGACGCCGCAGATGACTTCAGAGGCCTCTGACTTGTACGGTGGTAGGCGGACTCTCTGTGTTCTTTCGTCGAGGAAGGAGATGATCCATTCCAGTGCCTTGTCCTGGATTCCGATGTTGCTGAGGCGCTGTACTAGGGTGCGGTGGCAGACAGTGTCGAATGCCGCGGAGAGGTCTAGGAGGATGAGGGCCGCTGTTTCTCCGTTGTCCATCAGGGCTCGGATGTCATCGGTGGCGGCAATGAGGGCGGTCTCGGTGCTGTGATTGGCTCGGAAGCCGGACTGTGAGGGGTCGAGGGATCCATTAGTCTCGAGGAAGGCGGCCATCTGCTTGTTGACGGTCTTCTCAATGACTTTGGCTGGAAACGGGAGGAGCGAGATGGGGCGGTAGTTCTTGAGTTCGGTGGGGTCCGCTGTTGGTTTCTTGAGTAGAGCGCTGAGTTCGGCGTGCTTCCAGCTCTCAGGGAAGGTGGCGGTGTCGAAGGATGTGTTGATGATGTCTCGCAGGTGGGGTGCGATGACAGCGTCGGCCTTGTTGAAGACGTGGTGAGGGCAGGGGTCGGTCGGTGATCCGGAGTGGATGGAGTTCATCGTGCGGATGGTGTCTTCGGTGCTGATCGGGGTCCAGGCGTGGAGGGTGGTGGTGGGGGTGGTTGTTCGGTCATGGTGTGCGTTGGTTGGTTGTTGAAGCTGCGGTGTATGTCCGCGATATTGTTGTGGAAGTATGAAGCGAGGGAGTTGCAGAGGTCTTGCAATGGGGTGATGTCGTTGTTTCCTGCGCTGATTTGCGAGTCTTTATCGGCACATACGCAATTGCCATGCTACATTCTGACCAGGGTCCTGCTTTTAGCTCTCGAGCTTATAAGGAGGCCATGATCAGCATGGGCATTAAATTGCGGTACTCTTGTCCCTTCCATCCTGAGGGAAATGGGATTGTGGAAAGAAAAAACAGAGACATAAAGCAATCTATAACGGCAAAGGTATTAGGTTCGGGTGATGGGTGGGTCCAACATTTAACAAGTGTCCAACGTAGTCTTAATAATCTGCCAATAAATTCTCTAAAAGGTTTCAGCCCGTACGAACTATTGTTCGGAACTAGAATGTATATTCAGGATTTAGATAGTCAGACTTCAGTGGTAGAAGATAAGAAAATATGCTTTGACATCAAAGATCGTTTGGCTGTTTTACAGGACTTAAATGAAACAAGAAAAGCCCTGAGCAACATAAAGTTAAAACAACAGCCAACAACCACTGAAGATACACCACCTGTCCCAGCAAGACCTGTCTGGATTCCAAAGATTATGGATCTGGTCAGAGAAAAGATCGTGGTAAAGAAGGAATTTGGGCCTTCTTACAGGAAAACAGTACCTGTCTTAGCCATCAGCCGAACAAGATCAATTGTACTACCGCCACTTGCTGGTAAAAAGGAGAACCGAGTTGTATCCATCGACCTGGTAAAACCACAATCATGTGGCCAATAATAAGTAGTAGGCCCAGTTGACTCCAAAGAAATAGCAGAATACCAAAATTTGCTACAATCCAAGAGGTTCAAACTGAAAGACTAATCACATTTGATAAACCTGCAGTGAATAAAAAAGGACTATGCAGCAATGCAATGGAACTTACACCTCTTGAAACCCAAATTGAAACAGTTCGTCAAGAAACACCAGTCTACAACGATGTAGCCTCAGAGTATGCTAATGAAAGAAAACTTGAAAAAGCAATCCCAACAATTGACAGAACTGCATCTGGCTACTTCATCAATTTCGATAACTTTTCTGAAGATCCAAGCGAACCTGAAGAACAGCCAAAAACAAAAACTTTTAAAGGCGAAGCAACAGAACTCTTTCATGAACTCAAAGAAACTTATCTGAATGCACCATTGATTGAATTTTGGATTATATTAGGCGTACTTATACTCCTTCTTTGTCTAATTTTAGTTTTAATTTTAGGAAACTTTATTACAGTACAATGGACACAGCAAGTCAGAACATCAACTTAGTTCTGAAGCCACACAAGTCATCTCACATCGAAAAAAGAGATCTATCATCAGTGAATGTCACAGCCATTCCAATAACCGGCGGGGTATTTTGGGACAAAACGGATTACGAAATCTATGGCCCGGTCGAAATCTTGAAATATCCTCATCAGTTTAAGGTTTCATTAAGTGACTTTGTAAAACCAAGTACATTCTCTGATGATTGGGACTTTGAAAGCATAAATAATATGATGTCAGATTTAGTATTGTCAGCAAAATTTACAGAACATGAATATTTACAGGGTTCATCGAATTATGAACAGATGTATTGCTACAACCACCATGCACATCACTATTTGCATAAATCTGCTCAACCTAGAAATGTTTTTAAATATAATCAATGGGAACATTGTGCTACTCCACCTAAAAGCAGTTTGAAAACATTTTATGAGAAATTTCCATATTTTGCAGGGTTTAACACAAGTGATGCAGAAGCATTTTATTACAAACTATTAGATAAAATAGGTACAAAAACCATGCTGACAAATACTAAATTGATCTATTCAGAGACATTTTATGAAAAAAGTACTACCTTTGGTTTTGATTTCTGGAAAAACAACATTGAAACAAAAACCATCTGGGGTACAAAAGAATGGCAGGTCCAAGGATTGGAAGCATTATTTCGAGCCTGCATGATCACAGAACAAATAATGTTCTTGAATGACACCATTCAACAGACTACTTGTCTTGGCCTGGCTAAGATTAAAGACCTTAACAAACCGTCTATTCCAAAGCCAATACCTGATAATACAACCACAGGTATTGAGATAGACCTATCCCAAATTTTACACCAAAACAGAACACATCCTGATTGGAAAAAGTGATTAATCTGGCCAACAGACACAAATAACTGTCAAGATAGATTCCTGAACAAAATACAGGGTTTTAAAATGACCAGACCAGACCCTAGATACTCCCAGAGACAACATCCAGGGATAGTAACAACATACAGTGTAGGAAAATTATGCCTTGAATGGCTACAGACATCCACACTGGCAGAAATTAAGCAACACTTGACTTTACTTAAAGACGGTGCTGACTTGCACGATTTCATAATGGGACCACGCAAACAGCGTCAAAAACGTTTCATAGCGGCCAGTATATACGCTTACAACGAAGCGTGGAAAGTGACTCAAATTGAGACAGCAGAGAAAATACGAGAAATTGATTGTATTAATTTGGAAAAATCACTTTCTGTTGTGGACAATGGGTCAATGACTCTGTCCTCCAGAATAGATTCACTGGACAGTATTGTATCATCTGCTATCGATATAATAGACCAGGACTTGCTAATGTTACAACATGGCCAGTCCCAGGGGAGACTCACTTGCCACGCCGCCACCGCCAGGAGTCCAGTGAAAGCCAGGTCTTCAAGCCGCCACCGCCGAGAGTCACGAAGCTTCGCGCCGCTGCCCCGGGGACTACATTACCCGGCATGCCTAGCGGCGGTGCGCTACTGACGCTGCGGGAGAGCGCCAGAAGGCGCATTAAAACTGTGGACACCCCCGCGACGCGGGACGCGAGCGGGACGCCCGGGGCGAAGCCTGGGCAAAGGGCTAGCCCTCTACGGCCCTCATCGACAGGAAGAGACAGGGACAGGGCCCTGACCTCTGACCAAATCTTTCAAGTAAGTCATCATCTCCCTAATATAACTGCAAGTGGCTGTGATACCTCCCAGCGTTTAACATTACACGGCTTTATATAGACGCTACTTGATATAACTGCCTTCCAACATGTCTAAAGTAAAATCGTTCGTCCCCCTTAATACCATAGACAATTATATGGTCCAGAAAGTTGCCAAAATTAATAACGACAGGAGATCATCATTGGGGCTGAGCCTTTCGCCTGAATTGCCTTTTGACAACACGCCTTTACCTACTCCTGCTCTTGACATTAGTAATGAGGTGTTCCAGACCCCGGAGAACAATTCACTGACCCAGCTTTTAGTAGCCATTACCGACTCAGTTCCCGAGAGCATACCTGAAGAAGAAATAATACTCCTAGAAGAGGAGGCCCCTGCACCGGTCCCAGCACCAAGAGTAGTGAAGGGAGGGGAGAAGAGCATATCTAAACGGGGCGGTCTCCGATCAAGCAAGAAGCGTCCTGATGCATCCCCCTTGGAAAATAGTGGAGATGATATAAGGGGAATTACTGGAGGGAAGGTACACCTGGATGAAGATCAATTCAAGAAGTTGTTAAATGCCTTAGATAACAAGATTAAAACTATAACCAAGCCGCTCCTAAGCAAAATAGACCAGCTCACGGAAGAGGTGAATAGGCTGGGGGGTCTTCTGCAAAAATCAATAGAAGAAAAAGCGAACATTCCAATGCCGAAAACACTTATAGTTGAATCGAAAAATACCCAAACTGCCCCCAGGTTAGAACTACTTGAAAACACTCCCCTGATCTCCATGGTGAGCAGTGATCTAGGGAGTGGGGCCCCGAGGGATTTAGATATCAACAAGGGTGATTCTGAAGGGCTGAGTCAAAGGGACAGAAGGGTAGATTCTAATTTAGAGAAGGGGCCTGTAGAATTAATTGTAGAGGCATCTCCCTTAATATTGGTCTTGGCAAATGTCCCCCATTTAGAACCAGGGCCAGTTGAGAACATCCCCTCCCTGGTAAATAAATCACTCCATTGGTTATCAAGGAATATGGCTTTTACCCCGGGAGGCAGGGACCAGTTGGCGCAAGAGGTAGTTAAAGCTAGAAGAGTTGAATGGATCGGGGGTGGCACTAAAAAATTTAAGGGGGATTGTGTGGTGTTACACCTTTCTGATCCAGAAGTGTTGCCAAACATTCTAGCGAATATATACCCCCCCCAGCGTAGATCAACTGAAATAGTGCCACTAACACTGGATTTCTTTTACACGAAAAAAGGAGGGAATACTCTAAACCCAACAATGTTGAAAACTAAATGGAACCCTGTACTAAGAAAAGCCAAAACCCTTGATATAAGGAACAATTGGGGAATCCCGATGGAAAATAGGTTCTCGGCCCTTTCTGGTCTTAATGAGTGTGATTCACTGGAAAGTGGAAACGATGTCTCTATAAAGCTCTTAGAAACAAATTATAGTGATGGTAAGACATTTAGTCCAAGGGAAGATTCCCCGAATATAGTAGAGCATTCGCCACCAAATCCCCGCACCACTGTATGTAATGGGGAAAGTAGCCACTCATTCCCCTTGGTCTTATGCAGGGTGCACCACTACAAGAGTGGACTACTCAGATGAAAGCTAGTCTTAAACTTATTTCCTGGAATTTGGCGGGAATTCACCATAAACTAGAAACCCCCGAATGGTGGGAATTCATTGATTGCCATGATGTTATTATGCTACAGGAAACCTGGGCAGTGGCACCTGTTTTTCGTCAGGGCTTCTTAAATTTCTTTGTCCCTGCGAAAAAGAATACTAGAGGGCGGCCCTCAGGGGGTCCAACTATTTGGGTAAGACAATCCCTACAATGTACCATCAAGCAGAGGCTTGTCTGTAATTGTGACCTACTCCCAATTGTGATCACCTGGGCCGATGGCCATAACATGGTCTTATATAATATCTATGCCAGGGGAACTCAAGGGGGCAAAGCCTCGGATGTGATAGGTGCATTGGACAATGATTTAGAGACTCTTCCTACACATTACACTATCCTAGTGGGGGGAGACCAGAACACAACATTTGAACCACTAGGATTCGAGGATAACGAACTGGCCCTAGAGGAAGATACCAAATGGGGTGTTCCCCAATTGGATCTACCGATGGTAAAGAAATGGACAGAAGTGGCAATACAGGTGAAGAGTTTGTAAATGGCCGCACCCCCTCAGACCTACAGGGCATGCATACCTTTGTTAATTCAAGGTCAAGTAGTCGGATAGACTACATCCTCATAGATGTTAGAGACTGGCACAAAGTAGTAGATATGAAAGTGACATCGAGATTGGAGAGTGGTCACAATCCGTTGTGCTTGCTCTTTAATCTGGATCAAGGTGAAAGCTCATCTAACCAGGAAAGGGGTGTTACGACATAAGAAGTTATCCCAACTAATAATCTCCGTCACATTAAATGGGCAACTTTGGTAGATAAGCCTGGGGATATGCAGGATTTATTGGAGGTAGTTAGTAAAGAGGTCAGCAGACTACAGATCCACTGTAATGAATTAAATTTTAACCAACTTATTGAAGAGTCACAGCCAATGTTTTTTGCTAACTTACAGAGGTTTTTCTTAAAAGAAACACAGCAGGGGAAGGGTGCTGATCCCCAGAGAAAAAGAGGGTGGTATGACCACTCTTGCAGAAAGGCGCGACAGAACCTCAGTTTAGCTTTGAGGACTAAAGTAGGAGTATTAAAGGCCAGGGATGATTACAGGAAAACCCAAATCAGGGCAAAAAGATTGTGGGATGAGAATCTATGGTTAGACCTTAAGAAGGCATGTGTAGCCAAACAACAGAAAAAGTTTCGAGCCATCTTGAAGTGGGGCAGTGGGGGAATAGCAGACTGCCCGAAAAATCATGTAGCAAAGGAAGCATGGGTGGACTTTTTTAAACCACAATACGCTGACAGTCTGCCCCCACCAACCGAATCGCCCCCAGAAAGGGTATTCTATAGTCATGGAATATTCTCACTGAAAGATGTAAACGAGGCAATGGATGGGGTAACTAGAGGAAGGGCGCCAGGAATTGATGGAATACCGGCAGATGCATTTTTATCTGACAGGGCCAACTGGTGCAAATATTTTGTGTGGCTCGCAAATTCTATCGCACAAGGAGCAATGATTCCAGCAACATGGAAGGGTGCGGAGATTATACCAGTCTTCAAAAAAGGGGATAAGGCTTTACCAAGTAACTACAGGCCCATTAGCCTTATTGACTCGGCACAAAAACTAATGGGCAGGATGATACAAAATAAAATACAAGCCTGGATAGATGATAAGGATATCCTTTCCCCGTATCAAGCTGGTTTCCGTCCATTAACTAGCTCTGTTGACCAGGTATTCCATTTTCTAACTTTGTTTTGGAAAAACGTAACCTTGGCAAATGGACCATTATATGCTGTTTTCGTTGACCTGAAGTCAGTGTTTGATCTAGTACCCCGACAAAAACTTTGGATTGTTTTGCGTGATCTCGGAATAAGCCCCGAACTGCTGACTTTGCTTGTGCGTATGCACGAAAATAACTACGCCAGGATTAGGTGGGGAGCACAGGGAGACGTCACTGAGCCTTTCCCCGTGGAACGTGGGGTGAGGCAGGGTTGCGTCCTGGCTCCCACCCTATTCTCTCTCTATATCAACGGCATAGTAGATTTTCTAAAGCAATTTCCGACAGATGCCCCGATACTAGATGGGGAGCGGGTCCCAGTATTAATGTTTGCTGATGACACTTTACTGGTCTCACGGACCCCCAGTGGTTTACAAAAGACAATCAACGCTTTGGGAGATTTCTGTCGGATTCGGGGCTTGGAACTAAACACGACAAAGACTAAGTTTATGAACCTGAATCCTGCTAAGCAATTCAAGGGAAAAATGCATTTTAATGGCTCATTTTTGGAGGAAGTGAACGCTTTTACCTATCTAGGTATTTCTTTACAGGCCAACATGAACTGGAAATCTCATATGGACTCTGTGGTGCTAAAGTTCAATCAACTGGCCGGGGCTATAGCACAAAAACATAAATCTTCATTTACAAAACCTATTCTGCCAACAATGGAGATTTATAGTATGAAAGTGCTGGGCGCTTGCCTTTACGGATCAGAGCTATGGGGCTTCGCCAACTTGAATACTCTGGTTATTGCAGAGAACAAATTTCTCCGCCGAATGGTTGGTGTCCCACAGAGCACTCCCTCGATCCCGCTCCAATATGATCTTGGGAGGAAAAAGATTGAGGACATTGCTAGATTGCGCCCTCTTTTATATTGGAGGCGCATAAAGACTACTCCTGAATTGGGCCATTATGCATCTGCTCTCATGGACATCATTAGCTCTGACCGGTTTCATAAAATACCCTGGCTTAAAGAAATTAGGAACTTGCTTCAAAAATTGCACCTAGATCACCTGTGGACTACAGTAGACCCCCATGCCTTTCCATCCAAGGCATCATTGAAAAAAATGTAATGGGACATGATATATAATACTGTTTTGACTTCCAATCAACCTTCCATGTTGGCATCCCAGTTTTTGGATTCTAAGATAACCCCCAAATGCGAACAGTACTGGGACTTGATTACTAAACCCCTAGATAGGAAGCTGTATTTTCAGTTTAGAATTGGCTCCCTACCCCTTAATGCTTTTACTGTCAAATGGTCCCCAGGCAATGTAAACACATGCTGCCATTGCAAAGTACACGTTGAGGATATCCCACATTTCCTGTTTGCCTGCCCATTATATGCTGCCCCGAGAAGTAGATGGCTAAAACCGGTTTGTAGGAAGTTGGGGATAAGGAAATATCTAGAGGCACTAAGAATATTAAGATCAAATTGTGCCCCCAATCTTGCTATCGCTATAGCCAAATACTTGGGATGGGCCTGGATAATACGCATGCGCACTTTAAACTGTAACTAATTATGTAAAATGGAAAATGTAATTACAAGGATAATCTCAATTTGCAAGGACTTTGCACTGTGACTCGGATTTTATAACGTATGAATTTTATAAATTGAAGTATTCGCCAGCACTTTGTAATTTGATGCTATTTAATATGTATTTTATGTTGATCTTAAAATTTTAGTGTAGTATTTATTCTGTTTAGCTTAGGGAAACATGCTTTTATGACAATGCTGTCGAATAAAGTATTGAAACTAGAACTTGGCCAGTCCCAATTATGTTCTATTGTACAGCTTGGCTGGACGTTGCAAAACCTGCGTTCAGGCTATGTGCCTTGGCGTTTAATCAACACAACGTCATTGTTCTCTATCTTTAACCTTACTGATAAACAAATCAGTTTGGCACAGAAAGGAGCAGACTATACGATTCTGAGCATTGAAAAACTTGAGAGATTACCATTGACAATGTCAGAAAGACCTGTCATTGAATGGATAATACACGGAATAATCACAATTCCGATAACAACTTTCCAATTTAAAAATTGCCAAGAGTATATACCAGCAGGCCATTATGAAAGGTTGGGTAAAGGGTACATTAAGTCATCATGGAAATTACCTTATACACACACATGTTATAGTGACAAAAACAAGAGTGTATTTCTTAGTGGTAATAATTGTAAACAATCACTAAGCGGTATACTCCTGTGCCAAGGCATTAATTTGCATGGGGCCTGTGAGGGGACTTCAAATAACCTTTCATGCCACCAGCACGGCACACCTGCAACACAAATAGAGCCTTTCTTTAGACAACTTTCTAACGGGAGTTACGTTCTAATAATGGACCACAGCTGTTGTGGCATGGTGCCAGGAAAAGCATATCTCGTAAGCGTTAGTTCCATGGTCACTTGCTGTATGCAAGTATTGTATCCAAACGGCCCTCAAGATACAGAGGCGATGATTTGGCCGTCCTTGAATATCTCTTCTATACGAATTGATACTTTAAGCAAAATGAAGTCTGTTCTTTTACAGACAACAGTGCCTATAACGTCATCAAAAGAGACGTATGATCTTCAAGTTGCAAGGACAACAGCAGAGATACATACGCTTTTATCAACCAATTGCCCCGTGCATTTCGTAGAAATGCTAAACCAAATCCTAAATATGTCGGTTGCTTGTGGTATCGCACATGTATTTAAAACAATTTTTTCGGGACTGTTAACACCCTTCGACGCAGTCCTGGGCATCTTTCCCAATTTTGTCCATTCAGTTTTTGGTGGCCTACCACTAGTTTTGGGTCTCGTAGCAGGAATTTTATTTTTGACTCTTCTGCTCCGATATGGCAAGCCAAAATGCAGACATGACTCCAGCAACGATGGAACAAACGATCCGAGCTATACACTATCGGGACCGCATAACTAAAGTCCTTGGATCTGAAATCTGAATATGACCTGGTTTCTTTCATTCAGACCTATATGGCAGAACTGCATCTTACCTGTGCTTCGATGTATGCTATGCGGAGAAGAATGCGTGTTAGACACCTGTCTTACACTACAATCAGCAGTGCCAATGGATGTCGATACTTTGCTAAGTCCTGTAACGGCTCACGCATCGTGTTGTCCCCAGCGGTTACCAATCCTGATGACGGCATTCGTTGAAACTTCACCACTACGATTAGGTGGCAGTGAAGCAAGAGATGAGAGCAACATCACCCAGGTACGACCTTCTGTGAGCATTGCTGATCCTGAAATCAGGGGCGTAGCTAGAGCTTGTGGCGCCCGGGGCTATCCTTCAGATTGCCGCCCCCCTGGGGGGGTGCTGGGGAAAAAGGACGGCGAGCACCTGAAAGAGGTCCGAGAGACACGTAGTATCGCCGCTAATAGTTACCTCGATCATGCAAGTTACATGCACATATATGACACGGCCCAGGGCTAGATAGCCCCGGTCCCCAAAACAGTGCCGCCTTGGACGGACCGCCCCCACCTAGCTGCGCCGATGAAGGAAAAGCAGAAGGAAACTCAAAACTTATATCAGTTCTACCTACCTAGTTTGTGACATCTCACTCATAACATCACAGCTTGTGCAGGACCCTTGTCCCCTGTCCCCTATCTGCCCTGTCCATGACCTCAGCAATGTCTGCAGACCGGTCCACCACACTGGGTTTGACCACAGTTCTCTTTGCAGCACCTTCAGGATACTACAGGTGAGTCCTGCAGAATGGGCAGAACCAGGCCGGATGAGGGGGGAGAGTACTTAGTTTCTAAAATGCCGGAGTGCTTTACGAAAACAGAGTACCACATGCTGAGGGTGCGGATATGTGCAATGAAATGCAGCTTTTCAAGCGATATGGCTAGAAATGGCATCGCTGCCAAGGTTTCAGATTACTATGTGTGACATTTTCATAATGTTAGAATAATTATGAGTGACATTTCAACGACTATGAGTGACATGTTCTCGCAAGCAAAATCAAGCAATGAAGACGAGGGAAACATATAAATATCAGAAATTACACCCATTTGAGAAACAAAAAACTCTAAGAACAATGTAAAACTACAACAAAGCACCAGAAAGGAAGGGCACTAACCTAATATCCTTGTCACCTGATTATAGTGTTAAACAAATGTGTAACCATGATATTAAACAAGTCATTCAGTGGCAGTACTTTATTAATGTTCTGTGCAAACATCCAAGCATCACACGTGCAAAAATAATACTTACTGGATGCAACAGATTGTCATTTGCATTACAAAATAAATACTATACTTTTAAAGTCCTATGTTTGGGGCGTAGTATCGGGGACTGATGGGAGCCACACATGCCTAAAATCTCCCCAGAAGCCTAAAATCTCCCTAGATGCTTCTCGGTGATCATGCGAAATTATTAAACAGCTTGCTGGCTGGCCTTAGTTTCCTATAAGTGGCTCGAAATCACACTTTCTTCCATGATCTTAGTGAGAAACTGATAAGTAAAGCAGAAAATTGTAAAATATATTATTTCAATTTCATTCTGCTGCATCCAGAGGAATCATCTTTGTCTCCTACAATGGACAGCTTGGGTATTTGCATCAAGAAAGCTCACAGGGTTGAGCACTTGCTGGAGTGATATGTGTATTCCATGACCTGGCCTTTTGGGCCACTTCCTACTGTCTGGCCAATGTAGACAGGTGTTGGTGGCTGCACTTCCATGATGTGGCTTCAGATGCAGAGTTATACTCGGGGGTACGTAGCTCGTGAATCACCAGACACACAACAGTACATTCAAAGGAAATGTATGCATTAAAAATTCAAACTTAGTTAAAACACAAAAAAGCACTAGTTTTTCATTCTTCCAGAGCATCTTACTGATCTGCAGTTTATCAAGCAACGTGGTAAAAGGTAGCGGACTAAACCAAAAATACATAATTACTGCAAACACGGTCACATGCTGGGAGACTGTTCTATAGCTACGAGTGTGGTGCAGGTTACATTTTCTGAGATTATAAATACACCTGTGGGGGTATTGGTGGAGGAGACATGTCTCTTTTTCTGAGCCTTTTACTGCACAAGTGGGCAACCTGGTGGAATAGGTTCAGTAAGTACTCTGTGTCTATAATTGTACACTGGTCACCCACGGAAGGGCCAGGGGTCTTGTCTGGTTTCTGACCTTGTTATCACACATGTGGGTTAGAGTCGGTAAGTGCCGTGTGTGGTGCACGTTATACAACTTCGGAATAGTATACAAAATAATTCAATTTACTTTCTTTATCACATAATTTAATCACCTCTACCACATAATATGAGCCTCCATTACCTTAGGGCCCCTGACTCTAGATGCAGCACGTGCATGGTGACCTTGCACTTCTGTTTGTATTGAGCGGCTCAGAGAGGCTTGTTGAGGCTGAAAGATCTCACACTGCTTGCAATATTAATACATAGAACAAAACATCTATGCTGTACATTTCATCTTTAAACCTGGGAAAGCCTGCACTTGGTTGTCGTGATAGGGTGTGGGCGGTCGTGCTAGCTTCCCTCTCACTGGAAGACCGATAGAGGAGCCCAACAGTGGATGCCTGGAGCCTCGGGAGCAACAAAATTTCGTAACAAAAACTCATTAGTGCTCCTCAGTGTGCCGCCTGTTTTTAAACGTGCCGGGCGCTTCACAATAAGTGCTTATGAGGTGGATTTGTAAATACATGCCAGATAATGGGAACAAAAAACGTGAGGACGGAGATGGGATTCAGGTACACTGAATACGTGTGACTGCAGGTGGATCTTCAGCTTTAACAGGGCAAACAGTTGCAGATAGATAACCGCAGAGCGTGCTAAGCCACAAAGCGTTTATAATTTTAAAGCACATTGAAATAGAGTGAGATCCCTCACTCTGAGTCCTGGCACACCTAATTCACTTAATACTGGGCCCCAACGACTCCCGCTGCAAACACCGTCGCCGCCGGAGGCATGATTCAGAGACCCACACATAAATGGGGCCACGGGAAGCGAAAATGCGAACTGCCATTTTACAATGATCCATGTTTGTCGAGCAATGCAAATCTGGTTGTGCATAGTCAGTACGATAACATCACTCAAAAGTAATTTTTTTAAATTAACCTGCAGAGCAGAGCCTTTGCCGCCACAAGGAAGCCCTCACCTGGCAGGCTCGAGCGCGTTGCAGCACCGGGGACTGGAGGCAGAGCTGATGTACTCGGGAGCTCAGCTTCCGTAGTTAACCAACGCCCGCGCGTTGGAACTCTGTCTCTGGCCCAAGTCAAGTTGGGGTCAGGAGAGGCGCTCGAGGGCTCCTGCAGCTCTAAAGTGCGGTGCGGTGCTGCTGCGCCTGCGCAGAGGAACCATGCTGGAGAAACGCTTCCAAAACGGCGGCCGCGCTGCACTGGTCCGTTGCGGCGGCCTTTATAATTTATTTGAGGACACTGACTGACAGAAGTCAATGTCCCCAAATAAATTATAAAGGCCGCCGCAACGGGCCAGTGCCGCGCGGCCGCCGCCCTCAAAATGCTGCCGCCTGGGGCGGACCGCCCCTCCCGCCCCCCCCTAGCTACGCGGCTGCCTGAAATCGATGATAGCAATCATTCTCACGACTGCACCGTTGCAGCATTTTCAAATTTGGTCAAACTTTCACCTGAAGCTGTAGACTGTTTTTTTGCACATCTGTATGAAATGATGTTCTCCCCCGAACAGAAAGAATAACTTTATATAAACCGGCACACATCGTTCCCCTGAACTCTGAATTCGGCCTTCGGCTTTGATAAACAAAAGCTACTGAAAAACTTTAGAACTATTTTTCCCCTGGAAACGAAATTATTTTTTTTCAAAATTCCATAATATTTACCTTTTTCTGGCACATGTACTCTGCTTAAAGTAGAACTATTGATAAAGAACAGAGCTTCTATTTTTAGTACATCTAGAGACAAAATATTACCTCGAACTCTAGCACAAGAGCAAGCAATTGCATTTATATGTGATGAAATAGTCTCGACCTTCTCTTCTGTATTAAGAGACATTTCATGTGTAATTTTCGCAAATCGTTCAGCTAAATATATATGCATCCTTTTTTTACTGAATGATTACACTGCTTAAAAAACGTACAGTACCAATAATCTTTCGTGTATTTCGCATACATCATTTCGAATGCAAAAATGTATTTTGGGGTGGATTGGAATACACATGCACGTTTACATGTTTACTATTGCTTAGTTTTAAGTAAATGATGGACATTAGATCGTGGAGTGGGTGATGTGCTTTATCTAGGAACCCGAATCAATATTGCGACTTTATGCCCTTGTACGGCTATAATCAATAATATCCCTACAATGGCATAAGAATCAGATCTATATTTCTGTAAATCGCCCATGCAGTCCAAGGAACGGCAAAAGCTACTTCCTTGGATTCCTAGAAAGCACACTGAGTTCTTTCGACACACCAAACCTCCAGCAACCTGGGAAATCCCCACTTGCTTTGTTTTGATTTGTAATAGAACTCCTGCTAGCACTGTAAGAACAGCCAGTTCTTAGTGACATCTTTATTGACGTCTTATGTCCAAACCTTACGTCAAACTCGGCACCTTTCAGGTATAAATATACCTACGTTGCCTTAAGCAAACACACGGTGGTGGTTTTGGAGCAGAGCAGCTAATCTACTTCCCGAGAGCCCAGCTGATGCGAGAGCCCACGGACGCTGCCCCTCCTCTTTGACGCGCTGAGAAAGACGCTGTCTTTTCTCCTGCCGAGAAAATCCAGCTCCGGCGTTTCCAGCCTACCCTTGCGGGTAACTGGGATATCGAGTCCTGAGAGAGAGATACCAGACCTCCTACATTCTATTCCAAAGGTACAGTGCTGACTAAACCCTTAGAGAGAATTCTTGTAACAGATTCTTGGCAAAACCAAGTTAACTTAAACTTACTCACTTACTCCTTCCCACGTATTAGGCTTAGGTCAGGTATACCGGGGTAGGCGTATTTTAGAAGCACCAGTTGAGCATGTTAGCCTATGTATATATGTATATACATATATTTTATCCATTTTAAAGTGTCTTATGGCTAAGAAACCATATCAATGCTTTTACAGTATTATTGTATAATACTCCTTTTACTGTACGTGCTTTACTTTATATTAAGTATTGCAATTGTGGCAATTCATTTCTCTTGCATGAGAAGGAAGACTGCTCAATAAATAACACTTTTATTGAAAACGCCCGTCTCTCTCTTCTCTGCACTCTGGTGAAACTAAGAACGCACATCTGACTGAGTGAAATGACTGTCTATTGTTTTCACACGACTCTAGAGATTTACTCTTATTCTGAGGGAGCAAAGTTGTCATGTATATGCGGTTTTCGGAAGCTGAATCCCTTCTTGTCTGAGCCAGGGAAGCTGATCACTTCCTATTCATTCAAGAAAGTTTCCAGTGACCTCTGAGCTAGCTGGTGCAAACCTAAATTAAGTCTAACATAGTCAGTAGAGACCTAGAAGACCTCAGTCCTACGTCTACACTGCTGTTTATGTTATTCTAATGCGCAGAGCCTATAGGGAAAATAGGAACTACACTACAAAGTGTGCAGTCTTCCTCCCCCCTCAGGCACCGCATGCCAACGGGTCTAGATAATAATCGTCACCGTCATCAAAAAGAGGCATCTGCTTGTAAGTCAGAGTCCCTGCCGAGATCTTCGGAGGCAGGGGAACCTGTACTTGCGGAGCCGAAGTCCCCTCTTTGGTCAACTTTGGCCTGACACTGCCTTTGTAACTTCGGGCTCAGGTACCTGCTCTACTTCCTCCTCCTACTGTATCTGATTTGCAGGATTGAAGTGACACTCGTGTCTCCAGTGGGCAATCTGATGGCACTCAGTGGTTTTTTTCAGAGTTGCCAAATCCACCTTTGGCCTTGAATCATCTATGCTTCCCTTTGGCTTACCCTGACCATTCTGTTTCCTTCCTGGGGTGCCTCCCCCTGACTGAACCTGGCCTCCCTTATCAGCAGCTTGCATCTGGACCAGCATCAATTTATCTTTGAGTTTCTTATGCTTTGAATCAATCTCATCACTACAGTATCTTGCATACCTCAATATCTCATTCAGCGGCTTGTTCTGCCAACAAATTAAATGCTGCTGGATAATAAGACAAATATCAGGTCTCAATCCCCGGACAAACTTCAACACAAACTGTCCCATATCCCTAGGATCCATCACATTCAATCCACTGTACTGTTTGAAAACATGCAACAACCTTTCATAGTACTCATGCACTGTCTCCTTTGGCTCCTGAAGTGTTCGGTCTATTTTCACCCAATCAATGTCCTGTTGCGGTACCTTAGCTTTCAACCACATGATCATCTGCTCGTATTTTTTCATAACAAGCGGTGATGGGCCATTCGTGAGAGCATCCCTCTCTGGTTCAGATGTGGGCCACTCGATGGCAACCTTACAAGCTACCCACAAATCACTTGGAACTACAATGTCAAACAGTGTATTCAGATTGTTCCACAACACCTTCGAAATCTTGACAAATCTCTCAACTTGCTTGTACCATTCAACTGGGCTTTCTCTTAATTTTGGGAAGTCATTTGTGAATGCCGCCAAATCTCCTCTACTCCAAGGCACATGCACATACCCCCCACTAGCTACCTCCCTCAAAGGGTAGTTCCCAATTCCTGATATCCCCCCTTCCGGAGGAGGCGGTTCTGCTGCATTTCTCTTAACACTCTTATTCTTGGACTATCTTTCTTACCACTTGTCATGCCTACTCCATGCTTGTATCCCTATGATCAGTTCTCTGATGTGGGTCTTCAGTCCAATCACCCTATTTTCATCCAAATCCTGTTCAGTATACTTTAATCGATGACCACCATGCAAAATTTTCGTCTTAGACAAATCCACATCGTATTTGTTTGCCAATTCAGTTAATTTCTCATGTGCCGACCTTAATTTACAAGTGAAATGAAATGAAATGAAATGAAAAGAAGTTTTATAGAGCGCGGTAGATGCCCTGAGGCGTCCTAGCGCTAGAAAAAGAAGTGCTTTCTGGTAAGGCTGCTAGCACAGGAGTTTAGAAAGATTTCTTAAAGAGGAGGGTTTTTAACTGTTTACGAAATGAAAGAAGGTTGGGGTCGGATCTCAGGTGAAGGGGGAGAGAATTCCACAATTTAGCCGCGTTATAAGAAAATGACCTGCCTCCACATCTTGATCTCTTAATTGGGGGGACTGTGGCAATGAAGGCATGAGCAGAGCGAAGCTGTTTGGTAGGATGATAAGGAGTAATTAAGGAGTGGTTAATGGCCGGGCACGCTTTCCAAAATGCTTGATGGGAGATGCAGAGAGTTTTTTAATTAATTCTTTCCCTGACAGGAAGCCAATGCAGGCTTCTCAGGACAGGTTTTGCTGGGAGGCGGCGGGGGAGCTGAAGCAAAGTTCGGGCAGCACAGTTTTGTATTATCTGGAGTTTTCGTAAAATATATTCAGGGGCTCCTAGGTAGAGGGCATTGCCAAAATCAAGGCGGGACTGGATTAAGCCTTGGACCACGATCTGTCTAGCCCCGAAGGGCAAGAGGGGAAGAATCTTCCTGAGAAGTCTAAGAAGGCCAAAGCAGGTGGCTGATAACTTGATTGCCTGACAGTTGAAGCTAAGAGATTTATCCAGCCAGACGCCGAGGCTTTTTATAGTGTCTTTGGGTGTTGGGGGAAGACCGAGGCAGGCGGGCCAGATTGAGTTGATCGTGCGAGAGACTGAGCAACTGAGGAGCATCAGCTCCGTTTTGTCTCCATTAAGTTTGAGACAAGAAGCGGTCATCCAGTTGTTGACTTCTTCCAGGCAGCCCCTCAGATTGACCTGTGCTAGTTGGCTGTCTAGCTGATTGAGAGATACCACTAGCTGAGTGTCGTCGGCATATGTGATGATCTTTATACCAAATGGACGGACAATCTCAGCTAGTGGGCTAGTCACATCCTTTGCTACAAACAACAACTCATCTGGCTCATAGAGTTCCACTCTCTCTATAGGCAGGTTCCCTTCAACTATCTCGTCCACTTCTGCTTTCAATCTCATCACATCTAGCCTCTTTGCCCGTATCGCTGTTCTAAAGACGCCTCGATAAGGTGCACCACTCGACTCCCTGCAGTCACTGTCCTGCTCTGTGCACCTGTTCACTTCAAAGGTGTCCCTCAAAGCCACCCTTCGCTCGGCACTCCCATGGTCCCAGTCCTCTCTTGACCGATCACCTTGAGTCCCTTCAACTGTCTCCCATGACCTCAGGTCTGACCTCAATTCTCCCAGGGATTTTGGTCTTGGTCCCCTCAGATCCATCGGCCCTCTTGATGAATCGGCCGTAGCCGGCAAAGGAGTGCTCTACTCTACAGGCCTCGGTGATGGTACCAGCTCATTCACTACACTGTTCCCCTTCCCTTCAAAACCAGTACTTCCTTCCAATCCTGTCTGTGATGGACTTCCATTCCTCACCTGCTCTGGGTTGTACACTGACACTATGGGACCAATAGTAACCAGCACCCTAAGAGCATCTGGTAACCTCTGAGAAGTGACGCTTTCTGTATTCTGCATTTCCTCCATTGAGAGTTTATACACTACTTCAGAACTCGGTGGAGCTTGTGGTTCCCTAGTTACTTCCAACTGAGCTGATCTAACTCCTGACCACGGATTGTATGGAGGTGGTCTCTCAGATAACATCCTCTCTAACAAGCTATCATCAGTATCACTGTCTTCATCCTCAACTTTTTCTGCTCCTCTACTGACTTGACCAACAATGGATACAATTTATCCCCCTCAATCGTCTGTACTCTCCATCTGTTTCCATGAAAACGCTGTCTTCCACCGGTAATCCACTGAACGGTCATCACCTGAATTCTATGGGCCTCAGGGATCCCCTTATCCTACTCTAAGACTCCCTTACTTCCAGAGACAAACCATCCTCTGCTACCAACTGATGACCCTGGGATTCCCACCTAGATTTTCACCTTACCTCTCTGAGAAATCCCCAGGTCGACGGGTCTCTTTAGTCTGCATGGAAGTGTGAAGGAAGTTCTGTAAATTCAATATACTTTTGCCAAATGTCCCAAAAACAATACATTTTAGTCTGAAGGACCACTGACTCCAAAAGAAAGTTTAAGAATGTATAACAAAGCCAAAAATAACTGAACATACAAGCACCTCAGCAAGAGGTTTGAAAACTGGCACTAATACAAACATAATCCTACTTGAGAGTTTCAGACGACTCAAAATGAAAAGCAGAGTTAATTCTAGAAGCATTAGACACGCAATCACCGTGCCTACTGGAAAACTGAACTGCATCTATTCCGGTGAAAAGAAAAGATTATTCTGTCCCTACACTAATTCTAAAGTGACATCTCTACTTAACATAACTCCCAGGTAAGTGAAAAAGGTGTCAGCAGTGAAGGCTCCCTAAGAAGCACATTCACTTTTTCCAGGTAAGTAGCCTGAACTACTGAGCTCGTTCTAAGATGCTCCTTAGTTTCTCCTGTCTAGCCCAAACTAAGACCCATGTCTAACTGCACATCCAATGGACTGCCTTAGACAGGACCTTGTCTAAACCCAACTGACCCTAACCCTAGCTTTACTAAGACCAAACTAACTCTCCACCCTCGGGGTACTTTCCCTAATACAAAATCCCAAAAACAATGAGTACGCCCATGACGCTCCTCCTTCAGCAGGTACAGCCCCTCGTACTTTTCCAGTGTCAAACCTTCTTCCTCTAGAAACAGTTGCTGTGTCCTTGGATCCCAGGCACCTTCTCCGCCTAATGTTGCAAACGCACCTGCCAGCACATTCTTTTTGTCTTCACTTCTACTAATCTAACTTCTAAACAATGACTTATTCTACCTTACGAGCTACTCGACCTTGCCCCTGCAAAAGAAATGCATGAGAACGACCCCTCTGCACGCCCCAGGTTACAATTTTAAAATTCAACTGCAACCATAAGTTTCTTTCCCAAAGCATTTTTCCAGCTCGACATTTCTAGTCATGCTAAGAAAATCACAGTTAGGCCTTTGCTAGCATTTCTTGTCTCAGGCCTTTACTCTTTTAAATGCATTTCTAATATTTTGTATTTTTTTTTTTGTTTGTATAGCTTTATTTCGAAATATTTCATTTCATAAAAGCATTACAATAAAAATCAATGTGAGCATAAAAACAGTTGTACATCAAAACTGGCAAAATCTCAAGAAGGGTGCTAAAAATATACAACTTAGTAGATAACATCCATTAAAACATTTGTGCAAATACATATTTATCAACTTCAAATAGGAATAATGGGGAGCGGACACATACAAAAGAAAACCGGGCCACTGGAATGTAGGTTGGCATCCTTACTGGAGGATCATTTTCCTCGCGGTTCTTATCCTCCAGGCCCACCCCAGGAATTTTGCTAGGCCACAAGCAAACAA
The DNA here is from genome assembly GCF_964263255.1 of Lissotriton vulgaris. NCBI lineage: Eukaryota > Metazoa > Chordata > Amphibia > Caudata > Salamandridae > Lissotriton > Lissotriton vulgaris. The sequence goes on along the minus strand of NC_141695.1, from coordinate 339,780,628 downwards.
TGGGTGAGGATTTGATCTTAACAGCTGTAAGGCCTCCAAGTGTGACCGAGTGCCCAGCCTCGCGCAGAGCGGTTTCAACCATCTGCGACGGGGAGCAGCGTAGGCTGGGCATTCGAACAACAAATGGGGAATGGATTCATTCCTGGTTGTGCAGAAAGGGCAAGTTTCTATGGTTTGCCATGGTGGTTTCCATTTAGCTGTCCTAGTGCCTACGGGCAAAACCCCAACCCTAAAATTAAAATACAACGCCCTATCTGTTGGATTCAGAATCACATCAAGATAGGGTTCTCTGAAGGGACGGCATTTAATAACCAAAAACTCCTCAGCTGATCTGCACAGATTCGGTTGGGACACTCTCTCGTTATCCACCCACGACCAGAATATTTTCTTTAGCAGCTGTTTAGGTGGTGAAGATCTACTGGCCCAAGCGTCATCCAGGCCTAAATCGCAAAGGAGGCGCTTTACTCCAAGGAGCCAGCCGATCTTATGCCAGCCCGGGGTTGAAAGAAGTTCGCTTAGTGCATCCGCATAACTTGAAAGTTCAGGGACATTCCATATACGGGCCCACAAAAGGAGGGGACGTAGCTTGGCCTGATCAGCTATGGATCGTGTTCCTGTATCAAGTAAAAGGGGTAGAGTTGGGGAGCTGTGGGGGAGCCGCATTAGATCTTTGTGGAACTTATTCTCCAGATGGGATAGGGTATCAAATTTCTGGGTACCCCACAACTCAGCCCCGTACAATGCCGCACTCACAGCCTTTGCCTTGTAGATGTCGAGTATCACCCCGATGGGTTTAAGGGGTGAGGCGCGATGTTCTTTTAGGAGGGCGCCCGTAACCCTCCTATGTGTCAAAATGGTTTTTTGCTGATGCGCCTTCCAAGACATGGAATCGCAAAGTCTGATTCCTAAGTAATCGAATTCCCTGACCCTTTCTAAAGGTACTGCGTCTATAGATGGCGGGTAGACTGTCTTCCTGGGGGGATTCAGCACAAGGAACTTGGTTTTGCTGATGTTAATAGCCAAGCCCCTTGCGTCACAAAAGCCCTGGAACCTCGTTAACAAGGTTTGGAGGCCCTTCGGGGATTTTGAGATCAACAGGGTGTCATCTGCGAACAGGAGCGTTGGTATCTTTCTGCCCGCCAGGGAGGGAGCATCTGCTGGTAGTTGGAGAAGGTGCTCTACCACTCCGTTTAGATATAGAGAAAACAGAGTGGGAGCTAGCACACACCCCTGGCGGACGCCCCTGTCAACAGGAATCCGAGATGTTTTTTGGCCCTGCTGACCCCATCTAATTTGGGCAAAGTTGCTTTCATGGAATTTGATAGTTAAGGCCAACAAGTACGCGGGCATACCCATACCCTCAAGTACCGCCCACAGTTGGTTACGTGGAACAAGGTCAAAGGCAGTCCGTAAATCGATGAAGGCGAGATACAGACTGCCCTTGCCCAGTTTGACCACTTTCCAATAAAGCATTAGGAAACGGAATGTCTGCTCAATCGTACCGGTTCCGGATCTGAAACCGGCCTGAAAGTCAGACAAAACATGCGTTTCCTCGGCCCACTGCAAGATCCTACCCAAAACTACCTTCCCTGCTGCCTTCTGAGTTGAATCAAGCAGACTTATGGGTCGGTAGTTGGCAGGGTCGTCCCTGCAGCCCTTTTTGAAAATGGGGACGACTTCCGCACCCCTCCAGGAATCCGGGAAACCGCCGCCCACCATTGCCTCATTCAGGAGTTTAGCAATATATAGGCTCCAGACCTCTGCGTTGTTACGAAGCAAGTCACCGGGGACTCCATCTGGGCCTGCCGCCTTGTTGGGGATGATACACCTGATTGCTATTTCCACCTCCCTAGGTGAAAAAGTGTGGCCAGGAAGAGAGCTATTATCTGACACTATATGACTAGTACCCCTACTTGGACCCAAAACCCCCAAGGAGTTAGAATAGAGTTTAGAAAAGTGGGCCAACCAAACTTCCCCTGTGATATTACATGTTAACAGGGAGTCAACAGGCCTATCCCTGCCTCTAATCAGAGCCCAGAAAGCCCTTGAATCCTTTCTAGAACCAGCCTCCATTAGGTCACTCCAGAAATTAGTTTCGTGCGTGACCTTTGCCACAGCTTGGGTCTTCTTATAGTTTTTCCTAGCTAGTGAAATCCAAGCCGGGTCTTTAGCATTGACCGCCAGGATTAGGTCACTTTTTGCTTGGCGGCAAGCGTGGGAGTACCATTGATCTCTACCCCTAGTCTTGTTTCGCCGCTTGGACCCCCCCCTCCCCTCAGGAACCAAGAAGAGGTTGCTAAGTGATACAATAGTCTCCACAAATGGCACGAGGATAGGGGTGTCAGAGTCCAGCGTGCCTGCGATGCACTTAGCTTCCATCATTATGGACTTTACTTGGGCCATTCTTGTAACATCAGAAGCAACCTTAGCCCACTTCAGTCGCCTCCCGCAGTTAGATGGAACAACTTCGTGGGATGATTTCCAAGTTATCCGGGATAATGCTGTGGCCCCTGGGTCCCACGGGAGAGCAAGCGAGAGGACCAAAGGATTGTGGTCACTATCCGTGGATTGTTGAACAACCATATCAAGGACATATTCCCACAGGTTATAGTTTAGCAGCACGTAGTCAATTCTGGAGGTGTGTCCAATCCTGTTGAATGTGTGCGCACCCCCAGTATCTGACTTGCAACGACCATTAGTGGCTCTGAGGGTGTATTCCAAGCAAAGTGCGGTAATATCAATGGCATTCTGTGTCCATTTCTTAATGGGGTCAAGAGCAAGCAAGGGAATGCCTCTTTTGGCATCGTCCTCCCATGTGTCCAAAATGTCATCACTGGCCAGAGGCTCGAAACAGCAATTAAAATCCCCGGCCAGAATAATGAAGGAGTCAATGTTGCAGCCAGATAGCTCCTCTTCAACGCCAGTTAAAGACAAGGGGCTCGAGTTCCCCGCCCTGGCCCCCCTAAGGTACAGGTTAAAAAGCTCTAGAGTCTTGCCCCCCAGACATTGGATAGTGAGTCTCAAGAGATCTGGGGATGGTGAATTAATATGTTTTACTGTGAGCCCCAACGATACACTAACCCAGATGAGAAGGCCACCAGAAGAATATGACAACATAACATTTCATTAATAGATCCTAACATTACTCTCAATGTTAACAAACATTATTCTCAGATTAAAACATTACATTTCTCACTAAGCAAACTTACAAGTGCAACTTTAATACGGCACGTTTAATCTCAAAGCACATTACATATACAGAACAATGAATCCAAAATTACCTAAAGCATTATTCTCTTGATTAAACACTGCATTAATCAATAAATGATATGAGCATAATTCTATATCTTGCAACACTCTATTAGTCCTACATTTCTAAACCAAACATTATAAGGTCCTCTAAACATGCGGGTGCTGACTACAGGCGATTATGATGCACCCCTACAATTTTCAAACAACATGGAGCTCTATCAATGGCATGGGGCTTTTAGCGGGATCTCAGTTTGTGTGGCCACTAAATGGACCTGTCTCAGAATCCAATTTGATGATAGCTCAAGCAATTACTGTGATTCGCAAAGTTAGAGGCTGCTCACCAGGAACAGGTTTCTTTTGCTTAATAAATTTAATTAGCAGATATTTCAAGTAATGCTTCACCACTCTCTCTTCGTAATGACATCCCCCTCTGTCAGCCCATTGAATTAGAAATCAGGACTACAAGTTTCACAACTGAAAGAGAAAACCCGAACCTGAGCAGCACATTAGGAGGCAGCTATGCCCCCATGCTAGGTGCTACACACAGGCACACACCAGCACAGGGCTGACAGGCTCCAAGGCCCTTCTGCAAGATATACTCTGAGTATTAGAGGTTCACGACGGTGCTTCAAATGACACTACATACGTGTTTCAAGGTTTTCATAGTGCAGACCACATCAATCAGTCGTCAGAGTGCTTTGTATACATGCTGTGGCAGCTGTTGCGTCTCATATGCACTTATATTTAAATGTACACATCTCCGTAAGTGGGGCGTGGAATCACATTTTGGACTGTCAGATAGTAGCAAGTTACAGTGTAGTGCACAACGAGGCTGGAACAGTATGTATGCAAAATGTTTTGGCGTTGTGGGAGCAACCACGGAGGCGCCCTTGTGTTGGGTGCCGCGCATTGTAATGGGAGTCATATCAGTGTCATATGTATGTCGGAAATTACGATATATATACAACGGAAAAAGGGAATATACATATATATTTTTCTACTGCAGATATTGCGAATACTCCGGATAATTCTGGACATAGCGCAGCCTATCAACATCTAACAAGCTCTTTAAATACCACGCAGAGCTGTATAAGGTATGTCGCCTATGATTTGTCTCTATGTGCGTTAATCATACTTCAAAATCATAATAGCCTATACACTAAATTAATCCTCACACTCTTTTAGATCCGATCGACTTTGTGCATTCGGTCTGTACCAGTGTCCATCCTCGAAAATTAGCTCACTCCATTAGATGTACCAAAGTGAGTATAACATAGACAGTGGATATAAATTGTGTCGTTTATAAATCTGTACTGGTATATAATTGAGGTGGATCGACTTGAATATTCTGAGACCGCTGTTTATCAAGTGACATCATAAACAGTGAAAGTTGAGTTAGAAATTGCCATAACTTCAAAACATACCTCTACCTATTGAAAATAATGTACTATTTTCTTTACTAAATGTCAAGAATCCTTGTATGAATTATAACCTAGGTTTTGTCTAAATAATATGAGCCCTCCGCTAATTAACCGTGGGAGACATTAGTCTGATAAGAGAAGTTTCCAACCTAAGAGACAGTTCTTTTTGGTTGGATATTATTTACACACAGCACGATTATATTATATGTAAATAACTAGCGGATGATGCTATTTTGATTTTCTGTAAATAGATCATCTAATTGTACATAATTGTTTTTGTATAGGGGTTTTTACCTTATGAAAAGCTTAGTCCTGATGATGGTCTGACAGATGAAAACATACAAGACCGAAACGTCAACCTAATACATCAACTCCTCAAAATTGCTTGTACTGAAGGACACCATGATACATTTAGGATTTTGGATTTCCTCTGTTATCGTTGGAGCTGATGCACTGTTATGATTGACCTGTTGACACAGATATACTGCCTTTCATAACTTTTATGTGAAGAGTTTTGTTCTATGTCTATCCCCATGAAATTCTCCACTTGATTAATTTTTATTTAAATACCTTTGAATAGTATCCTTTTTTGCTGTGTGTTTCTTCTCTTTACTGTATTTGCTTACTTTTTGTCTTGAAATTTGAAATTGATTTCGAAGTAATCCTATGGATACACGGGGTTCAATTTGTTGAAGAACCGATAAGTATAAAACAATTCAAGTGAAGTGACTTTGAAAACAAAATCCCTTGTAGTCATCCTTTACTTTAATTATTCATTGCCCAAGCCTACAAGGGTATATTGGGTTTCCCACCTTTCTGACATTATAGTGAAGCAGCATGGGACAAAATGTGCAGCACCGCCACCAGACAAACATCCGATCTCACGCCAGCAGGAACACCAATCACCAAAGTTATCCGGACCTTTTTCTTGTTGTTTGCAAACTGCTGTTCACTACCTTTGCCCACTACAAACCGCAGGGGCATGCATTTAACAATGGAGGCACTGTTACTTCCGTTAAGCTCTGTTGTGCTGTGAAACTGTGTGCACAGCACACAACGGTCGAATAAAATCACCCAATGAAAAGAGAGAAACATCCAGGTTTTGGCACTGGAGATAGTGCTGTTTGTGCGGAAGGGACACAACAGTTGCAATTACATTACCAGGTTCCATAAAACAAACACATACCAGCAAACAGTTGGGCAGGGCAAATGCATGGTAGTATTTGTTCAAGGTGTTTCCGGAACTCAAGTATTTAAAGGTACTCCGAGATCTGATAAATGCCCAAGAACACAGGTGTGTGCCTGCAGGGACGCCATATTTGTGCTCAGTTATCGAGTTTTACAGTGTGCAGTTCGGCCACTGGATGTTGGGGCAGAATTTGTAAATTGTGCCCAGGATCACACTGTGTGGTCATGCAGCAGTTTTATCGTCTACTGGACCAATTAAACAAATGTTGGCAAATTTACTAATCAAAGTGCTCTCCAATGACACGTGGCAAAGCAGAAACTTACTCCAATAGATAACAAAGCTCACACAGCTGCGTGACAGCAATCAACAAACTCGTCAACCTTCATTGGAAATATGAACTGCACAAACAAGATGCAATATGCCTCCCATTCCGTAAGTATCCGTTGCCCAACTTAGCACTGCACTTCCTTAATGTGCAGTGTTAGTGCTTCTTTACAGGCATGTCTTATTTAATGTGTAGTGTTAGTGCTTATTTGCTGGCATGTCGTATAAGTGTGTCATTTAATGTGCAGTTCTAGTACTTTTTCATCTGCAACAGCAATAACAAACTTTCACTAATGCGAGACCTATTGCATTGCAAATGGGTTTTTCTTTTGTTTAAAGAGTTTGGCCGATGTTGCGTTCACCCTATTTTGAGTGTATAGCCATGAATTAATTCGGGCTGGACCGGCCATTTAACTCAATAGGTATTTCACAGGTACCTGGAGGAAGTGGAGACATTTAATGAAGGACCATGGCTGCCCTGTTGTCTGTCACTCTTACCAGCTCTCAGGGTTTAATGCAGGAACACCAGCGGGTTAAAAAGAAGAGGAAGAGCTGGAGAGGAATGAAAGGAAAAGAGAGGACCCGGAACACTCTGAGGAAGTGAGTGGAGACAATGGACAGTGGACAGAATGGATGGATGAAAAGCGAGAAAGAGGACAGAGTGGCTAGAGAGAGGAGCTGGAATGGATAAATGCAAAGAGACAGAAAGGAGGGAGTTTGCTTGAATAATTTTGTCAAACCTGCTTTTGGTTCCCAGTTCATCCCTGTATACACCCTTAATAGGATAGACAGGACATCTGCTTATTGTAGGCCCGTCACGCATCTGCCAACTCTAAACAACTCCCCCTGCCCTTATTGCAGCACTTAGGATTGACTGTCTTTCTTCATTTAATGAAGATGTTTGTTCTTTTTTCAGCTTTTCTAATAGTTTATCAGTGATTTTTTTTCTTTAAGTGAGCACTAATAGATGTTATGGATCTCATTACCCATGTCTCTATTCTTCCTCCCGACTATTACTTGTGATGGTGATCCCAGCCTCTTAGCTTTCTTTCCTCTCTCAATTGGATCATCAGTCATTGATAATGGCTTAGATTCAATTCCATCATCCACACCTTAAAGTCCACTAGTGCTGGAGTCATAGTGAATTCATGGGTGAAACTCAGGAGTACTGCTGCTTATGGAATGTTGACCTGCCCCTGTCATGTCCCCATGGCTTGTGATGGTGGCTGGTGTATACAGGGTGTTGAGTTTTCTTCGGTTGACATACCATTGAAAGAATAGTGAGATCCTCAAGGAAAAAGAGTGCAGAGAAGGCCCATTGATGGTTCCTTCTCTTCACTAAAGTCATCGTTCTGTCTCCACTTAAAAGATACTGATGTGCACATAAGGAGTCCTCAAGCTCACCTGTTCAGAAACTATGTTATGAAGGTCATGGTAGGGCCAACATATATCTAGGAGGGCTGGACCAATACAGATTTCTAGGATAACCACTGACTAAGTAAATGATGTCTCTTTAGTTTTATTGAATCCATGTTTAAACTTTGGCTGCATCCACCACCACGCCTGTGCAAGCGGAAGATGTGAGAAGGATGACTTCTCAACGCCATCCCAAGACATGTCCCTGGAGTCAATGTGTGACTCTCTACAAGGACATGAGGAGTAAGGGGGAGACGTACGTTTAAAGAGGTCTCTAGTCTGTCTACTGAAGTGAAGGGAGACGCAAACTCAATTGTTCCTGATCGTCTAAGCTCTTCCTCAGGGGAAGTTGGGACAGACGCTGCAGCAGGTCCAAAAGCTTTATCAGTACATGAATGTATGATGGATGTAATCATGTGATGGGGGCCAGACCCAAATAAGACATGTTGTGTCGTGCCTGTACCCAGTCTTGACATGGACAAGGAGCTGCCAGAGGCGAAGTAGGCCTTGTAATGATCCTGGAAGTAGGCCTTGCAGTGATCTTTAGTGCCCGCTAAAGAGGTGGCCTTCTACAATCAACCTTCTCTCTGAGCATCAAGGAGTGTACATACAGGCAACTATGTGACTAAAATAGGAGCACTGGCATTCCAGCTCAGGCCAGGCTATGTGTTTGGGAGCTGACTGTGCATCGCTTTCAAGAAGAGGATGATGCAGGCAGTGGCAATGTAACCTGAGATGGAAATGAGTGATCGCTAAGATGGAGATTCCACCGATTTATCTTTGAAAAATGCAAACTCTGACATGCATATGGTGCAAAAGGCAAGCTCCTGTGAGGCGTACACAGCTCATACGCTGTTATCAGGCTTTAAAGCTCTTGACTACTGCAAGGAATGGTGTAGCAGGTGGAGATGATCCACAAACTAGCATTTAATTGTGGTAACACTGGCAAGCGGCATCTCAATTGCAGCTCACCAAATCCTCCGCCCAAGACTGGCGGAACAGTGCCTCTTTGACAACTATTGGCCTCCAGGTGCACCTCCATGGCTTTTAACTGTTTGGGAAAGAGATGGAAGATGGGGTACCGAAGACGTTCAGCGACATTCTCGAAGTAGAAATCACAATCAGACTTGGTATGCTCAAGAGCAGATTCATCAGTCGTTCAGAGAAGGAAGCAGGTGCCTCTGCAGTGGTTTCCAAGCACGGTCCCTCCCCTTCTAAGCCAAGGAGAGAGATGGACAATGCAACTGCGGGCCAAGAACCACTGGCTGGAGAACACATGCTCCACATCTTGATCAAACGGAAGAAATCTACTTCAGGCTCTTTAAAAATTCAAAATGGGTACAAAGCAGAGCATCTCCTTGATGTCCTCTGAGCTTGGAGTGATCGTTGAACCGGAGCCTGTTTGAGTAAACAGTGATAAGCTTTATCAGAGGGGGTGAAAACCCTTCTGGAGAAGGAGGGGCTCATCTGGATGAGATTCCAGCAACGTCTACTCAGTTGTGACCAATTGTGGCCCCCCCAAGTTCCTCAGGGTAAATAACTGATTACTAAACTCCAGTGAGTGACCCAGTGAACGCAATCTGTTAGTTTCAAGATTATGGGCCAGATGTAGGAAGGCTATTACCAGTCGGTTACCGACCGGTAATAGCCTATTTCAGATGTAGGTGGCAAATTTACTGATTCAGTAAATAACGATTCAGTATTTACTGATTCGTTATTTACCGAATCATCATTTACCGATTCGGTAAATGAGATGTAGGAAGCACTTTAAAGAGTGCTTTTGTGCTTTAAGGATTCAATATTTACCACCAACTATTAGTTGGTGGTAAAACACGAATACTTCTGTAAATGCAAATCTGTGCATTTACACCTGTGCCATGTGACAGACATTCATGCCCTTAGGGCAAGTATGTATGCCACATGTGCACACCAGCACTATTCAGGGGTGCAACAGGGTGTCAAAGTGACACCCTGCCATCCTTGACTCTTTCCCTATTTTACTGAATCGGTATTTACCGATTCAGTAATTGACATTCATTCCTATGGGCCTCTAGGCCCATAGGAATGAATGGCAATTACCGATTCGGTAAATACCGAATCTTAACGATTCTGTATTTTTTACCAACTTTTTATCTACATTGCATTTACAGATTCAAAAATACTGAATCGGTAAAATTCTGTATTTTCAAACATCTAGCCCTACGTCTTTGCAGCAGATGTTCACTTTGGTGCCCCGTGGACATTCATGGCTATGCTCATCCTCATTGAGCCCTTCTCCAGGTCTTACTGCCCAGCATCAAACGAGGCCTATCATTTGTGGTCCAAAACAGTGGCTTTCGTTTTGTGCTCTAACCTCTCAGTTTAAGGAAATAATTTTTGCCTCATATAAACATTTTATCCCAGGCAATGCCAAGCTACGATCGGGGCAGTCATTTACTCCAATCTAGAGAACTTGCAAACTCACGTTCCTTTCTGATGTGGGAGAGGAAAGCATCTAGGAAGTGTCTCATTCTTTGTAGATCTGTGCTTGTTTGCTCAGTTCCAATATTTGATCTTCGAGGCCCAATAGACCCAAACTGACTTGGTATGTCGAGTCCAGAATATCAGACCTGCAGGCACTAGTATCACACATTGCACCTCTTATTAAAACATCAGTGGATCAGGGTGCATGAACACATCTATCTGTTTTCATGATTCTACAGTCTCTCATCAACCAGAGTCCTCGCCAGGAGCATCTACCTGGCTGCTCGCCTGCCAGTTCATGTGAGTTTGAAGTTCTGCTTTAAGTGTGCAGTGAGGTCTGTAGTCCACACTAGTGGCAATGTGAAACCCCTCAAACTATGAAGGGTTGCCACACCATGATACTGTGATGGAGGCAGTTACAACAGAGTCAGGGCAGTCTTACCAAAGTGCTGCAATGCCCTTGTGTCACACAAAGGCAACACAACAACACTGAAGTCAGATTTACCAAGCCTTGCAAGGCCACCTTGCATGGCCCTGCGGTGCTCCGTAAATCTAGAGTAGCTCAAATTACAGTGTTGCTTTACTCTGTCCATAGGGAGTGGAGTTGGTATTCTAATGCAACCACCCATGTATTCTGGCGCATTCCCGGATTTATCTACACTCGTACACCAGGGAATGCATCAAATTGTATGCCGTCCCACCAGGGGGCGCCACAGGGATAAATATCTTTATTTTTCCTTATCGTTTTGACTTTTTAAGTGGGGTGCATTCTGCAGCACACTTAGAAAGAGGAAACTCTTCCATATTTTTTTTGTTTAGGGTGCCCCTTCCTGCACAAAAACAATCCTGCCTACAATACAAGCAGCATTGCATCACGGCACAAGGGTGCCTGCATTGGCGCTAGGCAACACACTGCCAGCGCAGGCAGAGATCAGGAACGTGCCTCATATTGGTAAATATGGCACATTACTGCCCTCTCCCTTTCATGCAGCAAGTGGTCTTGCCGTGTTGCGTGAAAGTTTGATAAATCTGTCCCTCAATATTTCAAGTGACAACTTCAGGTTTGCCTTTTTCCCCCCCAGATTCTCCCCCCCCCCCCTCCTGCCCCCTCTCCCCCCCTAGATATCAGCAGGGTTGTCATGCCAAAAGTCTGTGGAAAAGAGCAGATTGAGATAGTGATCTTACATCTTGGGATGACAAGCCCTGTAAAGTCCTGCTTGCATAGAGCTCAGAATTGACCACCAGATTGTAATGGGGGAAGGGGGTCTGAGGTTAGGACTGCAATGAGAGTAAGTAGGAATAATGGGGGGGGGGGGGGGGGGGGATTTCAACCATGGGCCTCGTGCAAATATCCAACTATAGCCAACTTGGGTGTGGTTCAGGTCTTCCCCCCAATAGTATTCTTCGGCATTAGGAGTTCTGCAGGTCAGAGCGACGGATTACTGTATTACCCAAAATGTTGCAGTTCTACCCCCTCGCAAATGTCACTGTGCGTTTCCTGACAAAAGGAAAGGAGCCAGGTCAGTGTGAACTTTGCACACAGTCTAATGCAGATTTAGGTGCAAAATTGGTGCGTGAACTGGTATCACTTGGAGCCAGGCCCACCTTCACCGTTTCAGTCACTGCCAACATGTCCGAGTCTGCTGTTCCATCTGCATTTTCAGGACCTACTTACCCTGAGCAGAGATGCAGGGGTGGTGGTCCGCGTTTTACGTATGGACCAGTGACATCGGCCACTTAAGTAGGATTCTTTCAATGGAAGTGTGTGTTTTCCACCCAGCTCTGTTGCAAAGCATTGACTCTGCGGCCCCTCTCCGGAAGGAGTCCTTTCTGTTCTGCCATGGAGACTGTGGTCCAAGCTAGATACAGCGGTTTAAGAGTGGTACCGTAGCCCAAAATACAGTCATCGTGTCTGGAAGAGACATCCAAATATTTATTTTAATACTCTGGCTTTTGAGTATTAATGAATATTCTGGCAAAAAAAAAAAGACAATCCAGTCACTCTTCTGGGTTCAGAGGTGCCAGAGCAGGAATCTCCAGCACGTGTCATGAGCGACTGGCAAGTCTGCAACTACCTGCAAGTAGCTGACCTGTGTGCAGCCCAGTCTACCAAATAAGAAGGGTCTACTTGGTTGAACTCATTTATGTGTCCCAAAATGTTAAAGTGTTTCTTTGGGATGAAATGGTGTGTATTTTCAGAACCTATCATTTGGAGAAAAAGGGTTGGATTTCCCCCCCAAAAATGTAGAGCTTATGTTGGAGTGATAAATCATGAGACACTGAAGATACCTTTCAGGAATATCCCCTTGGTGCCAGGGGCATTGCAGCTATGGCTATCAAGTGGCAGACCAAATTGATAAAGGCCTTTTTCACCTAACGGATATTAACCCTGCCTAGTGTACTGAGGTGATCACGATGGATAATCTTGCATGGAGTGTCCTCAAATGTAATCTTGTCTGATGTGATCACCATTACCGTGCTAAAAATCTTAGAAGCTCGGTACGATTTCACTGAGCACGAGTAGCTCTTATTACAGAAAAAGTTGGGCATCTGTGTTAGAGGTTTATAGATTCCTTGGCAGCCTATGGCTAGGCAATCTATATTTAGTCTAGACTCCCACCCGCTCAAGACCTGGGGTATTCAAGTGCTCTTCCAGTCACTCCACCGTAGTATTTTTGCCCTCCTTCCAAATCCATGAATGAAGCCATCACAAGGAGTATGATGCTGAAAACCTTTATTTCTTGAAACATGCTGACAAGCACAGCCGCCGCTGCAGGTAACCTGGAGACATATAGATGGACCCCACCCCACACACGCCTTCTGATGGCGTCACAGCGTGTAAATAATGGAAGAATGCAGGTTCGGTGGAGTGGGTGCAGCAGGCTGGTGTTCCCTCCTGGGGGGCTTAGCTGCTCTCCCCCAGGGTGTGCTTGTCGAACAGGTACTCGCCCATGCCGTTTTGGGGCACGCCCAGGCGCTTCAGGTTGGTGATGTAATCGCCAAGCTTCTTGATGGACTTCACCTGTTCCTCCAGGTACTCAGACTCCAAGAAGTCACAGAGCTGTCAATAGAGAAAACCCAGTTAAATTACAAATCACCCATGAATACAAGAAATAGGTAGAAAGACAGCAGGGTAACTATCCAAAACAAGCATTGGCAAAGCCAATCAGTTTCACCTACGCAAGAGCTATTGGCTTATGCAATGTGTTTTAGCCATGCTGAACATCAGTGAGACTGCTGTTCAGCATGGCTAAACGTGAGTGGGGTGGGTAGATTGAGGCATATTGTGGTGGGATAGGGTGGATAGATTGGGCTAAACAGTAGTGCGGTTGATTGTGGAGGAGTGGAGTCAGTGGATTGCAGTAGGGTAGACTGGAGCAGGGTGGATTGGAGTGGGGTAGGATGAGGTGGGTCAGACCGGAGTCGGTTAGATGGAGGTAGATTGAAGTTGGTAAATCGGAGTGGGGTGCAAAAGAGAAAAAACAAGCGTGATGAAAAGGTCATGTCCATAGGGGCGTGGGCCCTAAGAAGTGCAGACCTTGGGTCCACAAGCACCAGCAAGCCCGATACTCCTCCCCCGATTCCCACGTGGCTGCCCTGGGAGAGATGACAAATGTGCGGTTACCAGTGACTGCACCTTCAGTGCTCTGAATGATTTGCCATGGTTCCTTCAAAGCTTCCGAATACTAAGGCTTGCCTGGCCTTGATCCCACCTAATGTCTCTTTACTCCACCTCCCTCACTGCATTTATTTTCCTATCTTTATCTTCCCTTTCTTGCTCGGATAATGAATAGGACTAGGAACCAAAAAAATGTAAAATGAGCTCAGCGTGTGACCGACCGCAGGGCAAATTAAGCACAAAATGCATCTGTAGAACAAGGATGGAAATCTGGCATTTCCGTTGTATTCGGGTCTCAACGGGCAGTGGAAAGTGGGGGAAGAAACTGATGTGTGCCCTTTTCCACCCACTGCTCTGGCCCAGGGTGAAGCAGAGCAAGCTCCTCGAATACCTACATGGGGGTCGACTTTATCAGTGGCCAGCTTGTGCAGGTCCAGCAGGGCCTGGTTGACGGTCTTCTCCAGCTGCAGGGCCGCCTGCATGGCCTCCAGGGTGTTGACCCACTCGTCACGGTCCGGTTTCTGTGAAAAGTACAAAGAGTGCGTTAGAATAGCTTCAAAGCCCCACCCACGCCGCCATCTCATGCTACTTCTAAAACAACTAACCCCGTGACATCACATGTGATGTTATTGAGGTCTAGGAGAGCTTAAAGGGCGGGGTGGTCCCCAAGAGGCTGTAGTGAAGACCCCCCTTCTGCTGTGGAGTGGCTGGAACACTTCCAGCCTCCAGTGCAGGTACAAGGTTGTTGGAATATTACCCTTTCCGGAATCATGTTCTTTCCCCTGCGCATACCTCCATTTTCTATTCTATGGGTCTTATAAGTGTACAGCTGCCACAGGAACCCCCTCCCCCCCCCCCCACCCACCCCTCGGACATATAGGGATGGATTTCCACGCTGGAAAAACCTGCACAATGTGTACCAGACTTGTACTCTCTATTCCAATTAACCCAGAATAGGCCGAGGGGGGCCGGTGGGGTGTAGTTAGCGGAAGTGAAGAGACCCTATTATGGTTGGTGTTAATGTAATCACACTGAACGCTTTCACAGTTTCAGAGTTGCAAAACTCTGAAAAATGGAGGGATGCAAAATATGTGCACAATCTAATCTCGAGTTGTGCACAAATTGCGCAATCCATATTTGGGCACCAAACAGATTACAATGGCATTCAGGAAAAACTTTGTGTTAAGGGAAGACAAAGTGTTTCCAATGCTTAAGGGTACAGACTAGGTGTAGAGAGCAGAACTGCGGTTAAGGCGAGGGTTGCATCTAATCTGTTATCAAGTTATTAATTGTAATGTCAGGAGTCCTCCTCGTGAGCCCAGCTTCATAACAGCAGCACCATTCGCCCACTCACTTGGTCATCCTGCACCAGTACCACGTGCCCCTCACCTGGACATCCTGCACCAGTACCACGTGCCCCTCACCCCGACATCCTGCACCAATACCACGTGCCCCTCACCCCGACATCCTGCACCAATACCACGTGCCCCTCACCTGGACATCCTGCACCAGCACGCGCGCTCACCTGGACATCCTGCAGCAAGCATCACGCACACCTACCTTGACATCCAACTGTACCACGTGCGCCCACCATGACATCACGTAGTACCACGCGCGCACTCACCTTGACATCACGCAGTACCACGCGCGCACTCACCTTGACATCACGCAGTACCACGCGCGCACTCACCTTGACATCACGCAGTACCACGCGCGCGCTCACCTTGACATCACGCATAACCATGCGCGCGCTCACCTTGAGATCCTGCAGCACCACGCGCCCACCGCGCTTGTTCTGGTATTTCATGAACTTCTCGGCGTGCTCGCGCTCCTCGTGGCTCTGCTCCTTGAAGTACTTGGCCACGTGGCTCAGGGCCACATCGTCCCGGTCGAAGTAGTAGGACTGGAGAAAGAATAGAGGAGACAGTCAACAACAGATCACAGCACCAAGTGACAGAGTGGTTAGCAGGGAGCAGGGGGCGGCTGCCTTTTTTAGGTCTCGTCTAAGGCATTGCTTTAGCAATGCTTGTTTAGGTCTGGCTCAATAACACAGGACTGAGGAGCTCCCCTTGTGCAATTTATGGATGGTCAAGCTGGACCGAGTGCATATCTAGGGGAGCACGTTATGGCCATTGTTGGTTTCGACAGAAGCATTTGATCCGCTATCCTCTACAACTACTAGCCTCCCATATAATACTTAAATACAATTTTGTACCATGTCATGTGTTACCAGAGTATTCATAGGTTGCAGCGGCGAGGCCCCAGCTATCATCGGGAACCCCAGGGGGACTCCATAGTCCGCAGACCTCGGTTCTAGAATCCTTTCTAAACTGAGAAGACCCGAAACAGCCTTCTCTACGCACGAGCCATTAGGGGCTGTTTATGCGCCTTACGTGCAAGCATGGATGCCAGCTTCCCAGAAAATATCATTCATCATCATTTTCTAGGCATGGAGTTTGGGCAACTTCCCAACACCAGAACATGAGCAAAGAAGCCCACAGGAACGGCCTCCGTATGGCCTCAAGCCTTGCAGCACGGGACAGCACAGCAGAGGCCTTCCTGGACCCCCACCGCACACTGAACCAAGTATAGCATCTGTTACACTTTACTTTTGTCACGATACCTATTATCTCTCCTTCTACATTACAGATCCATGGTTGAGACCATGGCCACTGGGAATTATGCTGCAAAGCACTAAATTATGCGGCATTTTATTTTTATATACTTCATTTTTTTTTACGCAAGAGAATACTGCCTGGGCAAAGATTTCACTTCATTAGTACCAGTTTAACAACCAAACACATGAATAAGCTACTAAAAGATGGTCAACCGGTGCGAAAGGCCTTCCAGTGCAAGCAAACATATCCCACACTTAATTTGGATACGTTTCAGCTAGAAACTTCTCTTTTGTTAAAATCTGAAGATCACGCACTGTAAAGCAAGTGCGGCCATCCCCAACTATGCGAAAAAAGCCACCGCATCTCATAATTCCAGTGGCCATGGTTAGGACTCCAAAATAAAATGATCCTAAAAAGTTGGTAGTTACATACACAACACTAACCTTTTCTTCTCCACTATTACATCTCAATCGCACCCACCAGGTTGCCACATCATGTTTGGGGTCCAATGCTGAACATAAAGCAGCTCCTGCAAGATGGCCAAAGAGCAAAACACACCTGCCACTTCGGACGCCAAAGGGACACAGGGAACCCAATGTGAATTGGAGCCTTTGGCCTACTGGGGCTCTGAAGTGCTATATCCATTTAAAGTACGAGAAAGTGACCTACTCAGTCCTGGCATTGCACAACTCGAGGTCCCTAAACATTCTGTATCGCCGCCTGTCCCAGGCCTGTGACAATTCTTGGCAGGAAAACTAAACTCACCTTACACTGCCGTCCCTCCAATCCAGAGCCGCACCTAGACCAAAATTTGGGGGAGGGGGAAGAGGGGCGGATACTGGAACAGTGACAGCAAACAGACCTCTCTACGCATGATGGCAGTCACAGTACTACAGCCCTTCTGCAGGTACAGCTTTACCACGAGCAGGACCCCCCTTCAGCTGCAATCCGCACCTCCAGGTTGCGCAAGAGACAGGGATATACACGAGCCCTGCCTGACATAACAGCCTGCGTGGGAATTGTTCCAGTAGACAAGAGAAAGAGACGAGGGCCCAGGGGCTGTGCTCGCCATGAGCAGGAAGGTGCAGAAGGCGAACAGCAAGGAGAGAGAGCGTGTTATACTCACTATGGAGAGGAAGGACAGACAGGCAGGGCCGACACTCGCCATTGACAGGTAGACGTATGAGGCACAAAGTTCGATGCTGGCAGTATGTAGGAAGGACAGAAACAGACCCCACTACAAAGAGCAAAGCGGACAGACGGCGCCTGTGCTCACCATGAGGCGTACTGCTCGGTGCTGGCAGGACGGTTAGGGCAGACAGACATACCCCACTACGAAGTGTAAGACGGACAAATAGGCAGATGTATGAAGCACACAGTTCACTGTTAACCATGTAGTAAAGACAGACAGAATGTGGACTCACCAAGCGGGAAAAAGGACATACAAGGTTCTGTATGGATAGTAAAGATGGACAAACAAGGTCTGTATTCACGAAGAGGAAGGACAGACAGACACTGCACTGCACTCACCATGGACAGGTAGGCGGTGTAGAGCTCGGTGACGATAGTACAGTAAGGAGAGATAGACAGACAACTACGGGGAGTAGAGACGGACAGACAGACACTCACCATGGACAGGTAGACGTAGGAGGCGTACAGCTCGGTGTTGATCATGCGGTTGATGGCCGCCTCGCACTCGCGGTTGTAGTTCTGGCGCACCTGGGACTCCATGGCGTTGCTGATGGTGGGGTTGTCGGCGGTAGTTTTAGATGGATGAAAGATGGATAAAGGTTTCAGGAGAGCGCTGGACTCGGAGCCACGTTCCGTTCAAACACTGTTGAAGCAAGAACACAACTCAGAGCTGGGTCTGAGAAAGCAGCGCACAACGCCTGTATTTATACTGGGAAGGGCGTGCGCGGGGGAGACGGACAGCGCTACCTACCAATAGGAAGAGGCTCTCGTCCCTCATACGTAGTTCTTCTCATGGTGACTGAGCACTTTTCTTGCACTTCGTCCTAGTGCTTGTACTCGGTTAGAATGCTCACGTGCTAACCCGCACCTCCCCTCACATCCTGTTCTCTTATTTCCATCCAGGGTGTGATGACTCGGTTCCTACTGTAAACTGGCTCGGTCTCGCCAACACTAGTGCTCAGCTATTTTTTATATGATTTTACTCGTCGCAGAAATAAAACAAAATAATTGTTAACACTGTCCCAACTCCCCGGTCTTGCTTGACCTAAGAAGAAGGAAGGATTGAGTTGTCAAGCTTTGACTGGAGAATTCAGTTTGTATTCATGTCTCTGTAGAAGGTGCATTAACCCACTGAATTGTCTGCCACGGTCAGGGTCTCAGGACACACTAAATCGAAGGGGGAGGGGAGGAATAGCCATTGGAACTCTCTCTTTACCATATACAAAGTACAAATGTCTACAACTGCATAATTGTGAAGTGAAAAAGTGAAATAAGGACAAAGGCGGAGGTGTAATCACAGCATGCAAGTATGTTTTATTGTGTTTTTACATTCTGCGTAAGTAATGAGAAAATATATGCGAAAACTACGCAAACAGGGGTTGGGGGGGATAAAATGAACAAGAAACAAAATGTTCTCAGCGATATTCCTAAACCTCAAAATGCAAATTGACTAATCAGAAGCCATTCTTTCTTGCTGCAGTCTCCTTCTGCATTTATTGCCATAACTGAAAAAAATGTAAACGCTTTGAAACAGTAAATTTAAAGAACCCTTGACCGGATCTCCAGTTGGCAATTCCTTTGAGTTAGTAGGCAGCACCACAGAATCACTAGATGTGGTCTTGCAAGTAAGTTTTAGCCAAAGAACTATAAGGTTTCTCATCAAACGGTGTGCAACAGGTGCCAAATGCATGCCTAAGGCAAGCCCGTCAGTGCCCGTTCGCATCCGGATCGCGCCTAGTGCCAGAACCCCTGCCGGTTCCAAACCAGAGCAGAACTACTGAATTACCTATTCAGGTAACATACCGCGCTTGCTTAACACCACAAACCAAGGCTGCACCTGAATGGACCTACCTAAATTTCTGCTCAGGGCGCGACATCTTGTGCCCCAATTGCAGGTTTCAAATTCCTGCACCAACGCTATCCCATAGTTCCCAGACACCCCACGCTAAAAGCGGTCACAACAATTCGCCATCTAAAATTCTCTGCACTCGTATAAATGCCTGTTCCCCGGTGAAGCACGTGTTAGAACTGGCAACACTTATTAATGGCCATTAGATGGACATAATTTTTATGACGGAACCTGGGCTAATGAATCCTCCTGCCCTGACTTAATTAATGCTACCCCTCACCCCCCACCCGGGCTATTCTATTTTTAGACTTGATAGACCCTATTAAGGGGGTGGAGGGATGGTGATTACTTTCCTCTTGCCTAGAGATAACCAAAAATCACTCCTATGAAGGATGACTGATTTACTGCCCCCACAGGCCCAAGAAGTTGTTTTCTCAAATCCATAGGCACCTTCCTGGAGGTCGGGGCCTGTAGCAGCGACTACACTATACTATTTTTTCTTTTTTTAATTTTTTTTATTGAAGTCTTAGAAAATCAAGCAAAATCAAACACTAACATATCATATGCTAGGCAAAATATACAGATACCAAAACGAAATCAGAAGACACACAACAGGCCATTTCATAAAGATGAATCACAAAAAAAAGAAAAGGAACCAACATAATCAATTTGAATCATTCCTTGAGGTCGGGGCCTGTAGCAGCGAATACACTATACTAGGGGATCTTAATTTTCACCTGGATCTCCCTGAGGATAACGATACAGCGGCCATTTCAGAAACAATTAATGACTTAGGCCTCCCACAGCTTTTGCATCAGGCCACCAACTCAGCAGGCCTCACTTTAGACACCATTTTCTATAATAATCCTCTTATTGCTACTAAGGACTTTTTACCTCTAACCTGGTCTGATCACACCGCTGTTACCTTTGAACTCAATATCCCTTCTCTAACTCAAGACAGATGGAGCGACACTAGCCTCACTAACTACCATGCTTGGAGCAACATGGACTCTAATGTACTGTTGCAACTGCTTTCTCGTTCTCAGCCTACTCTGCCACCCGTTCCAGAGTATGCTGCCAAGGAACACTCAGAGTGGTAAAACCCTACCATCTCTAAAGTAGCCCCCCTCCAAACTTCCAAATCGGGCAGAAAAAACCTTCTGCTCATGGTTCACAGAGGCCTTCCATGTCGAAAAACATTCTTCCACTTCTAATTAAACCTAATTTGCTCCCTGAAAACCCTGCTATCGCCCCGTATCCAGACTACCTTTCCCTGCCAAAATTGTGAATACTCAACTGACCCAGTTCATTCAATCTAACCATTTATTAGATTCCACACAGTTTGGGTTTCAGATCTGGACACAGAACAGAGACTGCACTGATTAAAGCCACTGATGAGTTTAGGACCGCCCTGGATGGTGGAGGCAAGGCAGCATCATCCTGCTTGACCTATCTTTTGACACAGTGGACCATTCCATCTTGGTCCACCATCTCAAAACTCTGGGCATAAAAAGCAGAGACACTTCTGGACTAATTTCTGAGGGATAGAGAACATACAGTGATGCTAGACAGTTTCACCTCCAAACCGTTCTCCCCTCCTTGTGGGGTCCCGCAAGGGTCCCCACTTAACCCCTTGCTTTTCAATCTGTATGTCACAGATCATTTGTGTTTTCTCCCACTGCCTAAACAGATGACACACACATCGTGCTGTCAGCCTCTGACAATGCTAACTGTACAAGCTCCCAAACCACATAACTGCATGAGCGCAATTGGTGTGTGTGACTCCACTGACAGGCGGTTAGAAACTGCAGCAAATTCAAAGCACTTTGCATAACATACAAGGCCCTACATAATAACGGCCCTGCACTCTTGAAACAATCTCTAGCCTGGTAAGTTGAGGTCCCCTAGGAGGATGTAGTCGGCGGAGGTGAGGGCGTGTGGGCTGATGAAGTCCGTGATGTCTTCGCTGAATTGTCTGCCTGGTCCTGGGGGTCTGTAGATGAGGTTGCCTCTGAGGGTCGTCTTTGGGTCGGTGTGGATGTGGAAGTGGAGGTGCTCGGCGGCGGCGAAGGTGTCGTTGGAGTCGGTCGTGATGTGGATGGTGTTCTTGTGGACGATGGCGATGCCTCCTCCGGTCTGGTTGATGCAGTCCCTCCTGATGATCTTGTATCCATCCAGGATGGCAATGGCGATGTCCGAGGCTGAGGAGGCGTTCATCCATGTTTGAGTGAGGAAGGCGACGTCTGGTGATGTTGTGTCGAGCAGGTTCCAGAGTTCGACGGTGTGTCTGTGGACGGAGCAGGTGTTGAGCAGGATGCACTTGAGGTCGCTGCTGGGGTTAGGCTTGGCGGGCGCGGTGCATGTTCGGAGGCAGGTGAACTTGCAGGTAGTGCAGGTGAAGGGTCCGTGGAAGCGTTTCGGGGCGGCCCGGCAGCAGGCGGGGTTCCGGCCGGCATTGAGTGCGTTGAGGGCGGCGGCGTCGTAGGTCTGTCAGGTCTTCTTGCATCGGTGGAGGCCAGGGGTCCTGGCACTGGGCGCGGTCCAGGCACGGACGGGCGCAGACGGGCTTACCTTTGGCACGCCTTCGGCGCACAATCGGCGCGCCCGCTGCGCGTGACCGCTGCGTGTCCTCGCGGTCGCCATATATGGCGAAGTGTGAGGGAGGGAGGAGCAGCTGGGAGCGGGGAGGGCACAGAAGAAAAAGGGGGCGTGGCCGCGAGCACGGCGGCGGGAAGCGGGGTGGGCAGAGAAATACAAAACAGCACTGGGGATACAAAAATGCAGCGTGAATAACAGGACTTGATAAAAAAGATTAAGACAGCACAGATGGGAGAAAAACTGGTAAAAAACGGCACAAATGGGGAGAAAAACAGACCAACAGAGTTATACGGCACAAAACAGAGATAGCACACGCAGATACGGCGAGGGCTGGGATCAGCGAGGCAGGCTCTGCGAGCAGCAGTGAGGCGAGGAGCACACGCAGCAGCTGGTGGCCGTGCGGCGTGGGGGTGTCCTGGTTACGATGATAGCAATGGCTGGAGGGCGGAAATTTGTCACCCATCTATACAGGGCGCTGAGGGAGGATAAAAAACTTTGACCCTTAAAAGTGGAAGAACAGTGGCAGCAGGTGTGTCCACAGGAACTTACGCCCCAGGACTGGGAGAAAATCCATGAGAGCGTACACAAGGTATCGGTCTCTAACAGATTCAAACAAATACAGTATAATATAGTACATATGGCCTACCTCTCGCCCAAACGGCTCCATACCATTGATAGCTCCAGGGATCCAGCATGTCCCAGATGTCGCCATGTTCAGGCGGACTTTCCAAATATGGTATGTACCTGCCCAATAATTCAGATGTACTGGACGGAGGTCCTAGGAGACCTGTATAGAATAACTGGCTGGACGATTGCCATGGAGGCGAGCTCATGTCTCCTCGGACTTATTCCCCGGGACCCTAGACGAAAGACGAGTAGACGGTTCCTGGTGCTGGGGCTTTTTGTAGCTAGGCGGCGGATAGCAATACACTGACTGGCGCAGCAGCAGCCACAGCTAGCAAGCTGGAGAACGGACCTCAGAGAATAGGCACTGAGGGAGGAGGGGCACATGCGCGCCACCGACGCGATGGCAAACTACCTGAGGTACTCATGGCATGGGGAATTATGATACAGGAGATACAGGGGCAGGCCTCCCAGTCCACACAGGTATCGCAGGATGGGACGCACACCACTGGGAAAAAGACACACAGTCAGGAGGGTAGCTAGATGGAGACCATAGACGGCGCTTAAGATAATCGGACCTGAGGTGCATAGAACCGGCAAGGCGGGGGGGGTGTTGAGGGTTGACAAGGGGAAGTTCAGAGGGGTTAGTTAAACTTTGTTTACTACACACCACATCCTTGTCTAAAGTGGCACCCAGTTCTTGAGGAGCGTACACAGATATAATCCTGAGTTCACAATTGGAATGTTCATGGTATCATTTGTCATATGAGCGGAATGTATTGTATATGAATATGATCTGTACCTTCCGATGAATAAAATTAATCCATAAAGAAATTATAAAAAAAAAAACTATGTTATTCACTCGTCGCAAATCGTGCACAATCCTATACTCCCACTCGGTTTCTGCAACCCCATAATAGGGGAGTTACATGGAATGCCCATTATCTCCTTCAGGATCCCTTGCTTGATCATAGACTCAATCACAGGTTTTATCCCTGCAATCGTCTCTGGGGTCAGATTGTACTGGGGTGTTCTCGGAAAGTCAATGTTCTGCTTCACCTGAATCTTTACAGGTTCAACTCCTTTGATCAAGCCTATGTCCTCACCAGTGAAGTCCCACACTTCCTGTGAGACCGAGTCTCTCAAATCTAGTGGAAGCTCTTCCACTGTCACAACAAGGTACATTTCGATACACAAATGCTGATTTGTGACCTTAAAAGCATCATCATCATTGGTTTGCAGTTCTACTCCTTTAGGAGTACAATAGATGGTACAATTGAGTTTACACAGGAGATCCCTCCCTAGCAAACACACAGGACTTGAATAGCACACCACGAACTGGTGTCGATCTCGAAACATTCCTATTTTCACAGGAATCAGCTCTGTCACAGGGCTTCTTATTCGCAACACCTACAACTTGGATATTCTGTCCCGAGAGGGGTAGTTTGGGGACTACTGCAGATCTCACAGTAGAACGGGTAGCACCAGTATCAACCAAAAAGGTGGTAGAGTGACCATCAACATCAGCTTCCACAAATGGTCCCCTCTGGTCTTCCTCCCCCCTCAGGCACTGTCATCTCAACGGGTCTAGATAATAATCGTCACCGTCATCAAAAAGAGGCATCTGTTGGTAAGTGCGAGTCCCTGCCGTTATCTTCGGAGGCAGGGGAACCTGTACTTCCGGAGCCGAAGTCCCCTCTTTGGTCAACTTTGGCCTTGACACTGCCGTTGTAACTTCGGGCTCAGGTACCTGCTCTACTTCCTCCTCCTGCTGTATCTGATTTGCAGAATTGAAGGGACACTCAAGTCTCCAGTGGGCAATCTGATGGCACTCAGTGGTCTTTTTCAGAGTTGCCAAATCCACCTTTGGCTTACCCTGACCATTCTGTTTCCTTCCAGGGGGCCTCCCCCTGACTGAACCTGGCCTCCCTTACCATCAGCTTGCATCAATCAATCAATCAATCAGTGACACTTATAAAGCGCGCTACATACCCGTGGGGTCTCAAGGCGCTGGGGGGGGGGGGGAGCCGCTACTGCTCGAACAGCCAGGTCTTCAGCTTCTTCCTGAAGGAGAGGTGGTCTTGGGTCAGGCGCAGGTCGGTCGGGAGGGAGTTCCAGGTCTTGGCGGCCAGGTGGGAGAAGGACCTTCCTCCTGTAGTCGCTCTTCGGATGCGGGGGACGGCGGCGAGGGCGTGGTTGGCTGATCGGAGGTGGCGTTTGGGAGCGTAGAAGTTGACTCGGCTGTTGAGGTAGCTCGGGCATTGGTCGTGTAGGGCTTTGTGTGCGTGGGTGAGGAGGCGGAAGGTGATTCTTTTGTTGACGGGGAGCCAGTGAAGGTCTCGCAGATGTCCGGAGATGTGGCTGGTTCGTGGGATGTCGAGGATGAGTCTGGCTGAGGCGTTCTGGATCCGCTGGAGTCTCTTCTGGAGCTTGGCGGTGGTCCCGGCGTAGAGGGCGCTGCCGTAGTCCAGTCGGCTGGTGACGAGGGCCTGGGTGACGGTCTTCCTGGTCTCGGTGGGGATCCACCAGAAGATCTTCCGTAGCATGCGTAGGATGTTGAAGCATGCCGAGGAGACGTTGTTGACTTGCCTGGTCATGGAGAGGGAGGAGTCCAGGATGAAGCCCAGGTTGCGTGCATGGTCTGTCGGTTTGGGTGCGGTGCCCAGGGCGGGAGGCCACCAGGAGTCGTCCTAGGCGGAGGGAGAGGAGCCCAGGATGAGGACCTCCGTCTTGTCTGAGTTCAGTTTCAGGCGGCTGGTCGTCATCCACTCGGCTACCTCTTTCATCCCTTCGTGCAGGTTGGCTCTGGCGGCGGCGGGGTCGTTGGTCAGGGAGAGGATCAGCTGGGTGTCGTCGGCGTAGGAGATTATGCTGAGGTTGTGTTTGCGTACGATGGCCGCGAGGGGGCTCATGTAGACGTTGAAGAGGGTGGGGCTCAGAGATGATCCTTGGGGGACGCCGCAGATGACTTCGGTGGCCTCTGACTTGTACGGTGGTAGGCGGACTCTCTGTGTTCTCCCGTCGAGGAAGGAGGTGATCCACTCCAGCGCCTTGTCCTGGATTCCGACGTTGCTGAGGCGCCGTACTAGGGTGCGGTGGCAGACCGTGTCGAATGCCGCGGAGAGGTCTAGGAGGATGAGGGCCGCTGTTTCTCCATTGTCCATCAGGGCTCGGATGTCGTCGGTGGCGGCGATGAGGGCGGTCTCGGTGCTGTGGTTGGCTCGGAAGCCGGACTGTGAGGGGTCGAGGGATCCGTTCGTCTCGAGGAAAGCGCCCATCTGCTTGTTGACGGTCTTCTCGATGACTTTGGCTGGAAACGGGAGGAGCGAGATGGGGCGGTAATTCTTGAGGTCGGTGGGGTCCGCTGTTGGTTTCTTGAGTAGGGCGCTGAGTTCGGCGTGTTTCCAGCTCTCGGGGAAGATGGTGGTGTCGAGGGATGTGTTGATGATGTCTCGCAGGTGGGGTGCGATGACAGCGTCGGCTTTGTTGAAGACGTGGTGAGGGCAGGGGTCGGTCGGTGATCCGGAGTGGATGGAGTTCATCGTGCGGATGGTGTCTTCGGTGCTGATCGGGGTCCAGGCGTGGAGGGTGGTGGTGGGGGGTGGTTGTTCGGTCATGGTGTGCGTTGGTTGGTTGTTGAAGCTGTTGTGTATGTCCGCGATCTTGTTGTGGAAGTATGAAGCCAGGGAGTTGCAGAGGTCTTGCGATGGGGTGATGTCGTTGTTTCCTGCGCTGGGGTTGGAAAGCTCTTTGACGATGTTGAAGAGTTCCTTGCAGTTGTGTGCGTTGTTGTCCAACCGGTCCTTGAATGCTGTTTTCTTGGCGGCGCGGATCAGCTGGTGGTGTTTCCGGGTGGCAAGTTTGAAGGAGGTCCTGTTGTCCGGTGTCGGTTCCCTTCTCCAGACTTTCTCGAGGGCTCGGCAGTTCTTCTTGGAGCTCTTGAGTTCGTCGGTGAACCATGGGGCTTTCTTGCTGCCGGGTCTGCTGGGCGGGGTCCTCAGTGGGGCGAGTTCGTCCGCGCAGTTGCTGATCCACTTCGTGAGGTTGTCGGCGGCCTGGCTGGGGTTCGCTGAGCTGGCAGGAGGGTGCTGGCTCAGGGAGGTGGCGAGCTGGTCTGCTGTGATCTTGTTCCAGCTTCTGCGGGCGGTCTGTTGCTGGTGATTGTGGGTCGTTGTTTTCTTGAAGGTGAAGTGGACGCAGCTGTGGTCCGTCCATTGAAGCTCTGTGGTGTGGCTGAAGTTGATGTCCTTGCTGGATGAGAAGACAGCGTCGAGTGTGTGTCCGGCGAGGTGGGTGGGGGTGGACACCAGTTGCTTGAGTCCCAGGTTGGTGAGGTTGTCGAGCAGGGTGCTGGTGTTGCGGTCGTTGTTGTTCTCCAGATGGAAGTTGAGGTCTCCCAGGAGGATGTAGTCAGCGGAGGGGAGGGCATGTGGGCTGACGAAGTCGGCGATGTCCTCGCTGAATTGTGTGCGTGGTCCAGGGGGTCGGTAGATCAGGGTGCCTCTGAGGGTGGTGTTCGGGTTGGTGTGGATCTGGAAATGCAGGTGTTCGGCGGTGGTCAGGGAGTTGTCGGTGCTGGTCGTGAGACGGATGGTGCTCCTGTGGATGATGGCGATGCCTCCTCCCATCTGGTTGGCGTTTCGGTCCCTCCGGACGATCTTGTAGCCCTCTGGGATGGCGATGGCGATGTCGGGAGCTGAAGAGGCGTTCATCCAGGTCTCCGTGAGGAAGGCAACGTCTGGAGCTGTGGTGTCGAGGAGGTTCCAGAGTTCGATGGCATGTCTGTGGATGGAGCGGGTGTTGAGCAGGATGCACTTGAGGTGGGTACTGCTGGTGTTCGGCTTGGTGGGTGCTGGTGCGAGGCAGGTCCGGCAGGCATCTGGACCAGCATCAATTTATCTTTGAGTTTCTTATGCTTTGAATCAATCTCATCCCTACAGTATCTTGCATACCTTAATATCTCATCCATCGGCTTGTTCTGCCAACAAATTAAATGCTGCTGGATCATCAGACAAATATCAGGTCTCAATCCCAGGACAAACTTCAAAATAAACTGTCCCATATCCCTAGGATCCATCCCATTCAATCCACTGTACTGTTTGAAAACATGCAACAACCTTTCATAATACTCATGCACTGTCTCCTTTGGATCCTGAAGTGTTCGGTCTATTTTCACCCAATCAATGTCCTGTTGCGGTACCTTAGCTTTCAACCACGTGATCACCTGCTCGTATTTTTTCATAACAAGCGGTGATGGGCCTATTCTTGAGAGCATCCCTCTCTGGTTCAGATGTGGGCCACTCGACGGCAACCTTACAAGCTACCCACAAATCACTTGGGACTACAATGTCAAACAGTGTATTCATATCGATCCACAACACCTTCGAAATCTTGACAAATCTCTCAACTTGCTTGTACCATTCAACTGGGCTTTCCCTCAATTTTGGGAAGTCATTTGTGAATGCCGCCAAATCTCCTCTACTCCAAGGCACATGCACATACCCCCACTAGCTACCTCCCTCAAAGGGTAGTTCCCAATTCCTGATATCCCCCCTTCCGGAGGAGGCGGTTCTGCTGCATTTCTCTTAAAACTCTTTTTCTTGGACCATCTTTCTTCCCACTTGTCAAGCCTACTCCATGCTCGTATCCCTATGATCAGTTCTCTGATGTGGGTCTTCAGTCCAATCAGCCTCTTTTCATCCAAATCCTGATCAGTATACTGTAATCGATGACCACCCTGCAAAATTCTTGTCTTAGACAAATCCACATCGTATTTGTTTGCCAATTCAGTTAATTTCTCATGTGCGGACCTTGCTTTACAAGTAAATTGAAATGAAATGAAAAGAAGATTTATAGAGCACGATAGCTGTCCTGAGGCGTCCTAGAGTAGAAAAAGAAGTGCTTTCTGGTGAGGCTGCTAGCATCGGGAGTTTAAAAAGATTTCTTAAAGAGGAGGGTTTTTAACTGTTTACGAAATGAAAGAAGGTATGGGTCTGATCTCAGGTGAAGGGGGAGGGAATTCCACAATTTAGCCGTGTTATAAGAAAATGACCGGCCTCCACATCTTGATCTCTTAATTGGGGGGACTGTGGCAAGGAAGGCATGAGCAGAGCGAAGCTGTTTGGTAGGATGATAAGAAGTAATTAAGGAGTGGTTAATGGCCGGGGCCGCTTTCCAAAATGCTTGATGGGAGATGCAGAGAGTTTTGAAATTAATTCTTTCCCTGACAGGAAGCCAATGCAGGCTTCTCAGGCCGCGTTTTGCTGGGAGGCGGCGGGGGAGCTGAAGCAAAGTTCAGGCAGCACAGTTTTGTATTATCTGGAGTTTTCGTAAGGTATATTCAAGGGCTCCTAGGTAGAGGGCATTGCCAAAATCAAGGCGGACTGGATTAAGCCTTGGACCACTATCTGTCTAGCCCCGAAGGGCAAGAGGGGAAGAATCTTCCTGAGAAGTCTAAGAAGGCCAAAGCAGGTGGCTGATAACTTGATTGCCTGACTGTTGAAGATAAGAGATTTATCCAAACAGACGCCGAGGCTTTTTATAGTGTCTTTGGGTGTTGGGGGAAGACAGAGGCAGGCGGGCCAGATTGAGTTGATCGTGGGAGAGACGGAGCTACCGAGGAGCATCAGCTCCGCTTTGTCTCCATTAAGTTTGAGACAAGAAGCGGTCATCCAGTTGTTGACTTCTTCCAGGCAGCCCCTCAGATTGACCTGTGCTAGTTGGCTGTCTAGCTGATTGAGGGATACCACTAGCTGAGTGTCGTCGGCATATGTGATGATATTTATACCAAATGGACGGACAATCTCAGCTAGTGGGCTAGTCACATCCTTTGCTACAAACAACAACTCATCTGGCCCATAGAGTTCCACTCTCTCTCTAGGCAGGTTCCCTTCAACTATCTCGTCCACTTCTGCTTTCAATCTCATCACATCTTGCCTCTTTGCCCGTATCGCTGTTCTAAAGACGCCTCGATTAGGTGCACCACTCGACTCCCTGCAGTCACTGTCCTGCTCTGTGCACCTGTTCACTTCAAAGGTGTCTCTCAAAGTCACCCTTCGCTCGGCACTCCCATGGTCCCGGTCCTCTCTTGACCGATCACCTTGAGTCCCTTCAACTGTCTCCCATGATCTCAGGTCTGACCTCAATTCTCCCAGGGATTTTGGTCTTGGTCCCCTCAGATCAATCGGCCCTCTTGATGAATCGGCCGTAGCCGGCAAAGGTGTGCTCGACTCTACAGGCCTCGGTGATGGTACCAGCTCATTCACTACACTGTTCCCTCTAAAATCAGTACTTCCTTCCATTCCGGTCTGTGATGGACTTCCATTCCTCACCTGCTCTGGGTTGTACACTGACACTATGGGACCAATAGTAACCGGCACCCTAAGAGCATCCGGTAACCTCTGAGAAGTGACACTTAATGTATTCTGCATTTTCTCCATTGAGAGTTTTCCCACTACTTCAGAACTCGGTGGAGCTTGTGGTTCCCTAGTTCCTTCCAACGGAGCTGATCTAACTTCTGACCACGGATTGTACGGAGGTGGTCTCTCAGATACCATCCTCTCTAACAAGCTATCATCAGTATCACTGTCTTCATCCTCAACTTTCTTTTTCTGCACCTCTCCTGACTTGACCAACAATGGATACAATTTATCCCCCTCAATCGTCTGTACTCTCCATCTCTTTTCCAGTGCGTCCCATCTCACATCTTGAAACGTCCTGACTGACCTCTTCACTCGTTCCTGTCTCCTGGCCCTGTTTCTCTTGTGTGCCGCCCTAATCCATCCATCCATTCAGTGCCCCAAACTGTGTTGGTCTAGGCAAAGGTCGCGAAGCAGCCATAACCGATTTCAATTGATATAACACCTCTAATCTAAAAGTTCAATATCTAGGAAAGGTCAATTCCTCATTTCCGTCAGTCATTTTGCACCAGTTATCGTGCCACAATATAGTGTGCAAGCCCACATTCGTAGCCATATAATGAGCTGGGGTGTCCTCGGGCGGAGCCTCTCCCCCTCCCCCCCTCCCCTGGCTATAATTTATTTTCTTCCTTTTTAAACAAATTTCCCAACACTTTAAAGCATTTCATGATGAAACCAGCGTTTCTCTATTCACAGCACTTGTTTACTTCCTGACGACAATCCACCAATCGCAGCGCTGCTTCACACCAACCCCCCTATCACAGTCCTGCACCTTCTGACGTCACTTTTCCTCCGCTCACAGCAGTTCCCCTCCTTTTCACTTTGCTTCTCACTCACACACACATCCCATGCATACACTGAAATGATCACTTACAACCAAGCAATCACTTCGCTGACTGTACATCCACAGTCTGACTGTACGTCCACAGTCGTGCAATTGTCTACTGAACTGGCAACTGTCTGTCCATGAAACGACCGGACAATCACCTCAACTGATAGGTTACAAACGCTCAGCAACCCACGACCAGCATCAGTTACTCACGCACTCACACATTCATTCCCCCTATCTCGGTCCAGCGGGCGATCGATGGTACCTTACGATCACCTTTACAATGGTCGACAATTACGTTTTAGGTGTACGGTACACCCGACCCATTTAAGCTACTCCTTGAGCCTAAGATTTTTCCCGGGCTGCGCTAGCTCACAGCCTGATATCCTTTCATACAACAGACATTCCAACTCCGCAAGACATCACAACATAAACACCACAAACATGACAACATAAAACCGCAATCTAACAACACAAAACCCTATTCATACTCACTCTACCTCGCGCTGCTGCTTTTCGCCGCACCGTCACTCTCCATCTGTGTCTATGAAAACGCCGTCTTCCACCGGTACGGTAATCCACTGAACGGTCATCACCTGAATTCTATGGGCCTCAGGGAAACTCTTATCCTACTCTAAGACTCCCTTACTTCCAGAGACAAACCATCCTCTGCCACCAACTGATGACCCTGGGATTCCCACCTAGATTTTCACCTTACCTCTCTGAGGAATCCCCAGGTCGACGGGTCTCTTTAGTCTGCATGGAAGTGTGAAGGAAGTTCTGTAAATTGAATATACTTTTGGCAAATGTCCCAAAAACAATACATTTTAGTCTGAAGGACCACTGACTCCAAAAGAAAGTTTAAGAATGTATTACAAAGCCAAAAATAACTGAACATACAAGCACCTCAGCAAGAGGTTCAAAAATAAACTGGCACTAATACAAACATAATCCTACTTAAGAATCTCAGACGACTCAAAATGAAAAGCAGAGTTAATTCTAGAAGCATTAGACACGCAATCACCGTGCCTACTGGAAAACTGAACTGCATCTATTCTGGTGAAAAGAAAAGATTAGTCTGTCCCTCCACTAATTCTAAAGTGACATCTCTACTCAACATAACTCCCAGGTAAGAGAAAAAGGTGTCAGCAGTGAAGGCTCCCTAAGAAGCACATTCACTTTTTCCAGGTAAGTAGCCTGAACTACTGAGCTCGTTCTAAGATGCTCCTTAGTTTCTCCTGTCTAGCCCAAACTAAGACCCATGTCTAACTGCACATCCAATGGACTGCGTTAGACAAGACCTTTTCTAAACCCAACAGACCCTAACCATAGCTTTACTAAGACCAAACTAACTCTCCACCCTCGGGGCACTTTCCCTAATACAAAATCCCAAAAACAATGAGTACGCCCATGACACTCCTCCTTCAGCAGGTACAGCCCCTCGTACTTTTTCAGTGTCAAACCTTCTTCCTCTAGAAACAGTTGCTGTGTCCTTGGATCCCAGGCACCTTCTCCGCCTTATGTTGCAAACGCACCTGCCAGCACATTCTTTTCGTCTTCACTCCTACTAATCTAACTTCTAAACAATGACTTATTCTACCTAACGAGCTACTCAACCTTGCCCCTGCAAAAGAAATGCAAAATCCCTCTGCACGCCCCAAGTTACAATTTTAAAATTCAACTGCAACCATAAGTTTCTTTCCCAAAGCATTTTCCAGCTCGACATTTCTAGCCATGCTAAGAAAATCACAGTTAGGCCTTTGCTAGCATTTCTTCTCTCAGGCCTTTACTCTTTTAAATGCATTTCTAATATGACAACATAACAATTCATTAATAGATCCTAACATTACTCTCAATGTTAACAAACATTATTCTCAGATTAAAACATTACATTTCTCACTAAGCAAACTTACATGTGCAACTTTAATATGGCATGTTTAATCTCAAAGCACATTACATACACAGAACAATAAATCCTAAATTACCTAAAGCATTATTCTCTTGATTAAACACTGCATTAATCAATAAATGATATGAGCATAATTCTATATGTTGCAACACTCTATTAGTCCTACATTTCTAAACCAAACATTATAAGGTCCTCTAAATATGCAGGTGCGAACTACAGGCGATTATGATGCACCCCTACAATTTTCAATCAACATGGCGCTCTATCAATGGCATGGGGCTTTTAGCGGGATCTCAGTTTGCCAGGCCACTAAATGGACCTGTCCCAGAATCCAATTTGATGATAGCTCAAGCAATGACTGTGATTCACAAAGAGTTAGAGTCTGCTCACCAGGAACAGGTTTCTTTTGCTTAATAAATTTAATTAGAACATTGGAATGTTGGGAGCTCCATTGAAAACAATGGAGTGCTCTGGGCGTATAATGGCTGGTATAAGCCTGGAGCTCCAACATTCCAATGTTTCTTTGTTCACAGCTCTGGCTGTGAACAAAGGCTTCAAGGAGCCTGAGGGGATTCCAATCCCCACACGCTCCCATAAGGCTTTGTTTTTTTTTGTTAGAACATTCTGCCCTCTGGTGGCAGAATGTTCTAATAGCCTTATAGCCCTTTGTAGCTGGGTATACCGGCTATTAAAGTCCCTCTCCCTCGTTAAAGGCCCTCGCCTTCGGCTCCGGCCTTTAATGCTGAAGAGGGCCTTTAATAGCCGGTATAGCCCTCTACGGTGGGCTATAAGGCTATAATAACACATATTTCAAGTAATGCTTCACCACTCTCTCTTCGTAATGGCATCCCCCTCTGTCAGCCCATTGAATTAGGAATCAGGACTACAAGTCCCACAACTGAAAGAGAAAACCCGAACCTGAGCAGCACATCAGGCGGCAGCTGTGCCCCCATGCTAGGTGCTACACACAGACACACACCGGCACAGGGCTGACGGTCTCCAAGGCCCTTCTGCATGACATACTCCGAGTAGCTACACACAGACACACCAGCAAAGGGCTGACGGGCTCCAAGGCCCTTCTGCAAGACATACTCCGAGTATTAGAGGTTCACGACGGTGCTTCAAATGACACTACATACGTGTTTCAAGGTTTTCATAGCGCACCCCACATCAATCAGTCGTCAGAGTGCTTTGTGTACATGCTGTGGCAGTTGTTGCGTCTCATATGCATTTATATGTAAATGTACACATCTCCGTATGTGGGGCGTGGAATCACATTTTGGACTGTCAGGTGGTAGCAAGTTACAGCGTGGTGCAGAACGAGGCTGGGACAGTATGTATGCAAAATGTGTTGGCGTCGTGGGAGCAACCAGGGAGGCGCCCTTGTGTTGGGTGCCGCGCATTTTAATGTGAGTCATATCAGGGTCTATGTATGCCATGCTACGGCTATTCCCACTTAATAAAAAATGTGCCACACAATCCCTTCCCCGCTGCACCGTTTACAAATTTCGATAAAATGCTTTCTAGTTCGAATGCATCAAATTTATTAAAAGCACTGGCACGTGTCAAACCATGCAGTGGTAGGCCCTTTGCAATTGTTAACTGGTCACTTCCAACTGCTGAATGCTGTAGAACTGATAATAATGGCATAAAACTTTAGCTCCAATAGTGTTAAAGTTGACATAATAGTGAAGCAGCATGGGACAAAACGTGCAGCACCGCCTCCAGACAAACATCCGATCTCACGCCAGCAGGAACACCAATCACCAGAGTTATCCGGACATTTTTCTTGTTGTTTGAAAGCTGCTGTTCACTCCCTTTACCCACTACAAACTGCATGCATTTAACAACGGAGGCACCGTTACTTCCGTTAAGCTCTGTTGTGTCGTGGAACTGTGTGCACAGCAAACAACGATCGAATAAAACCACCCAATGAAAAGAGAGAAACATCCAGGTTTTGGCGCTGGAGTTAATGCTGTTTGTGCGGAAGGGACACAGCATTTGCAATTACAATACCAGGTTCCATAAAACAAACACATACCAGCAAACCGTTGGGCAGGGAAAATGCATGGTAGTATTTGTTCAAGGTGTTTCCAGAACTCAAGTATTTAAAAGTACTCAGAAATGTGATGAATGCCCAAGAACACAGGTGTGTGTCTGCAGGGACGCCATAATTGTGCTCAGTTATCGGGTTTTACAGTGTGCAGTTCGGCAAGTAGATGTTGGGGCAGAATTTGTAAAGTATGCCCAGGATCACACTGTGTGGTCATGCAGCAGTTTTATCGCCTACTGGACCAATTAAACAAATATTGGCAAATTTACTAATCAAATTGCTCTCCAATGACACCTGGCAAAGCAGACACTTGCTCCAATAGATAACAAAGCGCACACAGCTGCGTGACAGCAATCAACAAACTCGTCAACCTTCATTGGAAATATGCACTGCACAAACAAGATGCAATATGCCTCCCATTCCGTAAGTATCCGTTGCCCAAATTAGCATTGCGCTTCCTTAACCCCTTCACTGATTTCGCCGCAGTGCTAAGGGGGCGGGGCGGAAATGTGGCAGGCGCATGCTGGTGACGGAACCGCTCCGTCACCAGCGTCTGTTGCGCTGTGCTTATGACAGAGCGGTTCCGTCATGGCCCTGCCCGCTCAATAGAACGCTCAACGCAGGCGGGACATTCGCGCCGCGCAGGAGTGGAATTCGCGCCGCGCAGGAGCGTCGGGCAGGCCATGACAGAACCGCTCCGTCATCAGCACAGCGCCATCGCGGTCGATGACGGGGCGGTTCCGTCATCAGCAGGGGAGAGGTTAATGTGCAGTGTTAGTGCTTATTTGCTGGCATGTCATATAAGTGTGTCACTTAATGTGCCGTTCTAATACTTTTTCATCTGCAACAGCAATAACTCAAACTTTCACTAATGCGAGACCTATTGCATTGCAAATGTTTTTTTTTGTTTTAAGAGTTTGTCCGATCTTGCGTTCACCCTATTTCGAGTGTATAGCCATGAATTAATTCGGGCTGGACCGGCCATTTAACTCAATGGTTATTTCACAGGCACCTGGAGGAAGTGGAGACATTTAATGAAGGACCATGGCTGCCCTGTTGTCTGTCACTCTTACCAGCTCTCGGGGATTAATGCAGCAACACCAGCAGGTTAAAAAGAAGAGGAAGAGCTGGAGAGGAATGAAAGGAAAAGAGAGGACCCGGAACACTGTTAGGAAGTGAGTGGAGACAATGGACAGTGGACAGAATGGATGGATGAAAAGCGAGAAAGAGAACAGAGTGGCTAGAGAGAGGAGCTGGAATGGATGAATGCACAGAGACAGAAAGGAGGGAGTTTGCTTGAATAATTTTGTCAGACCTGCTTTTGGTTCCCAGTTCAGCCCTGTATACACCCTCAATAGGATAGACGGGACATCTGCTTATTGTAGGCACGTCACGCATCTGCCAACTCTAAACAACTCCCCCTGCCCTTATTGCAGCACTTAGGATTTACTGTCTTTCTTCATTTAATGAAGAGGTTTGTTCTTTTTTCAGCTGTTCTAATTGTTTATCAGTGATTTTTGTTCTTTAAGTGATTACTAATAGATGTTATGGATCTCATTACCCATGTCCCTATTCCTCGTCCCGACTGTTACTTGTGATGGGGATGCCAGCCTCTTCTTAGCTTTCTTTCCTCTCTCAATTGGATGATCAGTCATTGATAATGGCTTTGATTCAATTCCATCATCCACGCCTTGAAGTCCACTAGTGCTGGAGTCATAGTGAATTCATGGGTGAAACTCAGGAGTACTGCTGCTTGTGGAATGTTGGCCTGCCCCTGTCATGTCCCCATGGCTTGTGATGGTGGCTGGTGTATACAGGGTGTTGAGTTTTCTTCGGTTGACGTAGCATTGAAAGAATAGTGAGATCCTCAAGGAAAAAGAGAGTGTAGAGAAGGCCCAATGATGGTTCCTTCTCTTCGCTAAAGTCATCGTTCTTTCTCCACTTAAAAGATACTAATGTGCACATAAGGAGTCCTCAAGCTCACCTGTTCAGAAACCATGTTAGGAAGGACATGGTAGGACCAACATATATCTAGGAGGGCTGGACCAATACAGATTTCTAGGATAACCACTGATTAAGTAAATGATGTCTCTTTAGTTTTATTGAATCCATGTTTAAACTTTAGCTGCATCCACCACCACGCCTGTGCCGGACACTCGTGTTAGATGGTGCAAGCGGAAGATGTGAGAAGGATGACTTCTCAATGCCATCCCAAGACATGTCCCTGGAGTCAATGTGTGACTCTCTACAAGGACATGAGGAGTAAGGGGGAGACGTACTTTTAAAGAGGTCCTCTAGTCTGTCTACTGAAGTGAAGGGAGATACAAACTCCATTGTTCCTGATCGTCCAAGCTCTTCTTCAGGGGCAGTATTGAGACAGACGCTGCAGCCAATCCAAAAGCTTTATCAGTACATGAATATATGATGGATGTAATCATGTGAAGGGGGCCAGACCCAAATAAGATGTGTTGTGTCGTGCTTGTACCCCCTCTTGACATGGACAAGGAGCTGCCAGAGGCGAAGTAGGCCTTGTGATGATCCTGGAAGTAGGCCTTGCAGTGATCTTTAGTGCCCCCCTAAAGAGGTGGCCTTCTGCAATCAACCTTCTCTCTGAGCATCAAGGAGTGTACATACAGGCAACTATGTGACTAAAACAGGAGCACTGGCATTCCAGCTCAGGCCAGGATATGTGTTTGGAAGCCTTGTGGGAGCGGACGGTGTATCACTTCCAAGAAGAGGATGATGCAAGCAGTGGCAGTGTAACCCGAGCTGGAAATGAGTGATCGCTAAGATGGCACCCCACCGATTTATCTTAGAAAAATGCAAACTCTGACATGCATATGGTGCAGAAAGCAAGCTCCTGTGAGGCGTACACAGCTCATACACTGTTATCAGGCTTTAAAGCTCTTGACTACTGCAATGAATGGTGTAGCAGGTGGAGATGATCCACAAACTAGCGTTTAATTGTGGTAACACTGGCAAGAGGCATCTCAATTGCAGCTCACCAAAACCTTCGCCCAAGACTGGCGGAACAGTGCCTCTTTGACAACTATTGGCCTCCAGGTGCCCCTCCAAGGCTTGTAACTGTTTGGGAAAGAGATGGAAGATGGGGGTACCGAAGACGTTCAGCGACATTCTCTAAGTAGAAATCACAATCAGACTTGGTATCCTCAAGAGCAGATTCATCAGTCGTTCAGAGAAGGAAGCGGGTGCCTCTGCAGTGGTTTACAAGCACTGTCCCTCCCCTTCTAAGCCAAGGAGAGAGATGGACAATGCAACTGCGGGCCAAGAACCACCGGCTGGAGAACACATGCTCCACATCTTGATCAAACGGAAGGAATCTACTTCAGGCTCTTTAAAAATTCAAATTGGGTACAAAGCAGAGCATCTCCTTGATGTCCTCTGAGCTTGGAGTGATCGTTGAACCGGAGCTTGTTTGAGTAAACAGTGATAAGCTTTATCAGAGGGGGTGAAAAACCTTCTGGAGAAGGAGGGGGCTCATCTTGATGAAATTCCAGCAACATCTACTCCGTTGTGACTGATTGTGGCTCCCCAAGTTCCTCAGGGTAAGCAACTGATTACTAAACTCCAGTGAGTGACCCAATGAACGCAATCTGTTAGTTTCAAGATTTTGGGCCAGATGTAGGAAGGCTATTACCGGTCGGTAACTGCCGAAATCGGCCGTTATCGACCGGTAATAGCCTTTTCAGATGTAGGTGTCAAATTTACCGATTCGTAAATAGCGATTCGGTATTTACCGAATCATCATTTACCGATTCGGTATTTACTGATTCAGTAAATGAGATGTAGGAAGCACTTTAAAGAGTGCTTTTGTGCTTTAAGGATTCGTTATTTACCACCAACTATTAGTTGGTGGTAAATAACGAATACTCTGTAAATGCAAATCTGTGCATTTACACCTGTGCCATGGGACAGACATACATGCCCATACATGCCCTTAGGGCAAGTATGTATGCCACATGTGCACACCAGCACTATTCAGGGTTGTAACAGGGTGTCCAAGTGACACCCTGCCACCCTTGACTCTTTCCCTATTTTACCTATTCAGTAATTGACATTCATTCCTATGGGCCTCCACACTCATAGGAATGAATGGCAATTAACGATTTGGTAAATACCGAATCTTAAAGATTCGGTATTTTTTGCCGACTTTATCTACATTGCATTTACTGATTCAAAAATACTGAATCAGTAAAATAATGTATTTTCAAATCTAAAAATTACAATTCCCTACATCTAGCCCTAAGTCTTTGCAGCAGATGTTCACTTTGGTGCCCCGTGGACATTGATGGCTATGCTCATCCTCATTGAGCCCTTGCAGCCGCGGTGCGTCCATTAGGGCGTAGGGGCGTAGCCCCACTAAGCCCTGGACGCACTGTGGCACTGCAGCTGAGTTACACCAGGAATTCTGTAATTCTTCAACAGCGCAGAGCGGGACTCGGGAGTGAAACGGATCGTGATTATTCATGTCAGGTCGGAGTGCGCAGGGGGTGGGGGGGTTGGGGCTGCTGGTCTGCTGCAGCTGCTTGATTGACAGTCTGCAGCAGGCCAGCACTGTGCGCATGAGATTGCCGGGCTGAGACTTGCCCGCGCATGCGCCGATGCCAGCAAAACACTTTCGGCATGGAGAAGGGGCCGGGGTGCGGCTTCAGCCAGGCCGGGTTTGAATGGCTGCCCAGGGCGAGTACACAGTGTGCCTCCCTAGCCAATCCTACTGCTGCATGCATCGCCAGGATTGGCTGGTCCACCGCGCAACAGTCGTCCCTGGAGGGGCTGCGAGAGGAGCAGCAGGAGCCGCTGGCAGAAGTTGTGGAAAGTTTACGATGTCGAAGAAAGACGGTGAGTGCCCTCGGCCTCTGTGATGCTTTACATAAAACGCTCGTTAGGGTAACTCGGTGCCGCATCCGCACAGAGAGCGAAGATCACACGTGGGCCGGCCCTAGCTGGAGGGGTGGGGGTGCAAGGAGCCGGCTGCACAATGCACGCCACTCTACTGCCTAGTAAACTCCTACTGCCTGGCCGTTTCTGCATTTCTCAATCCCGCCAAAACCTGCCAAACAAATTGGTGACTATTGACTAAGCAGGCAACAGTTCACTTAGCACTGTGTCACGGAGATCTGACAAGGGCCTAGTCAGGGTGATAAATGTAATTTTGGCAACTTCAGCAACACTTGGCTTCCTGTACTGAGCGCGCCTCCCCCAGGGAGATTCTGGGCTACCTCTGATGTGTGTCCTGGAACGTCATGAAGTAATTTTCAGAATGTAAAAATGCGAAAAAGCCACCGCCCGGCTTGAAAAACAGACAACACTTTCATGCAGAAGGCTACAGAGTTTACATAAAGCGCCAGAAGAAAAGCCAAGCAAAGTCACCTGGGAGAATCTAGGCAAATGGCAGTGACGTCAATCAGGGCCTCAGGCCGCTTCTTTGAGGGAGGGGGTACTGCGGGGGGGGGGGGGGGGAGTTCTTTCATCATGACTGGCATTGATATGTGTCACAATATGGCGGTGCCTCCTCGCCGCGCTAGAGATCCTGGCAACCACATGCACGTGGTATGCTTCCCGTGAGGGTTCTCTATTGCGTGCTGCCCTGGCACTGCCAGGTGTTCAGTTTGGGCAAATAGCTCCCCGGAGGACGGTGTAATATAATATTCACGCGCAGCGGCGGCTGGTCCATGGGGGCGTTTGGGCGCCGCCCCCCCTGTTTTCTCGCCGTGCGAGAAGGCAAACAAAGGTAGTTATTACCAATGATAATAACTACCATTTGTTTCTGCCTTGCCTTCGCGCACGGCGAGAAGAGAAAGCAGAAGTTTGGTTCCTGTGTGGGCGGTGTTACGCGAGGGCAGGGGGGAGCGGCTTGCCCACTGTTGGTAATACTGTCTGTTTGGGCTGCCTGAGAGGCTACCCAAACATACAGTATTTACAGTGTAGGCAAGCCGCTCCCCCCTGCCCTCGCGTAACCCCTCCCACTCTCCCTGCTCTCTGTATGCTGCTGTGCTGCAGCATACAGAGAGAAATGACGTCAGTAGGGGGCAGCCGGCCGAACCTATCACAGCGCTGTGCTGTGGTGGAGGGGAGGGGAGGGAGGCTGCCTGCAGCCTTCCTGCTGCGTCACGACGAGTCGAGCACCATGGAAATTTCAAACAGGACGGCGCCGCGGGAGTCAGGACTTGAAGGCGGGAAGCGGAGCCTAAGGTAAGTTAACTGTTTCGGCCTGGTTGATTTATAAATTATATGTACAAGAGAATTTTAAAGTGTTTTGTGCACGATTGAATTATAGATTTTGTTTAGTTAATTAGAGAGGGCGTTATTAAAGGTGTGTTTCCGTTTTACCGTCCCTCCGGGCAGACCACTATCACGATGCCTGGAGTGCGCAAATAAAAAGAAGGAACAATCCTGCGTTTTGTGTGACATTGTCTTTACTTCTTCCCGGTGATGGAGGTGTGGGGCTCGAGATGTACAAGAAGTGCCTAAAATGTTTAACTTGGAAGTTTCAGTTACAAGTAATTTAACGGGGGGCGGGGTTCTGATCACTTATTCACCTGCCGAACCTCCGTGAACAAGCAGGGCCTGAAATGTCCCTTTTAATACCCCGGTTTGTATTTTCGGCTTGATAGCAGCACAAAGGACCCTATGAAATGCAAGCTGCAGAGACCACATTCCATGTCCGCTGGAGCGCCCACGGCAGCGCCAGGGTTGATTGTACACTGATTGCTCTATTTGTGCCACTCGTGTTTCCTCGGGGCACCAAAACACACAGGTGTTGAGGGAATACTATCAGGGATCGTGCATGGACCTAGGTGACAGTTACAATTTATTCGTACTCAAACTAATGATATCGGAAGAATGAGTTTGTCCTGCATGGATTCGAACAGGTTACCAGCTAATTACACTCACATTTTAGCAGCGAATATTTAACTTACTGAGCTACTATGACTGCATAGATGGTTTAAATTAATTTGTAATACGGTTGTTGTGGGTTTCCTATAGTGCTACTTGACTCATGCATGCAGCTTAAATAACAGAAAACAGTGTTATGTCAGCTTTAACTCACAACAAATAAGATGCTTTTGTTTAGCTAGTTTTCTGAATGACATTGAACAGCTTTTGTATGCTTAAATAAATGAATATATGTTTGTCAAAGGACGACACCGATTTAGAATAAGGATCGTTGTTCTCTTGAGCAGTGCATCTCCCAGATACATCACTGCCATTGTACTTACTATTACAAGTGTTTGGACGGAAGCTCCTCAGTTTAGAAAACTATGCTTATCCTATCTACGTCAGGCTGTGAATAGTTGCTGAATTCTTGTCATAGCCGCTCCATAGTATTGCATATAACTGTGGCCTAAAAAGAATTCGCAATGTGTCAATTATCTGCCTGGCTGAGAATAGACCCATATACTGAAGCAGTCCAAAAGAAAGAAAAGCATTTATGTAGCAAAGCTCAATGCAGAATTCAATAAACTATTACCAGATTATCTGGAGGATTTATTTGAATGAATATGAAGGTTACGTCTTCAATATGTTCTTTATAAATGATATTAACCCCCCCCCCAATTATTTTACGCCCTACCACTTTCAAATGTCACCAGCCGCCACTGTTCACGCGGGCAATTGACACGGCCTGCAAACCTCAAGGACCTGGAGGGAGAATAATGCAGTTCTCACCACACCACACAGGTTTGGGCGCAGCAAGTTGGAGTCAGTGAGCCAAAATAAAGTGCTAAAAAACAAGAGAATGGCTGTGATGAAGGTAGCACAGAAAGTGTTTGCTTGCAAGTCCTTTGGCAGTAGAGACAGAGCAGTTTCATATTTAAGTCGTACTGGGTAGACTAGTGCAAGAAATTGAAAGTCTGCGTCTGGAGGTGCCAGTGAAAGACACATTCCTTTCACAAAAGCATTTGTGGTTAATTCTGTAAACGTATTGCTAAATGGAATGACAAGTACCTGGAAACCGATGGCAGCGCAGATTTTGAATGCTATCACTTTAAAGTAAATGGAGTTGGGGTTCTTGCAGACGTTTTCAAAACCCTCGTTTCCTTAAAGGCTTTAGGGTTTTGGACTGTTTTACAAACGGCTGCCTTGACTTTATTTTTTCTAAGATTATCTTTACTAGTTTCTAGATGTATGTCAAGTTGGGACAGTTCATTTATTGCTGCGAAGAATTTAGCAAAGTGAAACTACAAATTGAATTGTACATTTTAAATGTTTATAAAGCACAATAGAGACCCAACAATGGCAGACAGGTACTACATTGGCAGCTGTGGTGTGGCCAGAAACAGCCAACTGAGGGGGTAACACATGTCTTTTTGACAATGTGATGCACTGTGGAAGAGGGTGGTCCAAGGGAATCTGCCTATTGGTTGCTTGACACTTGCCTTGTGCTAGCCTGCACCCTGCTGTAATGCCCACTGCACTGCTGTAGGCTGCTCCACTGGCCAGATGCAGCCCCCACTGCTCCGATGCCGTGATTCTTGCTCCTTGTTCACAGCTTCACCCCCAGTCTTCTGAGGTGTAGTGATATCACAGGAGTGCTGTTGAGAGCTCACCCCAGTGATGCTGGTGGCATCCACAGTGCTGGTGTTTGTGGGTGTTAGGGAAGTTTGGACTGTGGCTCTTCTTTGTACTGCACCTGCTTGTGAGGGAATCTGGTTCTATGAATACCTGCACCTGTGTGTGAGAGACGCTTTCTCAGCAAACGCCTGAATTGTATCTGCTGTGAGCGTTATGGCACCTTTTACTGTTATTTCCAGTATTATAAACAGTCTGATAACTGGAATCATGCCATCCGGGCCCGGTTCTGTGTGTGGGAAGCTTGCAGTGCAGATCTGTATCTCGTGGAAACAAATATTTAGTGCGTGTGTGCGTACGTGTGTGTGTGTGTGTGTGAGGAAAGCTTACGAATGCACTTGCTTTTTGTGTTAGGGCAGCTTGCGCTACTGGTCCCTTAGCTGTTCCTGCTCTGTGTGTGTGTGTGTGTGTGTGAAGCTCGAAGTGCCAGCTTCTCGCCTTCTGTGTGTCCTACAGGGAGCTTGCACTGTGGATGAGTATTTGTCCTACTCTTGCTATTTGGAAAGTGGCAATGGTATACAAAGTGTATACAGTGGTGTACATAATATGATATCTTGAAGCAGGTCTTTTTTTGTGGCTGATTCACCTAAGGACAAGAATCGGTTTCCTGTATCTGTTGAGAGAAACATGTTTGCATAGCCAGTCAGTGTGCTAGGGATGCTTACACCGTGGATGCCTGTAGCATGTCAGCTGTACGTTTGATG
This sequence comes from Lissotriton vulgaris, assembly GCF_964263255.1. Taxonomy (NCBI): domain Eukaryota; kingdom Metazoa; phylum Chordata; class Amphibia; order Caudata; family Salamandridae; genus Lissotriton; species Lissotriton vulgaris. Next base: position 339,736,559 of record NC_141695.1, on the reverse strand, counting down.
GAAACCCGAAGTACGGATGTCTCTACTGTACCTGCTCTGGGTGGAAAGAACACTTGCACTGTGAATAACTGTAGTTATTTGTTGCAAGACTAAAATATACCCAAATTGCCACGCATAGTGATTTGTGTCTGCCCAGTCCCTGTGAATTGTACACCTTCTTATGTATTTTGTGAAAGTGTTTTATTTTTTTTAATAGCGCATGCTACCTATAGTGAGTCTTTTTGAAGCTGCCTACATATTTCAATTCAACTCGAACATGGCGGTAGTAGATCTATCTACTACCGCCATGTTCTAGATAGTGAGACCTTTTCTTTTGGACCTGGGACATTAGGTGGTTACTGGGCACTATTTATTTTATTTATTTAAGCTTATAACGCACACAGCTACCCACAATGGGTTTCCCGGCGCCAGGGATAGACTGTAGAAGAAAGGAGGGTGCATCACCTGACTTGAGGCCACAACCGACTATTGGCCACGCTTAGTAAAAAGCAGAGTCTTCAGAGCCTTACGGAAGCGGAGTAGGTTGGTCTCTGATTTTAGTGCCAGTGGGAGGGAGTTCCAATATTTAGGGCCCAAAGTAGAAAAGGAGCGGCCTCCCATTTTTGTCAGCTTCCATCTTGGCACTGTGAAATTGCCAGTGTCCGATGACCTTAGTGAGCGCAGGGGTCTGTAGGGTTTTACCAGCCCTTGAATGTAGCTGGGGCGCTGCCCTGCTTGGCCTTGAACATGTAACAGAGTGCCTTGAATTTAACACGTTCAGGGACGCTCAGCCAGTGAAGGTCACGCAAGGCGGCAGTGGCTTAAGTGCGTCTAGGGACGTTCTTTAGCAGGCATGCAGCCGCATTTTGCACAACCTGAAGCACATGTATGGTGGCTTTATCTGCGCCCAAGTAAAGAATGTTGCCATAGTCCAGGCGTGATGTTACAAGTGCCTGGACTACGGTTCTGCGGGAGGAGAGGGGGAGCATCCACAGAATCTTATAAAGCCACCGCAGCGTTGAGAAGCAAATGGCTGCCACCTTAGTAGCCTGTTGCCTCATAGTTAGCCTGTCGTCAATAATGACACCCAGGTTACGAACTGCAGTTGATGGTGTTGGCGCATTTCCCAGTTCGATGGGCCAATGGCGGGGACCCCAGAGATGTTTGTTCCGACCTAGAATGGCCACCTCGGTCTTCTCCCCATTCAGCTTGAGACAGTTTCTCCGCTATATGTGGTGGGCACTGCTAAGGACGGCAGGACGGCATTTGTTTTAGCACTTTGTGAAAGCTGATAATCTAAATCATTGCGACGGACATGTCTTTATTTAATTGCCTCAAGCTGTGCATGGTGAGAGCGTGAGCCACACTGTTAAAACATGGTATTTCAAGCTGATATTTTAGTCTTCTAGTCTGAATTCAGCACCTGAGCATAATAGGACGGAATGTATGAAGCTCTGTGGTTATACTGAATAAGCAGCTACCCATGTTATGCCATCTATTAATGTAATAACTGCACTTTCACAATTGCTTTATTAACCTTCCTACTTTCTCAAATTTGCTTGAAAATGCACGATTTTTCTTTTTTCTTCAAAATTTTCTTTGGGGGGTAATCCCCCCCAAACCTCCCTTTTGGGGTACGGGCTCGCTCACTGCGCTCGCTACGGTGCTGTATGCAAATCACTTTGCGCCCCACCACTTTCAAATGTCACCCACCACCCCTGAGCCCTTCTCCAGGTCTAACTGCCCAGCATCAAACGAGGCCTATCATTTGAGGTCCAAAACAGTGGCTTTCCTTTTATGCTCTAACCTCTCAGTTTAAAAAATCTTTGCCTTTCATGAACATTTTATCCCAGGCAAGGTCAAGCCACAATCGGGGCAGTCATTTACTCCAATCTAGAGAACTTGCAAACTCATGTTCCTTTCTGATGTGGGAAAGGATCTGGGAAGTGTCTCATTGTTTGCAGATCTCTGCTGGTTTGCTCAGTTCCAATATTTGATCTTCTTTGAGGCCCAGTTTAGACCCAAACTGGCTTGGTATGTCGAGTCTAGAATATCAGACCTACAGGCACTAGTATCACACATTGCACTTCTTATTAAAACATCAGTGGATCAGGGTGCATGAACACAGCTATCAGTTTTCATGATTCTACAGTCTCTCATCAACCAGAGTCCTCGCCAGGAGCATCTACCTGGCTGCTCGTCTTCCAGTTCATGTGAGTTTGAAGTTCTGCTTTAAGTGTGCAGTGAGGTCTGGACTACACACTAGTGACAATGTGAAACCCCTCAAACTATGAATGGTTGCCACACCATGCTACTGTGATGGAGGCAGTCACAACAGAGTCAGGGCAGTCTTACCAAAGTGCTGCAATGCCCTGGTGTCACACAAAGGCAACGCAACACTAAAGTCAGATTTACCAAGCCTTGCAAGGCCACCTTGCGTGGCCCTGCGGTGCTTGGCAAATCTAGAGTAGCTCAAATTACTGTGTTGCGTTACTCTGTCCATAGGGAGTGGCGTGGGTATTCTAATGCAACCACCCATGTATTCTGGCGCATTCCAGGATTTATCTACACTCTTAGACCAGGGAATGCATCAAAATGGTATGCCGCCCCAGGGGGCGCCACAAGGATAAATCTTTATTTCTCTTTATTGTTCTGACTTTTTAAGTGGGGTGCATTCTGCAGCACGTTTAGAAAGAGGAAACTCTTCCAAATATTTTTTTCGTTTAGGGTGCCCCTTCCTGCACAAAAACAATCCTGCCTACAACACAGGCAGCCTTGCATCATGGCACAAGGGTGCCTGCATTGGGGCTAGGCAGCACACTGTGCCAGCACAGGCAGAGATCAGGAATGTGCCTCATATTGGTAAATATGGCACATTACTGCCCTCTCCCCTTCATGCAGCAAGTGGTCTTGCTGTGTTGCGTGAAAGTTTGATAAATCTGTCCCTCAATATTTCAAGTGACAACTTCAGGTTTGCCTTTTTCCCCCCCAAGATTCTCTCCCCCCACCCCTTCCCCCCGACGCTAGATATCAGCAGGGTTGCCATGCCAAAATCTGTCTGTGGAAAAGAGCAGAGTGAGATAGTGATCTTACATCTTGGGATGACAAGCCCTGTAAAGTCCTGCTTGCATGGAGCTCAGAATTGAACACCCAGATTGTAATAGGGGAAGGGGGTCTGCAGTTAGGACTGCAATGAGAGTAAGTAGGAATAATGGGGGGGGGGGGGGGGATTTCATCCATGGGCCTCGTGCAACTATCCAACTATAGCCAACTTGGGTGTGGTTCAGGTCTTCCCCCCATAGGATCCCTCGGCATTAGGAGTTCTGCAGGTCAGAGCGACGGATTACTGTATTACCCAAAATGCTGCAGTTCTCCCCCGCAAATGTCACTGTTTCCTGACAAAAGGAAAGGAGCCAGGTCAGTGTGAACTTTGCACAGTCTAATGCAGATTCAGGTGCAAAATGTTGTGCGTAAACTGGTATCACTCGGAGCCAGGCCCACCTTCACCGTTTCAGTCACTGCCAACATGTCCAAGTCTGCTGTTCCTATCTGCATTTTCATGACCTACTTACCCTGAGCAGAGATGCAGGGGTGGTGGTCCCCATTTACGTATGAACCAGTGAAATCGGCCACTTAAGTAGGATTATTTCAAACCATGGAAGTGTGTGTTTTCCACCGAGATCTGTTGCAAAGCATGGACTCTGCGGCACCTCTCTGGAAGGAGTCCTTTCTGTTCTGCGTGGAGACTGTGGTCCAAGCTAGATACAGCCGTTTAAGAGGGGTACCATAGCCCAAAATACAGTCATCGTGTCTGGAAGAGACATCCAAAGATTTATTTTAAAACCCTGGCTTTTGAGTATTAGCGAATATTCTGGCAAAAAAAACAAAACAATCCAGTTACTCTTTTGGCTTCAGAGGTACCAGAGCAGGAATCTCCGGCATATGTCATGAGCGACTGGCAAGTCTCCAACTACCTGCAAGTAGCTGACCCGTGTGCAGTCCAGTCTACTAAATTACAAGGGTCTACTTGGTTGAACTCATTTATGTGTCCCAAAATTTTTAAGTGTTTATTTGGGATGAAATGGTGTGTATTTTCAGAACCTATCATTTGGAGAAAAAGGGTTGGATTTCCCCCCAAAAAAGGTAGAGCTTATGTTGGAGTGATAAATCATGAGACACTGAAGATACCTTTTAGGAATATCCTCTTGGTGCCAGGGGCATTGCAGCTATGGCTATCTTATTAGCAAGAGGCAGACCAAATTGATAAAGGCCTTTTTCACCTTACGGATATTAACCCTGCCTAGTGTACGGAGGTGATCACGATGGATAATCTTGCATGGAGTGTCCTCAAAAGTAATCTTGTCTGATGTGATCACCATTACCTGGCTAAAAATCTTAGAAGCTCGGTAAGAATTCACAGAGCACGAGTAGCTCTTATTACCGAAAAAGTTGGGCATCTGTGTTAGAGGTTTATAGATTCCTTGGCAGCTTATGGCTAGGCAATCTATATTTAGTCTAGACTCCCACCCTCTCAAGACCTGGGGTATTCAAGTGCCCTACCAGTAACTCCACCGTAGTATTTTTGCCCTCATCCCCAATCCATGAATGAAGCCATCACAAGGAGATAATGCTGAAAACCTTTATTTCTTGAACATGCTGACAAGCACAGCCGCCGCTGCAGGTAGCCTGGATACATATAGATGGACCCCACCCCCATGCACGCCTTCTGATGGTGTCACAGCGTGTAAATGATGGAAGAATGCAGGTTCGGTGGAGTGGGTGCAGCAGGCCGGTGTTTCCTCCTGGGGAGCTTAGCTGCTCTCCCCCAGGGTGTGCTTGTCGAACAGGTACTCGCCCATGCCATTCTGGGGAACGCCCAGGCGCTTCAGGTTGGTGATGTAATCGCCAAGCTTCTTGATGGACTTCACCTGTTCCTCCAGGTACTCAGACTCCAGGAAGTCACAGAGCTGTCAATAGAGAAAACCCAGTTAAAATACAAATCACCCATGAATACAAGAAATAGGTAGAAAGACGGCAGGGTAACTAGCCAAAACAAGCATTGGCAAAGCCAATTGGTTTCGCCTACGCAAGAGATATTGGCTTATGCAATGTGTTTTAGCCATGCTGAACATCAGTGAGACTGCTGTTCAGCATGGCTAAAAGTGAGTGGGGTGGGTAGATTGAGGCACATTGTGGTGGGGTAGGATGGGTAGATTGGGCTAAACTGTAGTGCGGTTGATTGCTGTGGAGTAGAGTGGAGTCGGTGGATTGCAGTAGGGTAGACTGGAGCAGGGTGGATTGGAGTGGGGTAGGATGAGGTGGGTCAGACCGGAGTCAGTTAGATAGAGGTAGATTAAAGTGGGTAAATCAGAGTGGAGTGCAAAAGAGAAACAACAAGCATGATGAAAAGGTCATGTCCATAGGGGCGTGGGCCCTAAAAAGTGCAGACCTTGGGTCCACAAGCACCAGCAAGCCCGATACTCCTCCCCTGATTCCCACGTGGCTACCCTGGGAGAGAAGACAAATGTGCGGTTACCATGGACTCAATGATTTGCCATTGTGCCTTCAAAGCTTCCGAATACTAAGGCTTGCCTGGCCTTGATCCCACCTAATGTCTCTTTATTCCACCTCCCTTCGTCTTTTGCACGTTCTTCTCCATCCCTACATTCATTTCCCCATATCTTCCCTTTCTTGCTCGGATAATGAAAAATAGGACTAGGAACCAAAAAAATTAAGTGAGCCCAGCGTGGGACCGCAAGGCAAATTAAGCACAAAATGCATCTGTAGAACAAGGATGGAAATCTGGCATTTCCGTTGTATTCGGGTCTCAAAGGGCAGTGAAAAGTGGGTGAAGAAACTGATGTGTCTGTGCCCTTTCCCACCCACTGCTCTGGCCCAGGGTGAAGCAGAGCAAGCCCCTCGAATACCTACATGGGGGTCGACTTTATCGGTGGCCAGCTTGTGCAGGTCCAGCAGGGCCTGGTTGACGGTCTTCTCCAGCTGCAGGGCCGCCTGCATCGCCTCCAGGGTGTTGACCCACTCGTCACGGTCCGGTTTCTGTGAGAATTACAAAGATTGCGTTAGAATAGCTTCAGGGCCCAACATCACCTTTTACCTTTTTTGAATCAGATTTTTTCTCATTTTTCCTCATCAGGTACTATTTCAGGTTCTTTTTCTGAAGCCTTAATTGTTGTACTTCCCAAACCTGATAAGGACCCTACCCTTGTTGCTAATTACCATCCCATTTCCTTAATCAATCAAGATTGTAAACTATATGCTAAAATTCTCGCTTCCAGGTTAGCCCCTATCCTTCATTCAATTATTCACCCTGATCAATCTGGTTTTATGAAAAATCGATATTCTGCTAATAATACGAGAACGTTGCTACATGTTATTGAGCAAAGCTCCTCTATCCTTAACCCTGCTGGTGTTATGGCATTAGATGCTGAAAAAGCTTTTGACAAAATCCATTGGCAATTTTTATTTAAAACTTTGTTATCCTTTAATTTTGGGCCTTCCTTTATTCGTATGATTTCTGCTTTACACTATGCTCCCACTGCTCGACTATTTATTAATGGTCAGATTTCTAACCAATTTTCTCTTTTCAGAGGCACTCGACAGGGTTGTCCCCTTTCCCCTCTTTTGTTTTTACTTGGTATAGAACCATTTCTTAATTACATTCGTAAATGCGAAAACATTCAAGGGATTACTGTTTGTGATATTACTGTTAAAACTCTAGCATATGCTGATGATGTGTTATTATTTATTAGCAATCCTGATTCCTCTGTTCCTTTTCTGCTTGATATTATCTCTAAATACTCTATTGTGTCAGGTTATAAGTTAAATGTTACTAAAACTGAATTTTTTCCACTCAATATGTTGTGTACTCCTGATATGCTACCCTCACCAGATATAGTTTGGCAAAAGAATAAATTGAAATACCTTGGTATTTTATTTTCATCATCCCTTCATGCTACCCTAAAATTAAATTCTGACTTCATTCTAGAACATATCAAACAAAAAACTTCCAAATGGTCCTCCCTTCATCTTTCCTGGTGGGGGAGAATGGAATCTATTAAAATGACTATTGCACCTAAAATATTCTATTCCCTTGCAATGATCCCAACTCAATTTCCACTCAAATTTTATAAAGATGTTGACAAACTTCTATCAAAATTTTTATGGAATAACAAGCCTCCCCGTATAGCTTATAAAAAATTAAAAGTTCCCAAATGTAATATTGGTTTTGCCCTACCTGACTTTCTTCTATATCATAAGGCATTTATCCTTAAACAGAGTTCGTTATGGTTTAATATTTCTCCTATGCTTACACCCCCTATTTGGTATCATATAGAGACTTCCCTTGTTAAACCTTTTCCTTTATTATCCCTATTAACCATGTCTCCCGTATCTAAAATTGTACACTCGTCCTCCATAATTAAATCGTCAAGATTAATTTTTAACGATTTGGACTCCAATTTTGAATCCCCTCTACTTTCAACGGTACATTTGTCCTTATGGCATAGTGCCTTGTTAAAATTAAATAAGAATATTTCGTTTTGGTCTTCATGGATTGCTAAAGGTATTTTTTATCTTGGAGATGTTTTCATGGATGGAGCGTTTATTCCATTTATTCAACTCCAATCAAAATTTAATCTGCCTTTAACTGATCTGTCTAAATATCAATTCCTTTGTAATTCTATTTTAGATTCTTTCCCACATGGCATTCCTTCTAAAATGACAGCTGATTTTATGCTATATGTTAATACTGTGTCTTTATCCCCTAAAGCGGTGTCTGTATTTTATAAGAAGCTCACTATATCCTTAGGTTCCAATATTGATACAATCTCTACCTTTTGGAACAATGAGCTATCTTTATCTTTGCCAAGTGATTCTTGGTCATTAATATGGACTCTTTCTATTTCTGGTTGCTTACCAGTGTCAATTTATCAAACTAATGCTTATATTTTATTTAATTCCTTATGGACACCACTGCGTTTATTTAAAGCTCATTTATTACCATCTAATGTATGCTGGCATTGCAATTTGCAGCCTGGTTCCTTACGTCATATGTTATTTGAACGTCCGCTGATTTTGAAATTTTGGTCTGAAGTATGGAATGTAATACAGAAAATTCTACCTATTTCTGATTCACCCTCTTATACTTTAATCATATGCAAATCTGTTGTTTTGAGTGTACCCCTTGAAGATAATGAAGCTAAACTATTTAACTTTTTGGTATCGGCTGCATTGAAATCCATCACATTTTGTTGGAAGGATGTTACTTCCCTTTCAGTCCATGCTTGGTGGTCTTGGATTATCTTTACAAGAAGAGGTGCTCAATTGTCACTACAAGGTATTCATCATAATTCTTCTACTTTTCAATCTTTCTGGTCTCCTATAGATTCATATGTACAGTTATAACTATTGTTGTTCTTCCTTACTACTGTATTGTATTGGTAACTCTACTTGTATAAGTATTTATGCTATGAATTGTATATTTCCCTTCCCCTCCTTAGAATGTCTAATTTTTTCTTGCGATGTATTTTATTGAAGACTGTATATTTTACGATTAGTCTTTCGCTTCTTTGTATTTTAATGAAATCCTTCTTCACTTTTTTGTATGTATTTATGTGATTCATCATTCTTAAAATTTCAATAAAGTCTTACTGAACTAAAAAAAAAAAATAGCTTCAGGGCCCCACGCCGCCATCTCATGCTACTTATAATAAAACTACTAACTCCGGGACATCACATGCAGTGTTATTGAGGTCTAGGAGAGCTTAAAGGGCAGGGTGGTCCCCAAGAGGCAGGTACAAGGTTGTTGGATTATTACCCTTTCCGGAATCATTTTCTCTTCCCCGTGTGCATACCTCCATTTTCTATTCTATGGGTCTTATAAAGCGCACAGCTGCCACAAGAACCGCCCCCCCCCCCCCCCCCCCAACCCGCCCGGATATATAGGGATGGATTTCCACGCTGGAAAAACCTGCACAATGTGTACCAGACTTGGACTCTATTGCAATTAACCCAGAATAAGCCGAGGGGGCCCGGTGGGGTGTAGTGAGGGGAAGTGAAGAGACCCTATTATGGTTGATGTTAATGTTATCACGCTGAACGCTTTCACAGCTTCAGAGTTTCAAAACTGAAAAGTTGAGGATGTAAAATGTGTGCACAATCTAATCTAGAGTTGTGCGCAAATTGCGCATTAAGACAAAATCCTAAACTTACTACTTTGGTATTCACAGAAGGCATTTAGTAGTCTTAAATTAGGATTGTGTCCCAAGTTTAACTTACATTTAACTAAGGACAAAATCCTAATTTAGGAAAAAATCCTAACTCAAGACTACTAAATGCCTTCTGAGAATACCATAAGTAGTAAATTTAGGATTTTGTCTTAATTTAGTTCTGTGAATCGGGGCCAACGTGTTTCCAATGCTTAAGAGTACAGACTAGGTGTAGAGAGCAGAACTGCAGTTAAGGCGAGGGTTGCATGCAATCTGTTATCAGGTTATTATAAATTGTAATGTCATATCCAGAGTCACCCTTGTGCGCCCAGCTGCATAACAGCAGCATCACGCGCCCACTCACCTAGACACCCTGCACCTGCATCACGCGCCCACTCACCTTGACATCACACAGTACCACACGCACTCACCTTGACATCCTGTACCAGCACATCCAACTGTACCACGTGCGCTCACCTTGCCATCACACAGTACCACACGCACTCACCTTGACATCCTATACCAGCACGCACACCTACCTGGTCATCCAACTGTACCACGTGCGCTCACCTTGCCATCACGCAGTACCACACTGCGCTCACATTGACATCACCCAGAACCACGCGCGCGCTCACCTTGACATCACAGTACCACACGCACTCACCTTGACATCCTGTACCAGCACGCACACCTACCTGGTCATCCAACTGTACCACGTGCGCTCACCTTGCCAGCCATCATGCAGTACAACACCCGCTCACATTGACAACACCCAGACCCATGCGCGCGCTCACCTTGACATCCTGCAGCACCACGCGCCCACCGCGCTTGTTCTGATACTTCATGAACTTCTCGGCGTGCTCGCGCTCCTCGTGGCTCTGCTCCTTGAAGTACTTGGCCACGTGGCTCAGGGCCACATCGTCCCGGTCGAAGTAGTAGGACTGGAGAAAGAAGAAGGGAGGCAGGCAGTCAACAACAGATCACAGCACCAAGTGACAGACTGGTTAGCAGGGAGCAGTGTCAGGCACACCGTCATCGAACCTCGCTCTTTGGGGGGCTGTCTTTTTTAGGTCTGGCTCAACAGCGCAGGACCGAGGAGCTCCCCTTGTGCAATGCATGGATGTTCAAGCATGACTGACTGCACACCTGGGGAAGCATGTTATAGCCATCGTTGGTTTCTATGGATACATTTAATCCGCTATCCTCTACCACTAGCCTCACATAATGTATATACAATTGCAATTTTGCACCATGACAAGGGTTACCAGAGTATTCATAGGGTGAAGCTGCGAGGCCTCAGCTATCATCGGGAACCCCCGGGGTACTCCATAGTCCGCAGACCTCGGTTCTAGAATCTTTACTAAACTGGGAAGACCCGAAACAGCCTTCTCTACGCACGAGCCATTAGGGGGCTGTTTATGCGCCTAACGTGCAAGCATGGATGCCAGCTTCCCAGCAGATATCATACATTATCATTTCCTAGGCATGGAGTTTGGGCAACTTCCCAACACCAGAACATGAGCAAAGAAGCCCACAGGAACGGCCTCCGTATGGCCTCAAGCCTTGCAGCACGGGACAGCGCAGCAGAGGCCTTCAGGGGCTGGACCCCCACTGCACCCTGAACCAAGTACAGCATCTGTTACACTCTACTTTTGTCACGATACCTATTATCTTGCCTTCTACATTACAGATCCATGTTTGTGACCATGGCCACTGGAAGTTATGCTGCAAAACACTAAATTATACGGCATTTTTTAAATCCTTCGCTTTTTAAATTTTTTTTTTACGCATAATACTGTCTGGGCAAAGATTTCACATCACTAGTACCAGTTTAACAACCAAAACACATCAAAGAGCAATTAAAAGATGGTTAACCTGTGCAATGCAAGCAAACACATATCCCACACCTAATTTGGATAAGTTTCAGATCGAAACAGTTTTCTTTTGTTAAAATCTGAAGATCACGCACTGTAAAGCAAGTGCGGCCATCCTGAACTATGCGAAAAAAAAAATAAGCCACCGCATCTCATAAATCCAGTGGCCATAGTTAGGACTCCAAAATAAATTGGAAGAAAAACAAACAAAAAAAAAAAAAAACAGGGGGGGGGGGGGGGGGGGGGGAAAGAGATACTAAAAAGTTGGTCGACACATACATAACACTAGTCTTTTCTTCCCCAATAACACTTCTCAATTGCACCCACTAGGTTGCCACATCATGTTTGGGGTCCAATGCTGATCATCAAGTAGCTCCTGCAGGAAGGGCAAGAGCAAAACACGCCTGCCACCATGGACGCCAAAGGGCCACCAGGAACCCGGTGTGAATTGAAGCCTTTTGGGGCCTCTGAAGGTCTATATACACACACACATTTAAAGTACGAGACAGTCACGACACCTACTCACCTCTGGCATGGAACAACTCGAGGTCCCTAAACATTCCGCATCGCAGCCTGCCCCAGGCCTGTGCCAATTCTTGAAAAACTATGCTTCACCTTACACTCCGTCCCTCTAATCCATACAGGGGCGCCCACACTAAAGAGACACTACTCGAACAGACAGCCAACAGACCTCCTTACGCATGATGGCAGTCACAGTACTACACCCCTCTGCAGGTACGGCTTTCCCACGAGCAGGAAAGCCCCCTTCAGCTGCAATCCGCACCTCCAGGTTGCGCAAGAGACAGGGATATACACGAGCCCTGCCTGGCATAACAGCCTGCCTGGGAACTGTAGTAAGGACAGATAAACAGACCCCACTATGAAGAGCAAAGGCGAACAGACGGCGCCCGAACTCACCATGAGGCGTACTGCTCGGTGTTGGCAGTACACCGAGGACAGACAGACATACCCCACTTCGGAGCGTAAAACGGACAGATAGCGCCTGCACTCACAAAGAACAGGTACACGTAGGAAGCACATATTACTGTTAATCATGATGAAGTAAGGACCGACATAATGTGGACTCACTAAGCGGAAAGGACAGACAAAGCTCTGTATGGAGATTAAAGACGGACACACCGGGTCTGTACTCACTAAGAGGAAGAAGAGACACTGCACTGCGCCTGTACTCACCATGGACAGGTAGACGTAGGAGGCGTACAGCTCGGTGACGATAGTACAGTAAGGAGAGATGGACAGACACAACTACGGGGAGTAGAGAGGGACAGACGGTCCCTGTACTCACCATGGACAGGTAGACGTAGGAGGCGTACAGCTCGGTGTTGACCATGCGGTTGATGGCCGCCTCGCACTCCCGGCTGTAGTTCTGGCGCACCTGGGACTCCATGGCGTTGATGATGGTGGGGTTGTCGGCGGTAGTTTTAGATGGATGAAAGATGGATAAAGTTTTCAGGAGAGCGCTGGACTCGGAGCCACGTTCCGTTCAAACACTGTTGAAGCAAGAACACAACTCAGAGCTGGGTCTGAGAAAGCAGCGCACAACGCCTGTATTTATATTTGGAAGGGCGTGCGCGATGGAGACGGACATCGCCGACTTCGTCAGCCCACACGCCCTCCCCTCCGCTGACTACATCCTCCTGGGAGACCTCAACTTCCATCTGGAGAACAACAACGACCGCAACACCAGCACCCTGCTCGACAACCTCACCAACCTGGGACTCAAGCAACTGGTGTCCACCCCCACCCACCTCGCCGGACACACACTCGACGCTGTCTTCTCATCCAGCAAGGACATCAACTTCAGCCACACCACAGAGCTTCAATGGACGGACAACAGCTGCGTCCACTTCACCTTCAAGAAAACAACGACCCACCACCACCAGCAACAGACCGCCCGCAGAAGCTGGAACAAGATCACAGCAGACCAGCTCGCCACCTCCCTGAGCCAGCACCCTCCTGCCAGCTCAGCGAACCCCAGCCAGGCCGCCGACAACCTCACGAAGTGGATCAGCAACTGCGCGGACGAACTCGCCCCACTGAGGACCCCGCCCAGCAGACCCGGCAGCAAGAAAGCCCCATGGTTCACCGACGAACTCAAGAGCTCCAAGAAGAACTGCCGAGCCCTCGAGAAAGTCTGGAGAAGGGAACCGACACCGGACAACAGGACCTCCTTCAAACTTGCCACCCGGAAACACCACCAGCTGATCCGCGCCGCCAAGAAAACAGCATTCAAGGACCGGTTGGACAACAACGCACACAACTGCAAGGAACTCTTCAACATCGTCAAAGAGCTTTCCAACCCCAGCGCAGGAAACAACGACATCACCCCATCGCAAGACCTCTGCAACTCCCTGGCTTCATACTTCCACAACAAGATCGCGGACATACACAACAGCTTCAACAACCAACCAACGCACACCATGACCGAACAACCACCCCCCACCACCACCCTCCACGCCTGGACCCCGATCAGCACCGAAGACACCATCCGCACGATGAACTCCATCCACTCCGGATCACCGACCGACCCCTGCCCTCACCACGTCTTCAACAAAGCCGACGCTGTCATCGCACCCCACCTGCGAGACATCATCAACACATCCCTCGACACCACCATCTTCCCCGAGAGCTGGAAACACGCCGAACTCAGCGCCCTACTCAAGAAACCAACAGCGGACCCCACCGACCTCAAGAATTACCGCCCCATCTCGCTCCTCCCGTTTCCAGCCAAAGTCATCGAGAAGACCGTCAACAAGCAGATGGCCGCTTTCCTCGAGACGAACGGATCCCTCGACCCCTCACAGTCCGGCTTCCGAGCCAACCACAGCACCGAGACCGCCCTCATCGCCGCCACCGACGACATCCGAGCCCTGATGGACAATGGAGAAACAGCGGCCCTCATCCTCCTAGACCTCTCCGCGGCATTCGACATGGTCTGCCACCGCACCCTAGTACGGCGCCTCAGCAACGTCGGAATCCAGGACAAGGCGCTGGAGTGGATCACCTCCTTCCTCGACGGGAGAACACAGAGAGTCCGCCTACCACCGTACAAGTCAGAGGCCACCGAAGTCATCTGCGGCATCCCCCAAGGATCATCTCTGAGCCCCACCCTCTTCAACGTCTACATGAGCCCCCTCGCGGCCATCGTACGCAAACACAACCTCAGCATAATCTCCTACGCCGACGACACCCAGCTGATCCTCTCCCTGACCAACGACCCCGCCGCCGCCAGAGCCAACCTGCACGAAGGGATGAAAGAGGTAGCCGAGTGGATGACGACCAGCCGCCTGAAACTGAACTCGGACAAGACGGAGGTCCTCATCCTGGGCTCCTCTTCCTCCGCCTGGGACGACTCCTGGTGGCCTCCCGCCCTGGGCACCGCACCCAAACCGACAGACCATGCACGCAACCTGGGCTTCATCCTGGACTCCTCCCTCTCCATGACCAGGCAAGTCAACAACGTCTCCTCGGCATGCTTCAACATCCTACGCATGCTACGGAAGATCTTCTGGTGGATCCCCACCGAGACCAGGAAGACCGTCACCCAGGCCCTCGTCACCAGCCGACTGGACTACGGCAACGCCCTCTACGCCGGGACCACCGCCAAGCTCCAGAAGAGACTCCAGCGGATCCAGAACGCCTCAGCCAGACTCATCCTCGACATCCCACGAACCAGCCACATCTCCGGACATCTGCGAGACCTTCACTGGCTCCCCGTCAACAAAAGAATCACCTTCCGCCTCCTCACCCACGCACACAAAGCCCTACACGACCAAGGCCCGAGCTACCTCAACAGCCGAGTCAACTTCTACGCTCCCAAACGCCACCTCCGATCAGCCAACCACGCCCTCGCCGCCGTCCCCCGCATCCGAAGAGCGACTACAGGAGGAAGGTCCTTCTCCCACCTGGCCGCCAAGACCTGGAACTCCCTCCCGACCGACCTACGCCTGACCCAAGACCACCTCTCCTTCAGGAAGAAGCTGAAGACCTGGCTGTTCGAGCAGTAGCGGTTCCCCCCCCCCCCCAGCGCCTTGAGACCCCACGGGTATGTAGCGCGCTTTATAAGTGTCACTGATTGATTGATTGATTGATTGACAGCGCTACCTACCAATAGGAAGAGGCTCTTGTCTATCATACGTAGTTCTTCTCATGGTGACTAAGCACCTTTCTTGCACTTCGTCCTAGTGCTTGTACTCGGTTAGAATGATCACGTGCTAACCCGCTCCTCCCCTCTCGCCCTCTTCCCTTATTTCCATCCAGGGTGTGACATGACTCGTGTTTCTTTGGTTTCCTCCTGTAAACTGGCTCAGTCTCGCCAACACTAGTGCTCAGCAATTTTTTTATATGATTTCACGCATCACAGGACTAAAACACAATACTTGTTAACACCGTCCCAAGTTCCCGTCTTGATTGACCTAAGTAGAAATAAGGATTGGGTTGCCGAGCTTCGACTGGAGAGTTCAGTTTGTATACAGGTCTCTGAATTGTCTGCCACGGCCAGGGTCTCAGGAGACACTAAATCGAGGGGTGTCAGCACTTCAAACTCAGTACAAAATAAAGACAAAGGCGGGCATGTAATCACAGCATGCAAGTATGTTTTATTGTGTTTTTTACATTCTGCTTAAGTAATGAGAAAAAATGTGAGAAAACATTGAACCACACAAAAAGGGGTTGGAGGGGATAAAATGAACAATTAACAAAATGTTCTTAGCAAGATTCTTAAACCTCAAAATGCAAATTGACTAGTCAGATGCCATTTTTTCATGCTGCAGTCTCCTTCTGCCTTTACTGCCATAACTGAAAAAAATGTATGCGCTTTGAAACAGTGCTTTTAAGGAACCCTTGACCGGATCTCCAGTTGGCAATTCATTTGAGCTAGTAGGCAGCACCACAGAGCCACTAGATGTGGTCTTGTGTGTAAGTTTTAGCCAAAGAACTATAAGGTTTCTCAGCATACGGCACGCAGCAGGTGCCAAAGGCAAGTCCTTCGGCGCCCGTATGGTCAGGGACTACCGGCCATCCCCCTCCCCTGCCTTGTGTTTCCCCCACAATTATTACAATTTGGACACAAGAGGATATTTCTTTGGAAGGCGGGGGTATTTCAACCCCCCAGCCGTATTTAATAAAACATAAAAGCAAATACAATTTTTGAATTAAACAATATTTACACAATTATTTATGCAGAAAAGGTAGATTACATTAGATTACAATTCATGTAGACAGGTATCAAAGGGCTAACCTTAACATAATTCTAATACAAAATAAGCCTATCCGAAGCTAATACTTTTGAATCATAATCACACATTAATACTTTTTCTGCATATCCTATTTGGGCCTACGGCAAGGTCGCTAACCGGTGTCAGATCCTTATCAATCAGCCACGCCCTCACATATGAATGCGCATGCGCTGAGGGCCCGTTTACCGAGAGGGTACTTCCCCCCCCCCCCCGATTACCCCCAAACGCTCCCTGAACTCCATTAACAAATGGGAGCCCTTGCACTCTGCGCCGTTTAGTGATGTCATAGTGCACGTGCAGGGTGGCTAACAGCCTAAAGAAAGCGTCACTCCCCCCTCTCCGCACCCATCAATCCAACCGGATGTATCGCCTCTGGAGTTCAAGGAGAGACCACTTGCCCCTCCCCCTGGGCGACCCCATTCAAGAATGGCGCCGCCCCCTAAGGACCTTAAGTTGACTGCTCACCAATCATGACCTTACCGCCTGACCAAGAATATCAATAAATACGACAATTGCTGACCTGCGAAACGGGAAAAAGTTCTAAGGATAAAATTCACACCACAACAAAGGTACTTTGGACAGAAAACCAAGTTATACAAACCACATATCACTCTAGAATGACTATCTGCTTCAGGGGATGGTGGGTGGTGAAAAAGATCACAGCCTCCTAGAAGGCTGGGGGGGGCAAAGGGCAGGCCTGGGGAGCACGGGAACAAGAGGATGCCTCCCGCGCTCCCCAGTCTTATAAACCCTCGCCAGTCAGACCAGTTCTAACTGGTCTGACCTCAGCTCCCCCCTTTGACCCAGAAGCAATCCAATCACTTCTGGGTCAACTGGGGGGCCTTACACCAATCGATGGTGCGACGCGCCCACCGCGTCATGATGACGCGATGGGGGCGCTCTGTACCATGGACCGACGACACAAGGGGGAGGGAGGGCCGATGCCCGGCCATACCTGCGGGGGGCCGATGCGGCCCCTGCCTTTTCCTACGCATCCGGATTGCGCCTAGTGCCAGAACCCTTGCCAGTTCCAACGCAGAGCGGAAACTACAGAATTATCTATTCAGCTAACGTACAGCGCATGCATAACACCACAAACCAGGGCTGCACCTGCATGGACCTACTTAAATCTCCGCTCAGGGTGTGACATCTTGTGCAGCAATTGCAGGTTTCATATTCATGCACCAACGCTATCCCATAGTCCCCGAACGCCCTATACTAAAAGCGGTCGCAACGATTCTCCATCTAAAAATCTCTGCGCTCATATAAATGCCTGTTCCCTGGTGAAACACGTGTTAGAACTGGCAGCACTTATTGATGGCCATCAGCTGGACATAATTTTTATTACGGAAACCTGGGCTAATGAATCCTCTTGCCCTTACTTAATTAATGCTACCCTTCACCCTCACCGGGGCTATTCTATTTTTAGACTTGATAGACCCTATTAAGGGGGAGGACGGATCGTGATTACTTTCCTCTTGCCTAGAGATAACCAAAAATCACTCCTTTGAAGGATTATTTATTTACTGCCCCCCAGGCCCAAGAAGTTGTTTCCTCAAATCTATAGGCACCCTCCTGTGGGTCGGGGCCTGTAGCAGCGACTACACTATACTAGGGGATTTTAATTTCCACCTGGATCTCCCTGAAGATAAAGATATGGCG
Source organism: Lissotriton vulgaris (assembly GCF_964263255.1). Taxonomy (NCBI): domain Eukaryota; kingdom Metazoa; phylum Chordata; class Amphibia; order Caudata; family Salamandridae; genus Lissotriton; species Lissotriton vulgaris. The sequence continues at coordinate 339,718,559 of NC_141695.1, read as the reverse complement.
GCCATTTCAAAAACAACGAATGACTTAGGTCTACCACAGCTTTTGCATCAGACCACCCACTCAGCAGGCCACACTTTAGACACCATTCTCTATAATAATCCTCTTATTGCTATTAAGGACTTTTTACCTCTAACCTGGTCTGATCATTCAGCCGTTACCTTTAAACTCAATATCCCTTCTCTAACTCAAGACGGACGGAGCGACACTAGCCTCACTAACTACCATGCTTGGAGCAACATGGACTCTAATGTATTGTTGCAACAGGTTTCTCGTTCTCAGCCTACTCTGCCACCAGATCCAGAGCATGCTGCAAAGGAATACTCATAGTGGTTAAACACTGCCATCGCTAAAGTAGCCCCCCTCTAAACTTCCAAATCAGGCAGAGAAAAACCTTCCGCTCATGGTTCACAGAAGCCCTCCGTATCGTAAAACATTCTTCCACTCCTCAAGAAACCTAATTTGCACCCTGAAAATCCGGCCAACTATCGCCTTGTATCCAGATTACCTTTCCCATCGAAAATTATGAATACTGAACTGACCCAGTTCATCCAATCTAACCCTTTATTAGATTCCACATAGTTTAGGTTTAGATCTGGACACAGCACAGAGACTGCAATGATTCAATCAACCAATCAATCAATCATTTGTAAAGTGCCGCTGCCTTTGATACGGTGTCACATGGCATCCTTCTTCAGTGATTAGAGGTAGCGGGGGTCACTGGGTCGGCCTCGGAATGGTTTAGATCTTTTCTGACGGATAGATCATTCCGAGTGTCCACCCCCCGTTCCTCTCCCAGACCCACTCCATCGGGCAGGGGGTTCCTCAGGGCTCAGCATTGAGCCCACCGCTGTTCAATCTCTATGTCCAGCCTCTGGCTGCTGTCACTAAACAGTGGGACCTTACTATGGTCTCATATGCAGACGACACGCAGCTCGTTGTTACCTTGGCTGAGGGGCCCTCTACAGCGGCCACCAGATTTAGAGATGGGATGGCGGCGGTAGCCAAATGGATGGTCACCAATTGCTTGCAATTAAATGCTAACAAAACGGAGGTTTTTCTGGTTGGGAAAAATGCTACACTGTGAAGTGAGCATTGGTGGCCGTCAGCCCTAGGAGACATACCTACGCCCAAGACAGTGGTTAAAAATCTGGGAGTCTGGATGGATTCAACTCTCAGTTTCCAGACCCACACATGGAAAGTAACCGCCACTTGTGTCGGTCTGTTGCGAGCTCTTCAACCTCTTCTGAAATTCTTTGATCCGTCCGTGCGACAGCTAATCGTGCAGGCGACTATATTATTGCGCCTGAACTATGCATTCTCCCTTCTTTTTGGGGCAAATAAGGCGGAGATACTTCGGCTGCAACGTGTCCAAAATTCTGCAGCTAGAATTTTGGTGGGTCTTCGCGTTCTTGTCCTGTGGGAGCCACTATTCGAAGGCTGCACCGGCTTCCTATGGAGAAGCGGATCCATTTTAAATCGTTATGTCTATCCTTTAAGATCGTGAAAACTGCCAGCCCTGCGATACTGAGCGACCTTCTTATTTCCTATGTCCCCCCCCCCCCGGCAGCTTCGCTCGTTGGGGCAACACTTGGTTGTTGGCCCACGGGTCAAACTATGCCGTGTAGGTGGGTGCTCTTTCCACTGTCTGGCCGCCAGCCTATGGAACTCTCTGCCTGTACAAATCCGGGGCTTGGACTGTTTGCTCGCCTTTAGAAAAGCTATTAAAACTTTCCTTTTTCCCTCAGTGTAGTCTACTAGTCCTGTGACGGCTGTTACGACTTGTACTGCTTTGTGTGTTATTCGATCTATTGTAGCGCCGGGACGCCCCTTTGCTGGGGCAGCTGTGCGCTATATAAAACTTTTTAACATAACATACCCGCGAGGGTCTTAAGGCGCTGGGGGCGCTACTGATTGAACTGCCAGGTATTGAGTATCCTCCTGAAGGTCAGCAGGTCTTGGGTCTGTCGTAGTCTCAGTGGAAGGGTGTTCCATGTCTTGGCCGAGAGGTGGGAGAAGGATCTCCCACCGGTGGTTGTTCTTCGGATGAGCGGGACGGTGGTGAGTGAGAGGTCGACGGAGTGTAGCTGGCGGTCGGGGATGCAGAAGGAGAGCCGTCTGTTGAGGTAGGCTGGGCCGGTCTTGTGGAGTGCCTTGTGTGCGTGGTGAGGAGCTTGAAGGACATCCTCTTGTTAACAGGGAACCAGTGCCGGTTTCTCAGGTGGGGGGTGATGTGGCCGTGGCGTTGTACGTCGAGGATCAGTCGTGCTGAGGCGTTTTGGATGCGTTGCAGTCTTTGGATGAGCTTGGTTGGGGCTTCTGCATAGAGGGCGTTTCCGTAGTCAAGTCTGCTGCTGACAAGGGCCTGGGTGACTGTCTTTCTTGTATCTGTTGGGATCCATCTGTAGATCTTGCGGAGCATGCGGAGGGTGTTAAAGCAGGAGGAGGAGACGGCGTTGACTTGTTTGGTCATTGAGAGCGTTGAGTCGAGGATGATTCCCAGGTAGCGTGCGTGGTCGGTGGGTGTCTGGGCTGCCCCCAATGCCGTCGGCAACCAGGAGGCATCCCAGTCTGAAGGGTAGAGCCGAGGATGAGGACCTCCATCTTGTCCTAGTTCAGCTTCAGACGTCTGGTCTTCATCCAGTCGGCGACGGCCTTCATTCCTACTTGGAGGTTGGCTTTGGTGGTGATGTGGTCCTTGGTGAGGGAGAGGATCAGCTGAGTGTCGTCGGCATAGGAGATTATGTTGAGGTCGTGCTGTCGGGCTACGTGTGCGAGCGGGGCCATGTAAATGTCGCAGTGGCGGCGGTCATCGTAGCGGGTGTGGGGGCCAGGGGTTCTGGCGCTGGGCAGATTCCAGGCATGGACGAGCGCAGACGGGCTTGCCTTAGGCGCGCCTTCAGCGTGCCAGCGGCGGCATGCATATATGGGGAGGTGAGAGGGAGGAGCAGCTGGTAGGTGGGAGGCGGGGGCAGCGAACGGGCAGTGGGCAGTCAGGGGGGTGGGCCCACAGGGGATGCAGCGGCGAGGGCCGTGAGGGACAACAAAGGTAACAGAAGGATAAAGGGGCACAGAAACGAGGGAAAAACTAGTGGCACAGAGGGCAGAAGGACACAAAAAAATTGGAACAGAGGGCAGAAGGGCACAGAAAACGAGTGGAACAGAAGGTAGAAGGGCACAAAAAAGAAGGGAAAAATGAGTGGCACGGAGGACAGAAGGGGACAAAAAAACGAGTGGAACAGAGGGCAGAGGGCACAAAAAGGAGTGGAACAGATGGCAAAAGGGGCACAAAAACAATGGAAAAATGAGTGACACAGAAGACAGAAGGGCACAAAAAACGAGTGGAACAGAGGGCAAAAGGGCACAAGAAACAAGTGGAACAGAAGGCAGAAGGGCACAAAAAACGAGGGGAAAACAATAATTTGCAATGCTATAGGTCTCGCATTAGGAAAGTTTGAGCTATTGGTATTGTAAATAACACATTTTTTATTTATGTGTTGTTTTTGAAAATAGCGAAATTAATAGCTTTGTCATTTACAATGCCAATAGTTTTAATTTTCGCAAATGTGACACCTATAGCATTTGTAATGCAATATGTGTTGTATTTACATGACTTAGATGTATTGATATTACAAATGACAATGGCTTTTATTTATTTTTAATAATTAATACTTAAATAAAAGCTATTGTAATTTATAATGGCAATAGCTTAAACTTTTGTAAATAACTTTTGTGAAGATTATGTTCAGTGTATTGTATTGCGATGAAAATACAAGAACAAAAGTGAAATATTAACATCTTTTTGTGACATTTGTAATAAAGCTTGAAACATTGAGAGAACATATTTGAACCAGTTGTTGTGGTGGCGATGAGTGATGCTGTGGTGTTCAGTGATGCTGTGGTAGCGCATAGTGATGTTGTGGTGCCCCTGAGCGATGCTGTGGTGGTGCTGAGTGATGCTGTGGTGATGCGATAGATAGATAAAGAGAGGGCAATAGATAGATAGAGGGAGGGCGATAGATAGAGTGAGGGCGATAGATAGAGTGAGGGCGATAGATAGAGAGAGTGAGGGCGATATATAGATAGAGAGATAGAGTGAGGGCGATCGATAGCTAGAGTGATGGCGATAGAGTGAGTGCGATAGATAGACAGATAGAGTGAGGGTGATAGACAGATAGATAAAGTGAGGGCGATAGATTGAGTGAGGGCGATAGATAGAAAGATAGCTAGTTAGATAGAGTGAGGGCAATAGATAGATAGAGTGAGGGCGATAGATAGATAGAGTGAGGGCGATAGGTAGACAGAGTGAGGGCAATAGATAGAGTGAGGGCGATAGATAGAGTGATGGCGATAGAGTGAGGCTGATAGAGTGAAAGCGATAGATAGAGTGAGGGCGATAGATAGAGTGAGGGCGATAGATAGATAGATAGATAGATAGATAGATAGATAGATAGATAGATAGATAGATAGATAGATAGATAGATAGAGTGAGGGTGATAGATAGAGTGAGGGGCGATAGAGAGAGTGAGGGGCGATAGATAGATAGAGTGAGGACGATAGATAGACTGAGGGCGATAGATAGATAAGTAGAATGAGGTTGATAGATAGAGTAAGGGCGATCAATAGATAGAGTGAGGGCGATAGATAGATAGAGTGAGGGCGATAGATAGATAGAGTGAGGGTGATAGATAGATAGAGTGAATGCGATAGTTAGAGTGAGGGCGACAGATAGAGTGAGCGCGACAGACAGAGTGAGGGCAACAGATAGATAGAGTGAGTGCGACAGATAGAGCAAGGGCGATAGATAGAGTGAGGGCGATAGATAGATAGAGTGAGGGCGATAGGTAGACAGAGTGAGGGCAATAGATAGAGTGAGGGCGATAGATAGAGTGATGGCGATAGAGTGAGGCTGATAGAGTGAAAGCGATAGATAGAGTGAGGGCGATAGATAGAGTGAGGGCGATAGATAGATAGATAGATAGATAGATAGATAGATAGAGTGAGGGTGATAGATAGAGTGAGGGGCGATAGAGAGAGTGAGGGGCGATAGATAGATAGAGTGAGGACGATAGATAGACTGAGGGCGATAGATAGATAAGTAGAATGAGGTTGATAGATAGAGTAAGGGCGATCAATAGATAGAGTGAGGGCGATAGATAGATAGAGTGAGGGCGATAGATAGATAGAGTGAGGGTGATAGATAGATAGAGTGAATGCGATAGTTAGAGTGAGGGCGACAGATAGAGTGAGCGCGACAGACAGAGTGAGGGCAACAGATAGATAGAGTGAGTGCGACAGATAGAGCAAGGGCGATAGATAGAGTGAGGGTGATAGATAGATAGAGTGAGGACAATAGATAGATAGAGTGAGGTCGATAGATAGAGTGAGGGCGACAGATGGATAGAGTGAGGTGGCCTCGTGGTGGACATGGTGGTGGATGTGGTGGTGGTGGACGTAGTGGTGTTGGACATGGTAGTGGTGGACGTGGTGGTGGTGGAGGTGGGTTTGGTGGAGGTGGATGTGGTGGTGGTGGAGGACGTGGTGGTGGGGGACATGGTGGTGGTGGACGTAGTGGTGGTGGACGTAGTGGTGGTGGATGTGGGTGTGGACGTGGTTGTGGAAGTGGTGGTGGAGGTGGAGGTGGTGGTGGTGGATGTGGTGGTGTTGGTTGTGGACATGGTGGTGGTGGTCACGGACACCTTATAGAAACCCCAACGACATAACATAACAGATAGCTTAAGTGACAGACGTGTGACAGGTCATAGACACAATGATACAGCCTCAAGACAAGAAGACAGGAAAGATGTAGGGCCCTAATTTTAAGACTTTCGATATTCACAGAAGGCATTTAGGAGTCCTAAAGTTAGGAGTCCTAACTTTACTACCATTAAACTGAGAAAAATCCTAATTTTAAGACTTTCGGTATTCACAGAAGGCATTTAGGAGTCCTAAAGTTAGGAGTCCTAACTTTACTACCACTAAACTGAGAAAACTCTTAATTTTAAGACTTTCGGTATTCACAGAAGACATTTAGAAGTCCTAAAGTTAGGAGTCTTAACTTCTGTGAATACCTAAATGAGTAAGTGCCTTCTGTGAATACCAAAATGGTAGTAAGTTTAGGATTTTGTCTTAAGTTAGTTCTGTGAATCAGGCCCGTAGAACCCAGAGACCTCATGGCGAGTGTACGTAAGGATGGAGAGATCAGACTGTCGACAAGGGACTGCTAGGATAAAGGCAGCAACAGCACAACAGCCCTGAAAAGCAGGAGGAATGCAGGAAGGACTGATGGGGCAGGCAAGTGAAGCAAGAAGAGAGGTTTTACTGTAGACATGGGAATGTCACAACAGGATAAGAGAGGCGCTAGGACTGACGTGAAAGAGCAATGCACATAACATGACAGATTGATGTTAAAGCACTGGAATAGACAGCACTATGGAAGCGAGAGGACAATTATGTCACAGTGATGTCTAAGAAGGCGGGAACAGACATCACAAAGTGAGAGACTGTAAATATAGAGAAACATGTGAGGGCATTAAATGGGACAATAGAGGTGAGGTGACAGTCAGAAATGGCATTAAAGGAATGAGATTGCACGAGCTAAGTGGGAGGACAGACATGTGCGGCACAGCAAGAATCAGACAGCACCAAGCAAGTGATAGGGCAGTCAGATGTGACAGGACACGAACGAGAAAACAACAGAGTGGGGGTTAGACAAACGTGGCAGAGGAGGGATGAGAAAACATCAGGGAAGTGACAGGGCAGGAAAGACAAACAAGCGATGCGCACTTTGTGCTGGGGGAGGGCGATGGCCATTTTCCTGAGAGAACTTGCGGCAAGATCAAAGGAAGGGTGGGAGGGGCATTGGTGAGCGAGGGGTGAGGGGGCGTGCGGCCTGGTGAGCTGAAGTGGCAGCAGAGGCAGAGTGCGGCACGCACAAAATGTGCGTGGTTGTGCTCACATGCACACTCTTCATGTGCCAGGCTCCACCTAGTGCAGTGACCCGGGCCTGAGCGTCTTTCATGCTGGGGACAGGAGGTATAGGAAGGGACAGTGTGGGCTGTTTTACCGCCTGCCCCAGTGACTAGGGTGCAAGTAGGAGTACACAAGTGCTGACACCAGTACCCAAAGCCCTCCACACCAATGCACACCATTTGCGTACACCAATACACACCATTTGCGTACACCAATGCTCTGTAAGTGGGGCGGCTGTTTCCATGTGCACGGTGTGAACCCTTCACAGCAGGCCAGGGATGCGCAAAGGCCCGGGATGCGAGATGTGCCCATCAAACGTCATTATTATTATTAATACAAATATCTGCATGGGTAATTATTTTAATGGATGAACTGTCAAACCCTTGACTGCATGTATTCACTACGGTTATAATAAGGTTCAGCGTCTCTGGCAAACAGCGCTCCCTGACTCGTGTTTCCGAGGCGGCAAGGAGAAGGAAGGCTTCTTGCTAGAACCGTGAAGCTTGTGCTCGAGGGAGAAAGAATCACACAGCACCAAGCAAGTGATAGGGCAGTCAGGTGTGACAGGACACGAACGAGAAAATGCACGTGGTTGTGCTCACATGCACTGTACCCGATCCGCAGTTTGGGTAGACTTTTGAAAGCCTTACTATAATCTCGCCAACAAGCATTGCTAAAGCAATGCCTTAGACAAGACCCAATGAATGGCACAGAGGGCAGAAGGGCACAAAAAAACCGATGGAACAGAGGGCAGAAGGGCACAAAAAACGAGTGGAACAAAAGGCAAAAGAGGCACAAAAACGAGGGAAAAAAGAGTGGCACAGAAGGCAAAAAGGGCACAGAAATACCGGAAAAATACGTGGCACAGAGGCAGAATACAGAATACAGAAATACAGGGGCAGCTACAAACAGAAGGCAGAACGGGCAGAGAGGCACGGGGGCAACGAGGGGAACAGAAGGGAAAACTGGGCAGGGACATGAGGGCAGCGAGGGGAACAGAAGGAAAGACCAGGCAGAGAGAGCACGGGGACAGCGAGGGGAACAGAGGGGAAAAAAGGGGCATGGACCACGGACAGGCAGCCGGGGAAGACGGACAACAGCAGACAACAGCAGTCACAGACACAACAATGAAAATACAGGCAATACAATAAAGCAATAAAGTGGAGGATGAACATACCTACCTACGGCCTACCACTGGCCACCAGGGATGAGGCGCAGGTGGTAGCCTGCGGGTGGTGAAAGGCCTCGAACTTCCTCAGCAACGGCAGCTGGGGCAGGGACACACAGGAGGTGCTGTGCCGATGGGGAGCAACCTACCTGGAAGGTTAAAGTCACTGATGAGTTAAGGACCGCCCTGGATGGAGGAGGCAAGTCAGCCCTCATCCTGCTTGACCTACTTTTGTTACAGTGGACCATTCCATCTTGATCCACCGTCTCGAAACTCTGGGCATAAAAAGCAGAGACCGAGCACTTCTGGACTCATTTCTGAGGGATAGAGCACATACAGTTATGATGAACAGTTTCACATCCAAACCGTTCTCCCTTCCTTGTGGGGTCCTGTGAGGGTCCCCTCTTAGCCCCTTACTTTTCAATCTTTATGTCACTGAACTAGCCTCTCTTTTCAGATCCTTTGTGTTTTCGCCCACTGCCTATGCAGATGACACACTAGTTGTGCTGTCAGCCTCCGACAATGCTAACTGTACAAACTTCCAACTACATAACTGCATGAGAGCAATTGGTATGTGGATGTGCAAACACTGCCTTAAATTAAATTCTGATAAAACCAGGGTTATTCTTTTTTGAAATAATCCACAATTTTAGACCCCTGCCAATTGGCCTTCTGAAATGGGACCACTCCTATCCCCAGTCTCAAAGGGAAAACAATCTGGGAGTTTCAATCGATGAGAAGCTGAACTTTAGCAAACAAATAACCTCAGTCATCTCTTCCTGCTTTAACACGCTTGGAATCATTAGGAAAATTCTTCCCTTTATTTCCCCCAACTCTAGGAAAACAATAATTACCTTGCTAGTATTAACAAAGATAGATTACTGCAATGGTCTGTACCCAAACCTTCAAAAATAATACCTGAACAAATGGCATCCATACAGAATGCGGCAGCTAGATTACTTTCAGAACTTCAAAAATTTTACTCGGTTTCTCAAGCCATTAAGGGGCTCCACTGGCTGACGGTTAGAAACTGCAACAAATTCAAGGCACTTTGTATAACATACATGGCCCTACATAATACTCGCCCTGAACACTTGAAACAAACGCTAGCCTGGTACGAACCCAGCAGAAACTTTAGATCTAGAGGTTCAATGAAGGTTACCAGCTCCAGCTTTGAAAAAGTAAAATGGAGAGGAAGCAGCGTAATCTCAGGACCTTCCAATCACTGGAATCTTCGGCCCTCCAACATCAGAGCAGCCTACTCACTGGTAGCATTTAGAAAGCTCCTAAAGACCTAGCTTTTTAATAACTAGTCACCACTACAGTTTCTGTTTCCGTAATGCTGAGCTAGAGCCTAGACACCACAGGATATACGTGCGCTATACACATTTATTAACATAACATAGCATCAAATCCCAGCTTTTCCATTTTCAAAAAAAGTATTGTAAGACATTGGATTATTAGTTGAGGGGTTTGAGTGTGCACATCAAATAATAATCACAATCCTTGTCAAAATAGAGTAGAATTTATTAAACAAAATGACACAAAAATTATAAAAAAATCCAATATTGGAACCCAGAGATATGATTTTTTAAAGTTTTATGTAAAAATAGCTCCATAAAGCTCTAAACACCAGAGATTCTCAATGGTTGTGGTAACCGAAACCTAGGTGCAATTTGAAGCTGATCATGAAGGAGTGTAGGCCAAATACACCAACCATGTTTGTCCTTGTCAAAGATTGTGACTTTAATCCTTTAAGTTCCAATTCACCACAGGTGTACACTTCTTAACCCCACTAGGACCTCCAGGGAGGCACTTAGAAACTCACAGTTGTAGGAAAGGCTTCTTGTAGCTTGTTGTGTCCCTGTTTCTTGGACAGGACGTTAGCCATATGACCATGCGATCCCACTGCTTTGCTTTGGATACAAAAGGGAACAGGTCCAGTCCTTCAGGGTTCCTCTCAGGTCACAGATAGCTAGTGCAATGCTCTTCGGTTCTTCCTCAGGTCCACAAGTGTGCTAAAGTGAGTGACTGGAGGTGCCCCATTTCTGCCCCGTACAATGATTCCTGGGCATATTCTACCCAATGTGGTAAAAGGTTCCTCGGCCAACACTACCCACTTTGGGCATTTTCAAGATGGTGAGAGACTTTGACCACACTAAACTTTGGCTCTGAGGGCTGGGTTATGTGTGGGGAGTGAACTATGGTAATCCTAGTGTCCTACCACACCTAACTCTAAAATCCAGTTTCAGGCAGCAGCTGTCCCCCGAATAAACTTAGCCAGACCTCTGGTTGGACAATAGCTGGGTTTTCCTCCAACCAAACAGTGGATACACAATAATTATTTAGTGTCCTGTTTTCGCTCTTTGAAGTTACCTAAAATGTTATTGTAAAAAAGCAACCTGATACACAAGAACTGTCTTGGCATCCCGTGTTTTCCCTTTTCCTTAAGTAATACCAAACAGACACACTCAAGCAGGATTTGGCACTGTAACATCAAAAAGGATGTTTACAGCCCCCACCATGATTGTATAGTCTATGAGATTCAGCTGAGCCTTCTCTGCTCATTCAGGCTGACCATGTCAGTCACAGTGACCTACTGTGTAGCTCTTGCAAGCAATTTCACACCCCATTCAAATGCTAATCACTGTCTGGAGGAAGTTGGAGAGCAAATGCCAATTATCCACCAGGAACTTTAGGCAGGGAATAGGTAGCTTTCTAAAATGTACTTTTCCTTAAGATTTGTTAAAACTCTGACTTTAACATTGTATTAGATTTGTAATCATTATTAAAAATAGTAGTTTAATTATTTTTCTAGCTAGGCCCATTCCTGAGATACAGTATTTGGAATTAATCATTCCTATGGTTTTCTACATAGGACAGCTAGGTTACCACAGTGAAATATAGAATTTGGGTGCTGGTCACTGTAAGGATATATTAACATAACATTTCTACATATCTTACTTTTAAATACTATACACACTGTCTTGTGGGCAAAGGTGATTTATTAATATTTAGCAGGGCAGTTTTGACCAATCAAAAAAGTTTATTGGTTCTTAAGGTTAAGTTTTGAAAATCCAGTCATTTTTTTATAAAGTGGTAGTACTGTATGGACCTGGCTATAACTGTATAGTGCTTTGTCTGTGCTAGCACAGTGAGGCGAATAGTACTTCCCTCCATAAATCTCCTGCAAAGAGTGCACATGCGTGCATACACACAAATATTTACACATATACAAACACCTTTGCCTCCCACCCAGCATGGCAACTAGAAAAGTATGGTTTACTTTATATAATGTTTACAGTTTTTAACGATCACGTTTTCAATTGAGGAGGACGTCACTGGACACTGGCACACTTAAAGGAAAACAAATGGAACTTGTTTCGTGTACAATAAATAATTCTTTGTTATGTGTAATCCGGGCGGAGGCAAACTTTGACGTCTGAAACGCCTGCGGGTCATCCTTCTCGAGGCCTACTGGTGTGGACTGCTTACCCAGAACACCCATCATATTTATGGCGTACTTGAATGAAAGGTTGCCTGCCCTATTGTTGTACATTCTTATAGTACAGAAGGTTGATGTTCTGTCTGCACAGAGCTTCATGGAGTATTTACGTCACAAGTTCCAAGTGCCACCAGGAGATATTGTTTTTAAAGAGGGTCGCCTTTAGCTCTTTCCGGAATTGGGCTGGAGCTGGTCTAGGGCAGTCCTGAAGGACACTGGATGCCGTTCCAGCTCCTGGGTGCTTAAATGGAGAAAGATTTCTTGGGAGGGGGGGGGAGGGGGGGACAGTAAATATGGAACATCTCCGAGAAAATTGACAATGGAAGGATGTGTTTTTTTGTGATCCTGACTCCCCTACTCATAAAACCATACGTTTGAAAATGGCGTCTGAAGGGACACCTTGTCTGACACTGGTTTTACTGTCCACAACAGCAATACGAACCATTGCAGTCTCAGATAACAGAAGTGCAAAAAGGTTCCCAATGCTCTAGAAGACAATCCTGGGGCAACAGGGGCATTTGTATTTCATGTTCCGATGACAAACCCCCCATGTGGAGGTTTGTTCTTGGAAAATGAAAGAAGTGGCATCTTTTCTGTCATGCTTCCATGACATGACCGACCGTCTCTCTTTTGTCTGCTGAAGCATCTGCCGACATGGAAAGCTTTAGATTTGGGGATCTGGACATAGCCTAGCAGAGGCCCCTGTATTGCATTATATTGCAATATTTACATACGGTAGTGCTTACCACTCCTATGTGTGTCGCTGAACCACTTGCCTGCATAGGTAGCACACTAACATGTGGGTGTGTGGTTGGAAGTGTGTTGCCTTGTTTTGATCCTATGTGGAAAGTGTTTCCTTGATGTGCAAGTTGACTACAGAGCGGTGGTTATTGTGTTGTGCGAGGCAGCACATAGCAGAATGATGGATGAAGAGGTGTGAGCGAGAGGCTCGCAGTTAATCAGGGCCATAACTCAGACCCATGCAGACCCTGCGTTGCAGAGAGGCTCCTCGCCTTTCAGGGGGACCCTAATCCCCCAGGGGGCCCCCATTCAGCCCAAGGTTAATGCATAACTGTGAGATATGGGACACTAAAGCCCCTCACCACATTTAGCCGGGGCCCCCCAGCATTTAGTGTTATGCCACTGCACTGTTTATGGCTTTCAAGTAAACTGGCAGCTTTGAAAAGGTCTGCAGGTCCCTTGATGACATTTCGTATGTTCATAGTCCACTTACCTGACTACTGCAGCGGGTTGTCTGTTCTGAGATTTTGTTTAAAGTTTAAGGTACTGAGCAGGTATAGGTTAGAGAAAGTAGTGAAAAGATCTGCTAGAATGGATAGTGGAGAAGCGTGGCTCAATGGTTAGAGTGGCAGACCCTGATGCAGAGATCTGGCCTGGGACCAGGGTTCAATTCCTGCCTCGGTGGCTCTTGGACTCAATCTCCCTGGACCTGATAATTCTTGCCTCGGTGCCAAGTCTAATCATGGGTCCCACTCTGGGCAATAGCTTGCTTAATTTCCACAACGGTCCCAACAGTGCTTGGATGCCTGGCTTCACCTTGGGGGTGCCCAGGAGTGGACATCTCACAGGAAAGCCAGGAAGGGTTCCACAGTGGTATGAATACAGCGCTACGAGACCTCTGGGTAGAAGGCGCTATATAAATACAAACACATTTACATTTACTTTAATATCATCCCATATCTGATTGCCATTGTGAGATGTCAAGAAGCGATTGCAGTATGTAACTTAAGACATGCATTGGTAGACTAAACTAAAGCCCTCCATTGGTCAGTAGCACGTGGCAGATCTTTTCATTTATTCCATGCTTGTTCAGTTGGTAAAGGGCGGTTTATTGCTGTCGACTGGTATAGTACTGGTTGATGGACATGGCCTGTAGCAGCTTTGCCCTTTATCGTAGAGCAGCTGGGTCCCCAAACAATATCTTTTTCAATATTCATTATTGAATCTATTTGAAAACATTTTTTGAAGCTGACCCACTCATCCACTAGGGTAGTTTCTTTTTCTTTATGAAGTGTTTGGACAAAAAAAAAAACAGAACTGCAATGCAAAGAAATCACACTAGTAGACCATGCCTTGACAATGTCAATAGTTTTGAATTTTGCGTAGGGGAATGTTTTCGGTGTTGTCCTGCTCTACAATGGTTTGGGCCCTTAGACACTTTACAGATAGTCACTGGGGTCATTACAGAACCTGGTAAGTGTCGAGAGTCCTTTTGCAATGAAAATATGCTCCAAGTACCCCTGCATTAAAATGAATTATCTTGTCGAGATGATACTCAGTGAGGAGGTTGCCATTTTTCTAATTTAATCACATTAAAGCAAGGTTTGGGCACATTAACAGTTCTGAAACAATGATGTGTCAGTACTGTCTAAAGAGCTCTGAATGCAAGGTGTGTCAGTTATTCCTAGGTTTCTCCTAAGAAGCTAGGAAGGGAGGTGTGGTGGATGTGGGCCGCCCCGGGTGTCATCACTGAGGGGTCTGACAAAATGGTGGAGAGTGCATGGATAAGGAAGGGGAGGGGGTGTTTTTTTCCGTCAAAGTCTGTCTCTGCAATTTGTACTCGAGGGGGGGGGGGACAAGAAATGTTCCGCACCGGGTACCACCTGACCTTGTTACCCCACTGCTCCTAAGAGTGTCCTCTGCAAAAGCACCTCCACTAGGCATGCAAGGAGGTGTGCCAGGGCTCTGCCCTACTCACTCACCTCAAGCTTCGCCATGCAACTATTCCGATGAAGGGGCCTCGCAGGATGGACTGAGCGCAAAGGGGAGAGGAGACGGAAGTGCAGGAGAGGTGAAAAAGGGGAAAGAGAGTGCAAAAACAGGACATGGATCAAGAGAGAGGGGCAAGAAAGAGGAAATGAAGACATAGAGGGGATAGGGAAATGGAATGAGTAAAAGGATGAGCAGGTGAGCTGACATAGAACAAAGTCACAGAAAGAGACCGTTGTACTCTCTACCATTCCTATGTGACTCTTAGAGTATATCCATTTGTATCTCTTCCTTGAGTGACTTTACTATTTGTACATTTGCAATTTTTCTTTCTGTGTGTATTTCTTCCTTGTGTGACTTCACATCTTGTACATTTGCATTTTTTTTTGTTTGTATCTTTTATGTAACGCATGTAATCCTTAGTCCTTATGTTTTGCAACTTGTTCTAATGTAAAGCGCTCTGACACCTTCGGGTAAAGTTCACACTATATAAAATTGCATTAAATAAAAAAAAATGAAAAAAGAGGAGGCAAGAGAATGAAGGAGAGAGGTTGAAAGATAATGTCATAGAAAGGAGAGGGAAGGTAGCAGGAGAGAGCATAAATACAGACAAATGTTTCCATAAAAAGAAAATCCCAGTTGCAGCACTGAGTGCCATCTCAGCACAGAGGCCAAGGACTGACTGCTCATAAAAGGTACAGTAAGGTACTTGAAGTTTCAAATCTGAAGTACACGTTGTTGGAATTACAACTTCGTGAAATTGTGAAGTTTGTGGACTTCATACAACTTTGCCACTGAGTGAAATTCCTCCAATTTTTTTTAAACAAATGCAGAGTATGCACATTTTGCCTTCCACAAAGCCTACTTTATTTAGGATTTTCTCCTTTTTTCTTAACCACATCGGTAATGTCGTGAACGTTATAACTTAACAAAACTAAGAACAGACTTCTTGAAATGGTACCTGAGCACACTTGTCCGTGTTTGCACACCTCTGGTTCTTAAAACTCCTTGAACCTTTGAGCTGGCGTGATGCGCAAATGATGGCCGCGTGAGGAGGACCTGCCACTAGTGAGTGTAAGAAGGTGGAATCTGACTGCATGGTTGCCCCCACTTTTTTCTGGTGTTTTGACTTTTGACTTAGTTTGGCTGGGATCCTGTTACTCAGGGCCCTAGCCTATCTGCTTCCTCTTTTAAGTTGATTATATGTACTTTAGGTACACTCCAGATTGGATATTGGGGTACCATTATGAGCCCCTAGTATATGGTACACTATGTACCCAGGGCATAGATACCCCAGAGGCCTACCAGGGGCTGCAGCATGTATTATGCCACCCCTGGGCAGCCTTCCAAAATGACAACACAGGTCTGCTGCAGCAGCCTGTGTAAGGTGGTGTATGCACCCCTTACTTAGATATAGGTTTCCTATATCAACCTTATCACTACACATATGTTATGTTATGTTACTGTCATTTGTATAGCGCAACAGCTGCCCCAGCAAAGGGGCGTCCCGGCACTGTCATAAAAGCACTAGCAGGGAGGAAGGCAAAGGCTACACAATGGGAAATAGGTACGCTTTTATGGCTTCCTGAAAGCCAAATAGTTAGTATGGCTTTGAATGTGAGTGGGCAGTGAATTCCAAAGGAGGGCTGCCCTTCTGCGGAAAGAACGGCCTCCGCCCACACTCCCCGGAACCTTGGGACCTCACCAGGTGCTGGCCAAGTGAACAGAGCTGGAGTGTGGAAACGTAGGGAATAACTAGGTTGGCCAGAATACTAGGGGTGTTGAATTTCAGGGCTTTAAAAGTGATGCAAAGAGCCTTAAATTCAATTCTCCTGGCCACCAGCAGCCAATGTTGTGGATAGATTGTGGCTGACACCGGGCAGGGCCTGCGCAAGCCAATCAGCAATCTGGCTGCTGCATTCTATAGCCGTTGTAGCAGTACCATCTCAGCCTTATTTGCCCCCAAATACAGAGAGCAGGCATAACCCAATCTGGACATTATCGCTGCCTGAATGAGAGTATGGCGCGTCGGGGGTCTAAACACCTCAGTAGGGGTCTAAGCCCCTGTAAAAGCCCAAAGCAAGTCCCTGCTACCTTTTTGGTTTGGACTTGAGAGCTGAGCAAGTGTCCAACCATACCCCCAGGTTTTTGACTGCTTGCTTAGGAGGGGAGGAGAGGGGGGCACTACCCAGGCTTTCTGGCCACCAAAGTTCACTCCATAGACCATGATCCTATTACCACCAACAACACCTCTGATTTACTGGCATTCAGCTGGAGGCAGGTAGCGGTCATCCACTCAGCGACCACCGCCCGATCGTCTCGAAACTTCAAGGCATCCCTCTTGGTGTTGCTTGAGAGTGCCACCACCAGCTGCATGTCGTCGGCGTAGGAAACCATGGTCAGTCCCCTGTTTCTGGCCACCGTGGCCAGCAGTTGGACAAAAAGATTGAATGAAAGGGAAGTGAGGGAGGAACCTTGTTGAACACCTTGTTTAATGGGGTGAATGACTGAGACAAAAGGGGAAACGGTAACCATAAATGACCTCTCACTAAGAAACGAGGTGAACCACTTCAAGGCTGAGCGGACAATCCCCGCCTCCTCCAGGCGTTGTAACAGAATGGCATGGGACACTGTGTCAAACGCGGCGCTGAGATCCAGAAGGATCAGCACCGACATTTGCCCAGCGTCCAGGGCAGACCAAAGATGTTCTGTCACAGCCAAGAGAGCAGACTCCGTGCTGTGACCAGGTTGAAAACCATTCTGGGAGAGTTCCAGCATGCCGTTCTCTGCCAAGAAGTATGAGAGGAGTGAGTTGACATGCGCCTCCGTGATCTTGGCTGCCCAAGGGAGTAGTGAGATGGGGCGATAGTTTTCGGGTTTGGCCAAGTCCAACAGAGGTTTTTTAAGTAAAGGTAGCACCCGGCATGTTTCCACGACGTGGGCACAGTAGCGGTGGAAAGTGACATATTAATTACCTGCTTCAAGGAGGGCATAATCCTAGGCAGCACCCTTCTAAATTGCTCTGGTTTAAGGGGATCAGCAGGAGAACCAGTTGCAAAGTGCTCGAAGTTGGTCTGTGGAAATGGGTGCATGAGACTCCAAGGTATTGGCAGGTTGATCACGCCCTACAAATAGGGCATGGTAACTGTGGCAGGGAAGGACCTATAGATGTTATCTACCTTCCTAATAAAAAAGGAGGTAAGGTCCTCACATTGCTCATTGGACTGTATTTTCTGCCCTACATTGGTCTGCTCTAATTTAAGGCTGGAGAGTATTGAGAATACCCTCTTTGCCGGGTTATCGCTGTTGCGGATTTGGTCGGCATATGAATCTATCAGTCACCCCTATGGCAGGCCTTATCAATCCTGAAGGCAGGGTGCTGGGTTTTGTATGAGAGGGTGCCTATGCATGAGCAGAGCCCCTCTGCAGCCTTCGGAATCTATTCTCAGGGGTTGTTCTGTGATGCAGCCAGACCATATACTCAAGTGCATTATAACCTCACAGTAAATACTAACTTTGGAATGGCTGCTAGGAAACATGTTGTGTTTGGTGTAAAACGCCTTGGAATCATACCTTCCCACTGGTACTGGCGGCGGAGGTCTGATTCCACCCTCCTAGAGGGGGAAACATGGCCACACCGGTACACCTGGTACCAGCTTAACAGAACCCTGGTATCACAAAATGGATGCCTCAGACACGAGTCTGGCCTCCTGCTGCTCGACAAAACTCCAGCAGGGGAGGCCTGGGCAATAGGTTTCCTGTCACTGAGAAGTGTCACTACCTACCAGATAGGCTTTAATGTATTGGGGCTGGGTGGGTGCACTTCAAAAGTGCTTTGAAGTCTGCACTGGGGGCGCATTTGGTGTCCCTGTTCATAGCCCAGTTCAAACCGGTTGCAGGGGCTACCAGCCCCTGCCCTGGCATGAAACTGGACAAAGGAAATGGGTGTAGCCACCCCTATTTCCAAACCCTCCCATAGGTGGGTCCCCAGAGCTTGTCCCACCCCTTCCTTGGGTATAAGATAGGAACCCTGGCAACAGGACTTTAGATTGACCTGGATGAAACTCTCATTCTGAATCCTGGAACTTCGACGATCTGCACGACGCTGGATGACTGAAGACGGGAAACATCCTTTACAACGGAGCCGTTACAACGCGGTACCGTTACAACGCATGATTTACAACAAAAGTCGTTACAACGACTTTCGCTGGAGGGCGCTCTAGGATAGGGGATAGTTTAATTTACTATCCAACACCTTCCCTACTATCCACGGGGACTGGAGTTGGAATAGTAAATTAAACTATTCACTATCCAGCGCCCCCAACCTAAATCGTTGTAACGACTTGCGTTGTTAAACCTGCGTCGTAAAGGTACTCGTTGTAACGGTACGCGTTGTACCGTCATACATCCCTGAAGACTCCATGGAGTAAAGGAGTAACTCCACTGCATGGCAGGCCCCAAAGACGCATCTGACCGGTTTGCATCTCCGTAGCTCCCCCAGACTCCGAAGAATTTGCAACACAGGAGGTAGATTTCCAGACTTCCCAGAGGCTGACCCGAGTCCCCAG
Organism: Lissotriton vulgaris; assembly: GCF_964263255.1. Lineage (NCBI taxonomy): Eukaryota > Metazoa > Chordata > Amphibia > Caudata > Salamandridae > Lissotriton > Lissotriton vulgaris. Next base: position 339,699,619 of record NC_141695.1, on the reverse strand, counting down.
CAAAGCTGAGACCCTTAGCCCTCGTGGGTACAGTGGAACCGGAAACCCTGGACACCCTGCACATTTGCAAGTGCATTTGCTTCTCAACAAAACTTGAGGCTGTGTATTGGGCTACTTGTAGCCCAGACCCTGAGCAACATTTCCACTGAAGATTGCCAGCCTATACTCCACGAGTGTTCAGTGAGTCGGCCCTTTGTGTTTTCTCTCAAGGTACCTTTGCGATCCCTGGTCAGTCGACTGGTGGGTCCCTGAAAGCAACTTTAACTTTCCTTGGGCTTCCCTGGTTGCTCAGGATGTGCCCTGACTCTCCATTGCTTGGGCAGTCCACTGGACCTTGCTGGTCCACACCATAGCATCTTTTCTCTTCCTGCGTGGGTTGTTGTTGCCAAGGCTTGTTGTGTTCAATCCAAGCACCGATGCCGCAGCACTCCACATCCTTTGTGGGACAGCTCGAATCCACCTCCCGATCATCGTCGACGCCTCCTGGTCCTCGTGGCTGCAGAGTCTAGCTTCACCTCTTCGCACTTGAAACACCTGACATCGGTGTGCATTCGTCTATCTTGCCCCTGGTCACTTGCAAGTGACCCAGACTCTGTTCCCTCTGCTTTCGGGTTCTTCACATCTTTGATCCAGGCTTGGATCACACCGGACACTTTTCTTCTTAACGGCAGAAGCTCTTTGCAGCAGATCACCATTGAAATCAACAACGATTCCCGGCACCATTTGAAACCTATGCACCCGGCTTCCTTGGGTGAGGTAACTCGAGCACTCTGGTGCTCCCATCGGTGTTGGCCCTAGAACCTCTTAAGTCTAAAGGGGTTTGCTCAAAGTCCTCTCCTAAGTATCCTTAAACTTTAAAATTCCAACAACGACTTTCTCCATAGAAGCTAACGGCACTCGCGGCTGTGTTCTCACACTGCATGCGTCCCCCGTGGGTCCCCTGTGTCACTACCTTAGGTGGTTCCTTGGGGTCTCAGCAATTCTACAGGCTCTAGGCCTTGTGTCTAGTCAGGTCGTGGTTCTTATACCATTTTCTTAATATATGGTTTTGTCCCCCCCTGGGCCCAGTGTATATTGTGCTATATACTGAAGTTTTATTTTGTTTAAAATGTGTACCTTGCTCTGTAATCGCATAAAGAGATTACTAGAGAGTGTTTAGTAATAAATACATATATTTTATATATATCTGGTGTGTTTCTCCTTTCATTTAGACATTCAAGAGATTACAATCTGGTAAACCAAGCTGCTTTACATTCCTTCAAGACTTAGCCTGAAGGCTGCTCTCTATAGCTACCACTAGGATAGCTTTCAATAAAGGTTGTCTTAAACCTATTATCAAAAAGGGTTGTTTGGACTGGTGCAAGGTGAACAATATAACTAGTGGACAGCATATGCCAGGCCAACTTCTCATAGTGAGCAATACCAGTGAACAACGGGAGGAGACGCTAGGAAGCAGTTTTAGGAAAGGACTTGAGTAAGCAGTGAGTACTCGTTCCTGGTGCTCATGGGCATTAAGATTAATTCAGTTGGTGCTGCATGTCAAATGAAGGTGCTAAATTGGTAGTGGGAGCAGTTATGTTATGTTATACTTTGTATAGCACACTAATACCCATGGGTGTCTAGGCGCTTCCAGTTCTGCATACTGTGTCAGGAAAAGCTAGTTTCTAAAAAGCAATGTCTTGAGTAGTTTCCTAAACTCAAGCAGTTAGCACTAATGCGAACCTGGCAGTGGTAAACCTTGTCTGGAGCTCATTCTTATAATTAGTGTGAGGTGCTAGCACTGGGAATCATAGGGGGAAATAGCAGATTGTCAGTGTGACAAAGGTGATTCAGAAAAGGGGTTGGTGATGAACAGAGTGTCTGAATTAAGCAGACCACTCTTACCCAGCCCAAAGATCAGGGCTTGATCCATCACCGTTTTTTAGCTCACTGCACCATCCCAGCTCAGAACTTGGCTATATGCAAATTAGTCTGACCCTGGCCCAGTGCATCACTAGTATTACCTCTGAAGCAGTGGTGTAGGGCGGGGACTTCAATGTCGCACTAAACAGTCAGTTGGATCACTCCGGGGCCAGGCAGCAACACCCACAGGCAGCGAGCACACTTAGGGCCATAGTGGAGGCTAATATGTAAGTGGACATCTGGAGATGGCACTTGTTATTCTGCATATCACGGCTTCTGGTCGAGTATTGACTATTGACTGACGACCAGGGATGTGGTCACCTGGACAACATCGGTAGATCACCTCCCCTGGATGCTCTCTGACCATGCGTCAGTACTCCTGATAATGACAATACCACAGACATCCCTGCACACATTTTCCTGGCGCCTGCCCCTGCATGCATTATGCAGCGACGCGTTTCGGTAAGAAATCTGCACCGATATAGCTGATTACTTCGCAAACAATACACACACAGTGGCATCGCCATCTACATTAAGGGAGGCCTTTAAGGTCCTGATACAGGGTTGAGTGTATTGCGAAACAGGCAGGGGGTCCTACAAGCAATAAGGAGCACGCTGAGTGAGTTAGAGGCTGACATTTGGGAGACTGGAGCTTGCTCAGGGTTCTAACCCCAACCAGACTACACTGGCAGATATCGGAACAAGATATCGGAGTACACTGTGGAGGCTGAAAGAGAGGTTAAATACCTAGGGAAGGAGGCAGCGGCTAGACAAAATATGGGGAGGGTGATACACCCGGCAAGACCCTAGCTTGGCTACTGCGCAAACCACACGCTCGCCTACGTTGCAGAATTTAAAGACGACAATGGCCTAATGCTAATTTCCCCGGCTACACTGCCCGAGGTAATGTCTTCTTTCTACGCCAAACTGTATACGGCAGGTGGGATCACTGACGAGATGGAATTACAAGCATACCTAGACGCTATAGAGCTACTATGGTTGGAAGCAGGCCACAGGGACTACTTAGATGTACTGATAACCTCGGAAGAGAACGCTCGCGTCATTGCTGCCCTACAGGCTGGCAAGGATTCTGGCTTGGGCAGGCTTACGTCCGCCTTCTCCAAAGAATACGCTGATCTGCTTATCCCACACCTTATTGAAATGTACAATGTCCAATGAGTAACTGACGGTGGGCCTGCTTACACCATCACTACACGAGGCCCTAATAGTCACAATCCTTAAACCAGACAAGCTGCCAGAACAATGCGATTCTTACCACCCCCACTCCCCTTAATAAATATTGCCCAAATATCGCCCTCGCCTCCGCCCCACGCTTTCGAAAATCCACCGTCGGAGGTAGATCCTTCTCCTACCTGGCAGCGAAGACATGGAACTCCCTCCCCACTCACCTACGGCTGACCCGGGACCATCTCCCCTTCAGGAAACAACTCAAGACCTGGCTGTTCGAGCAGTAGCCGCCCTCCCCCCCTCCCCCGCAGCGCCTTGAGACCCTTACGGGTGAGTAGCACGCTATACAAATTATGCTGATTTGATTTGATTTGATTTGATATATGCAAAACTATTAGCCAACTGATTGTTGGCCCTCATGCCCCTGATAGCTTGCCCGAACCAGGCGGGCTTATACCTGGACGAGGGACTTTGCATAACCTGCTCACCATCTTCTGAGTCATGCATCACCTCCATCCCTTTATACCAGCTTTAGCAGCTCTCCTCAACACCACAAAGGCATTTGACATGCTAGAGTGGCAGTTTCTCTTCACTCTCATGATAAGACTCGCGTTCAGCAACAGCTTCATCCAGAAAATCCGGCTCCTACACTCTCAAACTATGGCCCGCGTGTGTCTCAAAGGGCGAATATCAAAGAAATTCGAGATTACCCGAGGGTCCAGGCAGGGATGCCCCCGGTTCCCTCTTCTCTTTGCTGTCGCCATGGAGCCTTTTGGCGCCAGGCTAGAGCAACATCACGCAGAATGGGGAATTGGATATACCACTCAAGGGCTGGCTGTGTCGCTGTATGCAGATGACGTTACCCTATATATGCGTGATACCTGTATTAATCTCTCATTCTTGACTCGGGAGGTAATACGCTTTGGAGGGTACTCAAGTAGACAAATTAACTGTGGAAAATCAGTACTTTTCCCACTCACAGAGTCAACTGTCCCTTGTCCCACAGGCTACCCGTTTAAGTGGGCAACTGAGCCTGTCAAATATTTGGGAATTTGGCTGAGCCTGGATGTAGAGGTTCTCTGGAGAGTAACCTATGGCTGTTCTGTGGAGTGACTCGAGTCGCGCATACCAGTCTGGACTAGGCTGCCGCTGTCCCTTGCTGGACGCATCGTGATAGCGAAGATGGTGGTCCTCCCTAGATTCCAATACTTCTTTAGCAGCATTCCAATTCCCCTCATGGCGTGTTTTTTCAAAAGACTGCGGTCTAATTTGATTGCACTGGCCTGGGCGGGCCGTCAGCCCAGGGTGTATTACGAGGTACTGACACTGTCATTGGCGAGTGGTGGAATGGGAGCTCTGGACCTGCAGATGAGAGCCCTCAGTGCGCAGGTGAGTTTCCTGCACCTCTGGCTGCATCCTACTCCCTTTCAGCCTCACGTTGCGGTGGAAACAGATCGGCAGCTGTGTTCGGCAACTATAAGGCGCCCCATGGCAAAATACACCAGGTGGAGTGTGTGACGTGGGCGTGGGAGGGACTCTGGCACCGGGCATTCCTCTTGGTCCTACATGCCCCATCAGCCCAGCTTTCAGAAACCCCACTGTTTCCCCCTCTGCGGGACAAGGGGGCGGCGAGTAGGGCCACTGAGTTGGGAATCAAAACTATTGCCGACCTGTTTACTGGGTGTCAGTTTCTTGACTCACTGCTCAGCCCTGGCATGCGGGCGGTCACAGCTCTGGACACGCTGCTCTATTATCAATTGCGAGCGACCTGCAGGGCGACATATGACATGTTCTCCGAACCCCCTCCTACCTTTGAGGGGTTGGAGCGCTAATATGCCACTGCGTCCTGAGGAGACTGGTTTCCAGAATCTTTTCAATCACAATGGAGACCCCCATCAGGGTGCTTCTCAGGTGAGGGAAGAGCGGGAGCTGGGCCGCAGGCTCCCGGAAGAAAGATGGGCGCAATGCTGTGTGCAGACAGAACGCGTATCCCCCACATACAGACTGCGATTGATCCACTTTAAATATCTCAACCAATCATACAGCACGCCACTGCAGTGACAAACAATAGGGCTGCGAGAGATGTCGAATTGCAACCGCTGTTTTGCGGAGGGCGCCACGTTCCTCCACTTAGCCTGGGAGTGCCCTAGGGTGGCAGAGTTCTGGAGGAGGGTTTGCGAAACGATTGGGTGCATCATGGGGGCTCACCTGGCGCCGCACCCTGGACTTGCCTTCTGGGATATGTCGAGAATGTGCCAGGGGCATACTACTGTTGCTAGCCATGCGCGGAGTAGCAATACATTGGGGGTCCAGCACCCGCTGCATTGTTACAGGATGCTGCATATTGTCAGGAACAACTCAATACATATTGGGAACTCATGTCAAAGCGATCCAGACCATCGCACATCTGGGAAATCTTTGCTGCACACCTTAGAAATGAAGCTGCCAACACACCAGCGGGGCCGGAGCAAATTGCGTAGAAAGTGTGCGACTAGTAGGCCAGGAGTTAGGGGATATGGGTCAAAGTTTTGCTTTGACTTACACTGTCATTGAGATGGTTGTAGACTGGGGAGGCGCAAAAATTGTTTATTGCTTTCTGCGCGGGTATGCTTGCTCTTTTTATCCACTGCTCCAAGTATGCTTTTGTGCCTCTACTGTAAGCTTTGACTGTTATGCAATAAAAGTAATAAAACAAATCTCTCCACGAGGATTTATTGAGAAATCTGGGTGAGATTCTTAATCCCTGAGTGTTGGGGAAAGTAAACAAGCACTGGCGTTGCCAATAGGTCTCGCAGTAGGAAAGTTGGAGCTATTGGTTTTGTAAATTACAAAGCCCTTTATGTTTTTAAAATGTAAACAAAAATAAAAGGCATTGTTATTTGCAATTGTAATAGCTCCAACTTTCCTACTGCGAGACCTATTGGCAACGCCAGTGCTTGTTTAATTAACTATCATCCTCTGGTAATAGCCATTTCAGCACTTTTCGCCAGAATTAGTGAATTAAATTCCATCTGGTGCCATATCTGGATCATCTTCGCTGAGGATGTTTAAAGTGAACTTTGTTTCTTCCACCCAGATGTAGTGATGATTGATACATTTTGCTGAACCCTAGATAATTAAGCAGTGCATATTGAACCCGTTTATACAGAGGAGTTGTTCATTGATCATGTTTATCCTAATCCAAATATTGGCCCAAAAAGTGTGACTTGCACCTGTCATTTTATAAGTCTCAGTCCTCCTGCTAAAAGGCTTTCTTGGTGGCTGACTGCTTACAACTGTTTTTTAGGTGTTTGTGTAATTTAAAATCTGCCTGTATCTTGTAGCTGCTTCAGAGTGTCGGGTGCACAAATGCCAAAACATTTATGCAGTCACTCGAGGTTAACAGAGTGAGCATAGTGCATCAAGGCATTGGTGCTTTCCCGTGGTGCTCTCTCCCTCTAAGATGCTGAAACATTTCAGGTAGCCACCAAATGCCTGGTTGTGCTCTGGTGTTCATGGGGTAGTGACACGGCAAAAGGTCAAACCAACCACAAGGGTAGTACATAAGGGTTGTGAGGACTAATGGGTCTTCGGCTTTTGGGGTGAAGGTGTGGGGGGAGTGTGGGGGGAATAGTTGCAACATTACTGATGGGGACGGGACTGCTCATAAAGTGGCACAACTTTTTGGAGAGTTCCAGAATAAGGTAGGCCTTTTGATTTCTTTTTTTGCTATTGTGTTTTGACCAGTGATTTCCACTATTTAGTCCGTTCGTGTACCTATGCAAGTAATTTCCTTGGGTATATTCACGTTTTCATATGGAACAGCAGTTGTCAGTCTGGGATTCCGCCTTTCCATGCAGCCTCTGTTTGTGTGTCAGTTCTAGTGCATGCCTCTGGTAGAAATGCGCTTGGCTGGGGTGTTCAACGCCTGCTGTATGGTTAGGTTAAGTTGGTTGTTGCACATAGGTGGGCTTTGGAATATTTTAGATAGAAAACGCTATTAACTTAATTACCGAAAAGTTATTACTTATCCCCCCGCAGTAATTGGTAGTTACCGCTATCGGTGTTTACCGCAGCAGTAGTATCATAGCGCTAGCAGTAATTGCCCCGCTTGTGGGAGTGAGACTGGCCGAGCCTGCTTTCTTAGATGGGGCACTGGGTGCGTATGTGGGGGGGAACTGCCAGGCGACCTCGCAGTGCTGCACAACTGGGCGAATAAGTAATGTCAAATAATTATTCTCCATGACTTTTAATTGATCGTCCGGGGTAGCGAATGCCCATTGATTGGAAAAAAGAAGCGGTGTTGCTTTGCACGGGTTTCCCTGCCTTTTTCTATGGCGACCGAGGTAATTTCCCGTCTGAGGATCTCCGCTGCCCTCTGATTGCACTTGTGCGGTTTCAGCCAGCAGTGGCAGGGAAGCGTTAAGACACGATAGCTTCCTCCTCTCTTAAATAGCTTTGATTTAGTGTGAATCAACAATACACACTGATTTTGCATTGTTGACATATTCACAAATGTCTCTGTAAGTGCTTTCTCGTTTTCTTCCTCATTAAACAGAGCGCTCTTTAATTACGTGGCTTCTGACACACGCTTTTGCAGGCGCGGTGTATGTGTTTTTTTTGCTAGGAGTCTTGCTGTGGTATTTTGTACAATGTAGTCTAGTGCAGTCTAGTAATAAACCTTAATGTACCTGTCTGCACCTCATACGTCCTGAGTGCGATGCCCAGGGGAGGATCCAGGCAAACAGGTTTATCGAGAGACAGAGATAAAAAAGAGAAACGGGCGGGAGAGCCTGGTGGGGGGCGGGAATGCGAGCGAGGGGAGGAGAATGGAGGAGGAGGCAAGACAGAGGCAAGGAGTGTGGCAAATGGTTAGAGGGAAGCCGGATGGGGGCGGGAGAGCCTACGAGCGAAGCACACAGTCCTCGGAAACTAAAACATGAAAACAAATGCACATGAAATGAAGGAAATGGCAGAAGACAAAATAGAAACAAGACGGAGGGAAGGCAGAGAAGGGGAGTGGGGAGGGGGGAGGAGAAATGCGACACGGTGTAGAGCCGGTTAAATGCAAACAAACAGAAAAAAAAAATGCGACACAGTGTGAAGCAGCAGGGGATGAGAGTGTGATAGAGACAGGGGAGGAGAAGCCGCAGAGCGCATGCTGGGTGAAGCCCTTTAATGTGCTGTGCGGCCGTGAATGCGCGTGCTTGTTTGGTCACGTGATTCACGTGAACTTAAACAAAACCGCAGCAGAAAGCCCTTGGTTTGACGAGGATTTTGGCTACTTGAATTCTCGCTCCGCTCAATGCGCTTGCGCGCATTGATAGGTTGCGAGACCTAAAAAGCCTCCTCCCCATACCTGGTACAACTCTGCATGTAGGAAGGCCAAATCTGAGATATTGCACGCAGTTAAAGAGAACAATAGATCGGCTATCAAAACAAAGAGGACACATTACAAACATCTGAAATAAATGTGCTAAGGTAGAGTGGGACGAAGAGAAATGGTCCAACCTATCACTGGCGCTTGAAAATAAAGATTTGCGCAAATTCTGGACCATTATTAATAATGGATCCAGCGAGCCAAAGGCAGCTATTGAATCGAATATACCCCCTGAGGCCTGGGAAGGACATTACCTATATTCTACGGAGGGTCTCCCTGAGTGCACCGAGGTCCCGTTCGCTCTCCCCACTATGGCGGTGGATATGGAGGCGATAGAGTTCACGGTGCCTGAAGTCTGCAATGCTATCTCGAAACTTGCCTCAGGGAAAGCCCCCGGGTTGGACAAATCACCAGGGGACATTTTAAACATGAGCCCAAAATCTGGGGTCCATATCTCCAGATATTGTTCTATGCTGTTATGAATGGCATGCCGGTCCCATGTACTTAGTTGGGCGCAGAGATAGTGCCCATATTTAAGAAGGGCTCCCCTCTGCACCCCATCAACTACGGACCGATCAGTCTCATCGACGCCCCCCAAAAGATCTTTGCAAGGTTCATCTTGGACCGGTTGCAGGACTGGATCGATGATTCTGCAATTCTTAGTCCCTACCATGCAGGGTTCAGAAAGAACACCTCCACCGTTGACCAAATTTTCCGTCTACAATTATTGTATTGGAAAACGGTGAGAATAGAGGGTGGCAGCCTCTATATGGTGTTCGTTGACCTCCGATCAGCTTTTGAACTTGTACCTCGGGAGAAACTCTGGGCTGTTCTTACTGACCTTGGGGTTCCTACTCACCTCCTGAACATATTGATAAGGTTGCATGAGGCCAATTTTGGCCAAGTAAGATGTGGGAAAAATGGCAAACTATCATCTGCCTTAGGGCATGTATGTGTGCCACATGGCACAGGTGTACATGCACAGACGTGAATGTACACAAGAATTCCTTATTTACCACCCAATTGTATTGGGTGGTAAATAACGAATTCTTAGAGGCCTCTAGCACTGTCAACAGTGCTACCTACATTAGAATTGACAGATTCAGTATTTTTACCGAGTCTGTATTTACCGATTCGGTATTTATACCGATTCGGTAAATACAGAATCGGTAAAAATACCCAATCTGTAAATAAATGCCTCCTACATAAAAAAAGGCATTTACCAGTCGGTTAGGCCGTTACCGACCGGTAAATGCCTTCCTACATCGGGCCCGAAGTCTCTAGGCAGAAATTATGATTTTGAGTCCCCTGATGTCATTTCTTTTATATCAGTGAAACATTAAAGGCCTTCATTTGGGACGTTTGCTACTCAACACAACCACACCACCCAGAAGGACGAGTGCTCGAATATTGTTGACACATTGTGACATGTCAATAGCAGGAGTGTGCATTACAGGGAATTTAATCTACTTTATTGCAGGGGTGTCAAGTGTTCTGTGTCAACTTATCCAGGCTATGCTCACCTGGGCGCCACACCCAGGAGGGATATCTTTTACATCTGAGTGCATGGACTATGCACTTGTAAACCGCTGTGCAGGTTGGAGGCGAGCAACACAAATTGTTCTCTGTAACAGACCTGGATGTTTAGATCAAGACTATCTTCATTTTTAATGCTTATACTCTTTAAGCCTTGTCTACCTTAATCAGGCATGGCAAATCAGTATATGTACGTATCTTACTAGGCAGAGGCTTGAATTCAGCCTTTTCAGCCTTTCTTGTTTTCGAGGTTGCAACGATTGCCTAGCCTGGCAGCCTGCATCCATTGCACGCCATAGGCTGTTCTCCTGTGACTCCTGTAGAGCATTTATCCTGGCTGTCTACATCTAGTACACATCTTTGGGTTGCTCCTTTGTTGCTATTAAGTGGACCCTACCAAGTCAAGTCTGAAACCTGCCTAGCACCGCTAATCCTATTCGACAAAGGGATGAACGCTATTTTTATGAATTAGGTACTTAGTGACCGAAGACTGCATCAACGACTTGAGAAATTTGGTGTCTTGCTTCGTCTAGATTAGTTGTTTATGGGCTGGCACACTGATCATGACCAGGGCTAGACTGGTCGTAGCAGGCATCAGCGTTTTCCCAGAAGGCTGGAAGGGTGGTGGCTATTTTTGCAGTGGTGGGGGGCGTTTTTGTTGCTGGGCCCATTTTGCAGAGGTGCTGCTATATTGACCCCCAGTAACATAATCAGTAGGGGGTCTGGTCGACAAAATTGCCAGGGGTGCTTTGGGTTCTAGTTCACCCGTGATCATGAACAGGGGTTACTGCTGTCTGTAACCAGAGCCTGACACGTCTTCTGTGCATGCTCACAGATTGTGCTTCACCTTTTATAAACAGACTCCTAGATCATACTCAGGGCCTCTGGAATTATGCGATTCCTAAGCCGTGGCTTTTTCATAATTATAGCTTTGCCACATTTGCCACATAATGCATCATCTGTTGCATAATCTGCAGATTTTTACAACAATTTGTTTTTGCTACAAGCTCAAATGGATCAAAAGTTACTCAAACTTGGCAACAGGCCCTTTGCAAAGGTTAATTGGTCATCTTGCAGTTCCCAATTTCTGCATTTGGTTGTTAAACTGGCACTAAGGAAGTGAAATATTTGACCAGACAGTATTGCCGGGTGTAAAAATGACAAAATAATTAAATAAGCAATACTATCAAAAAATGTACAACATTATGCCATATAATTTGCGTTTTCTTGCTGCATAATTTAATACACCCTGCCAAATAAGTTGGTGTTCCCCAGCCGCATAATTCCAGTTGCCTTCATCATGCTTGATGACTGCCTGCATCCAAAGTATGTTGGAGGGAAATCCTGGGTGGACTCTGGATCCCACCCTAAGGCTATAGGAATCAGGCAATGCACTTCTATTGTCTCGGGAAACTGTCCTAGTCTCTCTTCTTGTGCTATGTGAAACCAGGGGCACCCGAAAAGCATCCCACTGGCTTCAGTACTCACACACACACATACACACTCCCACTACCACACATGTATCACATGCTCACTGTGCACACACAAGCACTTGACATACACATGGGATGTCAGATCAAGGTTCTGGGCTTCACATAACAGTGGAACTGTATAGCAGGGGAGCCATCAGGTCACAGTCTTGAGAGAGCGCAATTTGAATAAAACATATATCCGAGTCATATTTACAAGCATATCGTATAAACGTAGAAATGAAATGTATACTGTAACGTGAAGTTGACGCATATAGCATAAAGTTAACAGATGTAACCAAAGTAATATAGGAAATGTAACTGTATTTACTCTTGAATAATGCATTATATTTAGAAGGCCAGTATACATAGTGGGCTAATGTAGTAATGTGTAGAAATGCTTACGAACTGTAGAACGTGCAAAGTAGAATTCATGTACGTGTGTAACTTTAAATGGAGAAGCGGCGAGAAATGTAAATGAAGAAATGTGCAGAGAGCATATATATATAGAACGATGTAACGAACGAGAATAACTTTTATATTCTATGTAAAATGTATTCACTTATAAGCAAAGGATTTGCTAAATGCGATTATATATAAATGTGTGTTAAAGGTTATACTTTGTAGAAGAAGTTTTGTAGGAATGTTAGAAGAGTTTTAGGTCATTTGTGATTTTAACCTGACTGACCAAGGGTTCGCAGGAGTGTAGTCCGCTGTATGTAATTTAGTGGGCTCACAGGAGTCGTGAATAGCCTTGATGTGAACGTGCGAGCCAAGGAGTCTAGTTCTTGTCAGATTTAAGGTGACAATGCTGGACGAAGTTTATTGCCTAAACGTGAGAGGAGACGCTTGGAATTTGAGTCTTGTTTTGAAATGACCGTTCACAGGACCAAGAAAGGTTACGCATATAGTCGTAAAGAGTAAAGTTCTGCTGAGGTGATAGACTTTTGTTCCGAAAGTGTCAAATGAAGTCACCAGCAAGAAGACGAAGATGGCGTCTAAGAAGAAGGGTCAACTTAACGGACGACGCGAAGAGACGAAGCTATGGAAAGAGCTAGAAAATGACATCATGGGGAAAGTCCGTGGTGGGCGTCGAAGGGGCGTTCCACCCATACTGTGATTGTGTATTTTAGGGACAGCACCCCGGGGAGAATATAGCGGGAACAGCGAAGAGCTCAGGGCAAGCAAGAGAGCAGATGACTTGAGCAGATGCGCTGAGAGAGATCAGAGCGCAAGGAAGCAGTAGGCCGAGGACCCTTAGAGAGCGGATGGGTAGGCAGAGAGGGTACTGCTTCTTAAACTTAAGTTACCTTTAGAGGCTAAGAGAGTTTGAACTTCTTTGGAAGTCAAACTGCTGACACCTTTTTAGGTAAGGAACTTGCGAAGTAGGGATGTCACTTAGCATAGAGTAGGGACAGATTTAACTTGATTATTTTTCTCTTTCTTTAGATGACGCAACGGAACCACATCATATCTATGCTTTTTAATTTGTTGATTCTTGAACTGACTTTAATTGTATTCGTTTGTAGACTGAGGTTCTTTAGGGAATATATGTTCCTTCTAGTTCCAGTATATTTGTTGAATATTATCCTGAGAGGATTGTATTTGCAACTTTTCTTAATTTTATATTAAACCTTTTAAACTTTATCAGTTGTAAGTGGTTCTTCAGAGTTGCGTCAGTTTATGGGGTTTATCTAACCTATGCGGGGTTTGTCTTTTACTCAATGACAGAAAATAATCGATCCAAATTTGACGAATGAGATAAGTTATCAAATTGATCATAAGAGATATTAAAATCTCATTCCCCGCAGTTGGTAGCAGAGGATGGTTTTCTTCTTGAGGAAGACAACCTAGGTCAGGTTTAGTTTACCCCAAGGTCCCTAGTCATCGACGACCAGAAGAAGAATCCCAGCCGAAGACGGTGCTGACGGTGCGTGGAGAGAAAAGCAGCAGAGTCGGTCGAGAGTGAGTATAAGGGTCATGCGTTGTAAGATTGCGGTGTTTTATGTTGTACTTGTGTTGTAATGTCAAGCGGAGTTGAATGCCTGTAGTGTGATTGAGGGAAGGTTGTGAGCGCGCGCAACCGGATGAAATCTTAAGATCCAGAGAAGGACTTAATTGGTTTGGGTGTATCTAACACCCAGAGTAATTTGTCTACCATTGAAAGGGGGTCATGAGGTACCATTGATCGCCCGACAGACCGATGATAGGGGGAGCGTAAGAGTGAGTGTATGAGTAACGGACGCTGGTCGTACGTTTACTGTGTGTAAGTAACCTATCAGTTGAGGCGAGCGTCTGACCGGGAGAGGGAAGACGTTTCGCCAGTTGAGGTAGCAATTACAGTCAGACTGTGGCCGTACAGTCAGAGAAAAGTGATCGCTTGGACGGAAGTAGTCATTTTTCGGTGTATGAATGAAACGCATGCAAGACCGCGAGACGAGTTGAGAAAGGAGGGGAACTGCTGCAGAGGGGACAAGTGACGCCAGCATAGAGCCGCGCTGAGATTGGTCGGTTGGTGTAGAACCGCGTTGAGATAGGCCGATTAGCGAGAGTCGCACAGGGATTGGTGGTTGTCATCGGGACGTAAACAAGGAAGAGAATTAATAAGGAAAATCGTAGATTATCAAAAATGAAGTGTTTTAAACGTTTAAGGGCAATCTTTAGGAGGGATAGAAGAAACTTATATGCCGGAGAAGAAGCTCCACCAGAAGGCACACCAGCTTATCATATGGCAGTAAAAGTAGGCTTACACTCGATACTATGGATCTCTGAGTGGAATAAGCTAACTGAAGGGAATAAGGAACTGACGTTTCCGAGATACGGAACGTTTAAGCTAGAAGTGTTGAACCAACTGAAAGCAGTAATGCTTGCAACGAAACCTCTACCGAGGCCAACACAGTTCGAAGCCCTTAGTGCATGGTTTAGAGCAGCACATGAAAAGAGCGTGAGTAGACGTCAAGAAAGAGTGAGACGTTCGGTAAAAGCAATGCAGGATGCAAAATGGGATGATGAAGCTAAAAAGTGGAGGGTGCAAAAGATAGAAGCAGACAAGCTGTACCCGATGCTAGAAGTTACGGGAGAAAAGAAACCTCTAGAAGAAGATGAGGATAGCGAGACAGAAGAAGATCTGATAGATAGGCTATTAATGGATAGACCACCTCCGTATAACATAGAAACCGAAAGTCCCGTACTACAGCAAGGGGATGGAGCTAGATGGGGGGAAAATAAACCGCTCCTAGTAACAGAGTGGGATTCCAACAAGGGTGAGGAAGTACCTCAATCTAGTTCCGAACAGAGAGTAGTAGGAAGATTCGTGGTCCAGAAGGTGCCAGAAACGCAACATGCAAGGTCGTATCAAATGCCAGATGCTCTACAAGTACCTGTTGCCATAGGCCCTATAGTGTCAATCTACAACCCAGAGGGGGTCCAGCAGGAGGAACAGGCACGATGGGACAGGGAAAGGGCAGAGATGGAGAATAGGAACAACACGATAAATCCTCAGAGGCAGATACTAGCACCAATGAGTCGGAGTACCCCATTAGATTCCGCGACGGGTCCCAGGATAGAACAAGGGGGTCAAAGAGGACAAATGGACTTAAGGGGACCAAAACCGAAATCCTATAAGGAATTAAGGGAATACCTGAGAGAATGGGATGCTGCCGAAGAGACTCAGAATAAAAGTTTAGAAACAGGAGCAGAGTGGAGAGACCAGGATAACAGAATCCTCTCTCATTGTGGAGCTGGCGAAAGCAGCCCGGAGTGGGAGAGAGGGAGTCAAGGAAGCAGAGGAGATACTTGCCATATTACCAGCGGCAATAGGCAAATGTGCGACGACAGGAGTGCAGGGTGTGGGGAAGTGCCTCGCGTCACCTTTAGTGAGGGAGAACGAAGGACGCAGGAGTACCGAAATACTTTTAGGTGCACTCACCATACCCCGGATGAAAATGTGCAACATTGGAATCACGTGAGCATGGAGAGTCGCGAAGGGTCTCGCCATGCATCCGGTGATCACGGGCGAAGTCATGAGAATATAGGGAGTCGCGAAACGTCTCGCCATGCATCCGGTGATCACGAACGAGATCGCGGGAACATGGAAGGCCATGAAGCACCTTATCGTTTGTTGAGCGACACCAGACAGCAAGCGAGTTACAGTGGTTTAGAACAGAACGGTGGATCCTATCTCGTATCTGGAGAAACCGAGCCGAAAAGACGGAATGTAGTGATGGGGGATGGAGCATTGTTCCACCATACCCCACGGGAAGATGGAAAGGCTTGGGATCTAGAGAGGTGGGAACAAAGAGATGGAAGAAAAACTCCTCATAACTCACCTGTGCTTAGGCGTAGGGCGCATAGTGGAGGTGAGAGGGATGTAAGAGAACAACCTAGGACTGACGTACTGAGAGCTGAAATAAAAGCAAGACGGCTTGACGTACTGAGTTTAAAATCAGACTTGGATGAAATAATTGACGGCACAGTGGCAATAGAGAGGTTAGAGCTGTACGAACCAGATGAAATACTGGTTTTATCTAAAGATGTTACTCGAAAAGCGAGATCAGCTCATGAGAAGTTATCTGAATTGGCAGAAAAGTATATGATAGACATGTCACGAACTAAAGCTTTACAGGCCAACCATAGGCTGAATTGCACGGATCAGGATCTAGATGAGCGTAGAACGATTGGGCTAAGAGTACACATAAGGGAACTAATCATGTGTATCAGAATATGGAGAGATCTGGATAGATGGGAGGAAAAATGGTCCAAGAGGGGATCTGTCAGAAGGAGTGCACTTGTGAAGTCCCAGGATGCAGACCTAATGCGAATGGAAGCTTTCCCTTTGCGAGAAATCGCGAACGGAAACTACGTCCATGTGCCCTGGAGTAGGGGGGATTTAGCGGCATTCACTAATTCTTTCCCAAAGCTTAGAGAGAACCCCGTGGAGTGGTACAAGCAGGTAGAGAGATTCGTGAAGATCTCTAAGGTGCTGTGGATCGATTTGAACACATTGTTCGATATCGTAGTACCCGGAGATTTGTGGACGGCATGCAAGCTTAGTGTTGAATGGCCCGCTTGTGAGCCTCCGAGAGATATCCGGACAAATGGTCCATCAGATAGAGTCATGGAAAAATACGAGAGAGTAATAACATGGCTAAAAGAGAAAGTGCCGGTGCAAGACATAGACTGGGTTAAGATAGATCGAACAACTCAGGAGCCTAAAGAGACAGTTCACGAGTTCTATGAGAGATTACTGAAAGCATTCAAACAGTACAGTGGATTAGACGTAATGGATCCTAAAGACATAGGACAGTTTGTGTCGAAGTTTGTTCTAGGATTGAGACCAGACATAAGCCTGATGATTCAACAGCATTTGATTTGTTGGCAGAACAAACCCTTAGATGAGATTCTGAGGTATGCAAGGTACTGTAGCGATGAGATAGATTCGAAGGCAAAGAAACTTAAGGAAAAGCTGATGTTGGTACAGATGCAAGCAGCTGGAAAGGGTGGACAGCGGCAACAGGGAACAGGAACGCCAGCAAAGAAACAGAATAATCAGAGCAGAGATGAGGAAGAAAGACCGAGACCAAGAATAGATATTGCGACACTGAAAAAGACAACAAGGTGCCATCAGTGTAACGAGGTGGGACATTGGAGACGCGAGTGTCCTTATAACGTTGAGACAGGAGAATTAGAACAGGAGGAGGAAGAGGTACAGAACAACGTGGTTAAGGGAGCGGCAGTCCCGAAGGGAAGGTTTGTCAAAGGGGGGACTCAGACTCCTCGACCCCCGTTTCCTCAACCACCTCGCATTACAAACGGAGGGAAAACCTATAGACAAATGCCATTGTTCGTAGGAGGAGAAGAATGCTACTACGTTGATCCTCTTACAGGGCAACGAGTGAATAGGGAGGAAGACTGTACTCTAGGAGCAGCCCTGGAGGTAGATCAGAGAGGACCATACGTAGAGGCTGAAGTAGCTGGATGTCCTACGACCTTTTTGGTGGATACGGGGGCCACTCGATCCACGTTGAGATCAGCGGTAGTCCCAGGTCTGCCAATATCGGGAGAGACGATTCAGGTGGTAGGAGTCGCAAACAAGAGGATGACGAATCCTCTGACCGAACCAGTGTCAGTGAAGATAGGGAATTACAGTGACGAACATCAGTTTGTGATCTGTGATTCTAGCCCTGTGTGTTTGCTAGGAAGAGATCTGTTGTGTAAACTGAATTGCACAATACATTGCACACCTGAAGGAGTAGAAGTGCAGACCAACGATGAGGATGCCGATTTTAAGGTTGTAAACTCGCAGGAATGCGTGGAACTATATCCTACCTTAACAGTGGAGGAGCTTCCACAGGATTTGAGGGAGAAAGTGTCAGCTGAGGTGTGGGATTTTACTGGAGAAGAAATAGGATTGATCAAAGGGGTAGAACCAGTAAAGATCCTGGTAAGACTCAATGCTGAGTATCCAAGAACACCACAATATAAGTTGACACCGGAGACGATTGCAGGAATAAAGCCTGTGATCGAATCCATGATTAAACAGGGAATACTGAAGGAGATCGTGGGTAGTCCATGTAACTCCCCGATTATGGGTTTGCAGAAGCCTAGTGGAAAATACAGAATAGTGCAGAATCTTCGAAAGATTAATAATATTGGTGTCTCATGTTGTCCAGTGGTACCGAATCCATCAGTGATATTGTTTCAGATACCGTTCCAAGCTGAATGGTTCACCGTGATAGATTTGTGCCAGGCTTTCTTTTCGATTCCTTTAGATGAAGAGAGCCAGTATCTTTTCGCTTTTAAGCTGGAAGATCGCGTTTTAACATGGTGTCGTATCCCTCAGGGGTATACACAAAGCCCATCGATTTTTAACCAGCTACTGAAGAAAAATCTTGAAGGTCTAGTACTGCCCAAGAATTCGGTTCTGGTTCCGTACATAGACGACCTCCTAGTTGCGTCAGAAACTGAGGAAGCTTGCAGAGTAGACACCATCACCTTGTTAAATCACTTGGCCGAGAACGGACACAAGGTGTCTCCAAGTAAATTGCAATATTGTAAGACTGAAGTGCAATACTTGGGCCATAGGATTGAAAAGGGAAAGCGGAAGGTGTCTCCAGACAGAATAAAGGCGATTATGAAAATGAACGCGCCTAAAACACAAAGAGAAGTCAGGATGTTTCTAGGCATGGTCGGTTATTGTCGACAGTGGATAGCAAACTTTTCACTGAAGGCAAAACCTTTACTACAACTGACGCACAAAGGAGTGAGTGATCCGGTACCATGGGACAAAGATTGTTTGATGGCGTTTTTGCAGCTGAGGGAGGACTTATGTCGTGCCCCGGCTTTAGGAATGCCGGATTACACAAAACCATTTTTGCTTTACTGCTGCGAAAGAGAGGGTTGCGCTTTAGCAGTTTTGGCCCAGATACACGGAGATGTGCGTAGGCCAGTTGCGTATTTTTCGGCTACATTAGATCCAGTAGCCGCAGCGTTGCTCGGATGTCTCAAATCCGTAGCTGCAACGGGTGTCAGCATTGAACGTTGTGAAAGTGTGGTAATGGGACATCAGTTAGTGGTGTATGTACCGCATTCTGTGGAATTGTTAATGACCAGGACTAAGACTCAGCATCTGACGAATAGCAGGCTCACACGCTACGAGCAAGTCATATTGGCTGCCGAGAATGTGACCCTAAAGAGATGCTCCGTCTTGAATCCTGCAACTTTGATGCCACTTCCAAATGAGATTGATGATGAAATTTGTACAGATCATGACTGCCTTGATGTGACTGAACTATGCACCAAACCGAGACCTGATATCGTAGATGAGCCATTGACTGACCCCGATGAAATATTCTTTGTTGATGGTTCATGCGTAAGAGACGATATCGGTCAGCTGAGAGCAGCTTATGCAGTTTGTACAATTACCAGAGTTATAGAAGCCGCTTGCCTGGAAGGAGTACACTCCGCTCAGGTAGCTGAAATTATTGCTTTGACGCGTGCCTGTTTAGCAGGTAACAAACTTCGAGTCACCATATACACCGATAGCCAGTATGGTTTCGGGGTAGTTCATGATTACGGGCAGTTATGGTCTCAAAGAGGTTATATGACCTCCTCGGGTTCTCCCATTAGGAATGGAGAATTCGTGAGACTATTGTTAGAAGCATTGCAAGGATCGACAGCCATAGCGGTTGTCAAATGTGCTGCGCACACGAAGAATGTAGACTTGTGTCGCAGGGCAATCGTTATGCTGATGAGGTAGCACGATACTGTGCAGAACAGGGATATTCTCACACCGATGTAAAAGTGGGGGGAATCCAAGAAAGAACTGAATTGACAATGTTGTTAGACACCGTAGATACGTGGGATGAGCTAAGATGTGTTCAGGAACATGCACCAGATGATGAGAAAAAGGGCTGGGAAACAGCTGGTTGTACTAGAAGTGAAATGAACTTTTGGATCTCTGCAGATGGGAGAGCAGTTTTACCAAACGAACTTGTTAGTCCAATGGCAAGGAAATTGCATGGATCAGCACACATAGGTAGAGATGCTATGGTGAGAGTATTTAGACAAACATGGTTTAACCCGAAATTTAGAGTAGCGGCAGAAGCAGTATGTCAGCGATGTGCGATCTGTCAGCAACTAAACGTAGGAAAGAGAACACCAGTCACATTGAGTCACATAGGAAGGTCTGGGGGGCCTTTCAATAGAATGCAGCTTGACTTTATCGAAATGCCTAAATGTAATAGACTCAGATACGTTTTAGTGATTGTCTGTATATTTTCTAGATGGGTTGAAGCTTACCCTACACGTAGGTGCGATACACTTACAGTAGCGAAATTGTTACTTAGAGAGTTGATACCAAGGTTTGGGGTGCCATCCTCTTTGGAATCGGACAGAGGAACTCATTTTAACAGCGAAATAGTGAAGATGTTGTGCTCAGCTTTGGGTATCGATCAGAAGCTCCATTGCAGTTATCGACCAGAAGCTTCAGGGATTGTAGAACAAATCAACAGTACAATCAAGTCCAGACTTGCCAAAGTTTGTTCATCAACATCCCTGAGTTGGCCAGACGCACTTCCAGTGGTTCTTATGAGCATACGTAGCACACCAGATAGAAAAACAGGTCTCTCTCCACATGAAGTGCTAATGGGGAGAGCTATGAGATTGCCATCGGTTCCGACTGCAGCGTTGTTGAGCATCACAGACGATTTGATCTTGGACTACTGCAAGGGACTATCTGATGCCATTAATTCTGTGTCCCTCCAGGTCCAGGCTGCAGAGGTTCCATCAGCACAAGACTTGTGCCATGACCTGTGTCCGGGGGACTGGGTTTTGGTGAAAAAGCACGTCAGGAAGAACTGCTTAGACGTGCGCTGGCGAGGACCGTTTCAAGTCATACTAGTTACGAACACTGCAGTAAAGTGTGGAGGCTTGCCAAATTGGATACATGCTTCACACACCCGAAGAGTGCCAACACCTCTAGAAGAAACAGCTCCTCTCTCGGATGAGAATCCAGCGGAAAGCGGAGAAGCCACAGAGGGGGAAAGCCAAGCTGTGGAGGTGATTGAAGAGGCTGAGACTGTGTCGGAACAGGTCGACGACGGTCAGGACACCAGTGGGACCGAAGTCGCCTCAGGAGAAGAAAGTAATTGGGAGTTCGAATCAGATACCGAACAAGCTGAGAGTGACCAAGAGACAAGTCCAAGAACAAGGAGCAGGAGGACAAGGAGTGACGAAGCTAGTTGGCCGGAGAGAAGGAGAAGGCCAAGCTTGAAAGCACAACAGGAAAGAACTCTTGTCCCGATCGCTGAAGAGTCGGATCAGGAAGAAGAAACTACAGACTCAGGCACTGAGAGTCCAAGAAGATCGAGGAGGGTACGTGTGCCCTGCAGAAGGTACGCCACCCCAGAGTGGACTTATCTAGCAGATGTCTTGGGGACAGAAATCTGGGAGAGTGAAGGAAGTGAAGGTAATCGATCTCGATCCATTTGTGGCAGTGGAGATATGGATGTTGACGCCTGGACTCGAGACTGAGGGGGTACTGACTTTCACACTTCCCATACCCCCATACTTGAGTCGGATCAAAGATCTAGTGCTAAATCGATTACAGTTTCCAACTTTTGGTCATCAAATTCCAGAAGAAGAAGAAAAAGTTGTTCGTTTTGAATTATTGGAACTTGTTGTTAAAGCTGCAGGTACGAGAATAATTGTTGATGCATAAAGACTTTTGTATATAAGCTATAAAGAAGAAGATAACCTAGCGCCGAGTGGAAAGAAGAATAAAATTAGGGATTACACTTAGAGGACGGAGAAGGGTTAGGGTTGTCTGTTGCTAAAGAGAAAAAGACATTGTTGCGAAAAAGAGACTTTTGTTGAAAAAGAGCACTTTACAGACTGAGAAAGAAAATAAAGCAAACAAAGACTGAAAAAGAAAAACTTTTTCGCAAAAGAAGGAGCTACGCTGTTTGATAACATGGAGAACGGCAACCCAAACCGAAAAGCCAAATGCATAGTAGGTACAGTAATAGCATTAGTAATTTTTCTCATAATTACAGTAGTGACAATATCATACATAGTAGGACATGAAAGTGATAAAGAAACAGCAGATGTAAAGCCTGTAACGACTTTGAAACCTGCTCTCGTTGGGAAGAAGGAGGAGAGCAATGTGATCCGTGAAAAAGCGTTACTGGCAGATGAAGCTCGTAGATTACACGTAGACGAGTCACAGGGAAACTTTAGGTCAAATGCATATGCCAAACTATTGTACGAATATATCGATGCCATGGAGGCCAAAGATTGCTATGTTTGTATGCAATTGCCGGCTTCTGTAGATGAAGGCATCAGATATCATCATCTCCCACTGACTTATGGGATAACATGTAGTTTACTGCTTAGTATATTTTATGGTAGAGAAGGATTTGAGTACTACTTTTCAAATTATGATTCGGTACTGCCTGAAGTTCCGAATTATAAACAAATGAATAAGTGGGACTATTATAAAAAGGAGGATAGACTAGCCAAGTTCTTTCTTCCTTGGGATACATTAGATACATCATACGCACGCAGAAATAATCTGACTTGCAAAGTGTCAGAGGTAGAGAAAAAGTTCATAGGACAAGTAGATGACCGATACAGAAGGCAGAAGATTCTGAAAATGTCAGGACAGTGGAAAACTGATTGGACCGAAGAAGAGAAGGCACATAAGAAGAAAGGTAGCAATGGTCCAATAGCATTGGATAGAACGCAGAAGGGAAAGTTATGTTTAACTCGAAGCAAGACATATTATGAGAGTGTATTTGTAGGTGAAGTAAATTGCGAACATGCTTTTAAGTTAGAGTACTACACGAAAGATTTTATGAAAGGGATGCAAGCTATTCCTAATGTGTATTTTGTATGTGGAAGAAATGCCTATGTAAAACTGCCTGACAATTGGTATGGTTCGTGTTACTTGGCAATTGTCTTCCCCAAAATATATCATGCAATGGATTTAGCGATCATAGAAGGAAAGGCTTCGACAAGAGCGAAAAGAGAAGTAGGAGATGCTGAAGTAGTAGGAGACGTATTTGGGGCGATGTTTCCTATGTTAGGTTTAATACTTAACAATGTTAAGATCAGGAGACTAGCTACAGTCGTAGATAGATTGTCTGCAAGTACTGCAAGGTCATTAATGCTAGTAGAAGGAGAGATGCAATCGATTAGAGCAATGGTTCTTCAGAATCGTCTTGCTCTAGATGTACTATTAGCAAAAGAGGGCGGAGTTTGCAAGGCTTTGAAGGTCCAGGAATGTTGTACTTATATTCCTGATAATTCAAAACCACTTGAGAAGGTCATAAGAAACATTACAGAGATACATCAAGAAAACGAAGATTTGACGAAAATAAATGTTTGGGAAAAAGTAGGTCATGGAATAGGAAAGGTTGGGAGTTGGTTTGCCAATCTTGGTTAAAGTATTGTATGGTACATATTAAAACCTGTGTTAATAGTATTAATTTGCATAATTACATTGTTAGGATTAGTGAAACTATATAAATGGTATAGGTCGAACCGGTTACAAAGGTCCATGAGAGAACAAGAAAGGAGATTAGCTGCTTTACAAGATCAACAGTATAAAAGTTTAAGAGCACTCGAAACGATAAAAAGAGGGAATGTTGTAACTAGTTCTGTGTAAAGGTGCTATTCAAATTGCATTTAGTGATGACTCCTAAAAGTCATCAAAGGGGGGAACTGAGAGAGCGCAATTTGAATAAAACATATATCCGAGTCATATTTACAAGCATATCGTATAAACGTAGAAATGAAATGTATACTGTAACGTGAAGTTGACGCATATAGCATAAAGTTAACAGATGTAACCAAAGTAATATAGGAAATGTAACTGTATTTACTCTTGAATAATGCATTATATTTAGAAGGCCAGTATACATAGTGGGCTAATGTAGTAATGTGTAGAAATGCTTACGAACTGTAGAACGTGCAAAGTAGAATTCATGTACGTGTGTAACTTTAAATGGAGAAGCGGCGAGAAATGTAAATGAAGAAATGTGCAGAGAGCATATATATATAGAACGATGTAACGAACGAGAATAACTTTTATATTCTATGTAAAATGTATTCACTTATAAGCAAAGGATTTGCTAAATGCGATTATATATAAATGTGTGTTAAAGGTTATACTTTGTAGAAGAAGTTTTGTAGGAATGTTAGAAGAGTTTTAGGTCATTTGTGATTTTAACCTGACTGACCAAGGGTTCGCAGGAGTGTAGTCCGCTGTATGTAATTTAGTGGGCTCACAGGAGTCGTGAATAGCCTTGATGTGAACGTGCGAGCCAAGGAGTCTAGTTCTTGTTAGATTTAAGGTGACAATGCCGGACGAAGTTTATTGCCTAAACGTGAGAGGAGACGCTTGGAATTTGAGTCTTGTTTTGAAATGACCGTTCACAGGACCAAGAAAGGTTACGCATATAGTCGTAAAGAGTAAAGTTCTGCTGAGGTGATAGACTTTTGTTCCGAAAGTGTCAAATGAAGTCACCAGCAAGAAGACGAAGATGGCGTCTAAGAAGAAGGGTCAACTTAACGGACGACGCGAAGAGACGAAGCTATGGAAAGAGCTAGAAAATGACATCATGGGGAAAGTCCGTGGTGGGCGTCGAAGGGGCGTTCCACCCATACTGTGATTGTGTATTTTAGGGACAGCACCCCGGGGAGAATATAGCGGGAACAGCGAAGAGCTCAGGGCAAGCAAGAGAGCAGATGACTTGAGCAGATGCGCTGAGAGAGATCAGAGCGCAAGGGAGCAGTAGGCCGAGGACCCTTAGAGAGCGGATGGGTAGGCAGAGAGGGTACTGCTTCTTAAACTTAAGTTACCTTTAGAGGCTAAGAGAGTTTGAACTTCTTTGGAAGTCAAACTGCTGACACCTTTTTAGGTAAGGAACTTGCGAAGTAGGGATGTCACTTAGCATAGAGTAGGGACAGATTTAACTTGATTATTTTTCTCTTTCTTTAGATGACGCAACGGAACCACATCATATCTATGCTTTTTAATTTGTTGATTCTTGAACTGACTTTAATTGTATTCGTTTGTAGACTGAGGTTCTTTAGGGAATATATGTTCCTTCTAGTTCCAGTATATTTGTTGAATATTATCCTGAGAGGATTGTATTTGCAACTTTTCTTAATTTTATATTAAACCTTTTAAACTTTATCAGTTGTTAGTGGTTCTTCAGAGTTGCGTCAGTTTATGGGGTTTATCTAACCTATGCGGGGTTTGTCTTTTACTCAATGACAGAAAATAATCGATCCAAATTTGACGAATGAGATAAGTTATCAAATTGATCATAAGAGATATTAAAATCTCATTCCCCGCAGTCTCACTGACACAGTTAAAAAAATGCTGGTCCACAATAAATCATAAACCACAGTATGCTGCCACCGCTGCGTTATGTGCTACACCTTCCACAAGGACAGTAGTCCGCTGTCAACTATGAGGACATGCGTGTGTGTGCTCTCCAGGTCTCTAGAATGGCCTGGACCTCACATTGTCAGGGACAGTCCCAGCCCTCTGTGCACACTATATGCTAACCTGATGCCAGTGCAAAATAAACAGTACCAGATTCACATTCATTTATTGAAAATATATCCTTGTATATTAGAAAGACTGTTAAGAATTAGATAAATCAAAGTGGCACTGGGGAAGCTGTTCTACAGCATTTGGTAAATCATACATGAAGTAAGCATCCTCCCTTACAAATGATGGTCACATAATATTCCACTTAATGTCAGCCCCTAGTGGCAGAATATGCCAGAAACGATGATGTCTGCCTTTCATGTGGCTCCCATTTTCTCCTTGTCTGGAGGCTTTGGAAGGGGTAGTGGTCCCGACGACAGGGGTCGTATGAGAAGATATATAAAACTTATCTTTTAGCAGTTACAGATCACTCTCCTGCCTATGAGCGCACTCACTAACTAGTGATGCAGGGCTTACATTTGTATTAAGTTCTCCTTCTGACAGCCTTTATTTGAACCACTCTCAGATAGGATAATTTGTAGGTATCCAATGCATATTTGCATGTGCCATGCATACTCTTAACGATTGCCAATGATATGCTATAGGTGAACCCAATTGTTTGCCCCCTAAAATTGTTTACAGAGATGGCACTGCCGTACACTAGGCCTGGGTTTGAAGAGTTTGGCTCAGTGGAACTCTGCAAAGTGCCGAAAAAACTCTGCAGCGCTCCGTGGAGTTCTGTAAGTGGCAGAGTATGGAAAGCCCTGCTGCTTGCACTGATTTTTAGCGCTGGGAGTTTGTCCAGCGCTTTAAAATTGCAGCAAAGGGTACTCTGCTTCGCGCCTGAGGACGCTGCTTCTTTCTGCCTCTTGAGTAGATATTCTACTTGAGTGTCAGATTCCACAAAGCGAGCAGTAGATCTCTCAATGTGAGAAGTTGTGACCTGCCACAACTGCCCGTGTTGAGAAATATTGGCGGGAGGAGGTCTAGCGAGTAATTTTTCTTGATCCCGCTCACCACTCCACGCTCTGGGCAAAACACCGCAAACTTGGTTGGCGGAGCGAAATTCTTCACCCAACCCTACTCTATACACGTGGAGATTCATGTGAACCAGATACACTTTCATTTTAGGCAGACAACCTTTTGCCTTCGCCCTCAGCATCTACCCATCACCACCCATTCTACCTGCAAAATGGGGGGCACAGGGGATTAATGCACCTAACTTTCAGTGGAATCCCTGGGCTCAGGTTTTGACAGATGGCTGTGCCAGGATAGTGGCAGGAACCCTTTCTTGCTGTCAGAGAGAGCCCTCCCAGATAGCAGGCATTAACAGGGCGCAAGTATAAGCGAACCTCATCCTTTGCCCTTGGGCAGGCAGAACATGACAGCATGTGCAGACAGGTGTGGAAAATTGCAATCTGCACACCTGTACTTCAATTGAAGCTGTATGTTTGGCAACAAACTATAACTGGGCAGCTGCACGTGAGGTGTGTCTTCCAGGTGTCTCAAGGACAAATAGATGACAGGTGTGAGATCAGAGGCCTGTAGATCAAAACAGAATATCTCAGGAAAGGTTCCACAAGTTAAGGTTTAATGGCAGCAGTAAGGATAGTACCCGGTAAGTGAAAGAAATTAAAGACAAGAAAGAAAGAAACATTGTGGAATGCAAAACTGGGAATGAAAACCATCAATATAAACAGTACTATGAAACTTTGACCAATTGAGATTTTTCTTCTGTTTTGTATGTGACACCCAACCATCAGTCCACTGTGCCATGATTACAAGTGCCCAAGAGCAAAGGTGCTATTTATTATTTGCACCTGATATCAGATGCAATATATTGCACCGATTTTAAGTTTTTGGGCAATAACATACGGATTATGGTGCCTACCACATTGAAATCTGCATGTCATTGTGAATATCTTACTGTTTTTCCCAGTTAAATTTCTGCAGAATTGACCTGTCAAAATTTTTAAAAGGTTCTCGATTTTACGACACCTAGGGGGCAGATTAACAAACCCCTTGCGCCAAATTTGTGTCATTTTTAACATGGGGAAAACGATGCAAAAATGGTGCAACTGGCTTGTAATTCTGCCCCCTAGTATTTACAGGGTGTGGTAAACTCCAAACAACAGGAATTTGCACAGGTCAGAAAACTCCAGTCCAATCATTATCAGGCTTGTTGCTGTAGGTAGAAGTCACCTGTATAATCTTGGCGTTGACTAGACAGAAAGAGGAGAGAGGTCTGCTGAATGGTCTGCATTTAAGACCACCCTTGATGAAACCTGTTGCTGTATTACTAGAATTTAAAGTGCTTTACAGTGTTCCTTCTTTAAGCAATGGAAGGGCCCATTGGATCTCGTAAGGATATTCAGGGTCACTGGAATTATGCATCAGAGAAGGACCAAATTATGTGGCATGGCTGACTAAATTATGCAGAAGAAAATGCAAAATATGCGGCATGATAAGGCACATTTTGTGATGTATTGCCTCATTATTTCGACTTTTTACACATGGTAACACTGTCTGGGCAAAGGTTTCATCCCATTAGTACTGGTTTGATACTAGAGGTGGGCCCGTCACTAAGCTCAAGCCACGCTCGAGCTTGAAGCCTGCCTCTGGCACAGTGCGAGGTCTGTTGGAACCCGAAGCCCATATGAGCCAAGCTTTCATGTGGCTTCTGCCTGCTTCCTCTACCCAGGATGTGGCGTTATGGTTAGAGCTGCCGGCTAGGGTACCGGGTTCGAGTCTTGGCGTCGGGTCAACACCCTGTAATTCTGGGCAAATCAGAAATCTCCCCATGCATATAAACAATGCTTGTGACCATGTGTAATGAAAATGGTCCTCATGTAAAGCCCTCCAATAACCTTTGGGTTGAGTTTGTGCTATATTTTTAAACTGCAGAAAATTTGACTGAGAGTTAAAATCAAAGTCTTAACATAAGGAAGGACAAATAGATACCCATTTATTGACTGAATTGTACAAAATAAAACCAGAAAACCTAGACAAACTGAAACTTCTCCTCTTAAATTGTTTTCTCCTAGGTAAATGCTTTATTTCACAAACTCTTTTTTCTTCATTATCACGTATGAAAGCACTTTCAAATATGTGAGGTCAGACTTCCAGTTTTACAAAAATATCCCTTCTCACTACACTAGAATAATGTGCCCTATTTGTGTCAAAGCTTCCACATCTGTGGCAACGCTGAGGGGGAGTGGCCGCAAACAGCACTGTTTTTGGGGGCGGTGCTGAGTGCAAGGTAAGTTTTCTTGTTTTTTTCAAATTCTCTCTCATCGTCTGTCGCCGTCACTCTGCTGCTTGTTGTCGTCTGTTGCCACATTCCCCCCTTTCCTGATCATCGTTGTCTGTCGCCAGCACCCTCCACCACTCCCACTCTTACCAGTTCGTGGGATCAACAAAGTGATCGCCCCAGGTGGCAAAAGGTCTTAGCTACGCCACTGTTCCACATGTTAAAGAAATACACTATTTTAAATTTAGAAGAGACTTCATCATATTTTACATCATGTTTGTTGTATGATTTACATAGCAGATATATTCAGGTCTTGGATTGGCTTGTGCAAGGGCTCTAAAATCCGATCAGACTCTTGGCTCGGCTCTGGCTTTACTCTCCCTGTTAACTTGTTGGCTCGCCCACCTCTTCTTCATACCCACAATAGGCAAAACAAGGGTGACCAGTTAACATTTGCAAAGTGCCTTCCACTGCACTGTGACACTTGTCGCTGAGTTTTTAGTAACATTTGGTGCGGTGTGGAGAGGTGTGGCGCTGCAGCCAGAGCGGCTGACTCCGGAGCAAGGGGCTCACGGTTCGATCCCTGATGCCAGCGACAGCTTAGCCCAGCACCATGTGACTCTGGGCAATAGCTTGCTTAATCTTGCCGATGGCCCCAAGTCCCTTGAAACCATTAGGGGTGATTAGATAGAGCTTTACAAATACAGGGTTATTATTATTTATTTCATGCGTTTGAGCTAGAGACTATTTTTTTGTAAAATCTGTAAATTATACAGCAGATGATGGATTCTGTGGTAAATGCAGCAAATTTATGATTATCCATCCGCAAAATTGTATCATTCCATTTGCCCTGACTTAATTAAAGTAATTCAAGATGCCAGCTAGTTGTATTATTGTCATAGTTCATATGGATCTACAGTCTGAGATATGAGATATATTCCTGGCTGCTCTGGTTACAGGCAGCGATAGTGGGTATTATTACAAAGCTGGGTTGGATCTGTATCCTTATCTCGAGCCAAGTCTTTACCTCTGTTGTGAACTTTGTTTATATACTCTGGATCTTTTCTAGCAAGGAGTGCCAGAACTTTGCAGCATCTATTGAGAATGCTCCTCCTCAAAAGGTATTTCTGTTGTAGGAGGGGTGTCTAGATGTATCTACAGTTTAAGGATTTTCCAGGTTCTTGAAAATCGGCTTGTCATCTGCATAATTGTGACATGTTAAGTTGAATGACTGATTAGGTCTGGGAATTGTGTGAGGTAATGGTTAAAAAAGGGTGGAGAAAGGATTGATCCTTGTTGGACACCGCAGGGTTTATACATGAATCGGTCTATTTATCTTTATGATTGAAGAAGAGATCCCAGTTTGTATATTTCCTCATTTGTCAAGCTCTGCTAGTCCAGTCGGGTCTGGTGATGCACTTTGTCACAGACATCCCACAGGCTCCATATAGTAGTGCTGACACTCTATCAGTGCTGCATCTCAGATTCTTAGTCCAACAATAGATTGTTCTTCTCTGCAAAGTTGATAATCTGAGATAATATAGCCTTTTCAATCAGTTTTACTACCAATGAGCTGTTGGAGATGCATCTGTAGATGGCTCGGTTGGATAGGTCAAGGCTCTTTTTTGTTGAGTGGTTTGATGAAGGATGTTTTGAGTTTGGTGGGGAAAGATCATTTATCAGGGAGTTGTGCCATGTGTTCTTTGTTATAAACCCAACACATTTGTTTAGGAAGATGCTTTTGAAGGCACTTACTGGGATAGGATCAGCTGAAGACTCTAGAAGGCTAACTTGCCTTGATCAGGGCACTGACAGCTGAACTGAACCTAGTTAGGGACTGTTGGTTGTTTGGAACTTCTGTTCTGTCCTGATAGTTGTATCTCCATTGGGTGTTAATTGGTGTCTTTCTGATGAAGGCTTCCAGCTTCTTTTTCTTTTGACCATCCTATTGGTCATTGGGTCACAGAAAGTTTGATAGAGTAGTAGTTGAATGATTGCAAAACTCTGGGAGAATCCTCTGTAGTTCTTTAGAAAAGCAATCCAGATTTTATGCAGAATAAGACACTCTTTTTTTCAATTTTGATTGCTGATTTGTATGCTCTTTTAGGGTGCATAGGAGAATTTTGTTGGAATTTTTCCGGTTGCGCTGCAATGCTCTTAGGGGCCGATTCACAGAACTAATCTGAGATAAAATCCCGAATTTACTACTTTTGCTATTCACAGAAGGCATTTAGTAGGCGTAAAGTTAGGACTCCTAACTTTACTACTGCTAAACTGAGATAAAAACCTAACTTTACGACTTTCGGTATTAACAAAAGGCATTTTGTAGCAAAATCCTAACTTTACCACAACTAAATGCCTTCAATGAATACCAAAAGTATAGTTTAGGATTTTATCTCAGATTACTTCTGTGACTCAGCCCTTATGTTCTAGTTAAAATGTCTTTGTTTTTCATTGATCCAATAGGTCTTTCATCTGTGTCAAGAAATGGTGCGTGTTATAGCTGCCATATGCATATAAAGCCATTGATGATCCACGTGCTGAACTCTTGATATGTCTTGCTGCTGGTGAGGGGTTAAAACTAGAAGAGGAAAGAGTTACGCTATTTTTCATACCAAATGTAAGATGGAGGGACCACTGGCCTGAATTAGATGTTGTCAGGAAGAGTACTTTGTCAGAATTGCGACGGACCATTTCCACCAACCAAAAGGTATGCTCGCCTGATTTACAGACGGGTGAACATTCAGTGTGTAGAGAGCAAACACTACTCTGTCTCTACTGCCTACATATCATCCAATGACCGAGTAAGGGCCATCAGCTGGCTTGGCCATGCACCCGCACGTCCTATTTAAAGCGGGCAGACACATAGCCTGATTTTACTTTTAAAAACTGTTACCTTAAACGTGGTGGTATTTAAAAGTAATAAATTGTAGTTACCCTCATGCCATGGGAGAACAATCCTATGGCGTGGGGAATCGTTATTTTTTTGTTTTCAAAAATAAAATCCTGATTTGGGTTTTGTTTTTGAAAATAAAAAAGAAATCAAAAGTGTGCTGAAGGATCTCTAGAGAAGGTATGGTTAGGAGCAAGCATTTGGTTGAGAAAAGGTTCAGAATTACAGTAAGAAAGCTAAGGGGTCATATTTGGTGCCATAATTATGCCCCTAAAGTTCTGTGGTACATTTTGTTCTTTGTGTGGTGGCCATTGCAGAGAAAGGAAGATTTTGAGGCATCTGATCCCAAATCTTAAAATTCTGTGTAGCTTTGGTGTCCTTCATTTTGGAAGTATGCTGTTCCTCACAACCACACCACGTGAAGGATGAGTGATTGAATATTGATGACACATTGCAACAAGGACGTGACAGACATGTTAATCTGCTCTTGTCGCAGGGCTGTGTTGAGTGTCCTGTGTCACCTTACAAAGGCTATGCTGATCCGCGTGCCACACCCCACAGTGGTGTTTCTTACACCTGAGCGAATGGAACTATCGTTTTACAAGTCAGAGGTTTGAATTCTAGCCAACCCAACCTCTCATTATTTGGAGGTCGAGACAACGAGTTCCTACCCTGATTGCATATATCAACTACAGACCACGGACTCTGCAACTCCTATGCTACCCCCATAGAGCATGTATCTTGGCCGCCTATATCCAGTGCACTCACGTGGGTTGCTTCTCTGTCGTACTAGGCACCCTAGCAAGTAAAGTCTGACCCCTGCCTAGCATTGCTAATTCTCTTTGACAAAGGGATGAACAGTATTTGCATGAGATGGACACTAAGTCTTTGCCATCTGAATCTATGACCTGATACATGTGTTGTTCTGTCTAGATTCATTCTTTACAGGCTTGCACGACTGATCATGACCTAGGATGTAGCTGCCTGCAACAGGGGCCTGCTGCGTTTCCTTTGTGCATGCCTATAGGTTACTCTTCAATCTTTCATAGACCGACTCCTAGATCATATATGATGGCTGCATTTATTCAGTCAAATACACGAAAAGACTCAGTGCTCTACAATACTTCACCCAAAAGCACTCTGTGGCCCAAATGCATTTGTTATTTTCCTTCTCTAAGATTCACATTCACATTTTCTTTAATAAAAGGATGATACTCTTCGCTCATGCTTGATGACATGCTTCATCAAAAGGGTCTCCTTCACCAGCACCCTATTAGTGCAAGGTGGGCTCATCCTGAGTGCTTTGTTGTTTTTGAATTCTTGTTAATTTTTTTCATGTGGGTAATGCTGTTAAAATTGTATTAGGGTGAAATCTTACACTAAGATTTATAGACACTTACCATCCTATAAAAGATTAAAAACAAAAGCAGAAGTGGAATCTAGTCGGGATGATGTGTTTATATAGACTAAGATGCCTCCTTCACTCACCTGGTCTACATGTTTCGGTCGTCTTCTGAGTACTAAAGGTATCCTTGGGCTTTCTTCCGGTCTTAACTGTAACCCTGCCTATTCATTTTCCTCACTTATTGTTATTTGAAAGAATAAGAGGTAATTCTACCACTGATGGATTGATCCCTTAATAGGGCATCTATCCAGGCTGTCCTAGTCCTGTACTTGCCCACTGGTCTCTCACATCTCGCTCCTGGACATCCCTGTAAAGTTTTTTACCTGGCTGTCTGTAATAACTGAACTTCTGTGTAGTGCTTCTTCTTCATCCTAGGAAGTTACGAAAGAACACTTACTTTGGCAAAATTTCCTCAATATACCTGTGCAGGCATGTAGGCCCTTCCTTATCATTTTTAGATGTGTTCTGAGATAATTTATTATGGCTGGGTGTGTACTGTGAATGTCTTTTACTTCACTTTCCTTTTGCTCCTGGAGGATTACATTAAGCAGCTGCCATGACTGTCTGTAGCCAGTGCATGACATGAGTTACAACAATTATCATAAAGTGCATGCACTCTGTCTCTCACTCCTCTATCTGCCATTACACATCTAAGTGCAGTGCCCTAAGCGAGGATACAAGCACCACTCTGGTTAAACACGCACAACACCAAAATGCTCCCCATATAGACTGCACAGCAATTCAACCCTCCTCCAGACAGGCACTCCCCAACAGTCCGGCATTCTGCTAGTCTGTTAATGCACTTCAGCGCCTTGTTAGGGGACAGGTGTGGTGCCGTGGCCAGGGCGACTAATGCTGGATGCTGGGGCTCACGGTTCGATCCCCGGCTCTGGCGGCAGGGGTCTGCCCAGCACCATGCAACTCTGGGCAATAGCTCGCTTAATATTGCCAATGGCCCCCAGCGCCGAGATACCCCTTTGGGGGTGATTTGTGTGCTATACAAGTACTGGATTAAAAAAAAATATTTTAGAGGTATGAAGCACTATATAAATGCAATCACAATCACAATGATGTCAAAAGCAGCCTGTGAAACCCCATCCAATGCAAGGTACATAACAGCTCCACACTTATCGGCCTGGAAGAAAATACCTCACTTTAGCCCGTTGCCCCATATCAACCTGACCCCTCATTATGAGTGGCCACTAAATTTTGATGGGGCGAAAAATTAGCAGTTATCAGCCACAACGAAGTTATGAGATCTGCGGCAAGACTGCAGATCACCCACAGGTCCTGTCTGCTCAAACCAACAGAATTTACCCAGCAAACATTTGTCTCTGGTAGAACTGGAGACAGAATTATCGATTTCCCCAGTAATTCCTCATTTCATAGTAGACCATCAGGGTCCTACTCAGACGGGTCTGGATTTTCCCTTCCCCCAGAGTTATCGGTACCCACATATCGGTCACTAAAGGGGAGGGGGGAATAATATCTCATTTTGCAGACTATTCATAATGGCGGTCTAGTGGGCCTTTGTCCACAGACATCAAGATTTTTTACCATGACAACAGGTCTGCAGCTCATTAATTGTGTACTGGATGTAATCCTATCTAATTGGTCCTCAAGCTCATCAGTTTGCTTCAACATCCATCCAGCCTGACTGCTGGATGCTCAGAACACATGGTTTCCAGATCACATGTCTTTTTAGCTCCTTCGGAACATGACGCTTTGAAAACCTGTGTATCGTGAACTAAACACGTTTTTTAACTGTAAAAGCTGTAATTCGTAAAATCACAGGGTTTGCAAAAGCAAAAACAACATGCAGTGTACTGGCCTTGCGACCAATTCTGACTAACAATCAGGAGGGAAAGAGTCATTCCCTCCTAACGGAGTCACAATGTTATGCATCGATGGTTTCAAATGGACAATCACAAACCACTAAAAAGTTACTGACACTTCATAGTGAGTGGTAACTGGTTTGCAAAGGGGAAGCTGCCCCCTTCACCATTGGGAACTACTTAAGGCAGCACTGTGGGGAACACACACAGGTCTGGGGCACCACCGAATCTTCCTTAGATGTTATCCTAATTAAGAAACACGTTTTTTAAGCAGCACCTGTTCCTTAAAGGGGCACAAGTTGCTTTTTAAAAATAATTATTTCATGCTTGGGCATGTCAATGCAAGAATGTGGTCTATTGTCCCTTGCAGGCCACCATCCTTGTTTTTCTAGCTCATCAAAGGGATGGTGGCAAATAGTGATCTGCCTAATTATCATTCATTAGTAAACTCTTTGAGACCTTGGTGAATTGGAAATTTAAAGTGTGACCTATTAGTGCGTAGGTTGCAACTGCAAATTGCAAGTCCATTAGCAAGTCAGTTCCTTTCATGTACACATCCAGGTTTGTGACCAGGGATAGTACATCAGGACAATGGGGCTCAGAGAACATGATGTTCAGAGCACTGGAAGGTCGTACAGCGCCCTTCCTTTTAAGGAAACGCGTAGCTCCTATATTGCAATGGCGGCTATAAACGTAGACAGTTACATCCTGCACATTGGCAGCTGTCTCACCCACAGCATGCCTCCACACTTAACCACACCACCTGTAGACCTAAGGGGGGCAGTGAGGTTCAAGCGCCTAGTGTTCAGCCTAGAGCCTGACCCAGCTTCTAACATATGGCAGTGGCAGGAACCTTGTTTGACTCCATTGACGCAGTCGGGGAGGGGACTACGGGAGGGCAGGCATGAATAGGGCACAAATATACGCAGTCACCCTCTGCACTTGCCCTTGGTCAGGCAGAAAACAACAACATATGCAGACAGGTGTGGAAAAGTGTAATCCACACACCTGCAGTTATAAGGTAAGATCTGTTTTAGGAAACAAGCCCTTCCTTTAGCAGCTGTCTGTGACATTTGAGCTCCAGACATCTCAAGGGCAAATAGACTACAAACGCGAGATCGCACGCAAGTGGCTCAAAACAGAATATCTCATCCGAGACACCACATTTTCAGGAACTGTTAAGTTTATGGGACCATTGTGGCCAGGGAGAAGTCAATGGAGCCACTGAAGCTTGCCACAGGACAGAGAGCCGTCCATGATGTGAGACAATGAATAACTGCACCAAAGGACTGGCATCAAACCTAAAGATGCATGAGAGCGAGCATTACACTGATCCCCTGTTCTAGTGCCCACTTCATCGAGATGGGGGCACCTTCATCCATGCCCCAAGTGCCCTAGTTTCTATGCTTCCCCTCAAGGCCCTCGAAAACTATTTTCCAGTTCTGAACCGCACCTATGGAATGCAGGCAGTTATGTTGCTGGTTTGGTACAGATCATGCAAGCAGTTCATCTCGACTTGCCTGAGCACCCAAAGAGCAAGAATCTCCACAATTCAACTGGTCGCGCACATTATACTTGTGGGAATGTTCAATACAAGCTCTAGTCATGCAAGGTGGAGCCATTTTTCTGTTGGGGGCCATTTTAGGTGGGGAATATTCAATGTACAACGCAAAATGTATTTCTATTTTGTTTGTATGGGTGAATTATGTGGATGGCATACAAAGTGCTCACTTATTAGTACTGTGACGTGGATGACGGGTGAGGTAGGTAATTCAATGTGCATGGAACATCCAGCTGTGTATAAATAAAAATATTTTTGTCTGTGTGCCATAATTCCCACAAGGGGAAGAAATTCTGTTTGTATTATCCCCTGCAGACCATGCACAACTAGAGCCAGATCCGGTGCCTTGGTTGTACAATATTTGCTGCAGAACGCAGGAATTTCGCCAAGTCAGCAATGCCACAAGACGGTGCAGCACTGTCTCTGCATCAAGAGACTATTGGCCTGATTACGACTTAGGCGGTGCTGCGCCGGCCGTCCGTCAAAGCCGTGCATGGTATGCCCGCCAGATTATGAGTACAGCTCATGTCTGGTGGACTGTTCTTTTGCTGTTTCCATGGAAGTGCCCTGAAACGGGCACCGCAATGGAATGCAAAAGCAGTTCCAACACTGCATGGCACTGTGAAGTCCATGCCGTGTTGCAACTTGGGGTGCATACAAACAGGGGGGCACATGTTATGCCCCCCTGAATGCATCCCCATGGCAGAAAAGGGTATAAGGGCCTAGTAGGGCCTTTCTTTGTTTCCACACCGACAGCCTTTTCATGGTGGGCTCCCTCAAGTATTTGCTGAACCTTGTGCTTAGGAAGCACTTATTACCTTTAGGGAGTGGCATACTTTATGGGACTGTGATCTTAGTGTGGTGGAGTAAACACAAGACCAAACAATAGCTTTGTGTATGGGGGAAGCTGTAGAGGCAGCCTTACATTTGGAAAGGGACATCATTAGCCTTGGCGAGTTCCAGAATACAGGCGCAAGGGTTTTTTGCCCAGGCAATGAGAAACAAATGCCTGGCCTCCGAGGATCCAGCAGGATTTGATATTATTGGTCCAGTTGGAGGTGGAGAGACAAAGATGAAGCACTTCTGCTCTGTGGCTCTTCAGATTGGTTTGTAGGTGCAAGACCCCTTGTCAGAGCCTTAACGACTCATATATATCGGCAAAAGCATAATAGGGGAACCCAATTTTCAGCACATGCTTGAACTATATACACATATTTTTGGGTTGGGTCTAGGGCAGGTGGGGATGTGCCTTTACTGAATGTACTCAGAGCAAAACCCTCTGAATCCACAGGCAGGAAATCATTTATCTAAAATGTTGTCATACTCTAGCCTGAAGAGAACACATAACCCCAGTTTTTAATCAAAGGCCCCAAGAGGTATGACCACATAACCACAAATACTCATCAAAGGCCCGAAGATGTTTGATCAAATAACCCAAATATCTCATCAAAGGCCCAAAAACGATCGACGACAGAACCCCAAAGTCTCATCAAAGGCCTGAAGGCCTTCAATCACATAACCCCAACTCTGAATAGACTGCACTGGACCCATTTCAACCCTGCGTCATGTTATCGTCAAGGGTACCAGAAACAGCACACTTGAATATCTAGCACACAAAATAATCACTTCAATTGGCAGTCTAAAACTAGAAGCAAGGACATCACTGTCAAACTAAAGGCAAAAACTGCAAAAACAGAGGACAGGTCTTCTGTATTTATGTGGGCAGGACCTGGAAAAACATCCCCATCAGCATCAGAACTGCCATACGTCTTATACATTTCAGGAAAGATCTAAAGACCCACCTCTTCAGGGAACACCACATTGGGAAATAATAATGGTAAGCATTACCAAGAAATTACCTCTCAATGTGAGTGATCGTGAATCATAACTGTTGGACTTTGCCCTCTCTGCAGGGTCACCCCTTAACATTATGCCTTTACCCCTCCTGGCTGCTGAATTTTGTTTTTGTTGATATTAAGACCCTGTGCACTTCTCCACTCCTAACTAGTGGTCAAGTGCTTGTGCTCTCTCCCTAAAGCCTGGTAAAACTGGGCTACACCTGATTTGCTTGAAACATTTTATTTACTTGTACGTCCCTAGTAAAGTGGTACTACATGTCCCTAGGACCTGCAAATTAAATGGTACTAGTGGGCCTGTAGCACTCATTGTGCCTCCCACCAAAGTAGCCTTTTTAAACATGTCTCAGTCCTGCCATCACGGCCTGTGATGCAGTTTTAGAACTGCCAAATTTGACCTCGAAAAATAAACCTTTTGCCATGCTCAAACATTCTTTTTCAATAAATTTAAGTTACCCCTAAGGTAGACCCTAAACCGACCATATGGAAGGGTGCATTGTATTTAAAAAGTAGGACATGTGTTTTTAAGCTTATAGTGGTAGTGAAAAACTCCTAAATGTGTTTTTCACATTTGCAAGTCCTATCCTTCTCATTGGATAGTAATGGGTTACTTTTTTACATTTGATATGTGCTATCTTTTAATTGGGAATGGGCAGTAATGTCATGTTTGGTTTCAAATGATTTGTAATTTAAAATCCTTTTTAATTGTAAAGTTGGATTTTCAGGCAAACTTTTTAGAAAGCCACTTTTGCTGACCTGAGGGGTGAGGGTGGAGCTGTTTTCCAGCAAAAACATCAAAAAAAAAATTATCAGCAGATTTTGTCAAGTCAAGTCAAAAAAATTTGTATAGCGCACTACATACCCAGAGGGTTTCAAGGCGCTTAGGAAGGGGAGGCCTTCTTGGAGCCTTTGCAGGCTTCTTGGAGCCTTTGCAGGCGAAGGAAGGAATACCTAGAAGTTTCGCCCACTTCAAAATCTAGCACCATGTGCAAAGATTGGACCCTCAGACCAACACTTCAGTACACTCCTGGACCTAAGGAATGCTCTTTAAGGACTGCCTTGAACCCCTGAGGACTGCATTGCCCCTGGAGGCTTGCCTGGAACCCAGGAGGACTTCCCTACTGCTACCAAAGGACTGTCCTACTGCTTGAGGTCTTCCTTGCTGAAGGAAAACAGGGGCATCTCCTTGTTTCCAGGTGACTCCAAGGGTCAGTTGGCATTGTATTAAAAAAGTAGGACATGTGTTTTAAAGCTTATAGTGGTAGTGAAAAACTCCTAAATGTGTTTTTCACCACTGCAAGTCCTATCCTTCCCATTAGATAGTAATGGGTTACTGTTTTACATTTGATATGTGCTATCTTTTAATTGGGAATGGGCAGTAATGTCATATTTGGTCTCAAATGAATTGTAATTTAAAATCCTTTTTGATTGTAAAGTTGGATTTTCAGTCAAACTTTTTAAAAAGCCACTTTTAGAAAGTTGGCATTTTCTTATTCTAATCATTTGGTGCCTACTGGATGGGCCATGCTGACCTGAGGGGTGAGGGTTAAGCTGTTTTCCAGCAAAAACACACAAAAATATTATCAGCAGATTTTGTCACCCTAGGCTTCTTGGAGCCTTGGCAGGTGAAGGATGGAATACCTAGAAGTTTCGCTGACTTCAAAATCTGGCACCATGTGTAAAGATTGGATCCTCATACCAACACTTCACTCCTGGACCTAAGGAATGCTCTTTAAGGACTGCCTTGATCCCCTGAGGACTGCATTGCCCCTGGAGGCTTGTCTGGAGCCCCAGATGACTACCTACTGCTACCAAAGGACTGTCCTGCAGCTTGAGGTCTTCCTTGCTGAAGGAAAACAGGGGAATCTCCTTGTTTCCAGCTGACTCCAAGGGTCAGTTGGCTGACCACCTGTTCTGAGCTACAGGGACACAACAAGCTCCAGAGGACTTGCTGCAACTGCCCAGCTGACCTACTGCAACTGGACCTGCAACTGGACCTGCAACTAGACTTACCTGATCCCCTGTTGGCCTCTACTAAAGTGAGTCCTTGGTCCCTAAGACATGCCTCCCCCAGTTCTACACCCTTGGCTGGCATGAAAGTGCACTTTTATTCACAAAGGGAGAAACTCTGAGTTCGTGCTGAGGCACTCCCACCTGCGACAACTGAGAACGCTAAGCTCCGGTGAACAATTCGTGCTACAGCGGACCATTAGCGATGACCAGAAAAATTAGATCTGCACTTTATGTGACAGCAAAGAAAGTTCACGGTGACTGCCACTGCAAAGCTCCAACATTAACAGTCCACGAGCCCAACTAGATCTTTGCACCACAATGACGAAAATCTGTGACGCTCCCCCTGCTTCTCGCAGCCTCCTCCACAGTGAACTGGACTCTTCATGCTGGACTTTGAGAAGGTAACTTTTTCAGTGGGACTAACCTGTTCGCTGTATCCGGCCTATGTTCCATCGTGGTCAGCCTGAACTAGTGACTTTCGCCAAGTTTTGCACGACCAGGTGACTGCAAGTCTACCTACCTAAAACATTGTAATTGCATACGTCCAGTCCTACTGATTGGATTTTTGTCATTTTAATCTCTTGGTATTTATTAAAATGTACTCTATTTTTCTATATTGGTTTGGGGGTTTTCATGTATTGTATTTTGACTTTATTACTGTTTGTTCACTGCAAAAATACTTTACACTCTGCACCAAGCTACCAGAGAGTTGAGCATAGGTTAATTTAGTGACTTTTGTAGTTCACCCTGACAAAGATTGTGGTTGTTACTTGAGAAGGGTCTTTACCCCCTCAATAAAAAAATACCAATTTCTTACAGTAACTCACTGGACTCACCCTTGTTCAGCACTCCAGAGCATTGTAGCTAAGTCTGCACTCTACAAATGCCCATATACACATATCGCCATATAAAAAAATCTGCCTTTATGCAGCCATTGTAAGCCTTGCAGTTTGCATACGTCAGCCAGCCACAAAATATTTTCTTGATCTTAAATCCTAGTTTTAGATTTGTCATTCAGTTAATGAGTGCTATATAAAAAATAAAGTGCCATGTACCTTACATGACAGAGCTGTGTAAGGTCTGAACGTCAATAGGTGTGTCATGAACCACAAAATTCATAATGTACCATTTTCTGCAATCTTTGGGGGTGACTGCGCTGATGTTGCTGACTCGTGTTCTTGGTAGGACACAGATTTGCTGACTGACAGGTGTATCAGGACTTCTTGTGCCTTATCATAATGTCCCCTCATTACAGGGAGGGATATTCTTTTAGACATGGCCTCAGGATTTAAGTGTAGAATTCTTGTCTTTTGAGCGGTATTAGGAATGCTGTTGAACCAGCTTTCCGCTCCAGACATGTTCGCTTGCAACTTGCTCGGCTGAGTCCTCTTGAGTGTAAAACCACTTTCCCTATTGGAAGGGCTGCCTCTCCAATAGGTCTGATCCCAATAAGGTTCAAAGGAGTTGCTTTCATCTTACCATTGACTTATCGACTACTCTTTGTACCTCAGGTGAACCATGGAATGATATGGGCTTCCCTCGTCCCGGCTACTTCTCTAGACTGCGCTTGTGCTTCCTAGATGCATACATTGTGTATGAAGCACAGATTCAAAACTGCACTCCCACCCTTCCCATAAAAACCTTCCCAGGTTCTCCTTGGTGTCACAGCATTTCTAGCTCCCTCTTGGCTGTGCAGCCTTTACCAGCTCTCTATGGCTTTTAAACTTGTCAAGCTGCCTCTTAGCTTCAAAATCGTTCTTGCTCCTTCATGGCTTTAAAGGTTTTCTTGGATTTCAGTGTGGAATTTTGCTATGTACAGTCATTGAGATAATTGCAGTTTTCACAGCCTGTCCAGATCCACTGCAGCTAATGTCTTTTGCAGAAGGTAAGTCGATGGCTTTGGCACAACCTGTGTGTCTCCATACGACCTACCAGATGGACTCTTGAAATGGGGAGACAGGTTCCAAGGGGAAACTTCTCATTCTCCTCTGACTGAAATGGTTGTCATAGGTGAAAAGTTGGTGGGTAGAAGTTGTTTTGCAAGACCTTAATCAAAGTGCTACACCTGTTGAATTTAATACTTAATGCGGTCCCAGCAACTTCTAGTATAGTATTGAGTTGTTCTGGGGGAGAGTGCAGGACCCTTAAATTCTCTTAAATACTTGAGTCATAGGTACGGGTAGGAGACTACAGGCACGGTTGGAACAGTTCTGTGAGCCTTATTGAACATCTAACACTTCCTATTTAGACCAAACTCCAAACCCGCAATCTACCAACAAAGACAAGCAAATGCATTTTTCCTGGTCCAAGCACCCGAAGATGGATATTGTGTACAAACATAACTCTATCCCTCTTACATCTCTCTTCTTCATGCTGTGCCTAACCACAGGCGCAGGTTTGCTGCAACATGATTGGCATAGCCCATACAACTTTATTTACAATGCTCACACTCTTCCAACATATGGGAGCTGATTAGGATGTTGGTGGGACCGCCACTAACAGGCCGGCAGACCCACATCCAGCAGAGCGGTCTGAGTGCCGCATTATGATGCTGTTGGTTGGACCACATCGTGCAGAGGGACTGACCACCGCTTCCGACAGGCTCAAGGACCCCATCGGACCATCAGTTGGATCGTATTCCCTATGATAGGGACCCTCAGGCACCGCCGTAGGATTCACGATGTCCCTTTCCGAAAGCTTTACCATGGTGGTCTGCCCGCCATAGAAAGGCTGTCAGAAAGGGAATTTGGGGGCCCCTAGCAGGGCCCCTGTTCACCCAGGGCCTCCGCTATGAGGCCTGCGGGGTATCTGTGGTGCCCCCAAAACATCCACACCCCGTGTGCCAGGCACCATGTGGTGGCTAGCACACGGAGCATAGATGTTTCAAAACATCCCCTTTTCACTGCAGCTTGAGCTGCAGCCCTTTTCCGGGCCATAGCACAAGCCGCCATGGAAAAAGAGATGTTTCCGACTGCCTTCATGTTGGTCACATCCTAATTGAGCGGGTAGAACCGCCGACTACATGCCGGTCGGTTTCCAATCCGCTGTGATGGCGATCAGACGCTTGTCTGACTACCTTTATAATTAGGCCCATGTGTTTGTCATACGGTCGTCTAAGTTAAATATTGTGTCCTAAATAGGGATTTCAAATATATCACAATTTGGAATTACAATAGAAAATCTACACCCAATGCGGCAAATGTCAACAATGTTTATGACAAAGTATTTCTGTCAGGCGATATTTCTATACACAATGCTCTGACATGCAACCCCACATTTGTCACTCTAGAAAGCAGCACTATACCAACCATTCACAGCAAATGGTGGAGCCTTTAACTCAACCTCCTGGAAATGGTTCAGGGCCTTTTCAGTAGAATGAGGTGCTATGATGATGCTACAATACATGGACATTTTGTGCTCTGAAAGGAAAACCAATGTTACCTCATTTGAAATGTGGTCCTATCAGGCCTACTTTGGGGATTGAGTCCTCAGTAGCAGAAGGATTGCAATGCCTCTTTCTCACTAACTCATTTGAACTTGATTCTACATTGAACTGGGGAGATGGGGGAAAGGGGATGAAAGCAGGGAAGAGAATGTTTCAGATACTCTTCTAAATCTTTGTTTCCATTGACTTCATCACCTGGCATTGTCTTTTCTAGTCTGTTAGGTTTCCACTAATGTTTTCAGACCTGCTTGCTTACCTAAAGACTAAACAATAATAATGTATATTGCATACATTCATTACCTTTTACGATTTTTCCAAAATGCTCCCACTAATATCCTCCTTACCTACATCTTCTGAAGCCATTTCCATTCTTCTATGAATGGCTATGACTAACTGTTCATAAACATTTATTATCTAAAACAAAAATTCTCTGAGAAAAGTAACATTTTAAACCAAAATAAAAGGCTTGATTTTATCTCCAACCAGTTGATTGGGTGCTATCAGTATCTCACAGCCTTGAGTTCATTTTAAAATAAGCACATGGTCAATTTTTTATTTTAAAGTTAAGGGAAAGCTGTGTTTACTTCACATTATTATCTTCAGGCTGCAGATACTAGGGCCTGATAATGAGCAGTGCTGGAGTCAGATGTATGACCCAGGGCACAGAGGCATAAAACTGAAGGACTGAGGTATTTAAATATTAAATAAAAATCCTTCTCAATTCAATATTGGAGAATGAGAACAAAATTAAGTTTCTGAATGCATTTAAATGGGATAAAATTAAAATGAAGAGTTAACTTAATGATTAAGTTACTCTTCATTTTAATTTTACCCCTTTTCAAAGTGT
Organism: Lissotriton vulgaris; assembly: GCF_964263255.1. Lineage (NCBI taxonomy): Eukaryota > Metazoa > Chordata > Amphibia > Caudata > Salamandridae > Lissotriton > Lissotriton vulgaris. Next base: position 339,655,058 of record NC_141695.1, on the reverse strand, counting down.
TACATTTACAGGCCAGCTCCGAGTGCCAGTAGACATTGTGCCATATTTATAATTGAAAAATACTGTTTTGTTTTAGGGTTGAGCCTGAAAGAGCATGTGCTAGCGCATGTATCTTGCTTGTGAAACATTTGTTGTAGACAAAAAGGGCATAGAACCTGACATTGCTTACCATTTTTTGGCTTGCCTGGCGCTCTTCTCAACAGCCTAGTAATTCGTCAAGGTAGGCCTAACATCATTTCCATTCCTCTCTGTGGAGCAGGGACCCAGCACTTAATGACTCAACTAAATCAGTGCCCAGCTGCTGTTTCTGAGGTGATTGAGATACTAGTTTGTTCTTGTTAACTTTTAGTGCCCTGCAAACAGAAGGCGTGTGACTGGCAAAAAAGTGCCCATCAAGACAAACAAAATTGCAAAGATGTATTTTCTATAGTTAACTTTCTTTTATTTTGCAAAGACTTCTTTTCTCACTTTGCGCTCGTGTTTACTTTTGTTTTTCCTCGTGGGCTCTGTTCTCAAAAGTTGAGGATTATCTTATTGCATAGTGACATTGTTTCTTTCTTATGTGTAATTTCTGAAATTATGCTTTAACACATAATCGTATGGATACCCCAATCCACCCCACTCCTATACGCCTCACTACAATCCACCTCACCCCACACTCTACTCCAATCCACCCCACTCTACCCCAATCCAATCTCACCCCACCTCACCCCACACCAATATGCCCCACTCAATTCAATCCACCCTACTCCAATCCAAACCAGGCCCCAATCCAATCCACACCAATTCACCACACTCCAATCCTCCCTACCCATCCCACTTCAATTTGACCTATTCCAATACACTCCACTCCAATCCAAAACAATCTGCCCTACTCCAATCCAAAATATTCTACCCCACTCCAATCCAAAACATTCCACTCCACGCCACTCCAATGGGCCCCACTCCAATACACCCCACCACACCCCACTCCAATCCAATAAACCTCACCTCATCCCAATCCAATCCACCTCACCTCTCCCCAATTGAATCCACCCCACTTCAGTCCAATCCTCCCCACCCCAATCCATTCCAAATCCAATCTATCCGACCACAATCCACCCCACCCCACTCCAATCCTCCCACTTTACTTCAATCCAATCCACCTCAATCCAATCCATCCCACCGCAATCCAGTTCACCCCATTGCCAATCCAATCCACGCCGCTGTAATCCAATTCAATCTACTCCACTACAATCCACCCCAACCCATTTCAATCCATCCACCCCACTCCAATGTAATCCACCATCCAGTCCACCGCACTCCAGTCCACCCATTCCATTGCAGTCCAGTCCACCACACTCTACTCCAATCCACCCCACTCTACCCCAATCCAATCCACCCCAGTTCAGTCCACCCAACACAATCCAATCCATCCAACCCACCACCCTCCAATCCACCCAACTCCAATCCAATCCAATCCACCCAACTCCAGTCCAATCCACCTGACTCCAATGCAGTTCAATCCAATCCACTGCACTCTAATCCAATCCACCCACTGCAAACCACTTCTTGTGGTTCAGTCCCATCCACCCCTCCACTCCACTCTAATTCACCCCACTCCAAACCACCCTAATCTAATCCAATCCACCCACCCCAATCTAATCCACCTCAATCCAATACACCCCAATCCACCTCATCCCATTTCAATCCGAACCACCCCAGTCCAATCAAATCTACCCTATCCAGTCCACCCACTCCAATCCACACCACTCCACTCATTCCAACTCACCTTCTCCAATCGCATACACCCCACTCTACCCCAATCCAATTATCCCACTCTTTCCCAATCCAATCCACCCCAATCCACCACAATTCACTCCACTACCTCAATTCACTCCAACCCACTCCACCCTATTCCACCACACTCTACGCCACTCCATGCTACAACACTAGACTCTGCAACACTCTCTGCCACTGAGCTCTACTCCCCTCCACTCAACTCTACGACACTCTCCTCCCCCTACTCCAGTCTATGACACTCTACTCTAACAAATCCAGTCTACGACACTCTACACCCCCAACTCTACTGTTGGACACTTCACACCACTAACTTTTCTCTATGCTGAACAATAGCCACACTGGTGTACAGTGTGGCAAAAACACATTGCCATTAGCTCTCGTATAGGTGAGACCTATTGGCGTTGCCAATGATTTTTTTTCAAACAGGAGAAATTTACACTGGATAAAAATATTTCTATGAAATATTAAGTCAATGTTTTTCTCCACTTTCAATTAAGCAAATAGTGTTTTAATATTTATGAAGCACGCTTCTTCACTTTAAATTCCTCATATTTAAATAAATGGCTGTATTTTTCTGTTAAAACATGGCACTGTGTCTACAGATAACTGGACGAAAGATGCCTGCTGTTTGTAAATGCAACACTTTGAAATGGGAGAAAATTTAAATGATGAATTTTATGAATCCATATAAACATAAAGTTAACTCTTCAGTTTAATTTTCTCCCATTTTAAAGCATCGCATTTACACACAACAGGCATCTTGCTCTGAGTGGCGGGTACACATGGCGTCATATTTATAACTGAAAAATATAGCAATTTTTTTAAGTGGAAGAAATTTAAAGTACAGAAAATGTTTCATATTATGAACAGTTTCTGCACAAAACATGTTTCTGCACTTTAATTTTCTCCCATTTAAAAAAATGATTGTATGTTTGTGTTATAAACACAACAGTGCCACATATGGCGAAGGTATGTTCTGTGCCACAACTACATACAACACAGACTCTCATTTATCCATACGCATACAGGTTCATATATCCCCAAAGACCACACTCTCACTGACACACATGGCAACCCCGCCAGACTGCCCCCAGTCAAAGTATTGTGTTCAAATTATAGTCTTTGGCTGTATGGATATTAGGTTTAGATTTAATTAAACAGGGTATGGGAGTGTCTGGTAACATTGCACAAGGTGGCCTTCTGCAGATCACAATGATTTTTACAGATCAGAAGTAGCTCTCACTACAAAAAAGGTTGGAGACCCATAATTTAGAGTCTGGCAGATGGATTACAACATCACTCATGTGATTGGTATCCCGCCTCCCTTGTAACAAGCGCATTAAATAATATGGCGTTTGCGGTAAGGTGGATATGACATCATGTTTGTGACGGCGTAACCCATCCACCAAACTGTAAATCAGGGCCTGGGTTACAATTCCGTGGAGAAGCGTGGCTCAATGGTTAGAGCGGCAGACCCTGATGCAGAGGTCTGGCCTGGGACCGGGGTTCAATTCCCGCCTCGGCGGCTCTTTAACTCAATCTCCCCAGACCTGATAATTCTCGCCTCGGTGCCTTGTCTAATCATGGGTTCCACTCTGTGACTCTGGGCAATAGCTTGCTTAATCTCCACAACAGCCCCAGCAGCGCTTGGATGCCTGGCTTCACCTTGGGGGTGCCCAGGAGTGGACATCTCCCAGGAAGGACTCCACAGTGGTATAAATACAGCGCTACGAGATCTCTGGGTAGAAGGTGCTATATAAATACAAACACATTTATCCAGCTCTCATTTTGTTTGCAAGCTTTTTTTCTCTGTTTGACAACTTTCGGTACATTTTGCGCTGTAACAACATGGCCAGCATTAGCAATCTTTTTCTTAATGGTCCATTGTCCTGGTACTTGTTAATGTATTGCAGCATTTTTTTTACTTGACTTTCCATGAGTAGCTCTTTGTATTGCTGTTTTTAAAACATGTTGCCAAAATATAAAGATGGATGACGTATTAATCGATTATTTTTTTCTTCTTTTTGTTCTGTGCTTAAAAGGATCACGGTGGTCTAAATAAACTTTATTGTAGTAATCATTTCTTTTCATGAAGTATGAAGATCCCCTCAAGTGTACTTTAAAATAATTGCTCAGTGACGTAAGAACAATGAATTTGGTAATGTTTAATATTATTTCTTTAATCTCACATGTGATAGCTATTGCATTATGGACCATATATTAGAGAAAGCTAGACATTTTAATGTCATTCTCCAGGGATCATCCAAACCTGAGAGGCTGGTTGTCCACCTTCTGGGTGTGTGTCAGAGATTAGTGCTGTGCCCAGGGAGCATGTACATCTTTTGCCAACATAACTTTTAGAAGAGTGGGCAAATGAAAAAGAAGTTGTGTCCACTAAGTGTCTGGCGTTTTCAGAGCAGAGGTGAGAGGAACATGCTTGGTTGGGTGTGATATGCAGTAGTGGCCGGTGCAGGTAAGCCCGGTGGGGCTGGAGGTATGTAAGGCAGCCACTGGGGCATCCGTTCATACTTTCATTAGCGTTGCTTGCCTCCAGGGTAAGGTCCACCCCCTATGATGTGGACTGTGAGAAGGAACACATGGACCCGGAGTAATGAAGATTACAATAAGTAATCATGCGATTCAAATAGTAATCGTGAAAAATAGACCTTTCTTTAGAGTCCGGGAGATGTGAAGACGCTTCTGAGTGCAAGAGAGGATGAGATAAGGCTCTAGAACAGCGGTGAATGAGACCGAGCTCTCCAGCACAGGAGACTAGGAGAGGGTGAGAGACAGCTCTGCATTTACCCTAAGATAGCTTTGGTTGTTCTCTTGGTGCCATGCCTGCGGTGACGCACTCTCTTTGGTTTTTGTACCCTTGCAAGCGCGCAGGCCTGATTCAGAGGCACCTGCTCCTTCTATTTTTTTTCCTTAACATTTGCGGAAGTCTTTGGGGAAGTTAATTGAGCAGCTGCAGCGCACCACGAGAAGCGCGCGTGATGGAATATTGACAACACCCTGTGACACGCCTCTGCCACGAGCCTGCGTCGCTGGAACCATCGGTGTGCACTCTCATGACAGGGCGTTGTTGCCTCAGCTCCCTGCGTCGTCGTTCAGAGACTCTGCCGACCTCGGGCCTGTTTCTCACACCTGATCCTACAGGCGATGGGCTTTTCCATCTGTGTGCTCGGCGGGCATAGGGGGCAGTGGGGAGAGACGAGGAAGAATGTTCATTGTTCCCTGTAACCTGACTCTTTCCAGGGGCAGCTTAAGCATGTGCAATATGTGCACCTGCACAGGGCCACCAAACCCCAGGGGCCACCACAGCAATATATATCCTTAATATAATAATCCTCTGAGGATGGATACATATTTGCGTGGCGGCCCCTGGCAGGGATTTGGCGGCCTCCGGCTCTGTTCCACTTCCAAACACCCTGACCCCCCTCCTCCCCTCTTCACTGGCCTACGTGCCCCGCCCGGACCCCCTCTTCCGGGGCCCCCTACCTACGCTCCCTGCCCAGGGCCGCCATGAGCCTAGAGCCGCCCCTGCTCTTTCCACAGACATAAGGCTCGTTCCACAGACATAGAACTTTAGAAGCGAGAATCTTAATTCTAGGTGCCTACAGCTCAGTTGGTTCTTGTGCTAGCTGTCGAGGCCAGGATGTTTCCTATAAGGCAAAAATCCAGCAGGACCGACTTAACCTTTCATCTTTTGGAGGTCAATAAATAAGCATAATTGCATTAGTATAATGAGACTTTTATCTGTACTATTATAGTTGAGTCGGCCTCTCCTCCCCTGTATTTTCTCCATGTCACCCTTGGACCAAGAAGGGCCATGCTACCGCTACCGCCCACCCTGCTTGAGGAAAAGAAAGTGTCTTACTCTTGGACAGGTAATGTTTATAGGTAAATGAACCACTAGCCGATAAACAACCCGGTGGTACATGCTGAGGAGACACAGAGCCATGTCTGAGCCTTCAGCTTTGGAGAGAAAGAAACCACACACCAACAGCAATACTTCTGTGTGTGCCACTGCATCCAGTTCATCTTCCTGCAAGCCTCCATCACTTCCATGCATCTGACCCCTGTGTGCTTCTCTTGCTGGGGCTGTAGTAAAGGCTGCTGCAGTAAGAACTGACTGCTAACAAACTCACAGCTACTTCCTGCAACCACTGACGTCACGGATTCTGCAGCCACCCAATGGAATAAAAGTACCTTGTTTCCCCAAGAGGAAGCGAGAATGTTTAGTTCCTGCTTTTAATATTTCACCAAGTGGTGACTTTTTCCTATCACATGGGTCTAAAATCAGGTAGCAGCAGACAGCTGTTGTGTGTACACAGCGTTGTGCACACAGCCCCAGATCTTGAGATCTGTTTGCTTTCAGCGCGTTGTAGAGTAACACGCTCTACAGAGACCTAATACCTCCTACGAGCTCTTCTTGGAGCCTTTTAACCGACTGAAGACTCCCGGTTCCGGTCAGGTGCTTAATTGTAAAAAAAAAAGTGTGATGTTCAGGAGCCTCAAGCGTGTCTATGGATCGCTCCATGGGCATTGCCTAATGCCAAGGCTACCTAGCCTTGATGCCACCTCATGCCTCTTTCTTCCTCCACTCTACACTTCCTGTCCTGTTTAACTCACTCTTGCAGATTTTTTTAACCCCTGCTTTCGGCCATTGTTGCTCTTTTTGTATTTTTCTCTTCCTCCTTTTTTCTCCTCCTCCCTCTTGCTCTGAGTTTAACTCTGATGATAACAAATACGTTTCAGTCCCCAAGAATGAGTGACAGTGCCCACCCTGGCAAATTAAACACTAGTGTTGCCCCAGCAGGGGCGGCTCTAGGCTCATGGCGGCCCTGGGCAGGGAGCATAGGTAGAGGGCCCCGGAAGAGAGGGTCCGGGCGGGGCGGAGCCTGGAGGCCAGTGAACTGAACTGAGAGAAACTTGTTTATTTAGACCTTGGTCTTTTAAACAGTACATAACACACGCAATTAGACTCAAAAAGTACGAACAGACAAAATTCTACTACATCTTAAATAGGTAAAATTCAATACTTGTTAAGATTAAATTAAAAGAGGGAGACGCCCTCAGAAACACTACATACAATACGCCCTATTTTACAGAAATCTCAAAAATCGCTAAAAGGATAAGAAGAGTATTTTCATTTTATAAAACTTTAAAACAATTTAAAATCAGTGCCCCTCTTTCAAAATCACCTTTCCATATTCTTTTAAACTCCTCAAAAATTTACCCAATCCGATTGCAATTTCTAACGTGGGCATATCGGTAAGTAAACATATCGCCTGGGCACGTGAAGTTATCTTATGTGATAAAAATATTCAGGCCAGTGAAGAGGGGGGGTGTGGGTGAGGATGTTTGGAAGTGAAACCAAGCGGGAGGCCGCCAAATCCCTGCCAGGGGCCGCCACGCAAATATGTATATATCCTCAGAGGATTATTATATTAAGGATATATTGGTGTGGGGGAGGAGCTACGACACCAACCAAGATGGCCGCATAGTCTCCCGGCTCCGCTGACCTCCGTACTATGCTTGTTTATCCTGTCGAATATCCTGATCTCCTGCCCCGGATTCGTGTGGGTGAACTAGTTGGCACCCCGATGGTGTGACCACAGAATTTTTCTGATGTTCTGGGGTGCAGTAACGTCGAAAATGTTTTGAGGCCTAACCCCGACTGGAAGCCGGGGTCTCGATTGCTGATCTACCCAGGCCCAAAGTGAACAACGGACTGAGGAGAGTGGTTGGGTCCGGTCCTTGGAACTTTTGAAAATTTCTCTGGACTACTTTGCAACCATCTGCTGCCTGGTGCTGTACCTGAGGTGAGGTGACGGGTGGCGCGTGGTGCTGCGTCGCGGGGGGCCCCGGCCCGGAGGCCCGGCACTAGCACCCCTGGAGCCCCGTGGTGGGGGTCCCGCCGCACGTTGCTGCGTGCTGCTGGCCCGTCTCTCACGGCTTGATTCTGCTCCGGCCTATCCTGCCTCGGAGAAGGCGCCTCTCCGTGGGGATCGTTATGCCTGCGGATGTATGGAACTTGGCGGAACGGACTCCATGTGGCCCTTCCTTGCGGATGGTAATGGCGGAACTTACGGCGCTTCGCGCGACAATGAGGGCCCAGGTCAATCGTTTGCTGTCGGCAGCAGATGGGATCATAGGACTGGGTGCAAGCCCTGACTTGATTTTTGAGACCCGGCAGCCGACTTGCCTCCTGTTGGGCGCCCTAGTGGCGTGTTTGGACCCGGTGCTGGAAGCTGTGCCTGCCCCCGAAGAAATGGAACTCATCGTGTGTGCTGAGATTGGTGACTCTCTTACGTTCTCGGAAACATCGGTCCTACAGTTATCGGACCATTTCACTGCTTCCCCCATCCTGGACACTGTTGGCCCACACTATAATCTGTATCGGAACGAATTGCACCCCCTCCCCAATCGGTCTCCTAACATGGCGGACGTAACGATGCTGGGCTTCGGAGACGGGGAGGGACATTGTCTGTGCAAGCCGTGTGCGTTGGGATCTGCTATTCCTCTCCCATTTGCTGGCCCAAGCTTCGGCTGCTACTGTGTGACTTTTGACTTTCCGGGGATGGGGCTTTACTTATCCGAGGGACTCGGCAACTTTGATAGCCGGGGCTAAGGCTGAGATTGTGGGTTGAATTGTTTACGATGGATCTATTGGTAACGGGACTGCTTCATTAACAGACGGATTCCGGGGCGGGGGTTTGTGGTTCCCCCCCCGGGTATTTTTGTATGGTGGACAACTTTATTCGTGCTGGCTTAGGGGGGGGGGGCCTTTGTTAGGGCGGGGGGGAGAGACCGGGAGCGCAGAGACTATCGCCCTCCTCCACTTCCCCGTTGGGTGGGGTTTCCTTTATTTCTCTTTTTCTCTGTTTCTTCTATATTTCGGGTTTGGTTCTCGAGCGACAGGCACACTGCTGGGGGAGAGGCCGTAGTCATTTGCAGGGGTGCATGGTGGGGGGTTGTGGGAGGGGATTTTTCGTTCTTATTTTGTTTCTATGGCCTTTGTTCTCTTCTCTTATCTTTCTTTGTCTTTTTCTTTTTCTGGGTCAGTGCAGTGGGTTTCCTTTGGTATCACACACTGCTTTTCATCTGTGCCTCAATTTTCGTGGTGTTCTCTGGGTCTTAGGGCAGGTGACTAACAGGCGCGAATTGATCGTAATATTCCTTCATATCCTGGACCGCCTGTTTCAGCGCCATTGATTTGACTGATTACTGTTTACTGTTGACACGTTTACTATTCTGCCTGCCATTTATCGCTGCTGGGAAATTGTTCGGCACCTGATCCTTCCATCCTATACTATAAAATGAAAACCTTTTATATCCTGTTTTTCTAATTGTGCTGTTCCGTGACCAAGAGTAAGATAGCATGGTGATTCTGCTCCCCGAGGTGCTACATGTGAGTTAAACTTTGCTCTCTGTTAATCTAACTGCTTAGCGGCCACCCCGGGGGTTGTAAACCCATACTTGTCCTTGGTTGAAATGTCAATAAAGGTTTAAAAAAAAAGGATATATTGGTGTGGTGGCCCCTGGGGTTTGGTGGCCCTGTGCAGGTGCACAGCTTGCACATGCCTAAGGCCGCCCCTGGCCCCAGTTTTACATGCCTACTTACCTGCGTGCTACAGAATCTTACTGAACTAATCATTAGGCCTAGGTGGTATTTGAATTACACTGAAGTAATCCGAGTCATTTCAGTAATGTCTCATTATTTACCACTACCAGTAATCTTCATTACTCCTGGTCCTGTAGTCCTCAGCCCATTCATCACTAATGAGATTTTACCATCTTGCCATACAGAAGATGAAAACACGAATGAGACATTACCCCGAGGCCCCTTTGTCCTCGTCTCCTCATCACTAATGAGGAATACCCAAGCTGTACTCTCGGGCTTTATATGGTTATTATGGTAACCAAAGAAGAACACAAGCACAGAGAGACTACTATACAAATTCTGCACCACACAGTGGTTTATCCAGCACATAAATCAGGAAGGTTTCAGAAACAACAGGTTGAAAAAAAACAGCAAGCTCAAGATTATCCTCATGACACAAAACATTCTGCAAGCGATACGCGTCACTCATGTAGCTGCCCGACAAATCTCTGAAATGGAAATTCCCTTCAATTCCTACCAAGTAGCAAAAACCCCTCTGGTGGATCTACCCTGAAACCCAACCGGGGAAGTAGTCCCAGACAAAGAACAGGACAAAGAAATCAATTGCTTTATCCATCTACTGATGGACAAACAGAGTTGGACTGGCTGTACCAGGCATGGATCATTCCTCTGGGAGGCTGGAAGAGGAGGGGTCCGGTTTTGCAGCAGTGGGGGCTGGTTTTGCAGCAGTGCTGCAGTATCGGCCCCCAGTAACAAAAGCAGCAGGACTTTAACCCTTTCCATGCTCATGACGAGCTCAGCTCGTCATGAGGCACAGTGTACGTGTGCTCATGACGAGCTGACCTTGTCATGAACAATGGAATTCAAGCACTTTCAGCACAGGAGGGGAATATGCTCCGCAGCCAAGGTGTTAAACTTGCACATCATCCCCCTGGGGGGCTGGTCTGATAAAATTGCCAAGGCTGCTTTGGGTTCCCAGTCCAGCCTTGTAGACAAACAGGAAGCATTATCCCCTTTTGTTGAGACGCCAAAAGAAACCAACAAAGAATCTGTCTTGAGAAAAGATTTTGTCCTGTCCAGATAAACCAAAAGCTCCCTCTCAACATCCAAAAGGCACCACTGAACATCTAAATCAGAACACCTTTCTGCATTTACGGCTGGAAGAATAATCTCCTGTGAATTATGAAACTGGGAAACCACGTTGGTAACAAATGAAGAAGCCAGATGAAAAACCACCCAATCAGAAAAAAGGCTCCCTTGCTATAATCACCCCAACTCTCCAATTCGCCTAGCAAAAGTTATGGCCACCAGAAACATCTCCTTAAAGGTTAGGAACTTAACATCAATTGTTTCCAAAGGCTCAAAAGTATAGGAGACCAATGCCTTTAATATCAGAGGGACATCCCATAACAGGATTAAGGTTTCACCAAAGGTCTGGCCAGAGAAAAACTGTGCAACAGTCTCACCACCAAATCCTCTGCATCAGCCAAAAACCCAAATGAGTGAATAGCTGCCCACTGGACCTCACGTTAGAAACTGACAAACTTTTTTCTAAATCTTCCCACCAAAACTGCAGAACATCATTCAATGACATTCAAGAGAAGAAATCTGTAGAGGCAAACAACATTTTTGAAAAATGCCCTAACGTCGCTCATAGGATTTCAAGGTAAAAGGCTTTTGGGACTGCTGAGTAGTTTCCCGCCAAATGTCGGGACAGACCTCTGCACTGCAAGTCCCTCCTTTCAACTTCCAGACTGAGAGACGAAGTTTCTGGAAAGACAGAAAGTGAGATTCCCTGGCAGGAGAAGGAGAACACAGGATCAGCCAAGGACCCCGGACTGCTAGTAATCTAAGCATGGAAACCCATGAGTATATGGGCCTCAATAGCACCACCACTATCATCACCATGTATTCCCTCAACAGTCTGGTCAGCAGCCGGGGTATAAGAGCAACAGGTGGGAAGGCATAATACAGTGGCTCTGCCAAGGCAGAGGCAGAGCAGTCACTCCCCATGTCCCCTCTTGCTGTTACCGGGAACAAAACCTAGAAACTTCACATTGTGCAGGGAAGCAAAGAGGTCTAGGAAAGGTACACCAAACCTCTCACACAGCTGGCGAAGGATGCCTTTAGTCAAAGACAGTTCCTGGGAAGAGGGGAGGACCCAGCTGAGGGAATCTGCCACCATGTTGTCCACCCCTTTGAGATGGACAGCTACCAGAGATTGTTAGTAAATGTTCCCACGCTGAAAAAAGCTGGTAGCTTTGGCATTTAAGGAATTGAACCGTTCGCTCCCCTGATTGTTCAGATACACCACTGCCACCAAACTGCCCGATCTGGCCACCAGGTAGCAACCAACACGAAGGTGCTGGAATCTCATTACAGCCCAGTACACTGCCTTGAGTTCCCTCCAATTATAGGAATGGTCTGCTTTCTTGCAGAGTCCATTTCCTTTACACTGAACAGTCCCCCAGAGTGGCTCCCCATTCAGATGAACTGGCATCCATCGTGAGGACTTCAGAGGACCCTGTTGAAGAGCAACGCCCCTGGACATTGACTCTGGCACAGTCCACCACCTTAAATCCCTGACTGCCTCAGCTGTCACTGGAACCGGATCCCAACCTCGGATCTCAAAAGGAATGCAGATGATAACCAGAGAGTGAAGATATAAGCGAGTCCATGGTACTGTTAAGATTGTATCTTCTGTGTGCCCCAGTAGCTTCATTCACTGATGCACGGCCAGGGGTGACACCTCATCATTCGCCGAGACATGGACCTCAAGACTGCAGCTCTGACCTGTGGCAGGAATACTTTGTTTAACTCCAAGTGGAACCTGGCCTTTAAGGAAACCAGATCTTCCATAAGGTCCAATTGCCACCTGACCCGATTGAAAATAAATTCATGATCTTGATTCCGAGACCACACCAAGGCCAGATCTTTGAACAGTTGTCTCTTTGTGGGAGCGTGCATAAGCCAGTCATCTAAATAGGGATACATGTGAATCCCCTGCAGGCGAAAAGAGGTCACCAAGGGGGCCACCACTCTTGCGAACACTTGGGTTGCTTACTGCAGTCCAAAGGGCAACATTGGGAACTGAAAATGCCTCTTCCTGATGCAAAACGTGAGGAAATGCTGGTAGTACGGATGGGTCAAGAAATGATAATAGGCATCCTGTAGATCCAGCATGCACATAAAATGCCCTTTTGTCACTAATGGAGTTATCCTCTGAAGTGTCTCCATCTTGAAGGGCAGAATTCTCACAAAAGTCTTGAAGGCTTGAGTCTTTGAGTTCCAACATTATTCGAAAGCTCTCCTGTTGACTTCTAAACCAGAAAAACCCCAGTCACTTGGAAGAGTAAAACTCTATCTTGTACCACTCTCAAATTATATCCAGCACCCATGCTTCAGAAGTAGAGGTCTCCCATACCTGGAAAAATGGTGGATCTTGCTTCTGACCGCAAACTCCTGCCCAGTTATCATATAATGAAGACCAAGGTCTTGAGGGAGACTTTGTGTGGAACGGTAACTCCCCCTGCGAGTGCTGTGATTGTCTGCTAGAGGGTTGTCGAAAAGGAGACTTGGTTTTGAAAGACTGCTTATTTAAAGAAGACTGCTTTAATGAGGACGAATGCTTCCTTTCTTTGAACAATGTGTGGCGTTTCTCCTCAAACAATTGGTTACTTTGAAAAGGCAAACGTAGAGCTGTTGCTTTTTGCGTCGAGTCCGTGCGCCAGTCTTTCAGCGCCATCTTAGCAGCGATACATGAACCCCCAGAAAGGGCTGTAGCTCTTACTACATCAAAGGAAATGTCCGACGTATATGGTACCTGTTGTTCAATGTTTTCCAAGAAACTAGAACAATCCAAGGAATCATCCAAAGACCTGAAAAGAGCCTTCAGGTCAGATATCAATGACTGGGCAACATAAGTTTCATATATGCCTGCCCTAAGTGCCAAATGAGAACCAAAATACACTTTCTTTAGAGCAGCGTTCTCATAACCAGACTAGCAACAATCTAATCAATTGAAATGGAATCTGGAAGATTTTGCTGAATATCTTGAAAGGGATAGCCAGAAAGCATGGCATAATAATTTTGTCTGGGCTTTTCTATTCCCTCTTAAGAACCTAACTCTAAATTGGCCTGAGCAGGGAACTTGAAGAAGTCTCAGGTATTTCCTCTTCCAGAAACCCTATATTACTCTTAACATGGAAAATTAAGTCAGTCAATAACTCCTTCAAAACACTTTTCATTCTGATTTCCTCTGTGCCAGGAGCATCTGCCTCTGATTCAGAAGATGGCGAAGATAAGGCAGATAGTTTATCACAACCCTTCCCTCTGCCAGGAGCATGCTCTACCAGAGCTTCCTTAATTAGGCACCTAATTCTCGCCTGTTTACTCTCCATGCGCCTTTTTGGACGTGGGGGAAGATGAAGACTACGAAGAGGAAGAAATCTCCCTATGATGACTCCTCCTCGAATGTTCGCCAATTATTCCAGCAACAATGCCAATTGGTACTGCAAACCCAAGGCAAGATCTCCTTATAACCGATAGTAGTGTGAAATCCATGTACACATTCTCCGCTTTGCAGATTTACCAGATTTGCCAGCATCTTAAGATTTCCCAATCCACTCCAATCAGCCAGGAGAAAGGGGACCGGCTGACACATGCACATTGAACTTCTTAGTCGCTCATGCGCCGAGACCAAGGAGGAGCAAATGCACCTTCCACATTGCACCATTCTTTCCATGCTGCCCCCACCTCCCCACAAGCCCTGCAGACAAGGAGATGCATATCCACCATGGCCAATTTTCCCACCCAGCTAAAAAGCTGACCAGCTCTGTAAACTGCTGTATCCGGTAGCTCAACCCTAGCAGGACCCTACCCTTCTCTTAGCCCTTCTCAACACTGTCGGCCAGACAGAAAAAAGAACAGACAGAATGCTGGGTAGGTGTTGTCTATGTAGACTCCAGCAGCAGGGGAGGGGCAATATGAACATTCCTCTCTTCTTTTTAGGTCTCATATCCACTAGCGCATGCGCTAGGCGAAGCAAGACTTATGTAGGTATGTTAAAGGAAGAAACCGGCGAGACCAGGGAAGGGGCTGTAACAGAGCAGTAGTGAATCGGCGTAAAGGAGAGGCGGAGGGGAATCGTTAAATTTCAGCATTAGCTTTAAGGAAATCATTGTGTGGAAGTAATGGGGCGGAACTAGGACGGAAAGAGAACGTTGATGAAATCGTAGAGACCTGCAGGGAGAGTGAATAAGTCCAGGTGTGACTGATTTCTTCAAATAACTAAAGGGAGCATTGCTAAGTAGACGGGTCCCATGGAATAAGGGTACTTGAGATAGTGTTGCACGAAGGATGTTTTACAACATTTAAGATCAATATGTTGCACATAACAATAATGCTTTTTTTAAAGAAGTTCGTGGTTTTTGAATGTGGGTTGCTAATATATGTGTTATTATCACTTACAGTATGTTCCCTGACGAAGGACCCAGAAAGGGTCCGAAATGCATTGGAATAATAAACTGCTTAAATGGACTCTTGCATCAGTACGTGTTTGTGGTTGAGAGGTTCGGATGGCCCGCCATGACATGAGAAAACTTGGAAATTGGCAATCACCTTGCATGATAAAGAGTGTAACAAAAAGGATAAATGATATAAACGATTGCGCAGTGAAATGAACAAGACATGATAAAAAGGATTATTTCAAAAATAATGGTAGCATTGGCATTATAAAAGAGAGGCTGTCGCCACTGTGGTGGGGTCAAAATGACACTCTGCCATCTTTTGTGTTTATGTAGTACACGTGCAGTGTGGGCTTGGCACGAATCAGTGAGCAC
Source organism: Lissotriton vulgaris (assembly GCF_964263255.1). Taxonomy (NCBI): domain Eukaryota; kingdom Metazoa; phylum Chordata; class Amphibia; order Caudata; family Salamandridae; genus Lissotriton; species Lissotriton vulgaris. The sequence continues at coordinate 339,639,806 of NC_141695.1, read as the reverse complement.
GCCAAACATTTAAACAAAGGTGGAAAAAGTTTGTGATGAAAATGGTTTCTGAAAAAACGGAGTGCAACCTGTCTCCTTATGTGATGCTTCAAAAAATGCTCCCAAAGGCTTTTTAGGCGGATTGCCTACAGTGCATGTGTCTGAGCGCGTGCACATCTCACACCATGCGCACTCATGCTGGTTTACACTTCAAAGGAATCCGCTCCCCCTACCCCTCCCACAAAGCAAGACAAAACAAGAACATCAAAGCGACCGCGGCCGCTCTGATTCCATTTGCCACCAGCCACTTCACGCGCTCCACAGGTCATAAACAGGACCATCTGCTTGTGAATCGGAATGCTGGCATGGTTGCCCAGCCCCCCCCCCTCCCAGTGCTGCCTTTCCTTTGCCTGCTACTTTTCACCCTTTTCTTTTAGTGCTTATCCTCTTCTCTCCTTTTGCCCTTCCTTGTTTTCTCTCACCTACATAACTCCTCTTTTTTCTCTGCCCTCTTCATTTACACCATTCCTTTTTTCTTTCTTCTCTAATCCTCCTTTCTGATATTCTCCTATTTTTCTTTCCATATTTTCGTTCTTCCTCTTCTTCTACTTTCCACTTGCATCCTTTTTCTCTATCATTCCGATCTGCTCTCTCATTTTCTCTCTTCTGGACTCAACCTTTACAATGCTACCCCGCTAGTCCTTTTGTAATGTAAACTGTTTTTGATTATAAAGCACACGGACACCTTCGGGTAAAATCAGCGCTATATAAAAACACATAAATATCGTTGCAAATGGACTTTACTTTACACCCTGTTTGGTAGTGAAATGCATGGAAATAAAGGGTGTAAGTTTCAGGGTAATCACACCGATCTTTCCATCAAGTTTTTTCTGATTATTGTGTGTTTGGAGGGCCGGAGGGCTCATCTACTTTTATCCCAATTTCGACCATTTCTCTGGCCCGTGCTTATCGGTCGTTGACGTCACCAGAAGCTCCTTTAGCTGCCCGTATCCCAAACAAGCTGGAGATGGCAGGGACCCTCCCCCCCCCTAACCCAGGAAAATAATGGACGCTCACATACATCCTCGCCCTTCCTCCCAGTCTAAAGGTGGAAACAGGGTGGAAACAGTGACCAGGGCAACAAGTAACTCCAATTCACATCTTCACGGTGGCCGCTAGTCCTTTTGTAATGTAAACTGTTTGATTGTAAAGCGCACTGACACCTTCGGGTAAAATCAGCACTATATAAAAACGTATAAATATCGTTGCAAATGGACATTACTTTACACCCTGCTGGGTAGTGAAATGCATGGAAATAAAGGGTGTAAGTTTCAGGGTAATCACACCAATGTTTCCATCAAGTTATTTCTGATTTGTGTGTGTTTGGAGGGCAGGGGGCTCATATACTTTTATCCCAGTTTCGACTATTTTTCTGGCCCGGGCCCGTTGATGTCACCAGAAGCTCCTTTATCTGCCCGTATCTCAAACAAGCTGGAGATGGCTTGGATTCTCCCCCCCCCCCCTCCAAACCCAGGAGAATAATGGACGCTCACATACATCGCCGCCCTTCCTCCCAGTCTAAAGGTGGAAACAGAGTGGAAACAGTGACCAGGGCAACAAGTAACTTTATTATTTCGCCAATTCACATCTTCACGGTGGACTGAAAAGGGCTGCTTGATAATTTAATGACACTTCATATAGTGGCCAAACATGATGCCTGTCTTGCCATGGGAATTGCTTCTGGTCAGATCTCATTTCACCCCCTCAAGTATTTGAATTTGCTACTTGTCCTATGATGGAAACAGTACCTGGTGCCAATATTCTGTTTGACTACTAATTGACTAATAAACACGCTGGCTCCACGGTGTAGGGCATGTCTTTTTGGGGTTTTACAATTTGTTGCCCTCTGCCTGAACAGTTGGTATGATGGCTTTCATTCCTCCCCTGAAATGGAACCTCTCCCCACCTGGTTCAGCCACAAAGGAATCTGCTTCCCACTCCATGGTAATGTGTAGGGTGGCTGAAGTGCTTTAAACCACTCTGCAGGTCATGATTAATGTATTAACAGAAGTGCTCCGGCTGAGGCAGACCTCTTCTAAGACCCTTTTGCCATTTAATGAGGCACGAACATATACCCTAAAGGTGGCTTGGGCCATGCTTTGTTTTTACCCATGACAGCAGACAAAAAATGTGCCACCCTCCCCCCACTTACCTCACAGAGCTTTCTTAACTACTACTTCACGCCCTGCGGAAGAAATAACAGACACATGCAGAAAATCTTAAACAATGGAGGAGGCTAATTAAAATACAGCCAGTCTCTCACACGCCCCTGCCCCCAATGCTACTCGAGCAGTTGTATCACTGATAGTTACGCCCTTGACATCAGGATAGCCATAAGATGCTCACGGACGCACGATCCCTCAGGATTGCAAACTACAACAAAGTCACTTATGCATTACTTTTAATTATATATATTTGGCATTTCTAAAACTCTCTAAGATCACTTCTGCAGAACTTTGATTTATATATTTGCCATTTCTAAAACTTTAGCATGGAATGCCTTTGAGCTCATTAAGTGTAAGTGAGAACAAAGGGACAAATAGAGAGGAGAGAATGCTGCTAGAATGGGAACAACGATATTGCCCTGAGCAAGTTAATAGTTATTAAAATGGCCTGAAGCATAGTCAGTACTTGAACCACAGCACCACTGAACGCGACAGCATCACTCAGCACCACTCATTGCCACAGGACCACTCAACGCTACAGCACCACTCAATGCCACAGCATCACTCAGCACCACTGAAAGCCACAGCACCATTGAACACCACAGCACCACTCAATACCACAGCACCACTCATCACCACAGCACCACTCAATGCCACAGCATCACTCAATGCCACAGCATCACTCAGCACAACTGATCGCCACAGCACCACTCAACGGCACAGCTCCCCTCAACCCCACAGCACCCCTCAACACCACAGCACGACTCAACGCCACAGCACACTCAACACCACAACACCACTCAATGCCACAGCATTACTCAATGCCACAGCATCACTCAATGCCACCGCATCACTCAACGCCACAGCATCACTCAGCACCACTCAATGCCACAGCACCACTGAACGCCACAGCATCACTCAGCACCACTCAATGCCACAGCATGACTCAGCACCACTGAATGCCACAGCATCACTAAGCACCACTAAACGCCACAGCATGACTCTGTGCAACCATTCAACAACAACTGGTTCAAATATGTTCTCTCAATGTTTCAAGCTTTATTACAAATGTCACAAAAAGATGTTAATATTTCACTTCTGTGCTTGGATTTTCATCACAATAAAATACACTGAACATAATCTTCACAAAACTTATTTACAAAAGTTTAAGCTATTGCCATTATAAATGACAATAACTTTTATTTAAGTATTAATTATAAAAAAAATCAAAGCCATTGTTATTTGTAATATCAATACATCTAAGTCATGTAAATACAACACATATTGCATTACAAATGCTATAGGTGTCACGTTTGCGAAAGTTAAAACTATTAGCATTGTAAATGACAAAGCTATTAATTTTGCTATTTTCAAAACCAACACATAAATAAAAAATGTGTCATTTACAATACCAATAGCTCAAACTTTCCTAATGCGAGACCTATTGCATTGCAAATGCTTGTTTCTTTTTCCTGTATGGCAAGATGGTAACATCTCATTAGCATTGGGGGTGATTGCACATTACCCTTGTCATGCGAAATTACACAATTATGCCAGCATGAGTAATTAAGAGTAATTTGGGACACAAATCCAACTTTAGGGACACTGGAACAATGATCTAAGAGAGAGTTAGCGGCTGCTAACTACTGTTTCTTGTGTCCTAAAGCACTGAGTGCTATTTTCATGCAAAATGCAAGCCTGCGCCCATTTTGGACGTGATGGTGCATTTTACCCTCAGAAAATAGTTCTAAGTGCTGGATTTTGATTCTCACAATATTATGCATAATTGCAAGTAATTTTGCAATAATTATGAGTAATTACGCTAGAGAAAATTACGACAGTTATCCCAACCCCTACTAATCAGTATTTCTTGCAGTGGTGTAGCATGGTTAACACGTTTTCTTTTTAGTAATCATAAGGAACCCTCCTCCCTCTGGTTGGGTAGTCAAAGCAGCCGTAATTGGTTACTCATACTCCAGCTCTTGTGTCACTGTATGAGCTGCACTAAAGACACTGATGCGGAAGTGCTCTTGATCTAGGAGTTGTCTTCACGTGTGTGCTTCCTTCCTTGTAGCGAGTCTTAATGTAAACCAATCAGTTCCCTGAATTCATGTGCCCAAAATGGCAGAGAGTTGGCAAGACCCCAGTGAGTTCTGTTCCTTGTTCTGTTCCTTGAGACCTCAAAGGACCATGCAAAGACAGTTGAAGAGCCATATCAGCTTGTGAGCAGGCCATAGTCAAGTCAAGTCAAGTCAGAAATTTGGATTTCTCTACTCATGCTGCAGTGTAGGAGTGTCCAATAGAGTTCTAGGAGGGGCGAATCCATGCCAAATGTTTTCGGTGTCCATGATGAAGCCTTTCTCAATGACGCCCGCATTGGTATATGCTGTTCAGATTTTGTTGGATATAAGATTGGATGTCTGGATTTTCAGACCTAGAACATGAGCAGGAATGTGTTAAAATGCATGTCATAACTATACTTATAACCCTTTCTTGCATATCTGACCAGAGCATTCATCTTTCCCACAGAAGCTCCAAAGAAACATGGCATATCGGATGGATGTGTAGGTGGAGAGGCAAAGTTTTTAACTCATAAATTGGATTGGATATTGAATAGGAAATTGATTTACTAATCCGGATGGAAACTTTTCTGTGCCTGCCATACATAGGTACCTAGTGGATACTCAAACTTGTTAACCTTCGTAGAAAACAGGAGGAGGGGTCCTTCTTTTAGCTTCAGTCTTCTACTGCATGTATACCTATTTGGTGATTTGCAAGTTTCAAAGAAGCTGAACCATAGTGTCACAAGATATATGTGTTGCTCCAAATATAAGATGTATGTGCTCCTCCATAGAGGGGTTACTAACTGCCTCTGGTTTTGTTATTAGTAAAGCCACAAATGAAAGCTGAGGTGCTAAAATGGAAGGAAATCCAGTAGAGGGGTTCTTAGAATTATTCAGCTAACCAAAAGAGGTCCACCCATTGTGTTAAGTTGGGAATCTAAGATTGCAGACACTTCGCAAGTTCCTGCTTTGCTCCTTCTCTGTAGCTACCAGTCTGAGGGGATAGATGACGGAAAGGCTCAGCGTTATCTCCAAGTGAATACAAAAGGCTGATCAGAATTTTGATGCTTGTTTGATATTTTAATTATACTGCTAAAATTCTCGAATTGCATGTTATGCAAAATTTGGAAAACGTCACTCAATTTTGCATAATTTTGGCCCACTGGAGACTGGTTTGGGCAGAAAATTTCTTGCCAAGACACATTTTCTTCTCAAACCAGTCTGCTGGTGGTATCTCATAAGATGTTTTTACACAAGGTAGGAGCTTGTATTAAATAATCTAACTTAAATACTCGGCTAACCACATTCTCCTCTAAAAGTGTAATGTCGTGACAATTCCATGAAATGTCACAAAAGTTCGCAAAATACCATTGTTGTGCACCCTAACTCATCCATTATCTGATATTACTCATGAAAGAAACCATGAATGAGAGACCACATGCTGCACGAATGGGACTGCTCGTTGCTTAGCTGGCATAAGATTGTACAAAGGTAATGGGAGGTGTTAGCTCATAGTATCTCCATCGTTACACCGCCGCCCGCAACCCCACAATACTCTACAATAATACACAGACACAATGTTATTGGAGAGATAAAATTGCAGGTTTATTTGTATGCAAATAAAAGGTGGGTTATCTTACAGGCGATCCCGTTCGCCCCGCAACCCCTCGTTGCAGGGCACCTGAAGTTCAGCCAAGAAAGACACCAGCGGCCATAGCCCGGTGTGATACCTGGGAGGATCTACTCCTCCCACCGGTGAACCTATCGTCCACCAACTCCACCGGCTGAACAAGGGAGAGTGACTCACACCTGCCCCAGCTGGGCGGAGCCTATAAAGCAAGCCCCCGGTTGTTCAGGTTTACAACCGCGCTAAAGACTTACGGGGCACCGTCGTACTCCAAGTTCCCAAGAAGGACCCCTTGAAGCCTGTATGACTTATGCACGGTGCGCTTAGCACTGGAGGCTTCAGGTCCTGTTCCTGTGCCTTCCCTGTATTGGGATCGCCCTGTAACTCCTCCACAGCCCTGGGTGTGGCACCGCTGCACCCAGAGCCTTAGCTCAGAGCACCCACTATCATTAATGTAGTGTTAAATACTGTGTCTCTTGGGAAATGACATTAAAATCTGTAGTTAGTGTGCACTATGGGCAAGCTGTGCTTGGTATCAGTTTCAATGAGTCTGCTGGTTTCACTTTGTAATTGTTTGCACTATGCAAGTTTTAAAAGCTACCACATAATCTATCTACATAGTCTTAAAACATTGTCCCTCACTAAAAATGGATCTGTCATTGTTAGACTTGGCATCTTTGGCGTGGTTTCCCCTGACTTTTTGCCTCTACCTCCTGTATTTTTGATGCTGTGCTGTATTTAGTTTTTGCTGGCTTAGATGCTTTGGGCACTTTGCCACTGCCGATCAGTGTCAAAGTGTAAATGTTCCCTGTGTAAATTGTCATTACAATTGGTTCTCCCAGATTGTTATATTTGATTTACTGGTAAGTCCCTAGTAAAGTGCACTGGGTATGCCAAGGCCTCTAAATCAAATGCATGAGTAGGCCTAAAAAGGTATCTCAGGCCTGCCACTTCAGTGTTTGTGCTCAGTTTGTTAACTGCCATGTCGACTATGCCATTGCACCCACTTGCCAGGCCCTAACCCTCCCTTGTCTTACATGAAGGTGCCCCTATGGTAGGCCAAAGGTACCCCCATGGGCCGGGTGCAGTGTATGTGAAAGGTAGGACATGTACTGGTGTGTGTGAGACATGTCCTGATAGTGAAATACTCCCAATTTCGTTTTTTCACTATTGAAAGGCTATAATGGATAGAATGGAAAATGCTTTGTAAAATATTACAAGTATAACTTCCCTTTGTGTCAAGATATGAAATAACTTTTAGGCTCTCTGAACTCAGAATTTAATAACACATCTTTTAATAAACATGGTTTTTAAACTGTGAGTTTGAAAATGCCACTTTTAGAAAGTAGGCATTGTTTTGTTTAACCCGTCTGTGTGCCTCTGCCTGTTTGTGTATTGACTGTCTGGTGTTGAAGTGACAGGAGCTGGGGATGTGCATTCACTGTAGACACCAATGGGGGGGGGGGGGGTGGGGGGGGGGGGTTAGGTGTGCCTGGCCTTCCTGGATGACTCAGAGTTGGGCTGAATAGATCTCGGCTGAATCTAGAGTAATGGGAGGAGATTTCTTTGCACCTGAATAGGGCCTGTCTCCCTTGCGCAATACTGTCTCCACCCCCTATGGTCATACTGCACCAGTGAGGACAGAACTGGTTTGGACTGGGCTCAGAGGCCCTCGCACAAAGAAAACAAAGTAATTTTGGGGTATAAGTATTAGACCTAAAACCCCAGAACTTTATATCACTTCTGGACTAAAGAGGAACCTTTGCCAAGGAGAAGAGCTGAAGTGCTGCGAGGAGGAGTTCTGCCCCTTTGCAGTGTGGGGTTGGCCAGCAGTTGCTGTTTCTGCCAAGGAAAGGACAAAGACTGGAACTTTGCTTTGAACCTGCTTGAAGAAGATCTCTAAGGGCCTGTATGTGCTGGCCTCCTATTCTGAAGTCTCAGGGACACAAAGACGTCACCCCCGGCTCCCCTGAACTCTGCTGCTGAGAGTTCTGACCTGCCAGGAGGTGCCTATTCCAGTTGTGGGCCTCTGTACGTTGTTTCTGCTGTTGGGAGCTGGAAGAAACCTAAAGAACTGAAGAAATAGACGCATCGCTCTTCTTGTGGCTGTTTTTCTGGTGCAGCACCGATGTGCAAGAACAATCTCCAAGCATCACCACGCCACTTCCGAAACCAACGCAGGTCTTTTCTCTGCTGCAAGAACTGACACATTAAGATATCATGGCTGAAGAAACGGACGCATCGCTGCTCGATGGCGCTGCATCGATTACCTACGTATCCCGGATTTCCGCACATAGAACCTATGCAGCAAGTCTTCCCGACGCATCACCCGCGGACCAGAATCATCTTGGAGTCGTTGCATCACTTCCCCCTACAGACTGGACTCGAAGCATCACTTCTACTGTGTGTAGCAGAACTGTCATATCACCTTCCCAAGGTCTCAGGAACTGATGCATCTCTTTGCATAGATAGGAGACCTCCTATTGCCATAAATATGGATTTGGATTTATGTGTGCACGGGGCCTCTTGAGGGTTGTATCCCATGTTCTGCTCTCACATTTTTCACATGGGCCATTTTTTGCAAAGGAGATGCCATGTTTTTAGGCAATGTTCCAATCTCAAAATTTCCCTGCCCACTGCCCCTGAATCTGTCACTCTAGAAACAAGATACTGGATGAGAGAAAGCAAGAGTAGATATATTTTCATCATTACCTGAGGTGTAGCGGACTGAAATGTCCTAGCTATTTTGAACAACAAGGGACCCCAATAGTATCAGCGAGGGACCTCGGGGAACATATTCGTACAAAAAGAACAGTGGTCCCAGGCAGGAAAAAAGAATAGTAGCCAAATAAATATAGACCCAGTCAGTTCTATATTGCCAGAGACATGTCCAGCCGGACAGAGGTCTCCGAAGTGTTTACTTGAATAGAAGTTTTGAAACACAAAAATGACACCTTCAGCAATTCACGTGCGTGGGGCACAAGCCTGTACCCAACCACGACAATACATAAACATATACAACACACAGAAAGGGCTTGCAAGGCAAGAGCGGCAATCTCTGTAGAAATGCAATTATATAGAGAGATTCTTAGAGGTACCATTACATAGCATTGTGTATTAATTCTTTTTACAAGTATATGGTACTCAAACAGTCGACGGCGTTTCGGACCCCTTACTAAATGATGGGGTCCATCATCAGGACAAAACAATAGTTGCCTTAGAATATAAGCCTCTTTAGCCAAGAGAGCGCGAGATGAGGAGCTCAAATTGGAGCTTGTGAAAAGTTCAATTCAGCAGGGCCAGGAACTTCGACTGATAGTGTCGAGGACATGGAGGTACAGGGAGGAGGTTTAGTTAATTCCTGTGTTCAAGGGCCCTAGGGCGAAGCACGCGAATTTGCCAATGGTCCGCGTGTATCGTTAACCAGATACTGCCGGGTGCGCCGAATCGCGCAGGGGGTCATGGAGCCAGGAAGGGCCGGGTCAGTCGGCAGTCGGAAGCCAGGAAATCCATTGCTGCCGACTGACCCGGCCCTAAACACCAACTACAAAGGCACGCTGTTTAAAGTTTGTCATAAGCAAATCGAGCAAATTCAGCTTCCCGGAAAGGGACGTTCTCTAATATGCTAAGCTAAGAAGAAATCGAATTTCATGAGAGAAGTCAAACAGAGAGTGCCAGAATCAATGAGAAGTTAAAGATTAAGGGCCTCGTTCATGAAAAGTGACTCATCGCTGCGTGAAAACAGCGATGCGTCACTTTTCACTGCGCCCTCCTTGCGACTCCAATGATGCGTCATATTTACCGTATGACGCATCATGGCGCAAGGAGTTACAGATACGTCAGTATATCTGACGTATCTGTATGGAGCAAAAGTGACGCATTGCTGGAGTGTGTCACAAAAGTGACGCAACTCCAGCAATGTTTCCTTTCACATGGGGCAAGCCCCATGTGAAAGGGCCTGTGTCCTAGAAGTGGCGCAGTGAAATCTTATAGATTTCACTGTGTCACTTCTATGACCCTTTCTTGCGTCAGAACGCCCCCCCTGCATACATTATACATGGCGTAGGAATAATGTAGTGCAAGGGTTTACAAAGTGACGCACCTACCTAGATGCGTCACTTTGTAGATATGGTGAAACAAGGCACATTTTTTACGCTGCTGGTGCGTCACAAAAAGTGACGCACCGGCGGCATAAAAGTGACGCACAGCCTCATAAATGAGGCCCTAACTCTTGAAGCAGGAGCAAAGTAAGGCATTCAATTTCAATAGAATGGAAGGGGGCATTTGAATCTAACTAGCTCAGCAGTGCGCAATTCAATCATACAATTCTTTACAGTGAAGTCAAACTCCAAACGGTTCACATATAAAAAAACAATCGGAATCCAACATGTCACGATAAAACGTTTTCAGTCCTATTTCCAAATATTGCCCAATGGAACGTTTCAGTTGTATGGCCTTCAGGAGATATCTCACAGCGGGATGACGCATCATAGTCAGCCTGTCGTCAGCGGAAGTGCAGAGATTCATTATTCACTCTCGGGAAACACATACAGATAAACAATTCTACCAGAAACCAAAACATTTTGTAATAATCTAGTTAACTTGAACTTCTGCAGTTTGACTCCTGAAACAAGAGAAAGAACACAGAAGCCAAAAGTTAATTTGTATGTTAGCGTGAATCATTTAAACTGAGGCCTAATTATGGCTAACCAAACCTGAATACCACACTTTATATATGAGGATATGATGTGCAGATTACTAAATATGTTATGCAAAATGAAATATAGTGACGGAACGTCACCACAACTCTTTCCTTCAATGTGGTGAGGCCCTCATTAACCTGAGGGCCTAGTTAATGTACCACCGACCTTAAAATGACCAAGAAGAGGGTCCAAGTCCTCATAAGAGTCCCATTTCCCACAAAAGGGGTATTTATGGCTTCAATTTGAAGCTAATAGAATTAATACTGAATACAAAATCCACATATTGAATATTGATGCAAAATCTGATCATTTACCGCTCTTTTGTCATAGCAGTGCCAAATAAGTTGTTTTTCACTGCTGTGATGTCATGGGGATGTACGTGCTTCTCCAGTCTTTTCCCCATCTTACCGTGGACTCCAGAGAGCTGAGAAACATTCCAGATCCATTATTTTGATATCTCATAATTTACCTACCAGTTGTGCATTACATTGTTACTTGCGATGAGCGTCCTTAAATACAAATATTTTGGGCTACCACATGGTTATGTTGGTGGCCTGCAATATATTCATGCAACCGTCTGTGTTGTATGGTGAACATTTTAAGAATACACAGGAGAGGATAAGTTACAAGTACATTGTGAAAGGCCCTCCATGAGAAGAGATTTTCGTGCTCTGCCAAGTGTCTCTATCAGCAGCTCCCAGCGTACACCAGGGTACACAGCACTCTACAGCAGCAGCACTAGGGTGCTCCCAAGGAGAACGCAGCACACCCATCCTCACTTGAACAGCTCAAGAGTTACTTTTTAATTGCCTCCTTCCTTCTCACCCTGTATGTAACGTCTAAGATTATAAAACTCCCTAAAAATTTGAATTTCATTTGAATACATACTAACAAAGTCTTTCTTCTGATTTCACATTCCTTTTTAGGTCTCGCCTACGCAGCACGCATGCGCTGAATAGGAAAAAGACGTGTAGAAATCGAGTGCCTATTTCAGCCAAAAACGTGCACGCTTTGCATTGCTTTGAATGGCAACGCATGCATGTTTGGCGATTCCCTTGCAGGAGCGAGCTTTGAAACCATCTGTTTGTAATTAAAAGATGGTTTCAAAGCTCGCTCCTGCAAGGGAAACAGGTTCAGGCCCCCTCCTCTCTCCCCTCCCCTGCTGCCTCCTCATGTTTTGTTTTTACTTTCAGCGCGAGGCGCGTTTTGTTTTGTTCTCAGAGGTTTAGATGTCAAGGCAGACCTCCATCATCACCTCCGAGGCCGCCAAGCCGCGTTTCAATGGCTTCACCAAAGCACCTTACGGATGAAAATCTGTACACAGTCTTTCCTCACACAACTACGAGAGGGTGCCATGTTAGACCTCAAGCCAGAGCCACGCGATCCAGCAGTTTATGCTCTGCGAGCAAGCACCCTAAAAGCTGCGAGCCTAAGGTCCCTCGGCAGTAAGGCTGCTTACAATCCTCATTTCAGCAAAGCGCCATTTGCATACTTCTCCCTTTTGTCAAAATTACATAATGTGCATTCTGAGATGGATAATTAAACCACGAAAGTCCAGGCTGTGCGGTAACCCTCTGCTGAATAAAATACTCTGCACACGTTTCCTTTGAAGTAACCTGTGAAAAAATGGCCTCCCTTATTGCCCGCCACTGAGCAGAAGTGGGCGGCCTTTCTATGTCTGCACAAGGCTGGAATCAATGTATGTAAGACCGAACGCTGTGATTGGGATTTCATTTTATGTTCTCACGGTTAGGGACAGCGGAAGTGCCTAGAATGGTAGCGGAAGCTCTAGTGCGCTACTCGGCTTGGGGTGACATCTGGGATTTATGGCCATGTAGCACATTGTGTGTCACAGATTTACGTGCCATTGTCTCGTCTCAGTCTTATGTTATTGAACACTTGTTTTCGCCTTTCTTCAGCAGCGGACCATGTTGCCTAGCAACGAAGACATGCTGCCCTAAGGAGGGAGGCATGCGCCTAACCCTGGCCCTCGAGTTGATAAGTTACAACCTTTAATATTTAGTAAATGACTGACAGCACCACTCTTTCAGCTGAGTGAAAAGGCCAGTTTTACTCTGGTACAGCTGCTAACAAGGTGCATGGGAAGACAGTAAGCGTTACTAGTCAGTAGACAAGACCGGATTCCGTCACATGGACATATTGGCAACTTGTTCCCAGGCATAACCCCCTCAAGGTTGTATGACGTTTCAACGCATGCTTTTACCACGCATGCCTTTACAACGCAGGTATTACAATGCAAGTCGTTACAACGACTTGCGTTGGGGGGCGCTGGATAGTGTAATAGTTTAATTTTCTATTCCAACTCCAGTCCCCGTGGATAGTAGGGAAGGTGTTGGATAGAAAATTAAACTATTCCCTATCCAACAGCGCCCTCCAGGGAAAGTCGTTGTAACGACTTTCGTTGTAATTCCTGCGTTGTAATGGGAGTGCGTGGTAAATGTTTCGTTGTTAACGATGTTCCCCACCCAAATAGGTACGCAGATACAAGACTCAAACCCCGCCCCTGCCCCCACTACCCCCTCCATCCCAAACCGTTCTCGCTTCTATTGAAAATCCGTGTTTCTGTTAATGCGGCTCCTTCCTTACCCTCCTGAATGTATGGGGACTGAGGCCGGTGTCGTGAAACGGCTACTTTTTTGTCTTCCTGCTCCCTATAGTGCCAGAATCATTGTGGTTAGGAGCTCCCTATTTGTTCTTTTGATGCTTGGGGACCTTCAGTCGCCCTGGTCCATTGCGGCACTGCCGCGTGCTGCCAGCTCTAAATCCCCACACAGGCTGTTTATGAACCTGAAAGATGGCTGCCGTCTGTTATGTAGCTTTCAGGGTGATGAAAGATGGCTGTTCCATGAGTCGCTTCAGAACAGAACATCTACAGAATTCTGCAGTTGCGATTGTCAGTTTTGTTTTGAACAATTTCTCAATTGCGTTGTGTTCAGTGTTCTTCTAGGTGCACATTTTGGGCGCAGTTCTGACCTAAATCTTCCTTTTACTGGCCTTTCTTCCCATAGTGATCAATGACTCCATGTCCCCAAACACTATCCCCTACCTAATGCATTACCCGATTTCGTGTACTCAGCCCATCCTAGGTAGAGCGTCAAAAAGTTAGTGTTGCCTCTTTCTGGCAATGGCGGGCACATAGCCAGCCTCATATCTGGACTTCCAAACAAGGATGTTGCTGTAAGAAGCTGCTGACAGTCACAGTACTTACTATTCCACAGCTTGCTGACAAGAAATCTGCCCAGCAAAATAAGACCTTCTGACAAGGGCTGTGCCACAACTTCCTACAAGGAGCAGCACTGCTGCGTTGTATCTTGCTGGTGGTGATCACACCTCCTGTGTCACATTGTGTTCATACAGCACACCATTTAGCTCACAGGTTGCTGACAAATGTTCCTGCGAGCACAACTGTATATGAAGTACCCTCTAGATCTATATTTCTTTAATCACTGGCTTAACAAAGCTCTACATTGGGGCATACACAACATGATTTTCCACACAGACCAAGTAGTCTTTTTTGTAGTTTTTATTTCATTTATTACTTTTTTTTCAATTTTACTTTTTTTAACAAGACTTTCACATTATGAAAGGTATACAATTTTTTGCACTGGAGTTCACATTGATTTGTCTTCACAAGTCATCTAGTGCTTTACAAGTGATGACAGCTAAAAATCACAATTGTTTACAAAAAAATTGAAAAATTCACACACACCCTCACAAATACTATCACCTTGTACAGTTCCACAACCAACCCCTTGCATACTACACTCTCTCACTCTACACCCCAGAACAACACTACATGCACAGATGGAAAGAAATCAGGGTGAGAACATCAACCCTCGATTGCTGTGCCGGTAACTGGGGTGTCACTCTTGCTGGTCAACGCACGTTTCAATGGCATCAATTACTTTCTACGCCATCTTCTTCAGGACCTGTTATTTTACATTTTATAACGGGTAAAAGGAAGGAGGGGAGAAAGAGGGTCTGTAACAAGGAAAAAAGGGGAAAATGATTAAGTAAAACCTTGATTTAATCTAAACAAGCCCCAGGAGATACCTTATATTTCTCTTCATTGATATATTTATAGTTACTACAAGCAAATTTGCCATGTATAAGCGCTCTCTGACAGGGTGAGATTATTACAGATATCATCTTCGAGGTCACAGCTTGCTGAAAAGCACAGTACCTCACTGCAGTGCTTAATTTGTACAAAAATATAAAATAAGCACCAGGGCTCTTGTCAGGAAGCCACTGCTGCTTACACCACACACTGATCCTGCCATGCTGCCAATGATAGTAACAACACAACTACTAACCATCACTCTCCAACAAATGTGACAGTTGAGACTATTCCAGGCCACCAATGCTCTAAGAAAGGCCTGAGCAGCAGATAATAGATAGTCAGTTTTAATGTATAATGAACTAATAGTCATTGTGGTCATTTCTAAATTATTGCACTTTGTTACACTTTTGCCTTTGATTATTACTCGATAAAAAATGCGATTTAAGTAGCCTTACTTCTTTCTGTGTGTTGATACTTACCCTGAGGAGGTCGAAGTAAGGTGCTATCCTCCTCCCCCTTCTTTTGTGTTGAGCCATCTCTAAATTAGCCAGACAGCGCCACCTGGTGGCAGACTGTCATAAGCCTCGGTGTTGACAATAAAGTGGCAGTGTAGAGTACCGGAAACCACAGGCTCAAATTAAGCACTGCCTCACTGGCAGACAGTGTAACTCTACCTGCTCGGTCTGTGCTAGCTTCATGGATAAACATAATCCCAGTCCAGGGCCTCCATCTACACATCCCTTCACATCCACAACGACGCAGACCCTTCCCCCACTGCATGAGACTCAGATACCCTCATCAATGCTCAGCTCAACTGCAGGTCAGCAAAGAAGGACGTATGCAGCCAGTGACGTATAATCAAGTGATGGGTCCAACCAGTGGAATGTGATGAGTGCCCCCATGACTTGTGTATGTCACAGATAGTCATAGGTCTTAAGCTCAAGAGGGCACCACAGGGGCTGAAGGGGCCAGTGTTACATCCATCTACAACAGACTTGATCTAGTCATCAACAGAATGACAGCCCATTCAGGTCCCAGGAGAGCGTTGTTTACTGATGTCTCTCTTGAGGACCTCACCGACCTATTACTAGACAACTACATTATACGTGGGGACTACAAACACTCTTCTGAGAGCAAGGAGAATGCACAGCAAGCCTTAAATGACGGGCACTGGCAGCCACTTCAAACATCTCTTCATACCTTCAAGAGAATTTATAGGATCAGATGCCCTGACAGCTCCCTAGGCACCCAGCAACTGGGCAGCAACAACATGTTTTTCCATTCCAAAGTGAGTAAGGTCCAATACAGCACTGCAGAGTCAGGACCTTCCTACAAGGTGTCATCCAAGCAACCCACTGTGGGTGTCCCCACATTTACTTAACAGGGATGACCATGGCTGCAGCCTTCCACGAGTTCACTCCTGCCTCTGGATTGGAAATGGCCAGGATGATAAACTCCATCTAATCCCTAATCTTTTGAGTGTAGTAGTAGTGTGACCAGGTAGGGTCTGCCTGTCACTAGTGTTGCCAGTTCCATGTATTTGTGATGTGGTGGTCCCGAAGTTTCACGCATGCTATCATTGTACCCACCTTGACAAAACTTGGTTTAGCTGTTAACGAATCTGCCAAGTTCAGAGTTCAGACTTATGTCTAAGTTTCTGTGCTTCACCAGGGTCTTCAGGTCTGTGTTGTCCTCCCGCTCACAAAGGAGTGGACTCAGCTGTAACTATCGGTGAGGATCCATCCTCGTCACTGCACTGAAACCGACACCTGGGACAGCTCCTTAGAACCAGAGACCAGGACCTCAACGCTCAATGGGCCTCATTTATGAGGCTGTGCGTCACTTTTATGCCACTGGTGCGTCACTTTTTGTGACGAACAAGTGGTGTAAAAAATGCGCCTTGTTGCGCCATATTTACAAAGTGACGCATTTAGGTAGATGCCTCACTTTGTAAACCCCTGCGCCACATTATACCTGCACCAGGTATAATGTATGCAAGGGGGGCGTTTTGACGCAAGAAAGGGTCACAGAAGTGACGCCGTGAAATCTATAAGGTTTCACTGCGCCATTTCTTGGCCGCTAATGCGTCAAAATCTGACGCCTGCCTCATGGCAGGCGTAAGACTGACGCAGGCACTAACAACATGGGACTTGTCCATGTGAAAGTGCACATTGCTAGAGTTGCGTCCCTTTTGTGACACACTCCAGCAATGCGTCACTTTTGCGCCTACAGATACGTCAGAAACACTGACGTATCTGTAACTCCTTGCGACATGATGCGTCATATTGTAAATATGATGCATCATTAGTGTCGTAGGGAGAGCGTAGTGAAAAGTGACGCATCGCTGTTTTCACGCAGCGATGCGTCACTTTTCATAAATGAGGCCCAATGTTTCTACTTGAGCCACTGTTATGTTTACACTGAACCCCAGGATCCAACTTCACTGCTCCAGGATATCAAGAGAAAGATACAAATGGTTTCTGTCCTCCACTGCACCGGGTGAACCAGACCTCCTTCTCTTCAAACTGCATCACTGTCAAATGCAAGTACCTGAATGTTTGACCCTGTCAACAAAGGCATGCAATAGGAGCCTGGCCCACAGTACTAATGCTGGACTGCTTCATGTGTTTTCTTTGGGAACCTTTAGGAAGCCTCCAAGAGGCTCATAGTTTCGGTGCTTGTCTTATCCATGGCTGTAAAGCTCAGTGCAGATCACTGCGGGCAGGAAGGCCCTGCACCGGCACCAGGTACACGGCGGACAGACTTCAGAAGCATGCTCCTGCCCCACACAGCTCTACATCTCCCAGCACCAGACCTTCTCAGGTGTTGCAGTTATATAGATGCATACAGATGCATAAGGTCAGCCTACAGGCACCTACTGTGCCTTGGGTACAAGCGCTGGAGAGAAAGATCCCTGCATCTGAGTCTACGCCCTCTGAAACTCATCCCTGCCTCCTGTCAGCCTGGATCACTCACATTAACATTCACTAGAGTCCTAAAAACTCACCAGATCCACTCTTCCTGTAGGGCCCTGGTCAGTAGCTACAGATCTGTCTCTTCAACTAAGAGTTTCTGGTACTACCTAAAAAATTACCTCTAGAATTCCCTTAGTTCCCACATCGTCCCTAGCCATGTCACACTGCAGCAGCCTCCCAGCGAAGGACCTTACACAAAACGTGTGAATAAAAAGAATCCGAATTTAAATGTTACAGTGTGGACTGCTCAGCTGTAAAGATGGTGGATAAGGATGCCAGAGCAAGGCAAGGCCAAATGAAACTCTGGTGGAGGGCGGTGGGGGTCCTGACATGCAAAGATAAAGGTTTTCTGACTCGAAGCACGTGTTGTACAAGTGATAAGGTTAAATTGTATTGCTGTGCACAGAGCTACAGAGTGCAGAATGCTTATTTCAGGTCATTTCTCAATTTGTGATTCGAAAAGCGAGCTACAGTCATGTGTCATGTAAGGCTACTTCAGGACATCTTTGGAAAAACACTGACTTCAAGAATGCTTCGTTTTGCACACGTTCTGTCTCTGCTGACTATGCCGGTTGTTTTCCTTTGTTTGATTGTGACTTTTATCCTAACCATGTGATTCTTTTGCCAAGGCCCAGCTTTCCGTTTCAAAGTGCCAAGTTTGCGTGTTCACTTTACAAGTACCGTGAGGCGCTATAACTCAGATTACGTGCTTCATTCTGCAGGCTCAGCGTGTGCTGAATACACAATTTATTATCATGCGATTGGTGGTTTATGGCACAGTCTGATACTGGGACACATTACTAGCTGTGCTGCCAACAGTGCAAACAACAGAAACAAACCCAGCTGACATCCTTCCTTTTGATAAGGAACACAGGATTTAAACAAGCATTTGCAATGCAATAGGTCTCGCATTAGGAAAGTGTGAGCTATTGGTATTGTAAATGACAATTTTTTTAAATGTGTTGTCTTTGAAAATATATAAATTAATAGCATTGTTATTCACAAAGCCAATAGCTTACACTTTCCTAATGCGAATCCTATTGGCTATGGCAATGCTTGTTGGTAGCAAGCAAGGAGAGTGCTGTTGTGGTGCTGAGTGATGATGTGGTTGAGCTGAGTGATGTGGTGGTGTCCCAGAGTGATGTGGTGGTGTCCCAGAGTGATGTGGTGGTGTCCCCGAGTGATGTGATGGCGTCCCCGAGTGATGTGGTGGTGTCCCCGAGTGATGTGGTGGTGTCCCTGAGTGATGTGGTGGTGTCCCTGAGTGGTGCCCCCGAGTGATGTGGTGGTGTCCCAGAGTGATGTGGTGGTGTCCCAGAGTGATGTGGTGTGTCCCCGAGTGATGTGGTGGTGTCCCCGAGTGATGTGGTGGTGTCCCCGAGTGATGTGGTGGTGTCCCCGAGTGATGTGGTGGTGTCCCTGAGTGGTGCCCCCGAGTGATGTGCTGGTGTCCCTGAGTGGTGCCCCCGAGTGATGTGGTGGTGTCTCCAAGTGATGTGGTGGTGTCCCTGAGTGATGCCCCCGAGTGATGTGGTGGTGTCCCCAAGTGATGTGGTGTGTCCCTGAGTGATGTGGTGATGTCCCTGAGTGATGTGGTGATGTCCCTGAGTGATGTGTTGGTGTTCCTGAGGGGTGTGGTGTGTGAGGGTGAGGGTGAGTGAGGGTGAGAGGGTGAGGGGTGTGAGGTTGTGATGGTGTGTGAGGGTCGGTAAGGGTGTGATGGTGAGTGAGGGTGTGAGGAGGTGTGAGGGTGATGGTGGTGATGGTGTGTGAGGGTGAGTGAGGGTGTGTTGGGGGTGAGGGGGTGAGTGAGGGTGAGAGATTGAGGGGGGTGAGTGAGTGAGGATGGGTGGGTGACGGGGTGAGTGAGAGGGTTGTGAGGGGGGAGGGTGAGTGAGGGTGTGTGAGGGTGGGTGAGTGTGTAAGGGAATGTAAGGGTGAGAGGGTGTGTGAGGGTGAGGAGGTGTGAGGGTCCAAAGTAAATGGTGGCAGGGCAGACATCATAAGAGAGAGAAGAGACTGAGGGGAGATGGAGGGGTGAGGAGAGAGGAGAGTGAAGAGAGAAGGGAGTGAGGAGAGAGGGGGAAGAGAGGGAGGGTAAAGCGGGATTGGAAAGTGGGGAGAGTGAGGAGAGGGGCGAGTGAGGAGAGGGGAGATGGAGGAGAGGGGAGATGGAGGAGAGGGGAGATGGAGGAGAGGGGAGATGGAGGAGAGGGGAGATGGAGGAGAGGGGAGATGGAGGAGAGAGGAGATGGAGGAAAGGGGAGATGGAGGTGAGAAAGGGAAGAGCGAGGAGAGAGGGAGGGGGAGTGAGGAAAGAGGGGAGAGTGAGGAAAGAGGGGAGAGTGAGGAGAAAGGGGAGAGTGAGAGTGAGGAGAGAGGGGAAGGGGAGAGTGAGGAGAGGGGGGAGAGTAAGGAGAGAGTGAAGAGGGGAGGGGAGAGAGGGAGTAAAGACAACACAGACAACCAGATGGGCGGGAGTAAAGACAACATGGAAAATGCGAGGGGTAGAGGGGTAAAAACACAAACAGGAGGGTGCAGGAAGAAATTGAACGGGGACAACGGGAGGAGGGGGTCTGGAAAGGCAACACAAACTACCAAGGGGAGAGGGCCGTAGCAAAGTGAACACGGATAACGGGAAGGAGCAAAGAAAACGGGGACAGATAGCGCAACTGGAAAGTTACAATGCAAGCTGAGGCATGATGCAATTTAGCTGTGACCTGGAAGCATGTTAAAGGTCCAGCCAGGTGGCTCTTGTGTCACACTTGGCATGGAACTCTTGCCAGCTGTTGAGGGGTGCATTCCTGCTCAGGCCGAGACCTAAAAATCCCCTTGAGGGTGAGAACAGAAATGGAGATCTCGACCCTCTTAAAGCACTAGGTGCAGGTAGTAAAAAGTGCAAGCAGCAGCTCTAAAATAAAAGAGCAGAAGTGAAAGCACAGCGAGGCCAAATAAGGGAGGGGCAGGGCTGCTTCATGCATCAGGGAGGAGATGATGGGGGGGGGGGGCTATTCTTTCACTGAGCACAACTGTGCCTTGGTTGAGGTTTAAATGACACTACTCGGGAGTAAACACAAACAAGAAATGCCAGTAACAGACGGAAAAACAGCGATGTAACTGTAAGCATCAGTGCGTTCAAAAGCAGAAAGATAAAAGCGCAGTTACAAATGGTCATATACGTATCTTCAAATACACACGCATACCTACACAATATTTTGTTCTGTCCAAAAAACAACATAAACGTGATATTGCAGAGGTGCTACTTTTATCAGACGCACTCGTATTACACAAAAATAGCGCTACGAGGTAACTTCGAGCGCTGTGAGGTAACCAGATGGGCGGGAGTAAAGACAACATGGAAAATGCGAGGGGTAGAGGGGTACTGGGGTAAAAACACAAACAGGAGGGTGCGTTAAGAAATTGAACGGGGACAACGGGCGGTGGGGGTATGGAAAGGCAACACAAACTACCAAGGGGAGAGGGCCGGAGCAAAGTGAACACGGATAACGGGAAGGAGCAAAGAAAACGGGGACAGATAGCGCAACTGGAAAGTTACAATGCAAGCTGAGGCATGATGCAATTTAGCTGTGACCTGGAAGCATGTTAAAGGTCCAGCCAGGTGGCTCTTGTGTCACACTTGGCATGGAACCATTGCCAGCTGTTGAGGGGTGCATTCCTGCTCAGGCCGAGACCTAAAAATCCCCTTGAGGGTGAGAACAGAAATGGAGACCCCGACCCTCTTAAAGCACTAGGTGCAGGTAGTAAAAAGTGCAAGCAGCAGCTCTAAAATAAAAGAGCGGAAGTGAAAGCACAGCGACTCAGCGAGGCCAAATAAGGGAGGGGCAGGGCTGCTTCATGGATAAGGGAGGAGATGGGGGGGGGGGTGTATTCTTTCCCTGAGCACAACTGTGCCTTGGCTGAGGTTTAAATGACGCTACTCGGGAGTAAACACAAACAAGAAATGCCAGTAACAGACGGAAAATGTATGCAGCCACTGCCTAACTACCGCTTGCACTAACAATTAAAACTAGGGAAAACTGGAACGAAAGGAACAACATTTTTGTTTGAGCAATGTTCGGGAATGCCTCAATTTAAGGAAAGGTGTCCCCAAACAATCAAGCGTAATGCACATGTCACGTTACACGTTTGCTCTTTATCACAATAGTCTAAGCAAAATCCCAGAGCCATGATGGCGCCACTACTACAATGGCGTAGGTAGAATTGCGCTGTCGAAATGGTTATCGCACGTTTGAAAGAAACAAGGTAAAAAAAACAACAGCCATTTAAAAACGAAGTTCCGTTTCTTTATCATACGGAAGGAGTCAACAACCCACAAGGTGGCAGCAGAGGCTTTTAACACACCGATGTGCTCAAAATTGCTAAGGAACGCGTCTCACTGTGATGAAAAATGGCGAGTTCATGTGAAAAAATGTGGTGTAAGGACGAGTGTGGAAATACAATGTGCAAACATGCCAGGTTCGTCCTAAAGGAAACAATGAGGTAGTGAATGAAAATAAACATCTAAAACGTGTTTTTGCTCAATATATGATCACAAACGTGGCACATGCGAGTCTGAGCAATGTTCCACAGTGCGAGGTGCCAAGAGTGACTTAGTACCGATTCAGGTAATATATCGAAGATGTATAAAGGCAGTACTGGACCCACAGAGTGAGAAACACCAGGAGTTGAATCATGCTATCGGCGCTTACCTCAAAGTACAGTTGTTAAAGTGTACAGAAGTACGAAGTTGTGACCAGCTCTTTGTTGGTACCATTGGCGTGTTCTCGGTGGAATCGGAAGACGCGCAGCAATTAGTAAAAGAAAAGTCATGAAAGTAACAAGCTCTCGGCATTGCAGTTCAGTTCCGAAAACGAGGCCTGACACGCAAAAGGGATTTCCGGCCGGGAGAAAGGAGAGGCGTGACACGCACTGAAGGGGCGGAGAAACGGAGCGGGCTGCGGAGTCTGGTCTGACACGGAGGGACAGGACGAGAGTGGGGGGGGGGGCACTTTGACCATGCCAGCCCCCCCCCCGTGATGGAAGCCCTGCTTGTGCCCGGTGAGCGGGGTTGGAAGTGTGTGTGTGCGGGTTTGTAAGACGGGGAAAGGGGGAGGGGGGTGCGCCGCTTGTATGTGCCTGCGTGTGTTGTGCCTGTCTGCGTGTATGTGTGTGTGTGTGGGTGGGGTGAGGGGGCGGCAGCGTGTGTATGTGTGCGCGTGCGTGCAGAGGAGTAGGGGATGGCTGTATCTGTGCCGTTAATGCGTGCGAGGGAAGCGAGTTAGGGAAGCGAGTTAGTCTGCGCAAGCGCAGCTTAGAAAGCTCGCTCCCGAGGTGAAATCTGACAGAGTGAAAGCGCGCGTCTGATTGCTGTCCAGTCTCCTAAATACGGGCAGCATAAGTTGTCGAGCTGATGCATTCATGCTTCGCATGAATGCCACATCAGCTCGACCTAAAAAATCTGTAAATCTGTTTATTTCGCAGCAGAAACATTTGCATCAGAAACGCTGCAGGTGGCGTGAGTGACGGTATTGAGTGTGTGGTGTTTAACACACATAGGAGGGTTAACAGATTCGTTTTTAGAAAATTGCACCAATCATAAGCAGGCGATGTAACAGGTATATTTTATGTACGCTTTTGAGTAGTGGAAAACCATATGCACAGTAAATGGTACAAAGATAAGAACTATACATATTTACATTGAAGTGGGTCAGGCATTGGTCATGTCCTGATTGGAGGAACACGTTCGGCCCAAGTAGCTAAGGAAGTTTGCACTGGGACATAAACAGAAACAGTTATTTTCACAGTTAGCTGCTTGCACATTACAAGCCGAGAAAACCGAAGGGCATATTAACAACGGCCAGCGATAATCATCGCTGGCCGTGCTTAGCGCTAATTATATTATCGCAGGCTATCTCTGGTATTTATCCCCCTGGTAGCGCGTAATCAACAACGCGTTACTCCAGGGCGATAAAAATTCCAGAGATAGTGAGGTTATCTCCCTTTTGCAGGGAACATCGCTGGTTTTCCAGCGATGTTCCCTGCAAAAGGGTGATAACCTTGCTGATACGACCCACAGGGTCGTATCAGCATAATACACCCCTTATGTTAGGGATGGCTAAGTCAGGATTATCTATGTTAGCACCCTCTTGTAAATAGGGCGCTGGTTTTATCTCCACTTTTTTGGCTTTGTAAGGCAAAAAAGCGGAGAAAAAGCCCTTGTAAATATGCCCCCGAGTTTGCAGAAGGACGTGACCTGGAGTGGATTTACTTGATGCCAATCAAAGCACAGCTTTCATAAATTAAGCAAAATCTGATTTCTTCGCTCCTCATCAGGGCTCTGATTATGAACCTGTCACACAACGCAGAGGAGCACCCAAAGGCGCTGCGTGATAGGGAGAGAGCAGGAAAGTGTCCTTTCTACAGAGATATGGCTTTGTCCTCCTCTCTTCCTAGTGCTGGTGAGCAATTAACCTCTTGGCTGCTAAGGCTTTATTGAGTTTCTTATTTAATTTCCATTGAAATCAATGGAAAGTCCATGACGAGTTACCCTTGTCATTAGCGCTGAAGTGGCTAAGCACACTCCTTTGCACCATAGTGCAAAGGTATCTGTCTGAGTATTGCATAGGTTTTGCACTGGAAGGGCACCGTTCCACCACAAAAAAACAGTGCTTAAATAACTTTAAAACTTTTCCCACGTTGATTGTGAGCTGTACAGGGTGTGGTGATCACGAATAACTGGCAACCACAGTGCGGCCAGTAGTGGCCAGACCACAACCACTAATGAGCACTGGCACTAAAGAGGGCATGGGCACCAGGCATGTGTGCAGTACAGTGAGCGCTCACGGCACGGACACCAGTCATGTGTTCATTACAAAGAGCGCTCTGGGGAAATACCGTCTGCCCAGCCAAGCGCCCTGTTATTTATCATTTTTTCCACTTGACTTCAGAACGCATCCATTGTGCACACATGAGCAGGCCTTTGTAGAGCCACTCACCCCCCCCACCCCCCTTCGCTTGGGTGTTCCCCAATTACATCACTGGTAAACACTACACAGTGCAACACACATCCACAGTGGGAAAAGTTAGGAGAAATAAAACCATTCCTTGTTTTTAACGCTTCCTTTCAAGTTGCATTAATTTTTGGCGCAAATCCCTGTCTACTATTGTTAGTAGATAGGATTTTGAGTCAGAAACCATGTGCGAATGTATGGTGGAAACACCCAATACCACCACCTGAATGCCCCCTTGATGTAGAGTAATTCATAGCAGCGCTTCTTGCCAGTTTGTATTACTTTTTCTTACAAACCAACGCAAATATCAATTTGCATTGGTGTGTAAATCCTGAAAAGGATTTTGCGTTGCGTCTGCATTATAAAAGTAACATAATCCCATTGCAAATCTTTTGTACATCTGGCCTTACAGGCAGGATTTTCAAGGATGCCAAACAACACAGCACTGCAACCAAAGTTGATAAAAAGATAGCAGGAGAATGCTATACCTGCAGAGATATGACTCTCCTCCTCTCTCCCTAATGCCAGCACACAATTGGGCGGGCGTGCGATACACCTGCACCTTTGTAGTGTAAAGCAAGTGTGTCTGTGTGAGTCTAGTATAGGTTTTGTACTGGAAGGGCACCGTTCCAGCACAAAATACTATGCTGACTAACTTTAAAACTTTTCCCACTTTGGATGTGTGCTGTACAGTGCAGGACACATGGTAAGTCGGATAAGAAAGAAGAAATAAAATAATTTCTCCTTTTTAATGCCTACTTTGAATTGACAGTACTATATGGTGCAAAACCCTGCCTACTATTGTTAGTATATATGTTTTTGCATACAAAACCATGGGTGGTTGCAAGGGAACAACCATGTACCACCTAGAAAATGCCCCTCTGCAAAGTAACGCAAAGACGTAGGGGCAGATTTAAAATAAGTGGCACATCCCTGCATATCAGCAGGGATGCGCCACTTATTGTGCGCCATGCCTCCACCACCATTGATGCGCCGCATTTACAATGCGACGCACCATGGGGCAAAAACGGCACAGATGCGTGACTCATCTGTGCCGTTAAGGCGGCGCATTGCTGGAGACGCAGCTCCAGCAATGCTCGGGGGTGCCCTATCTTGTTAATGCTGCGCCAATCCTTACGCCTGTGCAGGGTCTTGACACAGCATGGGCCCCAAAGTGACTGAGTGAAATCTTGTAGATTTCACTCAGCCACTTTTAGGAGGCGTTCCTGCTCCGGAACGCCACCCCCCTGCGCAGGAACGCCTTCTTCTGGCGCAGGGCTTTGTAACGTGATGCATCTCCCAGATGTGTCACATTGTAAATACCGAACACCATGGCGCATCTTTTGCGCCATCGCTGCGTCACAAAAGTGGCGCCACGGCAGCTACAAGAGGCGCAAGGAGCTTGTAAATCTACCCCATTATGTTTAGGCAACTTTCCAGTGGAAAACTAGTAAATCCAACAAAAAACATTTGGGCTTATTTACAAGCCCCTTGCGCTGACAAAAAGTTACATTTTTTGCCATATTAAAAGTGACGCTCTGGCAGTGCAAGGGGCTTGTAAATAAGTTCCATGTTGCCCAGGATTGAGTCACTTTTGTGGCGCAGACCTAAAGCAAAAGTTTTGTCATCTGGATCTTTGTGTACTAAAAGCGTTGCAAATCATGATTGTAGTAGTGTTCTCTCTGGGTTTTCTCTCCTTCCTAACCTTTATGGATTTCCCAAGTCATGAGAAGGAAGAAATCGCTACAACTTCAGGGTGCGTTAATTGGACTCAAACCTTGAACGTTGCTGCCATCTAGAGGCCTTTCTTGGAAAGTCCTTTGTCAGGCGCATGAAACCAGCGTATCTGCCGTGACAAAGCAATAAAGTCTATATTTAACATCAGTGGTCCTATGCATAAATTGATAAAACGTAATGAATATAGACACAATGGAACTATATTAGTTGACGTGATTTGTCCAGCCGGACAGTGATCACAACAAGTTTTTACTATTTAGAAATTTAACAGAAAGGTTATCTTACATTCACAAAGAGTGAGACACAAGCCTGTGCCTTCACGCTTACAAATTGGCAAAGTAGAGGGATAGAAAAAGGCAAAGAAAAAGATGAATTAGGCAGAAAGTGAGCGATTTCTGAGAAATGAGAAGATAGCAGAAATTCAGTTACACCATTAGTCACACTTCTCATTTAGTATACATTTGCATATATGGCGTAACAAGAGGTCGACGATGTTTCGATTCCATAACCATAATACAAGGAATCATCATCAGGACAAAAGTTTTGTGCCTAAAAATTGCAAAAAATTGCTTCTCCCCCTGCTTCACAGGGTGAAATCAGGTTCCCCCCTAGACTTTGCCCCCGCCCACATCTTGAGAGAAATCTTTCTAACATGCCCATCCCCACCCCTCACACTTCTAAATGATTCTCTCAGTAATGGAGTGGTACCCGCCCCCCACAAATTTGCAGCCGTTATTCCCATTCTAAAAAAGGCTGGTGCGGACCCTTCATCCCCTTCCAACTATCGTCCTATCTCCCTCCTTCCCTACCTGGGAAAGGTTCTAGAAACCCACGTCACCGCCACTCTGAGCTCCCACGTGGAAATCAACCACTGCCTTTCCCCTCGGCAGGCGGGCTTTCGCCCCCTCCATTCCACGGAAAAGGTAGTGGTCTCAGTTATGGACAGCCTACGCGAGGGCATCGACACCAATCTCCCTCAGGCCCTCATTCTTTTAGATCTGTCCGCCGCTTTTGACACGGTGGACCATTCCACCTTACTTACCCGTGTCAAGGCGGCGGGCATAGAGGGTCTAGCCTTCGCTTGGCTTGAGTCCTTTCTAAGCGGCAGAGCTCAGGCAGTCCATCTTACCGGTTTCACTGCGGCCTCTCACAAGGTGACGTGTGGGGTCCCCCAGGGTTCCTCACTCTCCCCCCTTTTGTTTAACTTATACATTTTCCCCCTCATTTTTATGTTACAGCAGCTCGAGGTCACGGTGTACAACTACGCCGATGACCTCCAGCTTATTTTCAACCTTTCTCATTCCCCTTCATCCTTCCAGAATGTCCAATCTGTCATGCTGTTCATTCAGGATTGGATGAACTGCAACCACCTCAAACTCAATCCGGACAAGACCGAACTAGTCTTGACCGGAGGTGGTTGCAGTCCTTGGTCCCCTTCTCACTGGCCCTCCCCACTCGGTGCTCCCCCACTCCCGGTCCCCAAAGTCAAAACCCTTGGTATCTTCCTCAATCCCTCACTTTCTGTTCACTCACAGGTTAGTGCTGTTGTCTCCTCTTGTTTCTTCTCCCTCAGAACCATCAGGAAGATCTCTCGGTTCTTTTCACTCCCCGCCCTAAAGATCATAGTGCTGGCGATGGTGTTGTCGCGCCTCGACTACGGCAACATCATTTACAATGGCGCGCCTGCCTACGCCATTCACCGGCTGCAACTAGTGCAGAACCAGGCGGCCCGACTTATCTATGGCCTGCCTAAATATCATCGGGCCACCCCTTTACTGCAGGCACTGCACTGGCTGCCGGTGAAAGAGCGGGCCCTGTTCAAGCTTGGGTGCCTCACCTTTCAGGCTAGAATGGGCACTGTACCAGAGTTCATCTGCTCGGCTATCAAGCCTTACACCCCAGGGAGAGTGCTTCGCTCCTCCCACCTGGCCCTCTTAACTGTCCCCCGATTCAAAAAGAAAAAGGCTGGCGGCACCAAGTTTTCTGTTCTGGCCCCTGTGTTTTGGAACTCCCTGCCCGCGGCACTCCGCACAACACCCTCCTACACTGAATTTAGGAAAAACCTCAAAACCTTCCTTTTTTCCCGTGCTTTTGCTGCCTAACTCTCCTCGTTTGCCATCCCCTCGCAATCTGAAGCGCCATGAAACCGCATGGTATAAGTGCGCTATATAAATGTTTTTAAATTCAAAAATAAATTCAAATAACACAATAGCCAGCGGGAATTGCTGGGGGACGGGACTAACTGGTTAAGTAGTCCATCCGTTTCGTATAGTAGTGGAAGTAATCGCGGTGCTTGAAGGCCTCCTTAATAATGAAGCCGGAAGCCCGAAAGGTAGTCACCGGTAATTGTGCTGCCCACATAGACGGAAGGGGTCATCCAGCGTCAGCATTTACTCAAAACAGACAACTCTCTAAAAGATTTTATCACTGATAAACTAAACATCACATATAGAAGAGGAGTTTCCTTCAGGAACATCCTGAGTCCCAGCTACTCAAAACCAGAGAAGGCAGAGAATTGGTTGAGCAAACACACATTGGGTTTTTACAGTTACGGACACTGCAGCACATGCAAATGGGCATGTGGGAGGAAGACACATTTTGAGGGACTAGGAGGAAGAAACTAAAATATCTACACTAATATGAATTGCCTCACAAAATTTGTGGTTTATGCAATTTAATGTAAATGTAAAAAAAGATACATTGGAAGCACGATTAGAACACTCTGAAAGGATCAGTGAGCACGTAAGAGCAGTCAAGCAGGGGGACATGAGATACCATCTGGCTGCTCATATGTCAATTTGCTCCGCCCAAACAATAAACAGACGTTTCGAGTTCTATGGGATAGAACATGTCCCTAGACACTCGAGGGAGGAAATAGGGAACTTGCACTAAGGCAGTGAGAAACACAATGGATTTTGAAATTATTTAGTGTTGAACAGGGTTTGAACAACGACCAGGAACTGCACTATTTCCTGGGCAGATAACAATGTGGAAAATGTTAATCTACAAAACAGGAACAGTACACACACAGACCCTAGGGAGATGAAACAGAAACAAAGCACCCAGAGGGGATTTTTACGAACACATGTGTGACTGAAGTGACCAGCTAACATACCCTCGTCTTTTAACTGTATCTCCCACTTAATGATGAGAAATAAGACTGTACATTTATAATTTAAGCAAGGTTTATTAGTATCCAGCAATGACTTCTAGAATTGTTATGTGTAACTAAATAATTGGATATACGTTTTTTAAGAAAATTATTTTATTTAAAAAAAATCTACTTTTTTTCAACCTTCCTACCATTTCGCTGATACTCGGCCTGTATACCATTTTCTCAAGAGAGTATGACTAATTATGCTGCTAAATGTCATATTCAATACTTTGTACTGACTCAAATGGATGAAGAGATAAAGTACGAATTAGTCAATTCACAATAACTTTACCATTATACCTTAGGACATTGCCATGGATATAGTCTACTTAATCTATAACTAGGTAGACACCTTAATAAGGCTCTGAACGCACAAAAGATAAATTGAGCCTCTTTTAGCTATTTAGAGAACAGCATAACGACATTTGGAATTTTGAAACAGTTATTTGATAAAGTACTTCACACTGGAAGATAGTCGCCAAGTTAACTAAGAACGTTAAGTCCTTCCTCTTCGTTTAAGCTGTGAGAGTAGGGAGTAAAGTCCTGGACAACGTGAATACGCTGTTCTGACTTCCGGTACTTATAGCAGCATGCGAAGTTTCTTTGAGCGAGTGTCCTCTGCATCGGATTTAAGAGGTGGCATCGCAGACGATTCTCTCAAGATTGGAGCAAGGTAGGAATAATAACAAGAATGTTTATGTGGTAGTGCGAATTACGTGAATTTTAGAGGTTTAAAATATGGTGGTCAGTGTAATAGAAACAGGGTTACCACCTTTTCGGCAATTGTTAACTTTATTGTTCCAACAGGGGCATACACAAGACAGCGTTTTTTTCTATCAGCTTCAATCACAGGCTGACTAAGTAGACCATGACATATAGTGTCACTTTTTGCTCTGTCACTAACAAGGTGGAGTATCCAAAATGTGTCACATATAGCCTGACCCAGCTGATTTTGAGTTTTAACGCGCAGTTGTGCTAATACGTAATTTTAAATGATATGACACTCACAATGCGCAGTGTCTCACATAGCATGACCCGGCAGAATTCAAAATTTGCGAACAAACGGGACAAAAAATTTCAATTCTATTAAGGACAAGGAGGCGAGGATTATGCTTTCTCATTTCTTTATTAGAAATGCTCAGCAGCCAATAGAAAAACAGTATATAAAAAATAAAACTACAATACCCATGAACCTCTGGGTATCACATGCCATATCATAGAGTCTCTGGTATAAAAGGTGCCATAGAGAATACCAAATCCTCTTTCTTTGGCGACGAAAACAGATCAAAAAACAATAAACCAAATGACAGTACAAGAAGTAGATCCAGAAGGAAGGAACCAGGCAACAGAATTCATGAAGGAGAGGAAAAACTGGATGCATGCAGCCGTAGACAACGTTGAAGAGAAGACAACCACCAGGCTGGACGACTCTTGGTGGACATCAACCACTATTTTGGATCAGATCCTGAAAAGAGACATAGAGCCGTAACATGCACCTTCAGAGCCCAGAATCTCAATAGCAAAAAAAAAAAAAAAGGGGGTTGATAAACAAGGAGCAATCAAGCAAAACACCATTTGCAATCAGCAATGATCAACAGTAATATAAAATGTAAATGCAGAATAATGGTGGGATAATCCTCGCCTTCTTGTCCTTAATAGAATTGAAAATTCTTGTCACGTATGTTCGCAAATTTTGAATTCTATGTTAGGACAGGAGGCTTCGATTATGCTTGTTCAAAGCTGATACACCACAACAGAAGCAATATGATCAATAGGTTTGTAATAAAAAGTTTTAAACACAGAGTCAGAAGACCAATCAGAGGCCTTTATAATATCAAACAAAGTCACTCCCATGGAGAATGCTTTAGAAGCCACAGCCCCACGTGCTGAATGCGCACCAAAAGTTGAGACATCAATACCAGCTTCTGCCATGAGCCATCTGACCCAGCGGGCCAATGTAGCAGGGGCGACAAGGCGAAAAAGGCTTTTGCAAAGCAATCAACAATTGACCATGCATATCATTACGAAAAGGAGCAGTACTCACCTCGTAATCCTTAACACATTGATTATTGGGAAAAGAAGGATAGGTAACCGAAGATGTATTAGTTTTGGTACGTCTGGAAATAACGAAAGAAACACCCTCAGGTGTAAAACTGCGACCAGCAAGGTCCAGTACTACCACATCAGACACACGTTTGCATGACACAAGGCATAGTAACATAGTTAGTTTTGCTGATAGTTGTTTGCGAGATAACAAAGAATTTGAAGGCCAAGCTTCCAAAAAGCGCAACACAAGGGAAACATCCCACAGAGTCACGTATTTGGGACCAGGAGGCTTCCCCAGGCAAATGCCCTTAAGTAATTTGGAAATCAACGGATGTTCGCCTGCAGGTTTACCATCAATTTGGATATGACCAGCCGAAATGAATGAACGGAAATTATTAACCTTCCGATAAGCCAGACCGGAAGAGGCTATGAAAGCTAGGAAAATAATGATCAAAGAGACATCCGCTGAAGTGGGATCCACCTCCCATTGAACACACCAATCACACCATCGTTTCCAAGACCCTGTATAACGTTTGTGAGTGTTGGGTGACCATGCCTCGCTGATGAATCTGGTAGCGTCTCGCGAAAGACCTGGGATTTGCCAGCGATCCCCAAAATTCACCATGCCAGAAGGAGAAGATTGCTTGATTGGATCAGGGGATGCGGATTGCCGAGAGGATCCAACAAGAGATTCTACCTCTGGGGAAGAAGGAGCGGAACTGCACAACACATTTCCAGGAGTAATGGGAACCAAGTCTGAGCCCTCCAAAGAGGAGTGATCAGAATCAGCTCTGACTGATAACGTTGTATGCAAGCCAAGACCCTGGGAATCATCATAAAAGGGGGAAAGGTGTAACACAGGAGCGGTGGCCAGGTCTGCAGACATGCATCCGTGGCCAGGGCTTCCGGGTCTGATCTCCAGCTGTAAAACAGGGGAAGTTGAGTGTTGAGACGTTAGGCAAACAGGTCGATCTGACACTGGCCCCAAACCCAGAGGAGAGAACGGAATATGCGAGGATGAAGTCTCCAATCGCTGAAGTCCCGAAGGTGGCGCGAATTCCAATCCGCAATCAGATTGTTGCAACCGGGAAGATACTCGGCAATAACTGTGATCTCCCTCTGGAGACAAAAATGCCAGAAATCCTTTGCGATCTCCACCAATATCCTGGACTTCGTTCCGCCCAGTTTGTTGACATAGCGAACCGCCGAAACATTGTCCATGCGGAGCAGAATGCAACAATTGGACTGGCGAGGTGAAAGACAACGGATCGCAAAGGATCCCGCGAGGAGTTCCAGGCAATTTATATGGAGAGACAACTCCTGTTGAGACCACCGACCCCCCCGTCGACAACGGTCCGCACCGGGCTCCCCAGCCCCACAGGCTGGCATCGGACGCTATCACCACCTGCAGAGACGGTCCGAACAGGGCTCGCCCATTCCAGGCATCCATGTGGTCCAACCACCACTGCATCTCCCACCTTGCTTCCTCTAAAAGAAGGACCAGATCTGCATAGCGAAGGCCTTTCTGGAGATGAAGGATCTTCAATCGTTGAAGTGCCCGGTAGTGTAGAGGGCCCGGGAAGATTGCCTGAATCGAGGATGCCAACAGACCGACAACTCGAGCTATAGATCTCAACGACACAAGCTGTTTAGAGAGAACAGAACTCAACTCCCTCTTGATGTAGCGAATCTTTTGATTGGGCAAAAGGAGTTGACAAGAAAGGGAATGGATTTGGTAACCCAGAAAGTCCATCACCTGAGAAGGAAGGAATACAGACTTCTGAGGATTTACCAGAAATCCCAGAGACTGTAAGAGAATGACAGACCACTCTAGATGCCTCATGAGTGTGCGAGGACAATCCGCCAAGATCAGAATGTCATCCAGATATATGATCAGATGAACTCCCGAGCACGCAAGGATTCCACGACGAGCCTCAGAAGTTTTGTGAAGCACCAAGGTGCTGACGAGAGGCCGAACGGGAGAACTTTGTACTCGTACCAACTCCCCTGCCACTGGAATTGCAGGAACGGACGATAAGGGCTGTAAATCGATATTGACAAATACGCATCTTTGAGATCGAGACGGACCATCCAGTCCCCTTTTCGAAGCAGATCTCGCAGCAGCTGCATGCCTTCCATCTTGAAATGGCGATAAACCACCCCACCGCCCCCTTTCTACTGAACCTGAAAAACTGTGCTCACAAACCCTTTGGGATGGCGGGTAGTCCGAAGAATCGCTCCTTTTTCCAGGAGGGAAGCTATTTCTGCTGAAATGAACTCTTGATCCTGTAGTGAGAAAACTAATGGGGTGGGAGGGTCGTATTGATGCTGGGGCTGGTAAAATTCTATCTTGTAACCCTGAACCGTTTCCAGCACCCAAGCATCGTTGGAGATCAGACACCAATTGCGCAGAAAAAATTGGACCCTGCCCCCCAAAACAACTTCCGAAGCTGGAATTCACCTCACCTGAAGTGTTGGAATCGTTGTGTCCTCCTTGATTTCCGCTGAATCGTCCCTTCCTATACCGACCTCTCCCTTTGCGAGAGGGGTAGAAGTTTGAACAGTTGTTGTAACCGGCATCCTGTCCTCCACCTCTTTGGAACTGGAATCCCCGCTGGGAATTCTGTTGAGATCCCCGGCCAAACGAGCGTCCCCTGTGTCGCCCGGCCCTGGCAAAAAACGGTCGTAAGGCTCTTTGCAGAGAAGCTTGAGCCTTATCGAGCCCACTAAATGTAGCCACAAACTTGGTAAGTTCTTTTAGGAAAGGTTGGCCAAAAAGAAGATCTCGAGCCAAAGGCTTAGATTCGGATGAAGACAGTTCCGCCAACTTTGGATCCAACTTTAGAAGGATGGAGCGGCGACGCTCACAAGATATTGCACAATTGGCATTACCCAATTGACAGATGACTCGCTGGGACCACGCGATCAAATCATCAGGATCTACAAGACCCGAAGACTCTTTGGCTTGAAAACCTAGGTCCAAGATCTTAGTAAGAGGACCCAACAAATCCAGCACTTTATCCTAGCAGGAACGCCATGCCCGATCAATTCCTTTCTTTGGGTCTTTAGCATACTTCCTAAGGTAAGTGACCATGGTAGGGTCAACCTCCGGGGTGTCAGCTAGATTGTCAGCCAGATCAGGATGAGGACACTCAGATCATAGACGAGCCCTGACATCTTTTTCAAAGGGTCGGCGAATATGTGCCTGAACATATTCCGCTACAGCCGGGGACGGTAGCCATGAAGACGAGTTTGCATGAATGGTGTCCGAAGGCTCAAAAGTGAGAAGGGGAGGATGCGTGGGAGCATACACATAATGCTCCTTACTAGCCTTTTTGGAGGGTGGAGGATCTACCTGATCCGAAGATGAAGAGGAATTTGTATCATCACTGTCTGTATCATGAACTTGGGCCGTGGAAGCCCCCACAAAGGACCTGGCAGTCGACTGCTCTGAAGACAAGGATTTCGCCAATTTTTGAAAATCCGACTTATGGGGATTAGAAGGAGACTTGGACGAACCACTGGAAGTGGGCAACCAACCTTGCTGTTGGGCGTATTTGGACAAGTGACACTTTAATTGAGTTATAGCTCGAACCAGGGCCTTATTAACGATTTGTTGGACCCCTTGATCCAAAGCCTCAACCAAATCCTGCTCCATAGAGCCAGAGGAGTCATCTTCATAATAATAAAAGTCATCCTCATCGTAATATTCTGCCATAGTCACACAAATATGCGACAATAATGCCCACAGAGGAGACTTAAATCCAAACTGGCCAAAGGCACAATGCAGGGGGAGTGACCAACCCCAAAGCAAGCCAAGAGCACACAGGTACAACCTATGTCGCAAATAAAATAAAATGTGGAGGGAGGGCTTGCACAAACCAGCCACTCTAGGCAGAGACTATGAATATTAATACAGCCCAAACTATTATTTTTTAGGTCTGGGCATAAAAATGGGGCAAGCTGTAGGCTGTGGGCTCAAAATGGCGAAAACTCCTCGTAAATCAGTGCACCGGTGCCAATAAACTGAAGAAAGACACCGGAAAATGGCCGCCGCGCATGCGCGGTATGGCCGCCTGTCAGTTCAAGATGCGAGGCTCTCGAGCACCGCGCTCGAGCCTCGCAGCCCCGGTCTACCGCTCTAAATCCAAAGGTGGGGGCGCGTAGCGCCAGCACAGAGGAGGCGTCCGCACGCTCCTGAAAGCCTACACTGGTGATATGGATGCAAAAGCAAACGCGGACATAGTCGGGACTGCCAGAATAAAGGGAAAACAAAACCGGCAGGAAACAGGCAGACGCCAAGCGCCAGTAAGCGATAACAATGCACTGTAAGTAGCAGTATATAGTATGCAGTGATAAAGCCACAATTAGTCAAACATTAAAATTGGAACAAAATATAGAGATGCACTTAACTGGCTGCGGAGCAGCAAAGAAAGAGGATTTGGTATTCTCTATGGCACCTTTTATACCAGAGACTCTATGATATGTCATGTGATACCTAGAGGTTCATGGGTATTGTAGTTTTATTTTTTATATACTGTTTTTCTATTGGCTGCTGAGCATTTCTAATAAAGAAATGAGAAAGCATAATCGGAGCCTCCTGTCCTGACATAGAATTTGGTTTCTACCGCACAGATGTGCTACTTATTTATTTTAAGGAGATATGATACTTACAGTGCGCAGGATATTGCATGGGCTTTAATATGCAAGGCATTTTGAGTACAACTTACAGATTGGTGTTTTAAACTGCATGTTTTTCTAGCAGATTGTTTTTCAAAAGTAATAGGTTAATTTACTGAATCCTCCAAGAACTGACTAGTATGGACATTAGTGCAAGTAAATGTTAGTGAACCTATACAGGTGATAGGTTAAAACAAGCACTACATAGAGATTATCATATTTTTGAAGCTCTGAGTGGAGATTCTGACTCAAAGAAATAGGAACCAGTGAAATCCTTTTGGAATTGTGACGCTACCACACCAGAACGGCCACTGTGGTTTGGAATTATCACCACTTAGAATATAGGTAGGTCCTCCCAAATGGCACGACGTTTAGAGCAAACCTTTTACATTGGATATTAAATGTATAGAGTGACTTATACAAATCTTTCTGCTTGCTTTACATAATTAGTTCTCACACAGGAAATAGGTATTAATGTAACTTCAACTAAGACCTGCTCTTAGTTTCTAACTTATACTTATTCAAATCACCAGTATCACTTACCAATTCAGTGCACGCTCTACACTTAATTAACATGATCCTTAGCTCTGTTACTCCCACGTCTCACGATCACTCCCACAACGGAAAGATGTTAGTTTCTTTACTATGGGTAAGTTTTACCTGGCACTATTAAGCCTAAGCACACATACTTGGTCTCTCCATCGATATTA
This sequence comes from Lissotriton vulgaris, assembly GCF_964263255.1. Taxonomy (NCBI): domain Eukaryota; kingdom Metazoa; phylum Chordata; class Amphibia; order Caudata; family Salamandridae; genus Lissotriton; species Lissotriton vulgaris. Next base: position 339,602,816 of record NC_141695.1, on the reverse strand, counting down.
GGGTCATAGACCTACTGTTTTTCACAGAAGTACATTCTGTGTTATTGTGTATAATTTTTATGTTGATTCATTTACTTTTCCCACCACATGCATGAGATAAACTTGGTTTGTGTTTGGTCCTGAAACTGACAATGTTTTGGGTTATTGCTAATGATGGGAGTTTTTTTGCAATATACATACAGATCTTTTTGTGTTTTTTAAAAAAACATACAGCCTTGAGAAAGTCGTGGGATGACCTCCCAGTTGCGACGAAACACGTGTTGGCTGTAGAGAATTATCTGGTAAGACTTGCACACATTAAAGTGACCGACAAAGAAGAAAGAAGATTTATTTCTTGTGTATTATTTATGTTTGAATTTGTGCAAATGCGCTACATATCTATGTTACTCTGAAAATTGATACGTGTGCTAAGGAGTGTCATTAGTTCTAGAAGGCCGAGGCCTGTCCTGGGGAGTAGGGTGGTTCTCCTCACCTTTTAGCACCGCTAAATATTGGGTTCTTTCAAATTAATTTGTGCAACTATTCTATGTGGCACCTTATTATCTAAATCTAATACCATTGTCCGAATTTATAAGTGGTAGAAACAATACTGACAAGATGTTTTTTACATTTTGTCATTACACATACTTACATAACATATGTTTACAATTTCAGGCACAAAGAGATGACGTGGTTTGTCCACATTTGCACTTAAGGAAATGTTGATGGCTCAGCAACTATTGCCCCTAACCCTCAGTCCATGAGAATGGACTCTTCATTGGGGGGTTTCAATCCCGTGAATTTCAATTAGAAAGATCCCTGAAATCAGATGTCATGTGTGTCGATACTGTGGACCCTATTTCCAACTACGCTGGTCTATTGGCCAGGTCCATTCTGTGGCAATAACGTGGCCTTAGAAGTTGTCACTTTAAGATGCCTATGAATAATCTAGTTCCTATGTGGCAGCCCGCCCCATCCTTACATTTGTTGTCAAGATGCAGCTTGAAAGACCTAGAATTGGTCATCAACATTTTAACACGTGCCGTGCAGAGATGTCCACCTCTAGGTCTTTCAAGCTGCATCTTGAAAATGAGTGTAGAAAGAAGTGCTGAGCTGGCATACTCAGACACGCCTACTGGCTTGCGCCACTCTTAAGCAGCTTGCAGCAATGGAGGACTAAACCTAATGCAGTGGCGGCTCCTGCGCTAAGGTGGAGGAGTGTCGCCCCACTGCCATGAAGCAGCTAAAGAAAATAAAAAATAAAATGATAAAACAATCATAATTTTATTGTGTCCTCCTGCAGCAGAAGCTTGCAAAAAAAACGTAACTCCGTATAAAGTGTGAACTACTCACCCATACTGGTCTCATGGAGCTGGGGACCATCGTGGAAATTAAGTGAGCTATTGCCTAGAGTCACATGGTGTTGAGCTGAGCTGCCTCCGGAGCCGGGGATCAAACCATGAACCCTGTGCTCCGAAGTCAGCTGCCCTGGCCGCTGCACCACACCGCTCCATTGAGGGTGCGAAGTTGCGCAGAACATGGAAGGAGTGGCAGAACCCTCCTAAGTGCACAAAGACTGTTTGGCTGTCCCTCTCAGGCCACCCAAAACAGTCATGCGCACTTTCCCTGTTCTCCATGCAAGCTGTATTACAGCCTGCGTGGAGAACATGCCCACCCCTCCAGCCCCTGGCTGAGCCTTCACAGCGCTCAGACCAATCACAGCGCTGTGTTGCAGCACTGTGATTGGCTGCGGGCAGCGTGGGAGCCCTGGTGGTTCCTGCTTCCTGTTTCTCCCAAGAAGCCAGGAAGAGGACATAGGAGAGGCGGTGGCGGATGGCCAGCTGGCCGGCTGGGAGGTGTCTTTTTTTAACTGATCCCTTCCCCGCTCCACTGCTGCTTCAAGGTAGAATCCGCGACTGATCTAATGGCAAGGGAAGGGCAAACACACGGCACTGTCTTGCATGGAAGCATGTGAACTGTATTGTAAAACTGCCATCTATACTTCAAGAGTTAAATAGTTTGGGTAAAAAATATATGATGTACCAATGAACCAAAAAATGTGCACACTTCGTGAAACACGAGGTGAACCTACTTTATTGCTTATCTTGGACTTGAACCACTACTGGGGATCAACTTCAAAGACTCGGTGCTCATCTGTACTACTTGTTCGAACCCTTTGCATTTTTGTTTGACTTTGAAATTGACTTACTTGATTGTTTATTATATCACTTCACTGTACTTTTAACACTATAGATGTATCTGTGTATATTTGCTCCTCTCCTCTGTAAAGCGCTCTGATATCTGCGAAGATCTTGTTCGCGCTATATAAAACTTTCAAAATAAATAAATAAATAAATATTCGAAAATTTACTTTCAATTTTGGGTTTACTCTCTACTCCACCTACAGGACCTTAAGAAACAGCCATGAAGAACAGTGTTGAGCATTACATATTAATTATGTACTTCTCTCAGTGGAGGAAGTTTTAAAATCTTAGACATAACATAAGACCTCAAAAAGAAATACACGAAGTTTGTGATTTGACTGGTTACTCGAATTAACTGCTGATTTGAGAGCAGTGTATGTTATGTAAACATGAATTTGCATCAATATTAATACAATGCACGTTCATGGAAATTAATTTATTACTATTTCCACACTGTTTGAATCACTGCAGGCAAAGGTGTTTGCTACAGTCTATCGATTGGGGATATTAATATTGTCTTTGCAAAAATGCTTGTAAAAGTAGACCCCACTAAACAGCTGAAAAGTGACTAGTTCACTTTTACTGATTGCTTGAGGCTCCCTTTCCTTCCTGTGGACGGGGGCTAGTACGTTTTTTCAATTTGATCTACGGCTCTTTTTTTGTTGAAGCCAACAATTTAGGCAGCAGATGGGAATATAATGATTTACATGGAAACATGGTGGAGTCACGTGATGTCAGTGGTCCTGCTCATAAGGCAGGCTTTTAAGAGTTTATCAGTTTAGATGGAGGAGTGCATTGTGGTGAAACTGTAAACTAGGCTGTTGAAAAGAACTGTATTTATTTGAGCGTTTATATACAGAGCTTCATGCTGTAGTGTTGGGGGCCCTGGGCTCACATGCCACTAAACATGACACACACTGCAGTTGGGTACTGGAACTGGCCACGGGCACGTGCCCTTTTATTGTCAGGGTCATGTCCCCCGTGATTCCTGTGATGGATGGGTGTGGGGTGCATGCGTTTCCAGCACTCGAGGGAGTGGCTGGAAATACCAGTGCCTGCTGAAACACTAGAACGTGCCTGGCAGGACACTACACATGCCACTACATATGTATGTTTAGCTTGTTCAGAACACAGAGATACAAACACACACGAAAACTCACCGGAACACCATACAGGCCCATCTCCCCGGAGCCCAACCATCCAATACTGAGAAAGGGAAGAGCTGCTGATGAAAGGTGTGGGTACAGAGGTCTCTCAAGTCAAACACCCCGGCAGAGAGGAGCGGGCCCTGCTGATGATGCCGAACAGGGAGCTCCTAGAAGCCTGGGAAAATGTAATAGCCAGGGTTGGATTAGGATCACAAATAGGCACGGGCACCCTAAATTAAAGTGGCACACATTTGTGCATTGTGCCATTTCGCAGTGTTTTAAGTGTTTTAAGTAGTATGAAAAGAGGGGGTGGGCTTGTCTAAAAGAGGCGTGTTTTCTTAACTTCACTAAGATAAAAAAAAAATGTAAATGTTGCCAAGACTCTGTGCACGGGTTAGTTCACAATGGTGAATCACACCTGAATATAAGTGAGGGCACTTCTGCTCAGGCCCCCTGCTCCCGCTCATTCTGCATACATTATTGGTCTAGCCCAGCCAGAGACTGGGAATGCCACCTCCATCAAGATTGGTAAAAGGAAGGTAGCAGAGGCCCATCTGACTCCGTAAAGGCCATTCAGACCCCCTACTGGGCCCCTGGTGGCATCTGAATAGTACACTACACCCCCCCAAATTGGCCACTACTCCCAACAACAACTTACAGCTTCCCTTTTCTAATCCACTGCCATCGGTCTAGACCTGCTCACTACACTAGTAAACACATGAGAACTCACGATCATAAACTTAAAAACGTACTTACCACAACTAATCTACACAGAAAAAAGTAAGCACATGTTACTAATGCACCAGCAATCGAACTTTACCTCAGATCTTGGTTCTGAGATAGCATGCTACTCTCCGCAAAGTGCTTCAATGCCTCGAAAGGGGTAGTAAACCCAATATAAATATACATTTACAATTACAGACCTCTCCAGGAGGCTTGGAGAACACGGGGGATTTCAGAAAAGCAATGTTAAAACATGGAGTGAAACTATTTACTTCAAAGCATAATCTTTCAAAAATATTGGCATAAAACAAATAGGTTTTGCAGTTGATTTTGAAGAGAAACTTGTGGTATTATTTTAGTATTTGAGGGTCTGGTATCGTATGTGGCACCAGGGGCATTATTTCTCAGCAGCAGATCAAGTATGTGCCGGTTCATATAAATGTGTGGTGTGCCTGCTCCTTCGCCCACCCAACCCCGAACTCAGCCCGCCAGTGATGTGCCAGCCCAGCTTAGCCCAGCATCAGACACAGCCTGCTCGTATATTCATTAGACTTGGCAGCGACACTGAAAGCTCAAGCTAGGCTCGAGCCTGAAGCCTGGCTCTGGCTCAGCTCGATGTCCTGTTGGATACTCAAGCTCATGACGAGTCAAACTTTGATGTGGCTTCTGCCTGCCGCTCTTTCTCTTCTTAAGATGTGGCATTAATGTCATTGCTGCCAACGGGGGTGACTCCTTCACTAGGGCGGAGGAGCGTCGCCCCACTGCTTTCTCGCAGTGGGAGAAGCAGAAATATAAAATAATAGTAACTTACAGTTATTACCATTTGATGTTTTGTTTCACGGGCGGGTGGCTCTGAGAGCAGGGCAGGGGAGGAGTGGTGTGCCTGCTCACTCCCGAGTGCGCACAGACTGTTTGGTCGGCCCCCCTAGAGCCCAAACCAGTCATGTGCACTCTGCCCTTCTCCATGCAGGCTACAATGCAGCCGACATGGAGAAATTGGCTACCCCATAAGCCACTGGCTGGTTGGCATCCAAACCAATGACAATCCTGCTTGCAGCATTGTGATTGGCTAAGGGGAGAGAGCCTGGGGGCGTGGCTTGGATGCCGAGCGGACTGGCGGCGTGAGCCGGGAGCTCTGCTCCCGATCCCCGCTTTTATCCTGAAAAACTGCACGAAATCCACCCTAAAGTGCATCACTCGATCACTAAAGGACACCTGAACAGCAAAGGACCCCCAGGCGACGGACTCAAGGTGCCCACGGCGCTGATCGGCTCGAGAGAAGAATGAAGAAGGGCCGAGGGTGCGATGGAACAAGATGGCGACCGGAGCTGGCGCTCGAGACCACAGATGACGAAGTCCCCATAGCGCCCTTTTGGGGAAGGCCTGGGACGGAGGTGTCATCGCCTGAGCTCGCTTGATTATTCCTCCGCGCTGCGAACAAGGGAGTTTGCCGGACCTTTCGCTCGGATAGACCGGATCTCCTACGAACAAAGGCTGAGGAGCGCAAGATGGCGGCTACCCTGGCACCTGATGGCCGTGGAGAGCTCAGCGCCTGGCAGTAGAGCAGGGAGGCGAGAACGACCTGGTCCAGAGGCGCACTGGGCATGCATCTGAAAGCATCCTGAGAGGGACCCCTGACTGCACGATAGCAGAGTGGGAAGCACCACCCCAAGTTGTCGCACCACGGAGGGGCCTGATCACCGGAGCGACACCAGCGAGAATTACCAATGCTCGGAAGACCGAGCGACTCCGGGAAGACTACTCATTGACTGGAGCCAACCGAGGTGGCACCGGCGAACTGAGTTTCACTTTCCCTGGGGGGACCGGCGGCCTAGGGTCAGAGCTGGCTTGATCCTGTTGGTGACGGAGCAAAGGCCTACGCAACCACGCTGTTCGGGTTGCGGCGCTCCCTGCCGATACTAGACACTGAGGAATCGCGGCCAAGTGGACATTGAAAGTGCCCTCCACTGACCGGACGGCGAGGGGTCTGTGGTTCCCCTCCCCCTCCTTTTCTCCAGTGAACGGAATGGGTAAACCTAGGGGAAAAATGGAGGAGGCTGCGAGCTCGGGAGCCCCCGACGGACCTACAGCAGCTGCAAAATTGCATTTTGGAAGCCATACAAGCCACCAAGGAAGCGCTACAGCAGGATATTGCCCAAGTGGCGACGGGCCTGGGGCTGTTGCGAGCCGACCATGATAAACTGAAGAACAGGGTCAAAACTGCAGAACACACCCTCAAGGAGATACTGCCCGAGCACAAATCTATGGAGGGGAGGCTTGGGGACGTGCTCGATCGCATTCAGGCCTTGGAGAGGAGGGCGGAGGATGCCGAAAATCGTAGCATTGTTAGGACCTGTTTTAAATAATCAAAGTACCTAAACCTGAGATTAATCAGTGGCTGTCCTGTGTTATTAATTTTTAGGAAAAGTCCCACAAAGTCAGAACAAAAAGTGTTACCACACTAACACCATACATACAATAAATGATCAATAAAATACGAAAAACCAGGATTTTGTGTTATCTGAAAGTTATTATTTGTTTTTAAGACAGAAAAATATATTTATATACAAAAAAGATGAGCATTCATGTAGAATAGGGTACATACATGGATATTATTTAGATATTCAAGGTATTAGTTATTTCCCCTTTGACATATCCAAATATTAAGTCCAGACTGCTTAGGCACAATAGTTCATTGATTTCAACTTAAAATCAGAAGGAAATCAAAAGATGACATAAGACAAAAAGTGCAGAGTTGGACTACAATAGTCGACGTTTCGGTCTTTTTTGAAGTTTTCATAAAACCATCATCAGGACAAAACTAGTTGTATATACAATTGATGACCCTCTCGTATTAAATACAGGAGTGCAGTCTGCAAATTCTGGCGGAATGTCCAAATTCAATCAATGTCAAATCACTTGTATGTTTTTTCAATCTCGCGCCAAAGAACGTCAAACGAATCCGGTTGAGGCTTGCCGGACAACTAGTTTTGTCCTGATGATGGTCTTATGAAAACTTCAAAAAAGACCGAAACGTCGACTATTGTAGTCCAACTCTGCACTTTTTGTCTTATGTCATCTTTTGATTTTCTTCTGATTTTAAGTTGAAATCAATGAACTATTGTGCCTAAGCAGTCTGGACTTAATATTTGGATATGTCAAAGGGGAAATAAATAATACCTTGAATATCTAAATAATATCCATGTATGTACCCTATTCTACATGAATGCTCATCTTTTTTGTATATAAATATATTTTTCTGTCTTGAAAACAAATAATAACTTTCAGATAACACAAAATCCTGGTTTTTCGTATTTTATTGATCATTTATTGTATGTATGGTGTTAGTGTGGTAACACTTTTTGTTCTGACTTTGTGGGACTTTTCCTAAAAATTAATAACACAGGACAGCCACTGATTAATCTCAGGTTTAGGTACTTTGATTATTTAAAACAGGTCCTAACAGTGCTGAGAAATAAGAAAACAACAAAACCCCTTGATGGCCATTTTCTTTAAAACAAGTTTTGCCCGAGCCCGCAAGGGTATATTGGGTCGCTCACCTTCATATCCAGTAAGAAAATCGTAGCAGGCGCAACAACGTGCGCTTGGTGGGCCTTCCGGAACAGAAAGAAGGGGACGATATGGTAGGATATCTTGAACAATGGCTGAGGACAGAGGTGGCGCCGGAATGCCTTTCACCCTTTTCCATGCTAGAACGGGCGCACAGAGTCCCGGCTCGACCTCCTAAACCGGGCCAACTGCCCCGCCCGGTAGTGATAAAATTGCTGCACTACAAGGACCGGGACTGGCTGCTACAGAGAGCAAGGTACGTGGGTCCTTTCCAGGTGGACAACAGCAGGGTGACGCTTTTCCCGGACTACACGTATGAAACGCAGAAATTGCGGGCCTCTTTCTTATCGCTCAAAAAAAGAACTTCGGGCGGAGGGTCTGGCGCATTCACTTCTGTTCCCGGCCAAACTCAGATTGGTGGTGGATGACAAGGCAATCTTCTTCCATAACTCGGCAGACGCCTGGGCGTGGTGGGACACGTACAAAGCCGGCACCGATAGTGCGAAGCACAGAGCCGAGGACGAACGGACCCAGCAGCCGACTCGGAAATCGCAGAGGATCCGGAAGCGTCAACAAAAATCCAAAAAACCGACAGAATCGCAAACTGAAGGCGAGAGGAAAGCCGCGATGCAAGCGGTAATGGAACTGTCGGGAACTGCGAGATCCAGATCGTGCAACAGCTCGGAGGCGGAGGGCCTAGTCACTGGCTCAGAAGCAGAACAATCGGACTTGAATAGTGTTAAGGGCCCGGACGTCACACCACAGACGTCGGGAGGCCTTATGGACGAATGATACTGGAGATGCCCCCACGCCGGGACGGTAAGGCGCCTGGGGTGTACCTTAGCTGGCAGATGGTGACGGACACTGGAAAGTGGGATGGAACTCTGGACTCGCATGGGGGGATCACAGGTTGGGGGGAATGGGACTAGGTTGACCACCTTCGGAGCTGAGCAACGCCTTTCGGGCCCCTAAGGCCACCGTAGTGTCGACTGCGGAATAGTTGGGTTGTTGGGGGTAGGACACTAGGTCCTCAACAAGTTTGGATGGGAGCTGCGCTTGCTAGGCTGGGCCCTGTTCTGGGGGTAGGGCGCTTAGAGTAGTTGGGGGGCGCTCGAGGCGGGGTGGGCGGGGAGGGGGCTTTGTTGCGTTGGGACTGGGGGGGGGTGAGTGCGACCCTGTGTGCCAGGCTGCACACCGTTATTGGACTTTGCAGTGTATCATGGGACTATGGCTAATAATGTAGTTAAATGCAAGTAGCCTCTGACACCATGGATCACACAAGTTGTTTTCTATTCACGTCCTATTTATTGACAGTGAATGCTCTTATTTTTTAGCACATTATTTAAAGGTTCGAGTAAGTACACATTGGGTGAGAACAGCTCAATTTTGATTATCTCCTTACATCAGAAAATACATTCGATAATGACAAAGAATAGCTTGCTTGCTATTAAAATTGATCAGTGTGAGACAAACACGATAACAAAAATAAGTGGAAACACTTAATAAATTCAAATGAAAACAATCCACACAAAAAGTGAAAAAGTGCATTCATATATCAGCACTTTTTTCACCCTTGGGTACGTGATTCATGTAAAAATTGAGCTAACTTCTATTTGTAAACTCTTTTATAAGCACTGTATATGGTCCTAGATACCCTACACCCCACAACTAAAACATGCTCCCATAACTTTTTCTGTAGGTGCAACATGATGCTCCTCATCACCTACTAAGAGCCCTGATGAAGACCTTCACAAAGTTCCCTTCCTGTCAAGATTTTCTATAAGGTCGAAACGCGTAGGCTCAGCTTTGGTGCCAGGAGGAATATATGCCATATGATCCAACTAAACTATTGGGACATATAGTGAGAGACGCATCTCACCACTAGGCATTAAAGAACCCTTTGAACATTTGACTTTCCCTGGCATACCACAGGACAATTAACTTTCCCGTTTGAGGGACAAACCAACAATATCCCCCGGGACAGTAACACAATCTCCTTGAGATTCATAGTAGGACCTAAACATATCAATTGTAAATAAGATACTGCTGATATATGAATGCACTTTTTCACTTTTTGTGTGGATTGTTTTCATTTGAATTTATTAAGTGTTTCCACTTATTTTTGTTATCGTGTTTGTCTCACACTGATCAATTTTAATAGCAAGCAAGCTATTCTTTGTCATTATCGAATGTATTTTCTGATGTAAGGAGATAATCAAAATTGAGCTGTTCTCACCCAATGTGTACTTACTCGAACCTTTAAATAATGTGCTAAAAAATAAGAGCATTCACTGTCAATAAATAGGACGTGAATAGAAAACAACTTGTGTGATCCATGGTGTCAGAGGCTACTTGCATTTAACTATATTTACTTTGATTCCTGCCTCTGTTTTCCTAAACAGAATCAACCCCCTGTAACCTTGCAAAATATGGCTAATAATGGACATGTGAAGTGCCTAACCTGGAATGTGAGGGGTCTGCACACAATGGCACGGAGGCCTAAAATACATGCATATTTGGTTCGAAGAGGGGTGCAGATAGCGCTGCTGCAAGAAAAGCATCTGACTAAGCAGGAGGGTATAGCACTACAGAGGAGATGGAGGGGACAACTGTTTCACACCACATGTTCCGCATTCGCCAGGGGGGTGCTGATTTGGGTGCGGGCGGGGACTCCTTTTCAAGTCAATAAGCACATCATAGACCCGGAGGGTAGGTTTGTAGCAGTGGAAGGGAAATTGAAAGGCAAGGACATAGCGCTGTGCAGTGTGTATGCGCCTAACATTGACCAAGCGTCCTTCTTCACCAAACTTTCGGGGGCGCTGGCTGGGTTCTTAGCTGGCCCCATCATAATGGGAGGGGATTTTAACTCGATGTGCGAAGCTCTCATGATTCCGCTTTTAAAGCAGGGTAGAGAGAGCAAACACCCAGCTTCCTACAGGCCACTGTCCATGTTGACAGTGGACTACAAAATCCTGAGCACCGTCTTGGCGACCAGGTTACTGCAACACATGACGATCCTGGTCCACAGTGACCAGTCTGGCTTTATTCCCGCCCGTAACACGACTGCTAACATACGTCGATTGATTCGCCTGCTGAGGGAACCGTGGCCTGCCACGCACACGCCGGTTGTTCTGTCGAGTGACATAGAAAAAGCATTCGACAGCCTGGAATGGGAATACCTATACAAGGTTACGCAACACTTCGGCCTTGGGGACGGGTACATACGCTGGACCAGAGTCTTATACGCCTCGGCGGTGGCACGGGTGCGGGTGGGTCCCCTTGTGTCGAACCCGTACCCAGTTAGTCGAGGCACTAGGCAGGGATGCTCCCTATCCCCCCTGCTGTTCGCTCTAGCGATTGAACCTTTCACGGCGGAAGTCGGGAAGGGGCATTCTTTCACGGGTTTGACTAATCGGGGACATCCACAACTTATCTCACTATACGCAGACGACCTCCTGTTATATCTGGAAAACCAGAGGGAAGCACTGGAGGGGGCGGAGAGACTCCTGGTGGCCTTTGGCAGATTATCTGGGCTGCGGGTGAATTGGCCCAAATCATGCTTGTTCCCGTTACGTCACGGCGAACCGGGACCTACTATCAGAACTCAGCTTGCCTGGGCGCAGGACTGCCTGAAGTATCTGGGAGTGTATATATACCACAAGGCTACGGACCTGCTAGAGGGCAACGTGGGTTGCTGTATACGGGCGCTACGTGGTAATATGACCTTCTGGTCTACTCTCCCGCTATCAGTCACGGGACGCATATCCCTGGTGAAAATGATAGCCTTGCCGCGCCTCCTCTATTATTTCCGCACGCTGCCCATCTGGATACCTAGGTTGATCTTCCGGCAGTTGAGATCTTTATTGATCTGCTTCCTCTGGGGTACGGGCAGGCGCAGAATCGCTTTATCAACGCTGCTCCGACCGAAAGATGAGGGAGGCCTAGCGGTCCCTGATTTTGAGTTATATTATTTGGCGGCGCAGCTGCAGACCTTCACACAGGAGCTGGCGCGGGCGTACCGAGGACCAGAGCAGGACAGAGAAACGGGCACCCCCCGCCATGTGCTGGCATTCATCACTTTACAACAGAAGCTGATTCTTAGGGATCTGTCGCTGGAAGAGCAGACATACAGACTCTGCTGGAACCGGGCGCAGAAACGGGCTGGGGTGCGACGCATGTATGCGCCTGAGATACCCCTCGGTATGATAACGGCACTCCCGCATGGGGGCGACTGGTCGAGGCTACAGGGATGGGAAGATGCGGGACTGCAGATACTGGGGGACCTATATGAGAACGGGGAACTGATCCCCTACCAAACGCTGCAGGACCGCTTCGACCTCCCGAGTGGGGACTTTTTAATGCATGCAGCTGTAACACGCGCGATGCAAGCACACTGGGGGGAGGGGATTCAAGAGCCCCCGATATCAATGGCTTGTCAATATACAATGATGGCGGCTGGGACATATAAAGCAGTGACATGCCTCTAATCGCGAATGTCACGCGAAACGTTGCAACCCTTAACCACGTTGAAAGAGGCTTGGGAGCTTGAACTAGGGACTGAGATCCCGGATACCACATGGGCACAGATAGTGCGGCGGGCAAGAAAGAGTACAAGAAACGCCCGTTTTCAGCTGATTCACTTCTATATACTGCATAGGGCCTATCTCACACCCAGGAGGATTGAGAAGAACTTTGGAGTGGCAGATGCGGCGTGCCCCAGATGCAACACAGTGGGGGCACAGACCTGGGCCATATGCTCTGGGATTGCACACACTTGCGGGACTACTGGAGGGAGGTTATTGAGACCTTGAATACAGTTACCGAAAGGGAACTACAAATCACCAAGGCTGTGGGCTTGCTACATTGGTTCCCGCATACACCCAAAAGCAGGATCTCGAGCAAATTTGTGGATATGGGTCTGATTTTAGCTAAAAGAGAACTGACGAGGAACTGGAAGTTGAAACGATGCCCAAAGTTAAGGAGGTGGACCAATGAAATGCTTAAGTGGGCAGCGAGCGAAAGCACGCTCAGGTACCAATTGGCCCGCCTCAGATCAGACGACAGGGCACTGGAAGCGGCCATGGAATGGGAGATGCTAGTGCAGGCTCTCCGGGACAGCACGCTAGAAGAAGAGGACAGCCTCTCTGAGTCGAGTGAAGTAGAACCCCGTCACTAACCAGTTGCACATTCCCAACACGACATCGCCACTCCTGTTGCACACATATGTGTACTTTATGGCAGAGCTTAGGCGCAGGGTCGAGCACTCGGGGGGGGCTAGCTGGGGTGGGTAGGGAGTTGGGTAGAAGGGGGGGCTGGGGGTGAGGGGTGGTTAGAGGGGTGTGGGGCGAAAATGTTAAAAGCAGGTTAGACTACTCCGAATACATCAGCAGCCATATGCGCATGATGGCAAGCAGGTCGACCCACTGACTGACGCCGCCCGACCCCCGGGTTGTGGGCTTAATGGCTGTGTATACTTTGAAAATGAAGGAGGGGGGGGCGAGGTGGCACCCATGGGGAAGAAATATTGTACATATGTGAACTGCACCATTTTCCTGCAATAAAAATGTTTTTAAAAAAAATAAATAAGGGGAGAGAGCCTGGCTGCCTGCTTCTGTGTCCTGTTCCTGCCAGAGGCAGGAGAGCAGAGTAGACGCGGGACCCGACTGGCGGAAAGGTAAGTTTAATTATATATTTATTTATTTTATTAAATTAAACCCCCCTCCCCTCGCGACCCCCTCTGCCCTCCCCCCCACTTGCGAGTCATGCTGGCCGCGGCTGGCTGCCAACGTACAAATTGGAGTCCTAGGATCGAGTCTCATGGACATCCTGTAATTTTGAGCAAATCACTTAAACTTCCCATGCCTGTAAAAAACAGAATATGCCCATGAATAATGTAACTGGTGCTCATGTAAAGCACTCCTATACCTTCGGGTTGAGTCAAGGGAGTGGTCAGAAAAATGCAACACCCTCCACTTTGAACCATGTCCTGAATGGCCATAAGTGAACAAACTATGCGATCACCCTAAGGAAGCTTTAAAAGATATATCAGATGATGTCTTATATTTGAAAGCCGTTTATATGATTCTCGTCCCTGTATCTTTCCTTCAATTGTCTATTGATCTATCCTTCCATTCTGCCACCTTTCCTTACATCCTTCTCACTTGCCTCCCATCCTTCTATCTTCTCTTATACCTTTCAATCCTTCTGTTTTTTCATACATCCTTTTGTTTTTCTTCTTCGTTCTATTAATCCTTTCTTCCATATTGGCATCTTATCTGTCATTCTTCCATTGCTCCATCCTTCCTTCCAACTTTTCTTCTATGCTATAATGTATAATTACATCTTCACTACTATTGGTGTATTTTTATTTTCATTCCCCTCTCTACCTCTTTGCTTTCATTGTGTATTCCATCCTTCCATCTCTACTTCCATCTCCTTCTTTCCTTATATCTTTCTTGACACCCTTCCTTGCTTTCAACACTGTCTTTCCTTCCATTTCCCTTTTGTGCATTCAGTCCATTTGCCTCTCATTTTATTCTTTGTCAGTTTTACAATTTATAATTTCTCTTTGTCACTTCACTGTGCTCAACTTCTGTAGCAACTATCAGTCCACGCCCACTGCTCTGTGGATGCCATTTTCTATTTATAAACACCTCATAGAGGTCTGGGAGTCAAAGATCAAAGGCAGAAGCATCCTTAAATAACATTTCAGTGGGCTCATAGTCAACCCTCCGCTGGAGCTGGGACGCAGGTGGCTTACAGCGCCCTTTATATACATTTTTTACACATGTCAAGAGGCAACAGATCAGGTGTCTAAACAGAGAGTTACAATATAAACCAAATATAAGCAAACAAATCAATCCTCTGCTTGTATGTATATTCTTTTATTCGTCCTTTTGTATAAATAAGTAGAAAGGCCCAGCCAACACATTTCACCTACAGTAGACTTCTTCAGGGCACCATAGAGTATTTGGGTGGAAATCATCAATCTGAATCCACAATGCCACAAAGAACAGTCAGCATTTCCACAGACGTCTGTTGGTAAAGCCGTGTAGTTCGCAAGGTCAATTCTAGCTGTTTGAGTCAGACAATAAGCAAGTACATGTCCAACCCATATTCAATAAATACGGCTATATAACTCATGTGGCCATTTTTATGTATTGAGGACTCTTGGAAGAATTGAGGTGGCCAAGCAACATGGCGGTGTATTTATTTATTTATTTATTTATGCGATTTTCTATAGCGCGAACTTTACCCGAAGGTGTCAGAGCGCTTTACATGAGCACCAGTTGAAAACCATAAGGATTTAGGATTACATGCGTTACAAAAAGGATACACATGGAAAAAAATTGCAAATGTACAAGATGTAAAGTCACACAAGGAGGAGAGACACGTGGATATACTTTAAGAGTCACATAGGAACGGTGGATAGTATAAAGGTCTACTGCATATACTAGTGATTAGAGTTAACTCTATATACATAGGGATCATCCGAAATCATCCTGAACTGTACAGAACAGCGATATATGACATGACAGGGCTCTGAGAATCCCTTACCTTCTCTGGCGATATCCGGTGCCCCGCCGCCTTAATAACCGTTGAAGTGGAGACAAAAGGGATCGGATGACCCGGACGGGCGGACATTTTTACTGAAGCTGAGGGATGCCCGCGAGGTGAGGGGCAGCCCACCTTCGTGGCACCGGGACTTGTGAAAGGAGGCGGACCAGCGAGGTGCATCTGCCTGCACCCAGGGCATGATATTGGCCACCTGCAGAGCTGTGACTTTAAGCAGCAGGAACGTGGCCACCGAAGGCGGATATCAATTGGACTGACGCCTGCATTGCCCATTTGGTGAGAGACCCGCATGGTGGCTGGCGGTTGACTCCGGTGAATGGTGGTGCCGATATAGGGAGACTGATTGCCTGAGAGAGAGGTGCATGATCCCGGCTCCCTGTGACAGCTGCTACACAACATTATGGAAACGCGGCTGATTCAACCGGAACATCATTTCACAGCTGCAAGGTGAGGCTCACCATTTGCAAGAAGGGGGAGCGGTGTGGAGTGTGATGTCCCAGCGCAGAGAGATGGACTGGTGGACGAGAGGGCCCAGCCACACACAGGAGAGGTCACTTCCTGGGTGATGGGAGGACTGGGGTGCCTTGACCCCCGTGATTCATAGATGAGGGGGCCAGAAAGCGACGGAGAGGCGCACTGGGGCCAGGCACAGTCCCCATTATATACTGCACGGCACGCAATCATATGAACTGGGGGAGACCGGTATAATCCTATAGAGACCAGCCGTGGGTGTCCCCGCTTGAGCAGAACCCGCTCCATATGCTTGATCCCATGGTAGGTATCACTGTTAAGGAGATAGAGGTGGCCGTATTGGGAGTGGCAGGGCGGATTGTGGCCCCTGCAGATGACCATCAGCAGCAGACCCTTCTTTGTGGAGAGATTCACCACAGCTGGAGGGCTCCTGTAGAGGGACAACCACAAAAAGTAGGACTGCATGCTCGGGCCCGGCTGGGAGTGCGTCTGCCTGGGTGAGGGGGACACTGCCAGGTGTTTGGAGCTCCCAGTGGGGGACTGCATGGTGGTGCAAGCACTATCGAGGTGACATAAGCATCCTGGACCAAACTATAGACCTAACCCTGCCTGGTGGTCTGGACCTTACATGGAAAAACAGGGAGCACTGAAGGAATGAAAGACACCGTTGGCTACCCTCGCAAACTTAAAGGCTGGTGGGGTGGTCCACTAAGACCCAGGTGGGTCCGAAAAGTGGTCGCATTGTGTGGACATCAGCGATATGACTGAAGTAATAGACCAAGAACAAGGGGGCCACAGTATAAAAATGGTGAAAGAGAAAAGCAGCAAGGCAGCACTGGCAAATAAAATCTCCAAATATGTGCTCCCGCTGTACCGGGGGTGCAAACGGCGACCGCGGCCGCACGCGAAGATGGGATGTTGCAAACTGATGATCAAGGCCCTTCCATAGCGGATGTGCTGACTGTTATTCATTCCACGAGGGATGACATGATCCCTAAAATGTATGCAGTTGACACTGATGTTAACTTCCTTCAATGCGACCTAAGGAAGGTCTCTGCTAGTGTGACTACAACAGAACAAACAGTAGAGTCTTTGCAAACAGAGCTGCACACCTTATGAGAGACAATCATTGACCTCCAAAAATGAGTAGTGCGCCTTGATGAATAGCAGAAGACGCAGAGGAAAGATCACGTAGGAATAACCTTCGCTTTGTTGGCTTCCCTGAAAAAGCAGAAGGGCCGGCTGCGGACCTCTTCATGGAGGACTGTCTAGTTTCTGTGTTGGCCCCAAGAAGCTCTCCAAGTTTTTTACAGTGGAACAGATCCATTGAGCACTGGTCCCGCCTTTGAAGCCGGGGACGCCGCACAGGGCTCTCATAGCATGCTTTCTCAATTTCCGCTGCCGTGACTCCATCCTGCAGCTCACCCTCAACCGAGGCCCACTGACATATGAGGGGTACCAGATATCCCTTTACCCAGATTACACACAGCGAGTGCACAAGCAATGCCAATCCTTTCTGGCAGTAAAACGGCAGCTGCCGAAAACGAAACCTCAAGTACAGTCTCCTTTTCTCTGTGAATTTTTGGGGACGAGAGCATGGCTCGAGTTGGGGTACACGCAGGTACAAGGCATTACCCCCACTCTTTTCACAGGGTGGATGCCATCCCACCTGCCAAGAAGTTGGACCCCACAGAAATATGCTGAACTTGTCCTGGTGTAATTTTCAGACACCGGGACACGTTCAGCAGTATCTGCACGTTGCCTGCTTTCCATTACCAGCAGCAACGTGCAGGCAGTGAGGGAGCCTTTTTTCACTTCCAGCTGAGCCGAAGTTAAGGGGCCATCTGTCCTCCTTTTGTTTATATATGCTGACTGGGGGAACCTTACATTTAAATGTAAATACCACAGAGGGAAGCAAAGGCACACAGCTTTCCTTCTCTTCACAGGTACTTAAGAGAGGCATGCTTTTGCCTTTGTTCTGTCCCGGTATATAAATGCAGACGCTGTACGACTGTCAGATGGGTTAGTCTGTCCCTGTATTTACACAAATACTTTAAATAGCACTATTTTATTTCTTTTATAGCGCTACGTCGTAACGTCATGAGGTCATTCGCATATTGTCTTACTTGGTCAGTCCCTCCACTTCTTTTTATAGGACTTGTGCCCTGGTCAAGAGCAAAGGAAAGGCGTTGTTTTTCTTCTCTGCTGCGGAGGCGAGTGACTGGCTGGATGCTAGGGATTCCCTGGATGATTGCTTGGTACCCTCCACAGGGTCATTGATGGTACTCTATACTGCGAACCTCCGAGAGCACACACTAAGCCTAAAATGACCAATGCACTAAAAGATTTGCTAGAAGGGCTGCGCCTTCGAGATGTATGACCAGAGTGTCATCCCGCTCTTAGGCAGTTCTCATACTAAACGCCTGCCATGGGAACTTCCAGTAGACTGGATTATTGGATTCTTTCTACAGATCTTGGATGGAATGTGGGAGGGATTAGGTACCTGCCCAGATATCCGATCCCTCCATCTGTCTTGATGGAGTTAGGGAGGAGAGGGATGAGACCAGAGATACCACTCTGGCAGCTAAGTAATGAAGCCCTGACAGACCCTCCATTCATAGCCACAGTATCTGAGGAACTGTGCAGGTACTTTCAGGAGAACTGGGAGTCGACCTCCTGTTGTGCGACAGAATGGGAAGCTATGAATGTGGTCATGAGGGAAATACGTATCAAGACATCATACGGGGTACGGCGTCAGTTGGAGCAAGATGTGGCTACTCACGAGGCCACCCTAAGTAGGCTAGAGTCTGAGGTAGCCTCGGCCCCTCAGAAATTTAGGTGTAGTACGCGACCAAGGAGGCCTTCTGACCAGCCTTTGCTGGTTGGAAAAACATGTCCACACAGCCTATGAGCAATGGTTGCACAGAGAGGGAGATAGAATAGGAGCGCTTCAGGCTCGACTTGTAAGGCAAGAAGCATTGGTGATACCAATAATGCAGATAATGGCCGATAACGGGGCACTAGTGTGCAAACAGTGAGTGATTGCACATGCGCCCGCAAGCCATTTGGGAGCGGTATATGCAGAGCGGTCTGGCTCAGGCCTATATGCAATTCTTACATACTTAAACTTAATTGAGCTTCCTCTGCTGGAACCCGAAGAAACAGAGGTCTTGTGAGCACCGCTCACCAAAGAGGAATTAACATGGGCTATCAATCGGCTACGGCTGGCTAGGAGTCCGGGATCTGACGGACTTCCGCCAAGTTTTATAGGCAATTCGCCTTCCTGGTGGTAGATAGGCTACTGGAAGACTATAATGAGGTATTGGAAAGGGGATTTCTACCACCCTTTATGAGGGAAGCACTGGCGGCCATGATTCTGAAAAAGGACAAGGATCCCAACTTGCCCAGTTCTTACAGGCCAATCTTCTTGCTCAATATTGATGTGAAACTGCTCAGCGGTATACTGGCGGAACGTCTCCTCCCCAAGATACCACAGCTTATCCATTCGGATCAAGCTGGTTTCATACCGAAGAGGAGCAAGTCTCATAATCTACGTTGGTTGGCACACATGTGGCATACCAGGTGATGTTGGAAACTGACTGCGATATTAGATATCGAACAAGCGTTCGATTCAGTAGAATGGCACTATATGTGGCAGATACTCCTACGATTTGGGTTGGGTGAGCAATATTTAAAATGGGTGTGGTTATTGTACACAGATCCCTCAGCCAGAGTACGGGTGGGCAGGGTGGTGTCGAGACAATTTGGCCTTGAGTGGGGCACTCTTCAGGGTTGCCCGCTCTCTCCCCTATTATTCGCAATTGCCATGGAACCCATAGTGGCCTGGTTGAGAACTGCTCTGGGCCTGGGGGAGTTACGTTGGGGGAGACTAACCATATGGTCTCACTATGTGCTGATGGTGTATTGGTTTATCCGACGAGCCCGGAGAGCTCCATCCCTGTGCTTATGATGGAGCTATGCAACTTTGGGGAGGTTTCTGGACCTCTTGTTAGCCGCTGGAAGTCTAGGGTAGTCCCTGTCAGCAGATATGCCTTGGTCCCGGATGGGGAGCGTACACAGATTGAATTGCTATGGGCAGAGGATCAAACACGCTAATTAGGCATCCCTATTGGCAAACACAGAAGCTGCCTATCTTAAACTTAACATTGGCCGGGTGGTGGAAGGATTGCGAGGGTCGATTCGATTTTTGACTGAGTTACTGCTGTCTCTCATGGGGCGCATCGCGATTGTTAAAATGATTGTTCTTGCCTCTGTTCATACGTACGGCGCATTCTTTGTACATAATCCTGCAGTCATACTTTCACATACTGGAAGTCTGCTGATAGACCTTTTGTGGAGGGGGAAGCACAGAAGGGTGCTGCTGACAACATAACAGAGGACAGGGGAAAAGGGAGGGCTGGAGGTGCCGCACTTAGAGATTTATTATATGGCCTCTCAGCTGCAGCATGCTGGTTGGACAGAGAGGGAAACTGGAAGAAGCGTATGTTGGCGGGAACTTATGGCGATCACATGCTGACAGAGTTGTTGATGTTGGGGGCTGGAGTCCCCAATGAATGTCCATATGTTGTACGACACGTAGCAGTGGTGTGGGAGAATGTGGTAAGGCGGGTAGTGCAGCATGCATCATTCACTCCTGGTATGCCCCTCTGGGAACTACGCCCGTTCGCCAGTATCGCAGACTCGTTGTCAGTTCACGATTGGAGAGATGGCGGCTGCCAGACGCTTGGGGACCTCTATGTAGACGCAAAGTTCTTTCAACCTCGGACCAGGATAATTCCTGCAATATGGGAGCATTTCTAGTGTTGTATGGGAAGCTTGGCTGGGGTTCCCAGAGGAGCCCTACATTACTAACACTCTGAAAGTAATGCTATACATGGCGGGGGAAGGAGACTGGTTTCCCATCTCTATAGAGCACTTAGAAATGATCTGCCAGAAGAGACTCTTAGAATCCAGCATTGGACGCTATTGAACGAACCCCTCACAGAGGGTGACTGGAGAAAGGTCCTTATATGGGTACAGAGGAACAGCACCAATGCACAATTCAAGCTCCTTCAATATAACTTAGTCTATCAAGTATACCTCACCCGCACATGCTCAACATAATCTACCCATCCCGCACGGAGGAATGTACCAGATGTAAGCAGCATGGGGCAGATTTCCTTCATATGATATGGTCATGCTTGTTGCTGCTTCCCTTGTGGGAGAGAGTGTTTGCATGTTTGCGGGTGGTTACGGGCTGGTGTATTACCAGGGATATTAAACAGGCACTGCTGGGGGTATTGCCAGGCGATTTGTTTATCTTGGACTAGTTCTAGCCAGGAGACAGGTTGTTATAGAATAGATGCATCACCGCCCCCGTAGTATACAGACTGGATACAGGATGGACTTATTTTAATCTGCTAGTCCATCATTCTACGACTAGTTTTATTCTACTAGCATCCTTCTGGACTAGTTTTTATTCTACCTGACTCCGCCGTCGCCGGCGACGGCGGAGTCAGGTAGAATAAAACTAGTCCGGAAGGATGCAAAGGCTGAGGATGGAAGACCCCATGGCATGGACCTCTATGTTGACAGCTATACAGGGAGACCAAACACCTACATCTGAGACGGTCCAGAACGAGGAGGCCTCCGATAGTAGAGAGTAAAGATGGAAGGTTGCCTAGGACACACAGGCGTAACGAACCTTGAGGGGCCTGCCTGCAAGGCAGCTCGGGGCCCCCCTCCGGGCTTAATCAGGAGCCCTGCAGACAGAGTGCTGTGCTGATGGGGCCCCCTGGAGCTTGAGGCCCCCTCCCCCCCCGCACAGCAGGGTATGCGGGGGGGCTGTGTTACGCCCCTGCTAGGACACAAGTGGGCTTTTACACACAGATATAGCACTGAAATGTGTATGAGATCTTGTACTCTGAACTGAAACTGAGATAAGGGGGGGAAGTTGGGGTGGAGGCGCTGAGGTAATGTAACTTCAGAAAGTTGTTGGGTATGTTATATTGAATTAAAACATGTGAGAACCAAAGTTGCAGGTAAACGGTCATTGTTGAAAATGATACTCATGGATACAGATGTAATGTGGTTATCAATATGCCAATAAAAATGTATTATTCTTTTTTTTCTAAAGCGCTCTTGGAAGTCCAAAATCAAATAGTCAAATTAGGTCTCAAATATCACCGTATTTTGCAGTGTCTCTAAAAACTGACAATCAACCCTTTATATAAAATCTGCAGAAAAATACACTAAGAAGTAAAAGCAATGCGTTAACATAAAAAAGGTGAAAGAAATAGACACCCATGTAGTGGCCAATGTGTTCTAAGTGAAACCCGAAAACCTGGATAAATCATGGCTTCCCCTCTTAAATTGTGTAATCTGAGGCAAATATTTAATTTCCCAAAGCTCCTTTTTCTTCATTATCGCATATTAAAATAGTTTTAAATATGTGAGTTCAGGATACTAGTTGTACAAAAACCTATTGTTTTTGATTTAATAAACTATAGTGTTGATGTATACTAATCTAGGCCACTTACAGGGTTTACGTGACAACTGTTTTGCCTCTTAGTACACTAATGGAACATGTTTCAAAACTCTCGCTTTTAATAAGTACTTCTCAGTGCAGTGCTATAGTGTGATGTATTAACGTCAAAGCTTCTACATGTTAGAGAAATACACTTTTTTGAATTTTGAGGAGCCTTCATCATATTTTACGTGATGTCTGTTGTATAATTTATTAGAAAACATTTTTGGGGATGGCCTCGTGCACAGGTAGTAAAAGCCACACCAGAGCTTTGACTTGTTGGCTCACCCACCAATAACATCCACCCTCAGCAAGACAAGACTGAAATGCCGCTGAGTACGCGCTGACGCAACAGCTGGAAGGACCACACACGCAATATTCCGGCAGAGCTTGTGTCATCCGCAAGGTCACCTTGGCCCCACCCACAGCATTATGTAACAGGGAGGATGGGCTGATCTGATGGAAAGCGGAAGCAGGGGTCACCTGATACCGATATTGTTGCAGCTCATCAGGGTAAGAGTTGCTGATTCATGGTGAGGAAGGGATAGCTTGTGTATGCTGAGTCACGATGAGCCGTGCAAAAAAGAGGGGGTGGGAGAGAAGTTTCCTTTGCACACAAAAACGGATTCGATGCACTCCTACAGTTACCATGCTGAATGACGGGGGACGGATTAAAAACAAACCGCGAGATGGCATTTTAATGCAGTGGAAACACTTTACTGTAAGCCATGTACATTCTCTCTTTTCGGCGCATAACACTTTTCCCCAGCAGCGGAATCTCCATTTGAGTGACTGGGTTGGACAATTCTAGCCATTTCTTGGAGATTTAGAAGTATTGTAACTGAATATTTGTCGTGACTCGTGAGTAGTGTTGTGTCTTCATACCCGGTTCATTTGAACTGGCTGCACAATCCCCAGCATTTACCAAAAACATAATACAAAGGTAACCAACGACCTTTCAGCTTTTGATCCCCGTATGCGAGCATTTAAGGAGACGGCTGTTTTGTTGGGATAGTGTACACTTGCCGAACTGATGGACAGGGCAAGCGTTTCTGCCCACTACAGCGGGGCAATGCATCTCCCGTTCTTGATAAAAGGACGTTCGAGGGCATATTTACAAGCCCTTGTTGCCAACACAACCAGGGCCGGACTGGCCGTAGCAGGCAACTGGCGTTTTTCTCGGTAGGCCGCTAGGGTGGGGAGCGGGTTTTGGGCCCCTGGGGGGCTGTTTTTGTTACCGGGGGTTGGCAATAGTCTCTCCCGGTAACAAAATCGGCCGAAATCGGCCCTCGCAAACTACTTGGCTGCACTCCCCCTCACCCAGCGGGGAGGCAGCTGAGCCATTTGCCAGGGCCGGTTTCTGTTTCCAGTCCGGCCCTGAAAACAACCTCACTTTTAGTGACGTTGTGATGGCGATAGAGCTTTTCCTTATTTACAAGACAAGCCGTGTTTAATGCTGCCTTGTTAATTATGCAAAAACCACAGTTGATGGACAGAATGCAGAACAATGTCATACATTCACCCCAATACAGAGATCTGGTTTTTGCATTTACCCCGAGTGGGATGGGTATGCTCAGACGTGAGTCCCATGCTCTCCACACCACTGGATTCAAGCAAGCCGGGCTGAAGACGGCTGGAATGCCAGAAACCGGTCCTCGGAAGCTTGTTTCCGGTCCAGGAAAGGCATGGCTTGGCAGTTCGGGCTGTACTGTTCCCATGAGGCACAGGGTCAGACTGATTTGCATATGGCCATGTCTGAACTGGGGTGGTGTGGAGTACAAAAAAACGATGGATTTAGGCCCAGATCTCTGTACTGGGGTGAATGTATGACATTGTTCTGCATTCTGTCCATCAACTGTGGTTTTTGACTTGTAAATTAGGCCCCCTTTCACGCTACACTTATCGTGAAAGGGGCGGGAAATAGGTGATGTGGTAGGGGTTCCATGGCAACATCCACTGATTTTGGTGCTGCCTCCTATTTACAAGGGAGGCGTAAATAGGAGGCAGAGCTAGACTTAAGACCAGGGAAAACCTGTTCTTTAACAGGCAGGCGTAACGAGAATTGCTTTATTTCTCCTCGTTTTTGTTGTTTCCATGTGTACTGCCCTGGGCAGCACACATCGAAACAGCAAAATGCCTATGATTGTTCATGTGAAGGAAGGCCACCTTTCCTGCACATAAACAATCATTTTTAAAAAATGCTGTTTTGTAACTTTGATGTGTGCTGCATTAAGCATCACATACAGAAGTTACAAAATAGCATTTAAAGATTCCCCTCAACACAGGCTCCCTTGCACCAAGGGTATCTGCGTTGGCTCTAGGCAGCTAAAGTCAGCAACAGCGCAGGGGGAAACACAGGGCTGCACCATATTCTTGTAAATACGGTGCAGCCCTGCGCTTCTAAAGTGACAAACCGTGCCGTTAGCCATCTTGGTTTAACTGCATGTTTCGCCACTTTATTGTAAATATGCCCCTCAGTGTTTCCGTAAATGAGAAAAAATATATTTTTGGAAAATTACAACTTGAGTAGAATATTCTGGCTGTATCCTAACCTTTCTTAAGAAACGTTTATTTTGTGTAGCATTTGCATACTTTCCTTGGAATGTTTCCTAATACATGTCAATCTGGCTAACTAATTCTACTGAATATGTTGGATAAATGATATATTATACTATGTGCATTTCCTTGCAGCATAGTCCAGGGAATCCTGCCGTATTAATTGCCCTCACGTAGTAAGTGCCGCACACTGCCATTCAATCTGCCTTGAGATGTGGAAGCCCGGGCTACCTGACTGAGACTGCATTTGACTTTTGACCCCACCGAGATATATTATGGGCTATTGTTTGCACAGCGTTTGTATCGTCATTAATACACTCCTGTTACCCAACCGACATCGCTGAGTATCTTCCAACAAAACAACCGTTATTGCAAGCGATGCGCATTTCATCCACAGCAGAAAGATGAGAGGCTGAGTCAGCTGTACTGCTCGCTTTCGAACCGGAGCCTGTACTGAAATCCACAACAGCCGTATTATGACATCGAGCTATCTCACCAGCCCTTCATTGTGTGCCTCCGAGCCTTGGCATGGATCCTGGTTTGTACACTGGGTACCAACCACGCCCTGGGCGCGGCCGGGTGTATCACGTCTCCCTGATAAATAAATGAGCATGGCCCGTTTCCATGGCCCCTGATAGGGATGGGAACCCGAGAGCTGGCACGTGCATAGACACCCCACCTCCCCGGGGGCTCACCATGGTGCCCCGTTTCCAAGCACCCCATTGGTGCAGGGCTCACCTGCGCCACTCGTTGCGCAGGTATAAGAGGCCCCTCTGCGCCCTGGCGCCTCACACCGGTGCCGGGTCGGATTCTTGCTTCAACAGTGATTGGACGGGATCATCTCGCGCGCCTCTCTACCTCGCCTCTTTCTGACTCTCATCTCTCCCTAAAGCCCCTTGTACGTCACCGTGATCGCCGCTGTCGAGATGGATTCCCAGGTGCGCCAACACTACAGCCACGACTGCGAGGTCGCCATCAACCGCATCGTGAACATGGAGCTGCACATGTCCTACACCTACCTGTCCATGGTAAGTGCACGCCCCGTCCGCTGTTCACGATGAGTAGTTTCGTTTCCACACTACATCTTCTGTGGTGAATCATGTACTGCCTTCACCTGTCTCTGATGAGTAAACCACTCACAGGGCGAGTGCATAAGCTATGCATCCCTGGTGAGCACGCAGCCTGCTCCTTTCTGCACAGGGTCGGTGCTCTGCGTACACATGTGTGGCCATGGTGAGCACACAGCGTGCTCCTTCCTGTGCCTCCCTCTCCATTGGTAATTCTAGGCCTAGAGCCTTCTGTTCCCAGCTTTGTCCATGATGTGTGCACCCCCTACATCTTCCTGTCCTTACTCAATACTCTGTGATCACCCTCCTGTCCACAGTGAAGACACCGCTTACACCTTCCTGTTCATTGTGAGCACACTCCATGTACCTTCTAGTGTATAGCAAGCACAGTCATTACACCGTCTTGTACGGAGAGACCCTACTACTTACACCAACCTGTTCATAGTGAGCACACTGCTTGAGCTGTCCTCCACTCCACATACTGGGAACACTCCTTACATCTTCTTGTGTATTGTGAACATACTCCTTACACCTTCCTGTAGTGAGCAAACTGCTTACATCTTCCTGTATAGAGTGAGTACACTGCTCACAACTTCATGCTCATAGTAAGGGCACTGCTAATAACTTCTTGTACACAGTGAGCACTCTGCGTACACCTTCCTGTACATGGTGAGCACACAGCTTGGAGCCTCCTGCACATAGCAAACACATTACTTACACTGTCCGATACATAGTTAGTGCACTGCGTATATCTTGCTGTACAGAGTATTGAATCATTACCGTACATTTATTGCACCACAGGAACCACTGTTTTCTTGATAAGCTAGTGGGCCTGCAGCGCTGATTGTGCCACCTACATGAGCACCCTCTGTGTGCAGTTTGGTACTGCCATTTTGACCTGGCAAGTGCACCCACTTGCCAGTTGCCAGGACCTAACCTTCCCTTTTCTTACACGTGAGTCAGCTCCAAGGTAGGCCCAAGATACCCCTTTGGGCAGGGTGCAATGTATGTGAAAGGTATGACATGTTTTGATGTGTGAAACATGTCCTGATAGTGAACTACAGTGAATTTTGCTTTTTACTATCGAAAGGCTGAAAGTCCAAAAGGATAAAATGGGAGTATATACCTTCCTATTGGGACAAGATAGGAAGGTGAAGTTCAGTATGCCTCAACTCAGAATCTAAAGATGCATCTTTTAGTAAGGTGATTTTTACATTCTGTGTTTGAAAATACCACTTTTAGAAAGTAGGTATTTTCTTGCTTAGCCATCCAGTGTGCCTCTGCTAGGTTTGTGTATTGATTGTCTGGCTTTGGAGTGACAGGGTGTGGGGATGTGCATTAATTGTAGATAGCCACTGGGGGGGTTGATGTGTGTCATGCTTTTCCTGAATGAGTCAGGGCTGGACTGAATAGCCCTTGGCTGCATTAAGAGTAGGGCGAGGAGATTTCTTTCACACCTGAATTGGCCTGGTCTGCCTTGGACAATGCTGTCTCCACCTCCTGCTGGGCAGCTACGCCAGCGAGGACAGAACTGGTCTCGGCTGGGCAAAGAGCTTCTCTGCCACCAGAGAACAAAGGAATTTGTGTCATAAAAAGTGGGGCCCAGACCCCTGACCTTTAGATTAATCCTGAACTAAGGAACCTGCCAGGAAGAAGAACCGGGAAAGCTGTGATGTGTGCCGTTGGGGTTAGCCTGCAGTTGTTGCCTCTGTCTTGGGCAGGGTAAGGACTGGACTGTGCTTTCATCATCCTGTTGTTAGAGTTTTCTCCAAGGACTTGAAGTAGAGCGTGCCTCATGCTGGAATTCTCAGGGCTAGTAAAGACTTCAAAGTTCACTTCTGGGAATCAAGAGGAACCTTTGCCAAGGAGAAGAGCTGGAGAAACTCGGGACGAGTACTGCCACTTTGCTGATTGCTGCCTGGGATTGGCCTGCAGTGGCTGTTTCTGCCAAGGAAAGGACAAGGTCTTCACTGTGTGCTGTGTCCTCTGCTTGAGGAAGAACTACAAGGGTTTGAAATAGAGCTTGCCTCCTGTTAAGAAGTCTCAGGGACACAAAAGACTTCATGCAATTCTGCTGGTGCTGCTGGATTCTGCCATCTGTGAGTGCTACCCTTGCCTGAGGTGACTTCTGGAGTCAAAAGACCTCAGAAGTGGGTTTTGTAGCTACTCTCTGCAAGAATCGGCACAAAGCATCGTAAATCCATGCAAAACCTCTGAGAACCGACGCTGGACGACGCACCAAGTCCCGCCGGATGACGCAAAGCCTCACCACGCAGCCCCCCAGCACCGACGCTGGGTGACGCAAAGCCGCGCCGAGTCCTGCAGTGGGATACAAAGCCTCACTGCACAGGCACAAGCAATGCCGCCAGATGAAGCAAAGCCATGCATGGCGATGCCTCACCTCCAGTGCGCAATACATCGCACTTGGGTGTCAGTCTACAAGATCACCGGGGCGGCAGTAAGAAACCGAAGCATCACCTCCCCTTCAGTAAGGAACCAACGCATCACCTCCCCTGCGTGGCAGTAAGAAACCGACGTATCACTTCCCCTGGAGTAAGGAACCAACGCATCACCTTCCCTGGGCGTAAGGAACCAATGCATCACCTTCCATGTGGCTGTTTTTGTTTGTGACTGTGACGCATCCAAGGTACTTTGTGTTGAAAGTGTTGCATCCATAGTTTGCTTTGGACAGAACTGTTTTTGCCCACTAAGGATTACATTTTGATTACTGTATTGTGGATTTTTGTTCTTTTGGTCTTGTTTGATTTAGAGATTACTTATTTTTCGAAACTGGTGTGGTGTCCATTTGTAGTCTTTTCACTGTATTACTGTATCTGTACACAAATGCTTTATACACTGCCTCTGAGACAAGCCAATCTGCTTGTGCCAAGCTACCAAGGGGGTGAACAGGGGTTATTTTAGAAGAGAATCCTCCTTACCCTTGCTAGGAAGTAGGGTCCCTACTTGGACAAAGGTGCAAACCATTGCCAACTAGGCTGGGGTGGTGTGGAGTGCAAAAAAACAATGGATTTAGGCCCAGATTTCTGTACTGGGGTGAATGTATGACATTGTTCTGCTTTCTGTCCATCAACTGTTGGTTTTGCATTTGTCACCCAGAAAGGGACGTGTATGCACAGACGTGAGTCCCGTGCTCTCCACACTACTGGAGTCAAGCTATCCTGGCTGATGACGGCTGATAGCCAGAAACCGGTCCTAGGATGCTTGATTCTGGTACAGGGAAGACATGGCTTGGCAGTTCGGGCTGGACTGTTCCCATGAGGCACAGGGTCAAGGCTGATTTGCATATGGCCATAACTGAACTGGGGTGGTGTGGAGTGCAAAAAAACGATGGATTTAGGCCCAGATCTCTGTACTGGGGTGAATGTATGACATTGTTCTGCTCTCTGTCGATCAACTGTTGGTTTTGCATTTGTCACCCCGAGAGGGACGGGTATGCTCAGACGTGAGTCCCTTGATCTCCACACCACTGGAGTCGAGCTATCCTGGCTGATGATGGCTGATAGCCAGAAACCGGTCCTAGGATGCTTGATTCCGGTCCAGGGAAGACATGGCTTGGCAGTTCAGGCTGGACGGTTCCCATGAGGCACAGGGTCAAGGCTGATTTGCATATGGCCATGTCTGAACTGGGGTGGTGTGGAGTACAAAAAAACGATGGGTTAAGGCCCAGATCTCTGTATTGGGGTGAATGTATGACATTGTTCTGCATTCTTTCCATCAACTGTTGTTTTTGCATTTGTCACCCCGAGTGGGACAGGTATGCTCAGACGTGAGTCCTGTGCTTTCCACACCAGTGGAGTCAAGCTATCCTGGCTGATGACGGCTGATAGCCAGAAACCAGTCCTAAGATGCTTGATTCCGGTCCAGGGAAGACATGGCTTGGCAGTTCGGGCTGGAGTGTTCCCTTGAGGCACAGGGTCAAGGCTGATTTGCATATGGCCATATCTGAACTGGGGTGGTGTGGAGTGCAAAAAAACGATGGATTTAGGCCCAGATCTCTGTACAGGGGTGAATGTATGACATTGTTCTGCATTCTGTCCATCAACTGTTGTTTATGCATTTGTCACCTCGAGTGGGACGGGAATGCTCAGACGTGAGTCCTGTGCTCTCCACACCACTGGAGTCAAGCTATCCTGGCTGATGACGGCTGATAGCCAGAAACCGGTCCTAGGATGCTTGATTCCGGTCCAGGGAAGACATGGCTTGGCAGTTCGGGCTGGACTGTTCCCATGAGCCACAGGGTCAAGGCTGATTTGCATATGGCCATGTCTGAACTGGGGTAGTGTGGAGTGCAAAAAAACGATGGACTTAGGCCCAGATCTCTGTACTGGGGTGAATGTATGACATTGTTCTGCATTCTGTCCATCAACAGTTGTTTTTGCATTTGTCACCCCGAGTAGGGCGGGTATGCTCAGACGTGAGTCCCATGCTCTCCACACCACTGGAATCAGTCTATCCTGGCTGACTACGGCTGATATCCAGAAACCAGTCCATGGTAGCTTGATTCCGGTCCAGGAAAGACATTGCTTGGCAGTTCAGGCTGGACTGTTCCCATGAGGCACAGGGTTAAGGCTGATTTGCATATGGCCATGTCTGAACTGTGGTGGGGTGTAGTGCAAAAAAACGATGGATTTAGACCCAGATCTCTTTTCTGGGGTGAATGTATGACATTGTTCTGCATTCTGTCCATTAACTGTTGTTTTTGCATTTGTCACCCCGAGTGGGACGGGTATGCTCAGACGTGAGTCCCGTGCTCTCCACACCACTGGAGTCAATCCATCCTGGCTGACTACGGCTGATAGCCAGAAACCAGTCCTAGGAGGCTTGATTACGGTCCAGAGAAGACATGGCATGGCAGTTCGGGCTGGACTGTTCCCATGAGGCACAGGGTTAAGGCTGATTTACATATGGCCATGTCTGAACTGGGGTGGAGTGGAGTGCAAAAAATGATGGATTTAGGCCCAGATCTCTTTTCTGGGGTGAATGTATGACATTGTTCTGCATTCTGTCCATCAACTGTTGTTTTTGCATTTGTCACCCCGAGTGGGACTGGTATGCTCAAACGTGAGTCCTGTGCTCTCCACACCACTGGAATCAAGCTATCCTGGCTGATGACGGCTGATAGTCTTAGGATGCTTGATTCCGGTCCAGGGAAGACATGGCTTGGCAGTTCGGGCTGAACTGTTCCCATGAGGCACAGGGTTAAGGCTGATTTGCATATGGCCATGTCTGAACTGCGGTGGTGAGGAGTGCAATAAAATGATGGATTTAGGCCCAGATCTCTGTACTGGGGTGATAGTATGACATTGTTCTGCATTCCGTCCATCAACTGTTGTTTTTGCATTTGTCACCCCGAGTGGGACGGGTATGCTCAGACCTGGTCCCGTGCTCTCCACACCACTGGAGTCAAGCTATCCTGGCTGATGACGGCTGATAGCTAGAAACCGGTCCTAGAATGCTTGATTCCGGTCCAGGGAAGACATGGCTTGGCAGTTCGGGCTGGATTGTTCCCATGAGGCACAGGGTCAAGGCTGATTTGCACATGGCCATGTCTGAACTGGAGTGATGTGGAGTGCAAAAAAACGATGGATTTAGGCCCAGATCTCTGTACTGGGGTTAATGTATGACGTTGTTCTGCATTCTGTCCGTCAACTGTTGTTTTTGCATTTGTCACCCAGAGTGGGACGGGTATGCTCAGACGTGAGTCCTGTGCTCTCCACACCACTGGAGTCAAGCTATCCTGACTAATGACGGCTGATAGCCAGAAACCGGTCCTAGAATGCTTGAAACCGGTCCAGGGAAAACATGGCTTGGCAGTTCGGGCTGGACTGTTCCCATGAGGCACAGGGTCAAGGCTGATTTGCATATAGCCATGTCTGAACTGGGGTGGTGTGGAGTGCTAAAACACGATGGATTTAGGCCCATATCTCTGTACTGGGGTGAATGTATGACATTGTTCTGCATTCTGACCATCAACTGTTGTTTTGGCATTTGTCACCCCGAGTGGGACGGGTATGCTCAGACGTGAGTCCTGTGCTCTCCACACCACTGGAGTCAAGCTATCCTGGCTGATGACGGCTGATAGCTAGAAACCAGTCCTAGGATGTTTGATTCCGGTCCAGGTAAGACATGGCTTTGCAGTTCGGGCTGGAGTGTTCCCATGAGGCACAGGGTCAAGGCTGATTTGCATATGCATATTTGTGATATTGTGTCGCCATACACTTTGCACGAGTATTTGTTTATAGGTTTAGGATATTGTATTATTTTTTTAATTTATTTTGCTTGTTTGTATTGTATTGGCACATCTCTTTAATGGCCTAGATGGGCTGAATAGACATTTCTTGAATGGAATTGAATTGAGTGCACCGCTTACACCTTTCAGTCCATAGTGAGTGCACTGATTACACCTTCCAGTCCGTATTGAGTGCACTGTTGCCACCTTCCAGTCCATAGTGAGTGCACTTCTTACACCTTCCAGTCCATATTGAGTGCACTGTTTACACCTTTCAGACCGTATTGAGTGCAATGTTAACGCCTTCCAGTCCATAGTGAGTGCACTGATTACACCTTCCAGTCCGTATTGAGCGCACTGTTGACACCTTCCAGTCTGTATTGAGTGCAATGTTTACACCTTCCAGTCCGTATTGAGTGTACTGTTCACACCTTCCAGTCCATAGTGAGTGCATTGCTGACACCTTCCAGTCCGTATTGAGTGCAATGTTTACACCTTCCAGTCTGTTTTGAGTGCACTGTTGACACCTTTCCGTCCATAGTGAGTGCACTGTTGACACCTTCCAGTCCGTATTGAGTACACTGTTGACACCTTCCAGTCCGTATTGAGTGCACTGTTTACACCTTACAGTCCATATTGAGTGCACTGTTGACACCTTCCAGTCAGTATTGAGTGAACTTTTTACACCTTCTTGTCCTTATTGAGTGCACTGTTAACACCTTACAGTCCATAGTGAGTGCATTGCTGACAGCTTTCAGTCCATAGTGAGTGCACTGCATACACCTTCCAGTCAGTATTTAGTGCACTGTTTACACCTTCCAGTTCGTATTGAGTGCACTGTTGACACCTTCCAGTCCGTATTGTGTGCATTGCTGACACCTTCCAGTCCATAGTAAGTGCTCTGTTTACACCTTCCTGTCCATATTGAGTGCACTGTTTACACCTTCCAGTCCGTATTGAGTTCACTGTTGACACCTTCCAGTCCATATTGAGTTTTTTGCTGACACCTTCTAGTCCATAGTGAGTGCACTGTTTACACCTTCCAGTCCATATTGAGTGCACTGTTTAAACCTTCCAATCATAGTTAGTGCATTGCTGACACATTCTAGTCCATAGTGAGTGCACTGTTTACACCTTCCAGTCCGTATTGAGTGCATTGCTGACACCTTCCAGTCCATAGTGAGTGCACTGTTTACACCTTCCTGTCCATATTGAGTGCACTATTTACACCTTCCAGTCCGTATTGAGTGCACTTTTGACACCTTCCAGTCCATAGTGAGAGCATTGCTTACACCTTCTAGTCTATAGTGAGTGCACTGCTTACACCTTCCAGTCCGTATTAAGTGCACTGTTTACACCTTCCAGTCCGTATTGAGTGCACTGTTGACATCTTCCAGTCTATAGTGAGTGCATTGCTGACACCTTCTAGTCCATAGTGAGTGCACTGTTTACACCTTCCAGTCCGTATTGAGCGCACTGTTGACACCTTCCAGTCCATAGTGAGTGCATTGCTGACACCTTCTAGTCTATAGTGAGTGCAGTGCTTACACCTTCCAGTCCGCATTGAGTGCACTGTTTACACCTTCCAGTGTGTATTGAGTGCAATGTTGACACCTTCCAGTCCATAGTGAGTGCATTGCTGACACCTTATAGTCCATAGTGAGTGCACTGTTTACACCTTCCAGTCCGTATTGAGTGCACTGTTGACACCTTCCAGTCCATTGTGAGTGCATTGCTGACACCTTCTAGTCCATAGTGAGTGCACTGCTTACGCCTTCCAGTCCGTATTGAGTGCACTGCTTACACCTTCCAGTTCGTATTGAGTGCACTGTTTACACCTTCCAGTCCGTATTGAGTGCACTGTTGACATCTTCCAGTCTATAGTGAGTGCATTGCTGACACCTTCTAGTCCATAGTGAGTGCACTGTTTACACCTTCCAGTCCGTATTGAGCGCACTGTTGACACCTTCCAGTCCATAGTGAGTGCATTGCTGACACCTTCTAGTCTATAGTGAGTGCAGTGCTTACACCTTCCAGTCCGTATTGAGTGCACTGTTTACACCTTCCAGTGTGTATTGAGTGCAATGTTGACACCTTCCAGTCCATAGTGAGTGCATTGCTGACACCTTCTAGTCCATAGTGAGTGCACTGTTTACACCTTCCAGTCCGTATTGAGTGCACTGTTGACACCTTCCAGTCCATTGTGAGTGCATTGCTGACACCTTCTAGTCCATAGTGAGTGCACTGCTTAC
This sequence comes from Lissotriton vulgaris, assembly GCF_964263255.1. Taxonomy (NCBI): domain Eukaryota; kingdom Metazoa; phylum Chordata; class Amphibia; order Caudata; family Salamandridae; genus Lissotriton; species Lissotriton vulgaris. The sequence continues at coordinate 339,568,495 of NC_141695.1, read as the reverse complement.
GCCTTCCAGTCCGTATTGAGTGCACTGCTTACACCTTCCAGTTCGTATTGAGTGCACTGTTTACACCTTCCAGTCCATATTGAGTGCACTGTTGACACCTTTCCGTCCATAGTGAGTGCATTGCTGACACCTTCCAGTCCGTATTGAGTGCAATGTTTACACCTTTCAGTCTGTATTGAGTGCACTGTTGACACCTTTCCGTCCATAGTGAGTGCACTGTTGACACCTTCCAGTCCGTATTGAGTACACTGTTGACACCTTCCAGTCCGCATTAAGTGCACTGTTTACACCTTACAGTCCATATTGAGTGCACTGTTGACACCTTCCAGTCAGTATTGAGTGCACTTTTTACACCTTTTTGTCCTTATTGAGTGCACTGTTGACACCTTCCAGTCCATACTGATTGCATTGCTGACACCTTTCAGTCCATAGTGAGTGCACTGCATACACCTTCCCGTCCGTATTTAGTGCACTGTTTACACCTTCCAGTTCGTATTGAGTGCACTGTTGACACCTTCCAGTCCGTATTGTGTGCATTGCTGACACCTTCCAGTCCATAGTGAGTGCACTGTTTACACCTTCCTGTCCATATTGAGTGCACTGTTTACACCTTCCAGTCCGTATTGAGTTCACTGTTGACACCTTCCAGTCCATAGTGAGTTCATTGCCGACACCTTCTAGTCCATAGTGAGTGCACTGTTTACACCTTCCAGTCTATATTGAGTGCACTGTTTACACCTTCCAGTCCGTATTGAGTGCACTGTTGACACCTTCCAGTCATAGTTAGTGCATTGCTGACACCTTCCAGTCCATAGTGAGTGCACTGTTTACACCTTCCAGTCCGTATTGAGTGCATTGCTGACACCTTCCAGTCCATAGTGAGTGCACTGTTTACACCCTCCTGTCCATATTGAGTGCACTGTTTACACCTTCCAGTCCGTATTGAGTGCACTGTTTACACCTTCCAGTCCGTATTGAGTGCACTGTTGACACCTTCCAGTCCATAGTGAGTGCATTGCTGACACCTACTAGTCCATAGTGAGAGCATTGCTTACACCTTCTAGTCTATAGTGAGTGCACTGCTTACACCTTTCAGTCCGTATTAAGTGCACTGTTTACACCTTCCAGTCCGTATTGAGTGCACTGTTGACACCTTCCAGTCCATAGTGAGTGCATTGCTGACACCTTCTAATCCATAGTGAGTGCACTGTTTACACCTTCCAGTCCATATTGAGCGCACTGTTGACACCTTCCAGTCCATAGTGAGTGCATTGCTGACACCTTCTAGTCCATAGTGAGTGCACTGCTTACGCCTTCCAGTCTGTATTGAGTGCACTGCTTACACCTTCCAGTCCGTATTGAGTGCACTGTTTACACCTTCCAGTCCATATTGAGTGCACTGTTGACACCTTTCCGTCCATAGTGAGTGCATTGCTGACACCTTCCAGTCCGTATTGAGTGCAATGTTTACACCTTCCAGTCTGTATTGAGTGCACTGTTGACACCTTTCCGACCATAGTGAGTGCACTGTTGACACCTTCCAGTCCGTATTGAGTACACTGTTGACACCTTCCAGTCCGTATTGAGTGCACTGTTTACACCTTACAGTCCATATTGAGTGCACTGTTGACACCTTCCAGTCAGTATTGAGTGTACTTTTTACACCTTCTTGTCCTTATTGAGTGCACTGTTGACACCTTCCAGTCCATAGTGAGTTCATTGCTGACACCTTTCAGTCCATAGTGAGTGCACTGCTTACGCCTTCCAGTCCGTATTGAGTGCACTGCTTACACCTTCCAGTTCGTATTGAGTGCACTGTTTACACCTTCCAGTCCATATTGAGTGCACTGTTGACACCTTTCCGTCCATAGTGAGTGCATTGCTGACACCTTCCAGTCCGTATTGAGTGCAATGTTTACACCTTTCAGTCTGTATTGAGTGCACTGTTGACACCTTTCCGTCCATAGTGAGTGCACTGTTGACACCTTCCAGTCCGTATTGAGTACACTGTTGACACCTTCCAGTCCGCATTAAGTGCACTGTTTACACCTTACAGTCCATATTGAGTGCACTGTTGACACCTTCCAGTCAGTATTGAGTGCACTTTTTACACCTTCTTGTCCTTATTGAGTGCACTGTTGACACCTTCCAGTCCATACTGATTGCATTGCTGACACCTTTCAGTCCATAGTGAGTGCACTGCATACACCTTCCCGTCCGTATTTAGTGCACTGTTTACACCTTCCAGTTCGTATTGAGTGCACTGTTGACACCTTCCAGTCCGTATTGTGTGCATTGCTGACACCTTCCAGTCCATAGTGAGTGCACTGTTTACACCTTCCTGTCCATATTGAGTGCACTGTTTACACCTTCCAGTCCGTATTGAGTTCACTGTTGACACCTTCCAGTCCATAGTGAGTTCATTGCCGACACCTTCTAGTCCATAGTGAGTGCACTGTTTACACCTTCCAGTCTATATTGAGTGCACTGTTTACACCTTCCAGTCCGTATTGAGTGCACTGTTGACACCTTCCAGTCATAGTTAGTGCATTGCTGACACCTTCCAGTCCATAGTGAGTGCACTGTTTACACCTTCCAGTCCGTATTGAGTGCATTGCTGACACCTTCCAGTCCATAGTGAGTGCACTGTTTACACCCTCCTGTCCATATTGAGTGCACTGTTTACACCTTCCAGTCCGTATTGAGTGCACTGTTTACACCTTCCAGTCCGTATTGAGTGCACTGTTGACACCTTCCAGTCCATAGTGAGTGCATTGCTGACACCTTCTAGTCCATAGTGAGAGCATTGCTTACACCTTCTAGTCTATAGTGAGTGCACTGCTTACACCTTTCAGTCCGTATTAAGTGCACTGTTTACACCTTCCAGTCCGTATTGAGTGCACTGTTGACACCTTCCAGTCCATAGTGAGTGCATTGCTGACACCTTCTAATCCATAGTGAGTGCACTGTTTACACCTTCCAGTCCATATTGAGCGCACTGTTGACACCTTCCAGTCCATAGTGAGTGCATTGCTGACACCTTCTAGTCCATAGTGAGTGCACTGCTTACGCCTTCCAGTCTGTATTGAGTGCACTGCTTACACCTTCCAGTCCGTATTGAGTGCACTGTTTACACCTTCCAGTCCATATTGAGTGCACTGTTGACACCTTTCCGTCCATAGTGAGTGCATTGCTGACACCTTCCAGTCCGTATTGAGTGCAATGTTTACACCTTCCAGTCTGTATTGAGTGCACTGTTGACACCTTTCCGACCATAGTGAGTGCACTGTTGACACCTTCCAGTCCGTATTGAGTACACTGTTGACACCTTCCAGTCCGTATTGAGTGCACTGTTTACACCTTACAGTCCATATTGAGTGCACTGTTGACACCTTCCAGTCAGTATTGAGTGTACTTTTTACACCTTCTTGTCCTTATTGAGTGCACTGTTGACACCTTCCAGTCCATAGTGAGTTCATTGCTGACACCTTTCAGTCCATAGTGAGTGCACTGCATACACCTTCCAGTCCATAGTGAGTTCATTGCTGACACCTTCTAGTCCATAGTGAGTGCACTGTTTACACCTTCCAGTCCATATTGAGTGCACTGTTTACACCTTCCAGTCCGTATTGAGTGCACTGTTGACACCTTCCAGTCATAGTTAGTGCATTGCTGACACCTTCTAGTCCTTACTGAGTGCACTGTTTACACCTTCCAGTCCGTATTGAGTGCATTGCTGACACCTTCCAGTCCATAGTGAGTGCACTGTTTACACCTTCTTGTCCATATTGAGTGCACTGTTTACACCTTCCAGTCCGTATTGAGTGCACTGTTGACACCTTCCAGTCCTTATTGAGTGCAATGCTAACACCTTCCAGTCCATAGTGAGTGCACTGTTGACCCCTTCCAGTCTGTATTGAGTGCACTTTTTACACCTTCCAGTCTGTATTGAGTGCACTTTTTACACCTTCCAGTCCTCGTTGAGTGCGCTGTTTACACCTTCTAGTCCTCATTGAGTGCACTGTTTACACCTTCTAGTCCATAGTGAGTGCATTGCTGTCACCTTCTAGTCCATAGTGAGTGCATTGCTGTCACCTTCTAGTCCATAGTGAGTGCATTGCTGACACCTTCTAGTCGATAGTGAGTGCACTGTTGACACCTTCCAGTCCGTAGTGAGTGCACTGTTTACACCTTCCAGTCTGTAGTGAGTGCACTGTTGACACCTTCCAGTCCATAGTGAGTGCACTGTTTACACCTCCCAGTCCGTATTGAGTGCATTGCTGACACCTTCCAGTCCATAGTGAGTGCACTGTTGACACCTTCCAGTCCATATTGAGTGCACTTTTTACACCTTCCAGTCTGTATTGAGTGCACTGTTGACACCTTCCAGTCCGTATTAAGTGCACATTTTACACCTTCCAGTCCTTATTGAGTGCACTGTTTACACCTTCCAGTCCATAGTGAGTGCCTTGCTGACACCTTCTAGTCCATAGTGAGTGCATTACTCACACCTTCTAGTCCATAGTGAGTTCATTGCTGACACCTTCTAGTCCATAGTGAGTGCACTGTTGACACCTTCCAGTCCACAGTGAGTGCATTGCTGACACCTTCTAGTCCATAGTGAGTGCACTGTTGACACCTTCCAGTCCACAGTGAGTGCATTGCTGACACCTTCTAGTCCATAGTGAGTGCACTGTTGACACCTTCCAGTCCACAGTGAGTGCATTGCTGACACCTTCCAGTCCGCATTGAGTGCACTGTTTACACCTTCCAATCCGCATTGAGTGCACTGTTTACACCTTCCAGTCCCCATTGAGTGTACTGTTTACACCTTCCAATCCGCATTGAGTGCACTGTTTACACCTTCCAGTCCCCATTGAGTGTACTGTTTACACCTTCCAGTCCCCATTGAGTGTACTGTTGACACCGTCCAGTCTGTAGCGAGTGCCGACTAGAGTTGTGTATGCATTGCACTCCTGAAGCTTTTGTGAAGCTTCAGACTCTGAGGTGTGGGAGCAGAGAGTCCGGGCTCCCTTTGTTGTGTGGTGCCTTTTGTTCTTTCTTGCACTCCTCCCACTGGAATACATGGACATTGTGGGACCCTGGTGACAACAATGTCCTCTCAAGGGAAGGATTAGCCTTTTCATGCATCAGAGCAGCTGCTCCCAAAGTGCTGGCAGGTGTTAGGCGTAAAGGACTCTGTCCTCTTTGTGCTCAGGTTGTGGCTTCTCCCAGTGGGGACTTCCAGCATCACTGCCTACTGCCTTCCATCCCTGGAGACAAGGCTGTATCTGCTGTGGATAAAAGGTACAAACACTTAAGGAACCGCCTCCGATAGGTCCTGGGAGGCCACACAAGTAATATTGAAGCCACAACGGAGAAAGGAGTATACGAGAAGGATGGAAACTGCCAGTCACGGGTCTAGGCCCTCCCCCTGACCTCCTGTGCCACCAGTTGTCCACACCAGGCCTAGAGGATTTCCTTGGCCTCCTCTTGGCCAGAGTGTGATCCGTCAGACTGCCGGAAAACTACAGTAGGACACAAATGACACTGGAGATGAAGCAGGTCCTGTGTGCCCACCACACAAAGCCTTCCAGACCGCATGCCATGGTTACAACTGTGCCCATGATTGTGTGCCTGACACTATTCACAACATCCAACAATGTCTTAACGGGACTCAATGTGGGCAAGTAATTTAAGGAATAACCTAATTACACTGCAGAAATTAAATAATAACAATTTACTCATTATTTCCCAGGTCTCGATTAGGATTACCTAGTCTCCTGTTTATCCCAGATTTACAACGTTTCGTAAACCTGGGAAGGAGTCAGAATCCTAGGCCTCCCCAGGGGAGGTGTAAGGAGGAGCAGCGAGAAGAAATACTTTTATTTCTCCATGTTTTTTCCTCTTTTTGTTGCATGCTGCATTCAGCACGCAAAGGAAAATGAAACCTCATCAATGATTGTTTCTGTGCAGGAAGATGTCCCTTACTGCACAACAACAATCATCCCTGCAAAGCAGGCACCCTTGCACCATGTTCCAAGGGTGCCTATGCTGCAAGGGTACCTTGCGTTGGCATATGGCAGCCAATTGTGCACCAGCGCAGGGGAAAGCATAGGGATGTGTCATATTGTTGTAAATACAACGCATCCTTGTGCTGTTAAAATGATGCAGCTCGGCGCAGCAAAATGGCTTGCGGCGCCACGCTGCGTCCTTTTGTTGTAAATGAGGCCCCTAGTGTCCTGGAAAGATCACAGACTATACGCTTCTCTCCACAATAACAACACAAACTCACCCATCCACACTGTCGATATTGTAAGCAGGGACACGCAGACAGGGTTGCTTGTTCAATCTTCTTCTTTATTTAGTAGTAGCAAGAATCAGCATCCGGCAATTAGTATTTGTTGAATTCTTTTCAAAGCGCGTTATTTCCTTAACACATTGTGCACTTGACGCGTTGCTCCGTTAGCGCGTTGCTAGGATACAAGGAACAACAAAAATGGCCGCTGTACGTGAAGAGGATATCACTGAAGCGTGAGCGTGGTGACGATGAGATGGAGTCACGTGATGACGCTCAGCGTAGTGACGACACTCTGGAGTTCCACGCTTGAGAAATAACAGCTTGCGCGTGCCGATGCTGGTTAGGAGGGCAACTTGAAAGATGCACTATGTAAAATAGTGTATTTGGAGGTAAAAAAAAAAAATTTAAAACGTACCAATTTATCGAGGAGATCGCCGCTCGTTGAGTAGTTACCGTTTTGAAGTTGGTTGAGCAAAATTGAATGAAAGATGTGAAAATTTAAGAATCCCAAAAAAATTCGTGCTCAATGTTGCTGTCGCTGTAGATCCCGCTCGTCGCCATGTATTGTAAGCAGGGACACGCAGACAGGGTTGCTTGTTCAATCTTCTTCCTTATTTAGTAGTAGCAAGTAGTACAGCAACATGAGCACAGGACCTCCTCCGCCTTCCCCTCCAGCAACTGACTCCCACCTGCATTCTACAAACGACCTTCCACGCACTCCACCCTCGCACGCCATACACGCTCTACACTCGCATGCCATACACGCGCCACACACACACACGCGCCACGCACACGAGACACACACGCACGATACATGCACGAATACCACAGTCGACAGAGCGTACTTCATATATAGCTCCTAAGATACTGTGAATGGACTTTAGAATCCAGGGTTGAAGGGAGCTGCTAGTGCAGCTATGCTGCCCAGTATACTCACTTATCATTCTCTGTCTCTCTCTTTAGTCCTACTTCTTCGACCGTGATGACGTGGCCCTGAGTCACGTGGCCAAGTACTTCAAGGAGCAGAGCCACGAGGAGCGCGAGCACGCTGAGAAGTTCTTGAAGTACCAGAACATGCGCGGTGGGCGCGTGGTGCTGCAGGATATCAAGGTCAGTGCATGTGGTATTTACTGCAGGATGTCAATGTGGGTGTGGTGCTGCAGGATGTTAAGGTGAGCGCACTTGGTACTGTAGGATGTTCAGGTGAGTGCATTGCAAGATATATCAATGTGTGTGCGCCTGGTACTTACTGCAGGGTGTCAAGATGAGTGCTTGTGGTACTGTAGGATGTCAAGGTTAGTGCACGAGGTATTGCAGGATATTGATGCGAGTGAGTGTGGTACTTGTACGTGTGGTTCTGCAGGATATCAAGGTGAGTGTGCGGGGTTCTGCAGGATATCAAGGTGAGTGTGCGGGCGTGCTGCAGGATGTCAAGGTGAGTGTGTGGCGTGCTGTAGGATGTCAAGTTGAGTGTGTGGGAGTCTGCAGGATGTCAAGGTGAGTGCGAGTAGTACTTACTGCCGGATGTCAATGTGAGTGCGCACATGGTGCTGCAGGATATTAAGTAAGGGTGGGCAATGAACTCTGAGTCAGCTACTTAACGGCACCCACAAATTCTTTAATTAAGCAACTTTACATGCTAAAAAACATATAACCAATTCACAAACATGAACTTTCGAATAAAAATATCAGCCAACAAAGAGAGGTGATGATTTTGGGATCCGTCCTAACCTAGGGAGAGAGCCAAGTAGATGCCTTGAACACAAAGAGCATATCATGCTGATTTATTCAGTGGTGGTCCCATCCTCTTAGCACAGTTAATATGAGCAAAAAAATATTTTTTTTTTTTATTAGCGATTTATAGAGCACCTGAAATGAAATGAAATGAAAAGAAATTTCTAAAGCGCACTGTGGCCAAGCGGCTTCCTGGCGCTAGGGGACACATCAGTATCTGCAAAGGAGCCCAATGGGATTAGCCGGGGAAAGCCTGAAGGAAAAGAAAAGTTTTGAGGGCTTTACGAAAATGGGAGAAGATCGGGATAGAGCGAATGGAAAGAGGGAGATTGTTCCAAATCTGGGGGGCCCTAACAGAGAAACGGGTGCCCCCGGTCCGGGATTTACGGAAGCGGGGGACGTGAAGGAGAGAAAGAGAAGAAGCGCCTGGTGACCCGGAGGCATCCCCGCGCTATGATACTTGTGGAGACCAGGGGGGGGAGGGGAGCTTATTTGGGGAAAAGCAGAGTTTTCCATTTTTTACGGAAGGGAAGGTGGCAGGGTTCCAGTCGCAAGGCCCTTCAAAGCATTATGAGACGAGATTAGCAGTAGTCAGTGAATATTATAGTATCCAAAATCTAAATATTTCTACAAAGAGCTGCAGTTCAACTAGTCCTTACTAGGTGTCCCTCACTAGTCAAATGCAAAAGCATTGAAATTATTACATCAAGCTGCAGTTCTACTAGTCGTTACTAGGTGTCCCTCATGAGTCAAATGCAAAAGCATTGAAACCCTGAGCTGAGAGCTAATTTTATAAATTCTACAAAGAGCTGAACCGCAGCTTCATGAAAGGGTCGATGCTTTTGCATTTGGCTCGTGAGGGACATCTAGTAATGACTAGTGGAACTGCAGCTTGATGTAATATTTTCAATGCTTTTGCATTTGACTCGGGAGGGACACCTAGTAACGAGGAGTTGAACTGGAGCTCTTTGTAGAAATATTCTGATATTGGATACTATAACATTCACTGCCTACTGCTAATCTAATCTCGTTCGATAATGCTTTATGCACTATGAATCCTAAATATTGATCCTAAATTGTCGGGATTGTATTTTTGCCCATAATAACTGTGCTTGGGGTGGTCTTAAGAGGATCGGACCACCACTGAATCATTCAGCAAGATGTGCTCTTTGTTTTCAATGCATCTGCTTGGTTCTCTCCCTAGGTTAGGGAGGAACCCAAAATCATCACCTCTCTCACTGCTTGCTAAATTTTCATTTTCACTTTTGTGAAATGACTATGCATTCTAGCATATTAAGACAGAGATACTTGTTATTTTACCAAAAGTATCTGAGGTTGCTGTAGACGGACGTAGTTTCTAGTACTCAGCCAACTACACCCACCCTTAGTTGAGATGCTGATGAGGTGAGTGAAGGCTATTGAAGTGAGGGGAGAGGAGGCATATTAATTTAGATGGTGCTTGAATTGTGAAGGCTAGTGGTGGTATAGTGGATGACATGCAGTTCAAGCTTTGTGACTACAGTGCCACGCTAGTGCCACACTAGTGCTGTAGGACCCCAGGTGTTGAGCGCCTTCCGGCCCTGTTCTGGCTGAGATATCATTGTGAGCTTCCTTCTGGCAACCTCCTGTGTGCTAATGGGCCCAGCAGCGTAAGCCTCTAACCAGAAGACTACCACCAGTGTTGTAGGGATCCATCAGTCCGGGGGCCCCCAAGCATGGATCGGTCTGTTTCATAGCACTCCAGTAGAGTGATCTTCCTTCTAGCAGTGCCCTGGCTGTACACTGAACCAGCAGTGTGAGCACTCGCCAACAGAGTTCTGTCTGTGCCTTTATGCTCCAGCAGCACAAGCTGCCCCCGAGCCTTCTGAGCCCTAAAGGGGCCTCATTAGTATGTTGTTCCACCTATGGTAGCCCTCAGCTCCGCATACACACACCAAGTCAGCCCCAGCCCTGGAGTGTGGATTTATTCTTCATATGCTTTGACACCTCTCTTGCAGAAGCCAGCACAGGACGAATGGGGTAACACTTTGGATGTCATGCAGATTTCGGTGCAGATGGAGAAGAACATGAACCAGGCCTTGCTGGACCTGCACAAGCTGGCTATGGAGAGGACCGACCCCCAGGTGACTAATAGCCCCAGAACAGAAACCTCTAGTTGAGTATCATCCCCTGAGGTTTGAATCCTAAACTGCGCCATGCAAAATTGCATGACATGTGGTTATGCAATTTCAAATATTGACAGTTTGCATTATGCATGCAGTGTGAGCTGCATCACTCAAGCAGTCAGTCATTGCAGTTAAGAACTATTATTGCTTTTGTGAGTGGCTGCTCAAAATAGTTGAGGGGGGGGGGGTGGCACTACTGCATCACTGTCCACCCTTCCCTCCCCAGTGATGCTGTCATGATGGTAAGGAGTCCTCTATTCCGCACCCTCTCTTGCACAGTACTCCTGCCTACCTTGATGGCGTCCCAGGTCATCACTTGCGGGCACCAGCACCAAACATGATCAACAGCAGCTACCTGTTCTATGATGTCCTGGTCACAGGAAACCCTTGTGCAGGAAATTGCTACAGGGAGGCTAGGCTGTAGTATTTCATTACATCTGGCATGAAGGTGTAATGAAATTGGGATATTTTGAAGGACTTCATAAAGCCTAAGATTTCCTGATTGCACCCTTTACAGTGGCATCAAGAAACATGTCACACAAGCCTGCTCCTCTAGTATTGGCAACACCAATGAAGGTCGTTCTGCTGAGTATCAATCCCCAAGGACCATCACCACTCTCGGTTAGTACTCGCCCCAGATGGTTGACCCTCAGCTGAGTATCATCCCCCAAATAAATGCGCCTCACTGTCCAGAAGACACTTGTGGGAAGCAGTTCTGACTTGCTTATTATAAGGACAGAGTATATCAACTCCCGGAGTGGATTGACACTTAAAAGGGGAACCAAAGGTAGACATTGGCTCAGTTTACTACATGGTGCAGATGCTAAAGATTAGTCCTACATTCTAAACAATCTACCTCAGAGCCTAATGTTTGTTCCATAGACCATACAGATTGTGCCATGGACCCAACTCATCCCATTTGCCCTCAAGATCATGCTGAAAAGAATTAATACTGTTCACACAATCCTAAATATCATGCCTTAGATCTTAAAGTATGCCCACAGGTCCTCACTATTGTACCATGGACCCTAAATATTGTTGTGTGGATCCCAAAGATGATCCTTATATCCAAAATATCACGATACAGTTCATACACAAAATGTAACAGATCATAAAGTTAATTGCTATAGATCCTTAATCACTGGAACACAAAGATAGTCTCACGACTCTTAAAAATTGTTCTACATATCTAAAAACCATTCAATAGATCCAAACCATCATGACAGGGATCATAATATTCACACCATAGATCTTAAAGGTGATACCTAAGGCTCATGGCATAGATCCCAACATTGCACTATGAATCCTAAATATTGAACCTAAATTGTGTGATATAGGTAATGAACATTGTGCCTTATGTCCTAAAGGTGATACTGTAATACCTAAAGAGTGGTCCTTTTATTCTTAAGATCATATCATATGTCCCTCAAAATGTGCTGGGGTTCATAAAGATTGTTTCAATTAGAAAAGTAAAAAGTGTTACGGATTCCTTGAGTTGATCTCACCTACTGGTAACTGCTAGGGGCTACATTGCATTTATTCATTTTATTGTCCACAACATTGCTCTAGACAGAGACCAACAGTAAGCAAATTGGACTTGGTCCTACTCCAATAGGAACAGTCCATCCTGAACTACCAGGGTAGGTCCGCAAAAGACGGGAACAACTGCAACCCAGACCGTTTTGTCCATGTTTAAGGTCAGTGAGGTACAGCTGGAGTCCTATGGCACAATATGCACAGAGTATACATCAGGGTATACCTGCCACACTCACAGCATTTATTTAGAAAAAGAAAAATGTGATGGGTTGAATGCTTAAATTAATCTCAGACACTGGCAATTATTTAAAGCATATTCTAATCTGAAGCGGCACAATGTGCAAAAAAATGATGGAGTGGAATTTGACCAGTGATTGAGACCTTTACAGGCATTCTACCCATGTTTTTTTGTTGATTCTATTATGGGCCCTAACTATTGCATTACAGGTTCAAAATAATTATGGGCTGTAGATCCCAAAGATTGTGGCATAGTTCCTAAGAATTCTTGTATAGATACAAAATATTTTGTAGTCGATCTTAACAAATTGACCTGTATAGCATAGATATTTTGTAGTACAAAGATTGTGTCATAGATGTTAAAACTAGTACGTCATGCTAATGTCCTAGATCCCACAGCTAAATGTTTAGATCCTTAAGATTGTGAATCATAAATCCTAGCAAACATTTTGTAGACATTAAAGAATCATTCTATGGATTCTAAAGAAAAACATGCGGATCAATAAAAAATTCTGTAGATGATAGAAATTGCACAGTGGATCTTGAAGACCATAGAGTAGATTCAAAATATATTTTTATTATTGTAAAGATAATTTTATGGATCCTGAAGATTACTCTATGGACACTAAAGTTTATTCAGTGTATCCTAAAAATCATAGGATTTGCTGCTTGACAACAGTGCCTGGCAAACAGGCCACTGATCAGAAATAATTGAAGATGATAAAACTAGAGCCAGAGGGAGCAACACAGGTCAGGGGGTAGGGGAACTGGGGATAGTCTAAATATGCTTGAGTAGCAGAAAGGCCAGGAAGATGGGAGGGATCAATAGCAGGTTCTGATGTGACCAGTTGACTCATACATTGATGGTTTGTGGAGGTTCTAGACTCACTGAATTGTGTCAAAGCCACTCCCACTTCAGACTGTGAGCCTAAACAACAGTGATCATCAGGGCGGGACAGTGAGGTTTGCCGGGTTCACAATTTCTGATGGATTTTTGCCCTCTCTTTTTCCGCAGCTTGGTGACTTCCTGGAGGAGTACCTGGAGGAGCAGGTGAAGACTATAAAGCAACGCGGAGACCATCTCACAAACCTCCGTCGCCTGGGCGTGCCACAAAACGGGATGGGCGAGTACTTGTTCGACAAGCACACCCTGGGGGAGAGCTGTTAGGCAACCAGAATACCACAAGCCGCGCCCATCCTTCTTGGCGCTCCTCAGTTGGTGGTGTAATCATAATCATTGATATTTTATTCTATGTTGTTGACAAGGTGGAGGGCCCAATACCGCTGACCTCCTCTCTGCATGTCTAATAAAGGATCTTCAGGGTTTCTCATTTCTCTGGTCTGAGTCTGTCCAGAAGGGAGGTGGAAAGGCATTTTTGGTATTTTATCAACAAACAAAATAAATTATGGTTGGCAACACTTGTCCTATTAAAAGTATTAGGTAATTGCATACATCAAAGGCCCTGTACACGTCAATTGAGTTTTACTTACCCCATCCCTGCCTTGTTCTCAGACAGCAAGAGCCTCATACACTTCACTGGAGTCTCACTCATACCCCATTCAATAGTCTTATAATTTAAGGGTGTCTTTCTTGTACTCAGACTTACGGCTTCCAACCAGTGGTTTCATATACTTCAGTGTAGTCCCACTAATTCCACACGAAAGGCCTTATGGAGTCTTCAATGGAGTCTCGCTCAGGCTCATTCCTACATCACACACTTCTTTGGGGTCTCACGCAGTCCAAATCCTAGCCTCACACTCTTCAATGGGCGTCCCACTAATTAGGATCTCTGGCCTCACATACTTAAATGGAATCTCGCTCATTCATTACCTGAAACATACAATGGAGTCTCACTTCACTGACCCCACTCGCTTCAAAAAGAGTCTCACTAATTAGCATTCCTGACCTCACATATATAAATGGAGTCTCACTCATTCTCGCCCATTGCCTGAAACACTTCAATGGAGTCTTAGACAGGCCTGTGCCTGGCCTCACACACTTCAATGGAATCTCATTTAGTACTCTATGCCTGGACTCACACACTTCAATTGGATTTCACTGAGTCTCACGCATACCACGCCACTCGTCCCACACATTTCAAAGAAGCAGTATATATACTGGACACAGTCACTTCCGCCAGGAGTCACTCATCCCCTAATCACTGGTCTCAAAATTCGGGGAGGGGGCAGGTGGGGTAACATTTCTTCCACATAAATGGAGCACCACTCATGTATCCATCACAGGACGTGTACCTCCCTTTAAAGTCTCATTCACTTTCATCATGGAAATCCTGCCCTGGTGTCCCTCTCATTCAAGGCCTTGGAATCATGTCATTTCATGAAGTCTCACGCATTCCTCAATTGATGCCTTATACCTTACAAGTGAGACTCACATATTTCAGTGGATTACTCCATTACGCTTTCTCCAAGAAGTGGGTTGGAGGGAGGTGGAGGGCTTATGCTTCCTTAGGCTATCTCTTTAACCCCACTATTTGTATCATTCTGTTTGTTCTACGTATTTCTTACCCTTTCCGGTCTCGTATTTTCTTTCCTCTAACCTACTGCTCCTCAGGTGAGACAGTAGCCCCTAGCTTGGGGACCTCTGAACATCTGTCACCAGGATCTGTCTGTCTAGCCTGACCCTTGGGTGGACGCAAGCCATTGTGGTTGGTGTTGCTTCCATCACAGTGGATTTTCGTTGACCTCCTTCTAGGGGTAAGGTGACATTGAGAAGCCTGAACACGGTCCTGGAGACTAATTTGCGCACTCCAGTACTGTTCAATGCCTGATCCGCCAGGACCACAGTACGACCACCTGTGCGGAAGCACACTGGATGGGCTACAGCTCTAGGAAAGGATCCATGAACTGCAAGGCCTCCGCTGGATCAGTCAATGCCAAGGAAAAAGGTCTGGCTGCTTGCTGTGGATTGGCCTCTGAATCTAGTTACCTTATGGTATTCTTCTTAAACAAAGAATGATCATTCCATATTGGAGTCTAGTGGCCTACTAACCACGCTCTGCTCTTCTAGACTGAAGGAGGGAGCAGTGTTTGGAGCCTAGACCCAACTGGACCATAAGATTGGCTTTTTCCTGGAGCTGGCTGATGCTGTTGGCAGTCATCCCCAGGTATGAAAAGGAAGCTAGTGACCTAGGTCCTCTCTTTTCTCTGACTGCTGTACCAGGTACAAAAAGCTAAGGCCAGCTGCTGCTACCTGATCTTCAAAGCAAGTCTAGACTCCACCATGTGCAGGTGGCCAGATCGCCTGTGAGGTGGAAAATGGGACAGTGTGGGACGGCATATCTACTTTCTCTACTTCTTGCGCTCTAAAACTAATGACATCACAGGCAGACCACTGCATCCTGCTCTGCTGATTTTACAGCAATCTTGAAAGGAGGAGGGAGCTCTGTGTAGTTGTCAGATCCAATTATATTAAATCAAGTATTTTACAGGATTTTTTGGCTGGCAATCATCCCTGGGGAGATGAAGGTTTATGAGGATTCTGCTTTCTTTTGCTTGTACAGCTGTATCAAAGCCCCAAGGGAAGCAGTGGCTGCTGGGTCTAGAAGGACTAGTTAGGACCCACCATGTGCAGCAACCCAGATCATCAGAGAGTTACACATAGAAGAAAGGGGTGGTGTATATCATCACACACTAGCTACATATCCCCACAGTTCTGGTATCTAGCCGCGTCAATGCGTGCGTCGGCCAACGGCCGTCGTGACCACTACCTCCATAGTGCTGCACACGTCCCTTGGCCAACGTGGCCCCGCCCACTCAATTAAACCACAGCACCTCGGCGGAATTGCCACCACGGTTAAGCGGCTAGAGCCCACCAATTCCCACCGCATCGCCTACCATCCTCACTAGATGCTTGATGCTGCAACTTGTAAGTTCTTCTTTTCCTCCACCCTAGAGTATTCTTGGGGATCATTCAACTGCATCCCTCACCCTCGGTGAATGTAGTGAATTCCCACAAACATTCAGATTCTGTCTCAGAGGGTTTTTACGTTGTTCCACAGACTCCAAGACCTCAACTCTGTGGCATCCATTGATCATTGATGGAGTTCACGGCTACGGCACAGCCTTTGCTCTAAAATATATGCGTTTGTGCCCCTGTTCAAATTCAGATTCTCCCTGGAGGTGTTCCCTTTTTTTCTACCTCATTTCTTTACTTCTGGAAACTCTTTCAATGATGTTTGCTTGGCCTGCCATTTCACTCAATCCCCTTTGGCCACTGGCACCTTCACTTCAGAGCTGGAGCCCATCTGCTACTCTTAACCTTCACAGCCTCCCATGAACTCAGCCACTGCCGGGGGCCGCAAACTGTACAACCGACTTCAGATCCACCTCATATCCTAGGAACACTCTGCTTATTTAAAAGGACCCCAACTATGATTACCATTGTGTCCGAATTTAAGGGAGTTCTCTCCTGGGAATCAGCCAAATAGTTGGCACCCCACGGTGGGCTTGAACATGGTTTTCTGCACTGTTGCACTAGCATTTGCCTTGCTATAGGTGGAGACAATAAATGTTTCTTAGTTCCAAATATTCTCTCTCCATTTCATTTGTTTTAAAAATCTTTTTATGTTGATTTGATCCCCAACTGTGGGGGATATTCACAAGGAGCTATCGCCGAATTAATGGCACTTTAACGCAGCCAAAGTTGTGATAAATTTACCCCACCATTCACAAGCAGGTGCTAACAGCCCAACAGCACCAGTTTACCCATGAGAGCAGCCGCAAAAAACATCGCCACAGAAGACCCACGCAACTATCCCAAATGAGATGTAGAGTAGGCGTTCCAATGCCAAAAGCCGCAACAACACCACACCTCAATTCACAATGACCAGACAGATCGGCGATAAGAACCCAAAACACGTGATAAGAGCGGGGGAGAGACAGAGAAGAAGAGCGGGCGAGAGAGAGAGAGAGAGAAGAAGAGCGGGGGAAAGAGAGAGAGAGAGAAGAAAGGCGGGGTAGAGAGAGAGAGAGAGAAGAAGAGCGGGGGAGAGAGAGAAGAAGTGAGAGAGAGAGAAGAAGAGAGAGGGAGAGAAAGAGAGAGCCGACCCTGTGTCCCATGGCCACACTGCTCACCTGCTGCCATCAGTGTGTCTCCAACCACTTGCCGGTACGTATAGCAGCACACCAGGTCACACATCTGAGACAGAGCCGTCATCTGAAACAAAGTCCAGAGACATAACTGGCACAGTACACACGCTTGCACAAGACAACATCGCCCACCCGCCCTTGCACACCCAGCCAGAGGCATCCCAGCCCCTCCCGCCGCCCATCAGAGTATGCCCGCCCATGCACACCCAGGCAGAGGCATCCCAGCCCCTCCCACCGCCCATCAGAGCAGGCCAGCCCATGCACATCCGGGCCACACTGCTCACCTTCCGACACTTGCTTGCAGACTGCAGTCCCACCACGTGCCGCTGCAAGCCACAAGCCCGGGCCCGCAAACTTGGTACCCTCCACACCATGCATACACGCTGTGCAGGTCACCAGGTCACATGCCTGGTCCTGGGACTTAATCACACAATGGCATAGGACATACCAGGGCTCCCGGCAACATCGCAGCCTGCACAGCAGCTCAGCCCAATGGGTGCCACTAATTCTGTGACCCCGGAAGTGGGGCTTCGTGGCAGTAGGCCCGACCTACACCATGGTACAGCAAGGCACACAAATCCTGAGCAGTCAGGAGCGCCATGATGGGCCAACATCGCAGGTTGCACACCCACTCAGCAGCACAAGGTGCCAATGACTCACTGCACCCTAAGTAGCTGTCCCGTGGTGGGGTGCCTGTGCTCCCCACAATGCATCGTCTGCCATAGACCCTGTCCAACCCCAGTCAGCGTCCCGTGGCAGGTGCCTGTGCCAGCCGCAATGCAGCATATGCCGCAAACCCTGTCCAACCCCAGTCAGTGTCCCGTGGCGGGGTGCCTGTGCCGGCCGCAATGCAGCATCTACCACAAACCCTGTACAACCCCAGTTGGTGCCACGTGGTGGTACACCCATGCAGGCCTCAAGGCCTCAGGTCTGTCATTCAGTTACCACCGGCAGATGGGTGTGTGAGTCGTCGGCCCCTCATATTTGTGGGGTCACATGGCCTGTGACGTCTTTGCCGGGTGGGTGTGGTGTGCGTGCAAACCTGCCCTCAGGGAGTGTCTGTGACATGCTGACAACTAGACCAGTGATCTGCACACCACCAGCGAGTACGCCTGTGATGGGTAGCTATGAGGCCCCTCCCTGGAAGCGTGAGCGGAGTGGTCTGGCCTGCCGTATGCCGAAACAGGGCAAGGCTTGCAAAAATGACTCATGGGCACTGGGCGTGGTTCAGTATAGTCCGGACAAGAAAGTGGCTGGTGCGTGTGTCCCTGTTGTGGTGTCCACAGGACCCATGACACGATTTGCTATGTAGCACCCTCTGACTGGCATCCCACAGGATGAGCATCATTGACGCTAGGGAAATCACTGTCCCTACATTCATCCACACATACATACATGAATGATGAAAGACATGACACAGCAGTGCCTCACTGGATGTTTATTGCAGCTCCAGTGCTTTTCCGCAGCTGGAGCGGTACAGGGCACTGTCAAATACACCACACTACATGGACTCGTGTAGGGCGGGCCCGAGTCCAGCCGTGGAAGAGAAGGGGTGCAGTCCGTAGTCTGGTTGCTGTGTCATTGGTCATCAAACAGGATGTGGTAGTCCATGTCACTGTCCAAGGTGAGTGCATCTGAGTGAATCGGGCGTCAGTGGAAGGTAATGAGGTCTGTGCGGGACCAACTAAGAACAGGCCAGGTGGTGGAAATGAATGCTACTGAGCCCTTCGGATCAGAGGCCCATCCACATCCTCGGTTATATGCCCTGCTCCACCTGTGGGTGTTTCTGTACCTCAGGTGCCGGAGGTGGTTTGTCAGCGCACTGTGTGCCACTGACGTCTCAGGTGCTGGAGGTGGTTTGTCGGCCGCACTGTGTGTCACTGACACCTCAGGTGCCGGAATGGTTAGGCCTGCCGCACTGTGTGCCACTGACACCTCAGGTGCCGGAGTGGTTAGGCCAGCCGCACAGGGAGGCATAGCTACACCAGAGGGCGGAGATGTGGATGGTGTGGGGGCAGCAGCATTCAACATCACTACGCCTTGTGGCAGCAATGCCAAGATGAGGATCTGCAGGGCATGGTAGATCTCAGCTACATTCCGCTCATGTGCAGCGGTGGCTGCCATCATTTCCACCACAGCACCATGTCCTCCATGAGCCACCACATCTGTGGCAGCTCATGGCTGGTATCGCTAGAGCCACTCTGAGTGGACAGCTGTTTTTCTCTCCACGTCATGACTCCAGCGATGTCAGTCAGGGCTTGTTGGAGACCATGTAGCGGGGCTACTCACCCAAGGATGGCGTCAACTTTGGTTGCCAATTTGCAAAAGCCCAACCACTCCTGCTCTGCGGTCTCCCTTTGGCACTCCAGCACACGGAGGTGGAAGGCCATGTGTTGTTCCTGAGAGTCTTGGGGGGTGCCGGGGCTGTGGGTGCTTCCTGCTCAGTGCTTTGGGTAGTGGGCGGGGTTTCCTCAATGCAGCTGGCCTACCCTGACCCTGGAGGTGAGTTGCGGATGAGGTCAATGATGTTGTGGGTGGCTTGGGTGTCGATGCTAGTGTTGTGCTCCTCGTCATCAGTGAAGAGTGGCTGGGACTGCTCTGCAGGAGGTGTTGACGGTACCCCTGTGATGTGAAGGGGAGATGGTGTATTATGATGTGTCCACATGTATGTAGCTGCATGGTACATGTTGACATTCAGACAGCTTGGCATTGTGCATTGTGACAGTCTGTAGATATGGGCAAGGACCCATAGTCATTGTGGGTGTACACTGGGCTCTGCTTGATAGAGCATGTGTGCCATTATGCCCATCTCCACCCACCATGACAGGGGTTGCAGTTGCAACCCCTGCTGATCCCCAAATGACGTCCATGAGCACAGGCTGCTGCACATCTGTGCTAAAAGCAGGTTCATATTCAGAAGTCTCTAATATGCTTCCCAAAGCAAGCACGTTTTTCACAACATTGTGGCCTGGTGTCAAAAGTTCTTCCAAGGTGGTGAAATAAACTGACGAGAACTACGGAATGGAATGGCTGGTCGACGAGAATGGAAAGTGTTTAGTTCTGCAGAGTAATAATAGAGAGGCAAAATAACATCTTAAAATGCTGGGAGCCAGAACTTCAATGAAAATGTGAAAGTGACAAAAGAAACACAGGGCCCGATTCACAGAACTAACTTAAGACAACATCCTAAACTTACTACCATTTTGGTATTCACAGAAGGCACTTACTAATTTTGGTATTCACAGAAGGCACTTACTCATTTCGGTATTCACAGAAGTTAGGACTCTTAACTTTAGGACTCTTAAATGCCTTCTGTGCATACTGAAAGTCTTAAAGTTAGGATTTTTCTCAGTTTAGGAGTAGTAAAGTTAGGACCTTTGGTAGCAGCCATGGTAAGTAAAAAATTATTTTAAACATCTGTTGTGCTTGAGAGTGTGTTTATGTGAGAGTGAGTACGTGTGAGACAGTGTGAATGTATGTGTGAGTTAGAGTCAGTAACAGGTAGTGAGTGAGAAAGTGAGAGACTGAGTGTTAGTAAGTATGAGTGAGTCATGAAAATGAGTGACTGCAAGTGATTGAGAATGAATAAGTGTAAAGAGGTGTTAAAGAGTGGGAGTAAGAGCAAATATGAATGTGTAGATTTGCTTATGTGAAAACCTGTTGAAAGTTTTCAAGTTCATTTTCCCTTCAACCACTTTTTTTTAGAACCCTGGAAGAAGTTTGGATTCTGCCCTTTTCAGGAGTAAGTTTCCAACCTTTCTCAGTATGGGAAAAAACAAGGGAAGAGCTGGTGAAACCCCCAAAAACATGCAAGTTAGGAGGTTTGTACAGAGTCAAAATGGCATTCCAACCCTGGAACTATTCCTTACTGCTACCTCCAGCCCAAGTATGTAGCTCTGCAGATAGGCAAATAAGGGAACTTTCAACTAGTTTTCAAACCCTATTATAGTATGAGCTCTGGCATTATCAGGGAGGCTATTCCATCAGTCAGAAACATATATTTCAGACGTTTCATTCCATGAATCATACACTGCATAATACAATATAGTAAGTTAATAAAAAAACCTTAAAACATTAAACAAAATACCAAAGAGGCTATTATCAGAACTCTCATATAATGAGATTGCTGCCATACTTTGCCGTGGGACAAAATGAATAAGTGTTTTTTTTACAGTACAGGTAGATTTATGAAGCAGGAGATATATTATTAAATTCCACACCACTGCACCTGTGACAAAATACTGGCTACTTGCAAACTGAAAGCAATTCTTAGGATAAAGGATGCCCATATTAAAAATACAGGAAATGGAATACTAGAGGTAATTCTTGGGACATCTGTGCAGGGGGGGCTCCTCTGTTTAGGTGGTGGAGCGTTGTCCCCCTAGGTGGCAGCAGATGTAAACATATGAAAAATAAAATAATAATAGTACTATTTTATTATTATTTTATTTTTCTTCTTACCCCCTGCAGGCTGCCAGCGAGCAGCGTCATAGGGCAGAGCAGGGTCATGAAATGCATGACAACAAAGGGGAGGAAGGTTGAAGGGCACTTCTAAGTGCGCATGATGGTTTGGCGGGCTGTTTTAGGATGGCCAAACTATCATGAGCACTTAGCATTTCTCCACCCAGCTGTGTTGTACAGCTAGGTGGAGAAAAGCCACAGACACCCACGCACTCTCTGAGCATCAAACCAGTCTGTTCAGACCAATCCCAGCACTGCTCTCATGTTGGGAATAGCATTCCCAGCATGAGAGCGGCGTTGGGATTGGCATCTGGGAGCCTGCGCAGTGGGCGACAGTCGAGGGTCTGGAGAGGAGCAAGATGGAGCAGACAGAGCATCAGGTAAGTAACGTTTTATATTTTATATATGTTTTTGTCTGTGCTTATTTTGTGTTGTACCTCCCTACTGCTTCGGACCCTGAGCAGCGGCGACTGCATCTGTAGAAAAATGCTGATAGTGACACATTGGAGATAATTCTTGGCATAAAGGAGAGCAACCTGACATATGACAGGGAGGCAACCATGACAAAATGCTGGCCCTTACATACTGAGGTAATGTGTGACATAAGGGCCATTTGTGGTATAAGGTTGACATAGTTGGAAAAATTATGACACTGATATATGGGGGCGCCCATGACAAAATGCTAGCCCTGGCATAATGGAGCTAGTTTTTGACATATGGTGGCATACATAGCACATTTTTTGAAAATACTGTCAACTCCTGAGGAGCACCAGGTTTCATTGGATTTGCACACCATGAAAGGATTTGAAAATGCACTAAGTGCCATTCCAGAGCCTATGGCTTTTTAGAAAATGTATGTGAAAACTGTGCTTTAAAATGTATTATTTGACCTCATTCTTTTGAAAACGTTCTCGGGGGTGAAACCCCCCCAGTAGGGTCCTGTTTTCTCGCTTTGCTTCCTCACTACAATTGAGGGCAAGTATTATGTATAAGCCAGAATGTCGATTCTCCAATTAACATGAAGAGAGAATCTTGATTTCATTAAAGACATACGGAGGCTAACATTATGCAAATACTTTTATTTGCTGCCCAACATGCAGCCCTTTAAAGAATATTATTACATCACAATAAAATAGAACTTTAACACATGACAACTAGGATGAACAGGCTCCTATCTTCCTCGTGGGCTGCGATGACACAGGAGTACAGTGAAGATTTCATCGAAACAATTATTCCTTAAGATTGTTATCTGAGAAGGAACAAAAAAATATCATATAGTGAAAGAGGTAAAAATCATGTTTTCAGATATAACAAGAAAAACATTTGACATTAATCAACCCAAACCTCTCAGGGAGAGGAGGGTGGGATAATGTTAGCCTCCGTATGTCTTTAATGAAATCAAGATTCTCTCTTCATGTTAATTGGAGAATCGACATTTCATTACAAGACCGGAGGCTACCATTATGCATGTTTAAAGCCATGCAAAGCTGCACCGCTAACATGTTCTATTGGTCTCAAGTAGAACTTCGAGAAGGTACTTGCATTAGACCAATCTGCAGCTTTAAGTATTTCGGGCAGAGAGCCTCCAGCCCAAAAGACTTCGCTAGCCATTGCACCTCTAGAAGAGTGAGCACCAAACCTAGATAGATCTACACCTGCTTCATGCATAATCAGGCGTATCCACCTTGCTAAGGTTGCTGATGACACTGGCCTTAAAGGTCTAACAAAAGATAAAAGAAGTTGATTACATCCAGGAGGTCTAGAAACTGAAATCTTATTTTCATAACACTTCATGCAATTAACAACACATAATTTTTCACATTCATGAAAGAAGGGATAGAAGATAGATTCTGACATCGTTTTTGTTCTTTTCCAAATATTGAAATGAACACCTTCAGAAGAATAAAATCTGTAGGAAAGATCAAGAGCTTTAATATCAGACACCCTCCTGAAGGATATTAAACACAATAGGGTTGCTAATTTCATTGAAATTCTCTTAAGAGAAAGTAACTGATTAACAGGCCAGGACATGAAAAGGTTAAAAATCAGATTAACATCCCAAAGAGATTCATAGCGAGCTCTAGAAGGTCTCCTAAGTCTAATGCCCTTCATGACCCTTTTGATTAGTGGATTACTACCAATAGCAAGGTTATTAATCAAACAATGACCTGAAGAGATAGCTGACCTGTAACAATTGATGGTTCTAAAAGAAAGACCTGACTCAAAAAGATGAGCGAGGTAATTAGCTACATATTGTAAAGGACATTGAACGGGATCCAGATCCCTTTCAAGGCACCAACCAGACCATTTGTTCCATATTCCTCTGTATCTCTTTCTGGTCCCAGGGGCCCATGATTCTTCCAGTAAGCTTTTAGCTTCTCCCGAAAGTTCAGAATATCTCCCTGAATCCCTGATATCCTCCAAACAAGAAGGTTCATTTTCCCCTCCAAGACTAAAGGATGTTCTTCTCCGTCTGGGCCTTGTAGAAGACCCGGACAACAAGGGATTAACCATGGGAAGTCTATCGCCAGTTCCATTACACCGGGGAACCATACTTGGGATTTCCAAAAAGCAGTCACCAGAATTATATTGCATGATTCGAGTCTCACTTTCCACAACAATCTCTGAATCATTGAGAAGGGAGGGAAGGCGTAACAGCCCTTCGTCCCTTCCCAAGGTTGGAGAAAGGCATCTACTCCTGACGCGTTCGGGTCTGGCCTCCAGCTGAAGTATTTCTGAACTTGGTTCGTCAACCGGCTGGCAAATAAATCTAACAGGATTGGGCCCAAACTTCTTGAATTAGATGAAAGAATCTGGGATTCAGCATCCAATCACTGGAATCGTGAAGGAAACGTGAATTCCAGTCTGCTCTCAGATTCAAGGAACCGGGAATGTAATCTGCTCTGAGGGTGATTTTGTGCTCCCAACAGAAATACCATATTTTCTTTGTGATATCCGAGAGATTTTTGGATTTCGCGCCACCCAATCGATTTATGTAAGAGACGGCTGAAAAATTGTCCAAACGGATTAAAGTATTGGAGTTCTTCAGAAGTTCTTGAAACTCATAAGGGCATTTAAAGCTGCTAACATTTCTAAAGAGTTTATGTGGAGGGATTGTTCTGAAAAAGACCATCTCCCACCGGTTTCTAAGTTGTTCAGACGAGCACCCCAACCACGGTTGCTCGCGTTTGATTCTAGGGTAAAATCTGGTACATTTCCAAATATAGCTTTTCCATTCCAAGCTTGGAGGTTGTTTAACCACCAATGCAGGTCTTCCCGAGCATCCTCTGAAAGGGGAAGAGAATCTTCGTACCAGAGACCCTTCCTCAAGCCTTGAGCTTTCAATCTCTGCAAGCCCCTGTAATGAAGTGGGCCCGGAGAAATTGCTTGTATAGAAGACGAAAGGAGACCCAGAACCCTCGCTAGGTCTTTCAGGCGGATAATATCTTTTGAAAGAACATAGGAGACGTGTTTCCTGATCTTGGTAACCTTCTGATGGGGAAGGATCAGGTTGGATAGAATAGTATTGACCTTGAAACCCAAGAATTCTATTTCTTGAGTTGGGGTTAAGATAGATTTTTCCAAATTTATGATAAAACCCAAGTCTCGAAGGAGGGTCATAGTGATATCTAAATGTTTTAAAATTTCTGTCTTGTCTTGAGACATGATGAGGATATCGTCTAAATAAATTATAAGACGAATCCCCCTTTCCCTTAGGTAACTGACCACCGGACGAAGAACCTTGGTGAAGCACCAAGGTGCAGAAGATAGACCGAAGGGGAGGCATTGGAACTGATAGAGAGTTCCTTTCCAAGTAAATCGGAGATAACTGCGACACTCCTCGTGCATGGGAATGGTGAAATAGGCATCTTTTAGATCCAATTTCACTAGCCAGTCTTTGGTCTGAAGAATGTCCCTCAAAAGATGGATACCTTCCATCTTGAAATGTCTGTAGATTAGAAAATTGTTTACATTTTTTAAATTTATAACAGGTCGCCAACCCTTGTCTTTCTTTTTGACTAGAAAGATAGAACTTAGAAAGCTTTTCATTAACTTTGAAAGTGGAATTTTTATAATAGCCCCTTTCTCTAACATTTGGGAGATCTCTGTCTCTATTAACTTCGAATTTTCCTCGTCTAAAACGAGTTCTCTGGGAGCTCTTTCCTGAAAGGGTCTTTCCCAAATTTCTATTTTGAATCCCACAACAGTTTCTAAAACCCATGGATCTTGAGTGACTCGAAGCCAATTCTTTTCGAAGTGTCTCAATCTTCCTGCCACCTTTAAGGGGATAGAAGGGGTTGTGCTTACCGTAGTTTCCTTGATTGGATGATCGAGGTCTGCCACCACGGGATCTTGAGCCCCTTCCTCTTTGCGGATAGAAATTTGAGTTTCCACGGGAGCTTCTATAGGGGCGATAGCCTCTGTTGTCTTGATAAAATTGGGACCGAAATGAGGAGCGGCTGGCAGATTGTCCCCTTCTGTCAGCCCTTCCAAAAAGTGATCGAGTGCTGAAGACTTTTCGCATATTTGACTGTGCCCTACTAAAGGCATTGAAAGTGGAGACATACTTCCCAAGTGTCTTAACAAAGTTATCTCCGAATAGGAGGCCTTTGGTGTTGGACATATCTTCACTAGCAGAAAGGTCAGCCAGTTTCGGGTTCATTCTAAGGAGAACAGCCTTTCTACGTTCGGAGATTAGGTTTGCGTTAGCATTGCCAATAAGGCAAATAGCACGTTGTGACCATCCTCGAAGTACTTCAAGGTCTACAGGTGAGTCATTAGCTTTAGCTTCCTCAGTGATATCCAGAATTTTAGAGAGTGGGCCCATTACATCAAGAAGCTTATCTTGTGCTTGTTTGAGACACCTTTCGATTCCTTTTCTGGGATCCCTTCCTGATTTAAACAGAAAGGTGATTAGGTCAGGATCAAGGTTAGGAGTATTACAAATCTTGTCATCGGAAGAGGGACGAGGGCATTCGTTCCTCAAAAGATTCCGAGTATTGATATCAAGGGGTTTTCTAACCCACTGTGATAGGTATTTGCCAACATGATCCATAGGCCACCATTCAGTGCTACAGGGGTGACGGATTGTAGTGGGATTAAACATTTCCCCACCAAATGGGTCTTTGAATGAGGTGGAAGTAGAACGAGTTTGTAGTTCTTCATCAATATCCTCAAATGAATCTTGAGGGTCAAAAATAAATTCGTCAGAATCACCATAGTCTGCTTCAAAATAATCATCAAAATCATTTGTCCCGTAGAGGGTACCGTCTTCTATTGTGCCGCTAGGGACACCTCTTCTCCTTGCCTCAAGTAATCGAGGTCTGTCTATTGTGCCGCAAGGGGCACCAATCAATTTTGTGGCGCAAGGGCCACCAGTCTCGTGTGTATTGTTGGTTTCAATACAATAATTTTTCTTTAGGGTTTTTTTCCTTTTTTCTGCCCTGCAGAAGTCGAAGGAGATTCCCCATCCGAGAGTGAGAAGTAATTCTCCTCCGTGGGCGAGGCTCTCTTCCTTTTGGCAAGGGCAGCGTCAACAGCTTCCTTGATGGAAGATCTAAATTCCTCTCTAAAGAGGTCTTTAATATTGTCAGATAAAGGAGCATTCGTAGCATTGATGCTATTATCCATAATATTAGTTCTAGAGGTGAATATTATAGGTAGAGTAAATAAACCTCTCAGGGCTTTAAATATTTCAGGTAGAGTAAATAAACCTCTCAGGGCTTTAAAACGGGGAATTCACTTATCTCAAAGAAGGTATTTTGCCGATTTGTTGGAGGCCAGTAGGTGGCGATCTTTGCTTAGTTTTGGCCTTGTATCAGCGTATGTTTTCTAAATAAATCAAATTGCCTTCGTGAGGTTCGTCTCTCCGTCTCCGTTACACTGTTGACAGGGTAACTATGGAGATCGGGAGAGTCACTAACGAGTTTCATTCGCGCACAGAGGCGCGAGGTTGCTTGTATTAAGGCGTCACTCGCGTCCCCGGCTATGTTGCTAGGGGACGCGTGAGGCCGGAGCGGAGCGTAGGAGTGTTCTCGTCATCGCGTCTCCGGGTCTCCCAGCTAGTTGCTAGGGGACGCGTGAGGCTTTGAAGAAAACAAGTGGCATGCGTAGGGATAGAGTTTTCCTCGCGTCTCTATGTTCCTAAGAGACGCGGGAGGTCAAAAGAATATATATATCGGCGTTTCTGTTTCTTTGCTCAAATTCTCTACTTCCCCCTTTTTTTTTTTTTTTTAAACAAAGAAGACGTATTAAAACATCAGAGTGTTAGAATTAAAACAAACATATTTATTGGCAAAAAAACAACCCGATACTTACCAGAAACAATAGAAATAGTTACTAGAGTTTACTAAACATTTAAACCGATCGATTAAGAAAAGGAAAGTAGAGGTGGAGAAGGGTAATCCGGACCATAAATTGGACTGGGAAATATAGCAAGAAGGAAAATCTTTAAAACGATATTAATAGAGATTCCTTAGACAATTGAAGAAATAAATAAACTAGTTAATCAGTAGTAGTAGGCACTATATAATTCTTCATGTAAAATACATCAAAGCATCTATAATCAAGTCAAAATAGTATGCTAGAGAAGTTGTACTTATCTGTGTCAGAGCAGCGAACAAAAGAGGAAGATAGGAGCCTGTTCATCCTAGTTGTCATGTGTTAAAGTTCTATTTTATTGTGATGTAATAATATTCTTTCAAGGGCTGCATGTTGGGCAGCAAATAAAAGTATTTGCATAATGTTAGCCTCCGGTCTAGTAATGAAATTATACAGAACTTTCAAAGATAAAGTCAGCTCCATAACATTGGTTGTTTCTAAAATACTAAAGTGAAGGGGGAGCTCGCACAGCTAAGTTTTTTAAAAGGTGATCCGTTTTGTACATGTGTAGTGTGCTACGAGAGGAAACACTGTCTGGCCAAGCAGTGTGAAATCCAAGGAACTCGTACAAAGCTCACTCTATTGAGAGAGAGCACCTCTGTGCACAACAAGAGGGACCCGTAGGTCTAATTCATTTGAACATCAAGAGTTAATGCAGATTAAACGACGAATAGTTCATTAAGTATTCACTGTTTATTCAACAGTTGTTGAAATTGCTGCTTCATAATCAACATAAGATATCTAAAATTAAATTTCCATCATCAGATAAATCATTTTGAAGCAGGTTATCACAAATCCCGATGCATTTCGGGCCACGCCCTTCTTCAGGGGATTACTCTACAAAAAACAATCCAAAAAGCACAATTCAATCATGTATCCGAATGTCATAGCAAGAGAAAATAACATAAAAAAGTGCTCACATACAGGCAGTGCGATTGAAAGAAGGGTACAGGAGTAAAGGTAAACGCCAATTAGAGGGTGTGCACGATAGTTAAACAATGATAATTGTCAAACGTAGAGAAAGGTTAGAAAGTAGTCACCCCGTGTGGGAAAAAGAATCACCAAGTGTTGATACATGTGAAAAAGTGGTAGATAAGAGTAAAGCGGAATTAGCAATAGAAATATAAGGTCAAAACTAACGGAACCCAAATAGAGGAAGTTTAGACGAGGAAAGGAGTAGTCCCAAGCGGGTACTTACTTCAAGTCGAGGTTGGAAAACTACGCGGAGTTCCGCGGAGTCAGTGTTAGTCAGGGGAGCAGCAGAGCCGAAGTGAGATATAGACGTGTGGGAGCAAAGAGATGAAAAGAGGACTAGGAATCGAACATGGAAAGAGACGTAACCACTCACTAGAAGGGTGAAAGGCAGAGGCCATGTTGAAAAGAGGGTGTCAAACAGAAGAAAATATCTAATTATGGAAAATGTGGCTTAAAAAGAGTGATACAGAAAAACAAATCAGAGAGAAAACAATAAAGTATGACAATGCATTACAGGTAGCATAGAAATTCCATGCGATCGTTGAGTCCATGGGGTACCATGGTGGACATAAGGCGGATCTAAAAGTTCTCTCTTTTGAGAAGGGTGTTCTTACTGTTCCCAGTGACTTTGACTTGCTCAAGTATTTGAAATTTCAATTGAGCCACACTGTGTCTGTTTTCCAGAAAATGAGAGGCCACACTGGATTTCAAGTTTTGTGTGCGAATGTTGCTTTTGTGTTCAAGGATATGCGCACGGATTTTTCTCTCGGTGTGTCCAATGTAACATTTGCCACAGGGGCATTTCAGCATATAAATGACGTTGCTACTGTTGCACGTAGCATTCACTCTGAGTTTTATAACGTGTCCTTTCATGGGGTGAGTGGTTTTGTTCCCAGGGATACAGTTACTACAATTGCTACAGTTGTAACAAGGTTTGAGACCCATGTAGACAATAGGCATTGTGGTAGAAGAGGGTTGACACAATATTTCTTTCACATTGCGACCTCTGGTGAAAGAGAACATCGGGGGTTGGCTGAATAGACCGTGAAAGTCAGGTTCCATAGTTAATATGGGCCAATGCTTACGGATGATGTCTTGGAACTGTTTGGACATCTTGGAGTATTTAGAAACCACAACCATGCGGTTCGAAGGTTCTTTAGGTTTGGGTTTGAGTAGTTCAGACCTCATGCATTTGTTGGTCCTCTTCATAGCCAGATCCAGAATGGGTGTGGGGTACCCACGTGCTCTCAGTCTTTCCAATGTGATGGTGAGTTCTCTCTTGCTTTCTGATTCACTAGAAACAATTCGCTTCACTCTTAACAGCTGGGCATAAGGTAAATTGTTTTTCAGATTGGGTCGATGGAAGCTGTTATAATGTAAAGTGGAATTCCTATCCGTAGGTTTCCTGTAGATTGTAGTGAACCACTCATTAGTTTGTCTGTGTATTTCAACATCCAAGTAATGGATGCAATTGTCACTGTATTCCCAAGTGAATTGGATACGTTCATTAACTTTGTTCCATGATTCCAAAAAGTTAGTTAGGGTGTCAGTTGAACCTTCCCATAACAAAAAAACGTCATCGATGTACCGCAGGTACAGTCTCCCATGTTGTAGCCAGGTGTTTTGGCATAAGATATGTGACTCCTCAAACACTTTCATGTAGATATTAGCGTAGCAAGGAGCTGCCAAATTGCCCATGGCAGTGCCATTCAACTGTAGTATCCACTTGTCTAACACCGTGAAGTAACTATGATACAGAGTGTACATAGTGAGTTGCATGAGGAAAACTTTCAAGTTAGGATCCAGATCTGATGTGATAAGAGTTTGTTCAATTGCTTCTATTCCGCCATCATGAGGGATGGAGGTATACAGTGAACACACGTCCACTCTACACATGATCAATTCAGTGTTTTTGAGTTCATTCATGATGGGTTCAAGTTTAGACAAAAAGTCAGTGGTGTCATGTACATGTGACTGATTCTTGAGGACAAATGGTTGCAAGTACCTGTCTAGAAATTTGCCGGTGTTCTCATGTATACTTCCTCTTGTGGATACAATCGGCCGAAAGGGGGGTTTAGTGGGATGTTTATGCATCTTGGGAAGCATATACATAACTGGAGGTCTGGGATTGATAGGAGTCAGAAATCTTCTGGTCTTGTCATTTATGGTACCATTTTCAAATGCCAAGTTGATGATTTGGACCAAATTTTGGGAAAATTCAATGGTTGGGTCTCCAGGTAATGTGCCATAAGTGTTGGTATCATTGATATGAGCCTCAATCTGTTGTTCGTAAAAAGTGGTGTCCATGATCACCAACGCACCTCCTTTGTCCGCATTTTGACATGACATGTAATGGTGGGATTGTCAGCTAGCTTTTTGAGAATATTTCTCTCCTTTTTGGACAAATTCCCATATTTCATGGTAGATTGAAACGGTAAACGTAAGATGTCCTGTTTGATCAGATTTTCAAAAGAATCAATGATCTTGTGGCTTTGAGGTGCCAAAAACGTACTGTGAGGGCGAAGTCCTCTGAGCATATCTTCTTCCAACAAAGGTGTGGGACAGATGTTCTGAAAGTAATGTCTCAGACGAATATTCCGTACTAACTTAAAAGCACTGACTTCAAGCGCCAACGTGTTGGTACGAGTGGTAGGCACAAATGATTGTCCCTTTTGTAGGGTGTTGATTTCTTCAGTCGATAAGACCGTGGAGGAGATGTTGATCACGAGATTTTCATCCGGGTTTATTGTCTCCGGTTGGGCTTCTTTACTTTTGTTGCTGGTGGAGTTTTTTCGGTTTCCTCGGCGGGTTTTTCCCCCCGGGTTCTTTTTGTTGGGCTTGGCCCGATTCTAAAAAATGAACCGCAGGATCAGCGGATGTGCTTGGTGTTTCTGCTTCAGTGTTAGGTGTATCACGGGTTGGTCTTTGTCGATTCTCATCTTCGGAAGATGAAGTCTCATTACCGGAGAAAGGATTATAAGCTTTGTTAGAGCGTCGGCGGGCGTACACCTCTGCCCAGGTGTACACCTCGCCGAGCTTATAGTCTATGGTGTCTCTCTTGAATTTGCGTAGTTTTCTTTCCTGTGTCTCCTTGGTGTGTTTGTCAATCTGGATGTTCACATCCTCCAACATTTGGGTGAGTTCTTCAGCTGTCATGGCATCGTCCAGCTCTTTTTTTACGCAAGTGATTTCCTGGGATAGTTCTTCCAAAGTCTTAGATAGTTCTTCAACGATCAAAAGGATCAGAACGAGAGAACACTTGTTAAGGATGGAATACCATCGCTCAACAAATTTTGCATTATTCTTACACAGTAATGATTTTAAAGGGACTCGGAGGCCCCGGGGGATCCGTTGAGCCCGATGGTACCGAATCAGGGTACTAGCATGTAGTTTCTGGTTGGATTGTTTTTTAACAAGTAGGGTAACTGTCTGATGTTACTCTCCACGCTGCGAGTATTCCCTGTGGAGGTGATGTCATCTTGGATGAGGCCGTATATTTTATCAGCATCTTCTAATGTGAAGGCAAATGTACTCGCCTTTTGGTCGGTCATACCAGAAACCGAATCGAAATTCATTTTCAGAGCGTGCTGAGATCCGGGGACAGAAATCAGAGAGAACTAAAGTGAAGGGGGAGCTCGCACAGCTAAGTTTTTTAAAAGGTGATCCGTTTTGTACATGTGTAGTGTGCTACGAGAGGAAACACTGTCTGGCCAAGCAGTGTGAAATCCAAGGAACTCGTACAAAGCTCACTCTATTGAGAGAGAGCACCTCTGTGCACTACAAGAGGGACCCGTAGGCCTAATTCATTTGAACATCAAGAGTTAATGCAGATTAAACGAAGAATAGTTCATTAAGTATTCACAGTTTATTCAACAGTTGTTGAAATTGCTGCTTCATAATCAACATAAGATATCCAAAATTAAATTTCCATCATCAGATAAATCATTTTGAAGCAGGTTATCATAAATCCCGATGCATTTCGGGCCACGCTCTTCTTCAGGGGCTTACTCTACCCAAAACAATCCAAAAAGCACAATTCAATCATGTATCCGAATGTCATAGCAAGAGAAAATAACATAAAAAAGTGCTCACATACAGGCAGTGCGATTGAAAGAAGGGTACAGGAGTAAAGGTAAACGCCAATTAGAGGGTGTGCACGATGGTTAAACAATGATAATTGTCAAACGTAGAGAAAGGTTAGAAAGTAGTCACCCCGTGTGGGAAAAAGAATCACCAAGTGTTGATACATGTGAAAAAGTGGTAGATAAGAGTAAAGCGGAATTAGCAATAGAAATATAAGGTCAAAACTAACGGAACCCAAATAGAGGAAGTTTAGACGAGGAAAGGAGTAGTCCCGAGCGGGTACTTACTTCAAGTCGAGGTTGGAAAACTACGCAGAGTTCCGCGGAGTCAGTGTTAGTCAGGGGAGCAGCAGAGCCGAAGTGAGATATAGACGTGTGGGAGCAAAGAGATGAAAAGAGGACTAGGAATCGAACATGGAAAGAGACGTAACCACTCACTAGAAGGGTGAAAGGCAGAGGCCATGTTGAAAAGAGGGTGTCAAACAGAAGAAGATATCTAATTATGGAAAATGTGGCTTAAAAAGAGTGATACAGAAAAACAAATCAGAGAGAAAACAATAAAGTATGACAATGCATTACAGGTAGCATAGAAATTCCATGCAATCGTTGAGTCCATGGATACCATGGTGGACATAAGGCGGATCAAAAAGTTCTCTCTTTTGAGAAGGATGTTCTTATTGTTCCCAGTGACTTTGACTTGCTCAAGTATTTGAAATTTCAATTGAGCCACACTGTGTCTGTTTTCCAGAAAATGAGAGGCCACACTGGATTTCAAGTTTTGTGTGAGAATGTTGCTTTTGTGTTCAAGGATACGCACACGGATTTTTCTCTCGGTGTGTCCAATGTAACATTTGCCACAGGGGCATTTCAGCATATAAATGACTTTGCTACTGTTGCACGTAGCATTCACTCTGAGTTTTATAACGTGTCCTTTCATGGGGTGAGTGGTTTTGTTCCCAGGGATACAGTTACTACAATTGCTACAGTTGTAACAAGGTTTGAGACCCGTGTAGACAATAGGCATTGTGGTAGAAGAGGGTTGACACAATATTTCTTTCACATTGCGACCTCTGGTGAAAGAGAACATCGGGGGTTGGCTGAATAGACCGTGAAAGTCAGGTTCCATAGTTAATATGGGCCAATGCTTACGGATGATGTCTTGGAACTGTTTGGACATCTTGGAGTATTTAGAAACCACAACCATGTGGTTCGAAGGTTCTTTAGGTTTGGGTTTGAGTAGTTCATACCTCATGCATTTGTTGGTCCTCTCCATAGCCAGATCCAGAATGGGTGTGGGGTACCCACGTGCTCTCAGTCTTTCCAATGTGATGGTGAGTTCTCTCTTGCTTTCTGATTCACTAGAAACAATTCACTTCACTCTTAACAGCTGGGCATAAGGTAAATTGTTCTTCAGATTGGGTCGATGGAAGCTGTTATAATGTAAAGTGGAATTCCTATCCGTAGGTTTCCTGTAGATTGTAGTGAACCACTCATTAGGTTGTCTGTGTATTTCAACATCCAAGTAATGGATGCAATTGTCACTGTATTCCCAAGTGAATTGGATACGTTCATTAACTTTGTTCCATAATTCCAAAAAGTTAGTTAGGGTGTCAGTTGAACCTTCCCATAACAAAAAAACGTCATCGATGTACCGCAGGTACAGTCTCCCATGTTGTAGCCAGGTGTTTTGGCATAAGATATGTGACTCTTCAAACACTTTCATGTAGATATTAGTGTAGCAAGGAGCTGCCGAATTGCCCATGGCAGTGCCATTCAACTGTAGTATCCACTTGTCTAACACCGTGAAGTAACTATGATACAGAGTGTACATAGTGAGTTGCATAAGGAAAACTTTCAAGTCAGGATCCAGATCTGATGTGATAAGAGTTTGTTCAATTGCTTCCATTCCGCCATCATGAGGGATGGAGG
Source organism: Lissotriton vulgaris (assembly GCF_964263255.1). Lineage (NCBI taxonomy): Eukaryota > Metazoa > Chordata > Amphibia > Caudata > Salamandridae > Lissotriton > Lissotriton vulgaris. The sequence continues at coordinate 339,533,585 of NC_141695.1, read as the reverse complement.
TATACAGTGAACACACGTCCACTGTACACATGATCAATTCCGTGTTTTTGAGTTCATTCATGATGGGTTCAAGTTTAGACAAAAAGTCAGTGGTGTCACGTACATGTTGGAGGATGTGAACATCCAGATTGACAAACACACCAAGGAGACACAGGAAAGAAAACTACGCAAATTCAAGAGAGACACCATAGACTATAAGCTCGGCGAGGTGTACACCTGGGCAGAGGTGTACGCACGCCGACGCTCTAACAAAGCTTATAATCCTTTCTCCGGTAATGAGACTTCATCTTCCGAAGATGAGAATCGACAAAGACCAACCCGTGATACACCTAACACCGAAGCAGAAACACCAAGCACATCCGCTGATCCTGCGGTTCATTTTTTAGAATCGGGCCAAGCCGAACAAAAAGAACCCGGGGGGGAAAACCCGCCGAGGAAACCGAAAAAACTCCACCAGCAACAAAAGTAAAGAAGCCCAACCGGAGACGATAAACCCGGATGAAAATCTTGTGATCAATGTAGGAAGGTACCTCCTGACTATGGTTGCCCCCAACTTTTTGCCCTGTGTTTTAGCTGGTTTTGGACATAGTCGACCTGGGGCCCTGCCAATCAGGACCCCAGGCCTACTGCTCTCTCTTTAAAATGGATTCCATGTACCCTAGGTACATTTCCAATTGGTACTGGGCCCCCTTATCAGACCCTGTAACTCAGGGCATAGGTGTACCCAGGGCCGCCAGGGGCTGCAGCATGTATTATGCCACCCCTGGCTGACCTCCTAAATTTGACACAACTGGCTGCATGACAGCTGGGGCAAAGCCGTGTAATCACCCTTTGCTTTAGGTATAGTAGCTCTATATCTAACCATACAATGGACACCCGAGTTCCTATCAGTCACTCCTATGGCAGGCCTTGACAATCCTGAAGGCAGAGTGCGTGGGCTCGTGTGAACTAGGTTCTGGCCCGAGCCGAGCCCGGTTGCAGCTTGCGGAATCAAGACCCAATGGCTGTTCCATGATAACGCGTACCACATCGGTAACTTCGGTGTCGCGTTATCAAGGCATGTCGAGTAAGGTGTCATACGAATCGGGATGCTGCCCTCTCACCAATTCTGGCGACGAGGTTAGCATTCCGCCCTTCTAGAGGGACACGACATGTACGTAACTGTGAACCCCGGTTAAAGTTAACTAAAGCCTCAGCTCCACAAAATGGATGCTGCCACCACAGACACGAGTCTGACCTCCTGCTGCTGGGAGTCCTTCCAGCGAGGAGCGCTTGGACAAAGGGTTTCCTGTCGAGGGCGGTGTTCGCACCGTCCCAGACAGGGTTTGTGTATTCTGGGTAGGTAGGGCTTTTGCGAGAAGGTGACTGCGGAGTGGCACCCCGGTGCTCACTACGCATCTGCCGGTCAGAACCAGTTCCAGGGGCGCCAGCCCTGGCCTGGGGAAAGTCCGGCAGGGGAGAGGGGTGTAACTACCCCCCTTCCTGGTCCCACCCTTAGGGCAGGACCTAGTCATGTACCCACCCCTTTCTTTAGGATAAAGGCCGGAGCGGGGACCCTTCCAAATTAGATCATCTTTGAATCAAGAACTACTTTCTACGAAAGGACATTCGAGACTCTTCTCAAGATTTCTCCCTTGTGACTAAGGAGTAGTCACCCTGCATCAGCGGGCACCATCTAAGAACTCTGCGGTTTGCTGCAAGTCCTTCCTCAAGGATCCGACGGCCCAGCTCGACGAGAACCGGCTTCCCTGGCACCTCTGACCTCTACCCACGTCATCAGCTCAGCTGTGATCTGTGGGTGCGACGAGACCTCGAGGGACCGGCCATCATCAAAACCTGCACGCTTTCTTAAACAGCACGACCATCGAAGCAATTCTCTGGTGAGTGCTCTGGGGTCCGAGAAGCCCCGACCCTGAGCCGCTCCAGCACCGAAGTGCAGTCTCCCAGCATCTCCACGATCTGCGTGGGGCCCTTCTGCTCGCTGCTCAGCACGTTGTCTGGTCACTAGCCGCTGGCTTGTGCCCTTCCTTGACGACAACCGACAAAACAACGCTGCTGGTCTGGTTGCTCCAGACCGGCCCTTGCTCCCTTTTCCGAGAGGAGCACCCCGGACCCTCCTGGTCCATTCAAGACGCCATCTTAGGCCTACCACGTGGCCCTGAGATCTGCCAAGGCTTGTTGCCCCAATCCTGGGCCCAGCGACGCCGACAGCATCATCCTTCGTGGGACAGCTCGCACCTCCATCCTGGTCGCCGACAACGCCTCCTGGTCCGTGAGACTGCAGAGCCTAGCGTCGCCCACTCACCTGGTCGAGGTGACGGCCAACCGGTGCCCTCCTGGTACCCTCTGACTACTGGCTAGTAGTACGAACTTGGTCCCCTCTGCTTTCAGGTATCAACGATCTCTGATCCAGGCTTGGATCTCTGCGAACTATTCATCACTGGTCGCCGGCCAGCAAATCCTTTTCTTCCGGCTCCTGGCTCGCCAGCGAAGACCCCCGACGCCTGTAAGACTTGTGCAGCCGCAGCCCTCATGGCTAGGTAACTCGGCATTTCGGTGCCTGCATAGCCTCCTTACTCTAGGGTCCTGAGTCCCTCGCTTCCGACTTGCCTTATCGGGTCCGCCCGAGACCTTTAAACTTTCCGTGTCCTCGGACACTTGTTTTAATTGTGCACTTGAAGTATTTTCCTAAGAGATTTGGTTTGTGCTTAGTACCCTGTCCTCATAAAGAGTACAGGGCTGTTGTGAATCTTAATAAATATCCTGTTTATTTTCATAACACTTGTGTGGTGTCCTTTCACTTGGTGTTCAAGGGGTACATGTGTGGTAAACAGCTGGCTTAACACGCCCTCTCGAGTCTTTAGCCTTAGACTGCTCGTATCCACGCTACTAGGATAGCTGGTCTATAGGTTGACTTACAACCAATCATCATAAGGGTCGTTTGGAACGATACATAGCGGTCGCTAGAATAGCGAACGCTGCATATCGGGCCAACTTCTCACAATCAACATCTCCTCCACGGTCTTATCGACTGAAGAAATCAACACCCTACAAAAGGGACAATCATTTGTGCCTACCACTCGTACCAACACGTTGGAGCTTGAAGTCAGTGCTTTTAAGTTAGTACGGAATATCCGTCTGAGACATTACTTTCAGAACATCTGTCCCACACCTTTGTTGGAAGAAGATATGCTCAGAGGACTTCGCCCTCACAGTACGTTTTTGGCACCTCAAAGCCACAAGATCATTGATTCTTTTGAAAATCTGATCAAACAGGAGATCTTACGTTTACCGTTTTAATCTACCATGAAATATGGGAATTTGTCCAAAAAGGAGAGAAATATTCTCAAAAAGCTAGCTGACAATCCCAGCATTACATGTCAAAATGCAGACAAAGGAGGTGCGTTGGTGATCATGGACACCACTTTTTACGAACAACAGATTGAGGCTCATATCAATGATACCAACACTTATGGCACATTACCTGGAGACCCAACCATTGAATTTTCCAAAAATTTGGTCCAAATCATCAACTTGGCATTTGAAAATGGTACCATAAATGACAAGACCAGAAGATTTCTGACTCCTATCAATCCCAGACCTCCAGTTATGTATATGCTTCCCAAGATGCATAAACATCCCACTAAACCCCCCTTTCGGCCGATTGTATCCACAAGAGGAAGTATACATGAGAACACCGGCAAATTTCTAGACAGGTACTTGCAACCATTTGTCCTCAAGACTCAGTCACATGTACGTGACACCACTGACTTTTTGTCTAAACTTCAACCCATCATGAATGAACTCAAAAACACTGAATTGATCATGTGTACAGTGGACGTGTGTTCACTGTATACCTCCATCCCTTATGATGGCGGAATGGAAGCAATTGAACAAACTCTTATCACATCAGATCTGGATCCTGACTTAAAAGTTTTCCTCATGCAACTCACTATGTACACTCTGTATCATAGTTACTTCACGGTGTTAGACAAGTGGATACTACAGTTGAATGGCACTGCCATGGGCAATTCGGCAGCTCCTTGCTACGCTAATATCTACATGAAAGTGTTTGAAGAGTCACATATCTTATGCCAAAACACCTGGCTACAACATGGGAGACTGTACCTGCGGTACATCGATGACGTTTTTTTGTTATGGGAAGGTTCAACTGACACCCTAACTAACTTTTTGGAATCATGGAACAAAGTTAATGAACGTATCCAATTCACATGGGAATACAGTGACAATTGCATCCATTACTTGGATGTTGAAATACACAGACAACCTAATGAGTGGTTCACTACAATCTACAGGAAACCTACGGATAGGAATTCCACTTTACATTATAACAGCTTCCATTGACCCAATCTGAAGAACAATTTACCTTATGCCCAGCTGTTAAGAGTGAAGCGAATTGTTTCTAGTGAATCAGAAAGCAAGAGAGAACTCACCATCACATTGGAAAGACTGAGAGCACGTGGGTACCCCACACCCATTCTGGATCTGGCTATGGAGAGGACCAACAAATGCATGAGGTCTGAACTACTCAAACCCAAACCTAAAGAACCTTCGAACCGCATGGTTGTGGTTTCTAAATACTCCAAGATGTCCAAACAGTTCCAAGACATCATCCGTAAGCATTGGCCCATATTAACTATGGAACCTGACTTTCACGGTCTATTCAGCCAACCCCCGATGTTCTCTTTCACCAGAGGTCGCAATGTGAAAGAAATATTGTGTCAACCCTCTTCTACCACAATGCCTATTGTCTACACGGGTCTCAAACCTTGTTACAACTGTAGCAATTGTAGTAACTGTATCCCTGGGAACAAAACCACTCACCCCATGAAAGGACACATTATAAAACTCAGAGTGAATGCTACGTGCAACAGTAGCAACGTCATTTATATGCTGAAATGCCCCTGTGGCAAATGTTACATTGGACACACCGAGAGAAAAATCTGTGTGCGTATCCTTGAACACAAAAGCAACATTCGCACACAAAACTTGAAATCCAGTGTGGCCTCTCATTTTCTGGAAAACAGACACAGTGTGGCTCAATTGAAATTTCAAATACTTGAGCAAGTCAAAGTCACTGGGAACAATAAGAACACCCTTCTCAAAAGAGAGAACTTTTGGATCCGCCTTATGTCCACCATGGTACCCCATGGACTCAACGATCGCATGGAATTTCTATGCTACCTGTAATGCATTGTCATACTTTATTGTTTTCTCTCTGATTTGTTTTTCTGTATCACTCTTTTTAAGCCACATTTTCCATAATTAGATATCTTCTTCTTTTTGACACCCTCTTTTCAACATGGCCTTTGCCTTTCACCCTTCTAGTGAGTGGTTACGTCTCTTTCCATGTTCGATTCCTAGTCCTCTTTTCATCTCTTTGCTCCCACACGTCTATATCTCACTTCGGCTCTGCTGCTCCCCTGACTAACACTGACTCCGCGGAACTCCGCGTAGTTTTCCAACCTCGACTTGAAGTAAGTACCCGCTCGGGACTACTCCTTTCCTCGTCTAAACTTCCTCTATTTGGGTTCCGTTAGTTTTGACCTTATATTTCTATTGCTAATTCCGCTTTACTCTTATCTACCACTTTTTCACATGTATCAACACTTGGTGATTCTTTTTCCCACACGGGGTGACTACTTTCTAACCTTTCTCTACGTTGGACAATTATCATTGTTTAACCATCGTGCACACCCTCTAATTGGCGTTTACCTTTACTCCTGTACCCTTCTTTCAATCGCACTGCGTGTATGTGAGCACTTTTTTATGTTATTTTCTCTTGCTATGACATTCGGATACATGATTGAATTGTGCTTTTTGGATTGTTTTTTGTAGAGTAATCCCCTGAAGAAGGGCGTGACCCGAAATGCATCGGGATTTGTGATAACCTGCTTCAAAATGATTTATCTAATGATGGAAATTTAATTTTGGATATCTTATGTTGATTATGAAGCAGCAATTTCAACAACTGTTGAATAAACAGTGAATACTTAATGAACTATTCGTCGTTTAATCTGCATTAACTCTTGATGTTCAAATGAATTAGACCTACGGGTCCCTCTTGTTGTGCACAGAGGTGCTCTCTCTCAATAGAGTGAGCTTTGTACGTGTTTCTAAAATATACCATTGTCTGTGTCGTGTTGTTATGTTAATCATGCAGTTATAATGGAATTTTATCAATGTCATCCCAGTAGATCCTCCCTTCTCCACCACTCATTACTTCCCTACTGCTCCTGACTCTCCCAGCAACCTCTGGTGCCTCCAGCAGATACAGATCACACTAAACTTCCAAACCTTCCCATGGTTTCTGGGATCCTGTAGCTCTTGAGCGCTTCAAATACCCCAATGCACAACTTCAGGATACCTCCAGAAGTAGGTGCAGTTGCAAAAATGCAGGATTTCCAGGAGTTCCGGTCCCACGTCTCTCGTGTCAGCTACAAGTCTCAGCTCTGCTGGGAACTCGTGTCAGCTACAGAGATGTCTGGAAGTCCATGTCCTGTGTCGCAGATTCTTCGGGATCCAGCAGGAGCCTCGAAAATGCAGACCGACAAAGATGCTTATTTGGTGCCTGTTTGAACAGGAAGGTCACTCCTTGACCTCAAGGGAGAGTCTTCAGTATTTCAGTCGAAATGAAATGTCGAAGGTCCAGGATTTCTTCTTCAGAGTTTCGGCCAGGGTAATCTAAAGTCCTAGGGTCTGGGTTCCTATTCTTATAGTAAGTTTAGGGGTTGGACTAACTCTAGGGTCCCACCTATGGGAGGACCTCTATGGGAGGACCTGGGGAGTTTCACGCCAGTTTCGCGCCAGAGCTGGGATGGCATGGAGTACCTTGTGTGCCCCAGGCAGTGTCTGAAAAGCGTTTACTGAATGTAACCCACCCTGCCCCAAAACACCTCCCTGGACAGGAAACCTATTGTCCAGGCCTCCCCTGCTGGAGTTTTATCCTGCAGTAGGAGGGCAGACTGGTGTCTGTGGTAGCAGCTGTAGGAAGGTACATCCTGACTATGGTTGCCCCCAACTTTTTGCCCTGTGTTTTAGCTGGTTTTGGACATAGTCGACCTGGGACCCTGCCAATCAGGACCCCAGGCCTACTGCTCTCTCTTTAAAATGGATCCCATGTACCCTAGGTACATTTCCAATTGGTACTGGGCCACCTTATCAGACCCTGTAACTCAGGGCATAGGTGTACCCAGGGTCGCCAGGGGCTGAAGCATGTATTATGCCACCCCTGGCTGGCCTCCTAAATTTGACACAACTGGCTGCATGACAGCTGGGGCGAAGTCGTGTAATCACCCTTTGCTTTAGATATAGTAGCCCTATATCTAACCCCCCAATGGACACCCGAGTCCCTATCAGTCACTCCTATGGCAGGCCTTGACAATCCTGAAGGCAGAGTGCATGGGCTCGTGTGAACTAGGCTCTGGCCCGAGCCGAGCCCGGTTGCAGCTTGCGGAATCAAGACCCAATGGCTGTTCCATGATAACGCGTACCATATCGGTAACTTCGGTGTCGCGTTATCAAGACATGTCGAGTAAGGTGTCATACGAATCGGGATGCTGTCCTCTCACCAACTCTGGCGACGAGGTTAGCATTCCGCCCTTCTAGAGGGGCACGACATGTACGTAACTGTGAACCCCGGTTAAAGTTAACGAAGGCCTCAGCTCCACAAAATGGATGCTGCCACCACAGACACAAGTCTGACCTCCTGCTGCTGGGAGTCCTTCCAGCGAGGAGCACTTGGACAAAGGGTTTCCTGTCGAGGGCGGTGTTCGCACCGTCCCAGACAGGGTTTGTGTATTCTGGGTAGGTAGGGCTTTTGCGAGAAGGTGACTGCGGAGTGGCACCCCGGTGCTCACTACGCATCTGCCGGTCAGAACCAGTTCCAGGGGCGACAGCCCTGGCCTGGGGAAAGTCCGGCAGGGGAGAGGGGTGTAACTACCCCCCTTCCTGGTCCCACCCTTAGGGCAGGACCTAGTCATGTACCCACCCCTTTCTTTAGGATAAAGGCCGGAGCGGGGACCCTTCCAAATTAGATCATCTTTGAATCAAGAATACTTTCTACGAAAGGACTTCAAGACTCTTCTTAAGATTTCTCCCTTGTGGCTAAGGAGTAGTCACCCTGCATCAGCGGGCACCATCTAAGAACTCTGCGGTTTGCTGTAAGTCCTTCCTCAAGGAATCCGACGGCCCAGCTCGACGAGAACCGGCTTCCCTGGCACCTCTGACCTCTACCCACGTCATCAGCTCAGCTGTGATCTGTGGGTGCGACGAGACCTCGAGGGACCGGCCATCATCAGAACCTGCACGCTCTTAAAAACCAGCACGACCATCGAGATAACTCTCTGGTGAGTGCTCTGGGGTCCGAGAAGCCCCGACCCTGAGCCGCTCTAGCACCGAAGTGCAGTCTCCCAGCATCTCCACGATCTGCGTGGGGCCCTTCTGCTCGCTGCTCAGCACGTTGTCTGGTCACTAGCCGCTGGCTTGTGCCCTTCTGTGACGACGACCAAGAATCAACACTGCCGGTCTGGTTGCTCCAGACTGGCCCTTGCTTCCATCTTTTGAGAAGCACCCCGGACCCTCCTGGTCCACTCAAGACGCCGACAGCGACATCCGTCGTGGGACAGCTCGCACCTCCACCGTGGTCGCCGACAACGCCTCCTGGTCCGTGAGACTGCAGAGCCTAGCGTCGCCCACTCACCTGGTCGAGGTGACGGCCAACCGGTGCCTTCCTGGTACCCTCTAACTACTGGCTAGTAGTACGAACTTGGTCCCCTCTGCTTTCAGGTTTCATCAATCTCTACGAACTATTCAACACTGGTCGCCGGCCAGCAACTCCTTTTTCTTCCGGCTCCTGGCTCGTCAGCGAAGACCCCGACGCCTGTAAGACTTGCAGCCGCAGCCCCCGTGGCTAGGTAACTCGGCATTCCGGTGCCTGCATAGCCTCCTTACTCTAGGGTCCCGAGTCCCTCGCTTCCGACTTGCCTTAACCTTTCCGTGTCCTCGGACACTTGTCTTTAAACTGTGCACTTGAAGTATTTGCTAAAGAGATTTGGTTTGTGCTTAGTACCCTGTCCTCATAAAGAGTACAGGGCTGTTGTGATTCTTAATAAATATACTGTTTATTTTCATAACACTTGTGTGGTGTCCTTTCACTGGGTGTTCAAGGGGTACATGTGTGGTAAACAGCTGGCTTAACGCGCCCTCTCGAGTCTTTAGCCTTAGACTGCTCGTATCCACGCTACTAGGATAGCTGGTCTATAGGTTGACTTACAACCAAACACCATAAGGGTCGTTGGAACGATACATAGCGGTCGCTAGAATAGCGAACGTTGCATATCGGGCCAACTTCTCACATTGGTGAGCAGCGGTTGGGATTTGAGCTTGCTGTTGTTTTACCACACGTATCCTAAGAATATCTTGTTGAAAGATCGCACAAGTACTGTTAGTACATATAACTAAAGCTTAGAATACTCTGAGTTCTACTGAACCAGCTGTTGTAGCTCCTCAAGGCTTAGCACACCTTGGCTACAGCTCTTAGCAAGGGAAAAGTAGGAAAACACATAGTGTAGGTAGGTGCATCACTTACACCACACTAGAAACAGTATGTCGGGCCAAGGAGGAAACTCTGAGTCTCCCCTTGTGTCAGTTGACCCTCCACAGGTCATCCCTTCAGGATATACTGTGCTGAGCTTCAAGGAGTTAAGACGATTATGTCACTCCCGGAAGATTCAGCAGGGGTCTAACCCCACAACGTCCTTTCTGATTGGTCTCTTGGAGACTTATGATGCCAGGAGAGCTGAGAAACTTCGTAGCTCTTCTAATCCAGAAGGAGACATGCCTCCCCTCGAGGGAACCCGGGACGATCCTGACCTCATTCACCTCGCAACCGAGAACGAGGATGTGGAGGAGGATGAGGATGAGGATCTCTCTGGGGACGAGGCAGATAAGGGACAGGTAGAAGTCGTCAGACTAACACGGTCCAACTTAAGCAAACATGATAGTGGTACTGGGGGAACCCCAGCGCTACTGTCGGGTCCGCTTAACATGGGGAATGGACGAGCCAGATCTCTGTCAAGAGGCTCTCACAACTCTTCTCAAAGAGGGATGACGTCCCCTCAGAGGAGAGTGTACGAAGCAAAGGAAAGGGCAGCTAATCTGAGGATCGAAAGGGAAGAACTTGCCCTGGCCAAGGAAAAGCTTGCTTTTGCTAGAGAGCAACAGTTAAGTGGGGCAGTCCCCACTGGTGGCAGCAACGTACCTAGTAATAGGGAAAAGAGTTTCGATACGAAACACCTTGGGAAGATAGTGCCCCCCTTTAAACAAGGGGACGACATCCACAAATGGATTACTGCTTTGGAGAGGGCCTGCACTGTGCAAGGTGTTCCCCAGAGTCAGTGGGCAGCTATCTTGTGGCTCTCCTTTGAAGGAAAAGGAAGAGACAAGCTCCTCACCACAAGGGTAGAGGACGCTAACAATTACCAAGTCTTGAAGAATACACTCGTTGAAGGGTTCGGCCTAACCACTGAGCAGTACAGGGTGCTGTTCAGGGATACCCCGAAAACGCAGTCTCAAGATTGGTCTGATTTTGTCGATTGTGCCACTAAGGCTTTTGAAGGCTGGCTACTGGGTAGTAAGGTTACTGATTTTAAAGGATTGTATAATCTAATTATGAGAGAGCAAATCTTAAATAATTGTCAGAACCAGCTATTACATCAGCACCTGGTAGACTCTGAGTTGACCTCTCCACAGGAATTGGGTAAGAGGGCAGACAAATGGGTCAGAACCAGGGTTAGGCCTAAAAACCAGGGTGGTGACCAGAAAAAGGAATCGACCAAGCCTCAAGAGAAGGGTGGGGATAAATCCACAGAGAAGACGTCCCAAGGGCCCCAAAACTCCAACAAGGGTGGTGGGTCCCAGAACACTCCTTCCGAACAGAAGAAACCTTATTGCCATACCTGTAAACAGGTGGGCCATTACAAAAGTGATGCCAAGTGCCCTAAAAATAGCAATAAGGAAAACATACCCCCAAGTAATACTCCTAGACCTCCTGTTACCACTAGTGGTAATCCCCCAGGTGGTGGGAGTGCCCCCAAGAATGTGGTGGGCCTTACTTTGGGACAGCAGGAGGACTGTGGCCTAGCCAGGTTCCCTGACCACACTCTTGTCTGTGAGACTGGCATGGGGTTTGCCAACTTCACTACTGGACCCCACATTTTGGGCAAGTATAGACAAGAAGTCTTAGTGAACGGTCAGAAAGTTGAGGCATTCAGAGACACAGGGGCCAGCCTCACCATGGTGAGTGACCATCTGGTCCCCTCTGCTCAACTGACCCCTGGTTTTACTTATCAGGTGACGGACATTCATGGAATGAAGAGAAGGCATCCCATGGCAGTAGTCAAGCTCAGCTGGGGTAGTGTCACAGGGCCCATGAGAGTGGCAGTGACAGATAACCTGCCTGTAGATTGCTTACTGGGGAATGACCTGGAACTCTCAGCATGGGCTGAGGTGGAGCAAGAAGCTCATTCCAGAATGATAGGCCTATCCAGACAGGTTAGTGGGGCAGTAATAGCTACAGCCCCAGTCCAAGCATCATTCCTCCCTGAAAAGGTTGGAAGGGCAGTGGTAGCCACCGCCCAGGCTCAGACAGACTTTTCAGAACAGGATAGGAGGGCTGTGACAGTCACAGCCCAAACACAAACTGAGTGCCCTCCTGAAAAGGTTGGCAAGGTTGAAATGGTCTCAGCCTCTACTCAAACAGATAGTGAGGTTGTGAAGCCTGAAACAATGGATCACTCCACTCAAACAGAGAGCATTGAGGAGGAAGAAAAGTCTTCCCCCTCCCAGACACTAGGTGAGAGCCAGCCTCCTCAGGGAACTGACTCTACCCCTGTTGAAGGAACTGCCCCAGAGGTAGTCAGGCCTAGCCTGGCAGAGCCCCTGAGGGTAGTGGACCCTTCCCAGGTGGGACCCAGTCTGGAGCAGGTAAACTGCACCTCTCTACCCTGCCTCAGTCAGCCCAGGGCTGAAGAGGACAGGGAGGCCAGTGGTGGACCCCAAAGGGCCCCCTGTCCAAAAGAACCCCTTAATCAAAAGATTAGGATCACTGAAGCTGGTAAACCTAGCCAAGTGAAAATGAAACAGACTCCTGAGGGATCCCCCTTAAAAGTAGTTAGGGAACTCCCACAGCTGGACACTGTTGGGCACAGCCAAACATGGGGCCTAAAAACCCCAGACCTGACCTGTCCCCCCAGTAAGCCAAACAGAGGGACTCGGCCTCCAGCTTTAGGTAGCCAGAGGCTGACCCTGAGAGCTCAGTGCATCTCAGCTAAAGAAAGAAAGGCACACATGATGAATGGTGATTGGAGGAAGTTGAGCCCAAAGGTAGAGGAGCCTCACTTCAGTACTCCATCCCAGCATCAGCCTTCTTCTTTCCCAAGACACACCAGAGACAGAGATTCCCTATGGTGGAGACCCTCAGATACCCTTAGGGTGAGGGGTTACCTAGTGGACCATGATACAGGGGGAAACCAAGCCAGAGCTGGTCCTTCCTTATATGGCCACTTAGGTAATAGAGGCTTACCTGGACAAGGATAGCCTTATCTCCTTTCGTTTGGGGGGGGGTTGTGTAGGAAGGTACATCCTGACTATGGTTGCCCCCAACTTTTTGCCCTGTGTTTTAGCTGGTTTTGGACATAGTCGACCTGGGACCCTGCCAATCAGGACCCCAGGCCTACTGCTCTCTCTTTAAAATGGATCCCATGTACCCTAGGTACATTTCCAATTGGTACTGGGCCACCTTATCAGACCCTGTAACTCAGGGCATAGGTGTACCCAGGGTCGCCAGGGGCTGAAGCATGTATTATGCCACCCCTGGCTGGCCTCCTAAATTTGACACAACTGGCTGCATGACAGCTGGGGCGAAGTCGTGTAATCACCCTTTGCTTTAGATATAGTAGCCCTATATCTAACCCCCCAATGGACACCCGAGTCCCTATCAGTCACTCCTATGGCAGGCCTTGACAATCCTGAAGGCAGAGTGCATGGGCTCGTGTGAACTAGGCTCTGGCCCGAGCCGAGCCCGGTTGCAGCTTGCGGAATCAAGACCCAATGGCTGTTCCATGATAACGCGTACCATATCGGTAACTTCGGTGTCGCGTTATCAAGACATGTCGAGTAAGGTGTCATACGAATCGGGATGCTGTCCTCTCACCAACTCTGGCGACGAGGTTAGCATTCCGCCCTTCTAGAGGGGCACGACATGTACGTAACTGTGAACCCCGGTTAAAGTTAACGAAGGCCTCAGCTCCACAAAATGGATGCTGCCACCACAGACACAAGTCTGACCTCCTGCTGCTGGGAGTCCTTCCAGCGAGGAGCACTTGGACAAAGGGTTTCCTGTCGAGGGCGGTGTTCGCACCGTCCCAGACAGGGTTTGTGTATTCTGGGTAGGTAGGGCTTTTGCGAGAAGGTGACTGCGGAGTGGCACCCCGGTGCTCACTACGCATCTGCCGGTCAGAACCAGTTCCAGGGGCGACAGCCCTGGCCTGGGGAAAGTCCGGCAGGGGAGAGGGGTGTAACTACCCCCCTTCCTGGTCCCACCCTTAGGGCAGGACCTAGTCATGTACCCACCCCTTTCTTTAGGATAAAGGCCGGAGCGGGGACCCTTCCAAATTAGATCATCTTTGAATCAAGAATACTTTCTACGAAAGGACTTCAAGACTCTTCTTAAGATTTCTCCCTTGTGGCTAAGGAGTAGTCACCCTGCATCAGCGGGCACCATCTAAGAACTCTGCGGTTTGCTGTAAGTCCTTCCTCAAGGAATCCGACGGCCCAGCTCGACGAGAACCGGCTTCCCTGGCACCTCTGACCTCTACCCACGTCATCAGCTCAGCTGTGATCTGTGGGTGCGACGAGACCTCGAGGGACCGGCCATCATCAGAACCTGCACGCTCTTAAAAACCAGCACGACCATCGAGATAACTCTCTGGTGAGTGCTCTGGGGTCCGAGAAGCCCCGACCCTGAGCCGCTCTAGCACCGAAGTGCAGTCTCCCAGCATCTCCACGATCTGCGTGGGGCCCTTCTGCTCGCTGCTCAGCACGTTGTCTGGTCACTAGCCGCTGGCTTGTGCCCTTCTGTGACGACGACCAAGAATCAACACTGCCGGTCTGGTTGCTCCAGACTGGCCCTTGCTTCCATCTTTTGAGAAGCACCCCGGACCCTCCTGGTCCACTCAAGACGCCGACAGCGACATCCGTCGTGGGACAGCTCGCACCTCCACCGTGGTCGCCGACAACGCCTCCTGGTCCGTGAGACTGCAGAGCCTAGCGTCGCCCACTCACCTGGTCGAGGTGACGGCCAACCGGTGCCTTCCTGGTACCCTCTAACTACTGGCTAGTAGTACGAACTTGGTCCCCTCTGCTTTCAGGTTTCATCAATCTCTACGAACTATTCAACACTGGTCGCCGGCCAGCAACTCCTTTTTCTTCCGGCTCCTGGCTCGTCAGCGAAGACCCCGACGCCTGTAAGACTTGCAGCCGCAGCCCCCGTGGCTAGGTAACTCGGCATTCCGGTGCCTGCATAGCCTCCTTACTCTAGGGTCCCGAGTCCCTCGCTTCCGACTTGCCTTAACCTTTCCGTGTCCTCGGACACTTGTCTTTAAACTGTGCACTTGAAGTATTTGCTAAAGAGATTTGGTTTGTGCTTAGTACCCTGTCCTCATAAAGAGTACAGGGCTGTTGTGATTCTTAATAAATATACTGTTTATTTTCATAACACTTGTGTGGTGTCCTTTCACTGGGTGTTCAAGGGGTACATGTGTGGTAAACAGCTGGCTTAACGCGCCCTCTCGAGTCTTTAGCCTTAGACTGCTCGTATCCACGCTACTAGGATAGCTGGTCTATAGGTTGACTTACAACCAAACACCATAAGGGTCGTTGGAACGATACATAGCGGTCGCTAGAATAGCGAACGTTGCATATCGGGCCAACTTCTCACAGCAGCATCCATTTGTGATGCTGGGGCTCTGTTTAACTTTAACCGGGTATACCAGTGTGTACATGTCTTTTCCCTCTAGAAGGGTGGAACCTTCTACAGCCCCCCTCCCACCCCCCGCCAGAACTGGCGGGGGGGGGGGTAGTATTCCAAAATGGTTGACACCAAACACATGTTTTGATGAAGCCAAACCAAAGTTAGCATTAACCACGAGGATTATAATGCACTTAAGAGTATATGGTATGGCTATATCACAGAACAGCTATAAGGAGATATTTCCGAAAGCTGCAGAGGGGCTCAGCTCATGCTAGGGCACCCTCTCACACAAAACCAAGCACTCTGCTTTCTGGATTGTCAAGGCCTGCCATAGGATTGACTTATAGGTTAATATGTGTCTATAAAGGTAGATATAGGTATACTACATCTAAGTAAGGGGTGCTTACACCACCTTACCCAGGCTGCAAGTGCAGACCTGTAGTACCATTTTGGAAGCCTCCCAGTGGTGGCATAATACATGCTTCAGCCCCTGGTAGGCCTCTGGGGTACTTATGCCCTGGGTACCTAAGGTACCATATACAGGGACTCACAAGGGTAACCCAGCAACCAATCTGGTTTGTACCTAAAGTACATGGTATCAATTTAGAGAGAGAACAGCTAGGCTGTGGTCCTGATTAGCAGAGCCACAGCCAGACTAAAGTCGAAAAACCAGTGAAACACAAAAAAGTGGGGGTAACCATAGGAAGTAGACCCTACTCTCCTACACCATCTTCGTCTGATTCTGTGTGGTCACTACCTAGACGCCTGCCCCTGGCTGCCCCCACCTCTCTTAAAACTAAAGACAGGGGGCATCATGTCCCTTCCTCTCTGCCTAAAGCCTTGGCTAATGTCCAGCAGGATGGCAGATCCACAACAAGAGGTTGGAATAATTTCAAAGGCTTAGAGACAGCCCTGTGCCGATTGAGAGTATTAATTAAGGCTCAAGTATAGAATTGACACCTCCTCCATTGTTCTTGGGGAGACTGAATGTAACTTCCAATCTGCACACCTGTGTTTATGGGGATAAAGATGCGGTAAAAATCAAACTCCTCCTTTGGCAGCTACTTGTAGGAAGCACTGTCTGTCTTCCAGAAGGCTTAAGGGTGAATAACCTGCAGATGAAAGATGGGTTGGATAAAAACCAAGGGCTAGATGTATCTATATTAGGAGCAGTGAGTACCTAATTGTGAATCAAACACATTGACGTGATTCCTAGTGGGTCACAAATTGACCTACCACATAAATATTAATGTGTTAGGTGGCAACATGCGACCCATTAGGAATCGTAGCCATCACAGAGATGGTGGCCTGCTAGAGTCAGCAGACCAACATGTCCAACTTTGAGTTGGTGGTGAAGTGCAAATGTTTTGCGACTGTATTTCAGGCGCGAAACATTCATACATCCCTTTCTGATTCAGTATTTGGAAGGGACGCCCTAGACACGTCTCTTCCAATACCTATTTGGCTTGTATTTGCAATTCCAAATTGCAAATGGGTAACATGTTACCAAATCGCAATTTAGGATTAATACATACCAAGTTTCATTTGCAAGTTTCATTTGCCTCAAATGTTCAAGCAGAAACACTGCATTTATAAAGCATGAAAATCCATAAATGTCTATGGGGATGGCCAACAGTGTGCTGATATCCATGTGGTGGCACTCCTTTACAGGTACCTCAGAGGGAAAGGATCTAAATGTTTACCTGCAATGATCATCTTGATGATGTCTCAGCTATAGCCAAGGGCGCTGCAAAGGACATGACAGAATGGACCCATACACTTAGCAATATCGAGCAACACACCCTCAAATACAGTGGTTGTGCAGTGCAGTCTTAACAGCATTATAAGCCCCCGGCCAGAGCAGTGCATTGTGCCCTGCCTACACAACTACACTGCGAAGGAGCCACCCCTGGTTAAATTCTAGATTAACATGGGGCCCCAAGCTCTTGGGCCCCCGGGCAACAGCCCAGCATGCCCATTTGTTAAGACGGCATTGGGTACGTGTGAATGTTGAAGGCATATCATGCCATGGGGATATTTAGATCATCATTAGTGCTTTGTCATCTATAGATCGCCTGGAGAGGCGCCTGTGGAAAGAGTTAAGGAACTCCCGGGCCTAGGGCCAGGCTGGGGTTGGGGCCATGTTTTATGATTGTTTTATGATTTTAAAAGCACCTGCTGAAGCATTCCTTGCCTCCAGCAATTTTTAGGCACCAATAAAAATGCCAAGATAACCCTTTTAACTAATTAATTAATGGACCTGCTGGAGAGAGATTGGAGTTTTGCCTACTGGCAATGTTGACTCAACAAAAGTAGCACAGGCATGGTTAGAAAGCCAGCTGCAAAGCTTATGTACCATGTGGCTCACAAAGTGAATGTAATGTACGTAGTTCAGTGGCTTACTGCTTTTGTCAGAGAGATCGTTTTGTTACTAGCAGTTTATAGGTTAAAATCCTAACATAGAACTGTCCGCTCTAAACTGTGATCAATGAGCTGCAAGCAAACTGCAAGATATAGGTTAGAGGGTTCTGTTTTTCCACCAGTTTTTTCATTATGTTGTGAAAAGGATTCATTTGGGTAGAAATCAATTCCTATTAGTAAAGACAACCCCAGCCATGGTGTTACCTTGTAAGTTCTTAGTTTTTTCTTCTCCAGAAGCACTCTTTAACTATCCTGCCTATCAGTGTGGCTGACATGTCACTCCTACACCTTGTAGTCCTCTGTCTTATGTAAAATTACCTATAAAATGTACACACGTATGATTTATTGTCTCTGTGTATTGTGTGTATGATTTAAAGAACTCACATTACACTGGCATGAGTGGTGCTATAAAACAAAATAAATGCGGATGAGAGAGAGTGGTTATGGAGATTTAAGGGCCACTGTTTAATGGTGGTGGTGAGGGAGTCCACGGAGAAGCAAGTAATTGGGGGGTGTCAACAAACATTGTCGCACGAGGTGCCAACAGCGCTAAAGCTGGCCCTGCCTAGGGCCTTCCGCAATTCACAAGACCCACATCACTTAAAACAGACCTTAGGTATGCGCCAATTGAGGATAGAGCAGCAAACGACACTATAAACGATGCCATCTAAACATTTACCAGAAAAAATCGCCTCATTGACAGTGCTTGCCTGGATTGAAGCTCTGAAAGCAAAGAAGCCAACATGGTTCACCTACGCAAAGCACTGCTCTTGTTTCACTGAACAACCCGACTCTGCCACATGCACTTTGTCCAGCAAAAACAAAGCCAAAGCATTTCTGATACAATGGCTATATGAAACAAGCATTTACAATGCAATGGTCTCGTCTTTGTTAAAGTTAGAGCTATTAGCATTGCTCATGACATTATTTTTGTTTTTAAAACATATAAATAAATGGCATTATCATTTACAATGCCAAAAGCTTAATCTCTCGCAAATGCGAGACCTATTGCAATTGCACCCACACGCACACACAGAGCCACACACACAGCCACACGCACCCACACACACAAAAAGAGCCACACACACAGAGAGCCACACACACACACAGAGCCACAAACACACACAGAGCCAAACACACACACAGAACCAAACACACACACACAGAGCCAAACACACACATACAAAGCCACACACACACACACACAGAGCCCAACATACACACACAGAGCCCAACACACACACACACAGAGCCACACACACACACACACACAGAGCCACACACACACACAGAGCCACACACACACAGAGAGCCACACACAAACACACAGCCACACACACACACACAGAGCCAAACACATACACACACAGAGCCAAACACACACACACAGAGCCCCAAACACACACACACACAGATCCCAACACACAATCGAGCACAAGCAGGGAACAGAGTCAAGAAAAACACAAGCAGGGAACAGAGTCAAGAAAAACACGAGCAGGGAACAGAGTCAAGAAAAGCACGAGCACAACAAGCAGGGAACAGATTCAAGAAAAAGAAGAGCACAACAAGCAGGGAACAGAGTCAACAAGCAGGGAACAGAGTCAAGAAAAACACGAGCACAACAAGCAGGGAACAGTCAAGAAAAACACGAGCACAAGCAGGGAACAGAGTCAAGAAAAACACAAGCACAACAAGCAGGGAACAGAGTCAAGAAACACACGAGAACAACAAGAAGGTCACAGAGTCAAGAAAAACATGAGCACAACAAGCAGGGAACAGAGTCAAGAAAAACACGAGCACAACAAGCAGGGAACAGAGTCAAGAAAAACACGAGCACAACAAGCAGGTTACAGAGTCAAGAAAAATACGAGCACAACAAGCAGGTTACAGAGTCAAGAAAAGCACGAGCACAACAAGCAGGGAACAGAGTCAAGAAAAACACGAGCAGAAGCAGGGAACAGAGTCAAGAAAAACACGAGCACAAGCAGGGAACAGAGTCACGGTCAAGAAAAACACGAGCAGAAGCAGAGAACAGAGTCAAGAAAAACACGAGCAAAAGCAGGGAACAGAGGCAAGAAAACTTACCGGTTCGGGGGGGGGGGGAATTCTCTCTCTGTTGCGCAGCCGGTCTCCCTTCCTCCCTGGTCGTCTCCCTCTTTAGAAGCGGCTGTGGCAGGCACCAGCAGTGTGCCTCACGTCCCCTCCGCAGCAAAAGGCAGCGGGGCTCTCTCTTCTTCCGGGGCTCCCTCCAGCACATGGGAGCCCCCAGAACACTTGCGCTGCTCAGAAGTGGGTGCAGGTAAAATTGGACGCCACAGGGCCCGCCCCCTGCAGGAGGCCCCTCCCACCTGCGGGCCGCCGCTCCCGGCCTCAGAGCACGAGAGAGGACCGGGGAAAAGGGGCCCGGAGCCTGGGATTTCAAGAACAGAGGCGTGTCGGCGGACATGGGCGAGGCGTGCAGGCATGCGGCGGCCAGCACACTGGCTCAGCTGCAAGGGAACACGAAGGAGAAACCCAAAATGGCGGACCGAAAAAGAACAACTCTAATGGAGAATGCCAAGAGCAGCTGTCTCGTGTATGCAGCTTTTGGACCCGGCATGATTCTACAAGTTAGACGGAGCAGAACACACTAGACCCAAATACATGAAAGATAAAACTAAACTGCACGGACTGGACCCTCCACCGAGTGAGGAGTGGGGACAGCGGACTCGCAGGCACTGTGGGCCCCGGGAACATCTGGCCACGAGGAGGCAGGAGTCTGATGTGGGGAGAGCTGCGGCACGCGCAGGCCCGCCTGGCGGAAACGCAAGGCAAGCTGGAGAGCGCTCCTGCCGCCGAGGCCCCCCGCATGGTGGACGTTGCGGACAAACTGCCCTCTCCCCTGGAGAGCGCTCCAATGCCTTTTGGGCCGTGTTTGCGGTATATTAAAATAGATTGATAGATGAATTGGATGGAGTTAGGGATAACGATGCCCCGAGATTGGCTACTGGAAGGGTGCCTGCTCTGATGTTCGCGGATGACACTCTGCTATTATCTCGAACATCAACAGGCATCCAGCGGGGTCTGGATGGGTTTTCAACCTTTTGTACCACAAGGGGATTGGAGGTCAACTTGGATAAAACCAAGTTTATGGTTTTCAATCCCCCAAGGCACACCCGCCCCCGAACCCTGTCTTGAATGGCACTCCGCTCGAGCGGGTGAAAACCTTTGTTTACCTGGGTGTCACGTTAACTGAAGACTTTGACTGGGGTCACCAGGTGTCTAGATCTGCCCTGAGACTTTCACAGATTACAGGGGGGATTGGGAAATTTCATAAAACTTCACAATTTAAACCAGTCACCCCCGTTCTTGAAACTTATAGAGCCCAGACCAGGTCAGCAGCTACGTATGGGGCAGAATTATGGAGTCACAAGAACGCACTGAGCCTGCTCAAGGTGGAACAAGCTTTCATGAGAAATTTGGTAGGCTTACCCCAAAGCACCCCTCTCATACCGTTGCGGCTAGATATGGGCCTTGAGTCCATAAAAGATCTGATAGCCGCACGACCCTTGCTCTACTGGAGAAGGCTCTTGACAGTACCGGAACTTGCTGACTACAGAGCGGAATTTTTAGCAGTCTGGGGGCAGCTCAAGAACAAAAATATACCGTGGCTATCCCACATCAAGGTTCTGCTTTACCAAATTGGCTTGCCTCAATTGTGGGAGTCCCCTGGGGAGAGCTGTCCTAGGCTCCAGAGGTCAGAACTGTTGGCTATCTTAAGAAACCATAGCCTCAACTCGCTACACAGCTCGCCAACTCTGGGCAGGCTAACAACTGAATTCCTGCAGGTGAAAACTGGGCCCAAGAATGAGGAATTCTTAGATCTAGTGCAGCCTCCTCTTGCAAGAAAACTATATATCCAACTGAGACATGGCTGCTTGCCCATTAGGGCGCTGACCTCTAAATGGACTATGTCAAATGAGGGAACCTGCCAGCCTGCAATAACAGCACAGAAGATATCGTCAATGTCCTGTTCTTCTGCCCGCCGTATAGCAAAATACGGACATGCTGGTTGGCTCCAGTGTGCAGAAACTTGGGACTTAGACAATGTGTACAGGCTTGCAGAATTTTAACATATGATACCTCCCCTCCCACTTTGTTTGCTGTTTCCCGCTTCTTACATGGCATGTGGCGTAGAAGGACCACCTTTTTGATAAGGACCTAATCGGAGCAACCCCCCTCCATTATCCCTTTTTCCTTTTACTCCCCCCTCTATGATAACTTTTGATAAACTTGTCGTTTAATAACTTTTTAACTGCTTGTATTTATGGATTTTATCACTGTGCTTGTATGTATTTTATCTGCACTTTTAAGGTCAACGACCGAAATAAAGTTATTAAATGAATGAATTAAAATAAAAACAAGCATTGGGCAGACGGGCAGCAGGAGTCTGTAAGCCCCGTCCATTGCAGACTGAGGGGCGTGTTTTTAGTTGAGTGACTGAAGACGTCACAGAGAGAAAGGACAGCAAAAAACATGCCCCTCAATCGGAAACGGACGGGGGTGAGAGTGAGAGACAAAGCTCTTCTCCAATGGCTGGCTGCCGTTTAGGAAGCCAGCCAATGGACATGAGCTAGCTCGTTTACCTCCCTACTCTAGAAAACATAAAATCTCGCCAACGAGACTGTGCAAGCGCAGCTTAGGCTTGCCGACACCTAAAAAAGAGTCCAAATAACTCAAGCCAGCAGCGAGGCAAAAAACAAAGTCAAGTCAAGGTAATTTTCATAGTTAATAAAAACCATTGCAGTACAGTTTTAAAAGAACCATATCTACTGCATAATAAATTAATTTAAACAAGGAGACATCAGTATAAAAATCCCCATAGTTTAGTTTATTTTAAAAACATTTCTAACACACTCGTCTAGATAATGAAACAAAATACGTTGACACCATTATCAGGTTAAAAGCAATGGCTGATGAATCCTGCAGTTTTGGCGCGTTGTTTCTAAACTAGCCCACAGGTCCTATTGGCTCATTGTGCACTTTCCCTGTGTTTTACTAGGGCAAGTTTATCTGTGTGTGCGCCCTTTGTTTCCAAACAGTAAAGTGCTAATTGTTAGTGCAGATGGGTACCCCTTTATCCAGGTTGTAAAGTGCAAATATCATGTGCAAAGGAGCTCAATTTAAGCTAATTTGTCCTTATACCATCATATTCCCACAAAAGATCCATGCAAAAAGAGTCGAACTTTTGAAGCAGAATTACAAAGAGCAGGTATACACCTTAAGCCCGGATGTATTTGCGATTCTAAAATTAGCCTCTTAAAATGGGTTAATAAAGAGCAAGTATCCTTTATAAACAAGTTATAAAGGGCAAGAATCATGTGCAAAGGAGCTGTGTTTAAACTAACCTGTCCTTGTCTCTTCATGATCCCATGAGAAGTTATTGGACTATTTCAAAAGGCAACCTCCTGGAACGGGAGAGTATGGTACCATCTTGTATAATATACATTCTTGGAGGTAACCTCACTTTGTACTCTCACTGGTCCAGTTCTTTTAGGATCAGTTTTAGAAATTGAACCCCCTTGCAAATTAGGGGGATAGAACTACCACTTAGCCAAGAGATTACTGCTTGCAGGCAGGAACGAATTAGCAGCTCTATGAATATTGGTTTCAACATCCTTTTCCTTTGGGCCATGGTTGCCGGGCCTAGATAGAATCTGTGCACTAGTGTCTCAGTGTTGTTTCATATAAGCAGCAGCTTTGGCTTTGCAGCTGTTTTCTCCATGATGGAATAAGGTCTTTTGAGTCAAAGATCCCTAGTCGGTATAACATGATTTGCTGTTTTATGGCCAAGGAAAAATGTGCTGAAAGATATTCCTATGGTCTCAGGATTTTATATGAATTGATCACTGTCCAGGCATGTCTTCTTCTTACAAGGCCATTTTTGTCTTTTAACCAGAGACAGGGATCTAGTTGAGGAGTCTGTTGCGCGATTAAATTATGCTTTTCCTATAGTATCGGCCCAAAGTACTTGGATACCTAACTCCTCAATGACCTGGCTTTGGTAGTCTCCCCAGGAACCTTTTGTTTGCTGTGCTGTTGTTACTCAATTTCAAGCCAGCATAAATTATTGATGGTATCTCTCTCTGAGTTGCAGAGTCTCCAACACAGTTTGGCAAAAGCACTCTTGCTTTGAATTGATTGATTTTTTTAAGCCAAACTCAAGTCTACCCTGGCTGGTGAGACACTTTTAATATAGAAAACACTGTTTTATTCATTTTGATTGGGATATTGTTAAGTGGAGACATTTTGCCCATTCGTGTTTGATTACCGGGCCATAAGCCACTGTTGGCATTAACTGTGCTGGCATTATAGTAAGTAAATGACTGAATGACAGACAGTTTAATTTCCTTTTCAGTGTTTTGAATCCAAAGGTTAACAACTAAGCGTTTGCCTCTGTGGCTGCAACATGATGCTTGAAGGTCATGTGATGCTCCAAACTGGGGCTTAGGTATTTATATGCAGTAGCCACCTCAACCTTCTTGCCTTCTATGAACCAGGACCAGAAACCTTTAGACTCATCAAACAGCAAGCTAGCTGACTTAGCACAAATCGTGTGGCTCATATCAAGATACTCCTCATCACTCGGATGGACAGTTGGTCAAGAGACTGAAAGCATAGATTTTGGCTTGCCCTGCTGTGGTTACTGATTGGAATCCCTAATCTGTCTCTTGCATCTCTGCTGAACGTGAAAATTGAAAAGAACTCGTTGGCCATTCATGAAGAAGGCAGGCCTGAGAGACACTGAACCTATTAATGATCTACTTTCAGGCTGAAGAAATGGAACACCGTGCACTCACCCGGCTTCAGGGTGAAGACTAGTCATGGGGCACAGGGGCAGAGTTATCATTTTGCCAGTGCAAAGTCATTCAGCAAGTTGCCACTCATATGATATTTTGCTTGCAGTTTACTATATTCTAAGATATAAAATATGATTCCCATGTGCAGGACTCTGATATTGTTGAGGAAGGTATGGAGCGAGACTCCATTTTAGTCAATTGACTTTTGCAACTGGTCATCAGTAAGCCATTGTTAAACTCCACACATTTCCCGATCTTTTTTGTTTCATTTCTTTCAATGCAAGTAAATGGAAGAGTAAGCATATGATAAAACAGAAGCTTATAGCTAACTAATAATGAGCAGGTCCCAAGAACTTCTTGTGAGAAGGAATGCAAGAAGTCCTTGACAGACACATGCAGTTGTTGCTAACAGGAGCTGACTCTACTAGTTTCTGAAATCCTCACTTTGATATGTTGTGAAAATTTACTGTTGTGAAACTCTAATTCAGAAGCTCTTAATAGATGCTATCTTTGATGTGAAGCGCTCTGATACCTTTGGGTTTGGCTAACGGTATTTAAAACTCTCAAATAAATAAATAAGTCACGCCAAAATGACAAACTAAGGACTCTTACCTACTCACTCACTCAAAACCTGTTCACAACCAATTCCTCCGTCATTTTGCTTTGCCACCAGCTCCCTTACTGCTCTCTGTTATTTGCTTTCCAACCCTACAATACTCTCTACTGTTATTTTCCCTCAACTATGTTGTTTTCTGACTAGTTTTTCTGTATCCCAAATCCTATTTTCATCATTCCCTACAGACCCTTACATTTTAAAAAAGCTCAAATGTTCCTAAATCTCCACTGTGCGCATCCCGAACGGTGCTGGACTGTGTAGTCCATAGACGAACTTTGGTGTGCCAAGATGGACTAGACTCAATTTTAATGAATCAAACATTGAAATTTCAAGTAGCCGAAATGTAGAATGCATTAGGTATTACAGGATTGACAAACACTAAAGTCTCAACCTTAATGGTTTTAGTTTAAAGATTTTAGGCTTACAGAAGTATATTACATTTAGTCAAAATCTATTAAGTGAATGAAGCAGCAACACAAGCCTAATTAAAGTACAGAATCATTCAAGAACTCAGGAAAGTTCAGATCAGTAAAATGCAGAGCATAAATGAAAAGAGAAATTCGACATAGATTCGCCTTCTAAGGTAAGGGAAAGGGGTTCTCTCCCACTGTAAGAACTCACACTCTTTTACAGGCTTCTAAACAAAGGATTTCATGCATTCAATACAGTAGACCATGTTTCCCAAGCTCTCAACCAAATAGAATGAAAAATAAGACACATTACAACTAAATAAATTCAAGAGATTTTTCATAAATCTACTACATAGAGTTTCTCACTTTAATGGACTTTGTCTGCGATCCCAGCATTTAAGTTTCCCTCCATCAGCACAAATGGCTATTTATTAAAGTTTTGCTTTCAAGTAGGCTATAATTAATTATAATCTGGGTAATCCGTTCAGGAAGACACTGTTTGCTGAAAGTAGCTGTTCCCCAGCCTCATCGCCTGACTCACGGGTCCTGTTTGATCCTGTGCCCATATACAGGGCTTAGAGCCTCCTGTGCCAGGCATCGAGGGCAGTCTGTCCACAGCAAGGACAGCCACTGCCTTAGTTCAGACAGCCCCTTCCCCATTCAAGGGCTGGCAACACTACCAAAGGCCACCGTAACCTGCAATGACCAGCAAACTCACTTGTATTGGCATATGCGTTTGGCCGTGAAATACGCACAAGCACCAATAGGATTCTTCCTTTCCTCAAGGAGGAGGTGCCAAAAATTGTATCCAGCCAATGGCACAGCGAGGTTCTTGCTCCACACCAATCGGTACTAAACACTTCATGTGGAGCGACTGATGGCTCGAAGAATGAAGGCACGAACACGAAGAAGATTTTCCACAAAATAACTGCAAGCGCTGAGAAGTTTCCCAATCGTCGCCAGTGTTGTAAAGATCAATACATGCAATCCAGTAAGAACGAGAAGAGTCAGGTACAAAGAAGAGCTGTTTATTCCACGTCCACAAGTCGCCAGTTTCAGTAACAGAATATAGTGCCAATATCGGCCCACTCACCAGCCCTCTCGCAGCAACATGCATGTCGCATAAATAAGCAGACAAGACAACTTTTTGTTGGAGAAAAATAGCTGCAGGTTTATTAGCATACACATATGCCAACATGGTGGGTTATCTTACAGGCGATCCAAGCCTTGCCTACAGAGCCGGGAGACATGTCCGACCACTGAAATTTACCTGTCCCCCACTGGTGGCTAATTCCCACCGTATGTTCATTGTGCAATATTACGCCGCAATGACCAGCACATTTCATAGTTATCAAAATATCCTTGGTGCACACAACAAGGTGTCACGATCCGGATTGGGGAAAAAATGTATTTTGCCCGTCATAGGACACTGCAACTTTTGCGAAGTGTCAACCTACACAGCTTATCCTGCTTGCTGAACCTTAGACTAGTCACAGATGCCTGGACCCTGCTATCCGTTTGTGACCCTTAAAATATACACCAATAATGGTGTCGACTATAAGATTGAGTGTCACAAGGTTCCCTTTTTGGTGAATAAGGTGGATCCGCTGGTACCCGTCTGAGATAGTGTAAATACAGAGACACGCACCTCAGTCCTATAATACCCTTGCCTGTTCCTTAAAGGCACCTACAGCCCGCTGCTCCCCGCAGCTCAGACGAGGGAATATTGGCCCAGTACCCCCCAGACTGAGTTTCGAACTCTATCACCTCCACAGGCTCCAGGTATTAAGATTGGCTACCCCTGACCTGGCAAGGCCTTTCGGTGGCCAACCCCACCCTTAGTTGACTACCTTGCCCTGGGGAAAGTGCCCTAAGCATGGGTGTCCTTGCATACTTTTTTGACACCAGAGGGGGAAGCCAATGACCGAAAACCTGCCTGATAAGAGAACAGTGGGGACGCCCAACAAGCCTACTTCCACCAAATTGTTGCCACAAAAGCTCTCCCTCCATGCTCCCCTCAGATATTGCACCCCAACCAACAAGGTAGTTGGTCGTGTTTGCCAAATTCTGTCTAAAGGCGGGACTTGTTGACTGTCTAGGATAATCTTGAGGATCCATCTCTTGTTGCATGCCTGCAACCCTTAACATATTACAATAGTTGGGGAGCCCACCGCTGGCCGCAAGCTTCTCCATCATGCGCATAAGGCCAGTTTGAGTTTTGCTCAGGCAACATCCCTTATAACACTGTGTAGAGGGTCTCCTCATGTTTGACACTTCTACAAGTCGTCCCCCTGTGCCTGGCCTTCGTTGGATCCTATGAAGCTTTTATCAAGCAGCCTATACGACTGTATACACATGCTGTGCAACTAGGGGAACTAATCCTTCCTCACTCTTACTTCCTGGCATGTGAACACTGCAAAGGGAATCCCGACTTTTGTACCTGAATAACAACTAAATAGATACTGTCTAGGTGAAAAGCTTACCCAAGCTCTTAGCCAAGGGCCCTCCACTGCATGTCAACCCCTGTTGTAGGACTTTAGACAGTGGAAATTTCCTGCCCCTTGCGGACCCTTCACGTAACATCTGAAGCAATCGCCTACATGGCTGCATGAGTGCCAACATGTGTCCCACAATATTAAACAAGTAGAGGCTATAATGCATCATCCTGAACCACAGTGGAGCCAGAGCTGAGAGGTCTTAGTGGGATCAGACTGGAGGAGGTATGTGTGGCTAATGCAGGCCCAAAATTCTGTGCAAATTGACAATGCATCACCATAGTGCCAATTTGCCAGAGTATAGAAAACTGGCAATGCAGTGGTACAACTACGTGTGCCAGAATGTATGAGTTATATGTGTGTGGCTCATGCAGGCCCATCTAATCAGCAGGACTACCATTCTTGACAGGAGATGTGCTGAATATTGCCTGTTATATAGCTGCTATGCCATAGCCTCCCTATAATTCTTACAAAAGGAGCACTACACTTCCAACAGCCCATCTGTTGACATAGTCAATGCTGCTTAGTTGCACAAGATAAAGAGGCCACAATTAAAGCGTTCTTGCATAGCCAACCACAAACTAGCCACCCTTTATCAGGGCTACATGGGTTAAACTGCTATGTGTGACATTTCCATTAGTTCAGTGCACAAAGAGTGACATTGGTTTTTCCCCTGCAGTTTGTATAAAGACTGTTATTACCTGCCCCCTCTGGGCCCTACAAGTAAAACCCAGCCCAAACAATTGCAGGCCCACCTGCTAAGACACAACCCAAACTGGGTGTAATGTTCCTATAAGTCTCCAATTTAATCTGGGCACCAGAAATTACACAAACCGATAAATCCACAGGCCAAGTGAACAATGATCTTGACTTACTCCGGGGCGTCGAGCGGTCCTCTCTGAAAGCCAGACAGTGCTGAAGAAGACAATTGAGGGATGGTGCCTCACACCAGAAACAACCACCCTGTAAAATCGAGCACAGATGAACTTGCTTCTGCAAAAGCAGTGGCGGGCCATGGCCGCACCTCCGGGAGTCCAGGCTTGACTCTCACCTTGTGGGGGTTAAAAATGACCAGTATGACAAGTGTGTACCCCACAGCTAAATAGGCGGGAAAATCGTGAGGGCCCCTCCCCCCTTGTGCGACCCAGGTGGATGTCATGACATAAAAATATAATTAATTAATTATAGTGTGTCCAGGTATAATTTTGCCCAGCTAGTTGAAGGAGTTCAACAATAGTTGATTTGAACCATTCCAAAACTATTAACACAATACACTAGCTGCACTTAGTAACGTAAGCACTCCTACGATCCCTATCAAGAGGAGGCATGAGCGTCGCCTGCTAGAAACATGTGTGTGAGACAATTTTTCACAATAATACATGTAAGTACCCTTACTACATGTCAAAAGGAGCATGCCCTATAACACTAAAGTGTGAAAGCTTATACCCCGGCATCGTTGTGGGGCTCCCTGGTGCATCCGGTCGAAAGCAATCAAATATTTTGTTAACCAGGAAGCTGGAACAAAATTGCATGTTTCAAGAAACCAAATTGTGTATTGCTGGGTCTTAATAAGGCAGGGGTAAAGTATGATAGGGTCTCTCCCCTGCCACATTCAACATTGTGTTACAAACAAGATCTAAAGTGGTGCTACAAGAAAGAAATAGTCATCCTGTAGTCCCAATGTATCAATGTCGAAAAAGTCAAAGGCAGTTACTGCGTCTCCTGTGGGGAGACCCCTATCATCCCCTCAAGCTTAATTGCTGTGGTCCTATCCCAGGTAACCCTACCTGCTGCCCAAAAGGGACGCTTGGTGCTGAACCACCCATGCCCTGGTTCGTTAGTAGCCCCCGGAAATGCTAGCCCTCCACCGAAATGTGCGAAGTGGGCATGCCTGTCTCCTGGAGGTACTGTTGGATGTATGTAACATGCAGTTCTTGTGCTATACCATGCCCTTACATACACCTGCAAGAGATTTGCACGCTGTGAACAGCAAGAGCATGCCGCAGTAACGGCCCCTTGTTTTGAGACTTGAGGACATGCAACATCCCCCATGGTGACCTACGCACAGCCCCCGCTGTGCCCACAGCCCCACACACCCCAGTGTGTTATGGCCCTTATACCTGTTAATACTTCAGGTGGCCCCCAATGTGAGGAGGGTGGATCTCCATTGTAGTTCCTGCATTTGAAACAAAACATCCATTAAAAGCCCTGACCCCTTCAATAACAAATGAATTCACTGCACTGGGACAAGGGCCATCAATGCACCACACAACCAAGGCCAAACTTGTTTGCCAGTTACGAGAACTAGGTCGACCACATACATTCTGGAAAGTAGTTGGGTGAGGCAAATACAAAGTTAATTGTTCCAATGCTAAGTCGGATGAACGATGCACATTATTTACTTTACATCCCATAACCACTTCCGCCTCCCAGGCCTACAAAACTGACCTCAACGTCTGTCCTTAAAAGACCCTTCCAAAATGTCATGCCTTCTCTATTAACTAAAAGGAGACCTTTATGTAGAAAATTCTATTCTCCTTGACTATGGAAGTGTCCTCCCAGTGTGATCTCGTGGTTTGAGAGTCTGCTATTTACGTCGTGTCTTCTTCAAATGTAAACACATGAGCACATAACAGTTTCCTTTTACAAGGTCTACTACAGTGTGCCCTGAGAGGCTTAGCGTTACAGCAAACCGGTCCTAGGTTGCTTGTTTCCAGTCCAGGGAGGACCTGGCCTGGCAGTTCGGGCTGGACTGTTCCCATTAGGCGTAGGGTCAAGACTGATTTGGATGTGGCTGGGTCCAAACTGGAATGGCATGGTGAGCAAAAAAACGATGGATTTAGGCCCAGATCTCTGTACTGGGGTGAATGTATGACATTGTTCTGCATTCTGTCCATCAATTGTTCTTTTTGCATTTGTCACCCCGAGTGGGACGGGTATGCCCAGACGTGGGTCCCGTGCTCTCCATTCCGCTGGAGTCAAGCTATCCTGGCTGATGAGGACTGAGAGCCCGAAACGGGTCCGAGGATGCTTATTTCCAGTCCAGGGAGGACCTGGCTCGGCAGTTTGAGCTGGACTGTTCCCATTGGGTGCAGGGTCAAGACTGATTTGCATATGGCTGGGTCCAAACTGGAATGGCATTGTGAGCAAAAAAACGATGGATTTAGGCACAGATCTCTGTACTGGGGTGAATGTATGACATTGTTCTGCATTCTGTGCATCAATTGGTCTTTTTGCATTTGTCACCCTGAGTGGGACGGGTATGTCCAAACGTGGGTCCCGTGCTATCCATGCCACTGGAGTCAAGCTATCCGTGCTGATTAGGGCTGAAAGCCAGAAACCGGTCCTAGGATGCTTGTTTCCAGTCCAGGGAGGACCTGGCCTGGCAGTTCTGGCTGGACTGTTCCCATTGGGTGCAGTGTCAAGAGTGATTTGCATATGGCTGGGTCCAAACTGGAATGGCATGGTGAGCAAAAAAACAATGGGTTTAGGCCCAGATCGTTGTACTGGGGTGAATGTATGACATTGTTCTGCATTCTGTCCATCATTTTTTTTTAGGCATCTGAGAGGCTGAGTAGCTGGGAGTCCAGAATCACGTCAGAGATGGCGCATATTGCATGCTCCAATGAACGATTGCTAGGGTCTGAAGATGTTTTGGAACAATGTGAAAATAAGGTGTGTGGAGGACACACACAACAGAGTGTGGATTTGGGAGGCTGTGGATTGCCTTGACACTACTGTTGTGCTACCCAGAGATGAATAAAGGTACCTTAGTGAAACCTGTTTACCTATGAGGATTCAACTGGTTGGGAGCAAGCAGTGATGTAGCGTGGAGAGGGGGGGGGGGGGTGTGAGGTGCCATTGCCCAGGGGCACGAAATTTTTGGAGGCATTCTTAGGGGCGCAAAATTTAAAATGGAAGGTGGACGGATATTTGCTTTGCCCCGGGCGCTGGCAACCCACGCTACGCCGCTGGGAGCAAGGAACCTTAGGCACATCTCGACTATGGCTAGATTTTCTCCAGCCTGACAGTGGACATTTCTGATAAGCTCAATATTTTTTTACCTCTGAAGGATGAAATCATATGTTGCGTTGCAGATTACAATCACAAACTGCAGACCACAGACAGACTTTAGCAATCAGCACTGATCTCACAGAGGAACCTTGATTGCAGTAGGGTG
The DNA here is from genome assembly GCF_964263255.1 of Lissotriton vulgaris. Lineage (NCBI taxonomy): Eukaryota > Metazoa > Chordata > Amphibia > Caudata > Salamandridae > Lissotriton > Lissotriton vulgaris. The sequence goes on along the minus strand of NC_141695.1, from coordinate 339,501,572 downwards.
GTGGAAGTGGTGCAGCAGTGCTGTAGTACTTCAGTGGGCAGAGGATGTTGTTTGACAGTTGGAGGTTGAAGCGTAGCTCTGGCGGATTGAAGTAAAATGGGGAAGTGGCAGCATAGTCTTATTGTATGCAGTGGTATTGCAGTAGGCAAACGTATTGGAGAAAGATGGTCAAGAAAGGGCTGGGAGTGGTTGGGCATTGCAAAATATGTAGCTTCCCACATGTTGATGGCACTACGGCGTGTTAGAGTTGTGGTGGGTGTGGTAGTGCAGATATAGGGCAGTAATGCAGTGATGGAAGATTTTTGTCCATTGCTGAGGTGATATCATAGTACTGAGAGAAAAGCAGTGAAGGTGGATGTGCTGTGTGGGGGAAATAATTAGGAGCTGCAGGTGTTAATGCTGTGGGTATAATAGTTTAGTAGTTAGGAGTTGTTGTAATGCAGTGAATAGATTGTAATGCAGTGCCTGAAGGTGGTAATCTGGTGGTGAGTGTGGTGATGCAATATTGAGCAGTAGTGTGGTAGGTGCAAGGTATTATTTTAGAGCTGTGATTTGGCAGTATGATGGAAGATGGTGGTGATGTAGTGATTGTGGTGGAGTTTGATGGCAGCACCTTCATGGATGAACAGTGCTTGGGATGTTAGTGTGGTACAGGGAGTGTAACAATAACCTGTTCTCTTTGGTATTCTTATCTGATTAGATGATCCTTATTCATACACACTCATTCCTTCAAATGTATCCCAATAATTAAACAATGAAGATCCTAAATAAATTACCTTGCCAGTAATTTAAAATTAATCCTTCTTTATTGAAAGATGTTCTTACAAAATTATTCTTTCATTCTACACAGTATTAAAAACACAATCCAATTTTATTTTCATTTAAAAAACATGCTTTTCCATGAATGGAACAAACACAATTAAATCTCATTCACCTTTGTGTATCCACAATCTAGGTTACAAATGGCACATCACATTTCATTATGTACTTAATCATTCATGATATCCAAATGCAATTCATATGCATGTATAAGTTAAAATATATAATGCCAGTTAATGTACAATTGCACAATATAAAAACAATATTCAAAACAAAAGTTCTGGACCCTGCGTTTTGGTGGGATAGTGTTGGTTTACACCACCTTCTTCAGGACAGATTAAAAACAGTATTGTAGAATCTAAAATTATGGGTAAAACAAAAGAACAATGCATATATAAATATTCAATTGCAAGAGGTATTTTAACATACTGACAAGGCTACAGTGTATTAATGCACCCAGTAAAGAAACAAAGAAATTGGGGATTGGAACATATTTTCAGTGAAGAACTAAACATAAAAAGGGAGCTATAACCCATTAGGGACAATTTATTAATAAACCCAATGGAGGAACAAAGGAATTAGAGATTGGAACATATATTCAGTGAAGGAGCTATCGCCCATTAGGGATCATGAACTCTTCCCACGCATTCATACTCACAAGCGCCCGCCCTTGTGTTAGACTGTAACATACCTAGAGTAGTGGTTCATGTACAGTCATATTGCATCTTCAGCTTGATGCAATAAAAGAATGTTTTTGGTGTCTTGATTACACCTCCAGTTATCTAAAACATTATTTCAATAATCAGATCAGAATAGAAATCATATAGTTTACCCTTCTGCTATTCTCAATGTATCGCTAGATAGAAATATAATTTGTCTTTAGGGTATTTACCAAAATAAACACACCGATTGTTTTAGTATTGTTTTCCCACATTGTTGTTCTGTGCCGTTTCCCTCTCTGCCCCCTGTGCCCCCCGCCCCGCTCCTCGCTTCCCGCTGCCGTGCGTGCGGCCACGCCCACTTTTCCTTCTGTACCCTCCCCGCCCCCGCCTCCCGGCTGCTCCTCCCTTCCTCCCACTTCGCCATAAATGGCGACCGCGCGTACGCGCAGCGCTGACGCGCAGCGGGCACGCCGATTGTGCGCCGAAGGCGCGCCAAAGGTAAGCCCGTCTGCACCCGTCCGCGCCTGGACCGCGCCCAGTGCCAGGACCCCTGACCCCCGCAGACACCAGCCCACCCGCCGAACCTACGATGCCACCGAACTCAAGGCACTCAACACCGGCCGGATCCCTGGATGCTACCGAGCCACCCCGAGGCGCACCCACGGACCCTTCAGCTGCCACTCCTGCAAGTTCTCCTGCATCTGGACCTGCACCGCACCCGCACCCACCAAGCCGAGAACCAACAGCAACCACCTGAAGTGCATCCTGCTCAACACCCGCTCCGTCCACAGACACGCCGTCGAGCTCTGGAACCTCCTCGACACAACATCACCAGACGTCGCCTTCCTCACGGAAACCTGGATGAACACCTCCTCAGCGCCCGACATCGCCATCCCAGATGGTTACAAGATCATCCGGAGGGACCGCGGCAACCAGACCGGAGGAGGCATCGCCATCATCCACAGGAACAACATCCGCATCACGAGCAACTCCGACGACACCCTCACAACCGCCGAACACCTGCACTTCCAGATCCACACCGACCCCAGGACCACCCTCAGAGGCACCCTCATCTACAGACCCCCGGGACCACGCACACAATTCAGTGTAGACATCGCCGACTTCATCAGCCCGCACGCCCTCCCCTCCGCTGACTACATCCTCCTCGGGGACCTCAACTTCCACTTGGAGAACAACAACGACCGCAACACCGCCACCCTGCTGGACAACCTCGCCACCCTCGGTCTCAAGCAGCTGGTGACCACCCCCACCCACTACGCCGGACACACACTCGACCCCATCTTCTCCTCCAGCAAGGACATCACCTTCAGCCACGCCACCGGACTCCACTGGACGGACCACAGCTGCGTCCACTTCAGCTACAGAAAGAACACGATCCACCACCACCAGCAACAGGTTGCACGCAGAAGATGGAACAAGATCACAGCCGACCAGCTCACCGCTTCTTTGAGCCGGGACCCCCCCGCCAGCTCAGCGAACCCCAGCCAGGCCGCCAACAACCTCACAAAGTGGATCAGCAACTGCGCAGACGAACTCACCCCACTGAGGACCCCGCCCAGCAGACCCGGCAGCAAGAAAGCACCATGGTTCACCGACGAACTCAAGAGCTCCAAGAGGAACTGCCGAACCCTCGAAAGAGCCTGGCGCAGAGACCCAACACCAGACAACATGACCACCCTCAAGCTCGCCACTCGAAAACACCACCAACTGATCCACACCACCAAGAAAACCGCATTCAAGGAACGACTGGACAACAACACCCACAACAGCAAGGAACTCTTCAACATCGTCAAAGAGCTCTCCAACCCCAGCGCCGGAAACAACGACATCACCCCATTAACAAGACCTCTGCAACTCCCTCGCCTCCTACTTCCACAACAAGATCACGGACATACACAACAGCTTCAGCACACAGCCAGCGCACCCCACGACAGCACCTGCACCCCCCACCACCACCCTTCGCGCCTGGACCCCGATCAACACCGAGGAAACCCTACGCACGATGAACTCCATCCACTCCGGATCTCCAACCGACCCCTGCCCTCACCACGTCTTCAACAAGGCCGACTCCGTCATCGCGCCCCACCTGCGGGACATCATCAACACCTCCTTCGACACCACGACCTTCCCGGAGAGCTGGAAGCATGCCGAACTCAGCGCTCTGCTGAAGAAACCATCAGCGGACCCCACCGAACTCAAAAACTACCGCCTCATCTCGCTCCTCCCGTTTCCGGCCAAAGTCATCGAGAAGACAGTCAACAAGCAGCTGGCCGCCTTCCTCGAGACGAATGGATCCCTCGACTACTCGCAGTCCGGCTTCCGGGCCAACCACAGCACCGAGACCGCCCTCATCGCAGCCACTGACGACATCCGAGCCCTGCTCGACAATGGGGAAACAGCGGATCTCATCCTCCTGGACCTCTCTGCGGCATTCTACACTGTCTGCCACCGCACCCTAGAGCAGCGCCTCAGCAACGTCGGAATCCAAGAGAAGGCACTAGAATGGATTGTCTCCTTCCTCGCCGGAAGGACACAGAGAGTCCGCCTCCCCCCATTCAGATCAGAAGCCACCGAAGTCATCTGCGGCGTTCCTCAAGGCTCCTCGCTCAGCCCCACCCTCTTCAATGACTACATGAGCCCCCTTGCGGCTATCGCACGCCAACACAACCTCAACATCATCTCTTATGCCGATGACACCCAGCTGATCCTCTCCCTCACCAACGACCCCGCCACCGCCAGAGTCAACCTACACGAGGGGATGAAAGACGTAGCCGAATGGATGAAGAACAGCCGCCTGAAACTGAACTCAGACAAGACGGAAGTCCTCATCCTAGGATCTTCGCCCTCCGCCTGGGACGACTCCTGGTGGCCCCCTGCCCTGGGCAGCGCACCCAAACCAACAGACCACGCACGCAACCTGGGCTTCATCCTGGACTCCTCCCTCTCCATGACCAGACAAGTCAAAGCCGTCTCCTCGTCATGCTTCAACATCCTGCGCATGCTACGTAAGATCTTCCGGTGGATCCCCACCGAGACCAGGAAGACGGTCACCCAGGCCCTCGTCACCAGCCGACTGGACTACGGCAACTCCCTCTACGCCTGAACCACTGTCAGACTCCAGAAGAGACTCCAGCGAATCCAGAACGCCTCAACAAGACTCATCCTGGACCTCCCCCGACACGGCCACATCTCCGGACACCTGAGAGACCTGCACTGGCTCCCGGTCAACAAGAGAATCACGTTCCGACTCCCACGCACACAAAGCCCTACACAACCAAGGCCCAAGATACCTCAACAACCGCCTCAACTTCTACACTCCCACACGCCAGCTTCGATCAACCAACCACGCCCTCGCCGCCGTCCCCCGCATCCGAAGAGCCACCACAGGAGGAAGGTCCTTCTCCTACCTCGCCGCCAAGACGTGGAACTCCCTCCCGACCCACCTCCGCCTGACCCAAGACCACCTCGCCTTCAGGAAGCAGCTCAAGACCTGGCTGTTCGAGCAGTAGCGGACACCCCCCCAAGCGCCTTGAGACCCTCCGGGTGAGTAGCGCACTATATAAATGCTGTGATTGATTGATTGATTGATTGTATACAAGATGCATAGGTATTTTTAAAGAGATTTATCAATTTCTCTATACCGAAGTTCAGGTTAATTTATTCACTTCCTTTTACATCCCCAGGGTTTATTTCTCCCTAGTGGGAAAGCAAAAAGATTATCAATGTATTTATTCTTACTCACTTCTCCATTAATGTTTTAGAACAGGGGAATTATTGCTCACTTTTCTGATCTATAGTCCTCAGTCTTATATATTCAGATGTGCCCGCATCACAATCGTTTCCCACATGGATATTGGGAGTTTTTATCTCCAGCGTTCTCCTTTAAAAGGCCACTAAATTAGGCTGCATGAATGGAAAAGTGATAAACAACCGTATCACTATGTTATCTGGTCAAGTTTTTTTAATTAATAATTTTGTCCCAGTACTCTCACAAAGCACTGCATAACCCTGGACCCACATACTTCAAACACCGCCTCTCCTTCTACACACCCACTAGACATGTCCGCTCAGCCCAACTTGCCCTGGCCACTGTCCCATGGATCTGACCACAAGACCTCAGCTGGAGAAGGATCTTTCTCCTACCTCGCTGTGAAGACCTGGAACTCCCTGCCTCTGCATCCCAGGCAATCACCATTGCTGCCTCAATCCAGGAAGGACCTCAAGACCTGGCTCTTTGACTGAACCGCAGAGGTGCCCCCACAGTGCCATGAGACTCTAACGGGTGAGTAGTCACTCTATACAAGACTCTTGATTGATTGATTCGTTGATTGATTGAATAGTTTCTGAACCACTATTTGCTGAGCAAGCAATTCTAGGTATATTGAGGACATTTCTGGATCCACACGGCCAGGGACAGGGCTCATGGTGGACATGAGGGCTAAAATTACCACATTAGGACCCTCATTCCAGGTTACTTGTAATCTCCGATGGGCCAATAATGGAAGTGTCGGAGAAGGAATATGCCCATGCATGGTAAAGGATGTGTACCCCGGCCCTGAGTGATCAATCTTCAACTGAATCTAGTATACTGACTTTACTTTGGCCTCCACATGCACAAAATCCTGTGTGCATGCACCAGGCCTAGTCTCGAAAATGACATTGGGGCTCAGACTCTGGCTAATGGGGTCATGGAAGGCCAACAAAAGCATACGCTTTACTTGGCACAAGAATACCGTCCCTGGCCATGTAGAGTGAGTGGCGGTGACAAAGTACTGTGTTTTTAGTGATCAGTAGTTGTAGTAGGCCTTTTAACTGTTCAGCGATATCAGCGTAATGCCTTTAGGCCCGCTTGAGTAAAGGGTTTTTTTTGTCTTTGAAGTTACATATAGTGATCTTGAACCAAGTACTGAAGCCTTTTACATCAGCACCAGTAAGATTACACAAGCTCACATTTTTATAGAAGATTTAGTGATTTGCCCAGAATCATAGAATGTTGAGCCGAGTTCCCCTCATGTGTCATGATCAAGCCCTGCGCTGACATCCCTAAATGTCAAGTGCATGTATGGCTCCATGTTGTTTGTGAGTATGTATGTATACTGTTACCAGTGGGTTCCATTTTGGTTTGCCCCTAGTCTTCTTGTGAAACAGCCCACACACAGGGGAACAGTATTGTATGCATTCCTGAGGAGGTGGGTGTATGTCTAGAGCAGAAGTGTGAAGGGATAGAGACAGGCCTGCCTTTAGTTATTCCATGTGACCTTTTCAGCAAAGGATTTCTGATTAGTGTTTCCCAAGCATAGCCATTTAGTAAATGGTGGGTTAGGAGTGTGTCAGCAGGGACAGCAAATAGTGTAAGTAAAGTTTCAAGGGAGAGCCTGGGTCCTTTGTTTTCCTTTGAGTGGCTCATTCTGAAAAGCTGATGACAGCCAGGTGCAAAGCTTCACACTTATTATATGTTGGGTACTCCACCATCCTCACTCCATGCTGTGAGTAACTATCCCTTTGCACAAAAAAGCTGTGTGTGCCGCAGATGAAAAATGAACTATACAAACAGGTATGTGGACTACGCGGAACGTCATCCTTTCCAATAGGCATTTCGCAGCCTGCACTGCAGTGCCTAATGAAACAGCATTGAAGTTGTAGGTGATGAAGTGCCTGTCGGTATGGTGGGAAGAGTAGTTGGGTTACGGAGGGGAGCAAAAAAAAAAGAGAGTGGTAATCACCATGGGGCAAACACCGGCATAGAGAGTAAGTCAGTGTTTGCCCTCCTGTGAAATGTCTGCAAATCATTAAAAAGAAACCAGACAAAACAGGTTTCTAAACCAGGACAGTGGATCCTGTTGCCCTATTTGGAAAGACCATATAAAAGTGGGCCCCAAACTTCCCCAACTATTTTCAACTTCGAGCTGCTTTATTGTTTGAGACAAATGGATGTTTTGTTATCACCTGTAACCAATTTATCAAAGGGGAAGGGGACATCACCTGGTTTCTATGATCCTAGCAGGAAAGAGCTGTGAATCTGCCAGTGACTCTGGGAACTGATTGTCTTCTTAGAGGGGAGAGGGGAGAGAATTGCCACGCAGGAATCCGCCTGCCCAGTGGAGGAGAACCCAAATGCTTAGTATCACTGTAAGAAGAGGCCCAGCAAAGGAAACTTGGGAGAGCATCAAGAAGACACATGAAGTGCCCAGGGTACCCCAATCTTCCTGACTGCGAGTTAAGTCCACCTAAGGAGAGGTCATTTTGGAGTTGTCAGTGTCAATCCCAAAGTAAAAACAAAGTAAAGACTGCCACATTTGGATTAATTGAGGTGTGGCTCGCTCACATGACAGCTTGTTCCATACTCCATCCACCAGCACTGATCCACTTGGTAATTCCTGCAACATATTGAGACTGCACCTGAGCTTTAATTATCACTACTTCCTTCCATGTTTTTAATTTGTAGAGAACCTTGTAGACCCTGTAATGAGTCCCTGTAGCGTGGCTTATGCCGTGTATACCATAATAGGTTCTCGCCATCTGAAAGTCAAGTATGGAAAAGGTGTTCCTAGCCCAGTTTGCTGAGACATCGGTTGACGGGCACCAGGAAAGCAGTGGCAAACAACTTCAACAACCTCGAATTGGGTCCCAGTGGCTTCCACAAACAAAATCTGACAGGAAGTTAACAGACCCGGGGATTAAAAATAACTCAGAGATCACATTGGGCAAGAGATTTGGTTCCAGGGACTAGACTGAACAAAAAAAGCTGAACTTTTCTGGTGAAAAGCCATCCAGTAATGAGGACTAACTAAGGCAACTGAACATGATTTGATCGGATGCCATTACAACACGGTTGTTACAACGACTGGGTTGTTGGTACGCAATACCATTACATCTCAAGTCATTAACACAACTTGCTGTAGGGGGCGGGCTGGACTTAGGAATAGTATTATTTAATATTCCTACTCCAGTTTGCGCAACAGCAGGGAAGGTGTTGGATTTTATATCCACTACCAGTGCTCCCCCTACAGCAAGTCGTTGTAATGACTTGCGATGTAATGGTATTGCTTACTAACAATGCAGTCGTTGTAATGACTGCATTGTAATGGCATTGCGTTTTGGAGACAGCATTGTAAACACTGTTTCCCAAATATATCCAATAGTCCTACAGAAAAACCGTCTCCCTCCGCAATTTGCTCCTCTTGTGAATACCTGTGCATTGACATCATCAGCAAACACAGATCTTTATGCAACCTGCACATCTTTTACCATCCGCCAGGAGACAGCTTCTCACTTGTTGAACAAACTATGGAAATAATCTCATCCAACTTGGGTTACCATTGTCCCCAGATCTTCCTTGGAGACTTCAATCTACATTGGAATGATCCATATGATCAGGCTGTGGATAGTCTTAAAATATTCCTAGCTGACCTGAATCTGATTCAAATTTATGACAGCCCCAGGCACACCTTGGTCTTGACCCTGGAACTAATCATCTCTAATCTCAACTCCATTCATCTGGAATCGATTGCCCCTTGTGATTGGTCGGATAACCACTTTATCACCTTCCACATCTTAGAACAGTGGACCACAACAAGATCTCAACCTAAGAAACAGAGACACTGGAAAATATTGGTGCAAAAAGCAAACTTGAATGTACTCATATACCATAGCAATATGTCCTTGCCTCCTCCTATTTTTATGTCTGACGTACATGACTTCATTGAGCATTACAACAATTCCATGTTGCAGGTTCGTGATGCAATTGCCCCTTACAACTAAAAAGCAAGTCCAACAAAGACTCAAAACCATAGTTCAATGGTAGCTTTAAAGCAACCCTAGACTATGAGAACGATCATGGAGAACCTCCCCATCCAATGAACACCCTAAGCTTTTGAGATTGAGTCAGTACAATAAATACATCAGAAATGTGAAAGCAACCTTCTTCAGAAGCCAATTGGACAAAGTCAGAAATCGTCCCAAAAAACTGTATGAATGAATTAAACTTCAATCCAATAAACTTCCCATTCTATCTCCAGTAGTCTCCAGTCCACAACCAAACTGTGAGGACTTTCCCTCCTTCTTCCTTGAAAAGTCAAATAAAATTGAATCTGATCTAAGGACTGCCATGAGCAAATTCTCATTCCTACACTCCTCCCCCCTTCCCCCACAGCACCATCTTGCAATATATCACTCAGCCAAAAACAGTGCATATTACAGTCAATTTACAACCTTCAACGATACCTCCATATCTAACATTCTTTCAACCCTGAAACCCTCAAATCACTTCTATGATCCACTTCCCTCTAATTTCTTTAACAAGCTGAAAAGGTCCTCCGTCCCACTCTGGACCAAGATTATAAAGGCCTCCCTACTACAAGGTGAGATCCCAGACCACTTAAAGTGTGGGCAGGTTATTCACATTCCTAAAAAACCTACTGCAGATCCAGAGGACCGTAACAACTTCCAGCCAATCCCAACACTGGCAAAGCTCCTTGAGAAATGTGTATATGTCCAACCCTGTAACTACATTGATGAATACCAGCTTCTCGATCACTTACAATCTGGCTTCCGCCAGGGTAACAGCACCAAAACAGCCCTCACTCACATAGTTGTTGATGCTCTTACAATGCTTTATCGGAATGAATCCTGCCTTCTAATCCTTCTCAACCTCTCGTCAGCTTTTGATACTGTCAAACATGACAATCTCCTGGATCTTCTGGAACGCAGGATGGGGTTCTGCAGCTCAGTATTAAAATGGTCTGCCTCTTTCTCCATAACAGAACACACAGATTTGAAGTCAATCAAATCCTCTCCAATTCCAGGCCTGACTCCTTTCATTCTTGGGGTACCCCAGTGTTCCTCTTTCTCACCCAGACTCTTCAATTTAATCATAGAGCCTGTTACTGAAATCCTCAAAGTATCTAACATCCACTATCATATATATGTGGATGACAGACAATGAAAATCTCTTCACCTGAAGATATCAAGGCAGTAAACATAACCCTGCACAAAACCCAAAATTGGCTCTCCTCCAACCATCTCAAACGTAACACCCTCAGAACGGAATTCCTCGTAAGCCCCCATTATGAAAAAATATTTGAAAAATCTAACTGCTCTCAAATGCATACGACGCATCATAGACTCTACGAGATCTCTGGTAGTAGTACTGGATGAGAACTTTCGCATGTAGGATCACATCAGCGCAACTACCAAAGGAGCGAACCTCCAAATGAGCATCCTAAGGAAAATTAAACCCTTCCTTCCCCAAGATGACTTCAAGCCTGCTGTGCAAGCATTAGTCATCTCAAGGTTGGAATATGGCAGTGCAACCCTTTGCGGTCTACCTAGGTACAGATTGGCGCCTCTTAGGGCTTCTTTGAACACCGCTGCCAGACTTATCACAGGTTCCAAAAAAGCACAACCACATCTCTCCAGATTTGGAATTTCTAAATTGGCTCCCTTATGAGGCAAGGATACAGCTAAAAATTGCCTACATGACCCATAAATCCCTTCATTTCAACAACCCTCTGTACCTCACACAAAAGCTAGATCTTTCTGGTGGTGCTCGGTCCTCCAGCGGCTCCAGTACCCTGCTGCTTAAACCAAACCCAAAATTTAAAAAATGAAAACGTATAATCAGACCTTGATGGATATTGCTCCCTGCCTACAGAAACCTGACTGAATCCTTCAACAGTATCCTGCAAAAAGGAAGTGAAAGATTTACTGATGAATACATTTCTGAATTAGACTGTAGCCAAGGCCTCCTAGAAGGAGAAACTTGGTCAAACGGTACACCTGGTACCAGCTTAACAGAACCCTGGCATCACAAAATGGATGCTGCAGCCACAGACACAGACACAAGTCTGGCCTCCTGCTGCTGGATGAAACTCAGGCAGGGGAGGCCTGGACAATAGGTTTCCTGTCACAGGGAGGTGTAACCATCTCCCAGACAGGCTTTAGTGTATTGGAACTGGGTGGGTGCACTCCAAGAGTGCTTTGAAGTCTGCACTGGGGGCACATTTGGTGTCCCCGGGCATAGCTCAGTTCAAACCGGTTGCAGGTGCTACCAGCCTCTCTTGTGGCACAAAACTGGACAAAGGAAATGGGTGTAGCCACCCCTCTTTACAAACCCTCCCATAGGTGGGATCCCAGAGTTTGACCCACCCCTTCCTTGAGTATAAAGTAGGAACCCCTGACTACAGGACTTTAGATTTACCTGGATGAAAGTCTGATACTGAATCCTGGAACTTCTGCGATCTACAAGGCGCTAGATGACTGAAGGATCTCCCTTGAAGTAAAGGAATTACTTCCCTGCGTGGCAGGCACCAAAGAAGCATCTGACCTGTTTGCATCTCCGAAGCTCCAGCTGGACTCCAAATAAGTTGCAACACAGGAGGTGGGTTCCCAGACTTCCCAGAAGCTGACCCAAGTCCCCAGCAAAGCTGAGACCTGTAGCCCTCATAGGTACCATGGAACCGGAACCCTTAGATGCGGTGCACATTTGCAAGTGCATATGCTTCTCCACAATCCTTGAGGCTGTGCATTGGGTTACTTATAGTCCAGACCCCAAGCAGCATTTCCACCAAACATTGCTGGCCTACACTCCACAAGTGTTCCGTGAGCTGCCCCTTTGTGTTTTCTCTCAAGGTACCTTTGCGATCCTTGATCCGTTGACCTGTTGGTCCCTGAAGAGGCAACTTTAACTTTCCTTGGGCTTCCCTGGTTGCTCCAGATGTGCCCTGACTCTCCATTGCTTGGGGAGTCTCTTAGACCTTGCTGGTCCACACCGAAGCATCTTTTCGTTTCCTGCGTGGGTTGCTGTTGCCAAGGCTTGTTGGGTTCAATCCGAGCACTGACACGGCAGCACTTGACATCCTTTGTTGGACAGCTTAAACCCAGCTCCTGGTCATCGTCGACACCTCCTGGCTGCAGAGTCAAGCTGCACCTCTTCACACCTGAAGCACCCGACATCAGTGAGCATTCGTCTTTAGTGTCCCTGGTCACTGGCAAGTGACCCAGACTCTGTCCCCTCTGCTTTCAGGTTCTTCACATCTTCGATCCAGGCTTGGATCACACCGGACACTTTCCTTGTTCATGGCAGCAGCACTTTGCAGCAAATCGCCATTGAAATCAACGAGGATTCTCGACACCATTTGACACCTATGCACGCGGCTTCCCTGGGTGAGGTAACTCGAGTACTCAGGTGCTCCCGTGGGTGTTGGCCCTTGAACCCCTTAAGTCTAAAGGGGTTTGCTCAAAGTCCTCTCCTAAGTGTCCTTAAACTCTAAAATTCCAACCGTAACTTTCCCCATAGAAGCTAACGGCGCTCGCGGCTGTGTTCTCACACTGCACACGTCCCCGTGGGTCCCCTGTGTCACTACCTTGGGTGGTTCTTTGGGATCCCAGCGATTCTACGTGCTCTAAGCACTGTCTAGTCAAGTCGTGGTTCTTATACCACTTTCTTAATATATGGTTTGGTCCCCCCCTGGGGCCCACTGTATATTGTGCTATTTACTGAAGTTCTGTTGTGTTTAAAGTGTGTACTTTGCTCTGTAATCTCATAAAGAGATTACTGGAGAGTGTTTAGTAATAAATACATATATTTTATATATACCGTGTGTTGTTCTGCTTTCATTTAGACATTCAAGAGGTTATAATCTGGTATACCAAGCTGCTTTACACTCCTTCAAGATTTAGCCTGAAGGCTGCTTTCCATAGCTACCCCAAGGATAGCTTTCAATAAAGGTTGTCTTTAAACCTATCATCAATAAGGGTTGTTTGGACTAGAACTAGTGGACAGCACATGCCAGGACAACTTCTCACATTGGTGTGCAGCGGTGGGATTTAAGCTTGCTATTGCTTTACCAGATAATCTCATTAAGTGACTAACTGAAAATCACTATAGGTACATATAAATCAAGCTTAGAATAAAGTCAGTTCTACTGAACTTAGAGTTGTGTGTCAAGGGCTTAGCACACCCTTTTCTATAACTCAAGAGAGAGTTTAGTAGTCCCACTAGAGTAGGTAGCTGCCGACACCACACCTCACTAGTATTTCTTCAAGGGCTGAAGCCAGTGGCTCAAGATTAACTAAGTATGACCATGTCCCATTTCAGGAACTGAGAAACATGTGTGCATCTAGGTAATTGACGACAGGGAAAAACCCTAAGGCCCAATGCCTCAAAGAGATATTGCTTTTAGATTATCTCAGAAAGACCCTAGGGTCTGATGAGACAGGCAGGTTGGGTGGGGCAGCAGAAAAGGAAAGCCAAGGAGGTGAAAACTTCCAGGAGCTAGACCTTAATGCTGACCAGGAAGAACATGATGATTCTAACCTGGACAATCCAATTTACCCCGGGAATGAAGAAGAGAGCCCAAGTGGCCCTCTTTTCACTCATCCAGGAGGAGTTAGCAGTGTACCAAGAAGGTCTAGATCTCTTTCTCCGGAATCTTATCATTCTTTTTCATCTGTAGGGACCTCTGTCTCTCATAGGACCTCAACTTCCTACAGGAGAGAGTCCTCTCATGATCGAAATTTCAGACTGCTTGCATTTGAAGAAAAAAAAATCAGAATCAGGAAAAAGCAGTTGGCTTTAGACAGGGAATACCTGGAGCTCCAGAAAGCATTTAAACAGTTGGGACTAGAGTCCCATGGTGGCAGCATCAGTGTCCCTAGAGGTAGAGAAGATGCTCATGACCGTAAGGAACCTGAACAAGATTGTCCCTCCCTACCAGAGTGGGGATGACATTCACAAATGGATAACTGCACTTGAGAGGGCCTGTAAAATACAGAATGTCCCTGAGGAGCAGTGGGCAGCAATCTTGTGGCTCTCCTTTGCAGACAAAGGTAGAGACAAGCTCCTCACTGTAAGAGAAGAGGATGCTGATAACGACACTGTCTTGAAGAGTGCTCTGATCGATGGGTTTGGCTTAACCACTGAACAATACAGGATTAAGTTCAGAGACACCCAAAAGGCACAGACTCAAGACTGGGTTGACTTTGTAGATTGTGCTACTAAGGCCCTCATTAGGATGGCGGGCGGACTTTGCCCGCCCGCCATCCTCACGGTACTTGGGACCGCCCGCCATAAGGGCGGGGTCCCGTGCATGGTATTAGGATGCGCCCGCCACAGTGGCGGGCGTATCCTGTATCTTTACAATTGCGGCGGGCGGTGCTGAAAGCACCACCTGCCGCAATGGTAAAGATACATGTTGTGCACTTCAAAGCACAACGTGACAGGCACTGCGTGGTGCCTACCACGTTGTTCTTTGAAATGCTGGGGGGTACCATAGGTACCCCCATGTGCAACCCCCACCCTCCCCGGAGTCCCTGGGGCCCTGCAACGGGCCCCCGCAGGGAGTCTTCGCATGCCTTTCTGTGGCGGCATTGCCGCCACGGAAAGGCATTGTTTAAAGCCCTTCCTAATATGGCTGGCGGTGTCTGTAAGACACCGCCATCATATTAAACCTTTTCCGCCCCGGTCACAAGGCGACTGGGCGGAAAAAAGGCGGACGGTCTTTCCGTTCACCGCGGACCCCCAGACATCTTAATAGGGCGGGGGTAAATCCGGAGCGGATGGCGGGCGGATTACCCCCGCCAGGCCGGCGGTGACTACCTCCAGCCAGGCGGGGGCAATCCACCCGCCATCCTAATGAGGGCCTTTGGCTCTGGAAGTTTGGATACATGGCTGTAAGGTGCATGAATTTTTAGGATTGTACAATTTGATTATGAGGGAGCAGATCCTTAATAATTGTCAAAAACAGCTTTTACACCAGTACCTGGTAGACTCTGATCTGACCTCTGCCCAAGAATTGGCCAAGAAGGCAGACAAATGGGTCAGAACCAGAGTAAAACCAAAGAATCAGGGTGGTGACCAGAAGAAAGATTCTTCCAAGACCCAAGAGAAAGATGGGGATAAATCAAAAGATAAATCCACTACAGGGCCCCAAAAATCCACTTCTGGGGTTGGGTTCCAAACTCCTTCCTTCCCTGAAAAGAAACCTTTTGCCATGTTTGTAAAAAGCCTGGCCACTGGAAAAATGATCCCAGTTGCCCTAGGGTTGGCATTAAAGAAAATGTTCCTCCGAGCAATGCTACCACTCCTCCTGGTACTACAAGTATTAATCCCCCAGGTGGTAGTAATGCATCCAAAAAGATAGGTGCATTCTCATGGGGAAAAGTGGTGGACCCTGGTTTAGAAAGGTCCCCCTCACAGGCCTCCTCAGTCTGTGATGGTGGCATGGGATTTGCCACTTTTACTATGAGTCCCAATACTTTGGGCAAGTACAGACAGGAGCCCTTAATCAATGGTCAGAAAGCTGTGTCATTCAGGGACACAAGGGCTAGTGTCACCATGGTGACAGTGAAACTAGTCCCCCCTCATCAGCTTTTACCTGAGTTTAAGTGCCAGGTGACCAACATTGATGGCATCAGAACAGATCACCCCATGGCCATAGTCAATCTCAGCTGGGGAGGGGTCAATGGCCTAAAGAGAGTGGCAGTGTCCCCAGACTTGCCTGTAGATTGCCTGATGGACAATGATCAGGAGATTTCAGCCTGGGCTGAAGCTGAATACCAGGCCCTCCTGAGAATGTTGGGCCTCCCTGAGAGAGTTAGTGGGGCTGTGAGGGCCACAGCCCAAACCCATGGAAATTTTGGAGAGGTGCAACCTGAAAGAGTGGCCCACTCTACTCCCCCAGTGAGCAAAGGGGTGGAAGAAACGTCTTCCTCCCCCAGACTAAAGGTAAGGGTCAGCTTCCTCAGGGAACTGTTCCTACCCCTTGTGAAGGAACTGCCTCAGAGGTAGTCAGGCCTGGCCTGGCGGCACCCCTGATGTCAGGGGACCCTTCCAAGGTGGTACCCAGTCTGGAGTAGGTAACCTGGGCCTCTCTACCCTCCCTCAGTCAGCCCAGGGCTGCAGAGGTCATGGAGGTCATTGGACCCTACAGGGCCCACTGTCCAGAGGAACACCCGCATCAGCAGAGTAGGGTCACCCTGTCTGGTAGCCCTAGCCAGGTGAAAATTCCTAAACCCACTGAGGGTTCCCTTTTGACATTGAGTAGGGACCCCCCCCAGATGGACTCTGTTGGGCAAGGGTAAACCTGGGACCCAGTGGTTCCAAATGTATCATGTCCCTCCAATGTTCCAACCTACAGGACCCAACCCCCAGCTGTAGGCAGCCAGAGGTTGCCCCTTAGAGGCAGATACAACTCAGTCATGGAAAGTAAGGCTTCCATGGTGAACAGTGATCTGAGGAAGCTGAGACCAACATCATTAGGGCCTCCCTTCTCTACTCAGACACCCCACCAGCCTTTTACTTTGCCATAACACCTCACAGGTAGTAGTTACCCATGGTGGAGACTCTCTCATGCCCTTAAGGTGAGGGATTGCTTAGTGGACCGTAAGACAGGGGGTAACCATGCTAGTGCAGGTACTTCCTTACATGGCCACTTAGTCAATAAAGGCTCAACTGGGCAAGGTTAGCCTTATCTCCTTTCATTTAGGGTGGGGGGTTATGTAGGAAGGTAGAATCTGACTGCCTGGTTGCCCTCACTATTTTCCTGGTGTTTTGATGGTTTTTGACTTAGTTTGTCTGGCATCCTGCTATTCAGGGCCTGAGCCTATCTGCTTTCTCTTTTAAAATGATTCCATGTACTCTAGGTACATTCCAGATTGGATACTGGGGTACCCTTATGAGTCCCTAGAATATGGTGCACTAGGTACCCAGGGCATAGGTACCCCAGAGGCCTACCAGGGGCTGAAGCATAAATTATGCCACCCCTGGGCAGCCTTCCAAAATTACACAACAGGTCTGCTATAGCAGCCTGTGTAAGTGGTGCATGCACCCCCACTTAGATATAGGTTCCCTATATCTACCTTACATCACTGCACATATAAACCTATCAGTCACCCCTATGGCAGGCCGTATCAATCCGGAAGGCAAGTTGCTGGGTTTTGTGTGAGAGGGTGCCCATGCATGAGCAGGACCACTCTGCAGCCTTCGGAATCTATTCTCCGGGTTTGTTCTGGGATGCAGCCAGACCATATACTCTTAAGTGCATGATAACCTCACGGTAAATGCTAACTTTGGAATGGCTGCAAGGAAACATGTTGTGTTTGGTGTCAAACACCTTGGAATCCTACCTCCCGACTAGTACTAACGGCGGAGGTATGATTCCACCCTCCTGGAGGGAGAAACATGGCCACACCAGTACACCCGGTACCAGTTTAACAGAAACCTGGCATCACAAAATGAATGCTGCAGCCATAGACACAAGTCTGGATGAAACTCTAGCAGGGGAGGCCTGGACAATGGGTTCCCTGTCACAGGGAGGTGTAACCACCTCACAGGCAGGCTTTAGTGTATTGGAACTGGGTGGGTGCATTCCAAGCGTGCTTTGAAGTCTGCACTGGGGGCACATTTGGTGTCCCTGTGCATAGCCCCGTTCAACCCGTTTGCAAGGCCTACCAGCCCCTATTCTGGCGTGAAACTGGACAAAGGAAATGGGTGTTTGGACTGGTGCAAGGTGCCCACTAGAACTAGTGGACAGCATATGCCAGGTCAACTTCTCACAAAGTATCAGTACAAGCTTTCTCCACTACAGGACACGTACAAACCACGCAGGCGCAGTGCAAGCTTTGCTTCCTGATGCAACAGG
This sequence comes from Lissotriton vulgaris, assembly GCF_964263255.1. Taxonomy (NCBI): domain Eukaryota; kingdom Metazoa; phylum Chordata; class Amphibia; order Caudata; family Salamandridae; genus Lissotriton; species Lissotriton vulgaris. Next base: position 339,483,430 of record NC_141695.1, on the reverse strand, counting down.
TATGGCGGTAGCAAAGTAGGTTTCTCTCTTTCACAGCAGGCACCAAGAGCAACCAATCAATCAATAAACTAATTTTGTAGAGCGAGCTACTCACCCGCTATGGTCTCAAGGCGCTGGGAGGGGGGGGGGGGGATTCGCTACTGTTCGAACAGCCAGGTCTTGAGTTGTTTCCCAAAGCACAGATCAAGCAGGTGGGCCAGATTGCCAGTGGCGGGCACAGGACGTTTCCCCGGTGGGCCGCCAGGGTGGGGACCAGTTTTAGACCCCTGGTAGGCAGTTTTTGTTACCGGATCTGGTTTTGCAGCGTAGCTGCAATATCGGCCCCCAGCAACAAAAGCGGCACAAAGCTTTCCACTATCTTTCCCCACCCCTCTTCCCAGCCGGGCAAGCTCTTTACAGGCCTGGTACTAGCGGGGGGAGGTGGGCCAGGCCCATCCAAACATGACCTTTGGCCCACCCAATCACAGCAGAGAGGCCACAGAGAAGGCACATGTTAAGTGCTTCCTCAATCTCAACGTCAGAACGTTGAAATGTTGTTTTCACTGTCTTTAACATTGAAATTGGACGATGTGTTTTGGGGTTAGAGGTGGGCGAGCAAACAAATTAACAGGGACAGCGGAGCACCAGCTCTGGCTTGTCTTGTCTCTTAGAGCCCATGCACAAGCCGAGCCCTGAAAATGTTTGCTATGTAAAACATACCACAAACATCACGTAAAATATGATACAGTCTCTTCAAAATTCAAAAAAGTGTATTTCTTTAACTCATGGAAGCTTTGACATTAATGGGTCACAATATAGCGCTGCACAAAAAAGTAATTATTAAAAGTGATAGTTTTTTTTAAATGAGCTTAAAGTCATTCCTGCCCGGACCGCACACTGGTGACATTGACATTGCCATTAGTGAACCAACAGGAAAGGCAGTTCTCACCTGGACACTGTATGTAGCTCTGATTATTAAAGAGCAACATTAGTCTATTAAATTAAACACAATAAGTTTTTGTACAGTTGGTTTTCTGATTCATGTATTTGAATGTACCTTCATGTGGAAATATGAAGAAAAACAAGTATTAGTGAAATAAAATATTTGTTCAAGCTCATACAATTTAAGTGGGGATGCTGCAATTTATCCAGGTTTTATGTTTTCATTTTGAACAAATCAGCCACTAAATGGCTATCTATGTGTCTCTCCTTTTTATGTTAATGCTTTATTTTTACCTCCTAGGTTTTCTGCTGTTTTTATATAGTTTGAACTCTACCTGGAGATATTGAAGTTCTTCACATGCACACCAGTTACATTACAAAAGGTTGCATTCATTTATTTTAGGCCCTGGAGATTTTCTCAGAATCACAGGATATTGAGCCAATGCCGAGACTCAAACCTAGCAGGTTCAATTCCAAAGTTGGAAGCTCTCACCATCCTGAGTAGATGGAGGGTGGCATGCAGAAGGTACATAATAGCTTGGCTCGAATTTCCAAAAGGACCTCAAGCTGAGCCAGACTTCATTCTCAAGCCCGGATGAAGCTTTCAGTGCCTTTCTTCCTAGTGCGAAATATCAAGGCTTAGGTGGTGACAGGGACCTCCTTAACCTTGAACTGCTCTTACAATCTGCTTAGAATCTGGTGCTGGTGCTAAAGCCCAGCCTGCTGGAAATTATAAGAGTTGGGCTGTTGAGTATAAGCATCAACTCTTAATCTCAAATAACTCTCTCGATGCTCTGTATGCCTGTTTGGAAGAAGATATGATGTTCATCTTGGGCTTGTAGGCTATATTACAGAATTAACAAAAATGTAGCCAACGTTGGCCCACCCAAACAAACCCTTGCCCATCCAGATGAAAATTCCTGGAACCGGGCCTGGCTCTTTGCCAGGGCAGGGTTCGGTTCCCTGTCCGGCCCTGCAAGCAGGGCATATTAGTGCAACTTTCATCATTCACACACCATGTCCAACTAAGACGTGAGTCACAAGTAGGCTAGAGAGAGATCTATGAAGAAGGTGCTTAACTCACTGAGATGAAGGTATAGTTGGATAAGCGAGGGAGTATGCACGCTGTGACACCATTCTCACTTAAGTTCCGCACTCAAAGACCACGGTTTCTGTTAATTCTTTGCTTCTCTAGGCATTAAGTAGTAATCGTTACCTAAAATGAGATTGTTTTTTCGCAGCTTTAGCCGAAGTAACTACGTTCTAGTGTCACACCGGTTTTGGACGAGCACGTGCAAGCACGTGCAAGGCTGCTGTTACTGTTGAAATAAAATACACGCTAAGAGCAGTAGGTAAACACAGCCTTCGAAAACTCTGTCGTTCAAATAATATGGCAGTCAAGAAACAAGTCTGTCAGAAGACACAGCAGAGAAGATGGCTTGGCAAAGATGCTGTTCAAAGCATTTGGAACTCTGAAAACATTTAGAGAAAACGGAGCCCAGTCCGAGAGCGCAGAGAAGGAAGCGTTCGGAGAAGATGGCGCTGACAATCCAGGCACTGTTCTTTGGTACACACAGGATTACTGTGCCCGGCCCCGTCCTCGCCCTTTCATCCTGGCAGACAAGAGCGCCCCTCCACCCCCTTCCCTCGCACCTGCCGAACTTGACAACACAGGGATCAAGTCACCCTGGAGCTGCCTGTCTGAGCCCCGGCCCAGGCTCTGAGGTGTGGCAGAGAGGGGAAAAGGTTCTTAATGCTCCTTCAAGGCCTCGGATTCAGCCCTGCTAGGACAAGAGAGATTAAAGAGCAAAACTAGAAAGTCTCCGCCCAGCTTGGCTTGCCCGGGCGAGAAATAAATAACACCTGCAGAAAGTTCCGGAAACTTTTCATCCACGCACCTGTGTTTGAGGTGATACAGACAGCCTGTGTTTGGAAGCAAATTCTTGACAGCTGTGTTTGAGGATGGAAACGCCAGCCTTCCAGAGATCCCAAGGGCAAACGGACCATAGTGTTTGTGAAACTTCGGGTGTTTGTACCAAAACGCAATATTTCAACAGAGACGGTATTTGTTTCTGGGGTAAAACTCTGGTAGCGCCCATCGATCATTGTTTATGGCCATGGAGAGAGGGAGACTGGCTTCCTTCCAAGTTCCAAAGTATGTGGCTTCATAAAGGTCCATGGCGACCAGAACCAGGCTGGGAACACAAAACAGTCCTGATAGTTTTTTCAGACCATCCGCTGCCTGGCCCCAAGAGGCTGGAAACGCTTGTTTGCTACTTTTGTTACTGAGGCGACTGAAAAAACCGGCCTAGTAACAAAAGCGGCACCCCACCCAAGGCACAAGTTCTAATAAGCATTTACAATGCAAAGGTTTCGGCATGATTAAAGTTAGAGCTATTGGCATTGCTCATGACATTATTTTTATTTATGTTTTTAAAACATAAATAAATGGCATTGTCATTTACAATGCCAATAACTTAATGGCTCGCAAATGCGAGACCTATTGCATTTGCACCCACACAGAGCCACACACACAAAGCCACCCACACATAGCCACCCACACAGTCATTCACATAGAGCCACCCACACGCACACAGAGCCACCCACACACACAGAGCCACCCACACACACGGCAAGGTTCCAAGAGATCCTACAAACAATTGCGAATTCCGAAAACAATTGAAGACTTATCTATTTGCCAGGCCCATCTAATCTCATTCTCCGCTGCCCCCCCTAGCTCTGCTCTCTGCACTCTAGCGCTTGGACGCCCGCTGGGCAGCAATCGCGCTTTACAAATTATAATACAATACAATACAATACAATACAATACAAAGGAAATCAAAACATTGATAGAAGTAACAACCCAGGAGGGAATAGAAGAAGGATTCTTGAGCCAACATGAGCGGGACTTCCTTAACCAACAGGAACCTAGGATACCAACTATATGTACCTTGCCAAAGGTACATAAGAGACTTGAGAATCCACCGGGGAGACCCATAGTTTCGGGTTGCGGCTCAATACTTGAACCACTGAATCAATTTAATGATTATTTTTTGCAACCATGGGTGCCAACCACGAAGTCCTATGTGCGTGATAGTATGCACATTATCCAGCTACTTGAGGGTCAAACATTTGACGGCAGTAAACAAATACTGGTCACATTGGACGTATCATCGTTATACACCTCCATCCCTCAAGACAGTGCAATAGAGGTGATGAGAATGACATTGGACCAGAGAAGTAAACCACATTAGATACCGACGGATTTTCTGATTAAACTGCTGGATATAGCAATGAAGAAAAACTACTTTGCATTTAAAGGCCAATTCTATTATCAATGCAAGGGCGTGGCCATGGGCGCTTCATATGCGCCTAGCTTGGCAAATCTTTTCATGGACAGGTACGAGGAAGAACATTTGTATGACCCATTGAATCCGTTTCTGGACAGATCGATGTATGGAAACGTTACATCGACGATATTTTGATGATTTGGTCAGGTGACGAAGAAGAGCTAGATGAGTTCTGGAATTGGTTAAACAGCTGGAGCATCGACATACAATTTACGATGGCCCATAGTAGAGAGTCTATTGACTATCTAGATCTGACTTTTCAAGCAGAAGACGGACTGTTATATAGTGATTTGTTTCGCAAACCCATGGAGAGAAATACACTATTGATGTATGGTTCTCATCACCCGAGAAACTTGAGGGACAACCTGCTCTATGGGCAATACTTGCGACTAAGGAGGAATTGCTCCAAGAGGAAAGACTTTTTTCAAGAGGCAGATGATCTGACTAAAAGATTGAGAAATCGTGGATGCCCATCCGGCCTTTTGAAGCGTTCTAAGAAGCGTGCATGGTACCAACTGAGGGAAGCATCACTTGAGACGCAAGAGAAGTCCAAAGAATCTGGTGGCATTGTGTGTGTAACCACATATACTACCAAGAGTAATGATATACAAAGGATCATCAAAAAATATTGGAACTTGGTACAAGGAGAACTACAAATGGTGCAACAACCCCGGTTTGCCTTCAAGAGGGGCAGAAACATAAAAGACACTGTGGTAAAAGCCTTTTTGGATCCTCCTAAACAACCTGATTTGAGAAATCTGCTAAATCTGCCACCAGTAACTGGTCACCACAAATGTGGGAACTGCAGAGCGTGTGACTATTGTCTTGAGGGCTCAAGCTTTACCCACAAAACAAGAACATTTAAATTGCCACCTTTCACAAACTGCAATAGCACACTGGTCATTTATGCCATCACATGCCCATGTGCTTTGACATATGTGGGACAGACAAAACAAAAGGTAAAAACTAGAATTTTACAACATGTGAGCAGGAATAGGTGCAACACGGTGGGTGCCCCTTTGGTAGAACACTTTAACACCCATAGCCACACACCAGACGACATTAGGTGGAGGGTCCTAGAGAAAATAACACCTAGTGAAAGAGGAGGATCTGTTACCAAATCCCTGAATTACAAGAAGTGTAGGAGGATATACACCCTCAATACAGTGCAGCAAGGGTTGAACGAATGAGAGGAGACAGCTAAACAAATGGGGCAACTTTAATTGTGCAGGTTCACAAGCTCTTCTTCCTGTAATTAAATTGGAATAAAGCTACTACTTGTGTTATGAACCTGTTGCACTTATTTGCGCTTTCTCATTGGTGTATATACTATGAAAATGACGTACTGTATAAACAATTATAAGTCTGTACCTGGTGACGACATGCTATGAAAATGACATACTGTATAATCAATTATAAGTTTGTACCTTGTGATGACAATATTATGTTTGCATGATCGTTATTCTGAGCATTTAATTGTCAATATCGAGTATGAATATTTGTCACATTTAATGCCAGTTTCTCAGGTTATATACGCAGATATTCTGCTAACAACGAATATGGTAACATACTCTATCGCAACTAATAGGACCAAATCCACGTCTTATTTGTTATATAATATCCCAATTCGGGATGGCTGCGTGTGAACAGAGCATATCTGGCTCTGAATATAACAACACTTGCGTGCATATAAACGCCGGCATTCTAGGAAGGTAGGAATCCGTTGCTCAGCAACGGTGACAACACTCACGTCATCCAGCGCGTACCTCGGTCTGTTGCTCAGCAACAAGTTGAGGCTTACGTACCACGGCGTCCTCAAGGTTAATTAATTTGCACCAATTGGGTTGGTCCTTATTGGAGTGCCGAAGACACGGTGTTTGAGCGAGCGGATTGATAAATTTCTCGCTTCCAGATTGTTAGACTGCATTCACAGAAATAGGTGAGACTGCAAAGGTAGCTTATGCACATCAAGCTCGCTAGCATCCACCCTTTGCAATGCGTAGATATATCACGCTGATTACGCGACTATTTTCTCGTCCACAGATCGTCCGATTAATACGGCGACCTGGGTTTCAAGGAGCCATTAAATCAATATCTGCTCTCGGAGGTTCCCTACAGAAATATTGCAGGAACTACTAATATCAACGACTGGATGAGTTTTCACCTACCTGGATATGGAATAAGTTCACCAGGCTGATGGGTAGAGCAGATACTCTTCATATGCTCATGCATAGATATGTCACGCTGATTACACGACAATTTTTTCGCCCACTGATCATCCGATTAATACGGCGACCTGAGTCTCAAGGAGCAATTCTATTATTTTTGGCTCTTGGAGGTCCTCTTCAGAAATATTGTGGGAACTCCTAGTATCAACGACTGGGTGAGTTTTCACCCACTTGTATATGGAATAAGTTCACTATGCTGAGAGACAGAGCAGATATGGATATATGCTAATGCTCCTTATACGCTCATTTAACCCCACAGATTTGAACAGCCCACCGCGCCCGAAAAAACTTCTACAGTCATAATCTTTGGGTCTGAACTCACGAAGACCCTTCGGTGAGTTTTTAAGTAATGAGTCTCACTCATCATTCTTTCTCTCACCCTAATTTTGCAAATCCAAGCTGATAATTAACTTATCTAACCAACAGGCGTTTTTGCCACTGCCCCATGTCCTGAAGAAGACCCGCCCCAGACCCACAACTAAGGCGTCTATAGGGTCGAAACGTCGACGATATTGAAACCACTGGACCAGTACAGGATATCCAGTTTGATTTTAGCCAAACTTAAGTGGATTACTGGGATAATTATCACCAAACACTGGAACTGGCCAAAAAACAAAAAAAGATTTTCTTTTTCCCTCCCCTTCACTTCACTCACTTGTATATAATCACGTTTGAAAGTCACTATTTCACTATATGTCACATTATGGTCACTCAATGGTATAATGCACCGTTTTTTAAGAAGAGTATTTGTAAATTGTGAATAAACTGTGTTTGAATAACTTTTTTGTACAAACAGGGTATTTATTTATGAATGAGTAACTAATTCATAGATTAAAAACGGATGGTTACCCTGAACGCTCTTGGTTTTGGATTTGCATTGTGAGTAAGCTCCTCTCTTGGAGCATTGTCTTAAGAAACCTTATGATTAATTGAAAAGATTTAATCCAGACATTGAAGTAATCATACCCGACAGAACCATTGTTTACACTGAATTGTATTGCCCAGGTTCTGAGGGATACTGGGTCACCCCTTGGTGATTTATAATAGCTCAAGGCAAGCAGAAATTGGGTTTTTGGAACCCGGGCCAACAGAGCCATCGGTGAACAGCCTCTTTATGCCCTACAGCGTGATAATGGTGCACACATTTCAAAGGTGATACTATGTTAGCGCCACTGGAAGTATTCTATTCTGCATCCGTGGCGTTGCCTGCGTAGTTATAATTTTACCACATTTGCCACATAATCCATCATTGACGGCATGGTGTGCGAATTGTAACCAAAAAATTGCTTTCAGTTCAAACAGATGAAAAGTTACTCAAAACCAAGCCAACGTGAGTCCCTGCGCAGTGAAGGCCCTTCGCAATGGAAGACTGATACTCTTTCAATTGTCTATTGCTGTGTTTGTGTAGTAAACTGGTGCTAATAGTGAAATCTTTTCAAAAATATTATTACAATGTGTAAAACTTAGAAAATTATGACAGAATACTATCAAAAAATGTGGCACAGTAAGCCAAATATTTTGACTTTTGTTACTGCATAGTTTACTCAACCGTGCCACATAATTTCACAATGATTGAGCTGGGTATTAGTAAGGAAAACCATGTGCTATGAAGGTGAGGAAAAGGGGCGGGGATGACAACTGTGACAGGATGCTGGGCCTGACATACTGGAGGTGATGACTGACATATAGGGGGCACTTACACATTTTAAAAATAAAATGGGGTAAACTGGTTGGTTAGGCCTAATTGAAGCACAGTAAAATTCTAGAAAATTCATGAAGTGCCCTTTCAGAGCCTGTGAATGCTTAGCAAATTTATGAGAAAACTCTACTTTAAAATGTACTATTTTACCCTATTTTGTCCCCTGAATTTCCTCGAGGGGAGACCCAACCAAGCCACGCTAGAGGAACTCGGTCTCACTCAGTTCTGCGCACTGGAATTCGTGTCAAGGATTACACCCCCACTTAAAAAGATCACCAGATCCCTCGGATCGACCACGTCAATCACATGCCTTCCCTCGGGTTCATGCCCTTACCCTGGAATAAAAGAACGAAAACAGTTCATCATACGTTTAGCATGAAGAGGGCTTTAAGTGGGATGAAAAAACTGGGAGAGGGGGCATTGAGCTAAGCAATTAGCGCAGGAGAACCCAGCATGAGATAATAGCGCTTTTAGAATCGATGTGCTGTGGAACGCGTTGCGGTACGTGTCCATAGGCTTGTCCACAGACCAGGCGTGTTCTCAGGCCGGTATCAACAGACCAGGTGTGCTCTCAGGCTGGTGAGGACAACTGAGTGAACATCAGATTTCATGGCTTTCACAGCAGGGCCCGATCAAGCGTAGATCTAAGCGCTATGCCGAGGCCTGCGCCTCAGACTGGGGGTTCTCTGCTGAGCAGCACGGCTCCACGGCCAGGCCAGCGCCTCGCCGCTGGGGGGCTGCTTCTGTGGGTAGAAGCCTGCCTTGCGCACCCTGGCTGCGGCACTGAACGTGTCTCCTCGGGTTAAGATACAAAGGCTGTCTGGAGTGTAAAAAACCCACGTGCGTCACAACTGGGGCGAGTGGATTTCCGTGCATTTAACAGATTTTTCTTTTTAGAGAAAAGTGATATTACCGCCACTTTCCCAACCTTCTCTAAAGATTTAGGAGACTTTTAGTATGCGCATTATGTTGAATGACTAAATGCACGGATCCGCCAAAACACGAAGGTGCCTTTCTATTTATGCGGCTGGCAAACAAACAAACAAAGCGCCGAGATCTTCAGAATCGGGGGCATGTTTTTGTTGTTGTTGAGTGACGGCCAAAGAAACGAAAAAACACGCCCCCTAATCCAAATAGGACCGGGCTGAAATGGAGTGACGCCCCTCTGCTCCAATGGCTGGCCTCCGTTTAGGAAGCCAGCCAATGGAGAAGAGGGGCGGGTTTAAGCTCCCATACTCCAAATCATTACATTTCGGCTGCACAAACACTGCTGCGCAATGTTACGCTAGGCCGAAACCTAAAAAACAGAAGTGGGGGGACTGATCTAGATAGGCAGTATGCAAGTGACAACACAGCGCACAACATCACGGCGCATGACATCACACATGCCATAACAGGAATTGACATTATAGAAAGTGGCATCACAAGCCACAACTTTACAGGAAGTGGCATCACAAGAAGTGACATCATATCTAAAGGCCTCACATATATGTTTAGCAGGTCTATCAGGTGTGTGTTTGAGTGCATTGTGAGGCTAATAGCACTGTGAGCTATTGAAGATGATATGTGACTTCTACACCTTGGAGTACCCCAGTTTTATGTAACACATCCTGAACATTAATTTAGAAACGTATATAATTTATTGTACATGTAATAAGCACGTGTTGATGTAAAGCACTCTGACACCCTACAAGGGGATGAGTAGCGCTTTACAAAAAACATTGTGGTACTTAAATTATTTCAATGCCTCTTCAGGTGTAGTAAGCTCTATATAAATGCAATTTGCTTTGTGTAAATACTGGAAAAGACCATCTGCACTAACTGAGGAGAAGCAGCTCTGACCTCTGCTAGAGAGTTTGTGGACGGTGAGATACGCTACTCCATACACTATAGGAATGCCCACTAATAATGAGGTAGTAGTTGTGAGTGGGGTCACGCCCAACCAAGGTGGTGGCCTGACATTTTTACAGTGCATGCATATCTCCTAAAAAGGGACTGAACAAACTGTATGTGTGAAGTGCTAACAAGGTGTGAGCCTTTGTTTCCTGTGTGCTTCATTTGCATCAGGTGTGAGGCTCCTAAATGCTCTCGTCCAAGAGACTCGAACAAAAGGAGGCCCGATGACCCCTCAAATTCGGCCTTTGTTATGGGCCCAGAAGGAGTCTTAAAAAAGAATGCCCCTTGCCCGCCTAGCCTGCACGTTTTTGCTTGTTGAAGATGGAAAGCAGATAATGTGCAGATGCTGCCGAAAGTGTCCCGCTGTTTGGAAATTACACTGGTACGAGTTCAGCATATTGTTCAGTGGGACCCAAATTCTTGGCAGGGTCCCCCCTGTGAAAATAGTGGGTGCACGCCGTCCACCCGTGTGTACTCCCCGACTCGTGCCCTGCCCCTCCCTTCCAGTCTTCCGGGTAAATGCCCGATGCACGGTACGGCCAGTCCCGCCCTGATGGCAACAATGAAGCTGAGCAAGGGGGAATTACAATGTACCGGATGATTGAGGTTGGGGAGGATACTTTATAAGTGCCTGTTTTAAAGTTTGGAGTAGGGAGTATGGTACATTAGGGTGGCTGAGTACATTATGTCCATGCCTCAGTCCAGCGGTGATCTCTGTACCTTGATAAAAACTGCAGTCTTAGTGTTGCTGTCAAGTTACAAAAAGTTTGAGGGAGGCTGCCATCATTTTTGACAGCTGTTCACCAAACTTTACCAAAGATTTTGTTGTCCAAAAATAAACTCCAAAAGTGGTAGTTTGTTATTGAAAATCAAATAACTAATGACCCCAATATCCAGGGAGTTCTTTCCATGAATGTGGAGGTCAATAGTTGTATTTGATGTCCTTCGCTGCCAGGTTCTACCTGGCAGCGAGGGACAGAAATAAAAGAACATGCCTTCCTCTCTTAATAGTGTGGGTAGTGTAATGCCCTTTCTCCAATGGCCCTACTACATTAGAGGAAGCTTTCAGTTGATGGCTTCCCCAGTGCCTGACTGCATCCCTTGTTGCCACCACAAGGCCACATTACAGAATAGCAGAGCATACCTCTCCAAGGTCTGCTCCTCCCAGATACCCAATACAAACAGCTGTGGTTTAGGCTGTATGCGTGTCTCCACCACCTTGGTTGGGCGTGGCCCCACTCACACCCACTACCCCATTATAAGTGGGCATTCCTATAGTGTATGGAGTAGCGTACCTAACCGTCCACAAACTATCTGGCAGAGGTCAGAGCTGCATCTCCGTAGTTAGTGCAGATGCTCCCTTGTGAAGTACGCTCTGCGGAATAACAAAACAACATGTAAATAGTGGGACACAGTCCTGTATCCACAACAAACAACAAGGCTAGACAAACAAATTACAAAGGTAGGAGGTTTATCAGGCAATTTTACAATTTGTGAGAGGCTAGTACAAAATGGAAAGAATCAATCTAGCTTTACTCATGTAGTAAAAACGCAAATATGTCACACAGTGGGGAACTAGTGTTTAAACTACATCGACTGTCAACGGAGTTTCGATCCTGTTAAAATGAAGTATCGTCATCAGGACAACCAGTGTATTGCCTAATATGCAAGACTAATTGCAGGAGGAGGTCCAAGGAAGGATTGGCAAACTCTGTGATGGCTGAATCTAGGAGATGGCTGTGTCTTGGTGCCAAGAGGCACTGGTGGTGAAGTAACGCGGCCCGACTGGGCAGAGAGGGCCAGAACTCTGGTACCTAGGTAATAAGGCAAGCAGGGCTTCCCGTCCGGTGGCACCGCTGCGGTCAATTGGAAGGATTGGTCATAGGTGGAATTCCCACGTGCAGATGGAATTCCAGAAGTCCGGATTGAATGGGGGGAGGTGGGAACAAGAAGCAGTGAGCGCCCTCAATAAGGCGAAACCTAGGTCATAAGGCATGCAGTGCGTCCCGTCCGGTGGCACCGCTGCAGTCAGAAGGAAGGAATGGTAGTGGGTGGAATATCCACGTGTAAAAGGAATTCCAGAGATCCAGATGAGTAAGGGGATATAGGAACAAGTTGCGGTGAACGCCCAAAGATCAGGCGGAACCTCAGTGTTCACAATGGAACAACAGCAAACGTCTGGAGGGCCGAATCTCACCGTGTGATTCGGCCCTCCAGACTTTTGCTGTTGTTCCATTGTGTTCCATTGTGAACACTGAGACAGTTGACAGTTTAAACACTAGTTCCCACCTGTGTGACATATTTGCGTTTTTACTACATGAGTAAAGCTAGATTGATTCTTTCCATTTTGTACTAGCCTCTCACAAATTGCAAAATTGCCTGATAAACCTCCTACCTTTGTAATTTGTTTATCTAGCCTTGTTGTTTATTGTGGATACAAGACTGTGTCCCACTATATACATGTTGTTTTGAAATTTCTTTCTATCTTTGTCCTTGATTAAATTCAGGGTCCGGCTGGACACCTTACTTATTATAGCGCAGATTGTGGCCTATAATTATTCAAAGTTTGTACATTCCTTTTTTTGTCAAGGACCTTTGTTGATTGATATTACTAATACCCTTGGTCCTTGCTTACCGAGTGGGTTCCCTTGTTTCTCCTAGTAGTACTGTGGAATAACTTCAGCTGGACCAGAAGAAAATTGGCCCTGATCACCACCTTGCATGGGTAGCAGCAGCCTTCACCCCAGGCCTCGTCCTCCAGTACCTCCAGGTCTCTTTCCCAGCAATCCCTATGTGGGGTCAAGTCATGGAGGCTTTGAGCCAACAGGGTGGTATACACCGAGGAGATCAATCAATCAATCAGGGATTCATTAAGAATGCTACTCACCCGTTAGCATCTCAAGGAGCTAGGGGGAGGGAGTAGCTTCGGTCAGTTGCAGAGCCAGGTCTTGAGGGTCTTCCCGAAGATGTGCAGGGTGGGTGTGCGTCTGATGTCGATAGGGGCTTGTTCCTGGTCTTGGCTGCGGTGTAGAAGGTTCTGCCACCTGTGCTTACTTCGCGGATGCGCAGGGGTCGGCGAGGGTGAGGTCGACCAATCGGAGGTTCATCTTGGGTACGTGGAAGGAGATTCTATTGTTGAGATATTGGGGTCCAGTGTTGTGGCGGCATTTGTAGACGTGAGTGAGTATTTTGAAAGTTACTCTCTTCTCAATGGGGAGCCAGTGGACGTTGCGCAGGTGTTGGGTGATGTGTTCATGTCGACTTGTTGATACCGGTGTGTAGTGCGTTTCCATAGCCCAGTCTGCTGGTTATGGGTGACGGTTTTCCTTGATTCGGGGGGGGGGGTATTCATTTGAAGGACTTTCGGAGGATGTGGAGGGTGTTGAAGCAGGTGGGGGCCACAGGGTTGACCTGTCGGGTAATGGAGAGGGAGGAGTCGAGTACAATGCTGAGGTTCCAGGTGTGGTCTGTGGGGGTGTGGGGGCTGCAGATGGCTGTGGGCCACCAGTTGTTGTCCCATGCAGTAGGGGAGAGTCCAAGGACGAGAACTTCTGTCTTTTCTGAGTTGAGCTTCAGGCAGCTGCTGTTCAGCCAGGATGCAATGTTCTTCGTTCTTTCCTGGAAGTTGAATCTGGTGGTGATGGGGTCCTTGGTAAGGGAGAGGATGAGCTGGGTGTCGTTGGCATAGGATACTATGCTGAGTCTGTGCTGTCTGACAATGGCGGCGAGGGGGGCCTTATAGTTGTTGAGAGCGTGGGGCTGATTGACGATCCTTGGGGTACTCTGCAGTTGATTTCTGTGGATTCGGAGAGGAAGGGTGGTAGACTGATTCTTTAGGTTCTGCCGGTGAGGAAGGAATAGAGACAGTGAGTGTGGTTCCCTGTATGCCGGCGTCGTGGAGTCTGGTGGTGAGTGTGTGGTGGGAGACGGTGTGAAAGGCTGCAGAGAGGTTGAGTAGGATCAAGGCTGCGGTGTGTCCTTGGTCAAGGAGGCTGTGGATGTCGTCTGTGGTGGCGAGTAGAGCGGTTTCGGTGCTGTCATTGCTGCGGAATCTGGATTGTGAGGGGTTGAGAGGATGGAGTTCTCTTCTATTAATTTTGTTAGTTGGACATTGACGGTCTTCTTGGTGACCTTGGCCGTGAAGGGGAGGAGGGAGATGGGTCAGTAGTTTTTGAGGTCTGTGGGGGGTTTCTTTATTAGGGGTCTGACTTCTGCGTGTTTCCAGTCATCAGGAATGATTCCAGTTTCGAAGGTGGCATTGATGGTGCTTCGTAGTTCCGGAGCGATGGCGGCTCTGTGAAAGATGTGCGGGGGCAGGGGTCCATGGGGGCTCCTGAGTGGATGCTTTTTATGATTGATTTGGTGTCTTCGGTGGTGGCTGGGGTCCAAGAGGAGATGGTCAGCTGGCTGGCGTTGCTGAGGGAGGGAGTGGTTTCGGAGTCGGGCATCTGGTCGTTAAAGTTGTCATAGAGGCCCTTGATTTTCATATGGAAGTAGAAGCCAAGATTGTTGCAGAGGTCCCGGGAGGGAGTGATGTCTGTGATTTCACTGTGGGGTTTGGTGAATTCCTGGATGATGCTGAAGAGTTCCTTGGGGTTGCTTGAGTTGGTGAGGATCTTGTTCTGGAAGAAGGTCCTTTTGGTGGATTTGATGTGTTGGTGGTATTCCATCATGGCGTTTTTGTAGGTGGTGTGGTCTTCCGCGGATTTGCTGTTTCTCCAGTTCTTCTCGATACGTCTGCAGGTGCGTCTGGCTTCTTGGAGGTCAGTGGTGAAGTAGGAGGCCTATCGAGGGCGCTGCCTGTCAGGTTACATAGGGGCGCAGTTGCGCGATTTAGGGTGTAGTTGAGCAGCTCCTCCGTGATCTTGCTCCAGTTTGTTCATGGAGGGCGGGGTGCAGGTTTGGGCGGCGTGGGTTTGTTGATGAGGAAGTGTACGTAGTGTTAGTACGTCCATGGGGTTGCGTGGTGTGGCAGAAATGGATGTTGTTCCCACCAAATGGATGTTGTGCCCTGCCTTGTGGGTAAGGGCGGTGACAAGCTGTTTCAGTCGAATGTTGGCGAGGTTGTCCAGGAGGGTGGTGGAGTTGGGGTCGCTGGGATTGTCGAGGTGGGAGTTCAGGTCTCCGATGAGTATGTAGTCCATGAAGGCGATGGTGTGGAGTGCGATGAGGTCAGCGATGGTGGTGGCGAAGGAAGTGCGAGGTCCAGGGGGCCTATAGGCGAAGGTGCCGCGAAGTGTGGTTCTAGGGCTGGTCTGGAACTGGAAGTGAAGGTGTTCAAAGGTGGAGGAGGAGTCACGCGTGGTGGAGGTGGAGAGTCGGAGGGCACTCTTGTGTGCGATGGCGAGTCCTCCTCCTGGGCGGTTAGGGGGTTCCTTCCTCTGGATCTTGTATCAATCAGGGATGGCGGTGGTGATGTCAGGGGGGGAGGAGGTGTTGATCCAGGTTTCTGTGAAGAAGGCAATGTCTGGCGAGAGGGTGTCGAGGAGGTCCCGGATGTTTAATGCGTGTTTGTGCAGGGAGTGCACAATGAGGAGGATGCACTTCAGGGTCTCAGCGATTATGGCATCCGATGTGGGGGAAGAGATCGCGGGGTGCGGAGGGTGGTGAAGGTCTGGCGGCAGTGATGGCAGGAGAACTGGCCATGGATGGTGTTTGGCGTAGGCACCTGACAGTTGTTTCTTCCGGGGTTGAGTGTGAGGGGGGGCAGCAGATTATTAGCGGTGGAAGGTGAGAGATTAAGGGTCCCTGCCGCTGGTCGCGGTCGGGTCGCAGAAGGGCGCAGACAGGCTTGCCTTTGGCGTGCCTTTAGCGCGCCAGCTGTGCACGGCCGCCATTGATTAGGGATGAGAATTGCAGCTGGAAGGCGGGAGCGGGAACCAGCAGTGGGGAGGGGCCGCGCGGGCACAGCTATAGGAAGGAGAAGGCCACGGGGACGAAAACAGGCCAAAACAGAACAGGGCACAACAAAACCGAGAACATGAAACAAAACAGAACAAGGCACAAACAAAGATACCGGGCATTGGCCAAGACAAATAAAAAACGGGTGCAGCACATAAGCAGACAACAGCACCTGAACGGGGTCAGTGGTCACCGGACGGGACGCCCTGCTTGCCTTATTACCTAGGTACCAGAGTTCTGTCCCTCTCCGCCCAGTTGGGCCACGTTACTTCACCAGTGCCTCTTGGCACCAAAACACAGGCATCTCCTAGATTCAGCCATCACAGAGTTTGCCAATCCTTCCTTGGACCTCCTCCTGCAATTAGGCTTGCATATTAGGCAATACACTGGTTGTCCTGATGTTGATCCTTCATTTTAACAGTATCGAAACTCCGTTGACAGTCGATGTAGTTTAAACACTAGTTCCCCACTGTGTGACATATTTGCGTTTTTACTACATGAGTAAAGCTAGATTGATTCTTTCCATTTTGTACTAGCCTCTCACAAATTGCAAAATTGGCTGATAAACCTCCTACCTTTGTAATTTGTTTGTCTAGCCTTGTTGTTTATTGTGGATACAAGACTGTGTCCCACTATATACATGTCATTTTGAAATTTCTTTCTATCTTTGTCCTTGAAGGGCGAGGTCCAGGGGGCCTGTAGGCGAAGGTTCCGCGAAGTGTGGTTCTAGGACTGGTCTGGAACTGGAAGTGAAGGTGTTCGAAGGTGGAGGAGGAGTCGCTGGTGGTGGAGGTGGAGAGTCGGAGGGCACTCTTGTGTGCGATGGCGAGTCCTCCTCCTGGGCGGTTAGGGGGTAAGCATGGGCGGAAAATCCGTTCAGCTCGCGGATTTTCGGTAAATTAGCAAACCGCGAACGCTCGCGAATTTACCGAAAATCCGCGAATTC
The DNA here is from genome assembly GCF_964263255.1 of Lissotriton vulgaris. Lineage (NCBI taxonomy): Eukaryota > Metazoa > Chordata > Amphibia > Caudata > Salamandridae > Lissotriton > Lissotriton vulgaris. The sequence continues at coordinate 339,466,489 of NC_141695.1, read as the reverse complement.
GCACGCAGCGGATTTTTTTTTCTTGGTGATACAAATTTGCGGCGCGCAGCGTTCACTTACCGTCATTTAGCGTTTGCCGAGTTTTTCTCGATATTTTGCGAGTGCTGCGCCATTTTGGATCTTGCTGCGGGATCCCGCGGGAGTTTGGCGACCGCGATTACGTCATCGCGGCTTGCCACCTTGCACAGCGAGAGTTTGTCAACGCGAGTACGCCGTGATCACGTATCGCGGGAGTTCGCAATTGCGAACACGTAGATGCGGCGGGTAGCAACAATCTCGCACTCGCGAAAATACAAAATTTGCAATTCTGCACAAGAAATCCACCAGCAAGCAGCATAAACCTTCTGGAAATGATGATTTTTATCAGAATAACTTCTCAGGTTGACATTTGCCTGTACTTTTTTTTGCAAGGAGTCCATTTTGGGGGGGGGGAGGAAGGAAGTGCCCCACAGTCTCCAACTGCCTGTTCCTGTCCAGCAGGCTCCTCCCAGTGCTTTCTTCATGTGCTGGTCACTTTCATTCGGATTCTTCACCTGGAAGGATTACTTTTTGTGGATGCTGCTGGATATTTGGATTTGAGGCCTAGTAAGTGTGTTTGGGGTATTACAGTTGCTGCAACTACAATTTTGGAATTTTCGATTTTTGGGCTGTTATTGGGGCCTTTTGCCCAGGGGTACTCAGTGGTGGGTGGACTGAGTCTTTCTGTGGGGTCTCTTTAATAAAAACATCATGGAGGGCCTGGATGGCTTGGGATTGTGCTAATTTTTCTGTGATTTTCGTTTTTTTGGGCTGTTGTTATGGCCTTTTCACCAGGGGTAGTGAGTGCTGCATGGGCCTAGTCTTTCTGTGGGGTGTCTTGAATTTAAACATCATGGATGGCATGGGATTGTGCTGATTTTTCTGTGTTTTTCGATTTTTTGGGGTGTTCATGGGGACAGGCCATGTGGGTGGGGGCCATTTTGAGTGCTGCTACAGGCAGGCCCTGGCCATGTGCTTGGAGGCAGGGGGCCATTTTGAATGCAGGCAGTGTTCCCTTTATGCCCAGGGGTAGTGAGTGATGCATGGGCCTAGTCTTTCTGTGGGGTGTCTTGAATTTAAACATCATGGAGGGCATGGATGGCATGGGATTGTGCTGATTTTTCTGTCTTTTTCGATTTTTTGGGGTGTTCATGGGGACAGGCCATGTGGGCGGGGGCCATTTTGAGTGCTGCTACAGCCAGGCCCTGGCCATGTGCTGGGAGGCAGGGGGCCATTTTGAATGCAGGCAGTGTTCTTAGGTCTGCAACCATTTTGCCTAGCTTTCAACCTTTATGCCCAGGGGTAGTGAGTGATGCATGGGCCTAGTCTTTCTGTGGGGTGTCTTGAATTTAAACATCATGGAGGGCCTGGATGGCTTGGGATTGTGCTGATTTTTCTGTGATTTTCGTTTTTTTGGGGTGTATAACTGAACTGATGTTCCTCTGTCTTCCATTGCTTTGAGGTGCACAAGACTCAAGAGAACCACCAGTGCCAGGAAGAAGTCCTGCAGCGGTGTGTGTGTGCAGCATAACGTCACGGGACGTCACGTCTGGCCACAGACAACTCTTTAACTCGTGCAACTGCGGCCTGCTGTTCTGACCTGCTCTGAAGAAGATGGCCCCAAAAAAAGTTCCCCGTAGCTCCTCTAGAAAGAAAGTTGCCAGTAAGGAGCAGAAGAAGCAAGTTACCAAGGAGACTGGTGTGCCACCCGCCACATTTTTTGGGAGTAAAAAAAAAGTACGCCTGCAGCAGCAGCGGGATCTGCTGCGGACCAAGCTGGGAGCAGCACCCCCGCTCCATTGGGCTCAGTGCCACCACCACCACCATGCCAACTTAAGTCCAAGCCCTTGAGTGCTGCAGAAGCAGCCAGTCTACTTGTTCAATCACCATCGACCACTGATGTTGGCTCATCGCAAGAAAGTAGCAGCAATGTCCCTCAATCAACACAGGTTGTTGTAACTCATCTGACGAGTGTTGAACAACCACAGCCGCAACAACAACCACATGTGCAAGTACAAGCCCAAGTACAAGTGGAAGGAGAGGCAGCGCAAGGAGATGTGCAAGCAGAGGTGCATGGAGGGTCACACGTGCCCACAATAGTTGTTCCTCCTGAAGTAGGGGCACATCAGGAAATTGACAATCAAGGCGAGGTATCATTTGAGGAAGCCACTCCTCCTGATGATCATTCATTGTCTTCTACACCCCTAGCAAGGAAGAGATCAAGGGTGGTGTCTACATCTTCTTCAAGCACACCTCCTTCTGATGATATGGATCAAAATTGGGAACCAGCACCACTGCCATCTGAGAGTGAGGCACACCATGATCTGACAAAGGTAGTTAAGCGTAAAAGGAAGCTCGTCCAAGGTCTCATACTTATGGAGTGTGATGAGGCTCAACAAGAAATGGCGGATACTGCTGCTGATGAAGACTCTCACGACGACGACGCAGTCATCATAGGCTTCACTCCAGTCTCAGCGGGCATGCAGCAAACAGACATTTTGACCCTAGCCCGAGAAGCTGCTGAGCGTGATGATGATGTTGTCGACGAGGAGGCAATGGAAACACCACAATCATCAGAGTTAACTAGTACACCAACACCTACCGCTTCCATATTTCTTCCTCGCCAGAAGGGACCTCCATCCACCTCGACCTCAATTAGTGGTGGTGAAAGTGCACAACGTAGTAAAGTTCGGCAATCCACATCCTCCACTTCATCTGGCATTAGCAGCATGACCACCAGTATCGCCGCCTCCTCCGGCCCCCACAGACAATTCAAGTCCCCAGCTTGGGACTTCTTTAGTGTTTGCCCAAAAGGGAAAACTTAGCCATTTGTAGCATTTGTAAGCTTGCAGTTAGTCGTGGTAAGTTTGGAACCAACTATGGCACCGGAGGCCAGAGAGGTCATCTTAAGAGACAGCACGCTGTCCAATGGTTTGCGCACCTAAAGGCGATCAAGGAAGCCCGAATTGCACGTCAAGAAAACGTTGATGTTTCATCTGATGATGACGAGGAGGAATAAGACGTGTCAAACACTTCACTTACACCCAGTACCCCTGTCAGCAGCACACCCCATGTGAGCCACACTAAGAGTGTGGGAGAGAGTGAGACACCAATGCGAAAAAGTTCATCAGCAGGCGTAACTGGGTCGAAGAAGTCATCATCATCATCCCGTAAATGCTTGGTCCAGGGTAACATTAGAACCATGTTGTTTACAGAAGCGCCATAGGAACGCAACCACCCACTGACGCGTCTGTATAACACTAAGCTGGCTAAAATGCTAGCTCTGGACCTTCTCCCTTTTTCTTTTGTAGAAGGGGTTGGTTTTCTAGAATTAGTGGCAGCGCTCTGCCCTAAATGGAAGGCTCCTAGCTTGTTCTATTTTGCCAGAGTTGCGGTTCCAGCTCTACATGAAGATGTGCTGGAGGTGATTGGGGCAGCTTTGCAGAAGAGTGCTGTTCACACTATACATCTGACAACAGACATGTAGACCAGTGGCGCAGGCGCTGATTACATGTGCATCACTGCACACTGGGTCTCTGTTTCAGGGGTTAAAGCAAAGCTAAACGCAGGTGTTGACCCGGACCAAGTTTTTAAAGCTGCTCGGAAACATGCAACACTAGCCATGTTTGGCTTGGAGAAACGTCACACAGCAGAAAACATTTTGAATGAGTTTAACACAAAGGTCTTTCACTGGCTGTCCCCAAAAAAACGCCATATTGGTTATGTTTCCACGGATAATGGCGCCAATGTAGTTAAGGCCATGGAGCTGGGTGAGTATTTCAGAGTGCCGTGTTTGGCGCACTGTATAAACCTGGTTGTTAAAAAATTCTTGAGTGATGAAGACAGTCCAGCGTGCGAGTTAGTGGCCATCTGCCGAAGAATGTGCAACCATTTCAGCCATTCTTTTAAGGCCCGGAAGCATCTGAGGAGCCTGCTACATGAACGTCGAATGCCAGTGAAAGGACTCATCCAGGAGGTGGCAACACGTTGGAACTCAACCTTCTACATGCTTGAGCGTCTGTATGAGCAGTATACGGTAAACGATCACTATTTCTTAACAGTGGGTACAGCTCATAAGGACCTGAGGCTAGATGCGGCGCAATGGAACCTAGTTATAAGCCTGACAGACATGCTTCGTCCTTTTGAGGTCTTCACGCGTGCAGTCAGCAAGGAGGACTGTAATTTGGGAAAATCTATCCCATTGTTGCGCAAGATGAAAAAAACCAAGACCCTTTTGTTTTGGCGGAGAAATTATTAGAGCGCCTACTTGGTGATGAACGTCTTAAAATGATCCACTCAGAACAGCATTACATTTGTGCTACTATTCTGGATCCACGCTAGAAAAAGGCGCTGGCAGGGCAAGCATTCTTTCCTTTTGGTGATCAAGATGTTACAAAGTACAAACGTTGGCTAGCCTTGTCAGCCAAGAGGTTTGAAAGAGAACGGCAGAAAATTGAAGGAAAAGGCAGTACATCAGCATCAGCAGGCCATCCCAAGTCAAAAGAATCCACTTCTGCACCTGTGGCTGTGGCACAAGTGACCTCTCAGCCGTTAAAGGCACCGGCAACCGGATCTTCTGCACCAGACACAACAGTAACATTGGATGCAGAAGAGGATTGGCTAACTCGGCTTGGGTTTGGTTCTCAAAAGGTCACAGCAAAAAGTAAGCAAAGTGGAGGAACCTTGGAGGACCTTGAGTCGATGGTGCAGGACTATCTGAATGACTCAACAGAGGTCTATGTTAATGCTGACCCATTGGCGTATTGGCATGGGAAAAAAGAATTGTGGGCACAGCTCTCCAACCTGGCTATAAACTACTTGTCTTGCCCACTCGCAAGCGTGTCTTCTGAACATGTTTTTAGTGCTGCTGGTGGCATTGTAACTTCCAAACGGAGCCGCCTCTCGCCCAAAAATGTGGAGAGGTTAACAATGATCAAGATGAATCAGCACCTCATACCACCAGATTACAAAGTACGAGAAAGCACGCCGGATGAAGACGAGGTGGACAGCAACGTAGATGAGGGAATTTCTTCTATGTTAGGTGACACTGACCTCACCCTGCCTGAATTCGCAGAGTATGATGACGAAGCCTTATTCTTATTCACTGACACCGAGCCCTGAAAATGAGACAATGAATCAATAACTTTCTTTTTCGTCCTTATTCACTTGTATTCCTGTGTGTCTGTCTTTCTTTGTTGTGCACAGTTAATATAATTCAAACTTTAATCACCTAATCACAAAAACAAGCCCATTTGCAGAACTGTCTTCACTTGTTTGCTTATTGATTTGAAGGTGCCGCAGTCTGCATTCCTCAGGTTCACAAGTTCACAAGAACATGCTCCTCTATCCTCCTCCTCCAGACTCCTATTTCCCTCAAAGCAGAGGGCTGGATTACGCCCAATGAAGAAAGACTCTGCACTTGTGGGGGTGTTCTACTTCTTTGCGGGTGAGTTGACGGCTCTGGGGCCATTGCTGGGAAGCTCTAATAACGGATAAAAGTGGTTTGGACCAAATCGGAGGCAAATTTTTTTTTGCGTTTTTGCTGACTTGCTTGCCTTTCAGGTGCTGTTTGGGGTGGTTCAGGGTGTTTGTGGGTGAGTTTTGGGATCTGGGAGCACTGCTGGGACAGTCTAATTTTGATTGCATTTGCTTTTCAGGAAATCCGTTGTGGAAAACAGGAGTTATGACCTAGCTGCACAGCGCGTTTGGACCGAAGGCCGAGAAATATTGTAAGTATGAGATTTTCCTTTTTGGCTGTTTGGGGGTGTTGTGCTTTTTTGCGGGTGGGTTAGCGGATCTTGGGGCATTGCTGGGAAGGTCTAATACCGGATAGAAGTGGTTTGTACAAAATCCATGCAGAATTATTTTGTTGCTATTCCTGACATTTTGCTCAATGTAGCGTTTTGGGGGGCCTGTTTGGGGGGCTTCCTGGTGTTTGTGGGTGGGTTTCGGGGTCCGGGAGCACTTCTGGCTATGGATACTTTAGATTGCAAGAGGTTTGAAGCAAATCCATGGTGGCAGAGGGGAGTTAGGGCCTAGCTGCAGAGCACGAGCTGAGTGATTTTGGAAATTGCCAAAAAAATGACTAAGTGCCCGTTTTTGTACTTTTGCTTTTTGGCTGTTTGGGGGTCTTCTACTAGTTTTCGCCTGGGTTGACGGCTCTGGGGCCATTGCTGGGAAGCTCTAATACCGGATAAAAGTGGTTTGGACCAAATCGGAGGCAAAATTTTTTTTGCGTTTTTGCTGACTTGCTTGTCTTTCAGGTGCTGTTTGGGGGGGTTCCGGTGTTTGTGGGTGAGTTTTGGGATCTGGGAGCACTGCTGGGACAGTCTAATTTTGATTGCATTTGCTTTTCAGGAAATCCGTGGTGGAAAACGGGAGTTATGACCTACCTGCACAGCGCGTTTGGACCGAAGGCCGAGAAATATTGTAAGTTTGAGATTTTCCTTTTTGGCTGTTTGGGGGTGTTGTGCTTTTTTGCGGGTGGGTTGGCGGGTCTTGGGGCATTTCTGGGAAGGTCTAATACCGGATAGAAGTGGTTTGTACAAAATCCATGCAGACATTTTTTTTGCTATTTCTGACATGAAGAAAGACTCTGCACTTGTGTGGGTGTTCTACTTCTTTGCGGGTGAGTTGACGGCTCTGGGGCCATTGCTGGGAAGCTCTAATACCGGATAAAAGTGGTTTGGACCAAATCGGAGGCTCAGGGCTGCAAGGTCAGCGCTCCAGCTGCCCCTACCTTGACCATAAATGTGCGTAGGACCGCGACCGCGCAGCGGACGCGTGCAGCGGGCGCGCCGGAAGCGCGCCGAAGTCGAGCCAAAGTCTAGCTCGTCTGCGCCCGTCCGCGACAGGACGGGGCGCGGGGTTAGGTTTCCTAGCCATCCACACTCTTCACCGATACGGTATGATAGGCAGGAACTGCTAGACCTATGTCCCGATGTCCCGATGTCACCCTACCTTGTAAACACACTATGGAGGCGCCATTTCTGCACAGCTGTCCTCCGTGCTCATTCACGCCGATTATGTCACCAACTAAGGCTCCTTCTATTAGGCAGACTAAGGCGGGACTAATTAACTGCCGCTCACTCAGCAAACACAGTATTCAAATATATCATTTACTCGAGGATGAAGGATTCGATATCCTGTTCTTAACTGAGACTTGGTTAGGTGAATTTTCAGACCCTGACATAATAGAGGCTATGCCTCCTGGCTACTCCCTCTCCAGACTAGACAGGAAGGATGGTAGGGGAGGAGGAATTGCTATAGCAATTAGATCTCCCATAGTCTGCTCCCTATCTCCTATCGCAATTGATCACTGTGAAGCAGGATCGTTCACTATAGTCATCGGACCCCAACTCTCCCTCTCAGGCATTCTTGTGTACAGACCTTCTGGCAGACTGTATGATTTCACAACTAGCCTGATAGAAGCCACAGCACACCTAGCAATAAGGAAAAGCAGATTGCTGGTGCTTGGTGACATGAACGTACACTTTGACGATCCCCTCGATATAGAGGCTAAGGACATCAGGTCTGAACTCCTTTCTCTACAGCTCGACCTTATAAACCATGACCCCACTCACAGACTGGGCCACCTCTTAGATCCTATCTTTATGAATGGTTCCGGAGTACAAGCCACATCCCCTATTCCGGTACCCTGGTCTGATCACTTTATTATTCCATTTGTCATTCAACTATTTGAGTCTGATCCTAAACCAGAATGTAATCACCGATACCTTCGGCGGAACTGGAACATTTTTTCCTATGATACCTTTAACAAGTTACTCGAAATAGGAGGTCCCTTGGGAGGCACCGACTGTGAAACAGCCTATAGTCACTTGCAGAACCACATCTTAAAGGCCCTAGATAGCACCGCTCCTATTCGTAAAATGAAAAACCCCAACAACGCGAGGAAATCAACCCCGTGGTACATGCCTGAACTTCAGGCAATTAAATCTGCCTGTAAGAAATTAGAACGTGAATGGCGCACCAACTTCTGTCCTACTATTAAAACACAGTACAAAAATGCTCAAAAACAATATAATAAAAAAATCCGCTCCTCTAAAGCTCTTCACTATAAAATCCGCAGTGGGGAGGCAGAGAACTCCTCTAAAGAGCTTTTCAAAATCTTCAAAGAAATTTCGGTGCTTACCAATGATAACCAATCCTGTAATGATTCGGTGGAAACCTGTAATAAAATAGCGCAATATTTCTCTGGGAAAATCACCGCCATCTATGCTAACTTTTCTGGGCACCTGACTTCTGGCCACGACTTTAAGAAAAGCTCAGAAATTGATCCTATGGAGCATTGCCTACAATGTTTTTCGGTACCCCCTCCGGAAACGCTTATAAGCATTTGTAAAAGCGTCAAATCGGGTTCTCCCCGTGACCCAGCCCCTCCGAAAGTACTTATCACTAGCTTACAAGTACTGGAACCTTACTTCAGGCATGTCACTCAAGTATCCTTTTCCTCTGCTTGCCTCCCGGAGGATTGGAAAAAAGCTATAGTATTGCCCATTAAAAAGAAACCCAATGTGAGTCAGGATATATTAGAAAATCTGCGACCGATTTCCCTCCTTCCATATCTTGCGAAAGTGGCCGAAAAAATAGCCAACAAGCAACTTATGGCCCACTTAGAATCCAATAATTCCTTGCATGGATCCCAATCTGGTTTCAGAACGAACTATTCTACTGAGACAGCCCTCCTAAGAGCGACTGAAACTCTTCGGGCAGGAGCTGATGAGGGTCACACAATGGCACTTATCATGCTGGACCTCAGTGCTGCGTTTGACACTGTAGCACACTCCATCTTGCTACAGTGTCTAAACAAAGCTGGGGTCACCAAGACGGCACTAGGTTGGCTAAAAGCTTTCCTCTTAGGCCGCAGCTTTCAGGTCCAAAGAGGTACTTTCCTCTCAGACAGCATTACTCTTGAACAGGGGGTGCCTCAGGGCTCTGCCCTGAGCCCCACCCTGTTCAACCTTTATATGGCCCCGCTGGCAGATGTGGTACAATCGTACGGCATAAAATTAGTATCCTACGCCGACGATACCCAACTGCTCATCTCATTATCCCAAGCCCCTACCTTAGCTGCAACCAACTTCAAACCTTGCATGCAGGAGCTTGCAGGTTGGATGAACCAACACTGCCTGAAACTCAATGGCTCCAAAACAGAGGTTCTTGTGATAGGTGGTAGCGCTACCAGCTGGACTCAGGATTGGTGGCCTCCTTGTCTGGGTCCTTTACCTACCCCCGGCAAGGAAGCCAAGAACCTAGGGGTCTGGGTTGATCCCAAACTCTCCTTTGACAGCCATGTCCACAAAGTAGTAGGGAAGTGCTTTGGGGTGCTAAAAACCTTAAATCGAACTCTGGACCTCCTTCCTTTAGAGGCCAGATGCACCCTGACCCAAGCACTAGTCATCTCCCGTATTGATTACGGTAATGTGCTACTCCTAGGGACAACAGAAAAGAATATGAAAAAGCTACAAGTCCTCCAAAACACGGCAGCACGGTTAGTCCTTAGGCTACCTAAAAGAGCTCCATCGAAGCCCACCTTGGATGCTCTCCATTGGCTTCCTATAAAAAAGAGGATCCTTTTCAAAGCACTCCTCATATGCTACAGGATTAACTCTATGAAAGCCCCTGAATACCTCAAGGATCTAGCCATTCCCTATGAGCCCAACAGAGCACTTCGCTCTATGGGAACTGGTCTCCTTAAAATTCCTCGTATAAGGAAGGCCAGATTGGGAGGACGATCTTTTCGGGTGTTGGAAGCCAAAAACTGGAACTCCCTCCCTATGAACATTAGACTAGCTGGAACAGAAACAATTTTCAGGAAACTTTTAAAAACTTACCTGTATACCCTTTAATTTCGCCCTATCTCTTGCTACTCTCTCCACAGCGCGGGGACACGCCGGGATGGCGTCACCAAGCGCTTTACAAACTTCTTTATTATTATTATTATTATTATTTTTGCGTTTTTGCTGACTTGCTTGGCTTTCAGGTGCTGTTTGGGGAGATCCGGGTGTTTGTGGGTGAGTTTTGGGGTCTGGGAGCACTGCTGGGACAGTCTAATTTTGATTGCATTTGCTTTTCAGGAAATCCGTGGTGGAAAACGGGAGTTATGACTTAGCTGAACAGCGCGTTTGGACCGAAGGGCGAGAAATATTGTAAGTATGAGATTTTCCTTTTTGGCTGTTTGGGGGTGTTGTGCTTTTTTGCGGGTGGGTTGGCGGGTCTTGGGGCATTGCTGGGAAGGTCTAATACTGGATAGAAGTGGTTTGGACAAAATCCATAAGGAAAAGCCATTTGGCACTTTTTGTAACTTAGGGTTCGTTAGGGTTAGCCCTAGCAGCAGGATTGCATGTGTTTCGGGGTGTTCTAGATTTTTGCAACTGAGTTCTGGGGTCTTAGAGCACTCGTGGGAATGTGTAATTTTGGTTGCAAGTCATTTGAAGAAAATCCATGGTGGGAAAGGGGGGATTTGGCATAGTTAAATAAAGCCTTTGCCACTATTCTTAATTTAGGGCTCGTTAGGGTTAGCAGTATTTCAATTGCATGTGTTTGGGTGGGGGGGTTTTCGAGTATTGGAGCGATGCTGGCTATGGATACTTTTGCTTGCTTGCAAGTGGTTTGAATACAATCCACGGTGGGTAAGGGGGTATTTGGGCCTACTTTTACTTTCAAAGTACGTTTTGTCACCAGTTTTCTGCTAGGCCTCGTTTTTTGAGATCTGATTGGGGGTCTTCTACATTTTTGCGACTGGCTTTAGTAAGTGTCTGGGTGGGAGCACTGCTGGGAAGGTCTAATTCTGTTCTAAAACACAGTTTACAGTACACCTAGCTTGAGGGGAAAGATCCGCTAAATTAATTTGCCCATACTTATTTATCCTTCAAAAGGAGACTCAGACAGAATACGCAATTTCAAAAATATTGTACTGTCTATTAGGAAACTCAAAGTGTGACTTTTTGCACTACACAGCGTACATACCTTATATTTATTTATCAGTGGTGTTCTAATATCACTTCCTGTTTTTCGTTCAATAATTACAGGCTGGGTTTCAGTCTGTGCAATGGGGAAAAAAGGATGGAGTCAGGCTTCACATTAGCGAGCCGCAATTCAGCATCCACCAGGCAGGCAGTGGACAGGGTGTCTTCTGGTCACCAACATTGATGGACGAAGCATCAGCTGGAATGGAGGAGTGCCGCTAATAAGAGGAATGGTTTGCTGCATGCAACTTACTTACCAAATTCAACAGGACAACTACAACAACATACAGATACAGAATCCATTGTTTTCTTCTATGAGTGTGACAGCATTTCTTGGATCTCTCTCTGCTTCTAAATTGATCCCTACAGCCATTCTATAGGTTTTACTTCGGCTATTTTTTAAACCTAATTTAATGTAGCCCTGTACTGTCGCATTCTGTCATTCACGGTTGTCGAAAGTACTACTTACTTTTCAGTAACAATGCATTCAGTAGTGCATGCACTTCCTTTATGTCACGTAAAAGATTTATGGTTAGCTTTGTACCCAAAGATTTCTTTATGTTCAATTATTGTTTGTCCATGCTGTGCTTTTATTTTTTTTCTCTCAACAAAACCTACCCAAAAAGAAACCCCCATTCCCATCCATTTTCCAAACCCTAACCCTCTTCCCCCGAGCTGTGTGGTTTTGATTGATGTGTGACTAAATGACATCAATATTTCCACACACTTGCTGGGAAGGATAACGTCATAGCAACAGGCTGGTGAAGGAATCCGAGGATATATTCTAGACTTACTCAGCTTCAGTACTATTTCTTGTAGTAGTAGCCAATGTCAAAGAAATTCAACGCAAGTACTAGTTATACTTTCAATACTTTACCATTTGTTAGGCTACATTGTGGCACTGTTCTAGTGTACTGTCACCTGCTATATTCTCTATCGTACCGTTGTAATGCTACAGTAAGGACAAACCAGGTTTCATTTTCTTTTTTTCCATAGGCATGCAACTGCCACTGTGTCACACCACTAGTACCACCGCAATGAGGACATTTCATCAGCCCAGGATTGCCAACCTTAATCGCCATTTCCCATGGAGCCAGCCCTGGGCCTAGCCCTACTTTCAAACACAAATTAAAGGTAAGATAAGCGTTTGGTGGGAGGTAGTATAATGGAGTATTAGGAGAGACGAGAGATTGACGGTAGTAGTACTAAAGTCCTAGCACTCTTGAATTCACTTACTCTGTGAGAGGCACTTAGTTTTGAAAACATTTGGGCAATTAATTACACAACTTGAATCAAGATGCCACTTAAGTGTCACCAAAACAAAGTTACTGTTAAACCCCCACCCACCAGCCTCAAAAGCAGTAAAAAAAACACGTATGCTAAGATAGAGTTTAAAGTATATTTATATCCCTGACAAAAATAATCTCCCACAAGACCCAACCCACCCCCGCTCCCTAACCCCAACGAATGTCTGTGAAAAGTCCAAAAAAGTGAAAAAACCCAACTCCCAATTCCCACCCCCCAGAAGTCTTTAAAAAAGGGGCAAGGGACAGTCTCCTCCTACTGCTGGCTGCTGCTGTTGAATTTCCGGGCCAGGTCGGAATGCTCCTTGCGGAGGGTCTCGAGCAGGGTTTTGGTGTTGAGCAGCTCCTGCTTGAGGTAGGAAACCCTCAGGGAAAGGTGGTGCATACGTTTCTTCCAACTGCTGTGGGGGGCAGCTGATGTCTTTGCTCGGCGGTGGTGGGTGGCTGCGGTACCCTGGCTCCGTACCGCTGGAGACCTGTGCCGTCTGGGTGGCCCAGGGAGCACGGAGGAGGATGCAGCAGTCCCTGTAGATGTAGTGGTAGACTGCGTGTCCCCCTCCTCCTGGGCCACCAGCCGCCGATATTCAGCGACAGTGGCCTCCAGCCTCCATTGCCGGGCCCGTGTAGCCAGCTCCTTCCGGGTTGGTTTGGAAGGAGCATCTATATGAAGAAAGAAAGACATAGTCTGTAACCAATGCTCTTTAAGATTAACAAAAAATTATTCAGCAGAAAGTTGTGTCACAGTAGAACTAGCAACTTGCAAGTGCAGTACATAACTATTGTGGCCAGTATCTATCTAACCTCCCACTTCTTCACCCTTGCTCTAACATTAGTGGGAGTTTAAGGAATCAATTCTACGAGCACTATGGACTCACTCCATTAGAGTCGACTATGACAGTACACCAGTCTTATTCTTCTTCTTCTCTCTTGTTTAGCAAAATTGGTACGTTAACTTCTGCAAGCCGGCATCATGCCAGCGCCGTCAACTTGCACCCGAGGAAAACAGACGCCCGCCATGATGAGTGAGACAGACTTGTGTTACTGTACCAGTCCAGTACATACAGGTGGTGATGCTGTTACTTTTCAATTACGGGTTGCACTGAGAATACACTGTTACAAGGGCTACTGCTTAATTAATTTTAGTTTCACCCTACAGTGCCAATGAATACTAGAAAAGGAAAATGAAGAAGATAAATAATCTGATTATCTATCATTGCACATGGTATGTATTTACTTACATATGGGATGACTTTAGGTGCTTTGCTTTTTATTGAGTGAACAGTGATACATCCACACATGAATGACCGAGTTCTACTAAACTTATTAACAGAGGTAGTGAGTGGCCATCGTAATAGCCGGATATATGCTGTGCTTGCAATACAAACTACTGCTACTATGCATGGTAGTATTCGGACAAAATTACAACTTCTTTTCCTTGCCTTTCCTACACTGGGACGGACGTACGGGTGCGGTGTTACATGCTCTTCAAAGTAACACTTAGTTCATCCAGTGATCGTCTACTCCCTCTAGATACACATATGCTATCTAAGACTCAGATAGTACCATGATCCAGGCATCCGTCCATTCAAACTATGGGGCAGATTAGGATTGCGGATTTCCCGCATCCTCCGGGCCGGCGGAATCCACCGGGAAATCCGCAGCGGACTGAAAAAGACCCCCCACCAGATTAGGATGGCTGGGGGATCGTTTTTCAGTCCGCAGCTTTTCCGCCGCGGTCGCCTCCCGTCCGCGGCGGAAAAGCACTAACATGGCTGGCGGTGTCTATCAGACACCGCCAGCCATATTAGAGTGTCTGGAGGAACACATGCCTTTACACGGCGGCATTTCCGACGTGCAAAGGCATACGGATTTTTTTGTTTGGGGGCCCGTTGCAGGCCCACAGAGGTGAAGGGGGGTTGGGGGGTGCACATGGGGGGTACCTATGGTACCCCTCTGCATTTGCCTGCACAAAGCGGCAGGCACCACGCGGTGCCTGTCGCTTTGTGCATGCAAATGCACAACTTACATTTTTATCATTGCGGCGGGTGCTGCTTCAAAATACAATGTAAATATAATGTAAAAATACAGGATGGCGGTCACATCCTAATTACCACGGAGGGACCGCCACTGCACCTGCGGACTCAGGTCCGTCCGCCATCATAATAGGCCCCTAAATGTCAATCATTCTTCTTCATGTCTCTCATCTGGACAAACCTTACGTTTTCTCACGGGGAGCAGCACACTATGCAGTCTGCAATCTCAATAATTAAGGAATATAAGAGTTTACCACTGCCCGCCACTACCGTGGCAACCCGCACAGCAGTTTGGTACGGCTCCGGAACTTGCACCGCCTCCTCCCCAGAGCTTCCCTCCTCCACCTCCGCGCTGGGCCCAGCACCAAATGTTCCACCTACAAAGTACATTTAAGAATGTTCGATGTCATAGACATACACCACTCACTAGCATTTTGTCTAGGAATGAAGAAATGTGAATACAGAAACCAATCTAATAATTTGTGACTGTCTACTCTAAAGTAAAATTTTCCAGTGAAGGGTCTTGTCTTGCTGCACTTTTTGGCACAACTGATGAATGCTTGCTTTTTAACACGCACCATTTTTCTAATAACAGACAGAAGCTTCACTTCAAGGAAACAATCATCATCATCACCACTAGGACAGAGGGACCAACGATTCATCACCAAAAAGAAAAATTAAAGTTCAAACCAGGTGAGGGCTCGGCTCGCCCACAATAAATGTGTGAAATAAATCACTATTAGCACTTTTCCATTTTTAATCAACCGTTTCTGTTTTATGACAAGCTTGATTTTAATAAATATTTTTACTTTTAATAAAGCTTTAAAACTTAAATAGACTCTGTGGTTTTTGGTCATGAGTGAATGAGCAAAAGGTTTTGCAATTTGCAAGCATGAGCCCGTGCCTCTGACACTTCTGGACTCTGACTCCGTACTCTTGTCCTGCGTTGGATATTCATTCATCATTGGGGATCAATCATCGATGAATTCGGGGGCTAAATGACTCTGCCACACTATCTAGTCAGTAAGGAGATTGGGGGTTCTTCAAAGTCTGATATCACTGAGGTATGTGGAAAGTCTACCTGCGCCTATTATAATTGATAAACAATGCACTATTTAGTGTCCATAGTTCTGTTTGTGCAGATTTGTCCCTGCAACAGTAGTAGAATGGATTGTCCTCCTATCCACACCGAAAGTAAAGTAGTATCTTATTCATTCTTGGTGGTCATTCACCTTTTTATTGTTGGCAATTGTCAAAGCATAAACATTTAGAAGACTTGAAAAGACATTATGGACAATCCCAGAGGACTGCACTCAGTGCATAGAGCTATTGCTGACTAGAATGGGAGTCCATATGGAATTGCCAAATGTGCAATCTTACTTAGCTACACAGACAGACTAATAAGAATAATCTAGTAATACCACAGGGAGTCATAGTCGAGGCAGGATAATAATTTAGATACAGTCTACAAGAAGGTCAAAGACGATTTAGAAAAAATCTAATGAGGAACGCTAGGAAAAAATAGGTACTCTATATTAAAATTCAAACTTACCGGGGCCAGCAAAGGAGCCCTCGCCTGACCGATCCTGTTCAGCAGCAGCAGCCTCCTCCAATGCCCTCTTGCCCCTGGGGGGAGCTGATGTACAACATGAAAGAAAGAAAGACCAGAAAACATGGATGAGATTTGTCAACCAAATCAAACATTTCAAAAGAACAATAACAAAATATTTTGCGAAATAGCAAATAGACAACTATTCCACGGGATATATTGACCGATCTCATGTGATCTACTACGTTATTAGTATTGCTTGATTTGCGGACCGTCGACTTGGAAAGTTCTTATGTAACTCACTAAACAAAGTAATAAAAAGGGTTGCCTAGGACTGGCAAGCAGCAGTCCGCAGCACGCGAAGTGACAGACAAAGTCTATCGTGATTGCAGATCAGCGACAACACTAAAGTTTCCTACTACATTAACCAGTCATTAAAATACTCAAACTATCAATCCACCACCACTATTTCTTCTTATCGCCATGTGTGCAAAGGAAGGACTGGACTTGAGTCTGTAGGGGCTGATTTAGAAGCTCCTTGCGGCTCTTTTGCTCCATTGTTGCGTGTCTTTTGTGACGCATATATATATATATATTATATTTATATTATATATATATATATATTATATTTATATATATATATATATATTCAGCGGCAGAACAAAAGAGGCACCATGGTGCGGCGTATATTAACAACGTGACGCATATGGGAGATGCATCACGTTGTAAAGCCCTGCGCCATCAGGGGGCGTTCCGGCGCAAGGGAGGGCGTTCCTGCGCAGGAACGCATCGTAAAAAGTGGCTGACGGAAATCTACAAGATTTCAATCAGTCACTTTGAGGACAATGATGCGTGACTTAAACCCTGCGCCTGCTTGAAGCAGACGTACGGCTAGACGCAGCATTGGGGAGATAGGGCACCCCAGAGCACTGCTGGAGCTGCGCCATCGTTGCGACGCAACTCCAGCAATGCGCCGCCTTTACGGCACAGATGCGTAATGCTTTGGTGACGTTTTGGGCCCATGGTGGGCCGCATTGTAAATACGGCGCACCATGGGTGGTGGTGGCGTGGCGCACAATTACTGGCGCATCCCTGCTACTTTGCAGGGATGCGCCGGTAATTAAAAATCTGACCCTTAGTGTCTAGCATTAGGCAGTTCTTTAAACTACACTCATGCATAATTTCACAGGCCAATAAAATGAGCACAAAATCGAAAACAAATAAGCATAGTAGCAGCACTACTGAGAAGGAGAGCAGTGCACCTGAAATGCACAGAAGATTTTGAAATATAATTTACCTACAATGTAATCAGCAGCATTATTGCTCTTGGTAAAAAACAAAAATTTGCAAGATAATAACACACAGAGCAGGAGAAAACATAGTAAAGAAATAGCTACTACTACTCACCAAGCCCGGGGATCTCAAGGCCGAGCAGGTCAAGCAGATCGCGTTCCCGGTCCAGGACATCAGTCCAGCGGTGGGTGGCCTGGTTGTAGCTGCTCGGACCCGAGTGTGGTGGTACATGGCCCGGCACACCTTCTCCCACCGCTTCCGGCGCTCCTGGATCCAGTACCCGCTAGTGATCTTGCCGCCTGCCATGATGGTCCTGGGGAGGCGGCGCTGAACATAAAAAATTAGTGCGGCCACCTCCTCCGGGCTGAAGATCTCCTGGGGTGTGACCTGCTCCCCCCTCAAACACCCGCACGGGAGCCGGGCACGGGGTGCGGGACCCTTCCCCTTCTCGGGATGCTTCCCGGCTCCCTTTACCATGGTCTGGGCAGAAAGGAAGCTAAATAATAAAGAAAATAGAATAGGGAAGAGAAGAAAAGAAAAGAGTTTAAAAAAGTAGTTTAAAATTAACCAAAATTAGCAGAAAACACAAAAATATAGAGCTAGAAAAATAGAGGGATAGATAATAAGTAAAATAGATCAAAAAAACCTCAAACAAGCAAAGGATGGCAGAGATTCAGAGAGGATAGAAGAAGCAGGCCCAGAACCATAGCAATGAATGAGAAACAAGATGGCCGCGCCCGTTCACGACCGCGTGGGTAAGTTCGTGCGAGATTTTCCTCGCGAACACACGCAAAATTGTACTAGCGAGCCGCACACTTTGCGAGATTACACATCGCGCCCGGAAACGGAAATACGTCATGCAAACAAGATGGCTGCGCCCGTGAACGACCGCGAGGGTAACTTCGCGCCGTTGCGCTACAAGCGGCTCGCTAAAACACACAAAACCTTGCGAACTAACACGCCGCAAAAAAACAAATCGCATATTCGCACGAATTCGCGTCTTCCGAATTCGATCTCGCGCAAGTTCGCGCCCCGCGAATCCCGCGAAATTGCAGAAAAACGAGTTTTGCTAAAGTGAAAGCACTCAGCAGGTGCAAAAGTTCAAACTCAACATTAGTAACCATTCCCTGTAGTGCTTCCTGACTGGGGCCCCTCCAGAGTTCAGTTGCTAGTTGCAACAATTGTATGACCCTGCTCTGACCCTCACAGCAGGCTCATAGAATAGCTACAAGTAGGCCACAAAGGTCCTGGAAAAAAAATGCACTGCAACAGAAAGCAAATTACTGATATGGAAGCAGGTGCCAGACTGGAATTTTAAAACAGTGACACATTAATAAACCAACCCCAAATTAATTCATGTCAGTTGAAGCAGGGCAGGTGTGCTTGCTTTTCCCCCCCATAATCTACAGTGATGATGAAGCAGAGGGTGGCATTGATGTACCAGAGGGTGGCATGGGTGAAACAGAGGGTGGCAGTGGTGAAACAGAGGGTGCTGGGAACCTGTGATGATAAACCAGACGTAGAAACAACATAGTCGCGACCGTTGTGAGCCGACAAGTAAGTTCGCAATTGCGAACTGGTACCAAACCCTCGCAAACTGGCAGAAACCCTTGCGAACACACAAAAAAAAAATCCGCAAATTCGTGAGAATTCGCGGATTTTGCGGATTGCGAGTTCGCAAATACGCAACTTTGCGAACGCCAGATTCGCAAAATTCGCCCATGCTTATTAGGGGGTTCCTTCCTCTGGATCTTGTATCAATCAGGGATGGCGGTGGTGATGTCAGGGGGGAGGAGGTGTTGATCCAGGTTTCTGTGAAGAAAACAATGTCTGGCGAGAGGGTGTCGAGGAGGTCCCGGATGTCTAATGTGTGTTTGTGCAGGGAGTGCACATTGAGGAGGATGTGCTTCAGGGTCTCAGAGGTTATGGCATCCGATGTGGGGGAAGAGATCGCGGGGTGCGAAGGGTGGTGAAGGTCTGGCGGCAGTGATGGCAGGAAAACTGTCCATGGATGGTGTTTAGCGTAGGCACCTGACAATTGTTTCTTCTGGGGTTGAGTGTGAGGGGGGCAGCAGAGTATTAGCGGTGGAAGGTCAGAGATTAACGGTCCCTGCCGCTGGTCGCGGTCGGGTCGCAGAAGGGCGCAGACAGGCTTGCCTTTGGCGCGCCAGCTGTGCACGGCCGCCATTGATTAGGGATGAGAATTGCAGCTGGAAGGCGGGAGCAGGAACCAGCAGTGGGGATGTAAAAAAAGGGTAGGGCTATGACCTTTTTCAAGATTTGCCCGGCGATAAACGCCTTTGTACCATTCAAATTACCAAGCAATGAGGCAGGCGCCGGAGACCAGAAGGCAGGAAACAGAAGTTTTATTCCGACGGAGCAGAACACATCAGATCAGACAACAAGGTATCGTCTCGAGGTGCTCTAACAGCCTCTCTGAGGCCTGGCCTCTTATACCCTGCTTTATGACATGTGAGCATTCTTTATTGCATAAAAGACTCTTTAAACTTATGAAATGACGTCCCCATAATCCTCGTGTCAAACCCACTCCCACATACATCCACAATA
This sequence comes from Lissotriton vulgaris, assembly GCF_964263255.1. Classification (NCBI taxonomy): domain Eukaryota; kingdom Metazoa; phylum Chordata; class Amphibia; order Caudata; family Salamandridae; genus Lissotriton; species Lissotriton vulgaris. The sequence goes on along the minus strand of NC_141695.1, from coordinate 339,446,736 downwards.
GAGGTCCTCACCCTACTGATAACAGGAGGGGGCTATCACGCGGCTGAGTGTTCCGCCGATTCTTAGGATGTGTGCGCCTGATCGTATCCCATGGGGTGGGGAGGCCATGATCAATAGTGGATCCTTTGAAGAGGAGCGACTCCATACAATAAGGGGCAGTAAACGGTATCTCCCGGCTTAGGCGATGGCCTCGGACCTGTGTGGACAGTCGGACTCGGGGGAAGGGGTCATCAAAGGAGTGGTATTCATGCCGCGTGGACAATCAAGCGCGGAGGGATGGTTTATCAACAGAGGGGTATTCATGGAAGCAAAGGAGGTGCTGGTCAGGCGCGGGCGTGACTCCCAAGGACAGGGTCATGCAGGAGGAGAAGGGTTATGCTCATGTGAGGGAGGGAGGGGGAGCCAGGGTGCGCGGAGGATGCTTGCAGGGTCAGAGGAGCGCGCTGGCGATCGATCGTGGACAGGGAGACCATGATACCTAAAATGGCTGTCGTGCACGTTGTACGTGGGTGACAAGCTGGCGCAGATGATGTTCAGCTCGTAAACTAAAATTCCACAGTCCTCCCTTTCAACATGTCTCGCCAACTTGTCAGTTCGGATTTATCCCCATAAGGCCACGTATTTCTACTTCATAGAGGGGACTCATGTGCTCATTTCGGAAGTCCAAAGTCTTTGGGCACATACAGTTAGAAACAAGGCCGCATAAAGATGGCAGACATTGGATAACCAAACAACACCCACATAATATCACAACAGGTATCAGTACGAAGGAAAACAACCTCCAACCCCAGTCCTTCAAAGTGTCCCAAAACCAGCTCCCAAGCGACCATCCTTCTTGTTCTTGGTGAACCTCTGAGGAAAGTCTGTGGAGGTGTTCAATTGCTTTGTAGACTGAAGGCGAGTTATCTGGCACGTAGGTGCAGCAGCTAGATCCGATGATGCGGCATGCTCCTCCTCGATCGGCCAGAACCACATCTAGAACAAGGCGGTTTTGAAGGGCCACAAGGCGGACCGCCTGAAGCTCAGCCGTGTTGTTAGCGAGGATGCCAGCCGTGATGTTGATCGTTGTTTCTATTGCCTGGGTCAGGTGTCGGATAGCGCAGCTGTTTGCCATTGGGCCCCACAGGGGAACGAGTCCCTTTGCTGCATCCAGGAACTGCGCTCCAGTGGAGTCGGCTTGTCCAATGTCATCTGCATGCCTCTGCCGGTGATGGTTAGCAGGGGCTACATACGTGGGGGGGAGAACGAAGGCAATGTAGCAGATACCCTTCCAACCTTTCGGAAGCCAGGTGTAAGCTTTGGTGCCACACACAAAGTACATGTTTGGAGAAGCAACAAAGGAAGGGGGATCAACTGAGTCCAATGTTCTGATGATTCGGCAGGAACTGTGACCCACCAGCTGTGTTCCCTGGCCTTCGAGACACACAAGACCTGTGACATTGATAACAGACAGAGCCACAGTCAGAGTGGCGGTAGTTTGTTTTCGCAGATGAGAGAAGGTGGATCTAGCTGGATTGTGGAGCACCTGTACTTCGACACGTTCTTTGGCTGGAATGTCTTTAAGGAAGGTGGCGCCCGTGAGCGCAGGACACAGGGGAGCAGAGGTCTTTACGGTTTTGTTCAGCCAAAACCCAGAGTAGAAGTGCGACACTGTCTGACCGGAAGAGGCGTTATCCTTGTGGCTCTCTTGCATGAGGATCAACCAGGCGAGGCAGGAGCCGTGAACTGAGAAAGGAGAAGGGATGAAGGGGATGGAGTGTCCAGTGGCATGCGGGAGCAACCCGCAGATCCAGCAGTTCGTGGCATTTGCAGCAAGGTTGTGTTGGTGCAACAGTTGCACGAAGAAATTGTTCCAGAACTCCCTGCGTCTCTCTCGGAGCTGAGGTGACAGGGAGATCAGGTGGTGCTCTTTCATGGGGGTTGGTTGTGCAGTGGGCAGCAATGCCTGATGAGCCGGTGTGCTCTCCTCCAGGATCCAGAAGGAGGTCATGAGGAGGAGGCAAAAGAGAAGGACAATGAAGAAGGCGATTGTCTTTGATTTGTGCAGGTTGTCAGCCTTTGGGTTCCTGTAGTGGGTATTTCCGGTTGCTTCCATCATCTTCTCAACTGGTGCTTCCATCATCTTCTTATCTGGCGCTTCCATCATCTTCAAGGTGCTCGGTGGTGGGCAGAACCACAGACTTCGTTTGGCTTCTCTCCCGGTAACCCTTGGTTGTGTTTAGGTCACCGTTCTGAGATTCAACTTAGTCCGTGGCCTACTTAGCCGAAGCTCCCTCCTTTCGACGCAGGAAATACCCTTCTCTGGATGGCACAGTGGGATCAGAGAATTTTGCAAGTTCAAGTGCCTCAGTATCGGGATAACAGTTCAATGTTGGTCGGTCTTTGTTCAGGAGCTCTTCTTGGGTGTTGACGTTTTCTGTCGTGGCCAGGGTCGTGGAGACCTTCCGGCAGTGGTGTGCGTGCAGCCAGTGCCTCTTCCCCTCCACTCGAAGCGCCGTCCGTGTGGTGATCAGCACCTGCCAGGGGCCCGTCCACCGGGGTTCTAGGCTCTTGGTCCGTTGGAAGTTTCGGATTAGAACGAAGTCCCCCGGTTGGATGTCGTGGCCTGGGCCCCTGGAAGCATCGGGGATGGCCTGCTGCACCTGTTGATGAATGACAGACAACGTTTTAGTTAACTTGCACAAATAATCAGACAGTAGGACGTCCGGGACGTCATGAATGGAGGTCGGTTTGGGAGCAGTCCAGAGGTTCATCGGCCGCCCAAATACAACCTCGTAGGGAGTCAAATGGTGCTTGGTGGGAGTGGAGCGCATCGATAGCAAAGCCAGTGGGAGGGCATCCGGCCATTTAAGTCCGGTGGTGGCCACTATTTTTGACAATTTCAACTTCAGTGTGGCATTATGGCGCTCCACCAGGCCGGTGGATTGGGGGTGGAAGACCGCATGAAATCTCTGTTTCACCCCCAACCCCTTTAGGATTAGTTGGATAACCTCAGCTATGAAGTGGGGGCCATTGTCGCTCCACAAAATTCGACAAAGGCCATAGCGAGGAAAGAATTCTTTCAGTAGTACTTTGGCAGTAGTCATGGCAGTGTTGTCACGGGTTGGATAGGCCTCTACCCATTTGCTGAAGGCACATACAATGACTAGTACATACTTCAAGCCCTGACATCTCTCCATCTGGATGTAATCCATCTGGAGGACCTCAAAGGGGTGATTGGGGGTCCCAAACCCTCCCCGGGGTACCACAGTTCCTTTCCCGGGGTTGTGTTGCAGACAGATAAGGCACTGCTGGACTAGGCGTCTGGCTGAGTCGGGGATTTTGTCGTTGTGCCAGACTTTGGAAATGAGTTCGATCATGGGTGCAGATCCTATGTGTGCGGGGGAATGAGCCATCGTCAGTATGGGGATCAGGTATGAGTCAGGCAGCAACCATTTGTTTGCATCCTTTGTTCGCCAGCAGCCCTCATCATCCTTCAAACCCACCCCTGCCCACTTAGTCAGTTCGTGAGGGGTGCTAGCCGACTGGATGTCTCTGATCATTTCCCTTGCGTCAGTCCATTTCTCTGCTTGTGACCTGGTCACATACATGCGTGTCACCGTCCTATTCTCAGCTGTGGTTCGTGCAGTGATGTCGGCCAGTGCATTCCCTTGTCCGACTAAGTCTGTCACCTTCTTGTGTGCCTGGCATTTGATCACTGCTAGTCGTTTGGGGAGGAGAACCGCTTCAATCAGGGCAGAAACCAGATCTCCGTGAAGGATGGGGGTGCCGTGGGACATCAGGAATCCCCTTTCCCTCCACAGGAGCCCAAAATGGTGAACCACCCCGAAGGCATACTGGCTGTCTGTATATACGTTCGCGGTGGTTCCTGTGGCTATGATGCACGCTCGTGTGAGGGCTATCAGCTCTGCTGCCTGGGCAGATCGTTGTGTGATGCGGGCTGTCTCAACTACTGTTCGGGCTGTCGTTACTGCATAGGCAGCTGAAGTGGTGCCATCTGGGAGTTTGATGCATGAGCCGTCTACCCATAGCTCTCCATCAGGGTCGGTGAAAGCAGTGTCTCGGAGGTCAACTCTACTCCTAGTTTGTTCGTCCGTGAGGGTCACACAGTCGTGTATGGGAGGAACGTCGGGGTCATTTTCAGGCAGGGGCAACAATGTGGCAGAATTCAAAGTCGTGCATCTCTTTAGTGTGATGTGGGGTGCAAGTAGCGTCAATTCGTACCCAGTCAGTCGTGCGCTAGTCAAATGTTGAGTCTTGGTTTGGTTCAGAAGGGTGTCGACAGCATGGGGTACTAACACGGTGAGAGAGTTTGAAAGTACAATTCCTTCGCTCTGACGGATAGAGACAGCAGCGGCAGCTACTGCTCGAAGGCAGGCAGGCAAAGCTCTGGCTACAGGATCAAGAGTGGCGGAGAAGTAGGCACAAGGGCGCTGCTTTGGACCTATAGACTGAGTCAGGACAGACAATGCACACCCCTCCCTTTCGTGGGTGAAGAGGGAGAAGGGTTTGGAGTAATCCGGGGTTCCCAGGACAGGCGCTGAACAGAGGGCATCTCGTAATTCCTTAAAGGATGCTTGACACTCAGGGGTCCAAGCGAGCGGGAAGGGGGCATCTTTGGCCAACAGGGCAAGTAGGGGTTTTACAATGAGGCTGAAATTGGGTAACCATTGTCTGCAAAAAGAGGTTAGGCCAACCAAAGAGCGGACTTGCTTTTGTGTTTTTGGGACGGGGGTGTCTAGGATGGTTTGGATTCGGTCGGGTGTGAGTTTCCTCCCTTCTTTGGACAGGAGATGGCCTAGGTATGTCACTTGTGGCTGGCAGAACTGTAATTTCTTTTTGGAAACTTTGTGGCCATTTTCTGCAAGAAAGTGTAGGAGTTGAACAGTGGCTGTGATTGCAAGTGGGGTTGTGTCGGCCGCCAAAAGGATATCATCGACATATTGGATCAACACCACTCCATCCGGTAGCTGGACGGCGTCCAGCTGTCTTTTGAGGGCCTGGCTGTAAATACTGGGACTTTCAGTGTACCCCTGGGGGGCTCTACAAAATCGGTACGAGCGGGATTTCAGGGTGAAGCCGAAGAGATAACGGCTGTCTGGATGGATGGGGATAGAGAAGAACGCATTCTTGAGGTCGATAACAGTGAAGGTGGTGGCAGTGGACGGGATGAGGGTCAGAATGGTGGTGATATCTGAGACTACGGGGTATTGGGGTACAACCACTTTGTTGATCTCTCGCAGGTCGATGATGAAGCGGTACGCTTTCTCATCTCCCTCGCCTTGCTTCTTGACAATGGGTAGGATAGGGCTGTTGCAGACATTGCTAACCACTTCTTCGACCACTCCTGCATCTACCAGAGACTGAATGATCGCTACCAGTGCCTTCTCACCCTCGGGCGATATCCGATACTGCGGGAGTTTCGGGAGCATAGCGTCCTGTCTCACAGTTATATGAATAGGGTCAATCATCATTCGTCCCACGTCAGAGTCATTTTTGGCCCATAGGTACGGAGGCAGGGTATCAAGCAAGGATAGGTCAGCATCAGTTATGGAGCACATGTGTCGTGCAGGGCAAGGTTTGGGTATGTCTGGGTTGTCGTACAGGATGACTCGGACTCCATCCGGGGAACACCTAATGGTAGCTCGAAAATGCTTCAGCAAGTCAATGCCCATAATGGCGTCAGGGGAGTTGGAGGAGAGCAGAAATGTTGTGTCAGTGGTGTTGCTTTCTAGGTCAAAGGTGACAGGTACGGACAGGGGGTTAGTGGAGGGCGTCCCATCGAAACCTATCGATGTAATGTGTGAGCCAGACAAGGGTGCCCTTGGAATCAGTCGTTTCGATAACACACTACGTGTCGCCCCAGTGTCTACCAAAAATGGAGACTCTGTACCCAGGACCTTAGCAGTGACATAAGGACCTTGCTGGTCAACACAGAGCTCGACTGGATCCCTCCCTTGCCCCTGGCAGTCCTATGCAAAATCGGGGGCATTCTCACCGTCGGATAGTTGATACTGGTTCTGTCGGGGGCGGTCAAATGTGTTTGATCTCCCCGATCTGTCATTGTTGGTGTCGTTTGTGTGCCCTCGTCCTTGTCCCCTATTTCTCGGTCCACCCGCTACATCCTTGGGGTCCCTATTTCTGGTCATCTCTAGCAGAACCGGACACTGGGATTTCCAATGGCCGAATCCTTTGCAGAAGGCACATTGGTCATCGCTAATGTCTCTTCGTCCAGTGTGGGGTGTTGGGGTGTGATCTTTAGGAGGTGGATTTCTAGGGATGGTCGATTGGTAGTTCCCCCTTTGGGGTTCCCGTCCGACCGCTAAACCTTGTATCTGGGCTATCATCACCCTTTCTTTCAAATCTTTCTTCTTTTTCTCGGACGCCCTATCATTCTCATTTTTCTGGTGCTCGTAATACTGAGCCATCTGAAGGATAGCTGCGGGTTTGGAGGCCCCCCAACTACTCTCACTCGTCTGCAGTTTTTGGGAGACCTCTTGTGATAGGCCCTTCACATAGTTTTGTACAAACAGGTGTTGTCCGGTTGCGGTGGTCATGTCTTGGCCACCGTAGTCGGAGAACACTGTCTCGAATCGGGAGAAGTATTCTGATACATCTTCCTGGGGTTTCTGACGACAGGCCGTGACTATCGACCAATCTACCTTTTTATCTGGGATCAGTGTCTTTAACTTCTGAACTAATTTGTCTGGGAGTTCTAATATGTCCTTTACTGGTTTCCTTCCAGGCTCTCGCTGTCTATCTAGTTCACTGAGTTGGTTCCAGGTATGTCCAAACAGATCCGTGTGGTCAGCCTTCCGGATTTGCTTCCACACGTCAGCTGGCAGGCATAACCCGAAAAACAAGTCAATGTCCGCTAAAGTCATTATCGTCGAACCCAAGGCTGTGCCCAATTCGGTATAAAATGCTGTCGGGTTCTTTCTTAAATCGGGCAGAGTTTGTCTAAAAGTTAGGATATCTTGTCGGTCCCATGGTTGGTAAACCCAATTGTACACAACCCTCCCTTTTGCATCTGCGTGATTAATATCATCGTTTGTTCCCAGACCACGTGGCGGAAACCAGTAAGGGGCCGCTTCTCTGATGGGCATCATAGTGTTGGCTACTTCTACTGAGGTCGTTTCAGGGACTGTAACCTTGGCTTCTGGTTTTTGTTCCGTGAGGTGGCGGAAGACCTCAAGCATCTGCATGAAGAGCTCCGTTGCCTCACACTCAGTCCCATCTCCAACATCAACCTTCCTATACAGCGTTGTCAGTTTAGCGGAGCCCTTACTTTGATACCTATCCTCATATGCGTTCAGGGTGTGGTAGCTGAATCGCAAAATGAAATGCCGTCGGTGGCTGTCGGCATGCGAGTTATACATGTTCATTGTGTATTCTTCGCTCTCCCTTCGTTCTACTAGTGTCTTTGCTATTTTGTCAATCCCATCCCGCTCATCTTTGCTCAACCTATTTGGTCTGGCTGGTGGGTGCTTGCTAGTCTCGAGGTCATCAGGTGGTGCTGTTAATGTGGCTGGTGCGGAGGCCGTGAGGGCTGGTGCACTAGCGCTAAGGTCGTTCTCGTTCGCACTCAGGGCCTGCAGGTGTTGTTGGCAGGGGGCATATGGAGGGGGCATGTAGATGATCGGGGGACCTAGCAGTAACTCATTGTTCGCCCGCTGTTTGGAGGGCAGTTCAGGGTAGAGCGCAGAGGGGGTCCTAACGGGACATTGACCTGTCGATCCTGATTCTTGGTTTTGTGTAGCTTCCTTTCATTCTTTTATTTCTTCTTCTAGTTGTTTAGCGGCTAGGTGGGCTGCCTTTCGTAATTCTTTCCCTATTTTTGCTTCTTCTCTTTTTCTTCGCTGTTCCGTTTCTTTGCGCCACATGCCGATACTATCGAGCATAGTGGGCGTAGTCTTATTTTTCTGGAGCGCTATTTCTAATGTTTTTATTTTATGATCATCAAAGGAACCTATCAGTGGCCACTGACTTTTGAGGTCCGTTTTTGTGTATTTATGCCATAACCTAGTATAGGCAATAGCGACTAGTCCATGCTTGGTGAACATGTCCTTATTAGGGGTGCCCTCCAGTGGAGCTGGATGGTTCATCTCTAATAAGCGGTCCGGGCTGAACAGGCTACCAATCAGTGGGGAGAAGATAGGCATGACGGGTTACAACGGGGACAAAGGTCTGCACTACCTATCTTATCACGGCGGGCAAAGACTAGACAGAATATTTCTATTCTCCGTTGTTTGCAGGCGGTGAATACCTCAAAAGAACCAATATCGAACAATCAATGTTCGGTCAATCAAACAATCAGTGGGGAGAGTAAGTGGGTACGACGTGTTAAAGGTTTGCGTTACCCACTCTTTCTCTACCTGCAAAGAGAGACCTTGTTCTTCCCTGTTTGCAGACAGAGAATCTCCAGACAACAATCCACGAACGACAGTTCGGGAAAACAGTGGGGGAGGAAGATAGGCACGACGGATTACAATGGGGACAAAAGTCTGCATTACCTATCCTTCACTGCTTGCAAAGAGAGAGCCTGTTGTTTCTCCGTTTGCAGACGGTGAATCTCCAGAGGGATCAACAAAAGAGTAATACTAGTATTATCCAAATCAAACAATCATTTCTCAATTTGTCGTGTTTACACGACCTTACCCGGACCGCATGGACGGTTTTCTGTCTTCCAAATCCAGCGCCCGATCGTCCTCTATTCTTTGCGATGTTCGTGGCACTCCTGATGGTTCCCAGTCAGGACCGTAGATCACTCGAGAGAGGTCTGTTCGGAACTAGTGAAGGTCGGATGATCGGCTGTCAGACGAGGGTCTATCGGACACGAGCTCTCCCGATCGTTGCAGTCGTTCACTCTGTCGTCGGGACCTCTCCCACTGGATCCACGTGTCGCTGATGGGCCCCACGCTTTGGGACGCCAATTGTAGAAAAAGGGTAGGGCTATGACATTTTTCAAGATTTGCCCGGCGATAACCGCCTTTGTACCATTCAAATTACCAAGCAATGAGGCAGGCGCCGGAGACCAGAAGGCAGGAAACAGAAGTTTTATTCCGACGGAGCAGAACACATCAGATCAGACAACAAGGTATTGTCTCGAGGTGCTCTAACAGCCTCTCTGAGGCCTGGCCTCTTATACCCTGCTTTATGACATGTGAGCATTCTTTATTGCATAAAAGACTCTTTAAACTTATGAAATGACGTCCCCATAATCCTCGTGTCAAACCCACCCCCACATACATCCACAATAGAGGTCCTCACCCTGCTGATAACAGGAGGGGGCTATCACGCGGCTGAGTGTTCCGCCGATTCTTAGGATGTGTGCGCCTGATCGTATCCCATGGGGTGGGGAGGCCATGATCAATAGTGGATCCTTTGAAGAGGAGCGACTCCATACAATAAGGGGCAGTAAACGGTATCTCCCGGCTTAGGCGATGGCCTCGGACCTGTGTGGACAGTCGGACTCGGGGGAAGGGGTCATCAAAGGAGTGGTATTCATGCCGCGTGGACAATCAAGCGCGGAGGGATGGTTTATCAACAGAGGGGTATTCATGGAAGGAAAGGAGGTGCTGGCCAGGCGCGGGCGTGACTCCCAAGGACAGGGTCATGCAGGAGGAGAAGGGTTATGCTCATGTGAGGGAGGGAGGGGGAGCCAGGGTGCGCGGAGGATGCTTGCAGGGTCAGAGGAGCGCGCTGGCGATCGATCGTGGACAGGGAGACCATGATACCTAAAATGGCTGTCGTGCACGTTGTACGTGGGTGACAAGCTGGCGCAGATGATGTTCAGCTCGTAAACTAAAATTCCACAGGGAGGGGCCGCTGGGGCACAGCTATAGGAAGGAGAAGGCCACGGGGACGAAAACAGGCCAAAACAGAACAGGGCACAACAAAACCGAGAACATGAAACAAAACAGAACAAGGAACAAACAAAGATACTGGGCATTGACCAAGACAAATAAAAAATGGGTGCAGCACATAAGCAGACAACAGCAGCCTCAAACATTTTCCAGGCGCAGGTGAACGGGGTCAGTGGCACAGCCAGCAGAGCTGCTGGGGAGAGAGCAGGTCTCAGACCAGGAGGTCAGAGGTCTTTCCCGCGCTCCCTCGCAGCGGTCGCCATTAAATAGGGAAGGGGACAGACTAATTTGCATATAGCCAAGTTCTGAGCTGGGTGAGAGTATTCTGCTTAATTCAGAAACTCTGTCCATCACCACCCCCTTTTGTTTCCTTTCCAGTGAAAGAATTGGCTTGATAGTTTGGTCTGCCCTGTTCCCATGATGCACTGGGCCAGGGACAGACTAATTTGCATATAGCCAGGTTCTGAGCTGGGATGGTGCAGTGAGCTAAAAAACGGTGTAGGATCAAGCCCTGATCTGTTGACTGGGTGAGAGTATTCTGCTTAATTCAGAAAGTCTGTCCATCACCACCCCCTTTTGCTTAATTGTTTTGTCCACCTTAAGCGTGGAAGGGTATACTCAGACGTGAGTCCCTTGCTCATTGCACCATCAGGATTCAAGCAAGCCGGGCCGAAGACGGCTGTAATGCCAGAAACCGGTCCCCGGAAGCTTGTTTCCTTTCCAGTGAAAGAATTGGCTTGGTAGTTGGTCTGCCCTTTTCCCATGATGCACTGGGCCAGGGACAGACTAATTTGCATATAGCCAGGTTCTGAGCTGGGATGGTGCAGTGAGCTAAAAAACGGTGTTGGATCAAGCCCTGATCTGTTGACTGGGTGAGAGTATTCTGCTTAATTCAGAAACTCTGTCTATCACCACCCCCTTTTGCTTAATTGTTTTGTCCAACATAAGCGTGGAAGGGTATACTCAGACGTGAGTCCCTTGCTCATTGCACCATCAGGATTCAAGCAAGCCGGGCCGAAGACGGCTGTAATGCCAGAAACCGGTCACCGGAAGCTTGTTACCTTTCCAGTGAAAAATTTGGCTTGGTAGTTTGGTCTGCCCTGTTCCCATGATGCACTGGGCCAGGGACAGACTAATTTGCATATAGCCAGGTTCTGAGCTGGAATGGTGCAGTGAGCTAAAAAACGGTGTTGGATCAAGCCCTGATCTGTTGACTGGGTGAGAGTATTCTGCTTAATTCAGAAACTCTGTCCATCACCACCCCCTTTTGCTTAATTGTTTTGTCCACCATAAGCGTGGAAGGGTATACTCAGACGTGAGTTCCTTGCTCATTGCACCATCAGGATTCAGGCAAGCCGGGCCGAAGACGGCTGTAATGCCAGAAACCGGTCCCTGGAAGCTTGTTTCCTTTCCAGTGAAAGAATTGGCTTGGTAGTTTGGTCTGCCCTGTTCCCATGATGCATTGGGCCAGGGACAGACTAATTTGCATATAGCCAGGTTCTGAGCTGGGATGGTGCAGTGAGCTAAAAAACGGTGTTGGATCAAGCCCTGATCTGTTGACTGGGTGAGAGTATTCTGCTTAATTCAGAAACTCTGTCCATCACCACCCCCTTTTGCATAATTGTTTTGTCCACCATAAGCGTGGAAGGGTATACTCAGACGTGAGTCCCTTGCTCATTGCACTATCAGGATTCAAGGCAAGCAAGCCGGGCCGAAGACGGCTGTACTGCCAGAAACCGGTCCCCGGAAGCTTGTTTCCTTTCCAGTGAAAGAATTGGCTTGGTAGTTTGGTCTGCCCTGTTCCCATGATGCACTGGGCCAGGGACAGACTAATTTGCATATAGCCAGGTTCTGAGCTGGGATGGTGCAGTGAGCTAAAAAACGGTGTTGGATCAAGCCCTGATCTGTTGACTGGGTGAGAGTATTCTGCTTAATTCAGAAACTCTGTCCATCACCACCCCCTTTTGCTTAATTGTTTTGTCCACCATAAGCGTGGAAGGGTATACTCAGACGTGAGTCCCTTGCTCATTGCACCATCAGGATTCAAGCAAGCCGGGCCGAAGACGGCTGTAATGCCAGAAACCGGTGCCCGGAAGCTTGTTTCCTTTCCAGTGAAAGAATTGGCTTGGTAGTTTGGTCTGCCCTGTTCCCATGATGCACTGGGCCAGGGACAGACTAATTTGCATATAGCCAGGTTCTGAGCTGGGATGGTGCAGTGAGCTAAAAAACGGTGTTGGATCAAGCCCTGATCTGTTGACTGGGTGAGAGTATTCTGCTTAATTCAGAAACTCTGTCCATCACCACCCCCTTTTGCTTAATTGTTTTGTCCACCATAAGCGTGGAAGGGTATACTCAGACGTGAGTCCCTTGCTCATTGCACCATTAGGATTCAAGCAAGCCGGGCCGAAGACGGCTGTAATGCCAGAAACCGGTCCCCGGAAGCTTGTTTCCTTTCCAGTGAAAGAATTGGCTTGGTAGTTTGGTCTGCCCTGTTCCCATGATGCACTGGGCCAGGGACAGACTAATTTGCATATAGCCAGGTTCTGAGCTGGGATGGTGCAGTGAGCTAAAAAACGGTGTTGGATCAAGCCCTGATCTGTTGACTGGGTGAGAGTATTCTGCTTAATTCAGAAACTCTGTCCATCACCACCCCCTTTTGCTTAATTGTATAAGAATGCTGGGCATGTGATAGACATGCTCATTATGTAGTAATTCTTGTGCCTGTAAAGACGGGTCAAAGACAAAGTCCACATAAACAGCTGCTAAAGATGATAGGATGGAGGGCTTAGATATTTTGAATGTTAGCTTTTGTGACAGCTGTTAGGCTTGCATGGGAGTAACGACAAATGTGTTTCCCTTGTGCAAGTAGCCACTCTTTAAGAATAGCCATCTGGGCAGCAGTCAGTATTTTTTCAGTAGATGCAAAATCCATTTCCGCACTAGAATATAAATGCAATCTATATGCAACCAGTACTGTTTCACCTTCGCTAAAGGTGATATAGGTAAATCCAATTGTACCCGCAATTACATGGATAACTAAATATGTGGTGTTTACATGTGCATGTACATTACATATTGCATGTAAGTCAGACTGTAAGGATCTGAGTGTATCTGTATGTTCTGATGTCCAATAGGAACTGGAAAAATCAGGGTGTATTCATTCATAGAGTGATTTAATGTGTTGTGCACAATCAGGTTTGAGGCTCCGGCAAAATTAAGGAATCCTAAAAAGAATTGCAATTTCTTTAAAGTGTTTGGAGGCTGCAGTTGTGCATATTTCTCTAAAAAGTGAGGAGCAAGACTCTTGCTCTCATCAGTAAGTTCATATCTCAAAAAAGGACACTTAGAAATGCTATATTAGATTTCATAAAATTGAAATTGTAGCCAATCACAGCAAATCCAAATATTATGCAATCGACTCTGGATAAATGTGGTTTTAACTCATCGTCTGCCAGGCAGATATCATCCACACTGGGCAATGTGTCTCGGTCAATATCATGTAGAATTGACACTATACGGGCAGGAAACAGTCCTGGGCTGTTCATATATCCCATGCTAGTTGTGCATAGCAGTGTTGAAAGCCAAGCGCTGAGAACACTGTCCAATCTCTGCTTTCAGGCGCTAGATTTTGGCAGAAAAAAGCATTGGAAATATCCAAAGTTGTTTTGTATTTCTGATGGACTATGTTATCATTGAATGCTGTGGTATGTATATTTTGTACTGCGAAAGTGTGTGTATGACTGTTTAAATGTCTGTATTCTAAGACTATGTGATATGAATAATCTGGTTTTAAAACAGAAAAAAGAGGATTATTAATTTGAGAAATGCAGGGTTCAATTACACCCTGGTACTCCAATTTGGAGTGTATTTCTTTAACATGTACTTTAGCATCCAGATTAATGGGGTATTGTGGTTGCACTTGCGGGCTGGGCCTAATGGGTATTTTTTTTTCAGAACAAAAAATCAAACTGTAAGAGGATGCCTGCGCCCAACGTGGGGCTCGAACCCACGACCCTGAGATTAAGAGTCTCATGCTCTACCGACTGAGCTAGCCGGGCACTTGGGCCTAATGAGTATTTATGTGATAAATAGAGTTCTAATCCTAGCAGACATGATTGCGGTATATAGCTGGGGCTTGTGCGACAGCCTAATCTGCGGCATTTGCTTGTTTGACTTCCTCGGGAACAAGTGCTAAAAAGGAAAAACTTATTACATCCTGACCTTGTGGGGATGTTTTGACAAACTGCAGGGGCCAATTGACCTCTTCTAAAAGGATGTCGTAAGACAGAGTCAAATTTTCCCAGAATACAACTCGAATGGTACACTGTATGTCACCCTCAATTTGTATATCCAAATTATGGAATCTTTATGGAGGGGCTATGCGCCTATCTGTGGATTCAACTGTAGTAAAAGGTATCAGTTGCTCTTGCTGCCAGAAACTCCTGGAGATTCCAATACACTATAGTGACTACTTCTGGGCTGTTGAGGAGAGTCACCACCCAACTCTGTTCAGGAGGAGTTCTCAGTGTTTGTGGCATAGTTAACAGTCAGGCCACAACTTTCTTTTTTTTTTTTAAACTGTTTCTTAAATTGAGGAGGTTTTTTCTCTTTCTTTATCTTCACATCAGACGAGCATTGTGAGCTCCTTTTCAGTTTCACGTACTCCTCCGGTCTGTGATCAGAACGCTCTCCTCTCTCGTATTCTTGTCAGTTGAGTCCTGAAAGGAACGAGGAGAATGAGTATCTGAAATCTGATACGTATCTGATGACTTAATTTGTGTGCAGTCATACAAGTTATAGCGCCTCTTGGAGCTGTCTGGTTATGGGGAACCCCCTCAAGGTTTTCTTTATTGTTTTCGGTTAGATTTGTCCCATGATTTTTTAACAAATTCAGGGTTCTGCTTGGCTTCCTTGTTGGAACTAGGTTTGCCAAGGGGTGGTTTAGTAGGACTGGTTCCCAAATTATTGTGTCCTAACAAAGTATAGAAATCAGCAATAATTATAGGCAGCTCACTTTCCCTTTTATGTTAGACAGAATCATTGTGAACACCACTGGAAAATTGCCCATTAGTTTCATCCTCAAATCCAGGGCAGCAGGTACCCAGTGTTCATTCTGTATTTGTTTTAACACCTCTGGCAAGACTGACATAGACGGAGTACAATAACTTATGGTATTGACTGCAGCAAAGACTGTACGCCAAAGGTCATAGTCACCTGTTCCAGGAACCATTCCATGGGGTAAGCACATAGTCAATATTCTATACTTGTCTTGTGGTCCAGCAAGGGGAAACATGGATTATGTAGTCAATTTTTTGTGCGATCCAAAATGGAATTTCCTCATTATTGTTGGGGATTTTGCCAATAGCTGAATGAACAATTTTGGGACTTATTGTTGGCTCTGCAGGCAACTGGGATTGCCTTGGTAGGCCAGCCCTTGCTGGGACAACCAACAAGGTGTGCGAAACCCATTAAGTCAAGCATCTATATAGTCTAAATAGAAAGTTGCATAATTTTTGCTGCTCTTGAGCATTGAGATTCACAAAATTAGGGAATGGTGTAAAACCAGCTAATGCTGGCCAAGTAGCCCTATCATTGCTAAGGGAACCTATGCATACTGGTGCAAATACATGTGGAACGGCGCCGCAGCACCAAGTTTGATGTCCTAGGTGTGAAAGTGGTACTTCTAAGAACACATAAGCTCTGTATACTGGTTGTGGTGCAACAATTGTGTATTCATGAAATGTGTTGGTTTGAGCATCCACAACTAGAAAAGTGGCCCAAAAATAAAAGGACTCAAAGCGATAGCCATTGTGGGCTTCAACCATTACCACCTGCATTAGTAAGTTCATGGAAAGTTAAATGCCTAATGACTGCAGGTCTGCAATTGTCTGCAAAGGCAATTGGCTGTGGCGGAGCCATGATAAAAACAGCAATGGAAACAAAGTGAAAAACAAAAAATGGGTTATCCTTTTAAAATTTCAAGCTTGAACAACCAACAGAATTAGATGCTTCCTAAAGTACTGTATAGGATTAATCCCCAACACCACAGACGTCTCTGGTGGTAGGTGTAAGATTTATTATGGACATGCATAAGTACTACTTAGGAGACCCGTTAAATAAGTGCCAGACCATCATTGGAGTCACCATACCACATCAGTACCTATGGACCCCACCTGCCCTCCTAACCTTCCTAAAGTAACAAGTGGATTGGGAACCTAGAACACAACACTCTAGTTTCCATGGGAACCCTTTTGTTTCTCGTCCATGCATGTCCATAATAAAGAAAAGAAAGACACAAGGAAAGTTTACAATATTTATTGAAACTAGTGTGCTCTATTTTGAACCAACTGTGCTATGATTAGAAAACATATACAACTGAGCAAAGTAATCACAATGAAAAGCCCTATCATGTTAAATGCTATATCGCTGTCTAAGCTCACCCTACTCAGTGTCTTGTGCCTTTTGTCAGTTCTCCACCCATTTGCCGTCTATTTACTTTTGTCAGGTTTGCAGTAGGTGTTTCGCCACTTTGGGGTAACCTTTCCTGTACCAACAGATGTCTTCTGCTTGCGCTAAAAGCACCAAGGAGGACCGAGATCCGAGCCTCCATTGCCTCGTTCCTTCTCGCTGACAGAGTTCTCATTTGACATCTCCTGTTACACTGTAAGATCCATGGAGAACAGAGGTGTGAGCCTTCACTCTCTTCTGCATGGATCGTGGTCAGACATCATATCAGCTTCATGCATCCCTCTATGATGCAGCAGGGAAGTTCCTGTCAGAAGGTCCTTTCCTGATATTTGCTGATCACTTCGGGCACCACCTGTTTTCCATAATATAGCAGCCAAGCTTTGCTGTGAAGCATTCCAGGGCAGACATTGTTCTATGAGGTTTCTGCAAAGTGTCACCCTCTCTATTACAGAAACTATTGGTGGCCATTGATACATTTTTTCAATTCTTTTGAAATAGCTGATCATTTTCGACTGCCTTTATTACTGACACCTTTGGTAAACAATTCAATAAGGTATGCAATTCCTTACTGGTTCAGGGGGACAAGTCAATTAGGTGGTCATAAGTTCTCACTGAATACAGGGGGAACGGGGAGTTCTACCTATTCGAATTAGGACCCTCACACAGCCAGCTGGGTGTCTTGGTTCATTAGAGGGCGTGCTTCTCGTCAGGTCAGCGCTGCAATACCTGACATACTCCCTATGAAGGGCTCTTTGGCAGAGATCTTTTATACCAATCAGCCGTTTGGTGCCGCCGGGATGAGGAGCCGAAATGTGTAGATGTAAGGAGTGAAGGTCAGGACCTGAGAGTATAATTTTAATCAGTAGGACTTTCAACCTGATTAAAAACAATGTAGCGCATCACTGAAGTAATGTTTCAGAATTAAGTGCTCTGTCAAGTGGTCAACATTTTTCTCACCTAGTTGTCCTATGATCTAGCGGTGATTCGTCAGGACCAGTATTCGTGAATCTATCTACACAACAAGTGGTTGTCCGGTAAAGTGTCCCTGAGAAACCACCTAACAAACCTATTGTGTGGTACCTGTAATCGGAAGACCAACCTAATGAGATAAAAAGCAATAAGTATTAGACAAAAAAGACCATTAATGCAGTCCAATATAAAACACACATGTCCCCTTTAAAGCCTACATGCTCAATCCACACAGTGGTAAGAATAAAAACAATTGTGATGCAAAGTGACAGCCATGTGAGTGTCACACTCTATTGTGCTACACTGGCTCAAAAAACAGGGCTGGTAGAACCCCCATCGTGGTAGCAGAACAAATGAACGTACCCAATTTGGGCCAGTAGCTCACACCATCGACTCCTGGCAGGATTGACACTTGGAATTCCCAGTGTGCTAGGTGGAGTTACGAGAAAGGGGGAAATTTATGAGCCACTTCGTGAGGGTGTTAGAGAAGCGAAGCATAGTAAAAAAGTGAAAGAGATGAAGAGCACCTCTAAAATATGAGGCTGCAGAGCTCAAGACATCACAGGTGCCTTTATGGTGTGAGGCTACAAACTCAAAACTCAAAGCCACTTCGTTAAAGTATTTTTAAGGAAGGAATTGGAATGAGGTAAAAAGCATTGTTAATGCCTCTAAGGAGTGAGGGCAAAAACTCAGAGGTAAAGAAATCGGGAGCATATACTCATGTTCGCTGAACCGCCACACAGTCGACAGACCTACCCTCTCGCTGCCGGGGACCAGGAGGTACTAAGCTTGTGTGTCGGAGGTACTAAATACT
Source organism: Lissotriton vulgaris (assembly GCF_964263255.1). NCBI lineage: Eukaryota > Metazoa > Chordata > Amphibia > Caudata > Salamandridae > Lissotriton > Lissotriton vulgaris. The sequence continues at coordinate 339,428,619 of NC_141695.1, read as the reverse complement.
TCCGGTAACTCAGTGCGAGTGGGCAGGGAAACCAATCGGCTAGTGTTATGGCACTGGAGTGTCAACCTTTTAATCCTGTGGCAAAAAATGTTGGCCGCCATCTTGGGTGAATAGAGTGGAACGGACCGCCATCCTAAAAGGTTAAGCGTGAATGGTGGGTCCTACCGGGGAACAAGCGATGTTCGTGGACCAGTAATAAAGCCCTAAAGGTCACAAAAATTAGAAATTCAAAGGTATAGCGTAATAACTATGAAATGTATGGGATGGGTCCACCAGGTCCCAGAAAGGTATTATATGTCATCTATTTGAGTGAGTATGGATCCACAGTGTTCCAAATCCACAGCTAGTTAAAATAAGGAGGAAAGTAGTTGGCATGGTCTGCGCTGCTGTTGCTATGTGGTCAAGTGGGTGATGCTGTCACAGGTGGTATACCCATCATAACACATGGTGTAAGACAGCTTGATAGTGTATAGATGTTGTACACATTGCAAACTTTAGTGCTCAGAACTAGATGTGGAGACCAATGCACATTACCTGTTTCTGGCGGTGAAGTTCTATTGAGGGTTCCCATATGTGTGGTCAGATTGATGGTAATAACCCAATTAGGTACCATAAAGAGGAGTAAATGGCCTAATGGGTGTAGGTCTCACATGTCCAGTGAGCTGCATTGCGGGAATGTGGTCCTACAGGCAAATTCATATATTGAGTTCACCCCATGGGATATCCTCATTCAACCCCTGCTTATCAGTTGAAAGGCGATGGGCCCATCTCTGCTCAATCATAAACAACGCCCCTTTGTTCATCCTAGGGTGAACCTCAAGTACCACCCAGCGCAAGGTGTCTGGTGAATGTTGTAAATGATCGGAATGCGTACACATTTTGGTATTCGATCTATGGCATTTGTTATGTTGCTCCTGTGTTCTGTGATAACTTTAGTGATCATTCTCGTTGTCATGCCAATGTAAGGTAGATTACATGAGCAACTGATCATATAGATACAGTTTGATGTGTTATAATTTGTGTGTTTCCTTAGTTCCCATTTGAATGTATTGGAGAATAGGATTTCCTTAGTAACTTCTGTCAGAGTACACACTGCACAGAACCCACATGGGAAGTGTCCTTTGACAGGGGAGGTCCCATAGTTGTCTTTGTGGGTTATGAGTGGTTAGTTTTGGCCTGGTATGGATCAACATATTTTTTAGGTTTTTAGTACACTAAAATGCGAACCTAGGAGTTGTTAGGAGCAGCGTGCCTGTTTGTAAGATACCCCAGTTTTTTTTAATACTGTGCCTGATTCTCTTGGTATCAGGGGTATAGGTGGTCCCACAGGTCAGAGTATCTGTGGTTTCTTTCTGTTTAGTTTCCAACAGTGCCTCACGATTGTTGTGCCTAACCCTTTTGTTTGAGAGGGCAATACTTCCGTGAGGGTATAAGCGCTTGCTCAGATTGTTGGCAAGTCGCGCTGCCTCAACCTTGCAGTCCTTTACGGAACTACAATTTCTTCTAATTCGAAGAAATTGAGCAAATGGGAGGTTTTCTTTTAATGCTCTGGGATGATGGCTGCTGAACAGGAGAAGGCTGTCGCAGTCTGTTGGTTTTATATAAATGGTTGTGCTTAGTTGGCCATCAGCAAGTCTAATCATCAAGTCCAGGAAGGGGATATTGGTCTGGGAGATCATGCTTGTGAACCGTAAGTAGTGGTTGAGGGTGTTAATCCAGTTGCACAACTCCTCACAGGTTATCCTTTCCCCTTTCCAAAAGATTAGGATGTCATCTATAAATATTTTCCATAGTAAAAGGTTGGTTTTGTAGGGATTGGAGATGTCGAAGATAAGTCTCTCTTCGAACACTGCCAGACCACACTGGGAGCAAATGTACTCCCCATGGAAGTACCCTGGGTTTGATGGTATAGTTGTTTTTTAAACTCAAATACATTTTCAGTCAGGGCAAGTGTGGCACATTCTAGGTTTCCAGGACAAAGGAATCAGTGTGGATGAATCCCACTTGGTACCAGTGAAGGCATCCTCTTTAACACTCAAGGTGACTCTTTGAGGAATATTCGTATAAAGGGCCTCCACGTCCAGAGTGACCAACAAATTGATCTCATCTGGATGTTGGTAAACATTCACAACTATTTCTTAGTTCTACTACAGGAAGATTATAACATTTGGTGTATTAAATCTTCTGCTATTATGGCAAGTAGAATTGTTGTTTTTTCAATTTTATCCACATGTTTGCCTTTCCTTAAGGAAACATGCTACTTTTGTAATGCATCAGTGTTATTGTATATATTGTATATATAATTTTGCAATATATACCAAAATTACTTTTACTATAATAATTCACTTGTGCATAGCTTCCTGCCTATTGTAAAGCAGATATGAAGTTCCTGTTGATAGACAATGTGTATGTTACACCACTGTCTAGGCTCAGAGGGGTTCAGTATCTTTGTAACCTTACCAAGAGTTAGAACAGTTGAGGATGAGCAAGGTTTGAGTGATGTAATTTTTTTAATGATTATAATGGAGAGATGATTCAAACTCCCATATAAGTGTTACCCTTGAATGTAAAAAAACCCAATATAACATTTGACAAATTTCTGCTGCGGTTAGGAGGATTGGATAGTAAACTTTGGCACCCCAGTAGACAGGATCAATTGATATTTAACACTAATTATAAGAAAATGCAAGAGACATGGGTAATGGGAGTTCCATCAATCAATGGTGATAGAACCATAGTTAAGGTCACTGAGCAATTGGTTTCTAGGGTCATGGAGGTGTTGTGTATTGCCTATTAATGTATATAGGATCTGCGCATTTAGACAACATAAACTGTGGGATTGGTGTCTAGACTGATTCCAGACACCCCCACCGTATATATTTGCCTGAATACCAGCTAGCACACAGTGCCACCATGAACCCCTATTACCAAAGAGCAAAGAGAGAAAGGCAACTAGGGAACATGACAACCCTGTCCCCTCAGGAATCATGGAAACAGTACATTACTTTTCGCTCAGTCACTCGTGCTGACTTTGTTTCAGAGGGATATACAGAATAAACGATGGGGATGTTTTCAAGAAGCATTTATTGAACCAACATCATTGTAGTGTAAAATACGTGTGCTGCAACAGCCATAAGACAGAAACATATATATACGGTTATGAGCACCAACAGAGTAAATAGGTGGTAGAATTCTACCATAGTGCTAAAACAAAGAATATATGCAGGCATATAAATACATGATAGTAATAATGCATACTCCTACAATGCTAACCCTAACTAGATGTACCTAAGTGTACCTAGTATGTATGTAGGTGTATATCCAAGAATCCCCCTAGGAAAGAGCCAACTCTATTACCTGATGTGAGATAGCAAAGGATCCCCTCTTCGTCTCGAGTTGGACACCTCGCAAGGGATGTCAGACCACTGCGTGCTGGAGTATCTGCGTGCAGGGACCTCAGGGTCTCGTGTCAGCATGGAAGTCTTGCTCTCCTCTCCCTGGCTCAGTGAAGATGTAGTGCTTATATACCCAAAAGGTACCCTAAGGGGTTCGACCTTGAAGTGTCATGTCGGCCGAGGATGACGATAGTGATGAACCTTATACACAGTTATTATGCAGAAGATGGCAATCCTGCTGTGATTCTAAGAATCCTCATGCATAATAAATTAGGCTAGTTTTCGGGGAAAACCACACAACATTTATTCAGCACCTAAGTAGGTAAAAAGTCAGCACCAAAAACCGTTATGTAGTACAATGGCAGGGTAAATGTAGCCTACCCAGGCATATTTTGGGGTACATTGGGAATCATAACAGAGGGTAATGAGGGGCAGGCAGAGAAAGGCATGCTGAAGTGTGCATTGTCAGATCTAGAGTGAATAAGGTTGAAACCACTAGAGATAGAGAACATGGTTGACTCCAGGCCTGCCTGCTATATTTGTGATCACGCTTTGCATGTGGCTTCTTGAAAACGAGGTCCTACTTTAGGTATAGACTGCAACCTGTGTGGCAATCTTAGACACCTTGCCAAAGAGTGTAGTAAGGGTAAGAAGTCTTAAAGATTGAGAATAGCAGTTATGAGTAAAGTTGTACTGTTGCCATAGGACAGCAAAACACTTAACATGGTGTTACTAATAGGTCCTCTGAACTGTGAAGTTCAAGAACATTATCCTGGTCCTCCAATGTATGTGATTCAAGCTTTCGGCAAGGGTTTGAGAGTTATGACAGACTTTGGATCACCATATACAATAATTACTAAAGTTTTCTGCAATAAAGTGCTTAGGAAGCTTTTCAAAGAGTTACTAGTATCAGACTCCACAGCAGTATCTTTTGAAAGAATACTATCAATTCTTGGGGTATGTTTGCACTGATATGAATTTTAAAGACAGGTCATTATGGATTAAAGTTTAAGTTGATATAAAATAGTCTGTGTTTTAGGCTAAAGGGATCAAAGGAGACTGAGCATAACACTGAACCCATGATTTCCAGACAAGTGTTTGCAGTGGATGACTCTGACCTTATGATTTATTTATTTATGCATTTATTTTAAAGGTTTTATATAGCGCTGGCTAGACCCGGAGGTATCAGAGCGCTTTACATGAGCATCAGATCGTAGTTAAAGGTTACATCATTACAAAAGTTACACAGTTATTAGAGCATGGCAACAACCTGTAAGGTCAAGATAAACAATAAGCACAAATACGAAAGGGGAAAAGCAAGTAAGGGGAAATATTCAGGGGAGGGGGGAAGGAGCTGGGGAAGTAGATAGGTAATGAAGGCGGGAAAGAGGAGGGGAGGGTGAAGTACATCGCAAGGAAAGAGGAGGGAAACGGCGACACAAACCGGTAGACGAGTCAAAGCAACGTCCAAAGTCCAGTAAGCTGGGATCCCAGGGGAAGTGGTATCACTTCCCTATCTCTGTTGCGGGAGGCTTCCTTTACGCAGTGGACTCTCTCAGAGGAGTCGCTGAGATTCCAGGCCTACATACTGGATCCTTCTCCAAAAAGCGGATAGGGAATGCTTTGGCAAGGGGTGCCATACCTTACCTCAGCTGTGAGTGGCGCCCTTGGTGCAGTGAACTCTCTCAGCGGGTACGCTGAGACTCCAGAGTATAAATATTGGATCTTTCCCCAACAAGGGGAGAAGGAGTGCTTAGTCAAAGGGCACAAAGACAGGGGGCTAGGCAGACTAGCAGGTAAGGTAGGAGATTCAGGGGAGAGAGGATAGGAGCTAGGAGCTAGGGAGGTAGACAAAGGGAGAAAGAGTACTAAATGGTAACAAATTTAATTAATGAGTTATTATATAGCGCTGACTAGACCCGATGGAATTAGAGCGCTTAACATGAGGGACAATAACTTTGCAAATTACATCAGTTAAAAGTTACATAAGTATCAACAAAAGCATTTAAAGAACATAGGGGAACAAGGTGAATGGAGCAGGAAGGGTAAGGGGATAGGGTAAAAGGGTAGGAGGAAGACAGGACGTAGAGACGAGGGGAAAATAGTTACAAAAGATGCCAGAAAAAACTTTTTAGGAGCATAGAAGAAAAGGAAAATGGGGTGAGGAATTGAAAGGGGGTGAGGGCAAAAGGGGTAGTGTATAGATACAGCGGAGAGACAAAGGGAAAGTTTGGGGGGGAACGGGGTGGGGTGAAAGGGTAGGAAGGGTAAACGACAGAGAGACGAAGGAAAGTCTGCCAAAAATCAGGCTGGGTAGGTGATGGCTGAGGGGGAATCCACAACCCATCGCCTCTTCAGCTAACAGGTAGCTCCACCGGACATCGGACAAATAGCAGGTGGAATACTTCCCGGATGTTTTCACAAATAAATTTGGCAAGCTAGAGTGTTTTCAACAGCTGTTCTTCTTAAAGATGAGTCTGTACCTGTCAAACGAAAGATGAGGAGAGTACCTTTCAGTATTAGGAAGAATTTAGAGGCCAGGGAAGTAGATTTATTTTTAAAAAAAGGTTTATGTTGAAGTAGGGTCTGCAGAATGTTTTCTCCTGTTGTGCTCACCAAAAAGAGCGGCGGTGGGTTATGCCTATGTGTAAACTTCAGAACTTTGAGTAACTGGTTTGTAATTGATTTCCAAATCTTAGCCAAAACAAATGAAAGTTAAATACCCTGGAGAGAATCACCATTTTCTCACTCTTTTATCTACAAATAGCTACTACCTTCATTATTATGTTTGGGCTTTTCTGTTCCAATAGGATACCTTTTAGATTGGCATCAGCTGCTTCTGTTTTTCAGCACACCGCGTATCGCATTTACAGAAATCTGGATTAAAATATATAGGTATTGCAAGGTAATATTCTGATCTTTCTTAAAAATGTCAAATCTCATGAGAAGAGTCTTAATGAAGTCTGTACATCATTCAACCTGTACCTCGTCTTATGCCCAACACAATTCAGGCCTGATACAGGCCCTTCATCGGGGGAGCATTTTAAATGCTACATCTTGAAATAACAAATGAACTCCTTACATTCATTTATATTTCATAGCCCTGCCAATATCTAAATATTAATGATTATAATTGCATACAGTGACATGATCATCACATATTGTAGAAGAAAATATGCCAGGGTTGAGCGGAATTGATATGCAAGACCTTGCAAAACTAAAAGCAATGGATTGCTCTAATGTACAGACCCTCATTATTGTCAACATCCAGCGTCGAATATCGTCAGTTCATATTTCTCATAGTGAAAAGACGCCAACACTAACTATTAACTTACAGTAAAAAATGACATTCAACTACGTTCTAGATAAAAGTTTAGAGAGAACCTCCAAGGCGAAATATGTTACTCCTGCAAAAACCATGGCAGTGCTCAAAGCCATCATTAGTGAGTTGAATCTAATTGGCATCTGGAGATTTAAAATGAGAGATAAGAGAAGATTTACTTTTTTTAGCAAAAAGTATGGGCATTATTCATGGATTGATTATTTTTTATTAGACCGTTAATTGGTGTCAGGGGTTGAAGTGGTTAAGCATGCGCCGGCCATAATATCAGATCATTCTGCCATTTTTCTATTGTTGAATTTTCCTAACAAGAGGGGTGTAAGCAGGTGGATGCTGGATAAGACAATTTTATTAGATGAGGATGTCACACTTAAATTGAAGTAAGAGGCTACATTCTTTTTTGAGGCTAATAGGGGGTCTGCAAAACATCAAATTGTATGGGATGCCTTTAAGGCCTATTTGTAATCCACAGGTACAGGTATAATGGTGGGTAAAAAACGGAGCTTGAGGCAACAAGAAGAATTTTTTTGGGAATCTATCAAGAATAAAGAACAAGGGGGCATATTATCAAGGGATTTATCTCCGCATTTTTGGCTTTAAAAGCCAAGAAAGCGGAGATAAAATTATCTCCCTATCAGCAACAGGGTGCTAACACGCAAATTCGCATGTTAGCACCCTTTTTCTCTACGCTTCCCCTTGTATCTCTAATGAGATGCAAAGGGGGCGTTCCAGAGAAAAATAATAGGAGAAATGTTGTTAAGCGACATTTCTCCTATTATCAAGGATTTCGCTAACCCTGTTAGTGATAAAAAAAAGCAGCGCTAACCGCGGTTAGCACTGCTTTTTTTACACCTGGTATTTTCCTGACTTAGCCATGATATCCTATGGAAGGTGGATATCATGGCTAAGTTTGTGAGCCCCTATCATCAAGCTAACACTAAACTTTGAGAGATTATCGTTGGGTTTCCAGCGATAATCTCTCAATTGGCAGTTAGCGTGAGGATTTTTATCACTTCTGAGATAAACCTTGCTAATAGCAAGTTATCTCTGCGATAATTGTCGGCGATGCTTAGCGATAAAAAAATCGTTGCAAAGCCTCGTTAGCGATAAATATCGCTTAACGTTGGTAATATGCCCCAAGATGTACAAAAAGCTTCACTTGAGTGCCCGAGCGCGGTGATCTCCCTCACGAAGCAAATGGAATTATTGCAAGCAGATTACCAAGGTGCGCTCGATAAAATATTATTGGATAGATGGAGGACAAGTAAATTGCATCGTATGGAGAGAAGACTGGTTCACTGCTAGCAAGGAAAGCTAAAACAGACTGAGTTCGTAATCAGATTAAAAATCTTAGAGAAGAGGTGACGGGTGATATTGTTGATACCAATGCCAGCATAGGTCGAGAAATCTCCAGACATATGAGCCATTTGTATACTGAAGACACTTTTCCTGGGAGGGCTAGAATAGAAGGTTTCCTTAAGGATTTTGAACTCCCGACCTTTAGTGAAGATAAGAAGAGTGTGTTATCAGCTGAGATAACAGAAGAAGAGATCAGACAGCAGTTTAGGAAAATGGCTAGAGGGAAGGCCGCAGGGCCTGATGGCCTCCCAACAGAAATTTATCAGTGCCTCTTGGAGAAAGTAATACCAGTACTAAAGGAGCTGTTTAACATAATTTTAAAAGACGGAGAAGATCCACCGTCAAGTTGGGCAGAAGCAACAGTAACTCTAATCTTGAAACCAGATAAGGACCCTATACTGGCTGACTCATACAGTACCATTAGCTTATTGAATACAGACTAAAAAGTCTTTGCTGGGGCTCTGACCGCTAGGATAGCCAAAGTTATTAAGTGTATTATACACAGTGACCAGATAGGCTTTATTTCGGGGAGGCAGCTTGATGAATTAACCACCTTACTGCTTGGAGTAGTAGACCTGGCCAAGACGTATAAATTACTGGTGACGGTTGTGGCAGTAGATACTGCTAAGGCTTTTGACCAGGTTCATTGGCCATATCTTTGGGAGGTCTTAAAGAGATTTGGATTTCCCGGTAATTTAGTTAAGGCTGTTCAACTTTTGTATTGAATGCCTAGAGCAAGGGTGCTTGTAAATGGTGAGCTGACAGATTGGTTTACCATTTTGCGTGGAACAAGGCAGGGATGTCCCCTGTCACCTCTTTTGTTCGATATGTATATTGAACCATTAGCAATATGGATTAGAAAGGATACTGCCATTGCCCCTTTTACATATAGAACTTTTGAGATTAAGTTCGCTCTTTATGCTGATGACCTCCTTCTTTATACCCAGAACCTACAGGTGTCTATCCCCTTGTTAATGGCCAAAGCAGAAGTATTCAGGAAAATTTCAGGATACAAGGTAAACACAAATAAGACTTTAATTATGGAAAGGAACCAACCTAAGCAACAGCCGCTGGTAAAATCAAGCATGCGCTATCTGGGTATTACAATAACTCAGAAACTGGCAGATGTTACTATGGTGAATTGGAAAAAGATCTGCCAGGAAGTTGGGAGATTGTTGGTGAGATGGGCAAATATGCCTCTTAATTTATATGGTAGGGTGAATCTCATTAAGATGGTGATTTTACCCAAAATTACATTTTTGTTTAATTCTATCCCATCATTATTTGACCAAAGGGAGATAGCCAAACTTCGGTGAAAACTGGGCAGCTTTATTTGGGCCTCTTAGGGCTCTCGTATATCGTGGAAGAAATTAAGGCGGAGACTGGAGAATGGCGGGCTGGCTCATGTAGATTTGTTAACATATGGGCATTCTATTTTCTTTAAGAATTGTTGGATGCTTTTAGGTAAAGTGGACAGCTCTGCTGTAGGAATTTTATTTGGAGCAATGCTTGGCGATTTCAGGGAGGGCCAAGACCAATTCCTGTTTAAGTTTGGAGACCCTAAATTCTTCCAAAAAGTAAGGTTGAAGATTTTATTGGGAGCCCTGAAAGTATGGGTCTTAATTCGCAAGAAGTTAGGAATTCCTTACTATGCATCCAGGGTTCCGATTTGGTAATCCCCTGGGACCCCTGGGTGTCTGGACGACTCTCTTAGCCTTCCCTTAAGAAATGCGGGAATATTTTGCTGGGGAGACTTGAAGGTGGGTACTGAATTGGCTGATCGGGGAACCTTGAAGGCAATTAAAGGGGTCTACTTACAAGGTTCAAATATTATCAGCTTTCTGCATGGTGGAGGTGTCAAGAAGGAAGGAAGAGGAGGAGGATTCCTGGTTAGACCAAGCAGTAAGAACTGGGGCAGTTAAGAAGGAGGTAGCGCTGTGGTATAATACCTACATCCAGGCAGAAGATGATAAAGACAGTGACATATAAAGGCTTTGGGGGGAGGGGGTTTGCCAAATGTAAATCTGTGGGAAACCTGGAAAGTCTCCTTTACTCTACTTAGGGAAATCGTCAAACCTGCCTACTTGAAACTTAACCATCTTTTTACTGCATGTAGGGTATATTGGTCTCCTGCAAAGTTAGAAAAACTTGCTGGGATACAGTATGAAGGCCCAAAATGTAGAAATACAGCTGCCAACGATTTGCATGTTTTTAACATGTCCGTATATTGTAAAATTTTGGTCTGAGGTGTGTGAATTTCTTACTGAAGTTACTGGTACTTTAGTGAGGGTAAGCTTAGCCCTGGTGTTTTTTGGAGTTTGGCAAAACAACGACACAGTGACTAGCAGGTTGGATACAAGATTCATTTTTTTAACGTAATTCTTTTAGGGAGACGAGAGATATGCAAACTATGGAAATTCGACTCTCCACCTCTTTCGCTGGAATGTAAAAAAAGCGTTATATATGTAAACAATCAGGACCTGTTGTGCGCTACTAGCAGTCGAGAGAAAGCATAAGCTGGTGGACTGGTTTCAGAACTTCGAGGTCCGATGATTAAGCAAATGTTTAGCCGTCGGTCCTGTTTTCCTTCCGTGCTACGGGCACTCCATTTGAAAGGTGAAAATGGAAATGGCAGTTTTCTCTTGTATGGAACGACTCTAACCTGGCCTGGATCACCAGTGAAGGAAGGGAGTATCGCCAACGAGTGAACTGGCAGAATGAGGACAAAAAAAAATAGACATTCAGGTTCATCCTCTTTTGTTAACAATGATTTGCACACTATTTCGGCACCGAATTGAAGGGAGAGAAATTTCATTATGCAACATAAACAATCAACAATGTGGTGTGATCATGCCCATTCAAGTTCATGTGAACTATTGAAGCTCCATATTGGAAGCCTCAAATACAATAAAGAGTAATGATGTATCATATAATCTAGTATTTTAACTAATTTGGAATATGAAAGGATTGTGAGTTATGAAACCTGAGGCCCAAGTATTGAAGATCTTACTTGTCTAAAAAGGGAAAATGAGCAGGAATGCCTGCTTGATATCAGTATCATAATATTCGCGCACTGTTTTAAAAATGACATAAAGGGGTAACTTGCATATAACATATAGACGCGAGAGGTGCTCACTTATTGTGGTCAATCAGTCGGGTGTCATATTGAGACTTCAAGCGTAGTAAGAAGTAAGGGTATATTAAAGTATTGATCAATACATTTGATTATGTATAATTTGAAGGATCATATATGTATTTATGTATAACAAAACTTTAACTTTATTAAATCATTTATAGTTTTTTAATAGCTCACAACTGTGTATATTTCTTTGACAGCCTTGAAAAAGTGAGGCATCTGCGAAACACGTGTCTTCTGGCTGTGAAGATGATTTAAGGGCAATTTGAGAACAATAAACATTGTGAAGTTACATTGATCAAAACATTTTCCTCTGTGTTCTATAAGTATTTGATGGTCTATGATTTAAAAATAAATGTTTGAATGTTTATTAAAAAATATTTTTGTTAGTATCCCATCATCTCCAACTTGCATCTAATTTTATTTACCGATACTACCGTCTCCTTAGCGGGCAACTAAGGATCTAGAAGGTGGAGTACCAGGCTTTTTCCTCATTTATCCCATTATGGTTAGCAATTTTTTATTGAAAGTATGGGGATTATTCTTTCTTTCCATCAATGATCGTATTGTTAGAATGATGTAATCCCTAGATATTGATTAAGGGCTGCACATATACTTTACGTAAAAATGAATTCACAATTTTTCTGTTTTTTCATGAAATTCATAAACTTAAAAAATAAATGTAGGTAAGTGTAGTTAAATCAGACACTCTAAAATCATAATCATAGTTGTGAATTGTCACAAGAAAAAAAAACAATTACAGCGGGTTGTTCAAACCCCTTGGTTGAAAAGTTCCCAAATCTTTTATCTGATTACATTTTCTCTGTAGGGGCAATGTTTGATTATCTCTGCCCATGCTTTCCAGTACCAAATCCAAAATCTGATAATATAATTAGCTAATGTTATGTCCATACTCCTTATAGTGAGATGCCGCCACAAATTTCTGATTCTCTTTTCTTATCTTACTCTTATGGTTGCTCAGCCTGATTTTGATCTAATGTTCTGTTTTCCCCATATAAAGTAGTCCACGCGGACATTTCAATGAGTATATGCAATTGTTAGTTTCACATATAGCTCTATACGTTAGTGAAAAGTGTTTCCAATATACAGGTGCATAACATGGTTTGGTCTGATTATGTTCTGGCAATGTATACAATGATGGCAAGAGCATGTGTCCATCTCCTTTTTGCGCCTGTGTTTTGCTATCTGAACTTTAATTTTTTCTTTACTTGCGGTTGAGACATTACCAGATTCCTTCATCTTTGGTAGGAAACAGAGGTTGCATTGTACATAAGATGTTAAAATCAGGTTTTGATTGTAGCAATTTTTTTAATTACTCTGCTTTCTGTCAGTATTTTAATACAAAAGTCGTTTGTTTACTTTCATTATTCATCTTTGTTGCTAGTAGCTCCTCTCGTTTTCGTAATTTGGGGTCTACTGAATGATTTATCTACAACCTTCCTAAAATACCTCCTTTGTAGGAATTTATCTTTTAAGTACATTACCTCTTGCTCTCCCTATTCATTGTCAGAGGTATTCCTTTTAATTTGAAGCAGTTACGAATAAGGTAGATATTTTTTCAGTGACTTTGGGTGAACGCTCCTATAGTGTTACAGATTAATCTGGGCTGTCAGTTTTCTATATACACTTGCTTTAACTCCTTTGTTTTTTATCTGTTCCACAATGTCCAGGTATGTTGTTTGTTCATTACCTATCTTTTGGCTAAAGGTAATAAAAGGATTCTTGGTGTACAGCATGTGACTTTTCAATAATAGTTCACTGTGTGTTCCTCTCCATGAGATGAAAATATAATCAAAGCAGCACTTGGTCACACTCAAATTTATCAATCAATCAATCAATCAGAGTACTTGTAAAGCGCGCTACTTAACCATGAGGGTCTCAAGGCGCTGAGGGGAGGGGGGGGGGCTGCTACTGCTCGAAGAGCCAGGCCTTGAGGAGTATTCTGAAGGCAAGTAGGTCTTGGGTCTGCTGTAGGTGGGTAGGGAGGTTGTTCCAGGTCTTGGTGGCGAGGTAGGAGAAGGATCTGCCGCCGGAGGTCGTTCGTTGGATGCGGGGGACAGCGGCGAGGGCGAGGCTGGCGGAGCGGAGCTGACGACGGGTGGGGGTGTAGAAGCTGAGTCTGCTGTTCAGGTAGGCTGGTCCAGCATTGTGGAGTGCTTTGTGTGCGTGGGTGAGGAGCTTGAAGGTGATCCTCTTGTCGATGGGGAGCCAGTGTAGGTCTCTCAGGTGGGGGGTGATGTGGCTGCGGCGAGGGACATTGACGATCAATCGGGCGGAGGCGTTTTGGATGCGTTGTAGTCATCGTAGGTGTTTGGCTGAGATTTCTGCGTAGAGTGCGTTGCCGTAGTCCAGTCTGCTGCTGACGAGGGCTTGTGTCACCCTTCTTCTTGTTTCGGTAGGGATCCACTTGTAGATCCTGCGGAGCATGCGGAGGGTGTTGTAGCAGGAGGAGGAGACGGCGTTGACCTGCTTAGAAATGGAGAGGGAGGAGTCGAGGAAGAATCCTAGGTTGGGTGCATGGTCGGTGGGTGTCGGTGCTGTTCCCAAATTAGCATAACTTGGTGCTCTACAGAAGCCACTGAAGTACCATTCCTTAACAGGAAAAAAAACTTTTTCATTTGAAATATTGGTGCAATAGTACATACTGTAATTCCAATATGAATATCTTGTTTACACCTGTTATTTCATTAGTCAACAAGGCGAGTCAATCACTCCTAATCCTTTCTAGTGTGATATCGATGTATATAAAGCAGTAATATTTATGGTACATAACAATATGTTATCCTTCTTAGAGCCAATGAATTTAGTATTTAAAAAATCGACAAGTGCTTTTGCATATGATTTCATGGCCCTAACTATTGGTTGCAAAAATTGTACAGGCACTTCCCTATATATTCATGTGTAGATCCACAACTGGATTCTATGGGTTAAAAAGAAGGATCATTTTAACGTATAACATGTAAATGTAAGTGTGACCTATATGTGGGATTTTTTGGCATAAATGACAGTGAGATACTGTTCTGTTTTGTTGCTTATCCAACCATTGTTTTAAGCCTTATCTAGTATCTATTTTAATGCATCCTGTATTAACTCAATTGAGTCTCAGATAAATATCCTCATTCTTGATATGTTCTTTCATAAAATGCGGTGTCTGTTAGAACTTATTATTGACGATCTTCTGGAAAGAATCCTTCTTCCGATTTGTTAAATTATTCCTTCTCTTCATATTGTCCATATGTATCATTTTTGGTTCTTGCAGTATCAATATCTCAAATTCTACTTCTTCCATTTTCTTGCCTTGTTTTTTTTTGTTTGGTCTTATTTGATGCGATTAATTATTGACTGCCAGGTTCTCCAGTAAAAAACTCTCTAAAGTGGAGGTATTTGCCACTCTTCTGGACCTACTTGTGTTTGCTCACGGTTCCTTGAGTCTTCCCCCTGATTTTGCTTTGAACCTCCTGGTTCTTCATCAGAAAAACTGCTTTTGTTGGTGCTTGATTTAGTGTTTCTTTGTTGTTATCTTTTCTGAGCACATGCCTTGGCCTAAGTGTAGACTTCTTCTAAATAATCATCTATTGATCTCCTTTTTTATTTGGATATTTTTTTTTATTTCTTTTGTGTATCCTTTTCAATTTTCAGATGTTATCTTAAACTGTTGTCTCGTTCATATGTTTGTAGTTTTTTCAATAATTGCTCCTTTATGTGTGCTATTTGTTTTTCAAGTCCACTGCTGTCTCTAACCAACTCTTCTACTATAAGCAATATTAAATCCAGTAAAAAAAAAATCAATATGGCAATCCAATGTTCTATGAATGTCTCATAATATTGGTTCCAATGGTATGCTTAATACCCTAGGTATTCATTTAGTAGGATGGTGTCAGAAAGCGTGCACCAAAGTTTCAGCAGTATGAAAAGATGTGTCCAGCTGACCGAGTCAAAGACCTTATTTATATCGGCTAGCTGCAGGGCGGCCGGACGGTTTAAAAGATCGATAGCAACAATAGCATTGTGGGCTTGTCGAATATTGTGGCGTGTCACCCATCGGGGCATGAAGCCTGCATTATCTGAGTGTATCAGATCCGATAGATGAGGGTGTAGTCTATTGGCAAGGGCTTTAGCTAGCAACTTTGCTTTTTGTTCAGGAGGGATATTGGGTGTTATGATGCGTTGTGATCCAGGGGGTTTCCCGGCCTCAAAAAGATACCGATTTCCACATGTCTCCAGTCCGGGGGCAAGCGTGTAGTTTCAACTTCCTCTTGCACAACTCCAAGGTAATGTGGACCTAGCTGGGACATATACGCCTTGTAAAATTTACTTTTTTAAATTTTTTTTTTTTACACTTTATTTATTTAATTTTCCGTAGAGATACAAAAAAATCGGTTGCAACAGCCATAGGGGAGACATAGCTTAAATAATCAGAAAACATAGCAATGACATATCTGGATACACAAAAATTGCTCGTCATGCACATAATAAAGTGTTACATGTCGTTATACACCACCGCCAGCGTACAAGAGGCAAGGAAGCAGAACAGGGTATCAAACAATTGCCTTTATATGCTGCACTAAGAGAGAACATAAGGATAAACAATGTCAGGGATTTCTTCAATACAGTGGATCACAACGATGGTACAGGCAAGAGAAGACTGGCCAGTAAGTGTTGTGGATGTAAGAGCTGGCATAGTCAGCCTTTAGGGTGTAGCACCATCTACAGTGGGATATTCAAGTAAATATGTCTGCAGGGGGGCCCAAATATCCCAGGGGCGAGAGGAGCAGGGGAGAAGTTCTGCATATGTGTTGAGTTGAGTTTGCCATAATATTAAATTTGAAAACCAGTCCTTAAGTTTAGGAACACGATCCCCTACCCCAACAACAGACTCCGATATTTAGCAGGGAGATGCTCAGTATAACCTAAGAGTGCCAGCATTGGAGATCTCGGGAGAGGTTGGGAGACCATAGAGTCAAGGGCCGCAAGAACATCGTCCCAAAAAAATGCGGACATCAGCGCAGTCCCAACAACTGTGCGTGTCTCTCAAGCCGAATTGTGGAGTGTAGCTGGAGTGTAATAGCTGCGATGCATGAATCTATAATGAATGATATGTAGCTTACTATTGGCTGATATCTTTTCAGTCGGTCCACAGCAGTAAACCATTGTGAATCTGTGATGTCCTGGCCCAATTCCGCCGACCACTTCGCACGTGCACATGCAGGATAATCAATATCGCTATAGAGGCCATGATAGAGCGTGGATACTAGATGTAAAGCAGTAGGTGCACGTAGGACATTATGTAGTGGGGGGAATGTCGCAGGTTTGGATGGATAGGTACCGAAGCTAGCTTGCATACCATGGCAAAGGGAGGCATAAAGGAACATTACCATAGTGGAAGGTGGGGGGTCCAGGCATAGTTGCTGGAGAGAACAGAATTTACTGTTACTGTAAAGGTCACCCCAGCACCGACGGTTTCGTTTGCGCACTGTTTGTTTGAAAAGTCCTTCCTGCAATAAAGTTAAGTCAGGATGATATGTTAGCGGAAGGAGAGGGGAGTATAAACTAGGTGCATGCAAGTGGCCTAAGATGCGGGACCATGCCAAAATCGTACAGTCTACAGAGGTTGGGCTGCTACCGTGGGGCAATGCAGGGGTTAGAATGACTCCGTCCAGAGGGATGGGGTCAGCGAGCCAATGCTCCGTGGCGACATGGGCAGTGTAACGGGGTGGGTGGAAACAAAAGTCGGCAAAATGAGCTTGCGCACAAAAGTAGTAAAGTTCGAAATTGGGAATATCGAAACCTTCATGAGAGTAAGGCTGCATCATCAGATTCCATTGTATACGTGGTTGTTTTCCTCCCCATAAAAGGCAAATCAACTCCATCCAGAGCGTAGCGAAGAAGTGACGGCCAGGATCATAGGAATGTTCAAAAAAAGGTATAGACATTTTGGAAGGATCACCATCTTTATAAGAGAGAGATACGACAGGCCATGGTCAGGGGGAGGGAAATCCACCGGGTAATGCAATTTGTAACATGATCCATTGTGCAACTGTAGTTGATGCGCATCAATTCGTCCCGGTCTGATGTTACACGAATCCCTAAATACTTAGCATCATCCGCGCACCATATGAGCGGATAATCAGTTGCAAAGGGATTTACCGAGCTGGTCAAAGGGAATATCTGCAATTTGGACCTATTTATGTGAATCCCGGATAAGCCACAAAATCTGACAAACTCCCGCAGCAGAGTATTAAGGTTTTGTTGGGGATCTTTAAGATAACGGGTCACATCATCCGCATACAAGGAGATGAGTACCGGACGTAAGAGACAGCGCAGACCCATGTGATTGTGATATTGTCTAACCCTCGCAGCAAGAGGTTCCATTATCAGGGCGAACAATAGGAGAGAGAGTGGACAACCCTGCTGTGTGCAACGAGACAAAGGGAAGGAGGGCAAGGTGTGTCCATTGATCAAAACTCTCGCAGTGCGGCTTGATGGATGGAGACAGGTGGGGCAGCCTCAGCGCCCGCATAGGGACCGACAGCACCATCGCAACGGAGGGCAGACGGTACACCCGTCAGGAACTCCCACGAACGAAGCAGGCGCGACGGCATTGGATTCGGATCTTGAAAGAGACCCACTTGACTCTGGGCAACCAGTTAGGGGCTAATCTGAGTGGACTGCATGAGGGACAGTATGTTTATGACCCTTGGGAACTTGACGCTGATGGAGCTGAGTAGGGCGGGCATCGGCCGGTGCCTGTAGGGGTATCACCAACCCCACGAGCAAGTAAGATGGACGGGGATGGGATTAAGCACTCTGCCAAGTTGGGGATGCGGGCGGGTTTTCATCCGTGGTGCAGGGGAGCAGGGAGGGGGCGGGGGGGGAAGTTGTATTGTTATGTTTGATATTGTTCTCAGTCATCACCACTTCAGTATGGATCGTGGTCCCACTGCAGGCCATACACTCCTGGTGTTCTATCACAGGTCATCACACATGTGCTATGCTCCACCTTCACGCTTCAGAGTCACTATTCTTAAATCCAAATGGCCCGACAGGACCGAGACACGCCCGCTGATGGCGACCCGCAACTAACAGCGGTATCCCCTTTAAAACTGCTCACATGGAATGTTAGGGGCCTGGGGGACAAAATTAAAAGAGGGTTGGTCCTTCAAACCATTAAACGTCACGGGCCAGACTTGGTGATGTTGCAAGAGACGCACCTGGCCGGGTCCACCTGCAAAGCACTTGACAGGCGTGGGTATATCATGGCGGTACATGCAGAGTTCACCACGGGGTCCAGGGGCACTGGGATACTCCTCAAGAAAAACTCCTCTTTTATGATTGAAAGCCGCAAGACGGACGACCAGGGTCGGTTTGCAGCGCTACACGTCCAATGGGAAGGGAGGCCCCTCAACGTGGTGTCAGTATACATCCCCCAGGCGCTACACTCCACAGCACTGCCGGCGCTGGGTCAATTTCTCATTGACCTCCCAGAGGGTGACATGATCATTGGGGGGGACTTTAACGCCATAGCAGACCCACTGTTAGACACCTTTCCCGTACGGGACCGACAGCGAGGAACTGCCACACTTCCTGGTTTTCTGTCCGCACTAGGCCTCGCGGATGTTTGGCGTCAATTGAACCCAACGACGACACAGTACACACACTACTCCTCTACACACAACAGTCTTTCATGCATTGACTACCTTTTCTTTTTGGGGGTGGGGCTAGGTTCAGTAGACAAACTCGAGATCCTACCCAGAGGTATATCTGACCACTCCCCAGTGTCCCTCCACATCACATCCAAGGAGCAGAAACGTGCCAGGCTCTATCCAATATACCCCAACTATTTGCAAATCCCAGGTGTCAGAAAGAAGTTTAACTGGCCTCGTCGCACTATTTTGCAGAAAATGTGGGAACGGTCTCCTCGCCCTCAATACTCTGGGAGGCGTACAAAACAGTCCTGCGCGGCGCAGCAATAGCGACTATCACGGGACACAAGCGAGACTCCAGAAATGAACTCGCTCAATTAGAATTGGCTCTCCACACCGCGAATGTTGCCCACATGTCCAACCCCACCCCTGACACCGCGCATGCGCTACATCTCAAGCAACAACAACACTTGGCCCACCTCACAACGGTGGCCAAGGGACACTTGGCGAGCACCGCCAACAGGATATACGATGTGGGGGACAAAGCCGGAAAAATGCTGGCATGGTTAGACAAGAGGGGTGGTTGCAACAGAGGCATTCAGAGGCTATACAATCGGGAGGGCCAGCTGCTGACGCACCCTGAACAAATAGTACACACTTTAGCGCGCCACTATCAGGAAATCTACACACCGATTCGGGCTGTCACGGAACGGGAGGGGTTTGCATCACTCGACCACATTACTGTCCCTGCGCTTTCCCAAGAAGCGCAACAGGAACTGGACACTGACTTAACAGAAAATGAAATCCAATTGGCAATACAGTCGTTGCAATCTGGCAAGGCACTAGGTCCTAATGGGATACCCGTAGAATGGTACAAAGCGTCGGCCCCCCTATTGAGCAAACCCCTGCTGGATATGTATGAAGAGAGTTTCGTTAAGGCTGAACTTCCTCTGGACCAGCGCACAGCCACCATAGTGGCCATTCCCAAGCCAGACAAGCCGCAGACGATATGCTCCTCGTACCGACCTATCTCATTGCTCAACGTGGAAGCAAAGATCCTAGCGAAACTCCTGGCTAGTCGCCTAACGATGCACCTGCACACCCTGGTACACCCAGACCAATCAGGTTTCATGCCACATAGAAGCACAGCACTGAATCTGCGGAGGGTACATGGGGTCCTGGCGCGAGCGCATCTCCTTTCAAAACAGGCAGTCATCTTATCCCTGGACGCCAAAATGGCATTTGATCTTGTGGAGTGGGAGTACCTATTTGCAGTCCTTGCTCGTATGGGCTTCGGCCCGAAATACATAGCATGGGTTCGGCTACTCTACAAGTCGCCAATGGCTCAGGTGGTCGCGAATGGTCACATCTCGAAGCCCTTCCCATTGGGACGCGGAACCAGACAAGGGTGCCCGCTATCGCCCCTACTCTTCGTGCTGGTGCTGGAGCCGCTGGCCATCCTGCTTAGAGCAACGCCACTGTTTCGGGGCATCGCATGGGAGGGCGGGTGGGAAGATAAAGTGTCACTGTATGCAGATGACATGCTGATCTATATGACCGATCCCAACGAAGGTATCCCTGCCCTGTTGACCCTGTGCAATACGCACGGGAAGGCGTCAGGCTACACCCTGAACTGGTCCAAGTCTATAATATTCGTACTTAGAGGCCCAGAACCGACACTGCGGGATGACTGCCCCCTACAATTGGCGTCCGGCTCATTTAAATACCTGGGCATTTTCATCACCGCTAATGCAGCTGACTTTTATAACGCAAACCTGGTGCCACCTCTGGCACGTCTCCGTGCAGACGTTAAATACTGGGCTACCCTGCCGTTAACCCTCCTTGGGCGAGCGGCATTATATAAAATGATGGCTCTCCCTAGATTTCTTTATGTGTTGGAAAATACCCCTCATGTGGTGGCCCCACGCTACTTCCAACAGGTCGCCGCACTTGTATCTGCTCTATTGTGGAACAATGGCCCAGCCCGTATAGCTCACGACAAATTAGTTAAAAGCTGGTACGAAGGAGGGATTGCACTGCCCAACCTTCAATTGTATTATTGGGCATCCCAGCTTAAGATAATAAATCACTGGATCCACGTCCCGCGGGAGGACCCCGCATACAAAGCGGACTGGTCACAGTTGGGGACGGACGGCATGCTCTCTGTGCTATACAACCGCGCACGGGCCCGGAAATTGATTGGACCGACGTTGCACACGGTATCCCTGTGGCATGCAGCACAATCTCGACTTGGGTGGCAGGGAAAAATTACTAAAATGACGCCGTTGTGGGACACGAAATCATTAGGAAACTTAAGATCCAGTAAGGGCTTCGCACACTGGGACCAAATAGGAATTTCAGTGGTAGGAGACCTTTGGGACAAGGGCTCGGTGATCGCATTCTCACAGTTACGGCAACAGTATGGTATGGGCCCCAATGAAACATACAGGTATGTGCAAATCCGGCACGCCCTGCTGCACACAATCCCTCCTGACGCCACACTCCCGGAATCATCTCCACTGGAGGACAGGTTGCTAACTGACTTTATGGAACAGAAGGCAACCTCTCTTACATACAAAAAACTAGTTAATAACCTGCCGCACCCCACGCAGAAGCTTAGAGAGAGGTGGGCTGGGGAACTGGGGGACATGGACGACTCAGAATGGAATGAGGCGCTGGCGTCACCGAGGGAGGTGGGCATCTCAGCTAGGTTTAGGCTGGTCCAGCTCAAGATCCTACACCGCACCTACTACACCAGAACACTTTTGCATAAGATACAACGGACACCACACCCCTTCTGTTTAAGAGGTTGCGGGGAGGAGGGGACCCTGCTCCACACACTATGGGACTGCCCATTGATCCAAGATGTTTGGAAACAAATTATGCGAACAGTCTCCCAGGCCCTTGAAATGTCGCTCCTGCCTGAGCCCCGTAAGTGTCTGTTAAACATTTGGGACCCTACTGACCTGAACAAATATGAACAGTTGTGGGCAACGTTGGCTATGACAGTGGCAAAAAGAGACATAGCGCAAAAATGGGGTGCTCCAGATTTACCGACAGTGTCTGGCTGGATTAGAAATATGGACCTCCTCATGGTGAGGGAAAGGGCAGTGTACGTGTTGCAGGCCTGTCCGCGTAAATGGAATAAAGTGTGGACACCGTGGAATAAATATAGGGGAGAACCATGTGACCCATTGCCGGAGGACGAAGACCTGGAGTCGGAGGAGGAAGACGATTAAAGGGGTCGGACTGGTATGAGACACTCTGATTTGTGAAGGGGTGTAGTGAGCAGAAAATGTAACCTCTTTTAAATGTATGGGTTCTGTGCGGTGGATGGCACCTGTCTATGAAAGGGTACAACGTTATACGGTGGTGATGAAGTTAGTTAAGTTTTTGTAGAAATCATTTTCCTTCCATAGGTAGAAATCACTGAGACCTAACTGCGGTTTTTCTAGGTGGGCGAAATACGAACTGGAACTGGGTATGGAATGTTGATACGTGCAATTCTGTAAGAAATTAGATGCAATTCTTTCTCCTTTATAAGTTGTGCAAAATTAGAATTGCACACCAGTCTGTACTGTGAATTAACCATCTTTGCTGACAAAATGCGATAATATGTAACTAATGCGAAAATGATGATAATGAAAATAACTTCTATGCCTTCTTGTCAATAAAGTTTTTCAAAAAAAAAAAAACTCTCGCAGTGGGTGAGGTGTACAAAAGCCTAATCCACATGAGGAAGCCTATTGGAAACCCCATACATTGTAGAACACTGAATCAAAAGCCTTTGAGGCATCAAGGAACACAGCTATGAACTGCAATCGAGGGTCTACGGTCTGTAAGATGGAGAACAGGGCCCTAAGATTGTGGGACGGGGCCCGGCCCAGAATAAACCCGGCCTGATCGGGAAGGACTAACGTCTCCATGAGTAGCTGGAGTCGATTCGCCAATAATTTAGCCAGAATGTTTGCATCAGTATTAATTAATGAGAGGGGCCTATAGGGCTCGCAGCGGTCTGCGGGTATGCCAGGTTTTAGTAGTGACGTGATGAGCGCCTCCCTCATGGTGCTAGGTAGGGTTAGTGTCTCATGAGCCTCAAGTAACACAGCTTTAATCACTGGGAGCAACTGATCCATGTACATTTTGTAAAAGTCAACAGGCAGCTGGGCGCCTTCCCTGATGTCATTTGCATTATGGCCTCCCGAAATTCAACATCCTCAAATGGGGCCGCCAGAAACTTTTGCGTGGTATTCTCCAGCCAACCAAGGGTTATGTCACCAAAAAAAGGAGAGAAATCTGGGTGGGGTTGTATGCTGGGAGCTATAGAGCTCCAAGTAGTAGGTAGTGAACATCTTTAGAATGTCTTCACTGTCTATATAACGCACACCGCTATCATCCACAACATCCAGTATGTAGTTTGAGAAGCGGGGCATCTTGATAGTTTGCGCGAGTGCACGACCAGGTCTCTCACCCTCGCCGTAGCGTCAGGCGATGTAATATTTCCCTTGAAATCTCACTTCACGAGTCGCAGTGTCAGTGTTCTCCATGAGCAGCTTGCGAAGTGCAGCACATTTGTCTCCAGAGTTAGTCACCCACATGTCTGTTTCCAGTCACTTGATTTCGCCCTTGAGACTATTCAAATCCCTCCTAATGTCCCGGAGCACCCCAAAACTTTTAGACATGCAAACACCCCTAATTGTAACATTGAAGGCTTCCCAGAGCAAGCCGTTACTGTCAACAGAGTCTTTATTACTGAGAAAAAAATTCTTCTATCTCTTCCCCCAGTTCAGTTTGGAACACGTTGTCCAAGAGTGCCTCTGGTACAAGCCTCCAGCAGCGGGGAACGGCCACAGAATTCAGAAGTGCTAGTGCGAGGCGCACCGGGGCATGATTGGAATAGGTATGCACCATGTGGGTGGCCATTTGAATCCATGGAGCAACCCCCGAGAATATAACCAATAATCCAATCTAGACCATGTAGCATGACCTGCTGTATAAAAAGTACCCTCTTTGGCGGCAGGGTGCACATGACGCCAAGCATCAACTAGACCATGCTCCGTAATCAACCCTGATAGAATGTCCCACGTTTTTGTGAAGTGCTGTGGAAGAGGATTAGAACGGTCCATACATGGAATAAGGACTGTGTTTAGATCCCCTCCCCATATAACATGTGTAGATCCTATCTTGAGTATATGTCCCCAGAGTGTCATAAAGTGGTCAGGGTCGTCCAGATTAGGACCATAGCTACAGACAAGAGTGACAGACTGGGTAGCTAGGGTGCCCCAGACAAGGCAACTGCGACCCGAAAGATCGCAGTACGTGCCTCCCAATCTGAATGGCGTGTTTTCCTTATTAAAATAAGCGTGCCTCGTGGATATGATTAGTAGGATGCTTGAGCTCTCACAGAGGTCCAGCTGCGGCCAAAGCATGAGGGTCAAGGTGGGTCTCCTGGAGCATGGCAATTTGTATGCGGTGTCTGTCTAAGTATGATAAAATCTGGTGGCGTTTGCGAGTATCTCGAAGGCCCATGACATTCCATGTGAGGAAGTTAATGTAGGGGGGGTCTAACTGTGACGTAAGCGCAGGTAAGGCAAAGCTGTAAAAGAGATCTGCTGATGCAATGTAACAAAGTGCCCCAATGTGTAGTGGAGGTGATTATGAGTAGTGGAAAACCAGTGCATATGAGAGGTGTTTAGCCAGCATCTGTCATCACTAGAGCATTCTAGTCAACGAAACAACATTTCATTGTCTTCAATAAGAAATAATAATCCCACACCCACCCCCACCCACATCGGCACCCCAATCGTGCCAGGATCCTGTGCCCCACCCAAATCCCAACCTAAGAAAACAAGCCAGTCCATTCTAACTGGACTAAGTTCAGGTAGCAAGACATACTCAAGCAAATGCAATACAAAAAGGAAGTTCTGCATAGGGGGAATTCCCATGTAGGGGGCACCAGATGGCAGTCATCCCTTCCCAAAGCCAATTCCCAAGAAACTACGATGCAGCCCTCGGTTACAACCAACAAAAAAGGGGGAGGGAGTGGCCTACATGGGAAGGGCGCTCGGCACAGTAGCAAGGTTCTACTCATGAATAATTTCATATATTGGAAGCAGTTACAAAACACTAGACCATAAAGGAGAATAAAAAAGCATAGCCTATCTGGCACTTATCTGTGGCTGAGTGCAGTCCAAATGAGGCGACAGGCTCAAAGCTGCAAACGAAAATGTCAATTGTCCCATAGAGAAAGTAAGTCCATAGAGGTTGCTGTCACGTGGTTAACCCAAGTTCGTGGTGCGGAGACTGCCCTCCGCGACTAGCAAGTGAGATGCAGCGCCACTGAGGTCCAGACTAGTCGTTGGGCAATGAAGATGGACTGGAGTCGCGATCAGGACGTGGAGAGCGCCGTGTAATGGTTTTCAGGAAGTCCTCAACTTGTTCTGGATTAGTTCAGAAGACGTATTTGCCTTTGTGTGTGATTTGAAGCTTCGCAGGATAGAGTAGAGCATATTCCAATTGGGCTTTGCGGAGTTTCTGTTTAACAGGGAAAAATTTCTGGTGTGCCTCCTGGACCGCAAGCGTGAAATCGGGGTAAATAGTGAAGGCGTTCCCCTCAAATTGTAGTGGCTTCAGCTCACATGTGTTTTAGAGTGCAACATCACGGTCTCGGAAGTTTAGCAAGCGCGCTGTTATGGGCCGTGGGGTTTCTCCAGGGGGCGGTCTTGGGCCCAGAGAGCGATGCGCGCGTTCCACCACCACGTGTGATGAGAACGAGTCCATGCCAAAGGAGCCTTTAAGGAGACGTTCGACAAACGTCCGGTGTTTGTACTCTATGGAATGCCTAGAATGCGAACATTATTGCGGCGGCTTGGCTTCGATATCCTCGTTTTTAGCCGCAATTACCATCATCAAGTTGTCCATTTGTGCCACCTGCGCTTGCATTTGAGAAGTAACGTCCTCATTGTCAGATATAAGCCATTTGACCTCGTTTAACTGCCCGTCATGTTTGCCTACTTTTTGTACAAGAAAATCCAAGCGAGTATTCATAGTGCCGATTTTTCCGGCTAGGTCGGTTAAGCTGTGTTGTACAGCAAGGAGTATGGACTTAACGTCTTCATCAAAGACCGGTGATGAGGATTGCGATTGTTCCATATTAGCAGGACCAGAGTCAGCAGATTTTTGATCTGGTCGCCGTTTTTTTTGGGTATCTAATGTTAGGCGTTAGCTTCCCCATCGCACTACACAGAAAGGAATGAAAGACGTTGCAGAATGGATGAAGCTCAGCCGCCTGAAGCTGAACTCAGAGAAGACGGAGGTCCTCATCCTCAGACAATCCCCATCCGTCTGGGGTGAGTCCTGGTGGCCCTCAGCACTGGCCTTCCCGCCGACACCATCGGACCACGCATGCAACCTGGGATTTATCCTGGACTCCTCCCTCACGATGACCAAACAAGTCAACGCCGTCTCGTCATCATGCTTCAACACCCTGCGCATGCTCAGAAAGATCTTCCGATGGAGCCCCACCGAAACCAGAAAGACGGTCACCCTGGCCCTCGTCACCAGCCGACTGGACTACGGAAACGCCCTATACGCAGGGACCACTGCCAAACTTCAGAAACTACTACAACGCATACAAAACGCCTCCGCACGACTAATCCTTGACTTCCCTCGCCACGGCCACATATCTGCCCACCTGAGAAACCTGCACTGGCTCCCCATCAACAAGAGGATCACATTCAGGCTCCTCACCCACGCACACAAAGTATTCCACGACATGGGCCCCGAATACCTCAACAACCGCCTCTCATTCTACACTCCCACCCGCCAGCTCCGATCCGCCAGCCTCGCCCTCGCCACCGTCCCACGGATTCGCAGAACCACCGCCGGAGGAAGATCGTTCTCCTACCTGGCAGCCAAAACATGGAACTCCATCCCCACACACCTACGAATGACCCAGGACCACCTCACCTTCAGGAAACACCTCAAGACCTGGCTTTTTGAGCAGTAGCAGCACCCCCCTCCAGCACCTTGAGACCCTCACGGGTGAGTAGCGCGCTCTACAAATGTTTTGATTGATTGAATAAAAGAAACAGACAGGCCTCTTTGTACCTTGAAAAAGTAGATGTCGCCTGGCTGGAGAGCACAGCCGGAAGGAAAGAGTGCGCAGTGGTGCAACAGGGGTGGTAAGTGCACAGTGATGGCAGTGTGGCAGAGCACGCAGCATAAGAGGGCAAAAGTCCCAGAACAGGTCAACACAGGATAGCAGAGAGTTCTGTAACCGGCTCTCGTCGCACACAAGCAGGTCAAACTGAACTCATCCGTGGTGATAAATGGATCATGAGAAGGGTAGGAGCAGCATGGGGCAACAAAAACGCATGGCGGCAAGTAGGTCAGCAGACTGAAGATAACAGGCCCCGCAGTAACATCAAAGAACAGTAGGGTTGCTCCACATGTGAAAAAGTGGTGGCTTATCCCCAGCAATTAGAGTAGAATTCATGCAATGATGAGATAGCAAGCAGGCGCAAGATGGTATGGTACTCACCCCACCAGGAAAGCTGTAAATAGGGCTGTAATCCAGGGCGGGGGGAAGGGACTCCCACCCCGATCTTTTGCGGCAATGTCCCAATATCCCCCAAAAAACTGCAGGCTCCAAAGCTGATGGGACGTCCAGGGGCGCGCACACAGCCGCGGGACTGTGAGGGTGCGAGATTAATGGCGGGGGAGACGTAAGTTCATGGTTAAAGTTTTTTTTTGTTTAAGCGCAGGGTAGCACCGCATATCTACAATCCAACTCGCGGCCGGCCCCAGCGTCACAGGACGTTGTTCTCCAACTCCAGCGGGGGATACTGATAGGTTCGGGCCCGAAGGTGTGTGACAGGGCCATGAGGCCGTGAGTGTCTCACAGAGTGGGGGCCTGGGAGTCCCTGACTTCCGAGGTTACTATTATGCTAGCCAGCTCCAGTAGCTGTCCTACTGGACTGCAGGGAGAAACTTACACAAGATTGGGTTTACGCCACAGAGGCTGGATCGGCGGGAGCTTCACACCTTGCTCTTGCCAAAGGCCCGGATCCCTTCCGATTGCCCCCCCATATTGCGGACTGCCCTACTCTGCTGGAGGAGGGCCCTGTCTTACACATCCACGGCAACCGCATACGCCGCGAATATACCTGTACTAGACATACCTACACCACAGGGAAGACTCACACGGACTGGAACACAGGCCTGGACGGACAACGGGATAGCGGAGGTGGGAGCTTTCTTTCAGTGACGGCACTATGCTTGACTTTTCTGCAGGCCACTGGGACACCACCGCCCCTGTATCTTTTACACACCACTGTAACGCACTACATCAGAACCACTTGGGCCCCACAGAGGACTGGACCCCCACAACACACCTAGTACATCTTCAATACTACATGGGACCTGGAGGACATCTGGTGCGCTGGTTATATTCTGGAGTACGGGTGCATGCAGCAATCACACTTACCTCAGAGCACACTGGGCAGAGGACTCTGGGGTGGAAATTACAGAACACACATGGAAACGTATACTAGGGCATCCCAAAAAAGTGTAGCATAATGCAAGGCTTAAATTCATACAGGTGATGATAATAGATAGATGATACCTTACACCGTATTTCCTGGACTCCCCCCACTATTGCCCTCGCTGTAAGGGAGATGAGGCGGACTTTATCTACATGATGTGGCCTGCGAGGTTATTGGGGAGGGGTGAGCCACTCCTTAGCCACAGTGACACAACTCGCGGTTCCAGATGAGGCCCTAACCTGCCTGTTGGGACTCCGCAGGCACTCAAAGGTTCAGAAGGTGCGCCTAAAATTTGTGGACCTCGCACTCATTTTGGCAATCAGGGTGCTCACTATGAGATGGAAGTCTCCCAGATGTCCGGCGGTTACGGTCTGGCAGACTGACATGCTTCAATGGGGTAGAGCGGAGGGTGCAGTTCCTCGGCGAGAGGAGGAGAGAGGACTGAGGAAGCAACACATCTCATTAGATTGGGAAGCCATGTTAATTGAGTTGGAAGTACTGGATCTATCTCCTACACAAGCTACCGCGTCTCAGTAACATGCAGGGCATGGGGGCATGGCCACGGCGGCGAACGAAATGGCCGCTCTGCCTTGAAGCTCCTCCAGGTGGGCTCCCAGCAACAGCGAACGAGATGTGACCCGCGTCTCATTCCTCCCCCAGCCACGCGGAGCCGTCTCCTGATGCCCACTAGACCACCTGGGCGAAGTTTCCACGCCGCGGGAGCACCTGGCACTAAATACACGGCGGAGGGGACTTGAGGCCTCCGGACCTCGGCGCCATCTTCCCTTCTGTGCTGGTGCACCGGGTGAGTGATTCTTTTCCCCGCTGTTTCCCCCGCTGGGCTTGCGTGGGCATCGCCCTTCCTGCCCGGTTCCCGTTTTTCTGGGACGCTTGGTTCCCGGCGTGAAACAGAGGCCTTTGGCCCGGGTGAGCGGCGGGACCGGGACCTAGATTTCGGGCCAGTGCGAGCATACGGGTGGTGGCTGTGGGGCTTGGTCGGGGGCGGTGGGGCGCGCGGCTGCTGGGGGCTCCGGTGGCGGTCTCCGGGGACGCACAGCAGCCCCGCCGTGCGCTGGCCGATACGGAGCCTGTGCCTCTCCGCTTTCCTCCGGCGCGAACTCCATGAGAGGGTTGCTCCCTGACTAACAACGTCGGGTGTGGCGAGGGCCCATGAACATAAGGGGCCCGTTTTAAGATTACTGTGCTGGCTGTTCCTGACAGCTGTTTACCTGACCTCGCTTCCTGGGATTGGGTCCTGCTTACAGTGTTCATTCACCGCCAGGTCTGCAAACACTCTGGTGGCTTCGGAGGTGGGGCTGCCATCTGGTTAATTGGTTCCTGTCCTACACTATTGTCGCTGCGTCTGCGGCTTCTCCACGCGACTTGGGGATGGGGAAAAGGGATCCCTCCCAAAGGAAGCTCAGCTTCGACAAAACATCTCTCCTCACCGCTGACCCCCCGCCTGGTGCGGCCTCTGGCGCTCAAGGTTTACCGGACGGTGGCGATGCAGCATCCATGATGGCCGCCATGATGGGGGAAATGCGTGCTGGCTTCAAGGTGCTTGATACTCGCTTTGACAGCCTGGAGAAGAAGCTGTCTGACATTGGTTCCACGGTACAGGCCCATGACCGACGCCTCGACTTAGCTGAGTCCAGAATATCGGATGTGGAGGACGCGTCCTCTAAAACGCTGAAACGGCTGGAACGTGTCGAGAAAATTCTTAAAGACGTGGCCATTAAGAATAAGGACTTGGAAGCGCGTAGACAGAGGAATAACATTCGAATCCTTGGTGTTGCGGAGACAACTGCCACTGACCGGTTTGATACCTTTTTAGAACGCCTCCTCATTGAACTGTTCGGAAAAGACACCTTCACGGCTGGCTTTGTAGTGGAACGGGCGCATAGGTCACTGGGGCCTAAACCGTGCACGGGGCAACTGCCCTGTCCCATTATTGCCAGGATTATGAACTTTCGAGACCGTGACGCCGCGCTCCGAGCTGCACGTGAGATGGGAGAGGTGCAGTGGCAGGGGAGCAAGTTGTCCTTCTTTCCGGACTATACTCTCATGGTGCAAGAGACACAGCGGAAATTCACTAGTGTCAAAGCTGCTCTTCGCAATCTTGGTTTGAAATACAGTATGCCTTACCCAGCGCATCTGAAAGTAGACATGAATGGCCGATTCCGCATCTTTGACTCTCCGGCCGAGGCCCAAGACTTCTGTCATGCCTACAAAAAGGGTCCGGGCTCGGCCTCCGGCTCCAGGCCTAACTCTCCACCTCAATCTGACACACAGGCTAGTGCTGACTTGTTCGCTGCAACGGGCCTAGGCTGATCATCCGATGATACTCTACGCATGGCTCCTTATCTATGATGGATGACGGTCCGACTCTGCTGGATTTAATTACATGCCAGTATCTCGTATGTCGCGCAGCTGGGTTGCCCGCTTGGGGGTAGCGTTGCTTCCCCCTATGGCGTATGCCTGTTTATTTCGTTCTTCTTGGGGTTTGTTATTTTTAAGTTTGCAGATATGTTCTACTACTATGTATAGTTGGCTATTGGTGTTCTGCACTGCTGTTCAGAGCTTGTCTGGGTTCTGCCTCTCCTGGGGTGCTGGGAGGCTGGGTGGTGGGTGGGGGATGGGTTGTGTGGTTTTTTTGTGGCTCATTTTTTTTTTTGTTTGATTGCAAGACTTATGGTATCGGCTTGTTTGATGACCACTCATTGCTTACGGTCCTTGATCTGACAATATGGCCGGGTTAGGGCTGCAGTCTGGTCCTTCCAGACTAACATTGATGTCATGGAATGTTCGTGGCTTGAACAGCACTCGTAAACGTAAACAGGTTTTGCAATATAAAGTGGATGTTCTCTTCCTGCAGGAAACACACATGGTGCAGGCGGACACAGCTTCATTGGCCAGGGGTTGGGGTACCCATAGAGTGTTTTCAACCTACAGTAGGTACGCACGCGGGGTTGCGATTCTGATCCATAAACGGATACCCTTTGTGTTCACAGAAAGTAAGGTGGATGGAGAAGGCAGATGTACGATACTTTCTGGTGTGTTGTATGGTTACAAGATTGCCTTGGTGGGGGTCTACGGTCCTAATATTGACTCCCCGGCCTGTTTCCATGACCTGTACCTATCACTGCTCCACTCAAACATAGAGCTGCTGGCGTTGGGAGGTGATTTCAATCTATTGATGAACCCTTGCAGGGATAGTACGTCTTCCTCCCCAGATCGCAAGCCACTTGCCCGTGCGGCTGTAGCAGCTATATGTTCGCATTTCTCACTGCTTGACATTGAGGCCAAACTGCAGGCTAATACCCCAGCTTTTACTCACCACTCCAGCTACCACAACACAAGCACCAGACTTGACTACTGGCTACTCTCTTCGGGCTTAGCGGGATGGGTGACTGATCTTTGCACACTTCCGCGCACTCTTTCTGACCACTCTCCAGTGATAGTGACACTAGCGATCCCTAGGTTGGGCGGATATGAACAGCAGTGGCGTTTCCCGGGAAGAGCCCTAGCGGACCCGGTCTTTACTGAGGAGGTCCGTACCGCCATTGAGGATTATTTTGACATCAACACTGGCTCTGTGACCACTTGGGCCACGTTGTGGGAGGGGTTTAAGGCCACCATAAGGGGGGTTTGCATCACCAAGCATGTTGGGGCACTGCGTGAGATCCGTGCTACTCTGAGCCGACTTGAGACCGAGCTATTAACGGTTGAAAGTGAGATCCTCGCTGACCCTTCGCCGAGACGCGAGGCTCGGCGTCTCGAGCTACTACTTGAATTCAGGGAAACCGCGGACAGAGAGTTGCAGTTTCGGGGCAAATACCACACAGCGCGCCAATATGGTGAAGGGGATCGCTCGGGCAGATTATTGGCTCAGCTGCTGCGCCCGCCACGGCAAGCCGCATATATCACTGACATAACTGACGCACAAGACAGACACGCTATTTGCGACACTTTTTTAACTTACTACCGCCACCTTTACACGTCTGCCCTTCCTGATGATTGCCGCGACCCGGGGTCATATATTAACGAAATTGCCATGGTATACTTGGAGAAATATATGCAAGACTTTCTGGCTCATCCCATCACACCGGATTGATTGCTGAGGCCATTGACTCCTTGAAGGGTTCCTCGGCGCCTGGTCTTGATGGCTTCACGGATGACTTTTACAAAGAATACAAAGAGGAGCTGGTGCCCAGACTTGTTGAAGTGTATGTGGAGGCACTGGAGTCTGGTGTTCTTCCCCCTACGCTCCGGGAAGCGGTCATCGTTTTGCTGCCCAAGCCGGGTCGCGACCCCACGGTCTGTAGCTCCTATCGTCCGCTGTCGCTCCTTAATCTCGATTACAAGATTTTGGCCAAAGTCCTGGCGATGCGGCTAGCACTGCTGGTAGATACCATTGTTTCACCGGCCCAGTCTGGCTTTGTCCCTCAAAGATCCACCTCCCTGAATCTCTGTACACTTTTCTCTGTCCTACACAGGATCGAATCCTCCACTCCGGCGGCCGCTGTATTTTTACACACTGAAAAGGCATTCGACACTCTAGAGTGGCCTTTTTTCTTGAAAGTAATGCGGAGGATGGGCATGCCCACAATGTTGTTGCGACGGTGGAGCTGCTGTATACTGCACCCACGGCTCGCATTCGCCTAAATGGTACCATCACTGAAAGGTTCACAATCTCCAGAGGCACCCGACAGGGATGCCCCTTATCCCCACTCCTTTTCATCCTTGCGATGGACCCCCTGGTTCGACACTTCCAGGAGAAACATCTCCACAGGGGGCTCCAATTCCGCACCGGCCCTCTATTGGTCTCGCTCTGTGCGGACGATATGGTCCTATATGTCCGTACCCCGGAGGCCAACCTGCTACCCTTATTGTCGGAGATTGCTTGATTTGGCGAATACTCAGGCCTCAAGGTCAACTGGCACAAATCACAACTATTTCCGCTCACCCCGCCACCACACGGTGGCCTTGCTCCCTCCCATTTGAGTGGTGCGAGGACTCTATCAAATACCTTGGGATCCATGTACACCTTGACACTGTGTCCATCATTCGTCTGAACTACGGACAAGCCCTGGATTTTTTGGAGGATAACACGGACCGATGGCTCCGACTCCCTCTGTCTATGGCTGGCCGGATTGCCATCGTCAAGATGGTAGTTCTCCCCCGGTTTTTGTACCTTTTCAACAACATCCCAATCCCTCTAACCAAGGTTTTTTTCACACAACTGCGCACTGCCCTGTTACGATTGGTGTGGGGCGGTAAAAACCCACGCGTAGCCTGGCGCACACTGACACTACCATACGAGAGGGGTGGCTTTGGGGTCCCGGATTTTTATCTCTACTACTTGGTCGCCCAATGTTCGTACGCCCACCCTTGGTACCATCCGGATGCCAGAATTCCACATTTGGAACCAGAGGCTGATGCGGCACTCCCAGTGTCACTTAACGCAGTCCTCCCCAAGGTTCTCCCTCGGGACCCACACGACATACACCCGCTCACCACGACGGCCTGGGCTTGGGACAAGATCAGGCGCTTACTACACACAGACACACTGTACTCCTCTGCCCTTCCTTTACCCAACCCACACTGGCTCCCAATCATGGGCGAATCGGTGGTCCGTCGATCGCTGTCCAAATTCCAGCTACTCACGATCGGTGACTTGTTCCCGATGGTCATGCCTTCTCTATGACAGAGGACCCCCGCTTCACTGACCGAACATTTATGGATGCGTTGTTGCGAGCTGCATTTCCCACATTCCCCCTTCCGCCTGAGGACAATCCTGCACTTACATTCATTATACAAAACAATTCGGGGGCGCACGTGATGTCCAAACTCTATAAGTTGTGCTTGTCCTCTCTTCCATTGTCAGACGGGGCGGTGCGCGCTGCATGGGAGCATGATCTGGGCGCGCAGATTTCGGATGACCAATGGGAGGCATGTAGTGCTATGACCAGGGAGGTCTCCATGAATAGTAGACACAAACTCATACACTTTAAATTCCTGCGAAGGATGTATCACACACCGGCACTTGCTCACAGAATTGATGCCAATAGACCCCATGTCTGCCCCAAATGTAACGCCCCGCAGGCGGACTTCGCACACCTGTCTTGGACTTGCCCGAGGCTACACACTTACTGGGTAGAGGTACACAAGATTTTGGGTGACATATTGGGTTTGCCGTTAACTGTTACACCGGAAATTGCGCTGCTGGGCAAGGTGGCAAATTTCCCCCGCAAACTTCGTAAATTGGCGTCCATTTGCTTCCTCCTGGCCAAAAGGGAGGTGGCACTGCTCTGGTGCGCAAGACGCGCCCCGACGATCACCTCGTGGCTTGGGAGTGTGGCATACTACAATGTGAATAGTGTGGAATATTCGGAACAACTCCCAACCTCTTCCCGCCCAACAGACATCTGGGGTCCGTATCGCCAATACATTCCGAAAATGACTCGCCATCTCAGTCACTTCATCCTAACACACCAACTGGGGTGGGCTAGAGCGAGGGGGGCTCCTTCGCTGTACCTAACAACGTATGGATACCAGTGCGGCTCCCATAGGCCCCTCGATTCACGAGGCTAGGTGCTGGTCGTCTGGTGGCACATTGCCCTCCGTGGCACCTGGGGTGTCTTGCCTGATATTCATGGTGGTTTTATTGTGCTTGTTCTGTCCTCCGGCCCTTCTTGTTAAAACTCAGCTGTATGGGCTGCATTGTGCCGCCCGTGGCCGGGTTGTGTGGTACTTGATGTCGTTTGCTGTGTCTGGGCTGAGGATGTTGTCCTATGTGGTGATTGACACATCGCGAGCTGACTTGCTGTATTGGTCCTGCAATCTCGTAGATATGATTTTTATTTCTTTTATCTTTCTTTCAACTTCTGTGATGCTCATTATGTTCTTTGCTATTTTCTGTTGCCTTATCAAAAAATACACACCTTGTATCATTCTCTATGTCCAAATATGCAATCCTACTGAGTACACCAGTGTTTTACTTGCAATGTTCTGTATGGTATCTGATATCCTTTTGTACTTGATATGTAATTGGTCTTTACAAATGTGGATTGCCTCAGTTGCATTAATAAAGTGTTTTAAAAAAAAAACATGCAGGGCACCTGGCCATTCTCTGCCATTAGGTCCGTAGAACAGAGACATTGTGATCTTGTCCTGTACATGGTAACCTTCGGGAGGGTGTCTATATACTGATTCCCTGTAAACATCGTGGAAGCTACAGTAAGTCTGACCAGGAGGGGGATAGGTTGGGATGGGAGGGTGGGAGGTGGGATAGGTATGGTTTTTCACTAGTTGAATATAAAATGTGCACTACTTTGAAATGCTGCTGAGATACAGCAGGCCCATCGCTGGCTTGGTAATATTTCCAGTTTGATAATAACCTTTGTAAGCCTTTTCTACCATACAGGACACTGAAAACCAAAATGCTATTTATACATATAATGAGATTGTTAAGATGGGAGAAAAACGGAAAAGACTGTATCTGTAACGGTGATGGATCAAGCCCTGATCTCTTGCCTGGGTAGGAGTATTCTGCATCATTCAGAAACTCTGTCCATCACCTTTTCCAAAATTGATTTTATCCACACGATGTGTGGGAGGGTATACTCAGACGTGAGTCCCTAGCTCATTGCACCATCAGGATTCAAGCAAGCCGGGCCGACGAGGCTGAAATGCCAGAAACCGGTCCCCGGTAGCTTGTCTCCTTCCCAGTATAAGAATTGGCTTGGTAGTTTGGTTTGCCCTGTTCCCATCATGCACTAGGACAGGAACAGACTAATTTGCATATAGCCAGGTTCTGAAGCTGGGATGGTGCAGTGAGCTAAAAAACGGTGATGGATCAAGCCCTGATCTCTTGACTGGGTAGGAGTATTCTGCATCATTCAGAAACTCTGTCCATCACCTTTTCCAAAATTGATTTTATCCACACTATGTGTGGGAGGGTATACTCAGACGTGAGTCCCTAGCTCATTGCACCATCAGGATTCAAGCAAGCCGGGCCGACAAGGCCGAAATGCCAGAAACCGGTCCCCGGTAGCTTGTCTCCTTCCCAGTATAAGAATTGGCTTGGTAGTTTGGTTTGCCCTGTTCCCATCATGCACTGGGACAGGAACAGACTAATTTGCATATAGCCAGGTTCTGAAGCTGGGATGGTGCAGTGAGCTAAAAAACGGTGATGGATCAAGCCCTGATCTCTTGACTGGGTAGGAGTATTCTGCATCATTCAGAAACTCTGTCCATCACCTTTTCCAAAATTGATTTTATCCACACTATGTGTGGGAGGGTATACTCAGACGTGAGTCCCTAGCTCATTGCACCATCACGA
This sequence comes from Lissotriton vulgaris, assembly GCF_964263255.1. NCBI lineage: Eukaryota > Metazoa > Chordata > Amphibia > Caudata > Salamandridae > Lissotriton > Lissotriton vulgaris. Next base: position 339,391,836 of record NC_141695.1, on the reverse strand, counting down.
TTCAAGCAAGCCGGGCTGGCGAGGCTGAAATGCCAGAAACCGGTCCCTGGTAGCTTGTCTCCTTCCCAGTATAAGAATTGGCTTGGTAGTTTGGTTTGCCCTGTTCCCATCATGCACTGGGACAGGAACAGACTAATTTGCATATAGCCAGGTTCTGAAGCTGGGATGGTGCAGTGAGCTAAAAAACGGTGATGGATCAAGCCCTGATCTCTTGACTGGGTAGGAGTATTCTGCATCATTCAGAAACTCAGTCCATCACCTTTTCCAAAATTGATTTTATCCACACTATGGGGCCGATTAGGATGGCGGACGGAAACGTGCTCCGTCCGCCGTGGAAGGAGGCAAGATACTCCGGACCTGGCCGCGGAAAAACCGCATTAGCGATTAGGATCAAATGTGACCGAAACGCCGACCGCGGCGGACGGAGCACAACAATCCCCGTCCGCGGCGGTCGAAGTACACCTGATTCCGCGGCATGCGGACGGAACATACAAAACACCGACCGCCGCGTACGCACATGACCAGGAGAACAACAACCTCCCCCGCGATACCTGCGTACTTTCCGTGTCCGCAATTAGGATAACTCCGCAAGTACCCCGGTAGCCACCGCTATCCACGTCCGCGGCGGTAGCAATGCAATGAGAAACGGGGCACCACAGCGGAAGTCCAACATCCCTACAGTCAATCCAATGGCATACATACCGACAGAATCCATCACCAAACACAGCAAAATGGACGACCACCCACCTGACACATCTAAACCAAACACAAGACACAATTACCCACCCCCAAGAACAGCATAGACAACACCTGACAACACACCCACCTATCACCTGACTGCCAATCAACATTCACACAGGGCCAACACACAGACTATAAATTGACTCCCACCCACTCCCGAAATCCTCTGCATCACAGCATAGCTGCCAGCAGGAGACAATACTTGACTTGACTAACAGCAAACTATTTGATTCAGACACATAACCCACACCCAAACACACCCTGCACACAAACACCCACCACACCATACACAAACAGCACACACCAGCACCTCCGAACTCCACACAAACACACCCCCCGAGCACCATGGCACCCAAAAAGAAACCTAAATTCTCCGACACCGAGCTCAGGGTAATGGTGGAAGAGATCCTTCGTGTGGAACCCCACATCTTCGGATACCTCGTGCAGCAGACGAGCATAGCTCGGAAGAACAGCCTGTGGGACCGTATCGTGACCAGGGTCAATGCCTCCGGGAGCGTCCCGAGAACCAAGGCTGACATCCAGAGGCGGTGGCACGACCTGAAGACCCGGGTGAAGTCTATTAGAGCCAGGAACTTCCTCCGGGCCAACCACACAGGCGGTGGAACCCCCCCGGAGCCCCTACCATACACCGAGTGGGAGGAGAAGGTGCTGACCATCCTGCACCCTGACACCCACGATGGACTTCCTGATGGAGAAGAGGCTGGTAAGTACCAACCAACCACCACAAACCCAACAACACGGTGTGGGCCACACAACTCTGAAGACACATCCCACATACCCCAGCCTTGCATGCAGTCCATATACTCACCAACCTCTAAAGCACTCCTACAGGCCCCCATGTCCATAGAGAGGGTGGTGGTGGTGGGTGGGGTGTGTGAGGGGTCGGAACTACAACTTCCAACAGGCCCCCATGTCCATAGAGAGGGTGGTGGTGGTGAGTGGGGTGTGTGAGGGGTCGGAACTACAACTTCCAACAGGCCCCCATGTCCATAGAGAGGGTGGTGGTGGTGTGTGGGGTGTGTGAGGGGTCACTAGTCCGACTTCCAACAGGCCCCCATGTCCATAGAGAGGGTGGTGGTGGTGGGTGGGGTGTGTGAGGGGTCACTAGTCCGACTTCCAACAGGCCCCCATGTCCATAGAGAGGGTGGTGGTGGTGGGTGGGGTGTGTGAGGGGTCACTAGTCCGACTTCCAACAGGCCCCCATGTCCATAGAGAGGGTGGTGGTGGTGGGTGGGGTGTGTGAGGGGTCGGAACTACAACTTCCAACAGGCCCCCATGTCCATAGAGAGGGTGGTGGTGGTGGGTGGGGTGTGTGAGGGGTCGGAACTACAACTTCCAACAGGCCCCCATGTCCATAGAGAGGGTGGTGGTGGTGGGTGGGGTGTGTGAGGGGTCGGAACTACAACTTCCAACAGGCCCCCATGTCCATAGAGAGGGTGGTGGTGGTGGGTGGGGTGTGTGAGGGGTCACTAGTCCGACTTCCAACAGGCCCCCATGTCCATAGAGAGGGTGGTGGTGGTGGGTGGGGTGTGTGAGGGGTCGGAACTACAACTTCCAACAGGCCCCCATGTCCATAGAGAGGGTGGTGGTGGTGGGTGGGGTGTGTGAGGGGTCGGAACTACAACTTCCAACAGGCCCCCATGTCCATAGAGAGGGTGGTGGTGGTGGGTGGGGTGTGTGAGGGGTCACTAGTCCGACTTCCAACAGGCCCCCATGTCCATAGAGAGGGTGGTGGTGGTGGGTGGGGTGTGTGAGGGGTCGGAACTACAACTTCCAACAGGCCCCCATGTCCATAGAGAGGGTGGTGGTGGTGGGTGGGGTGTGTGAGGGGTCAGAACTACAACTTCCAACAGGCCCCCATGTCCATAGAGAGGGTGGTGGTGGTGGGTGGGGTGTGTGAGGGGTCACTAGTCCGACTTCCAACAGGCCCCCATGTCCATAGAGAGGGTGGTGGTGGTGGGTGGGGTGTGTGAGGGGTCGGAACTACAACTTCCAACAGGCCCCCATGTCCATAGAGAGGGTGGTGGTGGTGGGTGGGGTGTGTGAGGGGTCACTAGTCCGACTTCCAACAGGCCCCCATGTCCATAGAGAGGGTGGTGGTGGTGGGTGGGGTGTGTGAGGGGTCACTAGTCCGACTTCCAACAGGCCCCCATGTCCATAGAGAGGGTGGTGGTGGTGGGTGGGGTGTGTGAGGGGTCGGAACTACAACTTCCAACAGGCCCCCATGTCCATAGAGAGGGTGGTGGTGGTGGGTGGGGTGTGTGAGGGGTCGGAACTACAACTTCCAACAGGCCCCCATGTCCATAGAGAGGGTGGTGGTGGTGGGTGGGGTGTGTGAGGGGTCGGAACTACAACTTCCAACAGGCCCCCATGTCCATAGAGAGGGTGGTGGTGGTGGGTGGGGTGTGTGAGGGGTCACTAGTCCGACTTCCAACAGGCCCCCATGTCCATAGAGAGGGTGGTGGTGGTGGGTGGGGTGTGTGCCAATTAGGCGTGGGCGGAAAATCCGTTCCGCTCGCGGATTTTGCGGATTTTCGGGAAATCCGCGAGATTTGCGAATTTCCCGCAAAATCCGCAAATCCGCGAGCAGCGGATTTTGCTCGCACTGCTCGCACTGTTCGCGTGAGTTTGCGCCCCGCGAATAAGTGCAAAATTGCAGAAATACGATCTTAGCAAAACTGAAAGTAACTACTTACCAGGTTCAAAAGTTCAGGCTCATCATTAGTAGCCATTTCCTGGAGTGCTTCCTGAGGGGCCCCTCCAGAGTTCAGTTGCCAGTTGAAACTAGTATGTGACCCTGCTCTGAACCTCAGAATAGTTACACATATGCCACAAAGGTCCTGAATTACAGCTAAGGGAGACAAGCAGGAGCCAGGCTGGAAGTTAAAATCCATTAATCAGCCCCTAATTCATTATTGTCAGTTGGGGCAGGGCAGGTGTTGTAACTAATTTTGCAACAATGAAAGCACTTAGCAAGTGCAAAAGATCACTAATCAGGGCGCACTAAGGAAGCAGGTGCCAGCTAAAAAAATATTCTGTGACACATTAATCAGCCCCAAATTAATTCAGGTCACTTGAGGCAGGGAAGGTGTGCTTTGCTTTGCCGAAAATAATGTACACTGGACAACCAGAGGGTGTGGTGATGAAACAGAGGGTGGCATGGGTGGGCCAGAGGGTGGCATGAGTAGTCAGAGAGTGGCAGTGGTGACAGAGAGTGGCAGTGATGAAGAAGAGTGTCCCAAACAGGCTGGACACATAGAAACAACAAGTTCGCAAAACTTGCGACCCGACAGGTAAGTTCGCAAATTGCGAAATTGTAAAAACCCTCGCGAACTGGCCGAAACACGGGCGAACACAAAAAAAAAAAAAAATCCGCAAATTCGCGGGAATTCGCGGATTTTGCGGATTGCGAATCCGCAAATCCGCAAAATTCGCGAACGCGAGATCCGCAAAATTCGCTCATGCTTAGTGCCAATGCCGACTGAATGTCAACCATAAATACATGTACACGTATAGGCAACATTACTCATCATCACATTATTCTTTTGCAGGGGATCCTAATCTGACTGCCGCTATTGACACCAGGCCTCCAGCATCCCCAAACTCCGAGCACTCATGGGACGATTGTGCAGCCACCTCCGGGGCAGAGGATGGTGCCGGATCAAGCAGCCAGCCAGGGACCTCTGCCACGCAGGTCACACCTGCAACTACAACGACAACGGGCACTGGCATCACGACAACACCGGCTACTCGGACCTGCACAGCTGCCTCCAGCACCACCTCCACCACCACCACTACTACCACCACTTCTGCCCCTGCCACCCTGCCCAACCCCGCCGCCAACGCTGGGGCAGCGCCATCCCAGCCACGCAGGGAGACAGTGAGGCAACCCACCAATGCAAGGGCAGATCCTGCAGGCAGGAGCAGGGCGGAAAGAAGGGCTGATGACACAACACTGAATGCTGTGCAACAGTGCCATGAAGCACTAGTCCGGGTGGAGGCGGGCTATGCACGTAGCCAGGAACATGCAGACCGGGCCCACCAGGACTTTGTGGACAACACCGCCATGTTGGGGGCCATCGAGAGGCGGCTTGGCCAACTGGTCGACATTTTCAGCGCCAGGGCATCCGCCAACACCACCCCCCCCCCCCTCAAACAACGGCACCGGCCACAACACCGCCACCGCCGACTGCGCCCCTGGCGGCGGATGTGGTACCGGATCAGCCTGCGCCCCTAGCTGACCCCGTCCCGACACAAAGACGGAGGGGCCGTCCGAGGCAGGAAGTAGGCGAGAGCAGTGTCGGAGCACATGGCACACGCTCCAAGAGGAGCCGACAGTGACTCATTGGAGTACCTGAGCCTCCGATCCAACCTGGAAAGTATCCGGTCCCACCTGCCACAGGCCTGCTGCAGTAGGCACACACCACCCTATGTGGTGTCTGCACGGCCATCTCATCTTCCATTACCTTGGACTGTCACTCCCCCACCCCTTCACTCCTTTGTAAATATGCACCTACACCTATGCACAATCTGTAAATAAATACCACTTACTCACTCAATGATGTGTTGCCTCCATGTTTATTCACATGATTGCATCAGAAACAGACGTAACCAGGTTCAGGGATCCAACAGGTACAGAATCATGCCGCAACGGAGTGACCTAGGGAAACATAGAACCCGCAAACAGACGTTAGTAAACAGCATCACACTCATCCCAACTCACTGCAGTGCAACTTACAACAAACCACACACATCACTACACGAATGGATGACACTACACACATCATGGAGAAGTGCATGTACTCATAAATGAAGACACACACACATGCATACATCACATAACAAAACACATAGATGATCCCCAACACAATGACACTAGAGCAGCAAACCTACACAGGGCATGCACAAGCAGCACAAGAGGGGCACACTCACAGTCAAGGGAAGTAGCGTTCAATGAGCTGGCGCCTCTGGTCCACACCTTCCTCCTCACCACTATCCTCATCAGTCGACATGGGTGGGTCGGGAGGGCGAGGAACTTGCTGTTCATCTGGGTCCAAGATCAGTTCTATGTTATTTCGCACAGCCAGGTTGTGGAGCATGCAGCAGGCCATCACAATCTTGCATACTTTGCCTGGTGCGTAAGGCAGGGCCCCTCCAGTCTTATCTAGGCACCGAAACCTAGACTTAAGCAGGCCAAATGTTCGTTCCACCACTCGACGTGTCCTACCATGGGCATCGTTGTATCGCATTTCTCCTGCTGTGGTGGGATTGCGAATGGGACTCAGAAGCCAAGGCCTGTTTGGGTAAGCCGAGTCGCCTGTGTATGTGGGAATTAGAGAGAGAGAGAGACATCAGTACCTGAACATGTGGCCACACCAAGCCACCCAGATATCACTCCAGTCACCACAGCATACTCACCAACAAGCCAGGCTTGTGCCGGACGCAGATTTGCCATCAGTCGTGGGACTATGCTGCTCCGCATGATGTGGGCGTCATGTGCAGAGCCAGGAAATCTTGCACACACATGTGAGATAATGTTGTCGGCCTGGCACACCACCTGCACGTTAAGGGAGTGGAAGTGCTTCCGATTCCGAAACACCTGCTCACGTGCCCGTGGCGGAATGATCGCAATATGCGTGCCATCAATTGAACCCACAACGTGTGGAATGCGACCCAGTGCATAAAAGTATGCCTTGACCGCTGCCAACTCTGCCGCCTGTGGAAAATGTATGTACTCATGCTTGTACAGCATCATGGCTGTCAGTACATCCTTGAGTACCGTGCTGAACATGGCCTGTGACATTCCCCCGGCATGTCCTATAGTGTACTGGAATGTGCCTGTTGCAAAGAAATGGAGTGCCGCCATCACCTTTTGGGTGGGTGAAATTGAGCCTGGATAAGTTCTCCGCGGCTGCAGGTGAGGAGACAACTTGTTCACAAGCTCCAGCAATCGACGTCGATCAAGCCTGAATTTCCGGATCACCTCCTCGTCCACCATGTCCTCCAGCACAGTATATGGGCGATGGACATTTTGAGCCCTCCTGTGGGGGAGTAAATGGAATGGAACTCAATTCACATACAACGCATGTCTGTGCAACTCACTCACATGTCACCGCACTCTATCCAACATGTAATAGGCAGTGTACGATTTGCATATGTGTGACACCTCTGATTGTCACAACAACATGGATTGACGTAGCAATGTGCACCCACCAGCTACATGATGTGTTGCAACATGTCCAATGCACTCTGTCGCACCTCAACATCACTGCCAACAAGGCATGTGACATGACCCAAAAGTGACGGTCATTAGTGGCACACCGATGGGCATGGTATGGAAAACATGGGATAGAGCATGAAGTGTGGAGTCACGCAATCACGCACACAACCCTCATCATGCAGCTGCAGACAATTAAACATGGTGCATCGTCAGCTGACATGCACTCATTGACGCCGCCATGGCGGTGCACTGCTTCCGCTGTTGACGTCTGGCCATACGCGGCCCGCGTTCAACATTCCAATTGTCTGCACGTGCTAGACACCGGGACGGATGCATCATTTGCAACAAAGTTGTAACAGTGGCGCCACCATGGCGGGGCACGTATTCGGCGGGGGAGGTGGAGGCCAATACAGCCATAAGCTGATGTCCATGCACATGCCAGTTCATGACCCCCCTTACAGTGACATTGCATCAGCCAGCCTACACCGGCCGGCCCAGCTCTACCCACTACCGCCGTGCCAGGCCCAGCCCATGACCGCCGTTGCGGCCGTGCCAACTACCGCCGCTTCAGGCCCCCTCCACTACCGCCGTGCCAGACCTAGCCCATGACCGCCGTTGCAGCCGTGCCAACTACCGCCGCTTCAGGCCCCCTCCACTACCGCCGTGCCAGGCCCGGACCATGACTGCCGTGCCAGGGCCGCCAGGGCACGGCGGTAGTGGAGGGGGCCTGAAGCGGCGGTAGTTGGCACGGCCGCAACGGCGGTCATGGGCTAGGTCTGGCACGGCGGTAGTGGAGGGGGCCTGAAGCGGCGGTAGTTGGCACGGCCGCAACGGCGGTCATGGGCTAGGTCTGGCACGGCGGTAGTGGAAGGGGCCTGAAGCGGCGGTAGTTGGCACGGCCGCAACGGCGGTCATGGGCTGGGCCTGGCATGGCGGTAGTGGGTAGAGCTGGGCCGGCCGGTGTAGGCTGGCTGATGCAATGTCACTGTAAGGGGGGGGTCATGAAGTGGCATGTGCATGGACATCAGCTTATGGCTGTTTTGGCCTCCACCTCCCCCGCCGAATACGTGCCCCGCCATGGTGGCGCCACTGTTACAACTTTGTTGCAAATGATGCATCCGTCCCGGTCTCTAGCACGCGCAGTTGCCGGTGTGTGAGCGTGACGGTCTGTGCAAGTGCAGCCAATGGGAGGTGTGGACATGGGCCACGGTTGGCCAATTGCAAGTACCGTACGGTGTTCACCGCAACACCAGGGCCAATCATTGGCCCAATTCCAAACACGCTCTCACGGCGGACCAATGGCTGGCGCCGTATGCCACTGACATGGCCACAGGGCCCTATATATGTGTGATGTGCAAAAGCAAACTTTCTACGATGACCACCGACTGCTGCCTGTGACCATCACCTCCACCTGCCGCTGCGGAGCTGACCACCGACTGCCGCTCTAGTGCCATACTCCGTGACCTTGCCATGTCGGGAGTCAAAGAGGTCCGGTCTCGTCCCTTCACCGCCGCGGAGCTGGATGTCCTCGTGGACGCTGTGCTACGCAACTACGGACGCCTGTACGGCGCACCCGGACAGGCGGTAAGTGTCGTGGGGGATGAGTTGTGGTGCATGAGGTGTCATATGGCACCTGGTCTCTGGGAAACTTGGCGGTGTGATGTGTGAACAACTAAAGAATCGATATGTGCATGGCTGCTGAGAGTAATGTGTTGCTCCTATCTGTGTGACTGGCCAACTGTCCCCTGACTTCCACCCTTTTGTCTCCCATCATGGTAGGTAAAGCTGCACCTTCGCAAGGACGTGTGGAGGAGCATTGCACGTGAAGTACGAGCAGCGGGGGTGTCCAATAGACGACATACACACTGCCACAAACGCTGGGACGACATTTCCAGACTGAGCAAGAATGTAGCGGAAGTGACACTAGGGCTGATTCCACGGACGGCACGTCTGGCCCGACGCTCAATGACCCCTCTCATGCACCGTATCATAGCTGTGACGCATCCTGACCTGTCCGAGCGGTTGCGTGTGGATGAACAGCAACGTGGCGGTAAGCTTACTGTCAGTGTATGTTGCTTGTGAGTGCAATGCATGTATGGTTGCCCACACACATTAGGGTCTTCCGTCGATCGTGAGTCTATTTCCAATGGCATGTTGGTGACATTGCCACAGTTAACTTTTCACTTGCAGATGCGGAATGTTGAGACGCCACCTGCTAAGCTGTTCAGTTGTCATGCACATGCTGTAGTGCTCCGTCCCCCCTTGGCAACACTTGTGTGCTGATGTAGTTCCTCATGCCCAGTGTGCATGCTGTACATGTATTACGGCCAACGCCACAGAATTCCTGTGAGGATGACTGCTTGGGGTGGGCTGTGTGCAGGTTGGGGGATCGATGGACAGTGTCATCAGTGGCTTTAGGGATTCCGCAGCAGTACTGTACGTGTGTGTGCCCATTACTTACACCCATTTCCTGTGCTTTTCAGCTTTGGCAGAGGGCACTCAGCCACAGACGGCGGAGATTACAGAAGGCAATGCATCCGGATCAGACGTCGCGCACACGCAGACTGACACCGAAGGGGCCAGCGGCGGAGAGGGGGACAGGACCGTCCCGGAGGACTCGCATGTGGAGACAACATCGTCATCATCTTCCGAGAGTGTTGGTGAGTCAGCACTGTTGTCACAGACTGGGAGTGGGCAACCAACACCTTCGGTCGGGACACAGCACACAGGGCCCACCCTGCCGGCAACTGCACCATGTACTGTTCGTGCACGCAGGAGTAGGGGGAGCAGAGTGGCGTTCGGTGTCGGCACCGCTGCCCCAGCCTCGGTGACCCAAAATTCACTTTGTGCAGAGGCTGTTGATCTGCTGCGACAGCTGTGTGTGGGCCAGACCAATATGATTAATGCATTCCAAGACCACGATAGGAAGTTGGGGCAGGTGGTGGCATTCATGGAAGGTATGCATGGTGATCTGGCTGGTGTACACAGGACACTGCAGTCATTGTCTAACAGTGTGTCGTCTGCCATTGCACAGTCGCATGGACTGGGTGGTACTTCTGTTCCACCATCTACAACTCTGGATGTGTCAGGGGGGAGTGAATTTTCTGATCTGGACTCTAATACAGGTTATTGCACTAGAAGCAGCGTCAGCCAGCACGTCAAGGCACGGAGGCCTCAGACCCCATCCCCTAGGTCAGGTAACTCTGTTCACAAGGACAACGTCAGATATAGTGGAGTACACACACGTGAGGCAAAAGAGGGGTTGGGTGTAATGGCTACACATGCTGCACAGCCATCCCACACACAAGGTACTACCAGGCCAAGACTCACTCCCGCTTCCATTGACACTACCCTGTACGAGGACAGTGAGAAGACGAATACATCTCTTGAGGGCTCGCATACTCCCAGTGCCAGGGACACTAGGAAGGAAGGTGCCACTCCCAAGGCCAGGGAAAGCAGGAAGGAAGTAGGCACTCCCAAGGGCAGGGAGACTAGCCAGGTAGGAGCCACTCCCAAGGGCAGGGAAAGCAGGAAGGATGTAGGCACTCCCAAGGGCAGGGAGACTACGAAGGAAGGTGCCACTCCCAAGGCCAGGGACAGCAGGAAGGATGTAGGCACTCCCAAGGGCAGGGAGACTACGAAGGAAGGTGCCACTCCCAAGGCCAGGGACAGCAGGAAGGATGTAGGCACTCCTAAGGGCAGGGAGACTACGAAGGAAGGTGCCACTCCCAAGGGCAGGGAAAGCAGGAAGGATGTAGGCACTCCCAAGGGCAGGGAGACTACGAAGGAAGGTGCCACTCCCAAGGGCAGGGAAAGCAGGAAGGATGTAGGCACTCCCAAGGGCAGGGAGACTACGAAGGAAGGTGCCACTCCCAAGGGCAGGGAAAGCAGGAAGGATGTAGGCACTCCCAAGGGCAGGGAGACTACGAAGGAAGGAGCCACTCCCAAGGGCAGGGACAAGAATAGTCACAAGACAAACGCACCTAAGAGGAGCACGGACAGTCCCAGGGGCAGGGACACACACGGGCAGAAGGGGTGTCCTGGTGATATGTACACCACAGACGACAAGTCTGCTGCCTGGAAGAGGGCACCATCCAGGGAACAGGGCAAGTCCGCAGACTACAGTACTCCTACGGAAATGGAACATCCAAGGCCCAAGGACTCGCCCATGAACAGTGGCGCTGTCAGGGACAGGCATACATCACCCATAGTTGCTCTGAGACAGCTGTTTTCTGGCAAACGGAATACAGAAGACTCAGCAGTGGAGTCACCCCTTACCTCCACTCCCATCATGGCCCGTCAGGGACGGATGCAGGTGGACCCTGTCGTGGCATCCCCCATGACACATGTTGCAGAGGCCACAAGGCAGCCACACAGCAAACGACAAGCAGGCTCCAGCACGTCCCCAGAGACCATTCCCCCCCCAGCACATGCACCTCCCATGGTGGGTGAAATTGCTTCTCAGTCCGGTCGACTTGTGAGTCCTGTCCTGTCCAGGGTGCAGGCACATGTCCAAAAGAAGCGTAGACACACAGCATTGACACATGCCCAATCCGATGTCGGCCAATTGCAACTATCCCCCGCTCCCAGAGCCACCCTGCCTCCTGGACCATACAGCCCTGTGGCTCATCATTTCAGTGGTCACAGTGGCGCTGGTGCAGTTGACTCGCATGTGTCTGTTAGTGGCAGGGTATCAGTCGAGACATATCCTGTATCAGGTGCTGGCAGTGTATCTGGGTCTATGGGCCATGTGTCAGTCACTCGGGCTGTGTCTGTGTGTCACACTCCTGTATCAGGTGCTGGCAGTGTATCTGGGTCTGTGGCTCACGTGTCAGTCACTCGGGCTGTGTCGGTGTGTCACACTCCTGTATCAGGTGCTGGCAGTGTATCTGGGTCTATGGGCCATGTGTCAGTCACTCGGGCTGTGTCGGTGTGTCACACTCCTGTATCAGGTGCTGGCAGTGTATCTGGGTCTATGGGCCATGTGTCAGTCACTCGGGCTGTGTCGGTGTGTCACACTCCTGTATCAGGTGCTGGCAGTGTATCTGGGTCTGTGGCTCACGTGTCAGTCACTACATCTGTGGCTGTGTGTCACACTCCGGTTTCTGGTGCTGCCAGTGTGTCCGATGCGGGTACTTCACGCAATCCACCTGATAGTGTGCTGTAAGTTGCTGTACTGTGCCCTCTGATGTTCCTGCTCTGGTGTCCACACTGCCCTGTTGCTGCCCTGTTGCTGTTCTGATACTGATGTACTGGCTCTGATGTACCTGCTCTGGTGCCCACACTGCCCTGTTGCTGCCCTGTTGCTGTTCTGATACTGATGTACTGGCTCTGATGTACCTGCTCTGGTGCCCACACTGCCCTGTTGCTGCCCTGTTGCTGTTCTGATACTGATGTACTGCATCTGATGTACCTGCTCTGGTGTCCACACTGCCCTGTTGCTATCCTCATACTGATGTACTGCATCTGATGTACCTGCTCTGGTGTCCACACTGCCCTGTTGCTATCCTCATACTGATGTACTGCATCTGATGTACCTGCTCTGGTGTCCACACTGCCCTGTTGCTATCCTCATACTGATGTACTGCATCTGATGTACCTGCTCTGGTGCCCACACTGCCCTGTTGCTGTTCTGATACTGATGTACTGCATCTGATGTACCTGCTCTGGTGTCCACACTGCCCTGTTGCTGCCCTGTTGCTGTTCTGATACTGATGTACTGCATCTGATGTACCTGCTCTGGTGCCCACACTGCCCTGTTGCTGTTCTGATACTGATGTACTGCATCTGATGTACCTGCTCTGGTGTCCACACTGCCCTGTTGCTATCCTCATACTGATGTACTGCATCTGATGTACCTGCTCTGGTGCCCACACTGCCCTGTTGCTGTTCTGATACTGATGTACTGCATCTGATGTACCTGCTCTGGTGTCCACACTGCCCTGTTGCTGCCCTGTTGCTGTTCTGATACTGATGTACTGCATCTGATGTACCTGCTCTGGTGCCCACACTGCCCTGTTGCTGTTCTGATACTGATGTACTGCATCTGATGTACCTGCTCTGGTGTCCACACTGCCCTGTTGCTATCCTCATACTGATGTACTGCATCTGATGTACCTGCTCTGGTGCCCACACTGCCCTGTTGCTGTTCTGATACTGATGTACTGCATCTGATGTACCTGCTCTGGTGTCCACAATGCCCTGTTGCTATCCTCATACTGATGTGCTGCCTCTGATGTACCTGCTCTGGTGTCCACACTGCCCTGTTGCTGTTCTGAAACTGCATTGTGCCCTCTCATGTGCTGCCTCTGATGGACGTTTTCAGTGCAATGGACTGTTGGTGCCCTTAGCCCCTCTCATGTGCTGCCTGTGATGGACGTTTTCAGTGCAATGGACTGTTGGTGCACTTGGCCCCTCTCATGTACTGCATCTGATGTACCTGCTCTGGTGTCCACACTGCCCTGTTGCTATCCTCATACTGATGTACTGCATCTGATGTACCTGCTCTGGTGTCCACACTGCCCTGTTGCTATCCTCATACTGATGTACTGCATCTGATGTACCTGCTCTGGTGTCCACACTGCCCTGTTGCTGCCCTGTTGCTGTTCTGATACTGATGTACTGCCTCTGATGTACCTGCTCTGGTGCCCACACTGCCCTGTTGCTGTTCTGAAACTGCATTGTGCCCTCTCATGTGCTGCCTCTGATGGACGTTTTCAGTGCAATGGACTGTTGGTGCCCTTAGCCCCTCTCATGTGCTGCCTGTGATGGACGTTTTCAGTGCAATGGACTGTTGGTGCACTTGGCCCCTCTCATGTACTGCATCTGATGTACCTGCTCTGGTGTCCACACTGCCCTGTTGCTATCCTCATACTGATGTACTGCATCTGATGTACCTGCTCTGGTGCCCACACTGCCCTGTTGCTGTTCTGATACTGATGTACTGCATCTGATGTACCTGCTCTGGTGTCCACACTGCCCTGTTGCTGCCCTGTTGCTGTTCTGATACTGATGTACTGGCTCTGATGTACCTGCTCTGGTGCCCACACTGCCCTGTTGCTGCCCTGTTGCTGTTCTGATACTGATGTACTGCATCTGATGTACCTGCTCTGGTGCCCACACTGCCCTGTTGCTGTTCTGATACTGATGTACTGCATCTGATGTACCTGCTCTGGTGTCCACACTGCCCTGTTGCTGCCCTGTTGCTGTTCTGATACTGATGTACTGCATCTGATGTACCTGCTCTGGTGCCCACACTGCCCTGTTGCTGTTCTGATACTGATGTACTGGCTCTGATGTACCTGCTCTGGTGCCCACACTGCCCTGTTGCTGCCCTGTTGCTGTTCTGATACTGATGTACTGCATCTGATGTACCTGCTCTGGTGCCCACACTGCCCTGTTGCTGTTCTGATACTGATGTACTGCATCTGATGTACCTGCTCTGGTGTCCACACTGCCCTGTTGCTGCCCTGTTGCTGTTCTGATACTGATGTACTGCATCTGATGTACCTGCTCTGGTGCCCACACTGCCCTGTTGCTGTTCTGATACTGATGTACTGCATCTGATGTACCTGCTCTGGTGTCCACACTGCCCTGTTGCTGCCCTGTTGCTGTTCTGATACTGATGTACTGCATCTGATGTACCTGCTCTGGTGCCCACACTGCCCTGTTGCTGTTCTGATACTGATGTACTGCATCTGATGTACCTGCTCTGGTGTCCACACTGCCCTGTTGCTATCCTCATACTGATGTACTGCATCTGATGTACCTGCTCTGGTGCCCACGATGCCCTGTTGCTGTTCTGAAACTGCATTGTGCCCTCTCATGTGCTGCCTCTGATGGACGTTTTCAGTGCAATGGACTGTTGGTGCCCTTAGCCCCTCTCATGTGCTGCCTGTGATGAACGTTTTCAGTGCAATGGATGTTGGAGCACTTGGCCCCTCTCATGTACTGGCTCTGATGTACCTGCTCTGGTGTCCACATTGCCCTGTTGCTATCCTCATACTGATGTACTGCATCTGATGTACCTGCTCTGGTGCCCACACTGCCCTGTTGCTGCCCTGTTGCTGTTCTGAAACTGCATTGTGCCCTCTCATGTGCTGCCTCTGATGGACGTTTTCAGTGTAATGGACTGTTGGTGCACTTGGCCCCTCTCATGTACTGCATCTGATGTACCTGCTCTGGTGTCCACACTGCCCTGTTGCTATCCTCATACTGATGTACTGCATCTGATGTACCTGCTCTAGTGTCCACACTGCCCTGTTGCTATCCTCATACTGATGTACTGCATCTGATGTACCTGCTCTGGTGTCCACACTGCCCTGTTGCTATCCTCATACTGATGTACTGCATCTGATGTACCTGCTCTGGTGTCCACACTGCCCTGTTGCTATCCTCATACTGATGTACTGCATCTGATGTACCTGCTCTGGTGCCCACACTGCCCTATTGCTGCCCTGTTGCTGTTCTGAAACTGCATTGTGCCCTCTCATGTGCTGCCTGTGATGGACGTTTTCAGTGCAATGGACTGTTGGTGCCCTTAGCCCCTCTCATGTGCTGCCTCTGATGGACGTTTTCAGTGCAATGGACTGTTGGTGCCCTTAGCCCCTCTCATGTGCTGCCTGTGATGGACGTTTTCAGTGCAATGGACTGTTGGAGCACTTGGCCCCTCTCATGTACTGGCTCTGATGTACCTGCTCTGGTGTCCACACTGCCCTGTTGCTATCCTCATACTGATGTACTGCATCTGATGTACCTGCTCTGGTGTCCACACTGCCCTGTTGCTATCCTCATACTGATGTACTGCATCTGATGTACCTGCTCTGGTGTCCACACTGCCCTGTTGCTATCCTCATACTGATGTACTGCATCTGATGTTCCTGCTCTGGTGTCCACTATGGCCATGCTCCATCCTAGACTGTGACTTTGCTCCGAATCT
Source organism: Lissotriton vulgaris (assembly GCF_964263255.1). NCBI lineage: Eukaryota > Metazoa > Chordata > Amphibia > Caudata > Salamandridae > Lissotriton > Lissotriton vulgaris. Next base: position 339,375,916 of record NC_141695.1, on the reverse strand, counting down.
GCGTAAATAAAATTGGGATTTATGTGTCGTGCTTTGTCAGAGTCATTCTTGCGTGTGTGATGCTGGTGTGGATTGGTATTTTCTTGGGGGCGGTGGGTTCTGCTCAGGACCCAAGTCCTGCAAAAAGAAGTGGGGGGACGCTGAAATCACGACAGGAAGTGACGACACAAAAGGTGGCTTCCACTAAGCATGAGCGAATTTTGCGGATCTCGCGTTCGCGAATTTTGCGGATTTGCGGATTCGCAATCCGCAAAATCCGCAAATTCCCGCGAATTTTTTTTTTTTTTGTGTTCGCCCGTGTTTCTGCCAGTTCGCGAGGGTTTTGTACACTTTCGCAAATTGCGAACTTACCTGTCGGGTCGCAAGTTTCGCGAACTTGTTGTTTCTACGTGTCCAGCCTGTTTGGGACACTCTTCTTCATCACTGCCACTCTCTGTCACCACTGCCACTCTCTGACTACTCATGCCACCCTCTGGCCCACCCATGCCACCCTCTGTTTCATCACCACACCCTCTGGTTGTCCAGTGTACATTATTTTCGGCAAAGCAAAGCACACCTTCCCTGCCTCAAGTGACCTGAATTAATTTGGGGCTGATTAATGTGTCACAGAATATTTTTTTAGCTGGCACCTGCTTCCTTAGTGCGCCCTGATTAGTGATCTTTTGCACTTGCTAAGTGCTTTCATTGTTGCAAAATTAGTTACAACACCTGCCCTGCCCCAACTGACAATAATGAATTAGGGGCTGATTAATGGATTTTAACTTCCAGCCTGGCTCCTTCTTGTCTCCCTTAGCTGTAATTCAGGACCTTTGTGGCATATGTGTAACTATTCTGAGGTTCACAGCAGGGTCACATAATAGTTTCAACTGGCAACTGAACTCTGGAGGGGCCCCTCAGGAAGCACTACAGGAAATGGCTACTAATGATGAGCCTGAACTTTTGAACCTGGTAAGTAGTTACTTTCAGTTTTGCTAAAATCGTATTTCTGCAATTTTGCACTTATTCGCGGGGCGCGAACTCACGCGAACTCACGCGAACAGTGCGAGCAGTGCGAGCAAAATCCGCTGCTCGCGGATTTGCGGATTTTGCGGGAGATTCGCAAATCTCGCGGATTGCGGATTGCGGATTTCCGGAAAATCCGCAAAATCCGCGAGCGGAACGGATTTTCCGCCCATGCCTAGCTTCCACTCAGTTGCAGTTTATAGTTATCATGCTCCCTGTTAAGTTAGTGGGGGGACGCCGTCCACCCGCGTGGTACCCCGACTTGAGCCCTGGTTCTGCTACGTGTCACTCTCCCCTACCTGGGTCACGGCCCTTGGAGGCGTTGCCGTACACAGGCATTTGTGCATTTTGGGACATGTCACTCCCCCCTCCCTACGTCACCGCCCTTGCCGGTACTCCTCTCCAGACAGCGAATGCTTAGTTGCCTACCTGCGTCGTCGTCGATGGTGGGCCAAGACGAGGACGTACTGGGTCGCGTAGAGTATCGGGTAAGCCTGTAGTGCAGGGTCCATGTCGGCGTGCGGCTCGTGGTGGGTATGGTCGCTGTGGAGCATCCGCCGTGTTCAGGCAGGTTGTTTTTCCGCCGCGCTTTTATGTGTGTTTTCCGCCATCTTGATTTGGAGGACGGTCCTAGTCATCAGTCCGTACGGCGGAGTCTCTGGAAAGGTTACGTCCGCCGCGTAGTTGGGTGTGGTGGTGCGGCGGACCTTGTTCTACCGCCGCGGACGGATTTTGGCACGTATTTCGTATCCTGATTTGGCGGACGGAGTGTCCGCGACGGGCGCACGGAAAATAGGCCTGTTCCGCATACTCTGGGTCTGCGGAGGCACTTCCGTCCGCCATCCTAATGACCCCCTATGTGTGGGAGGGTATCCTCAGACGTGAGTCCCTAGCTCATTGCACCATCAGGATTCAAGCAAGCCGGGCCGACGAGGCTGAAATGCCAGAAACCGGTCCCCGGTAGCTTGTCTCCTTCCCAGTATAAGAATTGGCTTGGTAGTTTGGTTTGCCCTGTTCCCATCATGCACTGGGACAGGAACAGACTAATTTGCATATAGCCAGGTTCTGAAGCTGGGATGGTGCAGTGAGCTAAAAAACGGTGATGGATCAAGCCCTGATCTCTTGACTGGGTAGGAGTATTCTGCATCATTCAGAAACTCTGTCCATCACCTTTTCCAAAAAAGACTGTATCTGAATAAATATGTTTTGGATATATGTGTTACGTGTTACATTGTGGTCATCAATAAAGTGTGTTAAAAAAGAAATAAGGGAAGGATACACCTAGTTCTGTAGATGCCATGGGCAGAGCCGCCACCGGATTAGGGGTCGGCCCGGGCCAAATAAAAGCTGGATGGCAATTGAGGCAAGATCATGGCCTTTGCAACTCTGTGTGCGAAGCTCCATGGAGTGAATATTTAATCTAGTCTGGAATTGGATGCATGAACCAGGGAGTAAAAGGTAAGACATGCATCTTTGGGGTGGTGGGCTCTCCATGTGTCCCCCATCTCACTAAGTCCACAAGGGACTTCAGTCGAGACTCTCGAACCCCTCCTGCAACCCCATATGCTCACCATCTGCCCCTATCAGGGCACATCACATCATTCTAGTCCCCGCTGATAACTGCCAACACCTCTAGCAACGATTCCCATTCGTCCACCTGGTGGTCTACATAGCTCTGGCCAAGGAGCAGAGGAGTGTAAATGCTGCCCAGCACAATGTTGTCCCTGGATACCGTCCCATGTCCCAATATGTACCTGCCTTGTGTGTCTGTCCACATCTGTACGAAAGTGAAGGGGACTCTACAGTGTATCATGATGGCTACTCCTCTGGAGCCCCATGTGAAGCAAGTGTGAAATGTGTGTTTATATACGTAGTGGGCTAGACAGGGAGTCTTGGTGACCAAAAGGTGTCTTTCTTGCAGAAATAGGATATCTGGAGTACCGCACCGCATTTGACCATGTCAAGCATTCCCTGGACATTCCAGCTCACCTCATACAGACGTCCGTAGATGGCCTCTACGTCATGGTCTGTCATACCGATATCGGGTGATTACATTGCATCAAGTCAGGAGGAGGGGTCCCCACCATGAGGGAGTACAATGACAATCATGAGGGAGTACAGGCATCGCAGTCAGTGTAAGAACGAACAATACCAATATAACAACTATCATCCCCTGTCCCCCCGCCCAATACCTCAAAACAGCGGAAGTATCTTTTGCTGAGGGTACCCCACGTTGACTCCAATGGGAAGCAGAGGTAGGGTATGGTAAACTCCCCATAGTGATATCAGAAACCTGAGAGAGTCGGAATGCACCCTTCCGAACCTACAGCCCATAGAAAAATCAAGATATTGCAACAGTTGTAGCACGAAAAAGCGGGGATTTGCCCAGCCCCTGCAGATGAGCCTCAAGCCACTTATATTGCTAGAGTTCAACAGCCTATCCTCTGGGCCTTTCTGTGGTTCTTCATTGTGGGGTTTGGAGCACCACATCAACCTGGACCAGTGTCTGCATTTGTCTGACCACTTGAATTTGCAATCGACTGGGTTCTCCCAAGACAGAGTCTGAGTCATGGTGCGTGGTGCGTGGTTTCAAGTGTCTCTGTTCATCCATCCATGCAAAGACTTCCTCTGGAGTCTGAAAGAACAAAGTGTAGAGTTCTACACTACTTGTAGGCAGGCGGGAAACCAGAGCATGTACAGGATTTTAAAATCCCAAAGGTAGGCCTCGACCGCTGTAAAGGTTTGGCATTGTTGCTGTACCATTTTAGTATAGTCTGGGAAAAATCATTTATTGGTGGGATTCATCTAGGAGTTCAGCCTGAGATCTTGCCTGTCTGAGAATGGCGCTGACCACAAGCAAAAGGAAAAAATACGTCTTTAGTATTCAATCTTTTCAAACGTTTTGTTTCTGCAATGAATCAGATATGCTGTCCAATATACATAGAACACATGGGCTGTGAATAAACAAAGTGTCTAGGTCGTGACTGGTGACGTAGGGCCCGATTCACAGAATGAACTTACTACTTTTGGCATTCACAGAATGCACTTACTACTTTTGGTATTCACAGAATGAACTTACTCATTTCGGTATTCACAGAAGTTAGGACTACTAACTTTAGGACACCTAAATGCCTTCTGTGAATACCGAAAGTCTTAAAATTAGGATTTTTCTCAATTTAGTAGTAGTAAAGTTAGGACTACTAACTTTAGGACGCCTAAATGCCTTCTGTGAATACCGAAAGTCTTAAAATTAGGATTTTTCTCAATTTAGTAGTAGTAAAGTTAGGACTACTAACTTTAGGACGCCTAAATGCCTTCTGTGAATACCGAAAGTCTTAAAATTACGATTTTTCTCAACTTAGTAGTAGTAAAGTTAGGACTACTAACTTTAGGATGCCTAAATGCCTTCTGTGAATACCGAAAGTCTTAAAATTACGATTTTTCTCAATTTAGTAGTAGTAAAGTTAGGAGTCCTAACTTTACTACTACTAAATTGAGAAAAATCCTAATTTTAAGACTTTCGGTATTGACAGAAGGCATTTAGGAGTCCTAAAGTTAGGAGTCCTAACTTTACTACTACTAAATTGAGAAAAATCGTAATTTTAAGACTTCCGGTATTCACAGAAGGCATTTAGGCGTCCTAAAGTTAGTAGTCCTAACTTTAGTACTACTAAATTGAGAAAAATCCAAATTTTAAGACTTTCAGTATTCACAGAAGGCATTTAGGCGTCCTATAGTTAGTAGTCCTAACTTTACTACTACTAAATTGAGAAAAATCCTAATTTTAAGACTTTCGGTATTCACAGAAGGCATTTAGGAGTCCTAAAGTTAGTAGTCCTAACTTCTGTGAATACCGAAATGAGTAAGTTCATTCTGTGAATACCAAAAGTAGTAAGTGCATTCTGTGAATGCCAAAAGTAGTAAGTTCATTCTGTGAATCGGGCCCTGAGTGTTACAGGTGACAAAACATAAATGCATAAAAGAAAAAACTTTTTCATAATATCCACTGTAAGGCACAATAGTCACAGGAGATTTAAATTGTTCCTTTTGTTCAATGGGACTTTGTGCAGACAGATATATGGCATAGAACATGGACGTTTCGACCCGGGGGCGATGTGCTGATTTATGCGCATCTAAAGCGGGTCTTCATCAGGACTGAATAGTGGTTGGACAACCTTATTATTAGGTGTATGATTCGTCTGGTCTTCTAATGTAGATGGTGCATGTCAGCCGACAAGCACCTGTGGTACTCACTGGTTCTGATTATTTCATGGTGGAATGCTGGCATTCACAACAAACGACCCGACGGAGTCAGACGTCTTTTTCTGCACGCTAGATCAATCGCCAAGTCGGCACAGATCTTTAAACACATTGCACTGGCTGATGCAGAACAACCACCATGAATTAATCAGAACCAGTGAGTACCACAGGTGCTTGTCAGCTGACATACACCATCTACATTAGAAGACCAGACGAATCATACACAAAGCAAAGGTTGTTTCTGTGGGCTCACCATTCCGTGACCTCCACCTACATGTCCAAGCCTTTAGGGAGTTTTTCAAAAGTAGAGAGCTTGGCCTGAAGTGTAGAGACATTGTCTTCTATGCCAGAGACTCTAGTTTCAGGTTCAGCAATGCGGGCTACCGCATTGCAGAGGTCTTTGCACAGTAATGTCACCGCAGAACCCACAGCACCAATCCTGGCCTCAAGAGCCTCTCTAGATTGTGTTATCGCGGCAAGCAGAGCAGCGTTATCAGGTAGTGTACTGGTACCTCCCCCGGTGTCAGCATGTTGAGCTCCTGCCCCAGTGAAATGATCCATTGTGTTCTGTTTTGACACATATCCGGGGGACTTATCTTTAGCCATGGCGAGGGGGGATGGGCAACATGAGCTAGCACAACTCCACCTCACTCAAGCAACTCCCCTAACCAGGCAGACCAGGACTCTGTCCCAAATGTCACCGGAGTCCAGGCTACCCCTGCATGTGTAGTCACTGGGCCCTGTTGTTCCCAGGGCTGGTACTCAGTAGGCCGTAAGCTGCAGTATATGTGCCCCAGCTAAATGTAGGCTGGGGAGGTCTCACCCCAGCCACATGCCGCACTGGGGCCTAGCCCGGCTGCTTCTGCGGATGGGAGTATGCCTACCCCCCAGCGGGCGCCTCACCTCTTATATATTGTGCTCGCAGTCCCAGCGTCTCTGGCAACCAGTAGACTGCTCAGTGTCGGCTGGTCCAGTCCTCCTATACCCGCAGTCCGGCTAGATGCGCCGGCGCCGCACCATCTGTCGGGCGGGCCGCTCATATCCAACAGATGGCCCGCCAAGCCTCCGAGATGCCGCTGCTGTGTCAGAGCCCGGTACAACCGGGCCAGGACCAAGCAGCCTGCACTCAAGCCTGTGCCGAGGCCTGCAGCCTCTGCAGGCCCAGCTCGCATGGGGGCCCACACCCCCAACCCCCCCCCCCCGATCCATTCCTGGACTCCGATGTGGTCAGGCCTTATCAGCGAGCAGATGGCGGGAACCAGGACACAGACTCCAAACCGCAGTTCCTGTCACAGTCAGCGAGGCCCACAGCGTCTTGGAGTTTGGCCGGGGACTAGGCCCGTATGTCTATACGATGCTGGTCTGACACTGCGGATCAGCCTTGGGTGGCGCTCCGGCAGCCCGGGAGTCGATGAGGGTACGAAGCCATTCTGGATGGCAGGTATCTGGTAGGATGTAGGAGGATTTTGGATGGGCAGTTGGAGCTTGCCTGAAGCATGTCTGCCAGGTTGGACAGCTTGGCCACGCCCCCTCAAAAAAATAGAAATGTAAACCTTATTTCTAGTTGGTCCCTTTCTTGAGATACAGTATTAGTATTTTAATCTGTACTCTGATTTTCTACACAGGACAGCTTGGCCTGCCACAGTAAAAATAGCTTTAGAGCTATGTCACTGTAGGGACATGGTATAATTATTTTTTTACATGTCAGACTTTTAAAAACCATGCACCCTATCTTGTGGCCTACAAGCCCCACATAGGGGTGACTTCGTAATATTTAAAAGGGAGGCTGTTACCTGTCAGAAAACAGGTCATACTGCAGAATAAAAGTGCAACAGTCAGGCTACAAGGAGAGACCAGAAGCCATGTGTTCCCTGTCACACTAATGGATGGCACAGTGAGTGCTACAATTCATTTGTTGCATGTAACTTCCAGGCCCTGGGTACATTTTGTACCATATACTAGGGACTTGTAGACAAGAAAATTATACAAAATAAGGGTATGCTAATTCAACCATGTTTAATGTGGGAGCACAGGTATTTTACTACTTGTTAGCAGGGGTAAAGTGTGCAGAGTTCTAAAGCCAATAAAACAGATAGGGAAAAAATATGAGGACACAACAGATGAACATTCCCTACAAACCGTAAAATTAGAAGTTATCAATTACTCCTGATGACAATGCATAAATCACCTCTATTAGAAGACGTTGATGCCAGCTCCTTGCTGGCATGCTACTCCTTTTAGCATCTTTATTCTGTGCCAGACTAAGCCAGACCCTGGAAGGTCCTTTAGCTAAAAAAAGGTTTATTGTTAATGTCTTCCAATGATTTAGGGCTTGGGAACTTATGTATACTTAGGATATTTCATTTGTCTTCACTCAAGCTCTTTAAAATGTGTTCTGCGTCCTCTGGCATAGGTCTTATAGACTTTAAGAAAGGAAATGTACAGATTTTTTGTGAAAAAATTAAAGCCATCTCTTTTAGAAGCTTCATTTTTTCTGATGTGCTTCTGCAGGTAGCCAACATGAACTGTGGTGCTCTAACTAGTCTTAGATCTATACATTGGCCTTTACTGACCAAAATGGAACAAGACTGAGTAGAAGCGCCTTTAGTCTTGAAAGATAGGCAGACATGTTGGCCAAACATTTCCTGGTTGATCTTCTCATTTACTATGGTTACTTCATCAAATCGAGGACATTATTTAACTTAGTTAAAGAATTGGCAGGATCAAAGTCTACTGCTGATCCCCCTTCTTTGAATAATGCCCAATGTGATGAACTGGCCCAGTTTTTTACAAACAAAATTGAAAGAATCTATGATGATATTTCTAAGCAGCAACCGAAAGAAACAAATAACAAAACTGCCAATAATAATCAGCAAACACAATCTGCGCTAACATATCACCCTCTAATTTGCTGGCCTGAGATTACTATCCAAAATCTACAAGAAATTGTTAGAAAACTAAAATCGGGCTCCCCGGTAGATCCTCTCCCTGTGTCAATACTCAAGAAACTTGACACCAGGCATTTGTCATTGATCTGTAAAATCTTAAATTAGTCCCTCGTTTCTGCCACTGTCCCTATACCATGGAAACATGCTAAGGTCACACCTTTGTTAAAGAAACCTACGGCTGACCCCAAAGTTCTGGGTAACTTTCGCCCGATCTCCTTGTTACCTGCATTTTCCAAACTTTTGGAAAAACATGTTCATAACCATCTGGCCCACTACTTAGAGATAAATGACATCTTCCAGTCCTCTCAGTCAGGCTTCCGACCCGGTTACTCAACCGAGACTACCCTTCTGGGGGTCGTAGAACATCTGCGGAGCCTAGTTGACAAGGGACTTACTGCTGCACTGATATTGCTTGATCTCAGTGCAGCATTCGATACCATCTCTTACAGTATCCTGCTCGACTCCCTTTCTGATGTTGGCATAAGGGGAATTGCTCTTGACTGGCTAACCAAATTCTTAGATCAGCGCTCTTTCCAAATTAATTCCAACACAGGCACCTCTGGTGTCTATCAGTCCCCTTATGGTGTCCCCCAGGGCTCGGTGCTCAGCCCCCTGCTTTTTAACTTATATGTGGCCCCTCTTGCCCGTATCGCGGAAAATGAAGGCCTAACCATGTTTAGTTACGCTGACGATTCTCAAATAATCTTCTCTCTGTCTAGTACAAACAAGGACTCACCTTCACCCCTGAAATCTGGCCTTTGCAAAATCGCAACCTGGATGCGGACCAATCTGTTGAAACTTAACGGAGAAAAAACAGAGGTTATAATCTTTGGTCCCAACCCTGATCTATGGAATGCCTCCCACTGGCCACCCAGCATGGGCCCTCTTCCCATCCCATGTGACCAAGTCCGTAACCTAGGTATAACTATCGACAAAGGACTTACGGTGCAGCCTCAAGTCGGGAAACTTACTGCCATGTGTTTTGTAATCCTGAGATGGCTCCGTAAGATAATATGGATGCTCCCGGAAGACACCAAGAAATCTGTAGTCAATGCCCTAATCACCTCAAGGCTTGACTACGGTAATGTCCTTTACCTAGGGGCAACCCAAGCTGTAATGAAACGACTGCAGCGTGTACAACATGCTGCGGCCCGTCTGCTGCGCAAGTGCCACAGAAGAGAACACATGTCGGAACACCTAAAAATTTTGCATTGGCTTAAAATTGAGAGCAGGGGTAAAATTTAAAACTCTCTGCTTCATGCATAAGATCAAATTTGGTTCTGCCCCAAGATACCTAAAATCCCTAGCTCATGCCTATCTTCCCACTCGGCATCTTAGATCCTTTTCCCAGGGCCTCTTTAATGTGCCTAAGGTCCGGCTTTCCAGAATGGGAGGCAGGTCTTTTTCCTACCTGGGTCCTAAGTTATGGAATTCCCTCCCCCTAAAAATGAGCACTGAAACCAATCTTGTCACTTTCCGTAGATCCCTGAAAACCTGGCTGTTCAACCAGTAGACCTGGCTTGGCTATCATCTCCCTCCCTTCCCTTCCCGCACTCAATATTTCTACCAGCGCCGGGAAACCCTTTTTGGGTAGCTGTAGCGCTTTACAAATCAAAATAAAATAAAATAAAATAAACAAATATGCTTGCATTGGTTTCCTGCCCTTCCTTAAGGTTGAGCTACCACAGTTTGGTGAAGCTGCTTGGCCATTGCCTTGCTGTGGTAACCAGATACACTATTTTTCTGCTTTTAACTCCACCTGAAGTCTGAAAATTATTTTCTTCTGGGTGCCACAATAGTCAATATAGAGCATAAGATGGGCCTTCTAAACAAGTCTCAGGAAAGGCTTATTGCTTTTCTAAGTGAACAGCAACAGCTGCATTGTTTGTGCAGCGCATAGCTTGCACCACCCATAGGTCGCTCCTCACCTGTCCTGGAGGTGCATTTTGACATGGTACCTACAGTCATAAGGTTAGTAGTGCAAATAGCAATAATGGGTATTCTGGTTTATTCTATTGCTTTTTCTGCTTCTACTGAGGACCGGTCTATGGGTAAAGGGTTATATATTTTTCTCTTCACAGAATGTTGCCTCTTCATCTTCTCCTTGATCTCAATCTCTATCCTTTTTTTGGATCGAGCTTACCAGACAGCACAAGCTGATTGGGAAAGATATATCGTAGGCTTACCAAGAACATAAGGGTCTAAGAGCCTGCTTATTCCTTACCATTGGTTGGCTTTCCTGTCTCTGTCAATTGACTGTTTCATATTTAATTACTTTTTTTTAATCAATCTTGTGTTTGTCCCTCCAATAAAATATACCCTCTTTGCTATCTCTTTAATTAGCTGGTTTCTATGTTATTTTAGAGAACTACTTTTTTCTTTTTGTTTAAAAACTCGATGGGCGTGCATGTGTTTTTAGCAGTCTCCTGCATATTCTTTTCTCCCCCTTGCACTCTTCCCATGTGCTTCTCTCCCCCCACCTGCCCTTGTGTTGCACTCTCTCACCAATGTGCGTAATGGGTTGATATCATGTCTGACTTTGGTATTGTGAGTGGTCACCACAAATTTTGGATTTTTTGTTTTTATATTACGTTTGAACTTATGTTCTGCTTTTCTCCATCTAATGTAGTCCACACAAACATTTTAATGAGTATATGCAATTTTAGTTTTGCAAGTGGCTAAACACATTATTGGAATATTTTTTCCACTATGCGGGTGCATGCCCTGGTTTCCATTATGGCAATGTATACAGTTGTAGCAAGGACACGCGCCCATCTCCTTTATATGTCTCGGCTCCAGACTGCGCCAATGCGCTGTCTTGGACTGAGACATGATGTGTCTACATTGTGGACTTACAGACACCCATAGGCTCCTCATATGCTGGCACCATCATTTCTCCAATTTCCGCCCTCCGCATTTGTCAAGGGCATGCATACCTCACGCCTCTTCCGGTGTTTAGCCCTCCCTGAGAACCCCGCCCAACTACATATAAAATATGCAGGAAGGATTGTAAGGCAATGTTTCTGGACTACTTTTTTATTTTTCAGGACAGTGTTCTCACTTTCAACCACGCTCTATAGGTTGTAATACGCCACTTATGTACACAGGCGCTTCAGCGACACACACACACACTCCACTGACAATCAGAATTTTGGCAAGTGGATAGCCAGTGCAGGGGCACTATTGGGATCAGTCGGCAAAAAGAACCCTAACGCCACTAAAACCAAAAAAAGTGCCCCATGGTTCACATTGGCCCTGAAACTTGAACTCGGAGCAGTCAGAGTTTTGGAACGGAAGTGGCGTAGGAATTATGATGCCACCGCCCGCAACGCTTATCGAGTGGCTAGGAGGAACTACCACTCAGGAATAAAGTCAGCTAAGAAAGCTCACTTTCTTCAGGCCATTTCCATCGCAGGCCAAGGACAAAAAGAGATCTTTAGGGTAGTTCAAAAATTCATGAATCCTTCAGCTCTTTCGCAGGAGATCCCTCCCTCTCAAGATCTCTGTCATGCGATATCTGACTATTTCGATAAAAAGATCTCCGACATCGTGAACACTTTTCCACCAATACCCACTACTCAGCTGTTAGCTGTACAAACTGAAGAGAAATGGACCAACGCCCGCCTGGAGAAATTTGCAGCTATCCCCCTTGAAGACACTCACAAAGCCATTATGGCCATCAAATCCGGATCCCCCTTCAACCCATGTCCCCCTTCTGTGCTCCACACCTTAGTAGAGGTGGTCAATCCCATCATCAACAGGATTATCAACACCTCCTTGGCCACAGGAGATATACCTAGTGATTGGAAGCTGGCAGCGGTTAAGCCTTTACAGAAGAAGGCACTGGCTGACCCTACCACCCTTTCCAATCTGCGTCCTATCTCCCTGCTCCCAGTGCTGTTCAAACTGGCGGAAAAATTTGCCAACATTCAACTAACGAAGTTCCTGGAGGGGAATAACATTCTACACCCTGCCAGGCATCCTTCAGGAGCGAGTGGTGTATACAGCTGACACATTACGAGCCCTGCGTCCTAAAACCACCCTGCCCTGCCACCACACGGTTACAGAAGGTAAAATCTTTCTGACCTGTCCATACTGCAATCCGGTCCCTCCCCCCAAAAGCATTACACCGGCCCTGAAAGCCGGGCTCCTCAACTGCCGTTCCCTCCCGAAACACGCCACCGAAATAAACCTCCTAATCCAGGACCACGACTACGACCTAATGTTCCTCACAGAGACATGGCTCTCGGATTGCACTGATCCGGATGTTGTCGCAGCTCTCCCCACAGGCTATCTCTGCCAAACGTTAAATAGACCTAAAGGGAGGGGAGGCGGGATAGCCATAATCCACAGGCAACGATACGTTTGCAGGATGACGAACGCTGACATTGAAGATTGTGAGTGCGGCCAGTTTTCCATTCAAATCACTCCAGCCCTCACTGTAGCGGGACTTTTGACCTATCGCCCCCCGGGGGCCCCAGGCAATTTCCCCAACTCCTTAGTTGAAGCCATCTCTCAACTAGCCTCCTCCACTTCCAACTTCCTGTTATTAGGTGATCTCAATTTCCACTTCCTTGACCCAACGGATCGTGTGGCCGCGGACATTAGACATGACCTCACAGCCTTAGAGGTAGGTCTGATGAACAACGAGCCCACCCACGAGAAGGGCCATTTATTGGATCCTATCTTCTCCAATATTCCAACGATGACCACCGAGCCTCCGGTGACCCTTCCATGGACTGACCATTTCCTCGTCCCCTTTTTCTGGGAAACCCCCAGGTCTAATTACTCTATGCCTAAAACCCAGGTTACTGATCGCCAATGGCATAAATTGCCACTGGATATTTGGGCCCGTTCTCTGACCGAGTCCACTCCTAAGCTTTCCTCGGACCCAAATTTGGCAGATAAACAATTCAGTGACTGGATTACGTCGTCTCTGGACACTCTGCTTCCAAAAATCACCACTTTCAAGCAACCAAAAAAGATATCCCCTGCTCCGTGGTACACTCCGGAACTTAAAATCTTACGGCAAGAATGTAAAAAGACCGAACGTTCATGGAGACGTGAGAAAACAGGAGCGAATAAAAAAATCTACTCCATTTCTCTTCTCAATTATAAAACCGCTATCCGGATTACCAAAAGCGTGTTCTTCCAGGAGAGAATAGAGAGAGCAGGTGGCTCCGGGAAGGAATCATTCGCTATCCTGAAAGAACTTTCAAAACCACCAGTACAAGATCATGGACCCCCCTCTGACCCTATAGCCGATCAAGAGAGATGCCAACAACTGGCTAACTTTTTTCAGGACAAAATACAATTAATCCTGGATTCAATTCCCCCCTTGCACCCGAGGGAAGAAACCGTTTCTCCTCATTCGACTTCTCTCACCGGCCTATCCACATGGGGCCAGGTCACCTCAGATGAAGTGCAAACAACGCTTAACTCTATGAAAAGTGGCTCCCCTAGAGACCCTGCTCCTCTTCGGATGCTTAAAGAGGTAGCCCCTTCCATCATCCCCGCCCTCACCCAGTTGATTAATACGTCACTTCAACAGGGAGTTGTGCCCCAGAGTTGGAAGAAGGCAGTGGTAAAGGCCTTATTAAAGAAACCCACTCTGGACCCTGATAACCTGGCAAATTATCGGCCCATTTCCTTACTCCCAGGAGTAAGCAAAATTGCGGAAAAACTCATCAATAAGAAACTCTCAGAGTATTTAGAAGCCAACAACAAGCTAAAAAACTCCCAGACGGGCTTTCGACCAGGACAGGGCACGGACATCGCCCTCCTGGCGGCGGTAGAGGAAGCCAGAACGCTGCTAGATGGTGGAGGATCAGTGGCAGTGATCCTCCTCGACCTTAGTGCAGCGTTCGACACCGTGGACCACCAGCTCCTCATCGAAAGGCTGGCAAAAGTTGGTCTAGAAGGCACAGCCATATCCTGGCTCTCATCCTTCTTGACACAACGATCCTATCAGATCTGGGAGAAAGACGCCCGCTCCTCCGAAATGCCCCTCCAATGTGGTGTGCCTCAGGGCTCCTCCCTGAGCCCTACATTATTTAACATATATATGTCCACATTGGAGGAAGTCATTACCCCTTTCGGAGTGAGTGTCATCAACTACGCTGATGACACCCAATTAGTGGTGTCGTTGTCCCACCCTCAACAACAGAAAGCCGATCTCCTTAACTGCCTCACGCAGGTCCATCACTGGATGAATACATCAGCGCTAAAATTAAACGGGGCAAAAACCGAGGTCCTTGTACTCGGCCCAAAAGGAACCTCATTTCCGTTGGACATGTGGCCAACATGTCTAGGTCCCCCCCCAGACCCAAAGACAGAGGTAAAAAGCTTGGGTGTCTGGATCGACTCGGAGCTCTCCTTCGCCCCACAAGCAAAAAAGGTCGTAGGGACCTGTTTCGGTCTGCTTAAATCCTTGAGGAAAGTCCTGCCCCTTCTTCCTCCGAAATCGCAAAAACTTTTAGTCCAGGGTCTTATTATATCTAGACTGGACTATAGTAATGCAATCTATTTGGGTGCACCGGAAGCAACATTGACTAAATTGCAGAGGATCCAGAACACCGCTGCTCGGATCATTACCAACACCCCGGCCAGATCTTCGGCCAAGCCTGCCCTCAAACTCCTGCATTGGCTCCCCATAAGGGAGAGAATTAAATTTAAAGCCCTGTGTTTGGTGCACAAAACCCTGAATAACCAAGGCCCTCCAATTCTCCGAAACTTCATTACCCCTTACATAGCCACAAGAACCCTTCGCTCTAATGCAGAAAACCTTATCAATGCCCCAAGGTTTAGGAAAGCACGATCAGGAGGAAGACGGTTCGCGGTTCATGCGGCCCGTCTTTGGAACTCCCTCCCACGAGATCTTCGTCTGGAACCCCACTACCTCCGTTTCAGGAAACGATTAAAAACACATCTTTTCCCCTAGCCCTTATGCTCCTCCCGTTAACTCAGTCCTCAGTCATGTCTCTTAGGTTCCTCAGCGCTGGGATACTTCCGGGTGACTATGCGCTTTATAAAAATAAATAATAATAATAATAAAAATAAATAATAATAATAATAACACCCCAACCAGTCAGGGTTTCGATCATATCACTCTACTGAGTCAGCCCTACTTTTCACAGCAGAGACCCTAAGAGCAGCCATGGACCAGGGAAAAGAGGCCGTCCTAATCCTACTTGACCTGTTGGCAGCCTTCGATACGGTTTCACACCATATCTTAGTGAACCGGTTGGCTGCCGCAGGGGTAGGGGGACAAGCCCTGGTATGGCTTAGGAATTTCCTCAGCAACAGACGTCAGGTCACTGTGCTGGGCCCTTTCCAGTCGGAAGCAAAGGTCGTCAGCTCTGGGGTACCACTGGGCTCTAGTTTAAGCCCTGTACTTTTTAATCTGTACATGGTCCCACTTATGGAACTGATCGCATCTTTTAAGATCAGTATAATTTCTTATGCTGACGACACCCAGCTAATCCTGGTGCTGGACAGGGACAGGCCAGGTGCTGAAGAAAATCTAAAGGAATGCCTAACAGCGACATTCAACTGGATGACCAACAACCATTTGAAATGTAATGCCGGGAAGACAGAGATCATGCGGTTTGGGAAACACAATCTGTTCTCCCCAAAGAGGTGTTGGCCTGCTGAAGCAGAAGCGCCACCCAACACCATCACATCGGCTCGGAACTTGGGTATCAAGTTCGACGACCAACTGTCTTTTAAAAATCAAGCAGTAACTATAGCTGGGACCTGCTTTCAGATTATAAAGGCACTGAGGAAATTCTTCGATCTCCTCCCGCTGCCAGCCAGAAAAACGGTGGCAGTGGCTTTAATTAACTCCAGGTTGGACTACTGCAACGGCCTGTATGCTGGAGCTAACAAGTCAGTCCTGCACCGACTGCAGATGGTCCAACATGTCACTGCGCGCCTAGTACTACGCTGGCCACGTAGATCCTCAGCCTCAGCGGCCCTGAAGGCGCTACATTGGCTGCCTATTAGTAAAAGGATCTTATTTAAGATACTTGTCATCACGTTCAGGGCGTTCCAACAGCAAGGACCTAAATACCTCTGCAACGGGTTTAAGAAATATCATCCCACCCGCTGTCTGAGATCTGCTAGCCAGAACTTGCTTACTATCCCTCGCTTTAAGCTGACTACAAGAGGTGGCAGATCCCTCTTCTTTCTGGGCGCTAAGGCCTGGAATCAGTTACCACCCTCCCTAAGAGCATTATCCCAGGAGACCCACTTCAGGAAAGCATTAAAAACTTGGGTCTTCTCTTTAACTGATGTAGCCTGCAGAGCCTTGATCTAATAGTGTGATGTAATAGGTCACTCATCATCTTGCCCCCTACCCGTCCACCTGGGTTGGTTAAGCGCCAAGATACTCCCTGGAGTGATAGGAGCGCTATAGAAATGTGCTTTACATTACATTACATGGGTAGTAAGTGCTATATGAATGTTGCAGACCAATAGACAACCCGGATTGCAAATTGGAGTGCTCTGGATGGTAATGATGATGCACAACTGCGTCTTTGTGCTCCATTCTGCAGTGTGGTGATGCACAGAGGCGTCGGAGCAGAATGACACTGCAGCATTACGCTGTGCATCTCTTTTAATGAACAGTTTGGGAACTTTAATGAGGCGTGTCTGTTTTTTTTGTCATGTTTCCAGTCAAGGAAAAGAGCCCCCCGGTCATTACCTCAGTACAACAACCCACTTCACCACCTCCACTTTCTAGGAGTGGCAGGTCTCCCTCCCCTGGTGATGACAAACTCTACCTCCCCTACTGTCACTCACAAGCATCACTTCCACAAATATTCCACACCGAGCGCCCTCGTTACTCACAACTAGATAGACTCCACCAGCCACTGTTCATACAAGTAAGACTGCAGGGCTGAATAGCCCGGTGGCCCTCATGCATGTACTACACAAGCTGCTCCAACTTTGATGACTGCTGAAACGCGTTCTAATAAGGCGCCCATCTTGGAGATCACATTCAAGAATGCTGCAGATAACTATATACTATTGTTGTCTTACAGTGCCTAATGCTAGCCAAAATCTTCAACAATTAATATATTATTTTTCTATTATTATGTATTTCATTAATAATGGTAACTCTTACGAGGAAGTATGAATGAATGAATGAATGAATGAAGGCAGTCTTATAATGCGCAGACTTAGCCCATGGGCATCAAGGCGCCTAACCAAAATGAAAACATGATATGTGAGCCGAAAACCAGCTTACAGATACACCTCTGCAAAAAGCCAGGTTTAATGCTTTTCTGAAAGGTCCGATAGAGTGTTGTGTTTTTAATTCCAGGGGGAGGGTGTTCCACAACTTAGGGGCCAGAACAGAGAAGGCCCTTCCTCCCCACCTAATTTTACGAGCCCGAGGAACAGTCAGGAGATTCTTACTGAAGGAGCGTATGTTTCTGCTGGGAGTGTAAGGAACCAGCAGAGATCGTATACCTTCAGAGCTTTCTCCAAATAGTGCCCCGTAGACAAGGTACAGGATCTTAAAAGAGATCCTGGCCTGAATCGGGAGCCAGTGCAGACTCTTCCTGGCTACAGTGGCAGACGAGCGGCTGGGGACATCAAGGATGAACCGAGCTGCAGCGTTTTAAACAGTCTGCAAGCGTTGTATCATGCCTATGTTAATGCCCGAGTAGAGTGAGTTGCAGTAGTCTAACCGGGATGTAACTAAGGTCACCACAGTCTGTTTGCGGGCTTTCAGGGAAAGATAATGCATGATTTTCCTCAAGATCTTAATAACGCCCCAACAGGTGGCGCGACCGTTCTATTTACCTGCTGAGTCATAGTAAGAGCGGTGTCAATCATTACGCCCAGATTCCGAGCGGATTTCGTGGGCCGTGGACACACTCCAAGGGATGGGGCCACCAGTCGTTAGACCAGACATCCTGGTCTCCACCAAAGATCAAGACTTCGGTTTTCCCTCCGTTCAGCTTCAGTGAGTTCAGAATCATCCACTGTGGGACTGCCTCCATGCAGTTCCTGAAGCTGAGAGCGGAGGTACTCACCGAGTGAGAGAGAGAGATCATAATTTGGGTGTTATCGGCGTATGACACCACCTCCATCCCAAAAGATCTTACTAACCTGGCAAGTGGGGCCACATATATGTTGAAGAGAGTGGGGTTTAAAGTCGACCCCTATGGTACCCCACACTGCACAGGTTTAGCGGGGGACAGGAACTCTCCCAACTTGACCCTCTGCTCCCTCTGATTGAGGAAGGAGGACAGCAGACTCAACGCTGGGCCCTCTACCCCTATCTTTCTAAGACGAGCTGTTAAAATGGGGGGAGACAGGGTGTCGAAAGCTGCTGTCAGGTCTAGCAGGACCAGTAATGTAGTCTGTTACCGATCCACCTTGGAGAGTATGTTATTAACGACCACAGTGAGGGCCGACTCGGTACTATGCTGCTTCCTGAAACCATGCTGCGACGAATCAAGAAGGCCAGAGGAATCGAGAAAGGCTGTTAGATGTTGATTAAGATGTATCTCAAGCATCTTTGCTGAGGCCGGCAACAGTGAGATAGGTCGAACGTTTTTTAATATCTCCGGATCTAGTGTCGGCTTTTTCAGCAAAGGCTTGACCACTGCCCTTTTCCAAGAAGCAGGAAAAATGCCTTCCGTTATAGCATGGTTCATCACTTCCAGGTGGTAGGGCAACAGGACCTCCCTACAGTCCTCAGGATCCTAAGGGGGCAAGGGTCCAAAGAAGATCCAGATTTAATTCTATTCAGGAGCTGGTCTAGCTGCTGGAAGGTCATCAACATCTCCTTCGAAACAGCGGCATTCCCGGAAAGCTGGAAGCACGCCGAAATCAACGCCCTCCTCAAGAAGCCCAAAGCGGACCCCAAGAACTTCAAGCCCATCTCCCTGCTCCCGTTCCCGGCAAAGGTGATCGAGAAAATCATCAACATGCAACTGGCCCACCACCTCGAAGACAACAACATCTTTGACCTGTCCCAGTCCGGATTCAGACAAAACCACAGCACCGAGACAGCCCTCATCGCCGCCACAAACGACATTTGGTGCCAACTAGACAACTGCGAAACATCAGCCCTCATCCTCCTGGACCTGTCAGCCGCCTTCTACACGGTCTGCCATTGCACTCTAAAGACACGCCTCCTAGAAGCCGGAATCCAAGAGAAGGCTCTTGACTGGACCACCTCCTTCCTCTCCAGCAGAACCTAGAGTGTCCGCTCCCACCCTTCCGATCGGAAGCCACCGACATCATCTGTGGCATCCCCCAGGGCTCATCCCTCAGCCCAATGCTGTTCAACGTCTACATGGCCCCCCTCGCACAAGTGGCCTGCAATCACAACCTCAACATCATCTCCTATGCTGACGACACCCAGCTCATCCTCTCCCTCACCAAGGACCCGCACACCGCCAAAACCAACCTCCACGAGAGAATGAAGGCCGTCGCTGATTGGATTAGGAGAAGCCGTCTGAAGCTGAACTTGGACAAGATGGAGGTCCTCATCCTCGGACCGACCCCCTCAGCCTGTGACGACTCCTGGTGGCCGACCACACTGGGAACAGCACCAACATCCATCGACCATGCACGCAATCTAGGATTCAACCTCGACTCCTTCCTCTCGATGTCTAAGCAGGTCAACGCCCTCTCCTCCTCCTGCTACAACACCCTCCGCATGCTCCGCAGGATCTACAAGTGGATCCCGAAGTAAACAAGAAGAACGGTGACACAGGCCCTTGTCAGCAGCAGACTGGACTACGGCAATGCACTCTACGGAGGAATCCCAGCCAAACACCTACGACGACTACAACACATCCAAAACGCCTCTGCCCGACTGATCTTCAACGTCCCCGGCCGCAGCCACATCACCCCCACCTGAGAGACCTACACTGGCTCCCCGTTGACAAGAGGATCACCTTCAAGCTCCTCACCTACACACACAAAGCACTCCACAACGCCGGACCAGCCTACCTGAACAGCTGACTCAGCTTCCACACCCCCACCCGCCAGCCTCGCCCTCGGCGCTGTCCCCCGCATCCAACCAATGACCTCCGGCGGCAGATCCTTCTCCTACCTCGCTGCCAAGACCTGGAACACCCTCCCTACCCACCTACGGCAGACCCAAGACCTACTCGCCTTCAGAAGACTCATCAAGACCTGGCTCTTCGAGCAGTAGCAGCCCCCCCAGCACCTTGGTACCCTCACAGGTAAGTAGCACGCTTTACAAGTACTATGATTGATTGATTGATTGAGGTACATCAATATAAGACTATAACTTATAAGTTATACGGATATATGAATTCTGTCACTGTGTGCTGCAGATCAAGCTAGCTGCACTGTACAGCACATATGATAACCCCCTGGCCTTGTCATAAGAGCACACTAGTGTGCATGATCATAGGCAACTGGTTCCTCTAGGGATTTCCTTTTCACAAAGATAATTCTACAACAGCGCAAACTACAGACCAAAGCCATCCGATCTGTTATCAGGCAGCCCTTGTTTTTGTTTATGTCCTGAAAAAATGGCTTGAATGTATTGCTTGCTTTTGGATGGGTCAGAAGAGCCTACATTTATCAAACCAACTGTATTATTCAAGTTACAAACCATTTGCCAGAACATAAATACAGGGCTTGCAGGACTGGCTGTAAAACTTTGTTGGTGAAAGTAATATCAGGCTCTCAATGACAGTCCATTGTGAATTTTACATGTGTTGTTTCTTCATACATGTGTTGGAATAAAAATTATGTTTTTGCACAGTTTTATCTGAGTTAGCATTTGCGGTGCCATTTTGTGTACCGGCGCCATTTTGTATCGTGATCAAATCGAATTCTTTGCTATTTCCAAGAAACGGCCTTCTCTAGGTTATGTTTCTTCGGAACTGAGTTCTGCCACACTAATGAATGCACTGTTCTTATTAAAGCATACCTTTCTTCTTAAATGTAGGCCTTCTCCCACTTGTCTAGTGGCGGGCACAGGCAGAGTGATCTTAAATGATAGATAATGTGTGCCCGGCCTCAGAATTGCAACTTACTCATTTTGTAATTTACAGTTTAGCTGCATTTCTCTGGAAACTTCTATGGTGGGCGTGCTCTTGTTGGTTTTGAAATATACATAATGCATCATCATGCTTGCTGATGTCAGTCCCTCTGCAGCATTCCTAGCGACTAGGCAGACAGGGCTCCGCTTTGAGTGTACTCTGAATAAACTATTATTGGTTCATATTCTCTACTGTCTGACTGGCTCTTCATTTAGTATGGAAGGCTGAAAGGTGGGTGTGAATGACCCGGGTGACCCTAATCGGGCCACTTCCTTCAGTTGGCGTCTAAACAAGGACTCCTTCAGGTGAGTGACCCATCCCCTTCCATGTACGGGGGGAGGTCAAGGCCATCGTCGGGTCGGACGGATGGGCAGATCAGGGATCTCTGCACGAAAGAGTTCCTGGTACTCGCAGCTACCCTTTCTGTCCCACCGGACGGTGCCTCGCCCAGTGGTCATCCCGGCTGGAGTCCTGAACAGCGAAACCCGTAGATCTAACCATTTGGTCTGAAGAGTCGGCAGTGGAGAATGAGTTGTTTGACCTGCATATATCAGGTGAGTTTTTTTTGGTTCTTTGTGGATATGGTATCATTTTGTTTTGTAATTGGTATGGTCTAAGGACCATCTTTTGGATAAGAGCAATTGTAATTTTTTTGCTAGACATAAAAAACGCACTTGTTTTCTTTTGAAAAATGCCTAGATTCAATAAGTTGTGTTCCTTGTGCTGTCGTCGTTGTTCTGCTGATGCTCGTTTGGAAGAAGCTCAACCAGCACCCCCAGAAGGCACTCCAAATTTTGATATGTTTGTGAAGCATGGTCTTCACCCTATTATGTTTAGTACATTATGTCAAAAATATATGAGGAACAATGGCGAGTTGCAGTGGCCATTGACTGGCACTTTTGATGAACAAAAGATTGAGTATTTACAAGAACAGTTGTTTCAGAAATGAAGTAGGCAGTCTATGTTTGATTCTCTCAGAACATGACAGAAAGCAGCTAGACAGAAGCGACTGAAGGTAGAAAAAGAGGCTTGGAAAGGAAAAATGCAGACGTTGACTTAAAAGGCTGTAGCATATGATAGGGAGAAACAGGAAAAGGGGGTTGAAAGTGAAGCTGGAAGGTTTTGATTACAAATTGATAAATAGTATGTGGTCCAGGAAGAAGATTATGCTTCTGTGGAGGAATTGTTGGATACTCAACCCCCGCCTCTATATGCCTCGCAAAGAATATATCCCACTGTTTCAGTTACAGTTGCTTCCACTGTCTCTGTTCCTGCATCTACCATTGTAAATTCAACGGCTATGGCTACAGCTCCTCCTCCTCTTCCTTCTGTTTCTTTGTCGTCTGGGGTGACTGGTAGTTCCCCGCCACACCTATTGTCTCAGCGTCCCTCTCACCAACTCTCTCTCCTGTGACACAACAAATATCAACAATAGTGCCTGTTACTTCAGTTGCTTCTCCCACCATGGTTTTTCATCCTCTGACATTATTTAGTAGCAAAACGCCGGTACATGGATTTGAGGAGAGGGATTGGAAGAAATTTAAGGAACGTATGGGACCATTAATGCGATCTGACGTGGGTGATGAAGAGAAACAGCTAATAGCCAATCAGGCTGCGCAGTGGGCCAGTAATCCTATTTATAGCCTAGAGGATGTCTGGACAACTATGAGAGATTTTTAGCCCTTCATACAGCAGCATGCACTTAAACATATGTGTGCAACTTTAATTGGTCTTTGGCAACAGTGGAAGCACATCAAATTTTACATGACATAAGACATCGAGTGCATATTAGTGAATTGGGGACAGAACACGTTTGGGCTAATATCACAACGGTAACAGGAAGAATACATGAGGAAAGTCCCAGGTCGTTGTCTCAGTTTACGCAGCCACAGCCCGTGGAGGGAGTTTCGGTGGGGCGGAGAGACGGGTGGGGGGTGCAAAAAACTGGAGTATGGATAATTGTAGGTAAGTAAACAATTTAATTAATAAAATGAATTTCGTAGCGCACCCACGGGCCCTGGCTGAGTTTACGATGAGAGAGGTTCATCCCATATATCACCCCGAGATACCAGAATTAACAGATGGTCGTGGTAATGTTACTTGAGCGGCAGGGCGGACAGGTTTCAGGAGCAATGGGCTTATACTCTGTGGAAAAGAAGTGAAATTGTGTCTCTTAAGACTCATTTTCCTAACCCTAGGAAACATCCTACCGCATATTATAAAGAATTGACTGAAGCTGCCTCTTCCAAAGTAATGACTCTTGCTGATATTGAAATGTTTTTTGGTTTACGGTTTCTGGTTGATATTTGGAGGCAGGTGCACACGCAAGATCATGTTGTGGATCAAATCAAAGCATGGGACTGGGAAATAAAGACAGGTGATAAGCCCTGAGTAAAAGTTTTGGCATTGCCAAGTCGCATTATTACCTATTTGCATTCCCCCATTCTGCTGAGAAAGGTAGATTGGGATAAATTGTTGGCTTGTCGGCAAAAGAAAGATGAGAGTGTGTCTGATTTTTTCACTTGGATTGAAGGTACGTTTTTGGATTACAATGGGTAGGATTTGTCTATTGAAGGAGGTGTTCGGTTGTTTGTAAATTGATTTGTTTCTGATTTGCTTCCTGAAATAGCGACTCGATTGCAGGCCTCTGAATGTACTTGGTCCGCCTCTTCCCCATATGTAATTTTGAATATGGCACAGTATTATGAACATAGGGATAACAAGGAAAAAAAGAAGACAGAGAAAAGGCATAAGAATTTGAAAACAAAGGTGTTGTTACAGCAGGCTTTTAGGGAGAATGGTAGAGGACGTGGTGGTCCTACCCGACAGCTTCCACGCACTAGAAAGCAGCCGAATACTACGCCTTTGTGGCAGTGTGCATACTGTAAGGCGTAGCAAGTGTCCTGTGCTTTTGCAAAACGTGGCGGTCCCCAGAGGACTAGGTTCTCGTGGGCAAGGTCATGGAGCTGGAGGGGATAATCGGGCTCAGAAAGCTGCAGCCTCACAGGGTCGTTCTGATAATAATTATTTTGATGACCCTCGGGATGGACAGTATTATCATGATGATTATGATATGGAGGAAGTGACAGGGATCTCTAATAAAAGAGAGAGGGACCCCAAAGCCAAAGGGATAGGGTTCCGTAATCGACAAAAAGTCAAAATGTAATTCCCTTTGGGCGAATTAACATAGAACGACTAGTTCTAACACACAAAACATATAAAAATACACCATATCAGAACAAATGAACAACAAGGAAGCAATGCAAACAATATTAAAAACCAGTGAAAACACTATAGTAAAATTAAATCTAGACAATTTTATTCATATACACTATATTTTGTTAAAAATTGGGAAACATACAGGACGAGACTTCCATCAAGTAAATCAATCAAACATTCCAATAAAAAAGGAGGTACAGGTTGAGGACTAAATTCAAACACTGATACAGAATTTTCCTTAATTTCTTGACCCAGTATTACTCCTTGTGCATCGACGCGTTTCGGTGGTGAATGAGAAATCAGACCACCTTCATCAGGACAGTTGTAATGACAGTTTCCCAATAGTTCTCAATCATTAAAAATCGTTAGGGTTATAGTGAGGGGTACTCAGCCTCCTTTCCACTCAAAAAAGATATTCGTCCAGCGAGATATCTTCTCAAATTAATAGTTACAGTATATTCCTCACATTTCCCATGCAGAGAATAGGGGAACAGCAACCCTGGTCTATTATATGGTTTCTGAACCACGCATCTACAACATAGATATAAATGTGCAGTGCTATGGATCTTAACACGCGGTATTAATCAATCATATATGGTTTAGAAAATTACGTTATAGTTAAGCAATCCCGGGGATGGGGAGTCCCTGTATATTATGTGATTCTAAGCTCCCGTATCGGGCAATATGGATTTAGTGTGTAGTACTCAGATACTCCCCGGTAAAAGGAACCCGCAACAATTCAGGCGTGCATTCCCTGTTGGCGCCAAGATAAAAAGCGTCCCGCGTGTCAGCAACTTTCACTCCGCAACAGATTGATTTGTTTCTGATTTGCTTCCTGAAATAGCGACTCGATTGCAGGCCTCTGAATGTACTTGGTCCGCCTCTTCCCCTATGTAATTTTGAATATGGCACAGTATTATGAACATAGGGATAACAAGGAAAAAAAGAAGACAGAGAAAAGGCATAAGAATTTGAAAACAAAGGTGTTGTTACAGCACGCTTTTAGGGAGAATGGTAGAAGATGTGGTGGTCCTACCCGACAGCTTCCACGCACTAGAAAGCAGCCGAATACTACGCCTTTGTGGCAGTGTGCATACTGTAAGGCGTAGCAAGTGTCCTGTGCTTTTGCAAAACGTGGCGGTCCCCAGAGGACTAGGTTCTCGTGGGCAAGGTCATGGAGCTGGAGGGGATAATCGGGCTCAGAAAGCTGCAGCCTCACAGGGTCGTTCTGATAATAATTATTTTGATGACCCTCGGGATGGACAGTATTATCATGATGATTATGATATGGAGGAAGTGACAGGGATGTCTTATGGCTATTAGTTCTAGCACAGTCCCTCTCCACTAGAAATGTGCGATGGTTAGGACTCTCTTAAAGAAGCCAAGTCTGGATCAATCTAATTTATCTAATTACCGCCCAATTTCCCTTCTGCCCTGGCTAAGCAAATTGTTGGAAAAACGCATCAACAACATCTTGGTTAATCACCTAGAATCCAACAATCTGCTTGATATCTCACAATCGGGCTTCCGCCCCCAAAACGGGACAGAAACGGCGCTGTTGATGGTAACAGAAGAGGCAAGGAAGCTGGTGGATGAGGGAGGAGTGGCTGCCATCATACTTTTGGACCTCAGTGCCGCGTTCGACATGGTCAATCATACCATCTTGACCCGCCGACTCAAGAACATCGGAGTGTCGGGCGCTGCACTGGCATGGTTCTCGTCCTTCCTCAGTGACTGCTGCTTCCAGGTCTTTGAGGGAGACATGGTATCCTCTCTATATCTGGCCACCACTAAGAAAATAAGGAAGGCGAGATGGGGTGAACGCTCCTTCTCATTTACCGCTGCAAAACTGTGGAACTCCCTCCCCAGGCTCTGCGGAGGAACAACAACCTGCTCACCTTCCGTAAGCTTCTAAAAACCCAGTTGTTTGGAATGCTTGTATAGCATCATGGACTGACTCCACTCTGCCCTTCTTTCTCAGCACCACGAGGCCTCCGGGTAGTTAGGCGCTATATAAATACTCTTCCATTCCATTCCATGGCTAGGACAGCCAGGGACAGAGTGGAGGACCAGTACCGATATCTGTAGACCAGCGTGGTCCTTATGTAACAGCAGAACTGCAAGGTTCAACTAAGGAATTTTTGGTGGACACAGGTGCGACAAAAAGTTCTGTTTCTCAAAATATGGTCCCTGGGGCAGCTCTGTCTGGCCATAATAATGTGTTGGTTAGTTTTTCTGGTGTACCGACTTCAAGCCCCATTTCAAAACCTCTTGCATTGACTATTGGTGGTCCTTTCACTGTGGATTCACCATTTTTGTTGACATTTAATTGTGGTGAAAATGTTATGGGTTTGGATTTGTTGAAGAAATTGCATGCTACCATTTATTGCTCCCCGGCAGGTGTCTATATGCCAATGGGCCCAGATGTAGTACATTCTAAGAAGTGTTTGTCTAAAGATGCGCCTCTTCCTGTTGAAATTGCAGATGTTCCATCCACGTTGTGGGCGACAAGTGATACTAATATGGGGCTGCTGCAGTTACCACCAGTTTCGATACAGGTTAAAGACGGTGCTATTTTGCCTCATATCCCTCACTATAAAATACCGCAGGCAGGGAAACGAGCCTTATTGCAAATTATTCAGGATTTGATTAAGAAGGGATTGGTTGAGGAGACGACAGCCCATATTTGTAATAGTCCTATTCTCCCCATTCGTAAACAGACGCCTTCATGTTTTGCTGATGATCAAGGAGATGTCTGTTGTTTTGTGATTGATTTGTGCGAGGTTCATAAAATAGTGTTTCCCCAGTTTCCAGTGGTCCCTGACATTACTACTCTTTTGGCAATGATTCCTTCTACTACTAAATGTTTCTCTGTCATTGATTTGAAAAATGCTTTCTTTAGTATTCCTATTCATCCAGATAGCAGGTACTTGTTCGGGTTTACACTAGCTGGCAGGAGCTTTAGATTCTGTCGAGCTCCTCAAGGCTTTACTGAAAGTCCAAGTACTTAAGAGCCAGTTGGAATCCCTTTTGCTTCCCTCAGGTAATGTATTGGTGCAGTATGTTGATGACTTGCTCATCGCTTCTGACACAGAACAAGGTTGCAAAGACAGTACAGTTAAATTGTTGTTGCATTTGGCCCGACGTGGACGTAAGGTGTCTCTTTCTAAATTTCAATATTGTTGACAGGAGGTCACCTATTTAGGTCCCCTACTGTCGAAGGAGGGTAGGAGATTGAGCGCATCACTACCATTGTTAAAATGCCCATTCCAAAGACTCAGAAAGATGTGCGCGCTTTCATAGGTATCACTTCCTACTGTCGCCAGTGGATAGCTTGCACTAACCATTAAAGATGTGCATGAGCCCCTGCCTTGGACGCCTGAATATCAGCAGTCTTATGAGCAATCGAAATCTGCACTTTGTTCATCTCCAGTACTCAGCACCCCTAATTACAGCAAACCGTTTGTGTTGTATGTCTATGAGATGGCTGGTTGTAGGCTGTCTGTTTTAACACAAGAATTTGGAGCTAAGCAACGGCTATGTGCTTTTTACTCTGCTGTCCGGACCCTGTCGAAAGAGCACTCCCGAGCTGTCTAAGAGCGGTCGCGGCTGTCTCAATAAGACAATCGGCTGGACTCGTAGTGGATTCTGACCTCACAGTTATGGTACCCCATGCTGTGTATACACTTTTGAACAAGACAAAGACACAGCACCCACAAGTGCACCTTCCCTTATTTGACCCACAAGGGGAACGATATGTCGATGGCTCTTGTTTTTAATTAGCAGATGGTACTATAACTGCTACATATGCTATCACCATGCTGGGTACAGTGGTTGAGACATCACGAGTTCCCTATCAATCGGCCAACGCTGAGGAGCTTGTTGCCTTGTTAAGAGCTTGCGTATTGAGTGAGGGACTGGATGTCAATATCTACACTAATAGCCAGTATGCCTTTGGTGTCACCCATAATTTTGAGCGACTCTGGGCTGGGAGAGGGTTTCTTACGTCACATGGTGCCAAGATTCAAACTGGACATCTTATAATGAGGCTTTTATCTGCTTTGACACTCCCTAAGAAAGTGGCCATAGTAGAGGAAATGCATTTGCCAATCAGACAGCTAAGGAAACAGTTCGAACTAAAATGAAAAGAATGTTCATAGCAGGTCCCGCTAGGTGGGTGACCGAAGTTACCATGTTTGAGGACATACTAAAGAATGTGAAAGAGATACAAATTGAGGCCACAATAGAAGAATTAGCACTGTGGCAAAAAAGTACCGCACAATTGAATGATGAGGGGTGTTGAATTGACAAGTCAGGGAAGCAGAGATGAATGTTGCCAGATTCATATGTTCTCCTTGTAGTCACAATAGCCCATGGTCTAGCCCACATTAGTGCTAAGGGTATTTGATATTTGTTAGACCCTGTATGCAGAAGGACAATATTTCAAAGACAGCAGCTCATTTAGTGAAATACTGTATGGTGTGTGTTAGACCTGGCACCATTGGCGTGGGTCTCCCTTCCATTTTTGTTGCTGTGCCTCATATGTTTTGCTGATGTTAGCTGCTCAGAGCACTGTGCCGCTGCCAATCAGTGCCACAGTGCAAGTGCTCCCTAGGTATAAGAAAGCTTTGTTGATTGGATTCCATGTTTGGCTTATTTGATTTACTGTCAGTCCCTAGTACAGTGTCAGGGTCTGACAAATGTGCCTGCCTAGATGATGAACTACACCTACCAGAATGCTTTGCACCTTGGGGGCTGTTGTCAGAGTGTATAAAGTCTTGTGGGACCTTGTAATAGGTGCTCGTGATTTGTCCAATGGTATGCTGTTGTTGGCGGACGCCCTGTCCCCGCGGATCTGCTGGGAAGGTGTGGTTCGTCTTTTGCTCTGCGGCTGTAGAGCAAGTTGGAAGCGAGACGAGTAAAAACTGATCTTGCGTGAGTCATCCGCAAGGCGCGTGAGACGCCGGATTGCTCCCTCAGCGCACTTGCGGAACTGTACTTGTTATTTAGTGAGTAACCCGGAGACGCCGGATTGCCCCCTTCGGGTCGCTCACGCTCATAGCCAAGAACTGCGTTCTCGGCACCGGCTGGTGCTTTGTTTGTTATTTGCGTGTGAGACGCCGGATTGCCCCCTCCACGCCTTTGTGTTGTTCTTGCTACTCTTCCGGGCGTGTATGTGAAGACGCTTGGATTTCCCCCTTCACTACACGACAAGACTATGAGCTCATTGATACATTAAGTACCGCGAACAGGAGACGCCGGATTGCCCCCTCCTATTTCGTTCGTGTTGAACACTGTTTCCGTATAACTTGTCAAGAGTGAAAAGCCGGTTGGCTACATTTCAGTTTAGTTATTTTATTATTTCGATCAGGAACATCGGAGATTCCATCTAACGATAAAGAGCGGGGGAAGAGCTTGATCTTTCCTTAATACCATCGGTGATCTCCTTACTACTTCCCTTCCTTTGGCAACTGGTGAGTGAATGTGTGTTGGGTTGACAGAGTGCATACACCTAAAACATAGAGGGTTACAAGAGAGCCATAACCATTGTTTTGTTGTTCTACCTTTAGCTGAAGAAGGGATACAAACAGGGGAAGAGTCGTATCCTGAGCATTATTAGGTGAGGGTTTGTGTTCACAGTAGTGAGATTAGGATTAGAATAACAGGGAACTTAGTTAACGTATTCCTCTTATCATTTCAGGTCCCTGTCCCGGATGTTCCTGTTCTCTACCTATATTTTCCCTCGCCTGACTGCCTTGCACTCTGAGGTTTTTAGCTAGAGTGCGGGGACGTCTGGAGGTGGACCCCATTAGAGCATCATTCCGACCCTGAGGATCAACAGCCGTGACATACAGTGCACCAGGAGTGCCCAGGGCTTGTAAATACAAATGCTGCTGGTGGGCTTGCAGCACTGGTTGTGCCACCCACAGAAGCGGCCGGTTAAAATGTGTCTAAGGTCTGCCATTGCAGAACCTGCGTGCAGTCTGGGACTGTCATGCTGACTGTGCAAGTGCACTCACTTGCCAGTCCCTAACCTTCCCTTAACTTCATATTAGTCACCCCTATGGTAGGCCCAAGGGCAGGGTGCATTGTAAGCATAAGGTAGGACAAAGCCTGATGTGTGTGGCATGCCCTAATAATGAATTAAAGCCATTTCCGTTTTTCACTATTGTAAGGCTACCTGTTCTCCATAGGCCAGAATGGGCTGCTGGAATTGTTACATTCTAGAACCCCAGCACACTCAGGGAACATGGTAGAAATTCAAGTTTAGTATGCCTGAACTCAGAATAATAAAATACATCTTTTAGTAAAGTTTATTTTAATATCCTATGTTTGCAAATACCACTTTTAGAAAGTTGGTCTTTGCTTGCCTAACCATTTCAGCCCGCCTCTGCCAGGATGTGTATCTGCTGTCTGGTTTCTGTGTGTGACAGGGCTGGAGGATTCCAGGAGACAGGCTGGGCAGCCAGGTGGTGAATAGAGAGATTACACCCAGATGGGTGGGAGGAGTGCACCTAGACTCTGAATAGGGCTGTGCTCTGCCACCACAATGCTGGCTCCACCTCCTGTGGAGCGTCTGATGTCTCTGCCCTGCACACTGAAAGAAGAAGCCAGAGTCCTGTGAACAAAGTGCTCAAGAACTGGACTGAACTAGGCAAAGACCCCCAGGCCTGGAAGAACAAAAGATTTGTAGTATAAATATTGGAGCCCTGCTCCTAAGAAATTAGATCCTGCTTGAACCAAGAAGAACGTCTGCCCGACGAGAAGGAACTGGGAAAGCTGCAAGGAGGAGTACTGTCCCTGACCTGGGGGATTAGCCTGCAGTGGTTGCCTTGCTGTGAGAGGAGAGGAAAAGACTAAACAGACTTTGATCAACCTGTGCTTCAACTATCTCCAAGGGCTTGTGGGTGAGCTTGCCCCCTGAACGGAGTCCCAGGACTATTGGACTCCCAACCCCTTCACAAAGAGCTGCTGGAAATGGCCATTTGTTCCCTGCTACTGGGCCCCGCAATCCAAAGTGTGCCTCGAAGCCCTGACTACCGTGAAACATGTGCCAATGCCTCCCTGAACCGTGTGACTCCGCTCCTGTTCTAAGCCGTAGCTCGCACTGTAAGCAACCCGGGCCGCACCGCACACTGCTTCACCCTCCGGCTTCAAACCGCACCGTTTGCCGTGTCCCAGCCGCTGGCCTTCGGAAATACGCAGCACACCGCAGGACGAAGTACGGCTCGCACGTTTGCAGCGTACCGTCCACCCCACACCGCGCTGCCCGGAACTATACGGCATCCCCGTTCTGAAGGTACGACGCGCACAACGCAGTATATGTGAACACCTCAAACCAGCATTGTCCGCCTCGCTCCTCGGGATCCCCGCTCTATGCCTCACAAGACGCCTACGGCACACCAGGGTCCGGACCACAGAGAGGCCGACAAAAGTCCATGGTTCGCCTTCAAGCCTGCAACGCACCGTCCGCGTCGGACGTCTCAATCAAAGGTACTGTACGATTCGTACTGAGACTGTGTGCACACCGGACCGGAGAGTCCGCAACATTTAGTTAACTCTTTTTAAGGTACGATCTTCCACGAAAAAGCTGCACAGCCAGCGCGAAGCGCATGGAACATAAAGACATGCATTTTTTAAGAACTCTTACCTTGCTAATAGTATTGTGGCCTATTTTTCGTGATTTTGGTCTTGTGCTAAGCCTTATACAAAATATACCTATTTTTATACAAATCCTAGTGTGGTATCCCTTTTTGTGGTGTTGTCACTGAGTTACTGTACTGTATGTGTTCACAAATGCTTAACCTGTAAACGCTTCTGAGATAAGCCTGGTCTGCTTGCGCCCCACTACCTAGAGGGTGAGCAGGGATTATTTTAGAGGGTGATCCCCATATTCTCACTAGAGGAGAGGGTCCCTGCTTGTCTCAAGTCTTTACCTGTGCCAACCAGAGACCCCCATATCTAACAATGTGCATGATGCACAATCCTGGAAGAGTTACCACTACCACACCTGGTAATTTTGCACCACCCTCTTTCCCCTTGAGGTCTTTCAGATGGACTATATTGAGTTAGATAGGTGCAATAATTTAAAGTATGTTTTGGTAGTTGTCTATGCGTTCAGTAAATGGGTCGAGTCTTATCCCACTAAAAACAATACAGCCGGTACGACTGCAAAGGTGCTCCTAAAGGAGTTCTTTCCTCGTTTCGGCTTGCTCCGTTTGATTTGGAGATATAACGGAAGTCACTTTAATGCCAAGACAATTCAGTTAATTTGTGATGGTTTCCACATAAAACAGAAGTTTCATGCAGCTAACCACCCACAGTCAGCAGGTTTGATTGAGAAGTACAATGGGACTCTCAAACTAAAATTACCAAAGATTCAAGAGACAACAGGGTTGCAGAGGCTAGATGCATTACCGTTAGCTCTTTTGTCAACAAGAACAGTACATTCTAGGACAGGATTTTCACCGTACGAGGTCGTATTTGGATGCCCAGCAAATGTCTGGGGCGTTCCACTACACCGGCGGGTCTTGGATATTAAATATCCGTGGCTGATTGACTACCTTGCTCAGTCAATTGAAAGTTTGTGTTCTATTCACGAACAGGTCTGAGATACCCTGCCAGCTATACCATAGGGGCTCAGACTAGTCATTCAACCTGGAGACTTTGTTCTCGTGAAAGGTTTTCAGCGGAAGAAGAGTTTGGAGCCAAACTGGAAAGGGCCACTCCAAGTCTTGCTGGCAACCCACACTGCCATCAAAGTTAATGATCGTAAGAACTGGATTAATGCATCGCAATGTAGGAGGGTGCACCTGCCGCTACCTTATGACCAGTGGGTCAAGGAGGGGGTAGCTGACCAGGAGTGTGAGCAGATACCTCGTTTTGGTTCATTTAGTTACGCTATCCCTACATGGGCGCAAAGTGACAAGGAGAACAACAACATCTTGAAGAAGGCTGTTCCACTGGAAATACGAGCTACCCAGGAGCCCCTTTTCACTGTTCCTTCTGTGCCTGGAGTCACTAGGTACAATTTGCCCCCTCGGCTAAAGAAGGGTGCACAAAAGGAGAAGTTAAATTAGTTAGGGATGTGCTGTGTAAGTTAGGGTTACTTTGCTATAGTACCAACGGAGCTAGTTTAGGGTGATGTGGGACTTGTGCACTATTTGAACATTGGGCAGGACATATCATAATCATCCCATTGGGGGTACATTATCCTGCGCGACGTGGGAACCAGAGCTTAGGACAGAGCAAGCTCCACCGATGGTGCGCAAGAGCACCAACATTTTGATAGACAATAGGAGCCTGTACCAGTGAGGCCCTGACGGACACTGGGAACTTGTATATTTCTTTTGCTGGCATTTTGCCCCTTTGTTTTATCATTTGCCATGCATTCCTTTGGCAGAATGACTGCCGATGAAGAGCAGCCAGTGATTCCTCCTGTTCATATACGTATATATTGGTCAACAAAGAAAAAAATATTATGTACTATCTTTGTGATTTTACTGCTATTGATTCTAGGTGAGGTGTCCTGGGTCCTTGAACAAGATCAGAATGCCCCGTCAAACGTTGAGAACAAGGTTGTTTACCAAATCCGCACAAAAAGGGCAGCCCCGAGTAATGTATTTCGAGATACACATAAAAGATTTTTCGGGGCAGGTACAGCTTGTTATCCCACCGAATCTGTTACAAGTTTATGGACTGCATACCCATTGTCCCTTGTTAATTACACATATACTCGCCCAGCCCACTTCATAGGGGTGAGGGGTGAGTTTGGTATGGGGTATCCTGGTCCTTGTCTGTATTACAGAAAGCCACAAGGAAAGGGGTACCTGGGGTGTGATAATACCACGTATTACTATATATGGAAGAACAGAACATCACCTTAGTGGGCAGGCATTATTAAGATTTAACGGTTACTCAAAAAGCTGGATATTACCCTGCATGTTGCTCGATAATTAATAGGACTGAGACATTTTTGTATGTTAATTGTTCTGGAGTAATACTGTTTAAGAATACAATGTCTCCAGTGAAAAAGAAGGATCCGAGTACCTCCGGAATGAATACCAGATATGCCCCTGTCGATTATCAAGGCCCACTTTATGCACACCCAGGATTTTATTTCTTGTCCCACGGTACGTACTCAAATGTTCATAATGGTACAGATGATGTTGCCTTAGGAATGGTGCTTCCCCTGGGTGTACCCTGTAAGTATAGAAAACCTAGTATAAGATGGGTAAAAAGAATATTGACTGCAGAGTAATGCGACAGAGCGACAGATTTGGAAGTCAATAATTATAGTAATGCGATCAACTTTGGGTACATTCTCTCTTCCATTATTACTTTTGGTGGTACTGCAATGGCTAGGGGTGAAAGAGCCAGAGAATATTTTAGGTGTAAACTGCAGATATTGTCAAACTCTACTGTAGCAGCTTTGTGCAACATCACCACTCAACTTGAAAGTATGCAAATATATTCTGAGCAAACTAGATATGCTGTTGATTTCATCTTAGCAAAGAGTGGGGGGGTGTTCGGTAGTAGGAGACCAGAGTGTAGTTGGGATCACTAATATGGAAAAAACATTACCCAACACATTTTAGACATGCTAGAAAATATGAAAGGACTGGAGAGTGGGAATTGGAGTTACCCATTGTTTGGTGGATGGGGTTGTATCCTTGAAAAGGTGATCTATTTTATTGTGAACCTTGGTTTCTTGCTGTGTTTTGGTCAAGTGTCTTCCCTTTTACTGCTCTTATTGCACGACCTTTCTTACTCCTCAGATAATGTTGATTCATGATTTAATGTAACTATGAATGAATGAATAATATTGTGGAAAAGCGCAAACTTTGCCCGAAGGCATCAAGGCACTGCGGAAAGGGCAATCAAAACAGAGACCTGAAAAACTCATACTGACGAGCTGGTAAAAAGCCAGGGGGTAGATGGATCAACATTCCCCTTTGCGATTTCTAAATAGCGATTTTTTAGGAATCGCTATTTAGAAATCGCAAAATGGGATGTATGTAAAAAATCGCTATTTTTTAGTAATTTCTTAATCTTCCTTATTTGCGAATTCGCAATTTGCGAATTTGCAAATTCGCAAATAAGGAATCATTTCCCATTCATTCCTATGGGCCAGGAGGCCCATAGGAATGATTGCGAAATACATCTCAATTTGCGATTCGCAATTTTCTAATCGCAAAATTAGAATAATTTCAAGGGTGCAGGTGTGTCTTAAGGACACCCTGCTGAACCCCTGAAATTAACATGTGTGTGCATATGGCGCCCATACATGCCCTATGGGCATATATGTGCATCAAATACCACCTTCAGAAATGCCAAATTGTGCATTTTTAAAAGAATTCGCCACGTACCATTAACTACAAGTTGGCGGTAATTTGTGATTTCTTAACTAAAATTCGCAATTAGAAAATGCTACATACATAGCATTTAAGGAATCGCAAAATTGCGATTCCTTAAATGCTATAGCAAAATAAGGAATCGCAACTTTTTGCGATTCCTTATATTGCGATTTTTTGATGCATGCCAAAACATGCAAAAAGACTGTTTGAGATTCGCAAACGCCGGAATTCTGCGAATTCCGGCCTTTGCGAATCGCAAATGGCTTGAAACATCTAGGCCCAGGTCTTCAAAGCCTTGTGGAAGAGAAAATGGGAAACTTGTCCTGAGATTGCAGTGGGGAGGGAGTTCCAGAGCCAAGCGACAGTGACGGAGAAGGCTCTGCCCCCCACCTGACTTTCTTAAACCTGGGAACTACCAGTAGATTTTTATTGGCTGATCTTAGCTGCTTGGTAGAAACATAACGTTGAAAAAGACATTTAATACCTTCAGAGCCTAAGTTGTAGAAGGCTTTGTGCTTGAGACAAAGAGCTTTAAACAGGATTCTCCAATCCAAGGGGAGCCCATGCAGCTCTCTAACAGTGGCTGAGACTGAGTGATATTTAGGAAGGTCCAACACCAGCCTGGCTGCCGCGTTCTGTACCAACTGCAGATGATGGATATGTGCTTTGTAAATACCCAAATAGAGGGCATTACAGTAATCCAGTCTAGATAACACTAAAGCGGTAACTGCTTGACTACAAGAGGCTAAGGATAGAAAATGCAAGATTTTCCTGAGAATCCTGATAGTCCCGAAACAGGTGGATACCGTTCTATTGATCTGAGGGCCCAAGGTAAGAGAGTTGTCCACAATAACACTGAGATTTTTCCCCTGGGACACTGGACAAGGACAGGGGGCAAGAATCTCGGGCCACCAGGCATTGGACCAGATCTGATGTTGGTTTCCGAGATCTAGACCTCAGTTTGTCCCCGTTCAATCTAAGGTAGTTTTCTACCATCCAGGAAGAGACTGCCCGCATACAGTTTTCAAAGTTAGTATCCGACGTCTCTATGCTGTTAGTGATGGACACCATCATTTGTGTGTTGTCAGCATAGGACAACACCTCCAGTCCAAAAGATCTAACAACCTTAGCCAAAGGGGCAACGTAAATATGAAATAGAGTAGGGCTCAGGGAAGAGCCCTGAGGGACTCCACAAAAAAAATGGCCAGGGACCAAGAAGAGTTGATCCATTTTCACTAATTGAGCTCGGTCACTAATTAATGAAGTAAGCAACTTAAGGGCAATGCCATCGACCCCCATTTGCTTGAGACTGTCCACCAGTCTCAGAGAAGATATAGTGTCGAATGCCGCAGTAAGGTCAAGAAGAATCAACAGCGTGGTATCTCCGGCATCAACATGAATGTGAATGTTGTTAAGTACGGAGGTAAATGCTGTTTCTGTGCTGTGATTACTTCTGAAACCATGCTGCGAGCCATCAAGCAGCTTATGTTCCTCTAAGTAGGAGCTAAGATGTGAATTCAAGTGCTTCTCCAGAATTTCTGCTGGGACAGGTGACAGGGAAATGGGGCGATAGTTTTTTAATTAAGTTGCATCCAATGAGGGTTTTTTTAAAAGAAGTTTGACAACCGCAGTTTTTCAAGGAATAGGATACTGCCCAGCCGAGATATCTCCATTGAAAACTGAGGTGAGGTGGGCTACAATGACCTCCCTCCCTCATTTCAGGAACCTCTGACGGCAAGGCTCCAAAGGTGAGCTGGAAGTGATTCTCCCTAACAGTAGGTCTGTATCCTCTAGTGACAGGAGGGGAAAGGTGAGGATCTTACCTTCGTCAGCCAGGATTGCGAGGTTATCAAGAGGGAGCGAGAAATCAGCAGGGAGTGGGTTCTGAGTCCCAGCGTTGTCAGTTTCCAAAGCGGAATATATTTCCGTAATCTTAGGGCGGAAGAAACCGTCCATTCTGTCGCAGAGGTCTTGAGAGATCTCTATGTGACCAGAGACTGAAGGGGAGGAGAGAGAATTGATTAAATTAAAAAGCTCCCTAGGAGATATGAAAGACTCAGTAACTTTGGAATAAAAAGATACCTTTTCCTCAAGAATGGCAGCCTTATATTTCCCCAGTCTTTGCTTATGTAAATCTCTTCCCACAGGATTACGGTCTAACCTCCAGATCCTTTCCTGATGGCGGCAGGATTGTCTAAGTTTTCTCAGCCTATCGGAGAACCATTGTGCAGAGGGTTTTTTCCTAGCCGCATAATGCTCCGTAACCGGGGCTAGACTGTCTATAGCTGTTAAAAGCCAGTTGGAGAACTTGTTGGCTGCCAAATTAACATCCATGTGGGTGGGACAATATTGATTATTGAGTGAATGAAGAAGAGCCTCCTTACTGATACAACTATAATTTATCTTCCTTTCTGTTGACCTTTTATTATTTGGAGCTGTACAAAATACAGGGATCTGAATGTAAAAAGGGATGGCATAAGGGTCGGACCAACAGAGCTGGAAAGGTTCTCTTACCATAAGCCAGGGGCCGTTAGAGACTATCAGATCCAAACAAAAGTTGAGGACCTCATGCAAATCCATGATGGTATTTTCGAGGCTTATTTCCTCCTTACTGTTTCCCTTCCTGCAGCTGAGAATATGGAGTGCTCCTAAGAATGTATTCATGATTTGTTGAACCATAGGTCTTTTTTCATTACTACAAAAAATGACTTAGCTCATGCTAAAGGGAGGGTCTGTTGGAATACAAATTATGTTTTCGCATGATTTTATGTAAGTTAGGATTCGCTGCACCATTTTGTGTGTAGGCGCTATTTTGTATTGTGATCTAAACTAATTCTTTGCTCTTTCCGAGAAACTGCCTTCTCTAGATTATGTTTCTTCGGAGCTAAGTTCTTCCACGCTAATTAATGCACTGTTCTTATTAGCGCACACCTTTCTTCTTAGATGTAGGCCTTCTCCCACTTGTCCAGTGGCAGGCACAGTCGGAGTGACCTTGAATGATAGATAATGTGTGCTAGCCTCAGAATGGAAACTTAGTCCTTTGTAATTAACTGTCCAGCTGCATCTCTCTGGAAAATTCCATGGTGGGCGTACTCACATTGCTTTTGAAATGTCCATAATGT
The DNA here is from genome assembly GCF_964263255.1 of Lissotriton vulgaris. NCBI lineage: Eukaryota > Metazoa > Chordata > Amphibia > Caudata > Salamandridae > Lissotriton > Lissotriton vulgaris. Next base: position 339,336,965 of record NC_141695.1, on the reverse strand, counting down.
ATTGTCATGCTAGCTGATGCCAGTCCCTCTGGAGCACTCCTAGTGACTGGGCAGACAGGGCTCCGTTCTGAGTGTACTTTCAATAAACTATTATTGGTTTGTATTCTCTACTGTCTGACCGACTCTTCATTTAGTATGGAAGACTGAGAGGTGGTCTGGAATGACCCGGGTGACCCTAATCGGGCCACTTCCTTCAATTGCAAGCAGCAGCTCACAAACATAAAAATAAACAACATTGTATTACAATACATAGGAGCTGGGGGAAATTAAGGAGAAGTGTGGTGTGTGGAGAAGTGTGGCTCACTGGTTAGAGGAGGCAGACCTGGAAGCAGAGGTCAGCCCGGGACCAGGGTTCAATTTCCGGCTCGGCGGGTATTGAGTCCTAAAATGTCCACGGACTCGACAATTCTCGCTCCGGTGCCTACTCGATTCACGGGTTCACACTCTGCGACTCTGGGCAATAGCTTGCCTAATCTCCACAATGGCCCCTCGCGGTGGGATGCCTGGCTTTCACCTTGTGGATACCCTGCTGGGGTTATCTCACAGGGGAATACCAGTATGGGTTCCCTAAGCAAGCGCTTAGATACCGGGTCGGTGATTTGCGCTATATAAATACATGTACATTTACATTTACAAGGGTAATGGGGCTGGATCACAGGTACAGGAAGAAACACGGAAGAAGCTTACCACAGGTGGTTTCAGGAGACAGGGAGGGTGCTCGAAAGGACAAGGGCTCGCCGGCATCGCAGGCTCTGGGGCATCTGCACAGGAGGCACCACCTCTCAGGAGCTCTATACGGTATGAGGCCGAGGGTTAGTCACATATGGGATTAACATTTGAATTTCTTTGCGGAGAAGCATCATGTTATATATGATGACTTGTGCATCAGTCAAAGTGTGTCCCGTCTCTTCTCTTTCCCTCGTTGGTGCAGAACAGATGGTACCAATCCTGAACGTTCGTTAGACGCACGGTGTATTCTGGGAGTTGTGTTTCCAAGTGAACTAACATACCTAATACCAAGGACTTGTAGAAAGTGCCTATGGTTTCTAGCTGCCCTGGATATTACAGTTACATCAATAATCTTTATGTACATTCAAATTAACCCAATCTATACTTCGGTTTGTCACTGGACTCACAAACCCCACTGTGCCTTGGTGGTTGGCTTCATGACGTGTCTGGCAGTTTGCTGGAGTCCTAACCTTTGAGCTGGCAGGTGCTGCTTCTTGGCGATTGTACTTTCGTTTTTGCGGCTATGCTGTATGGACGGTTTTGTGAAACAGGGGGTAAACTATGTACACAAATGGAAAACAGGGACCTAGAAGTTCCAGTGCCCAACGTGCTTGTGGGTAAAAAGACAGGGTTTCTTGGAGGGTTCACGTGTGACCGTCGGACCTTAGCCGCCACTTACAGGTGCCCTACTGCCTAGTAGCACAAAACAGACAAAAAGCCATTCTTCATGCCAGGGTGTAAGAAGATATTGGAGTGCTTTACATGAGCATCAGTTATGTTACAAAGAACACATTCATTTTTTTTAGGCATGGGGAAATTTTAATTACGTGATTTTCCCAGATCACATGAGGATGAGCTGACGCTGAGACTCAAACCTGGTTTCCCTGCTTGTAATTTATATTAGGATGCACATAATTTATATTTAGCACGTTAACATAAACACTAAGAGCCTTAGCCAACACCTACATTGTAGAATACTGGCGACAGCTGCATACCATAGAAATGCTTAAAATAGATTTTTACCTTTTGAATTTTTTACAGTTTGCCCAGCCGCTTCTCTTACTCAGAGTGTGCCTGTAATTTTGTCCAGGTCCGGGCCAGGAGTGGAACATTTCCAGTCTGTGAGGGTTCTCACCAGGTGGTGGTTGCAGGGGTCTCGTCTGCAGCAATCCCTTGTGTGCAATGCCATTACTGTTGGCAAAGCACATGAAGAGGTAACAGAGCGCAAGAGCAGAAATGGCCAATCATTGCATGGCTTCATGAAAAAGCCATACAGTGATTGGACATACTCCAGAGCCAATCCAGACGCTGCTCCCTTGTTGTGATATGTTACCACACAGCATGAGAGCAGCGAGCAGCACCAGGATTGGCTTGGGCAGGAGCACTCAGCGCTCATTAGGAGGCTGTAATTCCCCCCCAGCTCCCTACTCAAGCTAGTGGAGAGAGGGCTCTAATGCGCATGTCAGGATGGACACCCAAAGGCAGCCGTCCAAACCGACATGCGTACTGAATCTGGACTGGAGTCTGGAACCAGGGGAGACAGAGTGGGAATATGTGGTGTCTTACTGCTGTCAATTACTTTGAAGCTCCAGCCCCAGTAAGCCTGCATGCACTCCCCTTCTCACCAAAGATTCAGAAACTGTAAGCGACTGGGCCATAGCGCGGCTTTAAAAAGCTGATGCCAGGGCAGAAAAAAAACCGTTAATATCTATTTATATTTATTAAACATATCTCTACATTTAATATGGCGGTAGGGGAGGTCACTAATAGGGCAGAGAAACGCCCCATGTCCTAATAAAGGAACCGCCCCTGCTAGGCACACACACCTGCTCAGCGCCAGGATACCCCCCAGTGCGTTTTACAAATAAACATAGTGCGCGTTACACATACACAAAATAAAACATAACTGCACCATTTGGGCCATTTTCAAAAAAACCTTGGGGAAGAAAGATAAGCAAAGGCGTCCAAATATCGTGAAAAATAATTTTGAATGCATGTGGTCCAGTGTGTTTTATAATGCATAACTGTGCAAGAAGCTAGAATTAGAAGCAGAAATACGACACCCTAAAAGATAAGAGTATGCAACATTGACTGTTTTTTCTGTTAAAATTCCTAGAACTCTCAACCTACTGTAAAAAAATGTACAATCTGTTATAATAAAACCAATGTTACTACCCAGGGCAATTTACCATTTGCAACGTACTGTCCAAAAAAAGATTCCTCATATTACTCATTGATTGTACCTCAAGGTTGTAGGGACCCCTCAGCCCCAGACACACGACTGAATGTGGCCCCCCTGGTACTTGAAGTGTAAGCACCTCCCCCTCCCTCACTCCTCCGCCCCAAACCAGACCACGACAGGCTGGAGGTGTCGCAGTTTATGACACTTGCTGGTTTTCGAACTTGGCAGCCACAGGACTGGCCGTGGCTCCTTATCAAATGCTATGTTTACTATCCCCTTAAACTGTACGCTACACCTAGCTATTAACGGTCATTCTCTTTGCTCAGCAAATTGTGTTGTTTTGCTGAGTCTTAGAGATGCTGCCGCCGACGTGCTGGCCCTTCCCATTGGCTGCAGGTGCTGGGCGTGGCCACCGGCACATCAGTATAAAAAAGCCCCTTCGGACCGTGAGTTCAGAGACATCAAAGATTACGCACAGCGTCGAGTAACCGGTTCCTGCTTCAACAGTGTTTGAACGGAACCAGGTGCTTTACCGGAGCCCGAGAAACCGATTGAGCCCGCTCGCGACGACGTCACCATGAGCTCCCAAGTTCGACACAACTACCACCAGGAGAGCGAGGCCGGCGTCAACCGCATCGTCAACCTGCAGCTGCAGGCCTCCTACGTCTACCTGTCCCTGGTAGGTACGGGGTCGAGGCCGTTCCATAGCGCCAAAACGCACTCCGCCTGCTCTGCACGTCTATCCCCTGTACTGCCTGGGTCCTAACGAGTCAAGCGGGTTGGTTCTCTCGCACGGGTTAGTGAGGCTGGGGTGGGGGAAGTCAGATGTATAGTTAACTCTGACTCGGTTCAGACTTAGGTTTGTGGCAGAACTTACTTCATCATTTTACTCGTCTTAATATTATCGCCACAGCCTCTATGCTTTGGCCATTAAATGCAAAATGTTGTGTTCGGTAACACCATCGTTTCTACAGTCGTTGCATTTCAGTGTTGTGGTATAAAATACCTATTTCCTAGCCTGTGTATAGCTAAGGCGATTACCTCAAATAACTTTTTATTAAGATCGCTCCATCTCCCTTACCGCCCACACCGGATTGGCAGGTAAACTCTGATTTAAGTATCTATTTGAGCTCTGGGAGCAGTTACCAGGTCTAACCAAACCCCTATCCTTCTGGCGTCTCAATGTAAGATACTGGGTCAAAGTGCTTTCTGAACCCTGTTTTGTCTGCATGCGCTCACCTTATTTTACTAAGGCGGTGAGCTGTGTGGTGCAAGTTTAAGAGTAAATAGGTTTTCCTCTCTTAAGCTGAAAAGACAAACCGCTCTTATCCAGTGAATCGGAGATCCGTATTTAAAACCTAGAACACTAATGGCTCAAAGTGCCAACATGCTGAAATAGTGTCCGGTGAGATTGTCTGTAAAAATGCACCTACTTTAGTACGTACTGCGGTCCTCCCCATCTCTTCTGCATGTCTTTGCTCTAGGTAGGCGCTCTTGCTAAACGACTCTTTGGAGTTGGTACGTTTGGTTTGTGCTTCTCAATGTGCTACTTCCTGGTGCTGTTTAGAGAGGAAAAACGAGGTCTACCAGCATCTGCACCTTGCAATGGAGGGTTGGCATGCGGGTGGGTGAGGGCGTTTCAGATGGACTTGACGTGTGGGAGATTTGTAGCTTGACTGTTTTTCAAGGGTGCTTGGCTTTGGTGTGATGCCCATTCTGGTCTCGTATGGGGTAGTCTGCCTTTGCATGTGTTCTCTTTGGTGGGTTTAGGGGCGTATTTCTGTTGTAGGTATGTCGGAGACTAGTCGGTTTTCTTTTATTCATTATGCTTATCTTGATTGGTTCTAGGCATTGTTGTACAGGTCCTGTTAGTAGACCCGACTGAAGTGTTAGGCAGAGTAATTTTCTGTTCATCTTTAGATACGAAATTTACTAAAGTGGTTATGTCTGGTTGCGTAGTTCGGGAGTAATTCGATCAAATCCTAGCTCAGGAGCACAATTAACTTAACAAGTACGAGAAGCTGTTGCATTCACTGCTGTACTATTAGCGCAAAATGCACCCTCTGGTCCATTTTGTGTTAAGAAAAAGGCGCAAAATGCTAGTTACGCTCCGTGTGTAAATTGCATAATCTTGTGCATTTTTACTTTCATTACACAACAAATGACATACTTTACGCCCCTGCTGTTTGTCACCAGGGCACATCCTGATGGGGCCAGGGTTGTGGCTAGTGCATATGGAGTGAGGGGGGCGTTTTTTTTTTTTTTTACTGCTGGTGCTCTGGTTGTGGTACACCATAGATCCATACTCTGAGGTGGAGGCACCCTCTTGGCAGGCCCTGTCTCAGTGCATTGCTTATGTGACATGGCCATTCGAGATTACACTTTACAAGGACTTTACTAAGATTGCAGTAGCAGTGTTTGGTGGGAGCATTGTTCCGCAGCAACTGTAATTCTCTGGATTTCGTCTCTTCCTGCCATTTTTAGCCTTTCTATCATAATTGGTACCCACCCCCAATCCCATAGCTCGCTCTGTCCCCTCAGTTAAATATCTTGCTGCTTGCTCTCTTCTAGGTTGTCACTGGCTCCTAGGGTCTGGGTGTTTTCCTTCCCACCCATCTTATCTGTCTGAACAGCCAGCTGTGTTTTCAGCCGACCACGACTTCTCTCGGTGCGGTTTAGCCCTTCGGCTGCTGATTACGCACGTGTGGAGGGGGTGGCGTTGGGGGCTGAGGTCGATGTCTGGGCGAAAGGCAGATCAGTAAACACTGTGGGGCAAACAACTGTGGATAACTTGAAACATCTTGAATAGATTAACGCTTTATAACTTGATACGCACCTGAAACGAATAGGGAGGTGTTTTAGTTAAATATTACGGGTGTATCCTTCGACCAGAGAAAGTCCCTGGCTCGCTGCAGACCAAATGCAGCAGAGTGGGGCCCGGTACTCCGAATGTTGGGCCCGAAAATAGACTATTCCACGCACTGCCACCCTTCTGCCTTTGTAAAACATGTGAACGAGCTGGTGATTGGCAATGCTGACACTTCTCTAGCACAACTGTCCATCAGCGCTGCGAGACATTTCTGCTAAAGCCACTTACCTCCACTCCCTGCAGCCACCATCTAAACTAAACAGTTTAGAAACACACATGTAAAATTAACCGGTGTGCCCTTAATGTTCAGCACGTGGTCTTCTGTCCACTATTTGTTGATAAACCCCTGGCTGGCACTGAAGGATTGTGCCCTAAGCATCACTGGCATAAACCAGAAACTCTCAGGGCGCTGAAACCACTTGGTCGCTAATGGCTTTGGGTCAGGAGTCTTGGGGTGGAATCGTCCAGCCTAGTGTGTCCGCAGCCTCCAAGCGATGGACCCAAGGATGTTGATTGTGCTTGGACAGTCGGTCCTCTCCTAGATGAAATGAAATGAATGAGACTTATATAGCGCACAACTTACCCTGGGGCATCTCAGCGCTTGCTTAGGGAACCCGTCCTGGTATTCCCCTGTGAGATAACCCTGGCAGGGTATCCACAAGGTGAAAGCCAGGCATCCCACCGCGAGGGGCCGTTGTGGAGATTAAGCAAGCTATTGCCCAGAGTCGCAGAGTGTGAACCCGTGAGTTGAGAAGGCACCGGAGCGAGAATTAACGAGTCTGTGGAATTTTGAGCCCAAGACCCGCCGAGGCGGGGAATTGAACCCTGGTCCCGGGCCGAACTCAAGCTCCAGGTCTGCCGCCTCTAACCCCTGAGCCACACTTCTCCACTTCTGGGGCCCTTGAGCCCTTCCTCTGGCTTGGGTGAGATCATCGCTTGGCATTATCTCCACTATAATCCAAGGCCTCAGTTAAGCCATGACTTCATCAGTGGCTGGACCTGTCATTTTGATGTTGGCTCAGCCTGGAGATGAGGTCAGCACCTCGGTGTTTACTTCATGTTCAGCTAGAACATGTTTAATATTAACTGTACAACTCGGATCTTGTAAACAATAAAACACCAGTCTTGCGTATACTAATCCCTTTTTCTTTCTTCAGGGTTACTACTTCGATCGTGATGACCAGGCGTTGGCCAGGTTCTCAAAGTTCTTTAGGAAACAGTCTGAGAAGAAGCGGGAGCACTCTGAAAAGTTGCTGAAGTTCCAAAACAAGCGTGGTGGGCGTGTGGTGCTGCAGGATGTAAAGGTAGGTATTACTTCACCAGTATTTATTTGAGGGCTATTGATTCACCTTGTCATGCCCAGGTGCTGTCTACGCAGAAGTTCAGTTGGATAGAATTCCTCATCCCAGCAAATGTGCAGATTGCACAGTCCATAATCTCTTCTGGTGTTTTCTTTAACAGAGCACATGTTCTAACATGAGTAATCTTATTTTTTTAGGTGACCCAAAGCGCAAGTGTAGCCAGATGTTGACCGTGCTAGCTCACCAATACACTTGGACTTCGGGTTACTCATACCACTCAACATGCTCTCACCGGTTCTTAATTTGTGGTGGTGATTGCAGGTGCTCAGCAATGGCACCTACTACAGGGCCAGGACATGTATGCATTTTACTGCTAGCAACAGGTTGTTCATTCTAAAGTTAAAGTAGATCATTGTTCTCTAGGCCCTTCCGGACACTTCACCTACAAGAATAGCAGTGACCAGACCCATCCTACATATCCCGTCCTCACGGCAGGGACTGCATTCATCAGCTACATTGGGCACATAAATGGTGTGCATCATCTTGTTGGAGCTAGGTTCCTTTAGGTGAGACTGGCATGACATGTGCCATGCAGCTTTGCCTTTCTGAGTGATGCTGCTAAGGCCCAGTATGGGACCCATGCCTTAAACATTACAATACATAGACTTGGGGACTCTGTCTTTACTGGTGAGTTGGATTTCGAAGGGAGAGGTACTAAGGCGGAAAAGCTTGCATCCCATTCTGCGACTGGCTGTCTCAAACATGTATGCCATGTCTTTGAAACTGTAGTCACCCTTTTTAAAAGAAGTAACACACTAGCTGTGAGCTGATCGAAGGACAGCCTACCATGGTTGGCGTGCAGAATTTGCTCTTGTCAGGCATGTTTTCTTGTTTACAATCCCCATGTCTGCCAATATGATTGAATGAGCAGCATAATGTCTTGGAAACTACACCAGGGACTTCAACACTAGAATCAGTCAATCCAAATTCGTGCTCTCAAATATGTGCATCTGGAGTTTTGCATGAATCCAATCCTAGAATAAAGTCTAAATGAGTTTTGTTGCCTTTTGTCACAATAGGGGTACCCCTCAATAATTTTTCTAAATTAGCGTTAAAGTACTGTATATGAAAAGACCATTTAGGAAATCGATAAAAAGTTGACCTAGGATAGTGCAAAAGCAGTGTAGGACCAGAATGAGAATAATTAAAAAAAGTTGTGTACCAAATTATTTAGAAGCAAAATTGTTCAACACGTATATCATTTAAAGACATAAGGAGATATGGTCATGGCTAACATAGTTCATGTCTACGCGCGTTTCAGCTGGACGCCTTTATCAGGTAGCCATGGTGGTCTAGTAAAATTTTGATATATCTAATCAATATAGAACAGAATTTCAATGAGACTGGTGGAACGCTAGTGGTTGAGGGAATACCCTTTACTGATTAGATGATTACAGCTGTAAAATTATAGACAAACTGGCTGATAATGAATAATGGTATCTCAGTCAATGCCCCTGACAAAGCTTGTTGCAATTACTGATGCCTCTTTAATGAACCTTTAGCTATGATTACTTTGGTATCATTCTTGTATGATAGGAATATTTAGATTTTGCATGGCATATTCAGAAAGTATGCAATCCATAACTTCAAAAGCTGTAAAGTCCTAAGGTGGGGGAAGCAAATACTGACGCTGGGGATCAGGTCTGATATTCTGGCAAAAATGCGGAATATGCCGATTTTGAAGCAATCGAGTCCTAGGATGTAGGTTAGTTGTAGTCGATGGTGCAGCCCCACAATCTATGCTTCACGTCTCCAGCAATAGTGTGCAGAAAACCGTTGTTGCTTTTTATTCAGGAGCTATCAAACCTGCCAGTTCAAACTAAGTATTTAGGTTATTGCTGGTGCTGATATATCTTGTGACCTATAAGAGCTGGGTGACTACTAGTGGTGGTTCTAAATATTGACTGTTGTATCTGGGCACTGAGGTGGCTTCACCTATTTCTATTGTGTGCAGAAACCAGAAGCGGACGAGTGGGGCAACGGCACCCAAGCCATGGAGTATGCTCTGAAACTAGAAAAGACAGTCAACCAGGCCCTGTTGGATCTGCACAAGGTCTCCACTGATCACACAGACCCCCATGTAAGTACAATTGCATGGCATGGGGTGGCCAGGGAATGCAGACTGTATCTATGGGGTTTTAAAGGGGATTTTTGATTTAGTAGTTTAAATTGTGAATTGGGGCTGCAATCTCTAGGATTGCAGACTTTTATCGGTGTCAGGCTTGCTGGACCTTTAAGTTCTTGAGTTCATTGATGGCCTTGAGATAATAGAGCTGATATGGAATGATGCAGCCTTTTGATAAGTGTTTGTTTGGCCTGAAAACACGATGCCTCTGACCCTCCTTTCCCTTGCAGATGTGCGATTTTCTGGAGAGCCACTACCTAGAGGAGGAGGTGAAGCTCATCAAGAAGCTGGGCCACCACCTGACCAACCTAAAGCGCGTCAAGGCAGCCGAGGTGGGCATGGGAGAGTACCTCTTCGACAAGCTGACCCTAGATGAGGACAGTGACTAGGTCCAAACATGGTGGCTGCTTTCCTGTGGGGTTTAATGCTTTGCTACTAGCAGCTCCAACTGAACATGTTGGTGGAGGCCTTGGAACTGATCTAACTGAATAAAAAAATTTAATTTGGCATCCGTGTACGTCCTGACTGTGTGCAAGACATAGGGCTACTACTTGGGACTTGAAACAAGTTTAAAAGTTTCTTAAGGTGTCAGCTAAATTAATCTAGTGTGTTTTGCGAACATGTTGGGATAGATATGGATGTTGCCACTGACTGAACTACTTTGGTTCGGCTTGTATTGAGGGGGGAGCATGCACACTGCCCCAGTGGGCTGACTTCTTACAATTATGTTTAGTTCTGGCAATCCCCAGCTCCATCGCCCATTATAATCCCTTCCTGTACTGGGAGTTCTTGGGGTGCTGAAGGGTAGTGTTGTGTTCATGATAGTCTGTCCTACTTCTCAACTGTTTACATGCAAAGCATTGTTGAACCAAGGTAGCAATGCTGGTTTGTATAAATTTGTCTCGCCTAGTGAGTTATCGATGCCTTTATTTCACTCTGCCTTTACATACCTCTATGCTCACAGTAGCAGCCTGGCATGCACGCTCACTACGGCTTTTACTTGCAGTTAGTGTAAGATGCACAACAGTCTAACACGGCCTACTCAACACATCACGGCCATAAACTAGTCCTGTTTTCCCAGTTCTTAACTACAAATTTACTAAGTTAACCGAGTTTTCATGCATCACTAAGTCTCATGATGCCTATGACCTTTTCAGTCTAGACAGCAAGTAGGTGGATTCATCGAACAACCCTCCAAGTAGGTGTAAGCTAGCTGGCTGTTGATTTGGACAATCATTGGTTTGACCACTCTCACACCGCCTCCTTTCAGAGGCTTTTGCCTGGTTCAGCAGTCTTTGTCAATGCTCCTTTTAAACTAAAACATGCTAGTGATCAGCCAACAGTGATGCTCTTAATGTCCAATATAGATGAGTTACTCTTGGGCAGCTTAGTCTTTTAAGTATGAATGACCTAAAACTGGTCTACTTCAGGTGTCTGTAAATATGATTCTCAATGATTTGTGATCGCAAATTCTGCAGCCCATTGCTTGAAGCATGCCGGACTAACAGCCATGGTATCCTTCCACTGTGCACTGAGGGAATCAAAGTTTTCAAGCACAAGTTGGTAGGGTGGTGAAAGTACGCTGTTTTGCTGACTGGTTGCCTGGTAGTACCCCATTTACAACTTTTAGGGGCATTTTGTTCTAACATCTTGATTCTGCCTTGGCACAGTCCGCTCTGCAACCCTCATTCATTGTTTAATTCAACACCGGTAGGTTAAGTGACACAGGATGTGCTGAGGACTTCAGCGCTACTAGCATCTTTGAGGAGCCTTGCTTGTTTCTGTGCCTGTTTAATCAGCCAATGTAAATCAGTTACAGTACTAGTTGGTTCCCATACCAATTAATCTCTTCGTGAATGTTTAATTTCAGACCCAGTCAAGCGAGAAATGCAAACCCCCAATGAACGTCTTGATACAGCAGCCATTTTTAGGTCTTGCATGCGCTGCTCTGGCGAGACATTTAGTAAGTGGGCTTCAGAAAATGCTACCACTGTGGCCTACAGCTTGCAGTTGCGTGTACTTACGAGCAAAGGTGCCATCTGGCTTCCCTCTCGTCATGGGTCATCAGCTTTCAAGATACAAGAGCTTTCTTTCACATTCCTGAAGTTGATAGCTTCCTTTTCATTTCACTATATATCCCTACTGCTCTTCTACCCCTCTACCACCCGTAACTAGCAAAGACACTCACAGAAGCATCACTCTGCACCACCAAAGCATCACTTAAATTAAATGAATCATGTGATTCGTGTTTACAAGCATCTCCTGAGAAACTCTGCAAAAATTTCAAATGACTGTTTCCATGGTTTGAAGGTTTCGCCGCGTTTCTCAGGAGATGCTTGTAATCGGCTTTTAAAATATGAGAGCTTTCGTTTCACATTCCTGAAGTCGATGGCTTCCTTCATTTGCCTAAATATCCCTACCTCTACTCTGCCACCCCTCTACCAACCACAGTAACTAGCAAAGACAGTGTCACAGCATAATCACCCAGGGCCAGCACAGCACCATCGCTCAGCAAGACCCAAGTATCATTCACCACCGTCTCAGCTCCTGCCACTACCACCACCTCAGCCTTCTCTCGGAATCTGCCATCTGTTTCTCCCCTAGCATCTGGCCGCTGCTAGTGTTATATTACCGGTACTAGTTCAGAACCTTCAACCTCCAATTGTTTATGCCGCCTCAAACGAAACTTTAACAAACCATTGGAACCGGCAAAAACAAGTTGCCAGCATTGCAAGAACAAAAGAATAATTAGGACTTTTTTTATTGTACGTACATTTTTTAATATGGTCATTCTGTTGCATATAATGCCTTTTCGGTCATATATAAGGTAACAAATGCTTCAAGCACTTTTTATTCACTTTTCAGCATGCTGTACAGCAGCCACACTTCTCTACAGCACAGCTTAAACACATTGGCAAAGTCAATAGCTCTGCCCAAACACAAGGCCCCAAAAGTGAGACCTATTGTCTATGCCAATGCTTAAATTTCTTTATTGCATATGACACAGTAAAGATAACCAGTGATGTTAAGCAGCATGTATCATAACAAAGCATAGGTATCAAAATGGCGATTTCTAATCATATTCCCTTTCCAGCACCCTAACATGTTCACAAGGCTGAACATGGTCTAGAATGCTGACCCAAGAAGCTAGATTGGGGCCCACAAAGATAGGTGGAGGGTGCTCACTGATGCATTTGGTTTCTCCCCAGCCCACTTAAAACCATTTCTGCAGACAGCCCCAACTTTCATACTCCATGCCCTCTGCCTGCATACACTAGTCCGCTTCCAATAGAAGTGGTATTGCAGATCCCAACATCCGTGCAATATTGCCTTTGGACAGCAAACATTTTAATAAAGGCAGAGATGAGGGTTAGTTTAAGCTGAAATGGAAACCAATCTGTCACTTATGCGGTCCCTATCTTGAGAGTATAGGGTAATGGTTAAGTCATTCCCTCTCTTGCCCTATGAATGATTAGCTTCTGATCACATCTCCAGCCACCTGAAAATTAGTGCTCCGGTGTCTGGCTGCGTGGCCAGTCCTTTCGTTTTACTTCTCCTTTTTATAGGTTCTTACATTTCTTGGCTTATCTTGCTCTTAATATTAAGAGCCGAGTAGGATTGGGACCACAAATAGGCCCAGGTACCCAAAAAGTGACCCACTTGTGGATTGTGACCTTTCGTGAAGCATTGCTTACTCGGTAAAGGGACATTTTGGTGGGAGAATGTTGCTATAAAAGCCTTTTATAGCTTATAGTTGGTAAGTGAAGGCAGGACGGGACTCCATTATTCCACTGCATCTCACCATCTAGTCTAACAAATCTTCAGGTCCATGGTTCTCACTTTGCCCCACTCCCATAATCCAGAGTTCCCTTTTTGGCCATTAGGCTCTGATCATTCCTGGGCAAAAGGAAGAATCACTACAGTGTATCTTTATCGCACCATTCCCAAATATCCGTACATTTTTTTTACTGTAACAAATTATTGCACTTTTGCGTCTGTTTTTCTTCCATGTAACATCTATGGGAAGTCCGTGCATAGGAGATTGGTGGCTGCGCCGAAAACGAGGTTACAGCTCAATAGCGAAATCTGAGCCATTGAATAAAAGTAAGATTTTGAATGGGATTTCATACCTCCCTCACATGACAAGAATATCCAACCCATGAACTAGTGTTGCAAAGGGACCCCATAGGAGGGAAGGCCCCATAGTATTGCGGAGGGCAGCAGGTCAGCACATCCTTGGGGGTGGCGCGAGCTGCTGGGGAGGGAGTGGGGCTGGGGTATATAGGGGTGACCCCCCCCCCCCCGCCCCCCCTCATCCCACGCGCCCTCTTTGCTGCTGCCCCTCTCCAGCCAGGTCGCGTCCCAGGCCGCTGCAGCCACGCCGGCCGTAGGTAGTCCCCCCCTCCCCTTCCAGGACCCTTAATCCAACCCATACCAATTTGGAGGATATCAGCGCAAACCGAGGTAATGTAGACTCGCTCTCTCCTTCATCTCCCCACCCCCCGGGCCCTGTCCCTGGGCTAAACCCAGGTTGCACAGGGGCCCCGTGGTTCGGAAACCACGGGGAGGTGGAGGTGTCCTTTAAGGGGAGTGAATGCAGAGGCGGTGGGGGAGCTTTTGTATAGCAGCATGGGACTGCTCCAATGAGGAGGAGGTGATGGATGAGGCACGGGGGGCCGATCCCCGAAAGGGAACATTTGCAGGCCACCGGAAGGTTCAGACATTTTAACTGGTGGGGGCTCAAAACACATCCCAACCCACCACAGCCAGCGGCGACTGGTTGCCGTCGTGCGGTGGGGCCGCTTCAGGCCACAGTAGCCGCACTGTTCATTTGTCCCATCAATGAATGGGCCAAAGACACTTCGATGCGAGGCATGGGTTCTGCTCCACATCGGGCGGATCACTATAAGGCTGCATCAGTTTCATTAGGCCATGAAACCGGCAGGACCAGGGCCGCTCTGGTGCAAATGCCGCCACCCCACCGGTGCATGGCTTTTTGCGGTAGTGGCTCATTGGTCGCTAGGGTAACTTCTGATGCCCGCTATGCGGTCGGGCAGCAGGCCGAGTTAGTCATTAAAGTGGTGCGACGATCGAAAAGCAGTGTGGCTCAGTTGGTCGAGCAGTTGACGGTGACCTGGGAGATCTTGGATTGCGTCTAACGGGCAGCGCAAACAAGCGCATATTTCCCCAGAATCCAAAATGATTTTTACTTCAGGACAGACTTTGCCGTAAATTATAGGAAGCACTATTATACTTTTGCCGCAGTCGTGCTCCTGCTCCCCCCCCCCCCCCCCCCCCCCAACGTCACTGTGATGGGCGGCCGGGGCCCTTTTGGCCGTAATAGCGTAGGGGTACTGGACCACAACGGTGGCCGTCATGTGGCCTGGCCTTATGTGGCGCCAAAACAGCTGCATTTATGCATACTGCATCCCCGCGCAAGGCCACGGTGATAGCAGTAGCGGTAGTAGCAGATGCATATAGGGCCACAGCGGTGGCCGCATGCGGCGGGCGGCCTGGCCTTAAAACGGCGTGACAATGGCTGCATTTGCGCCCTGGCCCCGGCGCAGGTCAATGTACAATGGCGGCACGGCCAGCCGCAGCAGCGCCATACCAAGAAAGGGTCGAAATATGGGGTGTATTTCTCTTTGTCTAACCTTTGAACAAAGTAATAACCAGAACAGGTGTGAGAATGGGCCTGTGTTAGCCTCCTCGAATGTTATAATTTCAAAGCTGTGTTTACGTTTGCTGGATGAGTGCAACCGTTTGATAAAGCAGACTTCGAGGGAGACGCAGTGCAGGCATTTAGTGGATGCACGCACGCATAAAGAAACCCAGCGTGCCAGTGCGGTCAAACGTATCATAGTATGCCCTATCAAAACAACGCACAATGTTTCATGTTGGCAGAAACAACAAATACATGTGTTAGTGTCAAGTACATCGATAGCAAGCTTGTCGCAGAACCCTGCTAGTATGAGAACGCAACACTTATTATTTATTAAAAAATGTTATATAAAGTCGGCGATAAGTGGGCTGGGTTGGAAGTAGGTTCCGAGACGGTTACCTATCTGACTCCAATTTTATCCTCCCGATCGTGGTGAAAAAATCTTAACTCTGCAGCAGTGCCACCCTTCTCTGGCTCTGATAAGTCAACGAGACCGGTTAGAGTTCGTACAGTCTTACCATGTAAGACCTGAAACAATCGAAATATTATACCAACGACGCCATAGTTGTTGCCTATTTGTATTATGCAGCAAACAACCACGATATGGCCAATAGCCCTGACTAGTTGTAGGTGTAATGCTACTTGTTGTATTATATATCTGGATGCAGTGACATAGGCAGCAAAAAATCAATTGGGAGGCACACTTTGCTAAGCTCAGAATTGCAGCTTGTGTTTTAGGCCACGCCCTTACGCACAGCGGCCACACCACTTTTAGAGACCACCCAGTTTTCCATCCCAATTAAAGACCGAACAAGCACATGTTACACCTCTCTGGGTGTATCAGAAAAAGATTCTACCACTTGTCTGAAACGGAAAAGGGGGCTGGCGAACAAGGAGTGAAGGTGGCTGAATACCATTTACCATTAGGAAGGCAGGGAATCGCCCCCATTTCCCTTTTCCATGCTGTTAATGAATAAAAACAGCTATAGAACAACCTCTCTACCTGGCGGGGGAAGGGCCAAAAAATTCAAAGGGGGAGTCAAGCGAGAGGCGAGCCAAGTATCAGCACTGGCTAATAGCTCGAGCACGTGCGAAGTCTTTAAAATATTTGTCATGCAAATCATGCAACAAAGTTCATGCTCTAATGTAGTGTCTTCAAAAGTCAATCAAGTATATTGCTTTAACACGCTTAAGCGTTTCACCTAGTACATCAGATTAGATCTCTGCAGTTAGAAGGAGTTATTGGAAGTGAGAGTTCTAAACAGGCACTGGAGAAACATGGGCAGAAGGGCAAGGCAATGACAAAACTAGCAGTTCTGCGGAAGCTTGCAGACGCCGCTTTCCCCAAAGCTGTTTAGGGACCCGCCAGGCTGGGTGCGGGTTCCCTTACCCCTGGTCCGGGATCAATTCTGGTGCCTGCACCGGGGCGGGTGGTGCGAGACATCAGAAGGATATTCGCGCCAGCACTGAATTGCCCAGGCCAATGAGGGTTTCACCATATTTGGGCTTTAAGGGTAATATGCAAGGGGGAGACATTGCAGACAACGTTCAAAATTTATGTTATGAGCCTAACATGTGTCTACTGTGTTTACCACGCTTCTGCGGAGGAATGACCGGAGGAAAGCGGAAGGAATGGAAAAAACATGCATTTTTGGTGTTGTAGTCTTGATTTACTTCAGTTGACCCCATTTAACCAACAATCCTAAAAACAGGTTGCCAAAGGAAAGTCCAAGACTGAACACTTTGTCCTTGGCGTCATCAGGTAACCATTTCCTGCATCTACATTATTTAAAAACATTATTTTAAAATTTTGCAGATTTATATAGCGCAAACATGACCCAAAAGTATTGGAGCGCCTACATGAGCACCATTTACGTTACACAAGGACACATTATATTTATGGTAGGCACGGGGAGATTGAGTGATTCGCCCCGAATCACAGGAGGTGGACGCGACCCTGAGGCTCGTACCTTGGTCCCCGCTCCAAAGTCTGCAATCCAGCTGGCAGACCTTCCTTTTTTGTGGGAGTAAAAGCAGGTGTTCGGTACACAGAACGTTACCGGATTTATTTATGCCACTTTTATAGCAAAAATGTGGCTAGGAGTGTTAGAATGCTTTCGAATAGATCAATTTTGGGTTACAGATAAAAATTACATATACAACTTTGCCAACGGGTGTCGGTGGGCAAATCTGTCTCACATAAACGTATCCAGAGCACGCCAAAGGCTCATACCAGGAGGAGTGTAGTCCCTATACAAATCCTTGTGCTCCTCGAATGAACCCGTCTCTCTTTTGGAAGTTCTAGTAATTATATTGCATTGTAACATTATCAGTAAGAAGTATAGACACTTGCCACAGTTTTATGGGTTTATTTAAAGAATTAGTAAGGCAAAATACATAAAATATATCATAAGTAAAGTTAGCCTCAATGCATCCTGATCATAAGTACAAAGAATTCAGTAAACTCAGCATAGATCTGCCTTCTAAGAGTGAGAAAGAGGGTTCTGTTAAGATGAGAAAAAACTGTCCTTTTATAGGACTTCAGACAAAGGATTTCACACATTACTACACAAGTACATAGTTTGCAGGCTATGCATCAATGATCAACAGGCGACAAACCTTTTACTTTAAAATATATTCAAGGATTTTCTCATAAGACCAATACATTGGATTTAGAGGTCCTCAGAATGTATCCAGGTGACGTAAATTGTAACCCTGTTTACTGAGCGGTCTGGGACTGATAGGTTGTCCTTGGTTAGGGACATCTTAGTTACAAAGACTAGGAAACCTTCAATCTTTCGTTAGGGACATCTTAGTAACCAAGACTAAGAAACCTTCAGTCTTTCCATGGGGAGCTCACAATTATTAGAGCAAAGGCAACAACAATTATGCGGTGTATCGCGACGTCATTTTAAATTGAAAGACCGTTCAATTTGTCAGCACAAACCTGATTTTGCACATTAGGAGCATAAGAAAAAGTAAAACCATGTTCACACTGGCATGTGGGTAAAAACAACACTGCCATGGCCCTCGTGCCACACAGAAGAGCTATCATCTCACCCGAATAATGTCTCTTCTATGTGGCCTTTAGAGAAAATGTGGCTGGCTGCACCGGCCTGTGAGGAAGTTTCCAATGTCCATGCGGGCCAACCTGCAGCGTCTTTTAGGTTTGCCAATTTATAAAGAATAATTTTTGCACAGCAATTTGAAAGAGTTTGTCTTTAGTTCACTGCTTATGCCTGCCTTGGTGAATAGTGATTATATACAAAACCCAAGGAGTATCTTATATCATCAAAATGATCATTCAATAGTCACATGTAGACCTAATCAGTCCAACAAAAAAGAAACTCTTTACAGCAGGCTTGCTTCTTTTTTTTAATTTTTTTTTATTTTCACACTTCAAGTGATATTCTTCAAAGATGTTTCAATAATATCCATACAGTTCAAATACAGCCTACGTGTTTCGTCCCAAATGGGACATCAGGGCTTTATGTAAAATCAATACTATTATGTCTTGACGGTTCAGCCAATCTTAATTATGTCACCCCTTGGCTTGTACCGTCTCGTTTGGGATCAATCTAATTTAGCAAATTTTCAAATCAAAAAGATTTTCCTAGATGCGGTCGAAGAATCTCCAGTTTTGAGATAGTGGTCTCTGTGTGAACAATTTAATCTCTGAAAACTTGTCAGTGCTGCCTCTTCGGTCAGCTTGCCACTTAATTACAGGGTGAAATACCCTAGATTTTCTGTGTGATATTCCTCAGTTAAAATTCCTCTGTCAATTATCTTCTACTGCATCTTCCTCCCTCGGCGACTCGCTTGATAAACAGTCATGTTTATCAAGCGACCACTATCTCAAAACTGGAGATTCTTCTACTGCATCTAGGAAAATCTTTTTCGCGGTGGGCCATTCCAAGTCGAGTGTCTGAACAATTGTTATTGGATTATGGAAGAAATTTGATTTCTCAAAGTGCACAAAGTAGGTGGCTCTCATCGCTTAGTGTTTGTTCTACTTGGTGAATAGTGCTTGTTAATTCTCGTCCTTAATGGTTAACCGAGTGAGATAATCTGGGATCTCATACAGCGAACATGTTTCTTCTAAAGTAATATCTTTTGGTGCAAAAACCCTCACAGTTCATGCCTTTGGACGCCTGGTCCTGTTATCTTGATCAATAAAGTGTCACTGCTGAACCTTCTCTGTAAATGAAGGGCCAGATGTTTGAATTACTTGTCACAAAATCTGGCAGGAATTTGTGAACAGGATTTTGCTGCAAGTAAAGAAGTGAATAAACCAACCAATGTACTAAAAGGGCAGTGTAGAAAAGTGAGTACAGCTCAAAACAATACGAGGCCAGCACAAGGGCTTTCTTTTATTTACAGAGAATAAAAGCCCAGACGGAGGAGTAACCGCAAGGATGACAAGTGCTGTCTCTACAGCTGGCAATCCTCCCAATCACCAGTAGTCCTCTCAATTATAACACTCGTACATTATAAAACCTATTTAAGAACACTGAGCATGTTACCTAACCCTAAGCAAGTAACACATAGTTAATAAATACATTATTAAATCTGGCACAGCATGTCCCTCCTTTTAGTTATTTAACAAGACAAACCTGCACATGGGAAAATTATATGCTGCAAAACAAACTTAAGTGGTATAAAATAAATTCATTAAACTTTACAAGTTCTTTGACAACTCTTTGAAGTATTTCAAAACATGTCTCCACCTGGCGTATCTAGTGTATTAACATCCTAGTCCATAATACTACCTCGCACCACCTTATCAGAAATTGTAACATCAGCTGGAAACTGTACAGAAGAAGTATAGTTTTCAGAATAAATAGAAATATTTATATTTAATTTCTGGTCCACAATCGTTGATCTGAGGCAGTATTTAAGTGGGGGTTAGTCTGTCTCGAGAAGGAGAGCTTAGACAATATTGTTAGGTGGTTAAGGACGTAGGGGAAAAATAGTAGTGTCCCATAGCTGCCCAACATGGTATAGTCTCTGGGTTAGGGCAATTGCTTCAGCCACCTGGGCCCAACGAGTGCCCCAACGGGGCGACGTGTGAGACATAAAAGGTTAAGTTACAACAGGGTAGACTAAGGGTTGCTGGCTATGCGGGCTCATACCAGCCTTTTCGCTTAAGGGGGACACTCACCAGCAGGACAAAAAAGTGGTAATCCTGGGGTAAAGGGACGGGGTGCCTAGGAAGTCAGACTAGTCTGCTCGCACTAGTGAGAGTGGGATCCTTGAGACCTCCAGGACAGGTTGCAGGCATGCACCAGAATTGGGTCCATCCAGGACAGACAAACACTCCAGTCCCTATCCAAGACACGGGCAGTAGCTGGCTGCCAGACAGTTAGTGGGGCAGGGTGCTAGACTCTGAGGGGAACATGGGGTCAGAGCATACCTTGGCCTTAATGATGAATGTAGGAGTGTTTGGCAACACCTGTACTCAGGAATGGCCAATCTTCGCCAGGACAGGGTTAGGCATTCTCACCTTCTGGAACAGGTAGAGGAGAGAAAGCTTAGAACCACATTCGGGGGAGTCTGGGCCAAGCATCCTCTCGCTGGAGCCCTGTGGGGGATTTTAGATTACATGGGGGCCCGGAGGGCAAGAGGCGACTGCCAGAAGCAATGAGGGAGGACCTAAGCACATTAAGCAGTGAGCCGGGATCGTGTGGCCTCTGGTGGTCAGAGATGACACCTAGACCCATATGGCACGGGGCTAGATCCCAGGAAGCATGGGAAGTAGCCCGCATGCGCGTAAACGCAGCCATGCGAAATTCACGGAGATGCGGGGGTAGGGATTCATAAGGCACGGCCTGCTGCATGCGAAATCCGTTGAATGCTGGGAAACAGACGGGGTGCACTGGTCCAAGGTAGGCATGGCGATATTCTTGCTAGACCTGTGGGAAGCTCTAGAGGCAGCGGGTTGCAAAGAGATGAGATTTGGGGAGCTAAGTGGTGGGGTCTCTGGGTGCAGCGAAGGCCACACCCAGGGCTGTGGAAGAGTTACAGGGCGATCCCAAAACCGGAAAGGCTCAGGAACCGGACCTGAAGCCTCCAGTGCAAAGCGCACTGTGCATAAGTCATACATGCTCCAAGGGGTCCTTCTTGGGAACTTGGGAGTACGACGGTGCCCCGTTAGTCCTTAGGGCGGTTGTAAACCTGAGCAACCGGGGGCTTTCCATATAGCGCTCCGCCCGGCTGGGTAAGGTGTGAGTCACTCTCCCTTGTTCAGAGGGCGGAGTTGGTGGACGATATGTTCACCGGTGGGAGGAGTATATCCTCCCAGGTACAATACCGGGCTATGGCCGCTGGTGTTTCTTTGGCTAAACTTCAGGTGCCCTGCAACGAGGGGTTGCGGGGCGGACGGGCTCGCCTGTAAGATAACCCACCTTTTATTTGTATACTAGCAGCCCGTCCCAACGTTGTCCGGGTATGAATTGCTGCGGGCCAGTAGTATATTTTTTTGTAGGATTTCGTTTTGATAGCATTTCTTATCTGTGACAGGCCAGTGAAACGCTCCGATTCACAGTGCACTGCGGATGCACTTAAGAGTGCGCGTTCAGTAGTGTGTGAACTAGAGTTTCCCTACTTTATTTTTCATTGCAATATTATATAGCGCGAACTCGACAACATGGCATGAGCACAATTTACATTACAGAAGAACACATTCATTTGTGGTAGGCACGGGGAGACAAAGTGATTTGCCTGGAATCACAGGATGTTGAGCTGATGCAGAGATTCGAACGTAGCTCCCCAGCTCTAAAGTTCGCAATTCTAGAACTTGTGGCAGGAAGTGTGTCTAAAAGTGTATGTCGGTGCTGGCCATCAATGAGAGAGACCTGTGCATTTTTGAAATGGGTGGTGAAAAAATATGAGTATGTTGCTGGAGATGTGGGCCGCCGTGCCACCAATGTACTTACCGGGGGAGGGTAAACACCCATTATTCTGCAACTTTCTTTCCGCATACCATCACTCCGCATACTTTCATTAGGAAAGTACCATGACTCCGCAATGCCATAACGCATGGCATTACATTTTATATGCTTTTACCACGCATACATTTACAACGAAATTAGTTGTAAATGCATGAATGGTAAAAGCATGGTTTTTAAAAAAATGTTTGGATAAGGTAAGTATGGGTATAGGGGTATATGTTTTGGGGTACTGAGGTATATGTTTTGGGATGTTTGGTTATTTTAAGGTTTCAGATATAGTTTTGGGTTATGGGGTACAGGGGTAGTTTTAGGGATTAGGGATAGGTATGGGTTTTGGAGTACAGGGGTATTTTTAGGGTTCAGGGGTAGGTTTGGGTTTTGGGGTACAGGGGTATTTCTAGGGTTCAGGGCAAGGTTTGGGTTTTGGGGTACAGGGGTATTTTAGAGTTCAGGGGTAGGTTTGGTTTCTGGGGTACAGGGTTATTTTTAGGGTTCAGGGCTAGGTTTGGGTTTTGGGGTACAGGGGTATTTTTAGGGTTATGGGGTAGGTTTGGGTTTTGGGGTACAGGGGTATTTTAAGGGTTCAGGGCTAGGTTTGGGTTTTGGGGTACAGGGGTATTTTTAGGGTTCAGGGCTTGGTTTGGGTTTTGGGGTACAGGGGTATTTTAAGGGTTCAGGGCTAGGTTTGGGTTTTTGGGTACAGGGGTATTTTTAGGGTTCAGGGCTTGGTTTGGGTTTTGGGGTACAGGGGTATTTTAAGGGTTCAGGGCTAGGTTTGGGTTTTGGGGTACAGGGGTATTTTTAGGGTTCAGGGCTTGGTTTGGGTTTTGGGGTACAGGGGTATTTTTAGGGTTCAGGGGTAGGCTTGGGTTTTAAGGTACAGTGGTGTTTATAGGGTTCCGGGCCCAACCTGCAGCTCCACCCCGCATCCCGCCTCCCAGCTGACCACCCCTCGCCCCTCCCCCTCCTCTAACTACTTATGGTAGTTCCTCTTACGCGCAGCGTTCACGCGCAGCGACCGCGCCCAATTCGCGCCGAAGGTGCGCCAAAGGTAAGCCCGTCTACGCCCGTCCGCGCCTGGACCGCGCCCAGCGCCAGACCCCCTGCCCCTCGCGCTCCCCAGCCCTCCCGCATTACCTACGATGCCTCCACCCTCCTAGCCCTTAACCCCGGTCGCGCCCCCAACTGCGTCCAAGCCGCTCCTGGACACACCCATGGACCTTTCTCCTGCTTCTCCTGCAAATTCAGCGGCACCGACAACATCTCCGCTACGACCACACCTCAGATTCCCGACCCCAACCACCTACAATGCATCCTTCTCAACACCCGTTCAGTCCACAGACACGCCATTGACCTATGGAATCTACTAGACACCATTTCTCCGGACATCGCCTTCCTTACGGAAACATGGATGAATGCTTCCTCCGCACCAGACATCACCATCGCCATCCCTGAAGACTACAAAATCACTCGCAAAGACCGTACCAGCCACACAGGAGGTGGAATCGCTATCGTCCATAAGAAATCAATCCGCATTTCAACCAGCTCTGACGCCAACCTCGCCAACTCCGAACACCTTCACTTCCAGATCCACATCGACCCCAAGACCACACTCAGAGGCACCCTCCTCTACAGACCACCAGGACCCCGCGCAAAATTCAGTGAAGACATCACGGACTTCATCACCCCACACGCACTCCCCTCCAAAGACTACATCCTTCTGGGTGACCTCAACTTTCACCTCGAAAAGATCAACGACCGCAACACCACCACCCTCTTGGACAACCTCGCCAACCTCGGACTTAAACAACTAGTCACTTCCCCCACCCACATCGCAGGTCACACACTCGACCCCATCTTCACATCCAGCAACCATGTCTCCTTCAGCCACACTACGGACCTCCTCTGGACTGACCACAGCTGCGTTCACTTCACCTACAACAAACCAAAACCCAGCACCCACCTCCAACCTACCCTGCAAAGGAACTGGAACAAAATCACCACGGACCAAATCTCCGCATCGCTCCTTCAAAACACCCCAGCCCTCTCTTCTAACGCTAACGAAGCCGCCGCCAACCTCACCCTATGGCTATCCGACACCGCTGACACCTTAGCACCGCTGAAAAAACGTCAAAACAAACCTGGCAGCAAGAAGGCCTCATGGTTCAACGATGATCTCAAGAAGTCCAAGAAACTCTGCCGCTCCCTTGAAAAGGCCTGGAAAAAAGACCCAACCACCTGCACCAAGGACGCCTTCAAAAACGCCACCCGCATTCACCACCAACTAATCCGAAAAGCCAAGAAAACAGCATTCAAGGATCGACTTGACAACAACGCTCACAACAGCAAGGAACTTTTCAACATCGTCAAGGAATTTTCCAATCCCTCGGCCAACTCCAACGACATCACCCCCTCTCAAACCCTCTGCGACTCCCTAGCCTCATTTTTCCACAACAAGATTGCAGACATCCACAACAGCTTTGACAACCAACCCGAAAACCAACCCACCCTACCACTTGCTGATCATCTTCCCCCCGTGAACACCCTCAACGACTGGAACCCAATCTCCACTGAGGACACCATCCGCCTGATGAATTCCATCCACTCAGGATCCCCCACAGACCCATGTCCTCACCACATCTTCAACAAAGCAGACTCCGTTATTGCACCGCACCTCCGAGACGTCATCAACTGTTCCTTCAACTCCGCCACCTTCCCGGAAGACTGGAAACACGCTGAACTTACCGCCCTTCTGAAAAAACCCACAGCGGACCCCACCGAACTAAAAAATTACCGCCCCATCTCGCTTCTTCCATTCCCGGCCAAAGTCATCGAGAAAGCTGTCAATAACCAGCTCGCCGCCTTCCTCGAAGCCAACAAATCCCTCGACCCCTCACAATCTGGCTTCCGAGCAAAACACAGCACTGAGACCGCCCTCATCGCAGCAACAGACGACATCCGAACTCTACTGGACAATGGAGACACAGTCGCCCTCATCCTCCTCGACCTCTCTGCAGCATTCGACACAGTCTGCCACAGCACCCTCTTACAACGCCTCAATAACATCGGAATACAAGGAAAAGCACTTGAATGGATCACCTCGTTCCTCACCGGAAGAACCCAAAGAGTCCGCCTTCCACCATTCAAGTCCGAGGCCTCTGAAGTCATCTGCGGCGTACCACAAGGATCCTCACTCAGTCCCACCCTCTTCAACGTATACATGAGCCCCCTCGCGGCCATCGCACGACAACACAACCTCAACATCATCTCGTACGCGGATGACACTCAACTGATCCTTTCCCTCACCAATGACCCCAGCACCGCCAAAACCAACCTACACGAAGGCATGAAAGAAGTTGCCGAATGGATGAAACAAAGCCGTCTGAAACTGAACTCAGACAAAACAGAAGTCCTGACCCCAGCACCGCCAAAACCAACCTACACGAAGGAATGAAAGAAGTTGCCGAATGGATGAAACAAAGCCGTCTGAAACTGAACTCAGACAAAACAGAAGTCCTCATCTTAGGTACATCCCCCTCTGCATGGGACGACTCCTGGTGGCCGGAAGCCCTCGGAAAAGCACCCATCCCGACAGACCACGCTCGGAACCTAGGCGTCATCCTGGATTCTTCACTCTCAATGAACAGACAAGTCAGTGCCGTATCCTCTTCCTGCTTCAACATTCTTCGCATGCTCAGAAAAACATTTCGCTGGATCCCCTCCGAAACAAGGAAAACAGTCACCCACGCTCTGGTCACGAGCCGACTGGACTACGGAAACACCCTCTACGCAGGTACTACCGCAAAACTCCAGAAGAAACTCCAACGAATCCAAAACGCCTCAGCCAGACTCATATTAGACATCCCACGCAACGAACACATCTCTGGTCACCTTAAAGACCTCCACTGGCTACCCGTCAATAAGAGGATCACTTTCCGACTGCTCACCCACACACACAAATCACTCTACGACATCGGTCCAGAATGCCTCAACTCACGACTGTCCTTCTACACCCCCTCCCGCCAACTACGTTCTTCCAACCAAGCCCTCGCCACTGTACCCCGCATCAACAAGACCACCATGGGAGGCAGATCCTTTTCATACCTGGCTGCTAAAACATGGAACTCACTCCCCGCTTACCTTCGATTTACCCAAAACCACCTAGCATTCAGAAAGCAACTTAAAACGTGGATATTTGACAAGTAAGCCTCCTCCCCTTCCAAAAAGTCAAAAAAAGTCAAAAAAAATTTATTTGTTTCGGTACTCGATTGAGGACCACAAAATAAAATATATACAATATACATTCACATTTAATACATTTTTAGTGAAATTTTCAAAAACTTAATAATTTTATAGCAAACATATTCGTTTGGGGGATTTTTACAAATTAATAAAAAGTCCTTTGAGTTTACGATCCTACATGATCGATAAATGGGTATAAGACATAATAACCTTGCTTTCACAATTACTATATTAGGACATATAAAAAGAAGATGTTCCAAATTCTGACTGCCCCCCTGACAAAAGGAACATAAAGCTGTCTTTTCTGATCTCCAGGTAGAGGTAAAAGTTAGTACAGGAAGGGTTCCTAGACGCAGCATCATAATTGCGCGTCTTGCACCGTGTATGAGGGTATAGTCTAGATATGGTAGGTATTGCTTATATTCATGGGAGTCTGCATAGGTTTTATACAAGGATAAACTAACACAATGTGAATGGTCAGTGTCATAGCTCAATTTAGGGGTGAATTTTTTAAAAAATAGTTTGAGTTGGGCTGGAGACCATGTAGACAATATTTCTACATTAATTTTAGCAAGCTGAAGAGCCTCTCGCATATTTTTTAAAAAAGTGAGATTGGTGGAACCGATGTTAAATGTCTCGATTTTTAGTAAACTTCGGAGAGTGCCTTCCTTAGAGTGGAGAAGATTATAGGCCCATCTTATGATACTAGCTACAGCCGTAGCGTAGGCACTCGTGATGTTGCATTCCAGTCTCAACACCTGTACTGGAGTAGATGTAGAGAACTTCAGTAAGTTTTTTAGTATTTTACCTTCAATTAAGTTCATATATGTCCATTGATAAATAGGAATGTATTCCGAAGCATATGAGACAACTGGCGGAATCTTCGCTCGATAAACTTGAATCAGTGCCGAAAAGTGCCTATGTCCAGTAGCAGAATATAGGCGGAACAATGCCCCAGCATGTAGGTCACTTTTCCTTTTTAAATGATCAATTTGACTCTTGTTACTCATATTTTGCGAAAAAATTCTGCCCAAGAAAGTATATTCCTTTACCTGCTCTACTTGCTCCCCTCCCAACTTCCATTCATATCTCACCCTTTTCTTTTGGTTAGAGAAAGCAACCACTTTGGTCTTACTAATGTTTGGAATTAGGAAATTTTTCTTGGAGTACTGATGTAAAGTGTCTAGAAGATTTTGAAGTCCAAATGGTGTTAGATCGAACAGGACAATGTCGTCCGCATACAGCAGGGAATGAATATACTCGTTGGCTATCTTTGGCGACGTACTTAAACATTGTTGTAAATTACTTGGTAAATCACTTAAGTACAAAGAAAATAATATTGGAGCCAAGAGGCACCCTTGTTTTAAACCATTTGATGTGAAAATTACCCTTGATAGACCTTTATCACTCCCCATTTGAATACGGCACCAAGTGTCGCTGTGAAGATTCACTATTAAGAGCAGTAGCTGTTCTGGTATGCCCATTTTTCTCAGTTTTGACCACAGGGTCGGTCTGTCTACTCGATCGAAGGCCGTCGAGTAGTCTATGAACGCTGCATAGATGGTTAGCTTTTTCCCTGATACATATTTGTCCAGAATTGTTTGAAGGATAGCTACATTGTCAGTCACTGCATGGTTTGGACGAAATCCAGACTGAAACATAGGAATTAAACCCAGGGAAAATGCCCAAGTTTTTAACCGGTCCAATATTTCTGCAGCGAAGATCTTGCCGACAGCATCCATGAGGGCAATTTGCCTATAGTTTCCCGGAATGCTTCTTTTTCCTTTTTTGTAGATCGGGATGATTATACTCCCCTTCCAGGAGGTTGGCATTTTGCCACTATCGATTATATAATTAAATAGTGGCGAAAGTAGCCGTCCCCATTCTTTGTGGTCAGTTTGGTATGCCTTGATAGGTATCTGATCGGGTCCCGATGCGCCAGTACTTTTTGCCCATCTTATGATCTTAGAGACAGACACGGCCGACGTTTTATTAATTTTTTCGTCACTCTTTCCCGGACCTTGTACTTCAGCTTCGCCATTATTAATCAACCTGTTTGGACTATAAAGCTCTCGGAGGTAAATTTCCCAATCCTCTTCTGTAACAGGAGTTGATTCTAACTTTTTCTTGGTTCCAGTCATTATTGCAATCAGGGCCCAATATTTGCGCTGGTTTTTTTGTTTGGCTGCTTCTTGGATTTCAATCCAATTGGTGTCCTGCTTCATTTTTTCTGTTTAGTTTTTTCTCGTCTTATTTGATTTTTTAATCTATTAATTTTCTTTTTATTTGTAGATGAGAAGTTCAAAAACTGGGCACGTATCAGCCTGTTGATTTGTTTTACAACTGGTTTGTTTGAATTTTTATGATTACTACTTCGTTTACTTTTCCTTAATTTTGTTTGATCTAACTTACTTTGTAGTACATATTTCAGCTTATTTAATATGCAGTCAAAGTTCTTTATAAGATCGGCTGAATATGTAGTAGTCAACAAGTTCGTTTGAGAGACCAATAGCCTCACATGGTCCAAGTTTTCTGACCCCCAGTAAATACGGCCCCTCGTTGCATTTACTTCCAGTGTAGTTTGATGAAATATCGGCTGATACTGGAAAGTAGCTTGTAGAATCCATTCAGTTGATAGACATAGAATAGCATGGTCACTTTCCTCATTGAATGTGATTGATAGTTGACTCATTCGATCTTTTTCGCCGATCCCACATATGAAATAGTCAAGGATAGAGGGAGATCCATTACCCTGCCTCGTATACGATGCTGGTTTATCGCCATGTATATTACCATTTAAAATAGTCCCGTTTATTCTTGGGAGAAATGATAATAATGCGCGACCTCTCCTATCAGATTTCATTCCTTTTGGGAGTACGGGGAGTGATGTTTCCAAGGATTCTTCATTTAAGAGGAGAGCCCATTTCTTTATTTCGCAGTTAGACATTTTTGCATTCATATCTCCCATTATAATATAAGGCAAGTTGGGTTGTTCTTCAATGATTTGAGAGATGGTCTCCATTAGGTGTTCAAACAACAGATCGCAGTTACTACTGGGAGGCGCATAGATGTTGAAGAGTAGTAAAAAAGTGGGTGATATTTGGGATTTAAGAGATACCTTTAAACATTGTAAATTATCCGTCTTTGTATTAATTATTTCTTGTGACCAAGAATAATCTTCTTTTAATAAGATTGCTAAACCGCCTTTAGCATGGCCCCTTCTAGAACTTTTTGCCAGGGTTTCAAATACATAGTATCCTTTTTGAATAAAAGGTTTAGTATTCCATGTTTCCTGTAAACCAATAATGTCAGGGAGGATTTCTGTTACATACTTCATTTTATTGTCCATCTTCCCAGCCAAGTTCCAGGACAGTAGCGTCATACCTTTGCTAAACTTGATTTTTTTGAGGTTTAACAATTTTTTTACTGTTTAGGGTTTCTGATAACCATGCCCAAGATTTTGTCGTATTCTCATTATCGGTAGGTCTTAATTCCCTGGACCATACTGACCTCTCTCCTTCCTTTACTTGTATTTTTAGCGAGTCTTTTCTTGTGGAATTTGAAGCTGTTTCTCCCCAGAGTGTACTATTAATTTCATTCCTTCGGTTATTTTGTCCCAAGGTACCTTTGTTTAAATTGTTGGTAGGTATGGGCTCCACTATGGAAATAACATCATAACCATTTTTATGAAGGATTTCCTTCTCCCTGAGTATGATTCCAGGTAGAACTGGCGAAAAAAAGGAGACTTGTGCTAGTTTCTTATTCTCATTATTAGGAAAGAGAACTAAATCGATTTCGTTACTTGTCAGTGAGGTCAGTGATGGCATTTCTTGTAAAAGGTTCAATATTCTACCGCGGTTAAGTGGCATCTTGTCAGTAGGGAACAGTTCCTCAATGATTAAGTGTTTGGATATAATTCCTTCCCATGGTTGCGTAATAATAATATTCGCTTCTTCAGCAGCCTTAGTGTTTTGATCTGTTGTTTTATATTCTACCACTGGACAGAATTCTTCAGCTTTTGGGTTCAAATGTGTTAACAGCGGAGATTTTTGAATTTCTGAAGAATTCATCAAGATTTTGGGAGTGAATTTTTAAAATTTCAGTTTATTTCCTTTTTTCCTTTGTATTCTCCTTAGTGGTTTTCTCTTCTTCCCCCTAGCATTTTCCTTCTCATTTCTTTTTTCAGATTGATCTTGTTGACTATTTTTCTGTTCAACGGTAACGCCCAATGGCTCTGCTTTGTTATCCATAATACCCTGGTCCTGCTTGTTATTAGACTCTTTGTACGAAAAAATAGAAAAATGCTTGTTAGTGTTTCCAGTAATGGATTCCGATTCTTCTTTAAACAATTTTTTTAGAGGATATGTGATAAGAGGTTTGTTCTTCTTTCTTAACTCCTTTGTTTTAGTCACAGTTTTAGCTATGTTGTTTGTTTGTGTACTAGCTTCTCGCTGTTTTGAAGTTGTATTAACGTTATTTTGAGAGTCTTCTTCTTTTAATGTTTCAAGTGGATCAGATTTTTTTGATATGTAATTATTTTGAATTCCTTTCTTTTTTTCCTCAACTAGGTATTTCAGTATTCCTATTTGCACGTCCAAAGTGTCATCGGAATTAGCAAGAATTTGGCCAAGATGAGTGAGCACTGATTCCAGAATTTCTTGCAATGTAAAAAGCGCCTTTGAGAGAGGAGAAGTGATATTTCCAAAGGTTAAGTGTGAAAAAATTGGATCAGTAAAGTTGGCCTGGTTAGGGTATAGGATAGGGGATTTTTCCGGTGAGCTGGTTAAAGGATGTATTTGACTCAATGTTATTTCAGATTTTTCTTGTTCTTGCTTCGTATTCATACTCGTAAACACATCAGAGGGTAGCTCATAATCCTGTTTACTTATTGGAGTTGTGGGGGTTATTTGGGCCGTTTCCACGGGAATATTTTGATCTTTCCCTGTGAAAGAAATAATTGCCAAGTTACTTTCTGATTTTGTGCGTCCTCGATAGTCAGTACTCTGGACGAAGAGAGGTAAAGAATCGTATTTTTCCTTATTTATAGGTGATTCTAATTTATTTTGATTTTCAATTGAAAGTGAAGATACAGTTTTTCTCTTCGAAAGGGTGGAAAAGTACGTATTTATAGCTGGAGTACTTGAAATTTGGCCAGGTTTCAATGAGTTGGCAGCCGTCTTTCTAACAGCGGTTTCAGTCCCCATACGCTTCAAATAAATTGTTCGTGAGCGGAGTTTTTTTATAGCCCTCATATTTGGGATCAGAGGTCAAATTGACAATATATTGGCCGCAGTTGATTTTATCTGATTGATAGGATCTATATTTCTGATGTGTAATAGAAAAGATTCTATCAAGAATTTAGAAGTGATCATATATTGGTTACGAAGTATAGATTTGGTAGTACCTCTGTAGCCAAGCGTAAATGGGGTGGCCCGTCCCGTCCTCGGTCGTCCCGGACGGCCACAGCCGGCCCGCCCTTTGCCCGGGCTTCGCCCCGAGCTGCGTCCCGCGCGCGTCCCGGTAGATCTGAGGCCAGCAAAGAAGGAGGAGGTTGGGGGCGTGGCCGCCGGGGGAAGAGGCAGCAGCTGTGTGCAGCTGAGGCTGCTGGACCTCGCAGTCCCCCGGTAGGCTCCACGCACAATCAGGTGATGCAAGCCTCAACCTGGGAGCGCGTTACTCTCCACGGACTGTGGAGCCGCTCACACCAGGGAGGACAGGGCAAGAAGGCAGTGAGCGGCACCCGCGGAGCGGGTGTCGTGAACAGTTGCTTGAAATGCCAGGAAGCAGGGAAGCACACAGCACGAGTCTGGCTCCTCTCGAGTTGCAGGTAGAAAGCCCAGAAAGCGCCAGGCAGCCAGAAGCCCAGGTGAAGTTATTTGCGGAGGCTGGGGGCGTGGCCGCCGGGGGAAGAGGCAGCAGCTGTGTGCAGCTGAGGCTGCTGGACCTCGCAGTCCCCCGGTAGGCTCCACGCACAATCAGGTGATGCAAGCCTCAACCTGGGAGCGCGTTACTCTCCACGGACTGTGGAGCCGCTCACACCAGGGAGGACAGGGCAAGAAGGCAGTGAGCGGCACCCGCGGAGCGGGTGTCACGAACAGTTGCTTGAAATGCCAGGAAGCAGGGAAGCACACAGCACGAGTCTGGCTCCTCTCGAGTTGCAGGTAGAAAGCCCAGAAAGCGCCAGGCAGCCAGAAGCCCAGGTGAAGTTATTTGCGGAGGCTGGGGGCGTGGCCGCCGGGGGAAGAGGCAGCAGCTGTGTGCAGCTGAGGCTGCTGGACCTCGCAGTCCCCCGGTAGGCTCCACGCACAATCAGGTGATGCAAGCCTCAACCTGGGAGCGCGTTACTCTCCACGGACTGTGGAGCCGCTCACACCAGGGAGGACAGGGCAAGAAGGCAGTGAGCGGCACCCGCGGAGCGGGTGTCGTGAACAGTTGCTTGAAATGCCAGGAAGCAGGGAAGCACACAGCACGAGTCTGGCTCCTCTCGAGTTGCAGGTAGAAAGCCCAGAAAGCGCCAGGCAGCCAGAAGCCCAGGTGAAGTTATTTGCGGAGGCTGGGGGCGTGGCCGCCGGGGGAAGAGGCAGCAGCTGTGTGCAGCTGAGGCTGCTGGACCTCGCAGTCCCCCGGTAGGCTCCACGCACAATCAGGTGATGCAAGCCTCAACCTGGGAGCGCGTTACTCTCCACGGACTGTGGAGCCGCTCACACCAGGGAGGACAGGGCAAGAAGGCAGTGAGCGGCACCCGCGGAGCGGGTGTCGCGAACAGTTGCTTGAAATGCCAGGAAGCAGGGAAGCACACAGCACGAGTCTGGCTCCTCTCGAGTTGCAGGTAGAAAGCCCAGAAAGCGCCCCTTCCCAAGCGCCTTGAAACCCTCCGGGTATGTAGTGCGCTATATAAATTCTATGACTTGACTTGACTTGACTTATTTTAAGGAGTAAGGGTGGGTTATGATTATGTGGTACAGGGGTATTTAAAGGGAGCAGGGTGGGATTCGTTTTTAGGGTGTAAAGGGTCATAAAATAAAATAATAAATACAAATAATATAAATTATGCAATTTAAAAGAATAAAGGTTTTAATTAAATAAAAAAAGTGTGTATATATATATATGTATAAGTTCCTAGGTTGCTCCAAAGGGTTGCGGTCGGCCCCGTGGGAAGTGGCGTGAGCGCCGGCAGAGCACGCCGGTAACTTCAATTGACAGCACTTCGTCTCACCATGTATCACGCTCTCAGACACCAAGTAAACGCCAGAGATCAGCAAGGTCCAAGGGTGTTTATTGACACCTTACGACATGTTTCGGCTTACGAGAAGCCTTGTTCACGTAAGTTTGTGCATCGCATCTGTACAGTGTAAATACTAAACAACAACAGAGACAAAGGACTCAGGTCGCAAGTCACATGACAAAAAGTGGATCGGCCATATTGGAACGGTCACGTTATGCTGTTAATGCGTCTTAACCAACATAACAAATGCACATATATGTGAAATCAAATCAAAATCAAAAAGTCATGGTCATGACACAATGCATATTTAGACAGTTCAAATTAATGCATATGGTTGATATGTGCATACAAACGAAACAAGTGCAGTCTGTGTTGGCGCTCGCGTTACATGGCCAGGCAAGATCGTGATTGATTTGTTGGAGGTGACCAACATGCATGGCACATAAGGTAGAAGACTGTCCAAATGGATGACAGTGTCTAAGCCAGTTACTAGGTAAAATACCTGGGTTCCCATAGTGCCTACAGTGAAATTTAGTATGCGGCGAAGCGCCAAAGTTCTATCAGGCGACCTGGTCAAAAGTCAATATAGTGAAGCCAATGAAGGCGTGCTCTTATCTTATATCAGGAACGTGCAGGGGAGATGACTGGTGCAGGTGCAGTGAAGGGTCTCAATCCCAGTGGTGTTCCTGTGGATTAAAATAGCAGATGTTAAAATCTAACATGAAAAACAGCGTATGCATAACGTCAATAAACCTGATGGTAGGCGCTAGGAAGGGAAGATAAGGACATGAAAAGCATGTGTATCACAGTAAACACAATGAGACAATATTGCAGACAATATGCATTGTGTCATGACCATGACTTTTTGATTTTGATTTGATTTCACATATATGTGCATTTGTTATGTTGGTTAAGACGCATTAACAGCATAACGTGACCGTTCCAATATGGCCGATCCACTTTTTGTCATGTGACTTGCGACCTGAGTCCTTTGTCTCTGTTGTTGTTTCGTATTTACACTGTACAGATGCGATGCACAAACTTACGTGAACAAGGCTTCTCGTAAGCCGAAACATGTCGTAAGGTGTCAATAAACACCCTTGGACCTTGCTGATCTCTGGCGTTTACTTGGTGTCTGAGAGCGTGATACATGGTGAGACGAAGTGCTGTCAATATATATATGTATATATATATATAAAAATACACATATCTATACAAACATATATTTGATGTTTTAACGTACTTTTACCATGTATATGACTTTACCACACATGCATTTGCGTTATAATGGCATGCATGGTAAAGTCATATGCGTTGTAAAAGTTTTAGAAATGATGTCTTTGCAGAGTAATAGTTCCTGCGTTATTAAAATTGCGGAGTGATGGTATGCGGGATGTTGGTTTGCGGAATATCATCACATATTCCCGGGGGAGGGATAGTCCCTTTCTTGCTATTTCTGTGGAGGCAGGCCTTGTGTCCGGATGTGCGTGGCGCGAGGTCTGTGCGCAACAGAAGTTGAAAATCTCCAGTGTGCGCTTCAGGCGTCACCAGAAGTTAAGGCGAGATTAAATTTCCTGCACAATGGCCCCTGTTTGTGCTCCTTCCGGCCCTTGGGAATAGCGCCATGCCTGACCTCCATACAGTTAAGCAGGTGCACGTCACAGGGAGCGTGGGGCAAGCACACCTGGAGCTGGAATGTACAGAACCTGGGAAGAAAAAACAATGAAATATTGGGCACAACGCTCGCTTTTTTTTCCGTAATCCCGCGCCCCGCACAAGCCCACGCCCCCAGCACACGCTCACAGCACACGATATGAGACATGGCATCAAGGGCGGAACGTACCACACGCCCCCAGCGTTTGTCACGCGTCCAGCACACGCCCACAGCACAACACAGACACGCCCACAAGGGACTACTTTGCTGGCATGGTTCTTTTACCTTTTACATTTATATGGTGGGCAAATGCATAGCCTATGTCATTCTGGTGCAACTGCCCTTTCCAACGTTGTGTTGGGTGTTGTTATTGGTGCTGTGGTTCCTGAGATTACCCGCCTCAAAAGTTTGGGCTCTCTCTTTATTATATTAGTATAGATCAAATAAACCTGCAGCTCCTTTTTCCAAATAACACCGTGTCTGAGTATTATTGTGTGAATATTGTGTGGTGCTGTGGGTGGAGGCGTACCGATAGAGGTACTATGCAGGATGCCCGTGGTCCCTGTAAGGGACCCCATAGAAGGGCAGGCCCCGTAGTATCATTGAGGGCAGCCGGTCAGCACATCCTTGGGGGCGGCGCAAGCGAGCTGCTGGGGCTGCGGGTATATATATATATAAATATATAAATTGGGGGCTGCGGGTATATATATATATATATAAATATATAAATTCTCGCTCTACCGCCGTTCCCCTAAGACACTCTGGCGAGTGGGCGGCTTCCTCTCTTGTTCCCCCCCCCCCCAATGCGTTGACTGTTTGGCACTTGCAGCCCCATGCATTTAGAGCTCTGCGAGTTCTTTCACCGAGTTCTCTTTATTAGTTAAGCTCCTGCAGCCCTCACGGCTCGCTGTGCTCCTGCTGGGGGCTCTCGGCGGGCGCCTCAACCTTCTAGCACCCACGGCCTTTGGTCACCCCTTACCCGCTGCTCGTCGCCTGGCTTGCTCACGGGTACCCACCAGCTCTGGGGCTGCTCCCCTTGCTCTCCATCTTTGAGCCAGCCCGGGCCCGACTATCTCGCCCAGACCCTGCTGGCTCCACCCCACCCCCAGGCCTCGAGGTGCTTGCACTCGCTTCCAGAGTTTGCATAGCACGTAGCCCCATTTGTCCTTGGATTTCGGTCCGATCTGGAGAGGCGAGGTGGTGTCAGCGGTGGGGTCAGGGTCGGGGGGCCCGAGCGGGCGGGATTGGGTGAGCAGGGGGGTGCCACTTGCCATATACCAATATAGCCACACAGCGCACAGTCATTGCACACAGCTCCTGAAGCCTGAATCCTAATAACCGTGCCGCTGTAATAAAGCACCAGTGGCGCTGGACTTGAGAGCAAACAAAAGAGTCCAAGCCCAAGCCCATTCTGGAACAATGAAATCAGGAAAAGAAAGGAAGTACACAGCACCCAAACGAAGGAAACCCAAACAACCTGACGCTGCTGAGGTCCCGGCCGACGCTAACCACAGATTAAAACCTCAAAAACCCCTAAGCCCACGGGACTTTTTTAGAAAAACGTCATTAAAGACTGTGGAATTGCCACAACCTCACGCGCAATCTCCAGAGGCAATCATCACCACAACCCAGGCTCAATCAGGGTCGACTCACTTGGCCCCGGTGCAACATTGGGCACCGGAAACCACAACAGCAATTGAGCCATCAGAAGTCTACATTTTTGGGTCTACTTATACTAACCATAAGATTAAAAATCCTCAATCTGCCCACCTCCAATCGGCCAAGTTTTTCGTGTCTCCAGCAGATGACAATGGGTTCCCTCACTCACTGCAAACCCAGCTGGAGGACACCATGTGCTCAACAGAGGGCTACTCAGCGCTGACACCACCCACCGTCATCTGCCGAGCGACCCCGACCAAGCCTCCTGCGGCCTCTTCTCAGCAAACAACGATGGTGCAAATTCATGGGCAAGTCAACCCCGTGCATTTTAACAGCAGCCAACTATCCTCAACCCCACACACAATAATCACTTCAACAGCACCACCAGCTTTGAGTCCCCCGTACATGTTATTTTCGCCACCCGGACAAACAAAGGACCCATTGCAAAACCAGCCAGTACCGCCTGTCTTGAATGATCAATTTATGTCAGACTTGTCTCTTTTTTTCAAGACCACCCAAAGTTAACTCAGGCCCAGTTCTATCCCAAATGAAAAATTAAACATCGAAGAAAATACTGCGACCAGTGCTTGGCCACAACTCCTACAGACCCTTCACCAAACTGTTAATGCACTTAACTATCATTCGGTAAAACTGGAGGTGCAGGTTGACCTACTAAACACCTTGGCACTATTCAAGTCTGGGATCGATAGCAAACTACATAAACTAAACTCTTTAATTTTAAGGGCACAAGCCTCCATGAAGCTTGCCCAATCAACTTGCTGCTGTTCCCCAATTATAGATTCTCTTTCTCTGCTCCCAGAATGCCTAACTACTGTTATAAGAGAAGTCAAGTTGTTGAGGGGAGGAAACGTCTTCACTAAACCGCCATCCCCCATACAGCAAGAACATCAAAAACCCATTGAGGTTCCTGTTAAGCAGAACGCATACATAAATGAAGGTGAGGCGCCAAACACAGGAACAATCACCGGCTCAACGAAGCTGAATGGACATCCCCAGAGCATTCTGGCGAATTTTGCGGATCTCGCGTTCGCGAATTTTGCGGATTTGCGGATTCGCAATCCGCAAAATCCGCGAATTCCCGCGAATTTGCGGATTTT
Source organism: Lissotriton vulgaris (assembly GCF_964263255.1). Lineage (NCBI taxonomy): Eukaryota > Metazoa > Chordata > Amphibia > Caudata > Salamandridae > Lissotriton > Lissotriton vulgaris. The sequence continues at coordinate 339,299,189 of NC_141695.1, read as the reverse complement.
TTTTTTTTTTGTGTTTGCCCGTGTTTCTGCCAGTTCGCGAGGGTTTTTACAATTTCGCAATTTGCGAACTTACCTGTCGGGTCGCAAGTTTTGCGAACTTGTTGTTTCTACGTGTCCAGCCTGTTTGGGACACTCTTCTTCATCACTGCCACTCTCTGTCACCACTGCCACTCTCTGACTACTCATGCCACCCTCTGGCCCACCCATGCCACCCTCTGTTTCATCACCACACCCTCTGGTTGTCCAGTGTACATTATTTTCAGCAAAGCAAAGCACACCTTCCCTGCCTCAAGTGACCTGAATTAATTTGGGGCTGATTAATGTGTCACGGAATATTTTTTTAGCTGGCACCTGCTTCCTTAGTGCGCCCTGATTAGTGATCTTTTGCACTTGCTAAGTGCTTTCATTGTTGCAAAATTAGTTACAACACCTGCCCTGCCCCAACTGACAATAATGAATTAGGGCTAATTAATGTGTCACTGAAAGAATTTAAAGTTCCAGCCTGGCACCTGCTTGTCTGCTCCTTTAGCTGTAAATCAGGACCTTTGTGGCATACAGTTAAGGTCAGAGCAGGGTCACACAAAATAGTTGCAAGCAGGCAACCGAATTCTGGAGGGCCCCCTCAGGAAGCACTACAAAGAATCGTTACAAATCATGAGGTTGACCTTTTGCACCTGCTCATTGCTTTTGCTTTTGCTGAAATCGTTTTTCGTTTTTTTTCGCGCTATTCGCGGGGCGCGGCGTCGTGCGAAACCGACCGCGGAAGCCGCCAATTCGTGCGAATGAGCATTTTATTTTTTTACGGCTTGTTGTTTCGCGAGTTTTTTTGCAGTATTCGCGAGCCGCTTGCAGCGCAACACGCGAATTTACCCCAAGGTCGAGTACGGGCGCGGCCATTTTGTTTCCGTGACGTATTTCCGTTTCCGCCCGCTATGTATAATCTCGCGCAGTAAGCGCATTGCGAGTAGAGGTTCGCACGAGATCGCGCGGGAAATCTACAGGTTCGCACGAGATCGCGAGGAAAATCTCGCGCGAACTTTCTTTCGCGCTCGTGAACGGGCGCCGGCCATCTTGTTTTTCATTCATTTCCTGTGTCTGGGCATGGTGTTTAATCCTCTTGGTATCTTTGCCATCCTTTGCTTGTTTTCAGTTTTTTTTTTACGATTTTGCTTCCTATCTATCCCTCTCTTTTCCTAGCTGTATATTTTTGTCTTTTCTGCTATTTTTCTTTACTTTTAAACTACTTTTTTAAACTCTTTTCTTTTCTTCTTCCCTATCCTATTCTTTCTTAATTTTCTACTTCTTCCTACCTTACCTGCCCAGACCATGGTCAAGCCAGGCGCCGTGAAGCTGCCCAGGCACTTGAGGGCCGCAGCGGCGGCGGGGAGTAGTGCTGGACCCAGTGGCAGGACAGCATGCGGGAGATTGAGGGGGGAGCAGGTGACGCGATGGGAGATATTCAGCCCGGAGGAAGTGGGCGCGCTGGTCTACTTCGTCCAGCGCTGCCTGCCCAGGACCATCGCGGGAGGCGGCAGGATCGCGGCCGGCGGCTACAACATGCGGGAGCGCCGGAAGCGGTGGGAGAAGGTGTGCTGGGCCATATCCCACCTCTACGGGGTCCAGCGCACCTACAGCCAGGTCACCCATCGCTAAACGGACCTCCTGGACCGCGAGCGCGACCTGCTGGACCAGCTCGGCTTGGAGATCCCCGGGCTTGGTGAGTAGTAGTAGCCATTTAATCACTCACTACTATGATGTTTTCTCCTGCTCTGTGTTGTTGTATTGCAAATATTTGTTTTTTACATGGAGCAAGCCAATAATGCCGCTGATGACGATTACATTGTAGTTAAATTATATTTCAAAATCTTCTGTGCATTTCAGGTGCACTGCTCTCCTTCTCAGTGGCGTTGCTACTATGCTTATTTGTTTTCTATTTCGTGGTCTCATTGGCCTGAGTAACTATTATGTATGAGTGTACTTTACAGAACTGCGTAATGCTAGACACTAGGGGGCAGATTACATTTACAAGCCCCTTGCGCCACGTTTACGTTGCCTTGCGTGACGCAACAGCGGCGTAAACGTGCCGCATCCCTGCGAGTCATTTACAGCATGACGCATCTAGGGAGATGCGTCACGTTATAAAGCCATGGGCCTGCACCACAATGGGTGCGTTCCTAGTACGCAGGGTGGGCGGTCCAGCGGCTGTGCGCCTCGCAAAATTGCCTGCGTGAAATGTACAAGATTTAACGCAGGCACTTCTGCGACGCTGCTACGTCAATTCAATTCCTTATGTCTGCTCGAAGCAGGCGAAAGGACTGACACAGCATGTTAAGTATTGGGTGGCCCTGAGCATTACTGGAGTTGCATTGCGTTGGCGACGTGACTCCAGCGATGCGCCGCTCTTACGTGACGAGATGCGTCACGCAAGTGCCTACCCTTGCGCCAGGGCGCGCCGCATTGTAAATGAGGCACATCTGCCGTGTCGCAAGGGTAGTTTTGCTTGACGCATTTGATCTGGCGCATCTCTGGAGATGCGCCAGAACGCGTAAGTAAGTATGCCCCTAAGGGGCAGAATTGCAATTACCGTCGCATCCCTGCAAAGTAGCAGGGATGCGCCATTAACTGTGCGGCCCGCTACCACCACCAAACATGGTGCGCCGTATTTGCAATGCGGCGCACCATGGGCCCAAAACGTCACCGAAGCTTTACTGCTGGAGTTGCGTTGCAACGATGGCGCAGCTCCATCAATGCTCTGGGGTACCCTATCTCCCCAATGCTGGGTCAAGCCGTACGTCTGCTTTAAGCAGGTGCAGGGTTTGTGTGACGCATCATTGTCCTAAAGGTGACTGATTGATATTTTGTAGATTTCCCTCAGCCACTATTAGGATGTGTTCCAGCGCAGGAATGCCCTCCCTTGCGCCGGAACGCCCCCTGATGGCGCAGGGCTTTATAACGGGATGCATCTCCCAAATGCGTCACGTTGTTATAATATTATACGCCGCACCATGGCGCCCTTTTTTGTTTAGCTGCTGCGTCACAAAAGTCACGCAAGAACGGCGCAAAAGAGCCGCAAGGGCTTAAATCTGCCCCTTCCTTTGTAACCCTGACAATAAGAAAAATAGTGGCGGTGGATTGATAGTTTGACTATTTAAATGACTGGTAATGTAGCAGGCAACTGTTAGTGTTGTCACTGATCTGACTGAAATCACAATGGAGTTTGTCTGTCACTTTGCGTCTTGCCTGCGGACTGCTGCCTGCCAGTCCTAGGTGAACGTTTCAGTACTTTGTTTAGTGAGTTACGTGACTTTCGAAGTCACAGGTCCGCAAATAAATGAAAAGTAACTGTTAGAACTGGCTATTTCTGGTAGGCTAAGGCTGACGCCAAAGCCAGGCAGAAACTACCATTCTAGTCAGGGCAAGGAAGTCACACGCCAAGATAACCTCTGCTCACCCCCTTGGTAGCTTGGCACAAGCAGTAAGGCTAAACTCGGAGGCAATGTGTAAAGCATTTGCGCCAGCGCACAACAGCAACAACATACTAGGCACACCACAGAAGAGACTCCACACAAGGTTATTATAAAAATAACTTTTGTATTGTAAAAACACATCAGATAAAATCACACATATACATGGTGCCAACTGGCACGGGCAATATTCACAGGGATTATGTACACAAGACAGGGCCACAAGGGCCACTGTCATAGTCAGATATAGCACTTCTAGAATAAGAAATAATAAAACATAAAATGGTAATCACAAAGATAACAACCAGTAACCACTGGTAACAGGAACCAGGACCTTACTAGGACCACCTGTACTAAGAAAGAAGAACCACCTAAGTATCACACAGCCTTAGGGGTCTAAGAAAGAATACATTACTCATGATGCAATAAACCTACATTCAGAGGAGTAGAAAAGAACACCACCTAAGAATAACCACATTTAGGGGCATAAACCAGAACACCTTACCCATGATGCATGAACACATTCAGAGGAGTAATAAGGAGAAACACATGATGACTAAACATTCAGAGGTGTTAAGAATAGAGCACATGATGCAATAAAATCACATTCAGGGGTGCAGCGCAAGAAGACACATGATGACTAAACATTCAGAGGTGTTAAGAATAGAGGCAGGACCTCCTGCACACCACCAGAGGTACACCTCTCATGCAAGCTCTTTAACAAAAAGAAAACTCACACCAACTCCTCCAGTTCAGCACATCATTCGTTCGCACACTCCCCCCCCTCGGACTGGTAAGGCAGTTTCCACCACCCCTGATCACTCAACCTGACCACACGTGACACAGGTACCAAACTCTGGGAGCGGGGAATGGGAATTAACACACTGGACACATTAAAGCTGCCACCACTGGATCCTACCACACTGGGGAATCCAGACACACACACTACACTCAGGGAACAACCACCCTCCTGAGCTAGTCATTTCTCCTCACACTCCCTCTCTTCCATCTACCCACACAGGGACAGGATTTGGGATTGGACATTGGACCCAGCAAGGGATTCCTAAGCTATGGGAACCTACCCCTCTACTGGCGTCCCGCCCTGTCAATTTCTCTCATCTGCCACTAAACATAAAGCGCAGAAACACATTTGAAAATGACACTCTTGAGGAAAAAAATCAAAAACAATAATCCCAAACATGTGACTATCTGAAAAAAACAATTGCAGAGTTTTGTAATGTAGCCAGTTGTCGCTATGGCACTGCGCAAACACAAGTTCCAAATCCGCACCGCTGACCAACAATGTTAGAACTGGCTATTTCTGGTAGGCTAAGGCTGACGCCAAAGCCAGGCAGAAACTACCATTCTAGTCAGGGCAAGGAAGTCACACGCCAAGATAACCTCTGCTCACCCCCTTGGTAGCTTGGCACAAGCAGTAAGGCTAAACTCGGAGGCAATGTGTAAAGCATTTGCGCCAGCGCACAACAGCAACAACATACTAGGCACACCACAGAAGAGACTCCACACAAGGTTATTATAAAAATAACTTTTGTATTGTAAAAACACATCAGATAAAATCACACATATACATGGTGCCAACTGGCACGGGCAATATTCACAGGGATTATGTACACAAGACAGGGCCACAAGGGCCACTGTCTTAGTCAGATATAGCACTTCTAGAATAAGAAATAATAAAACATAAAATGGTAATCACAAAGATAACAACCAGTAACCACTGGTAACAGGAACCAGGACCTTACTAGGACCACCTGTACTAAGAAAGAAGAACCACCTAAGTATCACACAGCCTTAGGGGTCTAAGAAAGAATACATTACTCATGATGCAATAAACCTACATTCAGAGGAGTAGAAAAGACAACCACCTAAGAATAACCACATTTAGGGGCATAAACCAGAACACCTTACCCATGATGCATGAACACATTCAGAGGAGTAATAAGGAGAAACACATGATGACTAAACATTCAGAGGTGTTAAGAATAGAGCACATGATGCAATAAAATCACATTCAGGGGTGCAGCGCAAGAAGACACATGATGACTAAACATTCAGAGGTGTTAAGAATAGAGCACATGATGCAATAAAATCACATTCAGGGGTGCAGCGCAAGAAGACACATGATGCATAAACATTCAGAGGTGCCTAATAAGTCAATAGCGCAAAAACTCACACAAGCAATAACTATTTAAAAGCATAGAAATCACCTTGCGCCTACACTACATAAGCCACTACCTGTGGCAGTCCCTAGGCCAACCGGCCTTGTTGGGGCAAGGATGCCCTGTGTCCAATGTCAGGGCGCGCTGCCATGCAGCGCCAGTCACAGAGTACCAAAAGCCTAAACGTGGCAGTTGCCCACAAAGTGCTGGGCAACTGTGTACATCACAGAAAGGCCTAAACGTGGCAGGTGCCCACAAAGTGCTGGGCACCTGAAGAATCAACAAAACGGCGCCAGCTAAGCCACACAGGCTCTGAAGCCAACACTGCGCACGTTGGAGCCACACAGGCTCTGGCCAACACTGGTCAAACGTTGGAGCCACACAGGCTCTTAGAAACACATATGGCCCCTCTGAGCCACACAGGCTCTCTCAAAGCGTTGGGGCGACCCACTGCCAAACGGGGCCGCCCTGACTCTCCATTCACTTCATAGGATGCCCCCAGCGCCTCTCAGGGCACGAAATACAACCACAAATGGGGCGGGGAGCCTCTCCGGGCTCCGTGCACGTTGGGGCCGCCCATGAAGCCTTCATGGCTTCCTGCTGGCACTCTTCGTAACGTTGGGGCGGCCCACTGCCATCTGGGGCCGCCCTTGAAGCCTTCGTGGCTTCTCTCTCGAGCGCGAGCTCGCGCTACTGCGGGGGAGGGGCGGACACCGACATCGCGTCCCGGCGCCCCTCCCCTGCTCTGCCCCACTCCAGCCCACACTCACCGGGGCTCTCGTTGCTGCCGGTCTTCCTCCTGCAGCAGGGCTCCCTCGCATCACGGGAGTCCTGCGATCCGGCCGCCATGCTGCCTCCTCTCTCTCGCCGGGGAGCCTCGCGGTGGGGGCAGGCACCGACAAATGTGCCTCGCGCCCCCTCCGCTTCTGTCCTCAGGCCGCTCCTCTCGCTGCAGGGCTCCCTCCGCTCACGGGAGCCCTGCAGACCAGCCGCCATCACTCGTCCTTCTTCTCTCCCCCGGGCAGCTTCTCTCCTCTCGGGCTGCGGGGGCGGGACTTCCGGCCGGCCGCGCTGGGATTGGCCGGCCGGCCATCCACTTCCGGGTCGCTGCGGGCAGCGCAGCGGCCCTTCTCCTTTAGGCAGGCAGGCGGGGAGGCATTTTAAAATATCGGCAATACCGGCGTGGGCAGCCGAAATTAAATAAAAGTCAGAAATAAGCGAGGTGGGCACTCGCCAAGGCGGGCAAAGCGCTCCTCAGCGCCATAATCAAAATAAAGCGCTCTAAAGCGCTATGGGGCAATAAAGCGCTCCCAAAGCGCTAGACACAAAGTACCAAGGTCCTTCCAGGAGTGCAGCTCCACCATGCTGCACAAAGGTCCCAGAGAGTCTCAGGGGGCAAAGCAAAGTCCCCCCCATCAGCCCAGCAAGGCAGAGGGGTCCCCCAGGAGTCCAGGAAAGTCCATCAGGTGCCCAGGGGCTGGGCAGAGCCAGGGATTCCCCTTAGCTCAAGCAGCAGCAGCCCCTGGCAGATTCAAGTTGAAAACAAGAACAATTTGGAAGGGGATACAACCCCTTTTTATACAGTGCAAAACCTTTGAAGTCCTTTGAAGCAGGCAGTGTGAGAACCAGCTGGACTGGTTTAGAGGGAAGTCCCCTTCAGTATCAGGGACAGAGGTGTCAGTCGCCCAGCGGGAGGTGGAGCCAGCTTTGTAGTTAGGCAGGCACAGCCCTTCACTATCAGGTGCCATCTCCTCCCACTTCCCTGGCAGCAGATGCTGCCTTTCATCCATGGGCTGACTCAGACAACCTCCTGGGCTCTCCAGCCCCTGTCATCCTCAAACCAGACAGTCAATCCACAAGCAGGCCCATGCACTCTAGGCCAGGCTCACCAGCCAATCACACGCTAGCAACAACCTTCACAAATATGCCAACTTCCAAAAGTAGGACTTCTAGACTAGACACAGCCATGTCGCATACATCATTTTGCAGCATTCACTCTCACGAGTTGATACATACCAAACTCGCCCCTGCACTCCCCACACATCAGGAACTACCATGGGCATACATACTCCCCATTCATTCCTATGGGAGGGCAGGTCACTCACCATTCATCCACAGAGAGCTCAAGCACTTTACACTGTACCACAGTGAAAAAGTGCGCAGAGGCCTAAAATCACCAACACCAGGTTCCATAAATAGGCTAGGAAAACGCAAAAAGTCTAGGGGTGAACCTGCCTAATAGGCCGGGTCCAACAGTAACCATAATCAATATAATTTCGCGGAAATATTTTGTTATTGTTCTTTTGAAATGTTTGATTTGGTTGACATTGACAAGCAACAATCATCCATGTTTTCTGTTCTTTCTTTCATGTTGTACGTCAGCTCCCCCCAGGGGCGAGAGGAGGACACAGGAGCAGCAGGCGGCGGATGCTGTTCAACAGGGCCAGGATCGGGCAGGCGAGGGCTCCTCTGCTGGCCCCAGTAAGTTTTCATTTTAGACTAGTACCTATTTTTCCTAGCGTTCCTCATTTGACTTTTTTCAAAATTGTCTTTGCTCTTCTTGTAGACTGTATCTAAATTCTTATCCTGCCTCTACTATGACTCCCTGTGGTATTACTAGATTATTCTTATTAGTCTGTCTGTGTAGCTAACTAAGATTGCACGGTTGGCGAAACTCCCATGATTCTAGTCAGCAATAGCTCTATCAACTTAGTGCAGTCCTCTGGGATTGTCCATAATGTCTTTTGAAGTGTTCTATCTGGACTCATGCTTGCAAAAATTGCAAAACCTTTCGCTCAGTCACTCTAGTCTGGACCAAAAAACACAGATTGTATTTAAGTTTAAAAGCTTTATTAAAAGTAAACACATTTATTAAAATGAAGTCATAATAAAACTAAACGTTTAACTGATAATGGAAAAGTGGTTAGTGCTGACGATTAATTGAAGACATTTCTTGTGGTCGAGCCGAGCTCTCACCTGGTTTCAACTTGATCTTGTTGTTAGAAGTCCATCTTCTGTCTGTGTGGAGAAAAATGGTGCGTGTTAAAAAAAAACAGCCTTCATCAGTTGTACCAAAAAGTGCAGCAAGACAACCTTCCCTGGAAAAAGGGACTTTTTTTAACTTTAACGTAGACAGTCACAAATTACATTGTTTTCACATGTCTTCATTCCTAGACCAAATACTAGTGACTAGTGAGTGCTTTATTCTAACATTCTTAAATGTACTTTGTAGGTGGAACATCTGGTGGCGGGGCCAGTGTGGAGGTGGTAGTGCTCGACACGGAGGCGAAGGGCGATTCTTCAGGGGAGGAGGTGGCGGCTGTGAGAGTTGAGACGGTGGTGGTGGCGGCCAGAGGTAAGCTCTTATATATTCCTTACTTATTGAGATTGAAGACTAGCTGGGAAGGCAAGAATATGAGATGCATGGCTGGGTGAATGATGAAGCAATGATGGGTGGAAGGACAACAGCCTGGGTGGGTGACACAGAAACTGTATGTGTCCATATACCTGGATCATGCTACTATCTGACTCTTAGATAGCATATGTGTATCTAGAGCAGGGGTACTCCTAGTACGGCCCGCGGGCCGGTGGTGGCCCGGCAAGCCTTCCTTGGCGGTGCGCAGACCTTGCAGACAATCACTGCTCCCCCGGCCCCCACAGAGCAGAGGCTTTTTTGTATTTCACCTGTTAGCGCCCCTGCATCTCCACTCTGACAATCACTGCTCCCCCGGCCCCCACAGAGCAGAGTGGAGATGCAAGGCCACAAAGAGGTGAAATAGAACAAAGCCTCTGCTCTGTGGGGCCGGGCAAGCAGTGATTGTCAGGGTGGAGAAGCAGGGGCGCTAAAACAAACAAAGCCTCAATAATATGTTAATGGTCTTTTAAAGACCTGTTAAGTACTTTGGTGTTGTTGTCTGTGTGTGCGCGTTGAGGAAGCGGTCTCAACCCGGGCTGAAGGCTGACACAGATAGACACACACACAGTGAGATGACAGAGGGGGAGGGAGAGGGAGGGCAGGAGGGAGAGAGAGATGGAGGGAGGGCAGGAGGGAGAGCAGGAGGGAGAGAGATGTATGTAAATGCTGGGTCTGGTGGCTCAGTGGATGAGGGCATCTGCTGCAGGGACCTGTGTGCAACCTCATGGTCACAAGTTATCGTTTTGCTTTAGCCCCGCCCCTCTGACTCCGCCCCCACCAGTGCGGCCCTCGGCCCCAAACTACACTGTAAATGTAGCCCCTGAGAGAAAGTTTGTGAGTACCCAAGATCTAGAGAGAGTAGACGGTCAGTGGATGAACTAAGTGTAACTTTGAAGAGCATGTAACACTGCACCCGCACGTCCGTTCCAGTGTAGGAAAGGCAAGGAAAAGAACTTTTAATTTTGTCCAAATACTACCATAAATAGTAGCAGTAGTTTGTATTGCAAGCACTGCATGGATCCGGTTATTATGGTGGCCACTCCCTACCTCTCTTAATAAGTTTAGTAGTACTCAGTCATTCATGTGTGGATGTATCACTGGTCACTCAATAAAAAGCAAAGCACCTAAAGTCATCCCATATATAAGCAAAAACATCCCATGTGAAGTGATAGATAATCAGATTATTTATCTTCTTCAATTTTCCATTTCTAGTACTCATTTCCACTGTAGGGTGAAAGTTAAATTAATTAAGCAGTAGCCCTTGAGTTGTAACAGAGTATTCTCAGTGCCACCCGTAATAGAAAAGTAAGAGCTTCACCACCTGCATGTACTGGACGGGTACAGTAACGCAACGGCAACGCAAGTCTAGGTCACTCCTCATGGCGTGCGTCTCTTTTTCTCGGGTGCAAGTTTACTGCGCTGGCATTATGCCGGCTTGCAGAAAATAACGCACCAATTTTCCAAAACAAGAGATAAGAAGAAGAATAAGACTGGTGTACTTTCATAGTCGACTCCAATGGAAGTCCACAGTGCTCGTAGAATTTGTTCCTTAAACTCCCACTAATGTTAGAGCAAGGATGAAGAAGTGTGAGGTTAGATAGATACTGGCCTCAATAGTTATGTAATGCGCTTGCAAGTTGCTAGTTGTACTGCAACACAAATTTCTGCTGAATGATTGAGTTAATCTTAAAGAGCATTGGTTACAGACTATGTCTTTCTTTCTTCATATAGGTTCTCCTTCCAAACGAACAAGGAGGAAGGAGCTGGCTAGAGCGGCCCGGCAACGGAGGATCGAGGCCACTGTTGCGGAATATCGGCGGCTGGTGGCCCTGGAGGACGTGGAAAGTGTGCAGTCGACAACTACAACAACGTCGTCTGCATCGGCCTCCGTGGCCCCACGGGCTGCCACCCAGCACAGTGGTCCACCCAGACTGAGCCGGGCTGCCAAAGGCAAACGCCACCGCCGAGCAGCAAGGCCAACAGCTGCCTCTCACAGGCATTGCACCTGCAAGGCAGTGAAGGCACGCCTGCGCCGCACTACCCTGATGGTGTCCCGCCTTCAGCAGGAGCTCGCCTTGCTCCGCGAGGAGCATGATGCCCTGGCCCAAAAAGTTAACAGCATCCACCCATAGTGTCCCTTGCCCCTTTTTTAGAGACTTTTGGGGGGTGGGAATTGGGAGTTGGGTTTTTGGGGACTTTTGAAGGACAATCGTTGGGGTTAGGGAGGGTCTTGCGGGAGATTATTTTGTTAGGGATATAAATATACTTTTTCAAACTTTATCTGAGCATACCTGTTTTTTACTGCTTGCCTGGTGGGTGGGGGTTTAACGTTGACTGTTTTCCTGAAAGTTTAGTTCCATTTTCTTCCTTTAAGTGTAAATGCCCAAATGTTTTCAACACTAAGTGCCTCTCACAGACTAAGTGAAGTGAATCCAAGAGTCCTAGGACTTTAGTAGTACTACCTTCAGTCTCTCGTCTCTCGTACTAATACTCCATTATACCCCCAAACCACCAAACGCTTATCTTACCTGTAATTTGTGTTTGAAAGTAGGGCTAGACCCAGGGCTGGCTCCACGGGAAACACCGAATAACGTTGGCAATCTTGGTCGGATAAAATTTCCTCATAGCGGTGGTACTAGTGGTGTGACACAGTAGCAGTTGCATGCCTATGAAAAAAAAGAAAATGAAATCTGGTTTGTCCTCCTGAGCAATTCAACGGTACAACTGAGAATATAGCAGGTGACAGAAGTACAGTAGAGCAGTGCCACATTGTAGCCTAACAAATGGTAAAGTATAACTACTAATTCGGTTGAAGTTCTTTCACATTAGCAATGGTTCTTTGTCAAGCAGAGTAAGAATATATCCTCGGATTTCTTCACCAGCCTGTTGCTATCACCTTATCCTCCCCACCCAGCAAGTGTGTGGATTTATTGCTGTAATAATAATTTAGTCACACATCAATCAAAACCACACAGCCCGGGGGAAGAGGGTTAGGGTTTGAAAAATGGATGGGTACGGGGGTTTTTGGGAAAGGTTTTGGGAGACAAGAAAAAATAGCACAGCATAGACAAACTATTGTGAACATAAACAAATCTTTGGGTACAAACCTATCCATCAATCTTTGAAAGTGCATGCACTACTGCATGCATGTCAGTGAAAAGTAAGTAGTACATTCGACAACTGTGGAAAGAAAGAATGCGACAGTACAGGGCCTGTGTGGAATTATTGATAACGATATTCAACATAAGGTCTCTGTAGCCAGATACCCGAGAGCCTTGCTGGTCACTATAAATCCATTCACAACAACACTCAATGGGGTTGGTCTGGAAGGTGTCAGGTTTACTCCCCGTGATCCAGTCGATGCAAATATGGTTCCACCTCCAAATGTCACCAACACCCAGAAGTGTAAACACAGGGTGTTCGAGCCATTAGGCGGGGGAGAAAAATAACAAACTAAAATAAAAAATGTGGGATGGGTAAAGGTAGGGTCAGCAGGGAAAGGATACCTGTAACAGAAGACAAGACAGGCATCAGTGAAGTGCTGTCCTAACATACAAGGGTACTCTTATATAGTCTCACTAAATAACCAAGGAAGTAGACAAGTACCTGAGCACCAAGAAAACATGACCTTGGATAGGAAATACTATAGCCCTTCTGCCACAATCTGTGAGGAAGGCCTAAGAAACACATAAACATATAGTTAACGAACACACTCCTGTCGCACCAAACACACTCGTGTTATACTAAGACATCAAACCCACTACTCACAACATACCACAAACATGGTAGAGGACTCAATGTACAAAGGGGGTTCCAAATAGTCAAAGCAAAGATGTATGGTCCAACAAAAAGGAAGAGGGAAACGGTAGTGTGTAGGAAGCAAGAACTACAACACTGCGCTCTCTAAGTAATGACCCAGTAGAGAATCTTTGGTGAAGGTCAAACAGAAAAACGTAGTTGCTGTTGCGACCACCACTGAATTCTGCCAACAACACACCCCACGGTGCACTACACAAAGAGAACTGGGGTAGCCTGTAGTTACCTCACTACATGCCCAGTTATGGAGGTCCTTTGAAATACACAGTTATACAACGGAGACGCGTAGTTGTCCTTACTACCGCGCTCCGTTTTAATAGTACAAAAACGATCCCCGATGTGAACGCTAACACGTGGTATAGACCGCCACTGTGCTCCGCCACACACAATTCAACCAAACAGGAATTCATCAAAGCTAGAATTCTGTTAGAAAACAGTCACAGAACCTCCCTTAACAATCCGTTCAGGCAGTAATCAGCTGACCGCACGGGCGGCCGAAGAGTTTAGAGCGGCTTTACCTGAAGACGTGTGAAGTCCGTCTACCGCCAAGGACAGAACACGGAAGCGCTCCCCACTGAGCCTCAGGGGGGGGGGGGGAAGGTGATAGTCCACAGGAGACACGATAGAAAAGCATGCAGAGCGTCCGCTCTCATGCCGGTGCAGAACAGAAACCAGAATAACGCGCAACAGGAAGCGCGTCTGTTCCCCAGATAAACTTCCTGCAAGTCTCCCGCCTACTCATGGGAAATGTAGTTTCATAGTACGGTAGGCGCTTAGGGGCTGCGTAACCTGACAGAAGGTATAGTAGATAGAAAAGGAGAAATTGCTTTTTTTCTAGGTGTCCCCTCACTCACCAGGGTTGCCCCTTAGTGACATGCTTCATCATTGGGGCCATCCCAGTCCTCTACGGCCTGGGGCGTGCTGCGACTTGCGAATTACGTAGGAGCACTTACAAATGACTATGTGTGGTGCAGATGTGATAGTGGAGTGGACTAAGTGATGTGTTAAGGGATCAATTTAGAAGCCTAGAGACAGCCAAGAAATGCAGTCACAGTCAGAGAAAAAGGCAAGGGATACTGTATCTATGTGGTTGTAGTGGTCCTGTTGGAAGTGGTAAGTAAGTTGCCTGCAGAAAAAAAATCCTCCTATTAGCGGCACTCCTCCATTGCAGCCGACGCTTCGTCCATCGATGTTGGTCACCAGAAGACACCCTGTAAAAAAAGCACAGCATAGACAAACAATTGAACATAAACAATTCTTTGGGTACAAACCTATCCATCAATCTTTGAAAGTGCATGCACTACTGCATGCATGTCAGTGAAAAGTAAGTAGTACATTCGACAACTGTGGAAGAAAGAATGCAACAGTAAAGGGCCTATGTGTAAATTATTGATAACGATATTCAACATAAGGTCTCTGTAGCCAGATACCCGAGAGCCTTGCTGGTCACTATAAATCCATTCACAACAACACTCAGTGGGGTTGGTCTGGAAGGTATAGTAGATAGAAAAGGAGAAATTGCTTTTTTTCTAGGTGTCCCCTCACTCACCAGGGTTGCCCCTTGGTGACATGCTTCATCATTGGGGCCATCCCAGTCCTCTACGGCCTGGGGCGTGCTGCGACTTGCGAATTACGTAGGAGCACTTACAAATGATTATGTGTGGTGCAGATGTGATAGTGGAGTGGACTAAGTGATGTGTTAAGGGATCAATGTAGAAGCCGAGAGAGAGCCAAGAAATGCAGTCACAGTCAGAGAAAAAGGCAAGGGATACTGTATCTATGTGGTTGTAGTGGTCCTGTTGGAAGTGGTAAGTAAGTTGCCTGCAGAAAAAAAATCCTCCTATTAGCGGCACTCCTCCATTGCAGCCGACGCCTCGTCCATCGATGTTGGTCACCAGAAGACACCCTGTCCACTGCCTGCCTGATGCTGAATTGTGGCTCGCTACTGTGAAGCCTGACTCCATCCTTTTTTCCCCATTGCAGAGACTGAAACACGGCCTGTAATTATTCAACGAAAAACAGGAAGTGATATAATATTACAACACCACTGATAAATAAATATAAGGTATGTAGGCTGTGGAGTGCAAAAAGTCACAATTTGATTTTCCTAGTAGACAGTACAATATTTTTGAAAGTGCGTACTCTGAGTCACCTTTTGAAGGATAAATAAGTATGGGCAAATTAATGTAGCGGATCTTGCCCCTCAAGCTAGGTGTACTGTAAACTGTGTTTTAGAACAAAATTAGATCTTCCTAGCAGTGCTCCCACCCAGACCCTTACTAAAGCCAGTCGCAAAAATGTAGAAGACCCCCAGTCAAATCTCAAAAAACGAGGCCTAGCAGAAAACTGGTGACAAAACTTACTTTGAAAGTAAAAGTAGGCCGAAGTACCCCCTTCCTAATTACCCATTACCCACCGTGGATTGCATTCAAACCACTTGCAAGCAACCAAGCAAAAGTAGCCATAGCCAGCATCGCTCCAAGACTCGAAATCCCCCCCACTCAAACACATGCAATAGAAATACTGCTAACCCTAACGAACCCTAAGTTAAGAATAGTGGCAAAGGCTTTCTTTAACTATGCCAAATCCCCCCTTTACCACCATGGATTTTCTTCAAATGACTTGCAACCAAAATTACACATTCTCACGAGTGCTCTAAGACCCCAGAACTCAGTTGGAAAAATCTAGAACACCCCGAAACACATGCAATCCTGCTGCTAGGGCTAACCCTAACGAACCCTAAGTTACAAAAAGTGCCAAAACTAAAGGCTTTTCCGCGCGGATTTTGTCCCAACCACTTCTACCCGGTATTAGACCTTCCCAGGAATGCCCCAAGACCCGTCAACCCACCTGCCAAGAAGCATAACACCCCCAAACAGGCCAAAAGCAAAATCTCATACTTGCAATATTTCTGGGCCTTCGGTCCAAACGCGCTGCGTAGCTAGGCCATAAGTCGGGGTTGGCACGACGGATTTCCTGAAAAGCAAATGCAATCAAGATTAGAGTGTCCCAGCAGTGCTCCCAGACCACGAAACTCACCCACAAACACCAGGAAGCCCCCCAAACAGGCCCCCGAAAACGCTACATAGAGCAAAATGTCAGAAATAGCCAAAAAAAAAATCGGCCTGGATTTTGTCCCAACCACTTCTACCCGGTATTAGACCTTCCCAGGAATGCCCCAAGACCCGTCAACCCACCTGCCAAGAAGCATAACACCCCCAAACAGGCCAAAAGCAAAATCTCATACTTGCAATATTTCTGGGCCTTCGGTCCAAACGCGCTGCGTAGCTAGGCCATAAGTCGGGGTTGGCACGACGGATTTCCTGAAAAGCAAATGCAATCAAGATTAGAGTGTCCCAGCAGTGCTCCCAGACCACGAAACTCACCCACAAACACCAGGAAGCCCCCCAAACAGGCCCCCGAAAACGCTACATAGAGCAAAATGTCAGAAATAGCCAAAAAAAAAATCGGCCTGGATTTTGTCCCAACCACTTCTACCCGGTATTAGACCTTCCCAGGAATGCCCCAAGACCCGGCAACCCACCCGCCAAGAAGCATAACACCCCCAAACAGGCCAAAAGCAAAATCTCATACTTGCAATATTTCTGGGCCTTCGGTCCAAACGCGCTGCGTAGCTAGGCCATAAGTCGGGGTTGGCACGACGGATTTCCTGAAAAGCAAATGCAATCAAGATTAGAGTGTCCCAGCAATGCTCCCAGGCCACGAAACTCACCCACAAACAGACGGAACCCCCCCTAAGAGCACCTCAAAGGCAAGCAAGTCATCAAAAACACAAAAAAAATTCCGCCTGGGATTTGGTCCAAAACACTTTTATCCGGTATTAGAGCTTCCCAGCAATGGCCCCAGAGCCGTCAACCCAGGAGAAAACGAGTAGAAGACCCCCAAACAGCCAAAGAGCAAAAGTACAAAAATGGGGACTTAGTCAATTTTTCACAAATTTCCCAAATCACTCCGCGCGCGCTCTGCAGCTAGGCCCTAAGTCCCCTCTGCCACCATGGATTTGCTTCAAACCTCTTGCAAAGTAAAGTATATATAGCCAGCAGTGCTCCCAGACCACGAAACTCACCCACAAACACCAGGAAGCCCCCCAAACAGGCCCCCGAAAACGCTACATAGAGCAAAATGTCAGAAATAGCCAAAAAAAAAATCGGCCTGGATTTTGTCCCAACCATTTCTACCCGGTATTAGACCTTCCCAGGAATGCCCCAAGACCCGTCAACCCACCCGCCAAGAAGCATAACACCCCCAAACAGGCCAAAAGCAAAATCTCATACTTGCAATATTTCTGGGCCTTCGGTCCAAACGCGCTGCGTAGCTAGGCCATAAGTCGGGGTTGGCACGACGGATTTCCTGAAAAGCAAATGCAATCAAGATTAGAGTGTCCCAGCAGTGCTCCCAGACCACGAAACTCACCCATAAACACCAGGAAGCCCCCCAAACAGGCCCCCGAAAACGCTACATAGAGCAAAATGTCAGAAATAGCCAAAAAAAAAATCGGCCTGGATTTTGTCCCAACCACTTCTACCCGGTATTAGACCTTCCCAGGAATGCCCCAAGACCTGGCAACCCACCCGCCAAGAAGCATAACACCCCCAAACAGGCCAAAAGCAAAATCTCATACTTGCAATATTTCTGGGCCTTCGGTCCAAACGCGCTGCGTAGCTAGGCCATAAGTCGGGGTTGGCACGACGGATTTCCTGAAAAGCAAATGCAATCAAGATTAGAGTGTCCCAGCAGTGCTCCCAGACCACGAAACACACCCACAAACACCAGGAAGCCCCCCAAACAGGCCCCCGAAAACGCTACATAGAGCAAAATGTCAGAAATAGCCAAAAAAAAAATTGGCCTGGATTTTGTCCCAACCACTTCTACCCGGTATTAGACCTTCCCAGGAATGCCCCAAGACCCGGCAACCCACCCGCCAAGAAGCATAACACCCCCAAACAGGCCAAAAGCAAAATCTCATACTTGCAATATTTCTGGGCCTTCGGTCCAAACGCGCTGCGTAGCTAGGCCATAAGTCGGGGTTGACACGACGGATTTCCTGAAAAGCAAATGCAATCAAGATTAGAGTGTCCCAGCAATGCTCCCAGACCACGAAACTCACCCACAAACAGACGGAACCCCCCCTAAGAGCACCTCAAAGGCAAGCAAGTCATCCAAAACACAAAAAATTTTCCGCCTCGGATTTGGTCCAAACCACTTTTAGTGCTTCCCAGCAATGGCCCCAGACCCGTCAACTCACCTGCAAAGAGGTAGAACAACACCCCCACAAGTGCTGAGTCTTTCTTCATTGGGCGTAAACCAGCCCTCTGCTTTGATGGAAATAGGAGTCTGGAGGAGGAGGATAGAGGAGCATGTTCTTCTGAACTTGTGAACCTGAGGAATGCAGACTGCGGCACCTTCAAATAAATTAGCAAACAAGTGAAGACAGTTCTGCTGATGGGCTTGTTTTTGTGATTATCTGATTAAAGTTTGAATTATATTAACTGTGCACAACAAAGAAAGACAGACACACAGGAATAAAAGTGAATAAGGATGAAAAAGAAAGTTATTGATTCGTTGTCTCATTTTCAGGGCTCGAAGTCGCTATCACGGTCCAGGAATAAGAATAAGGCTTCGTCATCATACTCTGCGAATTCAGGCAGGGTGAGGTCAGTGTCACCTGACAGAGTAGAAATTCCCTCATCTATGTTGCTGGCCACCTCCTCTTCATCCGGCACGCTCTCTCGTACTCTGAAATCTGGTGGTATGAGGTGCTGATTCATCTTGATCATTGTTAACCTCTCCACATTTTTGGGCGAGAGGCGGCTCCGTTTGGGAGTTACAATCCCACCAGCCGCACTGAAAACCCGTTCAGAAGACACACTTGCGAGTGGGCAAGACAAGTAGTTTAAAGCCAGGTTGGTGAGCTGTGGCCACAATTCTTTTTTCCCATGCCAATACGCCAATGGGTCAGAATTAACATAGACCTCTGTTGAGTCATTCAGATAGTCCTTCACCATCGACTCAAGGTCCTCATCCAAGGTTCCTCCACTTTGCTTAGCTCTTGCTGTGCCTCTGACCTTTTGAGAACCAAACCCACGCAGAGCTAGCCAATCCTCTTCAGCCTCCAATGTTTCTGTTGTCTTTCGTGCAGATGATCCGGTTGCCGGTGTCTTTAACGGCTGAGAGGTCACTTGTGCCACAGCCACAGGTGCAGAAGTGGATTGTTTTGACTGGGGATGGCCTGCTGATGTACTGCCATTTCCTTCAATTTCCAGCCGTTCTGTTTCAAACTTCTTGGCTGACAAGGCTAGCCAACGTTTGTACTTTGGAACATGTTCATCATCAAAAGGAAAGAATGCTTGGCCTGCCAGCGCCTTTTTGTAGCGTGGATCCAGAATAGTAGCACAAATGTAATGCTGTTCTGAGTGGATCTTTTTAAGACGTTCATCACCTTGTAGGAGCTCTAATAATTGCTCAGCCAGAAGCAAAGAGTCTTGCTTTTTGTCATCTTTTCCAAACACAGAACACACCTCCTTCAGTTGGTCCTCCAGCATGTACAACAATGGGATAGCTTTTCCCAAATTAGAGTCCTCCTTGCTAACTGCACGCGTGAAGACCTCAAAAGGACGAAGCATGCGTGTCAGGCTTTCAACTATGTTCCATTGCGGCCCACCCATCCTCAGCTCCTCTATACCCTCTTTCAAGAAATATTGATCGAGTTCCGTATACTGCTCATACAGACGCTCAAGCATGTAGAAGGTTGAGTTCCAACGTGTTACCACCTCCTGGATGAGTGCTTTCACTGGCATTTGACATTGATATAGCAGGCTCCTCAGCTGCTTCCGGGCCTTAAAAGAATGCCTGAAATGCTTGCAAATTTTTCGGCAGGTCTCCAATACACTGTACGCTGCACTGCGTTTATTACCCAAGAATTTTTGGACAACCAGGTTTATACAGTGCGCCAAACACGGCACTCTGAAATAGTAACCGTCCCTCATGGCCTTAACTATATTGGCGCCATTGTCCGTGGAAACATAACCAACCTTGCGTTTTAGTGGGGACAGACAGTTAAGGACCTTTGTGTTAAAGACATCCAAAATGTTTTCTGCTGTGTGACGTTTCTCCAAACCAAACATGGCTAGTGTTGCATGTTTCCGAGCACCTTTAAAAACAATGTTAGTGTCAACACCTGAGTTTAGCTTTGCTTTAGCCCCTGAAAAAGAGACCCAGTGTGCAGTGATGCACATGTAATCAGCGCCTGCGCCACTGGTCCACATGTCTGTTGTCAGATGTATAGTGTGAACAGCACTCTTCTGCAAAGCTGCCCCAATCACCTTCAGAACATCTTCATGTAGTGCTGGAACCGCAACTCGGGCAAAATAGAACCGGCTAGGAACCTTCCATTTAGGGCAGAGCGCTGTCACTAATTCTAGAAAACCAACCCCTTCTACAAAAGAAAAAGGGAGAAGGTCCAGAGCTAGCATTTTAGCCAGCTTAGTGTTATACAGACGGGTCATTGGGTGGTTGCGTTCATATTGCGCTTCTGTAAACAACATCTTTTTAATGTTGCCCTGGACCAAGGATTTACGGGATGATGATGATCTCTTCGACCCAGTTACGCTCGCTGATGAACTTTTCCGCATTGATGTCTCACTCTCTCCCACACTCTTAGTGTGGCTCCCATGGGGTGTGCTGCTGACATGGGAACTGGGTGTAAGTGAAGTGTTTGAATCGTCTTCTACCTCCTCGTCATCAGCAGATGAAAAATCAACGTTTTCATTACGTGCAATTCCGGCTTTCTTGACCGCCTCTCGGTGCGGAAACCATTGGACAGGGTGCGCTCTCTCAAGATGACCTCTCTGGCCTCCGGTACCATAGTTAGAACCAAGCTTACCACGACTAAATCGAAGCTTACAAAGGCTACAAATGGCTACGTTTTCCTTTTTTGGGCAAACACTAAAGAAGTCCCAAACTGGAGACTTGAAATGTCTTCGGGGGCCGGAGGAGGCGGCGATACTGGTGGTGGTGGTCCTGCTGCTAATGCCAGATGAAGTGGAGGATGTGGATTGCCGAACTTCAGTACGTTTTGCACTTTCACCACCACGAATTGAGGTCGAGGACGAGGTGGGTACCTTCTTGCGAAGAAATATGGAAGCGGTAGGTTTTGGTGTACTACTTAACTCCAAATCTAATGATTCCATTTCCATTGCCTCCTCGCCGACATCATCATCACGCTCAGCAGCTTCTCGGGATAGGGTCAAAATGTCTCTTTGCTGCATGCCCGGTGGGGCTGCAGTGACCTTTGTGATGACTGGCTTGTCGTCATCGTGAGAGGCTTCATCACCAGCAGTATCTGTCACTTCTTGTTGAGCCTCATCACACTCCATAGGTTTGAGTTTTTGGACGACCTTCCTTTTACGCTTAGGTACCGGTGTCAGATCATGGTGTGCCTCACTGTCAGACCGCAGTTGTGGTTCCCAAGCTGGATCTGTATCATCAGAAGGAGGTGGGCTTGAAGAAGATGTAGACACCCCCCTTGATCTTTTCCTTGCTAGGGATGTGGAAGACAATGAATGATCATCAGGAGGAGTGGCTTCCAATGATACCTCGGCTTCATTGTCGATTTCCAAATGTGCCCCTACTTCGGGAGGAACAACTATTGTGGGCACTTGTGAACCTCCATGCACCTTTGCTTGCGCATCTCCTTTTGCTGCCTCTCCTTCCACATGTACTTGGGCGTGTACTTGCACATGGTGTTGTTGTTGCGGCTGTGGTTGTTCAACACTTGTCAGATGAGTTACAACAACCTGTGTTGATTCAGGGACATTGCTGCTACTTTCTTGCGATGAGCCAACATCACTGGTCGATGGTGATTGGAGAAGTACACTGACTGCCTCTGAAGCACTCAAGGGCTTTGACTTAAGTTGGCGTGGTGGTGGAGGCACTGAACCCAATGGAGCAGGGGTGCTGCTCCCAGCTTGGTCCCCAGCAGATCCTGCTGCTGCAGGCGTACTTTTTTTTTTGCTCCCAAAAAAAGTGGCGGGTGGCACACCAGCCTCCTTGGTAACTTGCTTCTTCTGCTCCTTACTAGCAACTTTCTTGCTAGAGGAGCTACGGAGAACTTTCTTTGGGGGCGGGGCCATCTTCTTCAGAGCAGGTCAGACAGCAGGCCGCAGTTGCACGAATTGTAGAGTTGTCTGAGGCCAGACGTGACGTCGCGTGACGTTATGCTGCACACACACACCGCTGCAGGACTTCTTCCAGGCACTGGTGGTTCTCTTGAGTCTTGTGCACCTAAAAAAAATGGAAGACAGAGGAACATCAGTTCAGTTATAGAGCACAAAAAAATCGAAAAACACTGCAAAATCAGCACAATCCCAATCCATCCATGCCCTCCATAATGTTTAAATTCAAGACAACCCACAGAAAGACTAGGCCCATGCAAGACTCACTACCCCTGGGCATAAATAAAGGTTGAAAAGTAGGCAAAATGGTTGGAGGCCTAACAACAAAGCCTGCATTTAAAATGGCCACTTGCCTGCCAGCACATGGCCAGTGCCTGTAGCTGCACTCAAAATGGCCACCAGCCACATGGCATGTCCCTCCCCATGAACACCCCCAAAAATCGAAAAACACTGCAAAATCAGCACAATCCCATTCAATCCATGGCCTCCATGATGTTTAAATTCAAGACAACCCACTGAAATACTAGGCCCACGCAAGACTCACTACCCCTGGGCATAAATAAAGGTTGAAAAGTAGGCAAAATGGTTGGAGGCCTAACAACAAAGCCTGCATTCAAAATGGCCACTTGCCTGCCAGCACATGGCCAGTGCCTGTAGCTGCACTCAAAATGGCCACCAGCCACATGGCATGTCCCTCCCCATGAACACCCCCAAAAATCGAAAAACACTGCAAAATCAGCACAATCCCATTCCATCCATGGCCTCCATGATGTTTAAATTCAAGACAGCCCACAGAAAGACTAGGCCCATGCTAGACTCAAATACCCCTGGTGAAAAGGCCACAAGTACAGGCCCAAAAAACGAAAATCACTGAAAAATCTGCACAATCCCATTCCATCCATGGCCTCCATGATGTTTAAATTCAAGACAACCCACAGAAAGACTAGGCCCATGCAAGACTCACTACCCCTGGGCATAAATAAAGGTTGAAAAGTAGGCAAAATGGTTGGAGGCCTAACAACAAAGCCTGCATTTAAAATGGCCACTTGCCTGCCAGCACATGGCCAGTGCCTGTAGCTGCACTCAAAATGGCCACCAGCCACATGGCATGTCCCTCCCCATGAACACCCCCAAAAATCGAAAAACACTGCAAAATCAGCACAATCCCATTCAATCCATGGCCTCCATGATGTTTAAATTCAAGACAACCCACAGAAATACTAGGCCCATGCAAGACTCACTACCCCTGGGCATAAATAAAGGTTGAAAAGTAGGCAAAATGGTTGGAGGCCTAACAACAAAGCCTGCATTCAAAATGGCCACTTGCCTGCCAGCACATGGCCAGTGCCTGTAGCTGCACTCAAAATGGCCACCAGCCACATGGCATGTCCCTCCCCATGAACACCCCCAAAAATCGAAAAACACTGCAAAATCAGCACAATCCCATTCCATCCATGGCCTCCATGATGTTTAAATTCAAGACAGCCCACAGAAAGACTAGGCCCATGCTAGACTCAAATACCCCTGGTGAAAAGGCCACAAGTACAGGCCCAAAAATCGAAAAACACTGCAAAATCAGCACAATCCCATTCAATCCATGGCCTCCATGATGTTTAAATTCAAGACAACCCACAGAAATACTAGGCCCATGCAAGACTCACTACCCCTGGGCATACATAAAGGTTGAAAAGTAGGCAAAATGGTTGGAGGCCTAACAACAAAGCCTGCATTCAAAATGGCCACTTGCCTGCCAGCACATGGCCAGTGCCTGTAGCTGCACTCAAAATGGCCACCAGCCACATGGCGTGTCCCTCCCCATGAACACCCCCAAAAATCGAAAAACACTGCAAAATCAGCACAATCCCATTCAATCCATGGCCTCCATGATGTTTAAATTCAAGACAACCCACAGAAAGACTAGGCCCATGCAAGACTCACTACCCCTGGGCATAAATAAAGGTTGAAAAGTAGGCAAAATGGTTGGAGGCCTAACAACAAAGCCTGCATTCAAAATGGCCACTTGCCTGCCAGCACATGGCCAGTGCCTGTAGCTGCACTCAAAATGGCCACCAGCCACATGGCATGTCCCTCCCCATGAACACCCCCAAAAATCGAAAAACACTGCAAAATCAGCACAATCCCATTCCATCCATGGCCTCCATGATGTTTAAATTCAAGACAGCCCACAGAAAGACTAGGCCCATGCTAGACTCAAATACCCCTGGTGAAAAGGCCACAAGTACAGCCCAAAAAACGAAAATCACTGAAAAATCTGCACAATCCCATTCCATCCATGGCCTCCATGATGTTTAAATTCAAGACAACCCACAGAAAGACTAGGCCCATGCAAGACTCACTACCCCTGGGCATAAATAAAGGTTGAAAAGTAGGCAAAATGGTTGGAGGCCTAACAACAAAGCCTGCATTCAAAATGGCCACTTGCCTGCCAGCACATGGCCAGTGCCTCTAGCTGCACTCAAAATGGCCACCAGCCACATGGCATGTCCCTCCCCATGAACACCCCCAAAAATCGAAAAACACTGCAAAATCAGCACAATCCCATTCCATCCATGCCCTCCATGATGTTTAAATTCAAGACAGCCCACAGAAAGACTAGGCCCATGCTAGACTCAAATACCCCTGGTGAAAAGGCCACAAGTACAGGCCCAAAAAACGAAAATCACTGAAAAATCTGCACAATCCCATTCCATCCATGCCCTCCATGATGTTTAAATTCAAGACAGCCCACAGAAAGACTAGGCCCATGCACCACTCACTACCCCTGTTCAAGGCCCCAACAACAGGTCAAAAATCGAAAAACACAAAATTTTACAAAAAAAAAAAATCGAAAAACACAGAAAAATCAGCACAATCCCAATTCATCTATGGCCTCCATGATGTTTAAGTTCAAGACAACCCACAGAAGAATCAGTCCACCCACCACTGAGTACCCCCGGGCAAAAGGCCCCAAAACAGCCCAAAAATCGAAAATTCCAAAATTTTAGTTGCAGCAACTGTAATGCCCCAAACAAACTTACTTGTAAAATTTCTAATCCAACAGTGATCCAAAGAAAGTCAAAAAGGCCTCAAATCCAAAGATCCAGCAGCATCCACAAAAAGTAATCCTTCCAGCTCCACATCCAAATGAAAAGTGACCAGGAGATGGACAAAGCACTGGGAGGAGCCTGCTGAACAGGAACAGGAAGTTGAAGACTATGGGGCACTTCCTTCCTCCCACCCCCCTGCCCCCCTCCCCAAAATGGACTCCTCGCTAAAAAAGTGCAGGCAAATGTCAAACTAAGGAGTTATTCACATAAAAATCATCATTTCTAGAAGGTTTATGCTGCTTGCTGGTGGATTTCTTGTGCAGAATTGCAAATTTATATTTTCGCTCGCCGCATCTCAAATCTCGCAATTGCGAAGTACCGCGAGACGTGATCTCGCCGTACTCGCGTTGACAAACTATCGCTGGCAAGCCGCGATGACGTAATCGCGCTCGCCAATTCCCGCGGGATCACACAGCAAGATCCAAAATGGCGCAGCACTCGCAAACTATCGAAAAAAACAACTCGGCAAACGATGATAAACGCCGCGCGCCGCAAAAATTGTATCACCAACGCCGCGCGCCGCCAAAAAAATCCGCTGCGTGCGAATTTGCGGATTTTGCGGGAAATCCGCAAATCTCGCGGATTGCGGATTTCCCGAAAATCCGCAAAATCCGCGAGCGTAACGGATTTTCCGCCCATGCTTAATTACAACCAAATCTGACGGTCGAAAACGGTCCTCCATTGACACCAACTGGGCTTGTAACCAGGCTTGACCAACCTGAGCCTGGGCGAATAAATAGCCCTGCTCCTCAGACCGCTGTAACAGTGGCGGCTCCCCTAGGGCCTTTTCCACCATGCAGTAAGAGAGAGCGTAAACGCCAGCGTAAAGCCAGAAATGTAAATGTAAATGTAAATGTGTTTCGATTTATATAGCGCACTTTAACCCAGGGGTCCCTAGGCGCTTGCTTAGGGAACCCGTCCTGGTATTCCCCTGTGAGATATCCCGGCCGGGTATCCACAAGGTGAAAGCCAGGCATCCCGCCGCGAGGGGCCGTAGTGGAGATTAAGCAAGCTATTGCCCAGAGTCGCAGAGTGTGACCCCGTGAGTCGAGTAGGCACCGGAGCGAGAATTTTCGACTCCGTGGAATTTTTGAGCCCGAGACCCGCCGAGGCGGGGAATCGAACCCTGGTCCACGGCCGATCTCGGCTTCCGGGTCTGCCGCCTCTAACCACTGAGCCACGCTCTTCCACTTACAAACAAACTTAGGGCAAATTCCAACGTGGCCCATCCGGAACTTTTTCCTATTTTTATAAAAGCTGAAAATAAAAAATCGCCTATCAAAATCAGTGCAGCAGAGCAAACGAAAAACCTCAACGGAGTCACCCCAGAAACACTCACCCAAGAACCAGTGAGGAGCCCACAGGATCAAAGCAAACAAACTACGGCCCCAGAAACAGTTGAGGGCAGTGCTCTCACAGAAAACATAAGGGTGAGTTCAGAGAAGGCAAGCAAAATAGGGCCTAAGACGGTATCAGGAAAACCCAGGCCACCGATGGCTCTAACTCCTCCTGGAAAGGAAAATGCAAAGTCAAGACTAAATTACTCCAAAACTATCTGTAACGATCCGATAACCCTGACCAGTTACAACCCACATTTGAAGAGGGTTTCGCAACGACTGTCACAACAGTTATACGAAATTAAACCAGATAGGATAGTCGAAAATTCCGACATCAAGTCCATAAGTGTACCGGAGTCAAGCAAAAATGACCTATTGTGTCATCAGATTTTACTGGCCCCTGAATACAACTCTAAAGGGCGGCACGACATTCTTAATAGATCCAATCTGTTAAAACTAGCGGAAGGCATCCCGGGGCTAGCAGGATTGGCCAGGAACAACATAGAATCCATCGAATTCCTCTCCCCCCGAGGTAACCAACCTTCTGAGGTCACTGTGGCGACTTTTTCATCGGCCAGCTGGGTAGGAGCTTTTCTTGAACAGAAATCCACTCTGCGGAACTGGGGAATTAAAGTGTACCCCTACTCCTCGCCAGGGTATCCTATTTCCCTGTTAAACAGATCGACTTCACCCAGTCAGCTGGCTACAATTAAAACAACAGAACGTGCGAGACCCTACTCTGTTTTAAAAAATGCCTCAGGGTCTGACGTCGAATCTAAACGTCCCGAAAAAAGTTGGAGATAATGTAGAACTAAACCATAGTTGGGGGTGGCTGCCAGCAATCCTGTCCTCAAAAGATTTAAATTGACTGCCTGTGGCTGAAATACTCGTAGAAAAATACAATCCCTCTGGAAAACCTCTCTCAGTGGCTGACTCACAGCATAAAACAGATAACAGGCAAGGGCGGTTGCCCTTCTCATTGTGTTCATGGAACATCAGCGGACTCCATCATAAAACCTCAAACGATGACACTATGGCCTTCTTGTGTAAACATACAGCAATCGCCCTACAGGAAACCTGGACGTCAGAGGGCCTCCCCATAGAAGGATACATCGAATTTTGGAAATCAGCACTCGGGGACAGCCGCTTCGGCCATCCCAAAGGCGGTTTGTCCATATGTGGTAAATAAATTTACCTAATCAGTTTTTCCGTATAATTATCATTACAAGACAGCTCATAAAAATGAGAGGCAGAGTCCGTGGTACTGGACTGGACTTCTACTGGTACTGCTACTACGCATGCGCCTCGACACTTCGGAACAGGTGGGCCTCTGGATACCTCGGACACTGCTACTCTCGGCTGGGCTCTGGTCGGGATCCTCCGCACCCCTCACCGCCTCGTCTGGATGTCGACCGCAGTCTCCGTCACCTCCGTAGGCCTGAGGGAGATACAGGAAAACCTGCAGATGCGCATAGGTGTCCGTCACGGCTGTGGCAGGGGGCAAGGCCTGCGACGCATCGCCGGCGCGTGGGGTGGGGGAGGGGTCCCTATTCGGGCGCCAAATTATGTGGTAAATAAATTTACCTAATCAGTTTTTCCGTATAATTATCATTACAAGACAGCTCATAAAAATGAGAGGCAGAGTCCGTGGTATCTGAGTCATACGGGTTTTAATGGACAAACCTCGAGGTTGGAGATCATGTTCCGTCACCACTAGGGTTCGGGAAGGGACAGTCAACGTTTTATTAACATTACACATTATATATAGTAAGTAACATAATTGAATCCAATACAGTAGGCGTAACAGGTGAAAAAGAGCGAGATAAGAACACATGTGCGTAAGAGGAGGCATGAAAGAAGGCGTGCAATAGGCGTACAGGGAGGCGTGCACTGTACATGTCAGAGAAACGTCACAAGAATCGTCACATGTGGGTGGATGCATAGAGAAAATTGCAGGATCAGCAGAAAGTGCGGATGCGCGCGCAGCTAGCATGACGTGACATAGTCGTGTAACTGGGGAGAACTTTAACACTAGCAGAGGAGACAGAAGTCTGGGATGTCAGAACGACCTGGACCTATAACATATCTGGTATCTTATGTTTGGAGGATGTATTATCTGGAGTAAAAGGTCTCTCGGGCAGAGGCTATTCTATACTGAATGCTAGTGCGTGCATAGGTGTCTACGTGTCTACGTGCGGGGCCATGGGCCTACTATGGCAACGGGAACTGTAAATTACTTGCATGGAAACAGGAAGGCTTGCTCTTTGCTCTGCAGCCGGGGAGATGTTTACCTAAATCACTAGACAGGAATGTATTTTTGAGGAGGCTGAACAGATAACTTGAAGGCAAAATACTGTTTTGGCAGGCAGGCCAGGCCGAGCCAGGCACCGCTTCGCTTGGCAGGAAGTAAGGCAGAGGTCAGGGATACGTGTCCATGCTGCAGCTTTCAGAGGCAGAAAGCAGAAAGGGCTCGGAGACAGAAATCAGGGCCTAGCTCGGCAGAGCCAGGAAAAACGTAAAAGTGTACCATGTAAAGACGTTGGCATGGCATGGTTAGGAACTGAATTATCGATCCATTCATGGTGGATCTGAAAGAGGACATGTTAACGTTGGACGCAAATGTATTTGCGTCTTCATATTCGGTCATGGAGGGAAATTACATGTACTTGTGAGCACGTACATGGAGACGTTGGGGTACACGTTAGGGGACATACTTGACCATAAAAATTTCAATTACCTCATTCCCTCCTTGTCCCCTACGGTCCCTTCAGGATATATCAATCTTCATGAGTCCATCTATCTGTTCATATAACATCATTTGTTCATCTTTTTTCATTCGGGCACGAGAACGTGGACTTGGATGGGGAATACATGATGTGGCGCACAAGCCACAAATCGCTGGTCCACATTGTAGACATAGACAACAACTGAATACTATGAGCAGGGCTATTCCAAGGAAGGATAGGACTTTCCATCCCCAGGCTGATATCACGCTCCAGAGCCAACCGGACCAGGTCCAGGTGCCTGGATTCTGGTGTATCTGACTTGCAATCTTGTGGAGCCGAGTTATGGCTCTATATACTGACGGTGCGTTATTTGGAATGAAAACACAACAACTGGATCCGATGACTCTACAAGCCCCGCCCCTATCTGCCAGGATGACGTCAAGGACGAGACGATTTTGAAGAACGACAAGTCTCATAGCAGACTGTTCGTCTGTTAAGTTACCTAGGGCAAAAGTAGTTTCATTTACTACTGCTTCAAGGGTTCTGGTCAATTTACGTATCAGTTTACTATTTGAGACAGTTCCTAAATAAGGAAAGAATCCTTTATTGAAATCTGTGTATTGTTCCCATGTCGTTTCAGTGTAATCGACAATCGGGAGATCTCTCTTGGGTCTAACATGAATGAGATGAGAATTTCTATGATAGTCAGGAGGGGCTAGAAAAACAGGTGGCAGTAGGAATGCAATGTAACAAGTACCATCCCAGTCTAGAGGCAAACGTATATAAGCTGTATGGCCACAAAAGAAATAGGAATGTCGGGAAGCTTTGAATGTAGACTTGCCTTTATCACTGAATTCAATAACTGTATTACAATCACTGTGTCCTAGATGTACCGAACCATTCTTTCTAACGCATAGATCACCCTTCACTGGTAAAACTGATATTGAGGGTAAGTTTGAACTAGTTTCTGACTGGACATTCAAAATCATGAGGTTAAGTGTAAAATTACCTAATCCATATACTTCATTTTCTAGATCGGTACCTGTCATTTGGGGAAGACCCTCCTTGTCAGGGAAACATGCCTTATTCATAACTGTATTCAGGTCTCCCCATATCCAATTACCTTGGGAAACTTTGGACTTACTATCCAACGAGGACATTAATGCAAACCATGCACCACATGAACCATTATGTGTAAACGGGTAAGGAAAAAGAGGCAAGGCTGCCATCATTTTCTGGTAGGGAGGGAGTCGGCCACATACCCAGCAATTAGTGGCATTGCTGGTCTGGTGAGAATGGTGTAACATACGGATGAAAGAATTGTTGCGCAGTGCAAGTCGATAAGAAAGTTCGTGCGGGGGCAGATCACTAAAGGTGTGGTCTGTAGTGTCATTGAAAGAAGAGTGTGCTTGTATAGGAAAGTATACGTGTAACATATAGCTTAGGCATATAATCGTAAGACTCAGAAAAAACATGACAATTAAAGTAACAATACAACGGCTTCGGAGATTCTTGCAATATTTCTGTTTCTTGATCTCCTGTCTATCTCTCTCACTATGTGGGTCTAGCTTGTACATGTCAGGAACCTGTCTAACCGCTTCACCCAGGGGGGGACTTAAACAATTAAACTGTCTGACTTACTAGACCTCAACTTTAATTTGTACTCCTGGGACGGAGTTTTCTTTACCAGGGGGAGTTTAGTATCAATGATTGGAATGCGGCAGTCCTGGGAAACAGTTTTTGGCGGAAGTCCATAACATTTCTTGACGTGGCTCGAATGGAGCCAGTTTTTTCTGCCTTCGAGTTTGACTGCAGTCCTTGTGGTCATCAAAACGATCTTAGGTTCCTTCCAGCGGGGCTCCAGAGGACTTGACCGGTCAAAGTTGCGGACGTATATGTAGTCACCAGGGACGATCTTGTGTGGCTTCACCTCGGTGTTGTCTGGAAAGGCTGCTGCGACCTGTGAACGACATGATTGTAGTGCAGACATCAAGGAAGCAAGGTAATCTGTCAGCATAGTACTGTCAACATCGGTTAATTTACGGGGCAGAGGCGTCCCCCACATATTCGGTGGCCGGCCAAAAACCACCTCATACGGGGATAGCCCTGTCCTAGAATGAGCTACCATTCGCATTCGCTACTATCCAGTCTACTCCTTTTTCTGCACAGACCTTGGCAAGACGTGTTTTCAGAGTCTGATTGTGTCTCTCTACTAATCCAGCTGCTTCGGGATGCCGAACACAGTGGAACTTCCATTGGTAACCTAACAAAAGGAAAACTTGCTTCATGAGCTCGGACGAGAATGGCTGTCCGTTATCTGAATACACGACACAAGGCAAACCAAACCTCGGGAAAAATTCGCGAACCAACTGTTTGGCAGTGGTCACGGCAGTGTAATCTGGGACTGGATATGCTTCTGTCCTTTGGGAAAGTGCACATACAACTACGAGGACGTACTTGAATCCTCGACAACGTTCCATCTGGATATAATCCATCTGGAGGACTTCAAAAGGGTGATCAGGAGGATGAAATCCACCTTGCTCTACGGGAATGCCTTTACCTGGGTTAAACTGACAACAGATCATGCAAGTATGCACTTTCTGTTTTGCTGCTGCTCGTAAATGCTTATTGAACCAAAGGTTTTGAATACTGTCTAACATGGCTTTTTCTCCTAAATGTGCAGGACTATGTGCTGTGTTAATGATAACTTGAACCATAGAGTCGGGGAGAAACCATGTGGCTTTTCCCTTCGTCATCCATCCCTGTTCTGTCTGGATCCCTCCTAGTTCTGTCCATTTCTTGATTTCATCTGGAGTAGCATGTGTCTGTATGTCAATTACATCTAGTGCGGGATCCCTAACTGTCATGCAATGTGTTGGAACTACTGTCTTTGTCATATCAGTCGTATGATATGAGTCTGAGCTGTATGCTTGGCTGTTCGATCTGCCAAGTCGTTACCCTGGGAAATGGTGTCTGTGACTTTGGTGTGTGCTTTACATTTCATGATGGCTATTGCTGTAGGCAAATGTATTGCTTCTAACAGAGCTTGAATGAGGGGACCATGCTGGATCTTGGCTCCGTGAGAGGTCAAGAAACCTCTCTCTTGCCAAAGGATTCCGAAGTCGTGTACAACTCCGAATGCATAATGGGAATCTGTGTATATGTTTACTTTCAGGTTCTTGGCTCGAATACAGGCTTGAGTCAGAGCAATGAGCTCTGCTGCTTGGGCGGACAGGGTGTCAATACGATGTGTTTCTATGACTTCAGTTTTGGTGGTCACTGCATATGCGGCCACTAACTCTCCTGTACTTGTTCTCATACATGAACCATCCACATAAAGTGTCAGGTCTGGATCTGGTAATGCGATATCTGTCAAGTCTTGTCTGGGTTTCGTCATAGTGGTAATGACTTCTACACAGTCATGTGACATAGGGTCTGTTGTACTTAACGGTAAAAGTGTAGCAGGATTCAGTGTATTGCAGCGTCTGATTTCTATGTGTGGCTGGAATAATGTCAATTCATAACCTGTCAGTCGTGCTATAGTCAAGTGCTGAGTCTGTGTTCGGTTTAAAAGAACTTCCACGGAATGTGGGACTTGTACTGTCAATTGGTGTCCTAATACTATGGAATCACTTTGTCTGATTGCTAGAGCTGTTGCTGCAACAGATTTCAAGCACGCAGGCAGAGCCTGGGCTACTGGATCTAATGTACTGGAAAAATAAGCACATGGTTTGTGTGAACCTGCTTGATCTTGGGTGAGTACTGACAATGCAGTACCTTCGCGTTCTGTGACAAAAAGTGTAAAAGGCTTGCTGTAACATGGTGTCGCTAAAACTGGTGCTTGACATAGGGCTTTCTTCAAGTCATCAAAAGCTTGTGTATGTTCCTGAGTCCAAGGGAGGACAGTCGATGACGCTGCCTCCTGGGTTGTCAACTGTATAAGGGGCTTGGCTAGATATGCGTACTGAGGAATCCATTGTCTACAGTAAGAGGTGAGGCCTATAAAGGCCCGTACTTCTTTTTGTGTCTTGGGTTGTGGCATATGTACAATTAACTGGATGCGGACAGGTGTTAGCTGTCTCCCCCTCTTGGACAGCAAGTGCCCAAGGTACACAACTTGCTGAACACAGAATTGCAGCTTCGAAGGAGACACTTTGTGTCCCTTGTCGGCCAGAAAATATAGGACTGTCAGAGATGCATTTTCACATTCTTGTTCACTTCGGGCAGTGATCAATAGATCATCGACATACTGAAGTAGGGCAGTGTTAGCAGGCATGTGGATACTGTCAAGTTGTCTTTTCAATGCTCGGCTATAGATACTCGGACTTTCCGTGAACCCTTGAGGTGCACGTGCAAATTTAAAGCTTCGGCCATTTAAACTGAATCCGAAAAGGTACTGGCTTTCCGGATCAATGGGAACACTAAAGAAGGCATTCTTGAGATCTATTACAGTAAAGAACGCCGCTTCGGAATCAATAGCAGTCAATAGGGATGAAATGTCTGGGACCACTGGAAACTGAGGTATGATACATTTGTTAAGCTCTCTAAGGTCAATCACTAGACGATAAACTGGAGGTGCATTTGAATCAGTACGTTTAAGAATCGGAATGATTGGAGAATTACAAATATTGGAGTCAGTTTCTACAACTACTCCTTGAGCAATAAGCTCGTCAATGATTTTCAATAAGGCTGCTACAGCCTTAGGTGGCAATTTGTATTGGCGGATTCTGGGCACCTTCTCTAAGAGTAACACGATATGGTGTAATATGCATACAACCAACATCAGTCGGACCTTGTGCCCATAAATGCTG
Source organism: Lissotriton vulgaris (assembly GCF_964263255.1). NCBI lineage: Eukaryota > Metazoa > Chordata > Amphibia > Caudata > Salamandridae > Lissotriton > Lissotriton vulgaris. The sequence goes on along the minus strand of NC_141695.1, from coordinate 339,265,139 downwards.
TGGTACATTCTGTAATCGGGGATCAAAATCTCTCAACACATAGTGACCCTTAAAGTCACGCAAAAACAATCTCACTCCTTCCGGAGAACAACAAATTACAGCTCCTAGAGCTTTCAGCGTTTTAATACCAAGCAAGTTTTCTGGACATGATCTCGTAAGCAATAAATCTGTAGTACGGGACAATGGACCAACTGCAAGGGGAACTGGTTTCGATACTTCATTAACAATAGGTTTTCCTGAAAATCCAAGGGAAACATTCTGTGAGCCCGAGAGGGGTGCCCCTGGAACCTCGTCATGACTAATGGTAGTTCTGCTTGCCCCTGTGTCAATCAAAAATTTTCTGTCTTTTCCTAATACCTGACTATGTACATAAGGACCGTCTTGATCTACAGGAATCTCGATTAGAGGCAAACCTACTTCCCTCTCTAGGCTATTTCATGAATACTGTTGGTAATCTGGATACTCTGACTGTGCATACTGGTACATCTGCTGTGTAAAGTGTTGTGTTGCGGCAATGGGCTGGGGCTGTGGTACCGCTACGGTCTGTTGCTGTGCATGTTGTGGAGCAGGTTGCGGATTCTGTTGAATATTCTGTTGAACATATTCTGGTCTAGGCTGACGTGGTCTTTCTTTCGTTTTGCCTGTAGCAATATTGTGTTTCAGAACGGCACAATCACTTATAAAGTGACCTGGCTGCTTGCAATAATTGCAATTTCCTTTACCAGGACCTGTAGGACGACTAGTCTGTGTGTTCTGAGTGTTACCCCTCTTCTGACCATCTGCTGGAACAGACTGGGCAACTAATACTTTAATTTTAGTGTCTTTCATGCGTCTCTGTTCATGATCGTGTTCCTCTCTGATTCTATTCTGGTGGTACTGTAACATTTGTAACATTTGGGAAGGCGTATTTGCTTGCCATGTACTTTCGACTTTCAATACTCTGTTCTTAACCTGTGGTAAGGAATTCTCAACTAATTTGGTCACGAAAAGATGTGGGAATGACTCGCTACTTGTTTTCAGGCCACTATTTAATAATAAAACATTTCTCGAATCTTGAATAAAAATCACTAGTGTCTTCGTCTTGTTTCTGTTTGTAGGCTGAAAATGCATCCCAATCCTCTTTCTTAACTGTCAGTAATCTAGGCAAAACTTGTACTAATAGTCCTGGTTATGCTTTAGTTTTGTCCCCAAGACCTAAACCTGGGGTACGTGTCTTTTCTTCATCTTCTAATTCGGCCCAAATAATCTTTTTATCTCCCACCTCCCATTCTTTCTCTTTCAGTTTTTCGTAAATCCCTGCTGGCAACAATACTTTTAACATTTTAAGAATGTCTGAATATGTGTAATCACCCATAAGTAACATATCTTTTAATTCACGGTGAAAACCTGCGGGATCTTTATCGTGACAAGGTACAATTTTCTTCATTTCCAATAATTCCATTTTAGTCAAAGGAGTGTATACGAATACGCGTTCAAGTGTATCATCTGGCTTCCGGATTGGATGTACTTCTCGTAAGGGATTCTGTCTGTCTAGATGATATGGTTGTCTAACTGGGGGTGGAACGGAAACAAGACGTGGAGTCAGGAACGTACTATATTTGTGACGTTGTTCTAAAATGATATCAATTAAATCGGTACCTAGGCCTCTCCATCTTCTCAGGAGTAAGTCTTGCAATAGATTATACAACGGACCTGGATCAGATTGTTGGTTTTCATACTGGGTAATGAGATGTTGGGTCATGTATATACCAGCTAATCGCTGTTCTTCTGGAGTAAGACTTAAAAACGTTTGCACTACTAGATCATCTTTATATATACTGTCATCCCCGGCCCATTGGACTGCTGACCGGGCTAGTTCCTGATCACGTAAGGTAGTGAGTTCATGATAACCTATTCTTTCTTTCAGGATTTTATCAGTAACTTGGAATATATGTTCAAGAGAACATTGCTCTGGTATCGGGGAAAGGAAATGTTTCTTGCTTTCTAGACGAATGGGTCTGTCAAAAGGACTACTTAAAGGATACTGTTTAGGAGGTTTCGCTCTACCTACATAGGCTATCGTATCTTGAGTCGCTACTGGATTCTCTGGCTCTTCCTCCTCTGAGGAGTCTTTTTCGTCTGACTCACGTGTCCTATCAGCCTTGCGTCGGGCATGTATGGCTACTATTTCTTTACGGATCTTTCTGGTCATGGCATCTATACAATTCTGTTTATCATGTTTACAATCTGCAATATTCTGACTCCATTTCGCCAAACCCTCCATCTCTTTTTGCGAAAAAACTGGCTGATCTTGTTCCCTTATCAAACAATTAATCAGAAATCACAATATTAACCCTTGAGTCTCGACTTTCTGATATGCCATGGCCTCACGAACACTTTCTGGACCCTCTCCCGTTCGAATAAAGTGATATATTTTGTCTAGATGATCTGGCATTTCTGGTAATGTCATCAAATAATCTGTAAACAACAGAAGGGGGTGCCAATGCTGATAATAATAAATGAGAACTGTAGTAAATCCTCCACTAACTGAAAATCAAATTCAGAAAAGGGAATGCTTCTTAGTCATTATATATTCAAAAATATTTTATAAAATCCATTTGTACATTTGGAAACAAAACATTGAAGGAAAAAACAAGAATGCAAAGAGGACACATGAAAAAGCAATCAATTTGGAGCGAACCACCATTCACTACTACAATCATATCACTTTCACCATACATTCAAAAACATGCAAACTACTCTCACACATACCATATGTACATTATCTACAACAAGAAAAAACGAAAAAACTGGAACTGCCTTAATATGAACACAATATTTGCAGTGTGTGCTGAAAACTACCACAGATTTTACAATTTCAAACAATCTTATCAAATTAGACGAAGAATAGACAGTGTTCAACAAATGGCATTTGTAGTGAATGGTGGTTCGCTCCAAATTGATTGCTTTTTCATGTGTCCTCTTTGCATTCTTGTTTTTTCCTTCAATGTTTTGTTTCCAAATGTACAAATGGATTTTATAAAATATTTTTGAATATATAATAAAACTGCGACTAAGAAGCATTCCCTTTTCTGAATTTGATTTTCAGTTAGTGGAGGATTTACTACAGTTCTCATTTATTATTATCAGCACTGGCACCCCCTTCTGTTGTTTATGATATAGGCTCAGCCTTGCTGATTAGAGCCAGCCCCATTTTGTTTTCACGATCAAATAATCTGTAACACGTCTTAGACGTAACGATGCTAACACCATGTCTCCTTGCTTGCCAGGTACGGGATCATATCTACAATCTCCAAGTGCTTGTTTAAGCTTTTCAGATGTGCTCGCTTTTGGTGTACACTGCATAGCTAACTCTCTCATTATCAAACGGTGTACTTGTGGCGGGGTTCGGTGGTGGCCTCCTACGGCACCTCCCGAAGCGGAAGCATGAGCATGACTTGACGTCATTGCGTGTGGGAAAGGTACATTTAACGGGGACGACTGAGTCGCATCTGTAGCAAAAGGGTTAAGAGGACCAGAAGTAGGGGGACCAGTAGCATGGGGGCCAGCAGGGGAAGTGACAACAGGTACGGGAAGTAATCCTGGACGTGGAGGGGTCGTGGCTTGATCTGCAGGAATATGCTGTGGCAGATTATTATTAGCAGGATGTACGGGTACATTGGTATATGCGGGAGCTACATCATCTAAATAGGAAGAAAGGAAAATATCTGCTGCGGTCTTGTGGTGACGTACTTTAGTCGGAACCAGTGGTGGTGGCAAGTTACAGGGTACTTCCGGGTTGGCCTTAGGCAGGCCCTCGGCAAGAACTGGATACATGCCTGTAATGAGTGCATTTCTTTGGCGGTCTAATTGTTCTGATCTGACCTGTTCTCCTTCTTCTAGTAACTCTTTGTCTTTGGCTTTTTCGGATTCTTCTCTACTTCTCTCTGCTTTTCTGAGTGCTTTTTCTGTTCTTCTATGCGATTCTTTACGCCACAATTCTATGGCATCTTTCTGAGATTGTCTGGCTTTCTTTTTCCATAATGCTTCTTCTACTCTCATGATGCACTCGGCATCCCATGTCCCTGAGACAGGCCATCTAAACTTCTCTTCTAGGTGCTTGGTGTAGTCCACCCATAAATCTAAATACAACACAGCGTCTAAGCAGTGCTTGTGGTACATAAAATATCCTGGAGTGTCCCTAGGCGGGACAGGAACTGCTTCTTCGAGTATCCCTTTCCTAGTTCCTATCTGACGTAACTTTGAAAATAACGGCATTATTACTTTGACTCGAACACAATAAACATAATGGAAAGCAAACAGTCATTCATACCACGACATAAAACACATCAAAACATTTTGAATAGATACTGTCTAGTACATAAAACACAATACTTGGAATCACGTGAGAATAATGCTAGAAGACTTGAATACTGAATCACTTGAATACTGAATCACTGAATTACTGAATTACTAGATGCACTGCTAAACAGTACAGACCGGTCCCATAAAGAGACACGTCATACCGCGCTCACCTAAGTGAACACGTACGGACCAGGACTGTGTACCCAGACCTGTCTTGACCGGACACAAACTAATGCACCTGTCTAGATGCGTCCCCTAGCAACGGTACTCACCGGGAGCAATACTTGAACTTGAACTTGAAGGCCTCTGACTGGACTGGACTTCTACTGGTACTGCTACTACGCATGCGCCTCGACACTTCGGAACAGGTGGGCCTCTGGATACCTCGGACACTGCTACTCTCGGCTGGGCTCTGGTCGGGATCCTCCGCACTCCTCACCGCCTCGTCTGGATGTCGACCGCAGTCTCCGTCACCTCCGTAGGCCTGAGGGAGATACAGGAAAACCTGCAGATGCGCATAGGTGTCCGTCACGGCTGTGGCAGGGGGCAAGGCCTGCGACGCATTGCCGGCGCGTGGGGTGGGGGAGGGGTTCCTATTCGGGCGCCAAATTATGTGGTAAATAAATTTACCTAATCAGTTTTTCCGTATAATTATCATTACAAGACAGCTCATAAAAATGAGAGGCAGAGTCCGTGGTATCTGAGTCATACGGGTTTTAATGGACAAACCTCGAGGTTGGAGATCATGTTCCGTCACCACTAGGGTTCGGGAAGGGACAGTCAACGTTTTATTAACATTACACATTATATATAGTAAGTAACATAATTGAATCCAATACAGTAGGCGTAACAGGTGAAAAAGAGCGAGATAAGAACACATGTGCGTAAGAGGAGGCGTGAAAGAAGGCGTGCAATAGGCGTACACGGAGGCGTGCACTGTACATGTCAGAGAAACGTCACAAGAATCGTCACATGTGGGTGGATGCATAGAGAAAATTGCAGGATCAGCAGAAAGTGCGGATGCGCGCGCAGCTAGCATGACGTGACATAGTCGTGTAACTGGGGAGAACTTTAACACTAGCAGAGGAGACAGAAGTCTGGGATGTCAGAACGACCTGGACCTATAACATATCTGGTATCTTATGTTTGGAGGATGTATTATCTGGAGTAAAAGGTCTCTCGGGCAGAGGCTATTCTATACTGAATGCTAGTGCGTGCATAGGTGTCTACGTGTCTACGCGCGGGGCCATGGCCCTACTATGGCAACGGGAACTGTAAATTACTTGCATGGAAACAGGAAGGCTTGCTCTTTGCTCTGCAGCCGGGGAGATGTTTACCTAAATCACTAGACAGGAATGTATTTTTGAGGAGGCTGAACAGATAACTTGAAGGCAAAATACTGTTTTGGCAGGCAGGCCAGGCCGAGCCAGGCACTGCTTCGCTTGGCAGGAAGTAAGGCAGAGGTCAGGGATACGTGTCCATGCTGCAGCTTTCAGAGGCAGAAAGCAGAAAGGGCTCGGAGACAGAAATCAGGGCCTAGCTCGGCAGAGCCAGGAAAAACGTAAAAGTGTACCATGTAAAGACGTTGGCATGGCATGGTTAGGAACTGAATTATCGATCCATTCATGGTGGATCTGAAAGAGGACATGTTAACGTTGGACGCAAATGTATTTGCGTCTTCATATTCGGTCATGGAGGGAAATTACATGTACTTGTAAGCACGTACATGGAGACGTTGGGGTACACGTTAGGGGACATACTTGACCATAAAAATTTAAATTACCTCACATATACATCTCTAATAACTTAAAAGGTGCATTTAATCAATTCCATTTCAAAGAAGACTGGCTACTAGGGGTTAAAATTAACCCGTGGAGGAGGCAGCATTTGCTCTTCCTCATAAACGTGTATATCAACCCCAGTACCCGAACAAAAAAAGTCCATCTGGTCCGACTTTGTGAAATCATGAATGACATCGCCACTGAATACCCCAACTCGGACCGTATTGTCACGGGGGATTTCAATACAAACTTATTTCAGGGGAATGCAGCAGACATGGAAGGGCCCGACTTGACTAACATCATTGAGGCTATGACTCAATCTAAACCTCTGATGCAAACCTCAAACATATTAGGTGAACTCTCCGTGATGAGATTCTATAACGCTGGCTACCTGGTAGTGAATGGGAGGTCAACCAGCGATTCACCTCCAAACTGGACCTGGTCGAATGGAAGCAAAAAATCTTACTTAGATTTTACTATTTGTAACTCAGAACTACTGTTTAATCTGGACAGTTTTTGCATCCATCCACGGTCTGAAAGCGATCACAGGCCGCAGGTCATTTCCTTCATCACAAACCCAGAATTCCATAAAACGGCTCCTATAACCTATAAGGGAATACACTCTGAAAACTTAAAGCACCTCAAATGGAGTGAGTTTAACAGTCAGAGTGTTTTAAAAGCAAGCAAGGATTTTATAACAGGTAGTCTTGATCAAGATGCCCCCCCGACAGCGAAATGGTCGCAGCTGTGTCTTCATCTGATCAGCTCTTACCCAGTGACTGCGCAGGGCTCAAAGCGTACTCCATCAGTAGGGTCTGCAGCTTCTACCGTCATAAAATTATTAAAGAGAACGAGAAACAACGCATTGAGGTCGCTCTCAAAATTTCCGGGGAACAGTGCTTTTCTTGTTACATATCACCATGCCCAAAAAGCATTCAGGAGGGCAGTCACCCAAGAGAAACAGGCTCAGGAAACTCAATACTGGTTGAAATTGGTGTGGGAAAGCAAGCAAAAAAACTCAAGGAAATTCTGGTCTCTTGTCAACCGCACCAACCTGAACTTAACAAATTTCGGTTCAGCGAATATTCAGGAAGCAGAATGGGCATCATACTTAATGGATCACTTTTAGGCACAAGATCACCATGAATGCACTAGATCATTCAGGGCAAACGGCATTGGCGCTGGTGTATCACCGAATACTCAGTATATGAACTAACCGAAGAACGAGTTGTCAAAGCAGTGACAAAAGGGAGACAAGATGGAGCACCAGGCCCGAATGGCCTGCCACAGAGGCTATTTAAATCGGACATCCCCTTCTGGTCCACGTTGTTACTAAACCTCTTCAACTATACTTTGAGGACACTAACAATCCCGGACTCATGGCGGGGTTTAATTATTCACCCCATTGACAGAGCTGGATCACGAGCCGTACCGAATAACTACAGATTAATCGCCCTTCTGGACATAGAGGCGAAACATTATGCATGGCTCATCTTGGAGGACCTCAGGCAATGGGCAAAGGACTATGATCTGATTCCTCTGAATCAAACAGGGTTTGTTGCCAATTCAGGAACTATGACAAACTTACTAGCAGTCTCCACTATCATTGATAAAGCCTTCTCAACATCAAGGATGGCCTTTTGCTGCTTTGTCGACTTCAAAGCAGCATTCGATAGAGTGCCCAGGGCGGCACTCTGGAAAAAACTGAGCCAGTGGGGAATTCCAGATAAAATCCTGAACCCTATCATTCAACTGTATTCTAACACATGGGTTCGAGTGAAGTTAGGTCCGGGACGCATCTCTCGCGAAAAATCATGACCTCACGTGGTGTCAAGCAGGGATGCGTGCTGGCCCCCCTTCTCTTTAACCTATTCATAGCCGATCTGTCAAGCACCTTAGACAAGGTAAACAGTCATCCGCCCAAAGTAGGAGGTTCAAGTTCAAGTTCAAGTTCAGGAATTTGTATAGCGCACTACTCACCCAGAGGGTCTCAAGGTGCTTGAGGGAGGGAATGTGCATGAATTATCACATAGCCAGGTTTTTAGTTGCTTTCTGAAGGAGAGGTGGTTCTGTGTAAGGCGGAGGTGAGGGGGGAGAGAATTCCAGGTCTTGGCCGCTAAGTAGGAGAAGGATCTTCCTCCCATGGTGGACCTATGGATGCGCGGGATTGCGGCGAGGGCTAGATTGGATGATCGTAGTTGGCTGGTGGGTGTGTAGAAGGACAGTCGTGTGTTGAGGCATTCGGGTCCTAGGTCGTAGAGGGCCTTGTGTGCGTGGGTGAGGAGGCAGAATGTTATTCTCTTGTTAACAGGAAGCCAGTGGAGGTCTTTCAGGTGACCGGAAATGTGAGCTTGACGGGGGATGTCCAATATGAGTCTGGCTGAGGCGTTTTGGATGCGTTGGAGTTTATTCTGTAGTTTGGCTGTGGTTCCGGCGTAGAGGGTATTTCCATAATCCAGTCGGCTAGTGACCAGAGCGTGGGTGACTGTCTTTCTTGTTTCCGTGGGGATCCAACAGAAGATTTTTTTGAGCATGCGAAGGATGTTGGAGCCTGAATATGAGACGGCGTTGACTTGTCTGGTCATCGAGAGGGAGGAGTCTAGGATGAAGCCCAGGTTACGTGCGTGGTCTGTAGGTATCGGTGCTGTACCCAGGGCCGGTGGCCACCATGAGTCGTCCCAAGCAGAGGGGGATGAACCTAAGATGAGGACTTCCGTTTTGTCCGAGTTTAGTTTTAGACGGCTGTTTTTCATCCATTCGGCTACTTCTTTCATTCCTTCGTGTAGATTGGTTTTAGCGGTGTTTGGGTCTTTGGTGAGGGAGAGGATCAGTTGGGTGTCGTCTGCATAGGAGATGATGTTGAGGTTGTGTTGTTGTGCGATGGATGAGAGGGGACTCATGTAAACGTTGAAGAGGGTGGGACTGAGTGATGATCCTTGTGGTACGCCGCAGATGACTTCGGTGGCCTCTGATTTGAATGGGGGAGGCGGACTCTCTGGGTTCTTCCGGCGAGGAACGAGATGATCCAGTCCAGAACTTTTCCTTGTATGCCGATGTTGTTGAGGCGTTGTATGAGGGTGCTATGACAGACTGTGTCGAAGGCGGCCGAGAGGTCAAGTAGGATGAGGGCGACAGTTTCTCCGTTGTCCAGTAGTGCTCGGATGTCATCTGTAGCAGCAATGAGGGTGGTTTCGGTGCTGTATTTGGCTCGGAAGCCGGACTGTGAGGGGTCGAGGGAATTGTTGGCTTCGAGGAAGGCGGCGAGCTGGCTATTGACGGCTTTCTCAATGACTTTGGCAGGGAATGGGAGGAGTGAGATGGGGCAGTAGTTCTTAAGTTCAGAGGGGTCTGCTGTGGGTTTCTTTAGGAGGGCGCTGAGCTCAGCATGTTTCCCGCTTTCTGGGAAGGTAGCGGAGTTGAAGGAACAGTTGATGACATCGCGGAGATGGGGTGCGATGATGGAGTCTGCTTTGTTGAAGATGTGGTGGGGGCATGGGTCGGTTGGTGATCCTGAGTGGATGGAGTTCATCAGGCGGATGGTGTCTTCAGTAGTGATTGGGTTCCAGTCGCAAAGGATGTTAGAGGGCGGCTTTGGTTTGGGGGTGGGTGGAGTTGACTGGTCTTCTGACTGGTTTTCAAAGCTGTTATGTATGTCGCCGATTTTGTTGTGGAAGAAAGAGGATAAAGAGTCGCAGAGGTCTTGTGAAGGAGTGATGTCGTTGGTGCCGGCAGTGGGGTTGGTAAATTCTTTGATGATGTTGAATAGTTCCTTGCTGTTGTGGGCGTTGTTGCCGAGCCGATCCTTGAATGCTGATTTCTTGGTGGATCGGATCAATTGGTGGTGTTTGCGGGTGGCGTCCTTGAAGGTGGTCAGGTTGTCGGTGGTAGGGTTTTTTCTCCAGGTTTTCTCGAGAGTATGACATGACTTCTTGGATTTCTTAAGGTCGTCATTGAACCAGGGGGCCTTTTTGCAGCCTTGTTTGATCTGGTGGTTTTTCAAGGGTGCTAAATCGTTAGCGCTGTGGGTGATCCATTGTGTGAGTTTGGTTGCAGATTGGTTTGGGTCCGATGACATGGCAGGAGGGTTTTGGCTAAGCGAAGTGAAGAGTTGATCGGTAGTGATTTTGTTCCAGTTTCTTCGAGGAATAGGTTGTGGGGGGTTGTGGGTCGGTGTTTTTTTTGTAGCTGAAGTGAACGCAGCTGTGGTCCGTCCAATGGAGAGCTGTGGTGTGATCGAAGGAGATGTGTTTGCTGGAGGTGAAGATAGGGTCGAGCGTATGACCGGCAAGGTGGGTGGGGGTGTCAACAAGTTGTTTCAGTCCGAGATTATTCAGGTTGTCTAGGAGTGTGGTGGTGTTTATGTCGTTTTTCTTTTCCAGGTGGAAGTTGAGGTCTCCCAGTAGAATGTAGTCCTCGGAGGGGAGGGCGTGTGGGCTGATGAAGTCAGTGATGTCTTCGTTGAACTGTGTGCGGGTTCCTGGTGGTCTGTAGTTGAGGGTGCCTCTAAGTGTGGTCCTGGGGTCGGTGTGGATCTGGAAGTGAAGGTGTTCGGCGGTAGCGAGGTTATTGTCGGAACTGGTCATGATGCGGATGGTGTTCTTATGGACGATGGCGATGCCTCCTCCTGTTTGGTTGGTGCGATCTTTTCGGATGATCTTGTAGGCGTCCGGGATGGCTATGGCGATGTCGGGCGCTGATGAGGCGTTCATCCAGGTTTGTGTGAGGGAGGCGACGTCCGGCGAAGCAGTGTCGAGTATGTCCCAGAGTTCAGTGGCGTGTCTGTGGACCGAGCCGGTGTTCAGCAGGATGCACTTCAGGAGGTTAGAGTAGGAGCTGTGTTTGGAGTTAGTGGGTTTGGTGAGGGTCCTGTTAAAGGCGAACTTGCAGGAATGGCAGGTGAAGGGTCCATGGGTGTGTCCTGGGGCAACTTCGCAGCATTGTGGTGTACGTCCGGGGTTAAGGGTGAAGAGGGTAGCGGCGTCGTACGTTATGCCGGTGGAGTGGGGTTTGCGTGGACCAGGGGGTCTGGCGCTGGGCGCGGTCCAGGCGCGGACGGGCGTAGACGGGCTTACCTTTGGCGCACCTTCGGCGCGCATTGGGCGTGACCGCTGCGCGCAAAAGCATCTGTCATATGTGGATAGTGGGAGGGGAAGGGGCGAGGGAGGTTCAGCTGGGAGGCAGGAGCGGGGTGGAGACCCAGCCAGGGAGACACAACAACAACAAAATGGCCGGCCGCGTAAAACGGAACAGGGAGCTAATACGATGCAAAAGGCAGTGGCCCCGGTATAATCAGGCACGCCTCGAACAGCGCAGCACTAATGAAAAGGAAACTGTACTTGCAGCTCGCTTTGGCGATGTAGCGCTACGATGTCACTAACATAAAAATGATTTAGCAGTCAAGGCAGTATAGCGATGTCCCAATGATTACAAAATGAATTAGCAGTCAGGGCAGTCTAGCGATGACACAATGATGTACAAAATGAATTAGCAGGCGAGGTAGTATAGCGCTACTTATGTCAATGAGCAAAGTAATACAAGCAATGCAGCAATTTAAATCAGCAACTTAGTCCAGCAATGTGAATTAGCAAATTGATCTAGCGAAAGCAGTGGTGAAGCGCTACGATACCAGGCGGCAAGGCAAGGCAGGTCGGGGAGCAGCGTGGGGAGCGACCGCGTCTGTAGTAAACAGGACGGTCACAGCGCAATCTCGTGAGAGCGGGCCTAACAGTATCAGTGGGAGGGGAGGGTCAGCTGGGAGGCGGGAGCGGGTTGGAGACCCGGGCAGGGAGACACAACAACAACAAAATGGCCGGCAGCGTAAAACGGAACAGGGAGCTAATACGATGCAAAAGGCAGTGGCCCCGGTATAATCAGGCACGCCTCGAACAGCGCAGCACTAATGAAAAGGAAACTGTACTTGCAGCTCGCTTTGGCGATGTAGCGCTACGATGTCACAAACATAAAAATGATTTAGCAGTCAAGGCAGTATAGCAATGTCCCAATGATTACAAAATGAATTAGCAGTCAGGGCAGTCTAGCGATGACACAATGATGTACAAAATGAATTAGCAGGCGAGGTAGTTTAGCGCTACTTATGTCAATGAGCAAAGTAATACAAGCAATGCAGCAATTTAAATCAGCAACTTAGTCCAGCAATGTGAATTAGCAAATTGATCTAGTGAAAGCAGCGGTGAAGCGCTACGATACCAGGCGGCAAGGCAAGGCAGGTCGGGGAGCAGCGTGGGGAGCGACCGCGTCTGTAGTAAACAGGACGGCATTATGTAATCTTTTATATGCCGATGACCTGGCCCTGTTTAGCCTCACTAGAGTAGGGTTACAAAGGCTCCTTGATGCATTATCGCAATACACGATCAGCAATCAATTCGAAATTAACATGGAAAAAACCTTGATAGTTCCATTTGGTAAGAAACGTTACAGTGGTGGTGGCTGGTCAATTAATAAGCTAAGTCGTAGCGGGCGGGCATACTAACACAAATACCAACCATCACACTCTTACAAGTGTGCTAATGTATATTATTATAGGCCACTTAGAGCTGCAAGAGTGTTGTGGGAAGCAAATATTATTCACTTTTAACATATATTGAAATATTAAAAACCATGTTGTACTCATTTTAAAATTAACTCTGCCAGAATGTTGTGGACTGTCATAGGTGCTGGTGTAAGAGAATTAAGTGCCACGGGGTGAGCACCAGGAACCACCTGCTCAAATTAAGCACTGCCCTAATTTGCCTTTTTTAAAGGTGATTGCCACAATAGGTATGAAAACCGAAGAACAGACGTAATAAAACAAAGAAACATTCTGGAACACTGATTGTTAGAGAGACAGTAATGGGTAAAGGGAACTGGTGCTAAGAGCTGGATTATATGTGATGAACTCTGACGCAGCACAGGAGGAAGGCCCAGAAACCTGACAACTGCTTATTATTATGCTACTGTAGGCACAATGTACAAGATCAATGCACAATTGTGTACAACTCAACACAGTTGAATGTTTGCTCTAGAATGAAAAGTGTTAAATGTAAGTGGTTAAAAAAATTAATGTAGACTACACACTGTGTCTACTTTAGTTTCCTTACCAACCATCTCTACTGAGCACCACTCCGGAAGATTGCTTGCTCTAGAAATCATGACTTACTGGAGTACTTCATGTTTGCACCTTCAGAACTGCCTGTAATGTCAGTGAGGTTTTGCAATGTCGTTTAGAAATTGTTTGTTAAATTCCCCCTCTCGTTCCCATTTTTCCACAGGGAAAGCTCACTTCCTTGAGGGAGAAATTCATTCTCACTTATTTTGTTGAGTGCACTTTGGGCCCAGTATTTACAAGTGCCTTTTTTAAGGGCCTGGTCTCACTAGTAAAGAAGTCCACATATGTAACTCTAGTCCTTTCACCCTACACTTGACTGCCCACAGCCTACGCAATATCTTTCAATTTGGGGTCTCTGCACTTCACAGCCCTAGTCCTTGCACTAGTTTAAGGTGGCACATATAAGCTCTGTCCGAAATTTGCCCTTTCAGCAGTTTTAGCTCACTTCTATTGTTTCTGGCTATAAAACTCTATACACTACCCCTGCTAACCAGAGGTAAAGAGCTGGTGCTTGTACTTTCAACATGGCAAAATGATTATACTCCTGATTGGCATATTTAACTTACCTAAGGTGTATCCAGAGCCTGTAAGTTAAAATTCACAAGTGGACTGCAGCACCCAGTGTGCCATCCACTACAGTCACAATGTAAACATGACTGTGGACCTCCCACCAGTAGCCTTGCTGTGAAGGTTTTAACTGCAAAATCGACCCTTCAAAATAACTCTTTTTGGCAGGGTCAAACCTTCCTTTCATATATTTATAAGCCACTAGCTTATGGGTACTAGCTAGAGAAATATTTAGGGGAAAAACAGAACAGGGTGGCTGGACAGGATTATTATCAACAACACCTTTTAGCCACCTAGTCAAAGAAATACCACGCGACCTCTGGGAAAGAATCCCAAAACAAATTTATTTTCTACTGAGACTCAAATTTTTAAGGAATCTAGGACATGAACGCAAACAAAACAACTGTTATGACAGTGAATAAGTGATGGCAATATCTACAAATTTACAGAATTTACAAATATACAATACATACAAAAGTGAATGAGGCCACATTGGTGAACGAGACACACAAAAAACAATGCAAAATTCAGTGAACAAATTAATTGCGATTATATACAGTGCAAAACTTTGGAGTGTAAAGTAAATGTGAACCAGTCCTACAGACTGTGAAACCATGGGACAGGCGGGGAGGTGAAATGGAATGCCTGCCTGTCAGCCAAGCCTGTGGTTAGTTTATTTAAAGCGGGTTGCACAACTAGGGTCCAACGGAATCGATGTAATTGTGTAATTGTGTCCTAGTGGCACCCTTGGAGGTTTACCACAGGGTAAACCTCCAAGGGTGCCACTAGGACACAATTACATCGATTCCGTTGGACCCTAGTTGTGCAACCCGCTTTAAATAAACTAACCACAGGCTTGGCTGACAGGCAGGCATTCCATTTCACCTCCCCGCCTGTCCCATGGTTTCACAGTCTGTAGGACTGGTTCACATTTACTTTACACTCCAAAGTTTTGCACTGTATATAATCGCAATTAATTTGTTCACTGAATTTTGCATTGTTTTTTGTGTGTCTCGTTCACCAATGTGGCCTCATTCACTTTTGTATGTATTGTATATTTGTAAATTTGTAGATATTGCCATCACTTATTCACTGTCATAACAGTTGTTTTGTTTGCGTTCATGTCCTAGATTCCTTAAAAATTTGAGTCTCAGTAGAAAATAAATTTGTTTTGGGATTCTTTCCCAGAGGTCGCGTGGTATTTCTTTGACTAGGTGGCTAAAAGGTGTTGTTGATAATAATCCTGTCCAGCCACCCTGTTCTGTTTTTCCCCATTGTTGAGATCCGGGCTGGGCAGACGTAGGATCCAAAACCTTCACTGTTCTACAGTAGAGAAATATTTAAGCATACTTATTAAACAACTATTTATAACATGTATTAAACTATTAATAGTTATAATAAATGTTAATCTTGCTTGACGGTTCTGCTGGTGTTTCTTTATGACACTTGTGGTGCACTTCAAAGAGGCCTCTGTCACTAGCAAATGTTAACTGACACTTCAGCAGGGTCCATCTCTCCCCCCACCAGTCAAACTCCGATCACAGTGAGCCTCTTTTGACATTAGTTATATATCCTGTTTGACAGGTCTGCTGGGTTTACATATGATATATTGCACTTTGTTTCTTGTTGCTATTCCTATTTAAAACTTTATAAATACAAGTCTCTGGTTCCCCTTACTGGATTGTCATTTTGTTTATTAAACTTTACTCTATTTTTCTAATTTGCTTTGGGATTTTTAATGTTTTGTAGTAATACTTTTTTACTGTTTTATTACTGCATAAATACTTTAACATCGCCTCTCTGTTAAGCCTGTCTGCTTTCAGGTTTATCTAGTGACTTTAGTGGTATACCCTGACAAGGATTATTATTATTACTTGAGGTACTTGCTCCTTCAACTAATAACCGAATTTCTTACAAGCTCTCTAACAATACCCCTCCAAAACCCTTATCCTCTGTGTTTTTTCCCTGTTGATCATAGCTAGATGCCTCACTATGTAAATTACTCTAGTTGGCAAACTTAATCTCTTGTATTAGCTCATCCTCAGTGTTGACAGGTGGCATCATCATGGGTCTTCCTGCAGATGTGACCTCATGGAGACATATAAGGCCCCATCATCCCATCCTTTTTTGACGCAATCAGAGATATAAACATGATTGAAATAATGATGGTAGCAAATAAACTCCTATGGATCCTGTTAGACCTGTCAGCCCTTTGGGTGGTCCCTCCTATTATTTATTTATTTTGTCCCTTTTTTTTGCCTCCTAGTACTTTTCATTTTTATGTTCACTGGAACATTTTGGTGTTGTCCTAGAGGTTAGGTGCTACCTTGTCCCTATAACTTTTTGAGGCCTAAGGGTTCCCTTATAATGGTGAAAATTTAGTCACACAAAATGGTGGCTGGTAACTGCCACAACTGATTACCTCAGAGGTTGAGCCATAGGACTTCAATGGGAAGGTTCTAGAACCTTCCAGCCCATTCCAGTAGCCTGGGCCCAGTCTATATAAGGGTCAGAACCAGGGCGGACATTTTAGAAATGACCAGAGAGCTTGAGTAGAACCTGGTGAGGAGTGAAGCGGTAGAGTGGGGAGGACAGCGCACTGAGCATAGAGTTAGATCGTCCCACGGGCCAGCTATTCCACTTGGCTGACGTAGCCCCATATCTAGTGGCTGAGCCTGTCACCAATCTGGTCATCTGCAGTAACCTTCAGAACCCATTAGTGCCCCAGGGCAGGACGACCCTGAACTGTCCGTGAATAATCGAGGAAATAGCCTAGGAAGAGCCACTGTCCAAGAAAGAGACTGATTAGTTGCCCCCCTTTTCCTTGTGGCCTCATCTGTACTGTCCTGTCGGGAGTGTGGGGAAGAACGTTAGTAGCATTACCGCTACTGCCCACCGTGATACCTGTGGTCCCGAGGTCGCAAAGAGAATCCTACCTGGTCGCGGCTGTTATCGGAGACCCATATCGCTGGAGTGTCACCGTCCGGTCACGGGTCCCCATTGAGGAGATTGTGTGGGGAGGGCCTGGTTTTCCATCGGCAGAGCAGAGCGTTGAGAGGCGGAGTCGCAGAGGACTGAGAGGGCGGAGATCGGAAGAGGCTGTTCTGCCTAGTGCCCGCCCTCGCTGACGACAGAGCTGAGAGAGCTGCAGAAGACGCAGTGAAGTCTCGGCCCGGTCAGCTGTAGTGTGGCTGAAGCGCTGGGGCTGGAATCATCACAGCTTAGCTGCGGCGCGACCCGCTCAAGTCGCGTGAAGCAGTGTGGGGTCTGGGACAATCTGCCAAGCACCTGGTAAGGCCTGGAGTTAAGTGTGAAGCCCCAGGGGCTGAGGGGGCCTCGCACGTATCGTAAGAATTGTGGCAGGAGGGGAGAAGTGGAAGTACCCGACCTGCCCGTAATGACATGGAACTTTGACAATAAACAGAGCCTGTACAGTGACACGCTGGTTGGGAACACTCTACACCTGTAACCTACGCAACGAGCCCTACTACCTCTATACAAGACTCATTGTTGTGAATTCCTGCCTTGTTATTTATGGTCGCGTGTGGGAAAGAGAAGCCGGAAGGAGGCTGTAATTATCGCTAATGAGATGCCAAGTGTAATTGTGAATGTACTGATAATCTGAAGCAGAGCTAATTTATGAATGTAAACTAAACACGGTTAAGAAACCAAGAGAACTTTATAAAACAGCTCGTATTTTTCTAAACTGGTGTAGTGTCAGTTATTTTTGATGGTGCTCCGCTGGGATACTGCGAGTGAGTAATGTAAGCACAACACAATTGCCTTTGGAGTTTAGCCATTCCTGCTTTGTGCCAGGCTACCCTATGTGGACTGGTGACCCCAGGTCGAACAGGTCCTTATTACCGAACTCTGCAACTTCACTCCTAAGAATTTGAGGTTGCGGGTGGGCAAGTAATCTCAGAGTAGAGTATCGAAAGTAAATAACTTTATCTATGTACTGAAACTAAGTAACTTTTTCTTCTGATAGATACTTATGATTGCAGGTTCCTGACCTTCAAAATCAATACCAATGCAGTACCTTTGAGGAGATGAGCAACCCAAAAAGTATTGCAGGACAGACCTGGCAATAGTACTATATTGCTTAAGACTTGAGACAATAGTACCAGGTGAATACATGCTCTATATCACAGCCAGACCGATGTTCAGAACTGAAACACCCATAGAAAGCACTGAAGAAGTAGCCTTCTTCACCCCAGTGGTGTACCCTGATGCCTGCATGAGGCTTCTTATCAAGGGCATTGCATCACTTGATGTATACGACAATACAGCAGAAGTCATCATCTGGAGGATGGTACCTAGTTCTGTCAATGTAGGTCAAAGTCTGGAGAGGGTTCAAAGTCTCTCCTCCTACCTGGTAGAAAGAACATCAGCAAGGTATCATAAGTGACAGGTAAGAACAAGTGTAAAACTAATGGCACCCACTGGTGTGGGGATACATTTTAGGTTGAGCCTTGCCAGCAGGCATGCGCTGTCTGCAAGAATTGCTGTGATCAATAATGAACCTCCATTCCTTCGTAGTTCTTACCATTGGTTCAATGTTTGCATCGCTCTTCTTTGCTGTCTTCTGAGTCGTTCATGCAGCCGATACCTCACATCCTTTAAAGGCTGAGGAGCACTGGTAAAGTACAGTTTCCGTACACTTACATTCCTTATCTGTGATTTGGAGAACTCTTTTTTTTTTTTTTTAAATCATTGTTTTCCATCCGTCGTTGCTTTTTCTTATTAGGCTCTTCACAGACACTTTACCGCACATCTTAAGCAGTAGACAGCGTAATAAAGTTTTGTACAAGGACGAAGAACACATAGACCATGAAATGGGTCCTTGTTAGTGATTGTACTAACAGCACAGTTCACTATTTTCATTTGAAGGGTTGCACTATTACCTACGCCTAAAATGGAGCCCTCTGTGACTTTTTATTTTTAACCCTCAGCGTCTTTTTTTAAAAACAATTTCCAAGACGTTTGACTGTCGAAAGAAGAGTTAGATACACTGAGTCGCTTAGTTACTGAGGAAACAGCTCCGCGGGCTGATGAAGATCGGGCGCCGACAGAGGTGTTGAAGACACTGACGTGACACCTAAACTAATAATTAAACAAATGAAGGAGTAACCACTAAGGGTACTAAATACCTGTACATTTACTGCAGTATTGAGGTGCATGCCCTGTGACCCAATCTGGGACAATCCTTTGTCCTTAGAAGACCCCTCACTCACCAAACTGGTTGGTGACATGCTTCATCATCGGGGTCCCACCCGGATAGCCGAGTGCCATCCAGGTGTGCTACGACACCTGATTACAGTGGAGCTGGTTATTTTTGTTTATATGTGATATTAAAAGGGGGGGTTTTAAAAGTTGTCTCATCACTACCCACTCGAAGACTTTATTCTGGAGTGGTTGGACAACCAGTAAAAAAATATATACAGTTATATTTACATGTGGCACCTTTGCCTGGTTAGGTAGGCTGTGGTGTCAAAAAAAGACGTTGGTGAAGTTAAAAGGGTAGGTCTACATGTTTCAACCTTTGTGTGATTATAGAGGTTTTCATCAGGACCAGTGTATTTCAGGCTGGGTGGTCTACACACGCTAAGGTGTATCCTTCCCAAGCCTGGTGATGTAAGTGAAATCACAAACCGGTGATTTCTAAAAAGTATTGTTCTCCGTGTAGTCTCGAATAAAAATCTGTGGAGAAAATAGGGAGAGAGGGTGCGGTGAGGGCAAGCTAAACCAGTGCAAACATACAGAGAAATTGTGATTTGTGCACTGTGTGGGAAAAAGGCCGTTTACGGACAGGAGCAATCATACCTGGAGCAGGCTTACGTGCTATTAGTGAAAGGAACACGCGTCTACTGCCATCCAGTTGTGTTGTATCGTGACTGATAGAAAAACGATTGCCGTTTTGAGAACGTTATATAGATGACATTTTTGTCATCTGGCAGGGATCAGAAGCAACTTTGCTTTCTTTCTTTGACTGGCTCAACTCCAGGGACGACAATCTGAGGTTCACCTACACAAAAGACCCCACAAACATGGTCTTTCTGGATCTGGTTATAAACAAGGAAAATGGGCGTCTGCACACAACAACCCATTACAAACCTACAGCAAAAAACAACTTGCTAAGGTTTGATAGTTTTCACCCCAGACCACTGAGAGAAAACCTGCCATACGGGCAATTCCTTAGAATACGCCGCAGCAACCTGAACGACTACCGAGATCAAGCAAAAGATCTTATTTCTAAACTGGAGTCTAGAGGTTACCCAAAAAAGATCCTAAGCAAATGCCAAAAAAGAGCCAGAAACCAGCAATGTGTGATACTTCTGGAAGATGTCACAAAGACCAACAATGACATTCCACTGACCTGTGTGACCACTTATAGCCCGGCATCAAACAGTGTGACCAAAGCCATCCAGAAACATTGGAAAATACTCAACACTGGCAACATGAAATGGGAAAAGCCCCATTTTTCCTTCAAACGAGCCAGGAGCATAAGGGACGTGGTCGTGAATACTAGACCCAAAAACCTTGAAACACCATCTTCTACAGTCCTGAATGCGTGGGGCCTCCCAAACGACACGGGGCACTACAAATGCGGCAATTGCAGCGTGTGCCACCTGACGGAAAACACAAAAACTCTTTCCTTGGAACCAGGAAAAATGTGGACCATCAGGTCCCACACAAACTGTAACAGTATAAACGTAGTATACCTTATCATCTGTCCCCGCAAACTTCGCTACATAGGTATGACCGGCAGGAAGGTCAAGCAAAGAATTGGCGAACATAGAAGCACCATTCGGTGCAAAAAATCTATGACTAAACTGACCGAGCACTACCTTACCATGAACCATACGCCCAATGATATGACATGGACTGTCATAGAACAGCTAACACCTGGCGACAGACTATCACAACGACTCTATGAAAAAGAGCAACGTTGGATATATAGACTGTCCACCCAGATTACAGGTCTGAACGACAATATTCCCTGGAACACAGTGCTCTCCAGTTAAAACCATGTTCTATATTTGCTTCAAGTTCATGAAAAACTGACCCGTTACAACATTCTATCCCCTGCAGGATCAAGAAAAGATCCTGTTTCTGATAATCTCCCTTACTTTTAATTACCTCTGTCCCAACACTACGCTGACGAGCGTTTCCTTGTTTTCCCACATTTATTTATCTTAATCTTTCATTGTATCCCAGGGCTCCCAGCGCTAACAGGGCTGCACAACCGACTGAGGTTGCGCAAGCCTGGCGTCTGACTCGAGCACTAGTTACCCCAGCAACCAGGCAACACGTGACTACGCACGCCCACTCCCGGCAAACACGGAAGTATACTTAAGCTTCGCGTTAGAGCCCGTACCTCACTCCCACGGAGCTCCCGAGCGAACCGCTGCTAGGCTAATCAGCCTGACTTCCTGATGCCACAAGTAAGCTTTAAAACAATCTCCCGACTCGATGAGTCTAGGTTCGACTGAACCGTCCAGATCCTCTCACTTCCCTATCACTTTCTGTTCTAGATGGTGGTTGCACGGTAAAGCAGGGTCAGGGGAGCTCATGAAGCCCTGAATCAGCGTGCTTCGAGTAAGAATGTTTCTTATACCTGTTCGCATGTGTATGACTGCTTGTGCTGCCTGTATGCTAGTGTTGTTGTGTGTGTGTCTTTTTAATTAGATCTTATAGATCTGTTTTTCGCCGCATTACTATATTTATTGTTCGTACAAATCACGGCACGCTCCGTTAACGAGACTTTGACAAGCTAATCAATGTGGGATTGTGTCTTGTGGGGAGGGGAGAAGTAGCTAAATTCTTGGAGGTTGGGATGGCAAAGTCTCCATATATCAACTAAGGATTTACGACGGGTAGCAGAGGTAAATTGAGTATGCATTTTAGAATGAACAAACTGAACAGGGGATCTCCTATCAAGAATGGGATCATGGATTTGATTACAATCTCCACCAAAAATGATATAATCATCATCAAGGGAAACTAACTTATCAGAGATAAGGGGCCAAAAGCATTATCCACTGTCACCGGGGCATAAACATTAAAAATAACCAAAGGTACATTGTCAATTAGTAACTTAAGAAGCACACAACGACCATCCAAGTCTGATTCTTGATGAATAACAGAAACTGTAAACTTTTTGTGAACTAGGATAACCACCCCATTCTTTTTCCCTAGAGCTGTGGAGAAGAAAACATTACCAACCCATAGTCTCGTCAGGTTAGAAGCTTCAACATCAGAAAGATGAGTCTCTTACAACATAGCAATATCTGTTTTTAGTCTAGACAAGTGGGATAACACTTGCTGTCTTTTAATAGGATTATTTAATCCTTTAACATTCCACGAGGTAACTCTGAATGTAACAAAATAAGGTAGTATGATAATAATAAAGCATACAATACAACATGACATCAATAAAACCAAACTGTATACAGAGTAAAAGATAATGAAGCAATAAAGCGAAGAGGTAGAGGAAAAAATAGAGTAAAAAGAGAGAAAGAGTAAGGAGAAAAAGGTAGGAAAAACAAGAAAAGAAAAATGAAGAGAGTAAGGTCCATAGAAGAAAACATGATAGAACATTAAGAGGAAAGATAAAGAAGAAAGCAAAAACTTACATAGACTGTAGATCAAACCGAGGGAGGAGGGTGGGAGGCCATACGAGGGAATGACGCTATCCGAACTCACGGAGGAGAAGCGAGGAGGGAAACAGCACCAACGAGCCACTAATGAACATTAGGAGAGGGAGGAGGATTGGGTAGACGACCTGTGAAAAGAAGAAACATGTTAATCATATAAGAGAAAACAGGTAGTTGGAAAAGATATAACTGGATTGCAGAGAGGAAAGAAAGATCTCAGAGAAGGAAAATGCAGAAATATGAAACAGGAGAGGAAGATATAACCAAGAATATCAAACTGCAAAAATCAGAATGAAGCATGAAGGAAGTGATAAGCACATCCTAAACAAAGCAAAACGTATGCAGATTGCAAAAAATGCAACAAAAACCAAAATACAGTAGATGAAGATCCAGTATCTATAGATTCAGCATTGAAGGAGTAAAGAAAACTCTTAAGTTTCAGTGGGTCTTCGTATGAAGTAGTCTTATTGTTGACAGTAACCCTAAAGAGACATGGGTGATAGAGACCATATCTGGCACCAATAGAACGTAACTGAGGTCTCAATGCCAAAAACTCTTTACGACGGTCTGCAGTTGATTTTGCGTAGTCTTGAACAAAAAACAGAGTATTTCCAGACCAGGTAATTTTCTTCAAAGCTCTGGCGGCAGCCGGAACTTTTAATAGGTCAGTATATTCAAGAAAGTAAAGAATTATTCCTCTGGGCTTATTCAGTGAAGGAGCAGAAGTATGATGTGGTAAAGAACCTAGTCGTGTGCTCTCTGGATGTTTCGCGGAGGACTTTCTGGAAGTTTCAAAAGTTTGGGCAGAAAGGACTTAAAGAATGAAATTGGATCAGATACCTCTGAAATTTCCAACAAGCCATAAATGCGAAGGTTGTTACGACGATTCCTATTTTCCAAATTTTCAATTTGTTTGTGTAGGCTGGAGACTTGAGAACAAAGGGAGTCCACCTTGGAAGCAGAGGAATTTAAGGAATCAACATTTTGTTCCAGCGTTGTGACACGACTTTCCACAGTTAACCATTTGTTAGAGAGATCTTGAAGAGTAGAAGTGGTTTCCTGGAGAGTGGCAGTAGTTTCTTCAACAAAGGGGCATAAGGCCCTAATTTCCTCAAGGAGCAAGTCCATGGTGACTGAAGAGGCCGACGCAGGCAGAGAAGGTGGATCCTTCTTTAGTCTCTTGGAGGAAGCTTTACTGCTGAGAGTAGTTGAAGTATTTGCCGGTGAAGAGGTCTTCTTTGGTGAGGCAGATTGAGGTGAAGAGGTATTTGAATCTTCCATGGTTAAGCACTGATACCGTGAGCTAGTGTGAATCAAGAACTTACGCGCAGTGGCTGTAGTATGGGGAACCTCCTTGGTCAGTTTACCCATATGTAAGGCACTATAAAGAATAATAATAAGAAGCCAGTGCCAAATGTACGAAGAGAAAAGATACCAGATGAACAAGGAGACTAGGCTCCTTATAGGTAGTAGGTCCAAAAGCAGGTGACAGTCAGCATGGCAATGAAATTATCAGCGCTGATAGACATAGGGTAAAAACAGTAGCTCACAATCCCGTCAGGAGACTGTGCAAGTATGGGTCAACTCAGTGAGTTACACTTCGGTGAAAGAGGCACAGACGGTGTGAAGACAGAAGCATAAAGAACATCAATGACCAGAGAAAGCCATCCCTGTCAGCGAGATGAAAGGCTCCTGAGTAAAAACATGGAAAACACACAGTCCTGTGAGGGATTATTAATGCAGTGTTAAAGCAATATCATCAAGCCAGTGAGCAGTCTCTCTCAAATGCAGCAACCAGAGAAACAGTAAATCCACTTCCAGGCATATATGAAGAATTAACGCAGCATATGCGTGAGGAAATAAAGGGAAAGGTGTTGACTGTAAGGAGGCTGAAAAGCCGCAAATCAAAATGGGGGCCGGGAATTGAAGATACTGTAAACACCCTCAGAAATCACGCAGTACATCTCAAACAGTGTTTCAGAGGAGATTTCAACAGCACAGCCAAAGAAATACTGAAGCAATCCGAAAAGGAAAACAAGCTGAGCTGGGAGGAGACCATTTGTGCTGTGAAGAAGGAAAGCGCGTAGGAAGCTGATCCGAGATTCACAAAATGGCGGCCGGATGAAGTTTGGAGCCGCGTTTGAGTAAAAACTCGAAAACGGCAAAGTACCTTCAGCTGAAAAGGCTGGGGAAGTGTTCCCTGCAGGTTCCAATAAGCAGTCCTCCAAATTGGGCTCAGGATACGAGGTGAAAGAGCATCGTCAGTCCATCTCCGCTCCCGCTGTCTCCAGAGAGCTACGGACGAGCTGCCATCCACGTCGGGCGCAAGCCACGCCCCCAATGATGTTAGATTCTAATACAAACATAACTATACAACCTCTTGAGGGGGAACTAATGTGGTGGTTCCTGCCTGCTTTTGCCTTAAACAGTGGGGATTTTTAGACATGCCCTAACCCTTTAAAGTAGAGTTCATCAGAAACAAGATCATAGACAAGCAGACACTTAAAAATAAAGCACGCCGGCCATCCGTGCAATACAGTATATATAAAACCAGTGAACTCCAGAACACAGAACCTTTATGTAAAATATTGTTTGGGGGTTGGCAATTTATCTAAAGACTTAATGAACATTAGACAGTGAGCACAATTTTCAGGGTCCCATCATTACAGTTTCTATGTGCTAATCAGTTCTCAGAGACAATGCACAGCCTTTAGATGACTCTCTTTTCCTAGGCAGGTCCTACTCTAATGACATATCTAATTTGGGCTCAGCACATTTCAGTGTTCAATGAGGGGTCGTTATTGCTGTGCAGAGTAGAGGGAGGCTACTTGCCCCCCACACAGCTTCAACAGCAATATCTCGACATCGACTACAACAAATGACAAATGCGTGTTAGCTCCCCTTTAGGAAAGAAAAGGTTAAATAATCATGACCCTGGAATATTCTCAATGCACATTACTTCATTTGAATAAAATGTCATCCTTTTTTCATAATAAATTACACCTCACTGTTTATATTCTTTACTAACTATCCTTTTTCTTTTGCAAAATAAAATTGAAGGTCCTGTCATTGTCAGCAACCATATTTACTTGACAAGAACCCCAGTGAACAACACATAAGTAAAACATATTCTCATTTACAATGCAAATAGTTGTACTATAATTAAATGCAAGACATATTGCATTTCTGATGCTTGTTTATTTTTTCTGTTCCTCATGGTCAGGATTTTCATTCAATGGCCCATATGCATTTTTTAAACAAGCATTGGCATAGCCAATAGGTCTCACATTTGGGACTTTATAAGTCTTTGCCATTCAACAGTTGGTGTTGTTGCATCAAGGATATTCTGCTGCATAACTAAATACTTATGGGCCCAAAAAGCGAGACCTATTGGCTATGCCAATGCTTGTTTGTTTTTTGTTGCTGTTTTGTTTAAGTTGCCAGATCTACAATAGCTGGACATGGTTTTTGTTAACAGTTCTTTGCAACAAATGAACTTGTTTTCGTTGCTTTGAATGTTGTTTCCATTCTGGTTTTAGGAAGCAGTCATTCCCAGGGGTGTGGAGGCTGCCCATGCGCCGAACTTTGTAAATGAGAAAAAGCCTGGTGCAGGCGCAATTTACAAGTGTGGAGTGAGTGAGCCCCATGCAGCATGACTCACTCACACAGGAGTTCATGCACTGCACCTGCATACTCAGCATGGTATAAGGAAACTCGACCCACTCCTTCCATGCATCGAACACATATTTACCATGAAACTCTGACAAGAGCCTGCCTGCTGCACTGATGGCTGGTGGTGTGTGCCCAGTGGAAGGGTGCACTGACGGCTGGTGGTTTGTGTGCCTGATGAAAGCATGCAGTGATGGCTGGTGGTGTGTGTGCCTGGTGGAAGCGTGCACTAGCTGGTGGTGTGTGTACCTGGTGGAAGCGTGCACTGAAGGCTGGTGGCGTGTGTGCCTGGTGGAAGCAGGAGCATTCACAGCAATAGAAGACACAAATGAAACTGACAAAGAGGGAGGGTGAGAAGGGAGGGGGGAGTATGAGCAGAGGAGCCTGATTACAGCAATAAAAACACAGATGGCAGCTGTGCACGTGCACGCGCTTGTGAACACAAGCTGGAGACCAGCAAAAGCCACTGGTGGCATTTTTAAAAGCCACTTACTAAGTGTCTCGAAGAGACCAGGCGAGACCTAAAAACATCGGCAACCAGAAATTAAAGTGAGCTCAAGTGTATGCAACATCTGGGAAATGTGTAGTATAGCTGTAAGTAAATGCCACCTCGCAGTCACCAACCTATGGCGCAGCAGCCTGGACTAAGGATGTCCCAGGATGTGGCCCATCAACATTCCGATGCACTGAGTGAGTGACCGCTGTCACAAGGTAAGAGCTGGGGCCCAGTAGAGAAGTAGGGGCTAACCCAGAACTGAAACAAATCAATTTTTTCTGCACGCACATCTGGAACAGCAGAATGTACCGCTGTTTTTAACGACGGAGTGTGCAGAGATTTTCACCAGTGGCATATGTCTTTATCTGATAACTCCTGTATTGTGTTCATCTCTCGTTTTAAAATCCCTCAAAAAACAAACAGAACTCTTTAAAGCATGGGTAAAGTGGGCAAACCCCCACTTAACAAGGCCCCCCAGACCATGAACGTTCTCCCTATTTGACTGTCTGTGTATTCTGTTTCCTTTCTAGACCTCTTTGTCTGCCTATCTCTACCAATGACGTTGCCACTGAGTTGACCTGCACATATAATTAATGGATACAGTATGTGTGCAATTATATTAGAAAGACACAAATTATTCTCACAGAGTCAATGAAATGCAAAAAGGGTGGTGGTTAACCACTGTAGATGTAGGCAAGGGAGTCCCGAGACTCTGGGTGGTTCTGGTCAGAAGAAACAGGGGGACTTTTTTTGTTAATTGGAAGGTTTTGAGTAGCAGGCTAGATGTTACCTGGTAAGTGAGTGTAGTCGAGGGCTTGTGGGTGCCGGAGGGGATTGGGGGTGGGTATATAGTGGGCTTAATGATTTTACAAATGGTCTTACATGTAGTAAGTGCAATTCCTTAATGATCCCACGGTATGCTTTACTCGTAAAAAAACGCCAATCATTAGTAGAGCAGCTAAGTCTCCTCCAGGCATACAAATGTCTGGCCTTGTACATACTACACAGTGCTTCAATGGGCATTGTGGCCAGAAGAAGTGAAACCCATTCGACTTTTTCTGTGCGACTGCGGTTGAGTGGTGTGCCACTGTGAGTGAACGTTGATGTGTGTGTTTGCCAGTGGAGGGCGAGTATGTCTTGTGGGTGTAGTGTGCATCACATTAAAGACAGTGCTA
This sequence comes from Lissotriton vulgaris, assembly GCF_964263255.1. NCBI lineage: Eukaryota > Metazoa > Chordata > Amphibia > Caudata > Salamandridae > Lissotriton > Lissotriton vulgaris. The sequence continues at coordinate 339,237,345 of NC_141695.1, read as the reverse complement.
TTGGCATTGCCAATGATTGTTAGGGTATTCGTTTTTTTCTCTTTTCTTCGTTTTCCTCATTATCACTCGAATGGCTAAGTGTTATTGGTTGTCCTTTAGCTATCTAACCTGACGGTCATTTATCTCCCAGTCTTGACTTTTAAAATCTCCACTTCGCCATCAGCGAAAAAAGTCTCAGTTTGAACTACACTTCAAAAAACATAAAGTTCTGTTAATTAGTTTCGCAACAAAACAGATATTTACAAACAATCTGAACTACACTTTTCTCAGAGGTGATTGCGCATTAAGTAGACTAGAGCAGTTGCCCATAAACCACTTTGGTGAACTGTATAAACAAGCATTTGCAATGCAATAGGTCTCGTATTTTCGAAACTTTAACCTATTGGCATTGTAAACGACAATGCCTTTTATTACTGCAGGTTTTTAAACATAAATAAAAGGCGTTGTCATTTACAACTCCAATAGCTCAATATCTCGCAATTGCGAGACCTATTGCATTGCAAATGCTTGTGTCTCTTTCTTTCTCCTGCCTGCCTCGGTGAGCTCATTGCACATAAGTAGCTCTTATTACACAGAAGGCTGGAGACGCCTGATTTAAGAACAATAGTACACCCGTGGATAACATGCTAATGTATGTGCTCAGCAGGCACCATCTTGGACAAGTATGTACCTTTCAAAATAGACCTGATGAACTCACCATCATCATGCAAAAAATATGTAATAAACTATTTAATAGGAGCCAAACTTATTAAAGTGTTTTGAATAGCAGGCTGTTGCATATGCCATGAAAGCACACCATGGGGATTATTGTGTGTTTAGCAAGTTGGTTATTAATACAGTCATGCTGTCTCGATATGTCCCTTATAAATCTTAACTCCATCTGACACTAATTTTAAATTGAGAAAACTCTATAATTACGGGGTTACATTAAAAAACGGATTATCTGGCCTTCTTAATCTTAGACGCACATCACTGCGTAATCATATTATAGTTTGAAACAAATCATAAGTCCCCAAAAATTATAAAAGAAAAACATTGGTGTGAAGTTAGCACTTACATGCAACAGAAGCCCTTTACTTAAACATTTTAATCAGCGCTTTAAGTGGGATGAAAAAACTGGGGGTAGTCTCTCAAAGGGGCGTGGCTGATGTAATTAGGGGTGTGGCTTATACATATGTAAGCTAAAAATCGGTCCTTAGGGTAGTGTGTCGCCCAACAGGTATTTTTCTGCTTTTGTAATTGCATCCAGATATATAATATAACAAGTAACCTTACACCTACAAGAAGTCAGGACTATTGGCTTTGTCAGTGGTTAGTTGCATAAGATAAATATGCAACAACGATGGCATTGTTGTAAATAATACTAAAAACACTTAAATTCTGAATTGATGAGACTATCAAAAAACTATACTGGAGTCTTTGTGAAATTACCTCAAAGGCAGTGAATGGTTGCACTGCTGAAGAGTTACGATTTGTTTTCAACCTGAAGCTGTTGGCAGAAATCGAGAGCCCGATAGGAACCCATTACAGCACCTGCTTTTTAGAACTGCAGGTGCTCAGCACTGGCAAGACCCAGCCCACTTAGAGCTCTGATTTTAATTAAAAAGTATCAGTGATAACAATTAACGGTTGTTGCAAAGGATGCCTCTTAATAAGATCTTTAAGGCGCACCAGGAGTTCAGCCCACCAATATAGTAAAATCGCCAATGTTTGGATTAACCGATTCATGCAACAGAAGAGCTTTAGCATTTATGTCAAAAATGTCAGTGAAAGCAATTTCCATTTAGCAAAAGACTCAAGAAAACCCAATATAACAAATTACCACAGCCTAGGCCAGGAGGGAGCACACGTGTGATTACAGACAGATGCGATATATAATTCATAGCACATCACGGAGCCTCAGCTTTACATTCAATCACGTAGAAAATATTGCAATTAATAATCTGAATTAAATCCCATCTCCACAGCTCATGCACATTGCCTCTGGCGGCGCAAAATGGGTCCCAGATTCCCTCCCCTGGGGTTCGCCTCCATTACTCACATTGAAATGACAAGTGTGAGATTAGATTGGCAGGAATTATGCTATATAAACCGCAACGAGGTACCTGACATCCCCTGTACTCAGCTCTCAGATGCTCGTACATTCCTTCATGTAGTGTCCTAAAATTGCTCCCTACGAAGATTTACCGCTATTGCACAGTAAAATATATATTGCATACTTAGTATATTATGTTTATATTGCTCGAAATTAAATATTGTTTACTTCCATTGTGATTAAACGCATATTTTTCTTGTCATCTGCCAGTTTACACACGATACATCTTCCACATGTATGAAAGCCGCTGACCACGAAGCTCTACTTGTCCAGACTCTGACTAGGTTTGGTAGGGTTAACTAGTAAAGACAAATGAAAGTCTAAAGCTGCTCCGTCTCGGTCTCAGGCCGGAACCAGTCTAAGACTGGGGTAAATCCCCAGAGTCCAGCTCGAGTCTGCTCTATATCATAGCACCATTCTATATTTACCCACTTACACATTGTTCTGAGGAGAGTTGTCTAACCTTGGTAAAACAAGATGCTACTATGGCGCAGTACACATATCTTCAAGCTCTCTCGCTAACAATCTTTAGCCGTGTCCTCAAACTTGCATTATCGGACTAACTTGCATTATCGGTAATTAGATACAATGCATACACGGATGGATCTTGGAAAGTGTCTTCGTAAATGTGATACTCACTATGGCATTCCACAATGATTACAACAACAAGGAAACATTTCCTCTCGTGGCAAAGTAGGGAAAGAAACATTGGGTCCTATTACCAAGATCAAGCGATAATCATCGCTTAACACGGTTAGCGGCAATATTATTATCGCCGAGCTCCGCCGATTTTTATCGCAGATAAACCTTGCTATTATCACGGTTTATCTCAAAAGCGATAAAAATCGGCCGAAATGCATGAATATCGCTGAAAAGTCAGCGATATTCATGCATTACCGAGCTAATGCTCTTAGCCATGTTATCCACCTACCATTGGATAACATGGCTAAGAACTGCTCTGGGCAGGCGTTAGCTCTTGGAGATATTCGCGCTTAGCGCGAATATTTCCAAAAGTACGCCATTGTAGGTAATAGGAGATAGCGATGTTAGCGACTGTTTACAGTCGCTACCATCTTGGCATGCCCACTTTGCATGTCATTAGCGATAAATATCGCTGACATTCAAAGCGGGCCCCAAGATGATCGCTATCTCCTACTAACTGTCGCTAACTGGTGTTAGCGACAGCTAGGTAATAGGGCGATAAAATTATCGCTGCTTTAGTGGGAAAAATTCCCGCTAAAGCGGCGATAAGGCCCTTGGTAATATGCCCCCCTGTTTTTAACGGCATTGAAATTCAGCTTGCCTGGAAATAATAGTTCACTTGTCATGAAGTTAGATGCCAGCCAACGTGAGCCAGTTTAAAAAGCAAGCTCGTGTGTCAGCAGGAGGGGGCGCAGCAGCAGGGGGGAGGAGGGGGCCTGCACTTGCGGGAGCGATAATTGCTTGTGCGTGCTCCGGCAAGGAGATCGCCTCATGTGCACGTGTTGCCATTGATGACAATGAAACGCGTGCACGTTTTTGGCTGAAAAGCCAAATCGATCGGAAAAGGTCTTTTTGCCTATGCAGCTCATGCGCACTGCGTAGGCGAGACCTAAAAAGGACTTACCATTAACGGCTGGCCGCCGCCTCTCCTCCGTCCTCTTCATCTTCCTGTCCTGGATGGCAGCAGGAAGCACCCGGGCACACAGACTCATCTGAGCAATCACAGCACTGCAATGCAGCGTTGTGTTTGGTCTTAGCGCTGTTGGAGCCTGTGCATTTCCTCACTAGGCTGGGTAATGAAGCCTAGTAGGAACATGCAAAGTGCGCATGAACTGAGGGCCGGCCAAACAGTTCATGCACACTTAGGGAGAGTCCACCACTCCTGCTCTGGCCTGCCCCGCCCAGCCACTGACTGCAATATTGAAAATAAAATGAGAATAACATTACGTTATTATAATTTTGAGCCGTGAGGCGACGCTCCTCCACCTTAGCAGGGGAGCTGCCACTGGATACGCCAGCCTTAAATTGGGCAGACAGACCAAGAGTTTGGTGTCAGGGTACTCCGTTGCTGTTGCGATGGAGGACCCTCTTTGCAAAACTCTAAATCAGAGCCTAAGTCTGTAATTACCTATCACAGGGCCAAATGTAATATTTGGTGGTCGCAAAAGATTGGGCACAAAGTGTGATGAGTATTTTTGCAACCAATAAAGAACTTTAAGAACAGACCTATATACTGATTTGTAGTGGGTCAAAATCAGACCTATCTCATGAATATTAATGAGGTAGGCTGCAAAGTGGGACTACTCCTTTTGGAGCCCATCACAGGAATAGATGACGGGCCTCTGGGGTCAGCAGACCTCCAAGTCTGCGATTGCTTTTTAATGAAGCAAAGTTTATATTTTTAAATGCATCCCGTTTTTACCAAAGGAAATGTGTCTGCATTTACATTTTTTTGTTTGTTAAAAGTTGGCATTGCTTTCCATGGATCAATACATATTCTTTAACTACTTTGTTTTACATTCATAAAAGGAAAGGGGTCTTATGACATGTCTGTAAAATATCAATGTTTTGTGACTAAATTACTGTCGGAAAACATTGACACATAAGATACGGATTCAATATTTGGAAGGAACGCCCACAACATGCCACTTCGGATACCACATTGGTATCCATTCTGAATTCCATTTTAAGAGTCAAAATCACTTTTCCAATTACTAAAATGGGATTAGCACGTACGAAAAAGCACTTTATCGGTCGCAAATGCTGAACTGTAGTGTCTGACCATTAAAACGTTTAGTACATCTGGGCCCAAGTTACATGCCACCTGATTGCTGACCTGCTGCTTTTTTCGAGTTCTAAAAAGCTATCAAATACCTGATGGAGGCACACATGTCAAAATATGGGTTCCATCTATTCAATCTATCACGTGTAGAAATTGTGTTTAGGGATATAAACCCACCATTGTTTCCTGCAGCGCTTCCTGCGAAGAGGACACCTAAAAATAACCTAAACTCCTGGTTTCCCAAAACCGGCATCTCCTCGCCATCACATAGGGGACTGCCCAATATTACCAGCTGATTCCACTCTGTGGCACATCGCACAAGAAAAATACTCAATTTGAGCATACCCGACATTGTGAATGGTATATACATACCATTGTGAATTATTATAAAGAAATTGCTAGTTTTGAATCACAGCATCTAATACGATTCATAATTAATTTAGCTCAGTGTACAAAAATAGTGATTTCTTTATTTTCAGCCTTTTGTACGTCGCAAGTTGTATATTTTGCGTTTAAAAAAACAGTTTCTGACTGTTTTGTGAATTACAAAAACTTTAGTATATAAGGCCTAGAATTCTCAACCTAGCAAGTCATGAGTCGTCAAGAGCATCTGCTAATGCTGAGAGGAAGCAGTAGGGAGCGCAAGTGGAGAGGAAGATGTTGGTCTAGTACCAAATCCTTTCAGGAGAATTCCTTGGTGCGGACAGGGCTAATTCAGACATAAAGCCCTAAAGTTTGACTCAATCTTCTGTAGGCTCGACGCCATCTTGGATACTGGAGGTCATCATATTTTCACACTCAAACCATGGAAGTCATCATCTTTTCAGATTTATGCAGGATCGTTGTCTTGTGTACCTTTAGGCACAGAGTCGCCAGACATTCTCATTCTAAGAACTGTGAAAGCATCAAATCCTTCGATTATTAACATAAATACAACACTTGATGCACACTTGTCTGGGTCAAATGTATACTCCTCCCCATGATAAGGTTGAATAAGAACATATACAGACTTATAAACAAAATAGTGTGTCTGAATTGATGTCCTTTTACCTTACACGTTCATTAGAAAATGTCTGGGACACATGCCTTGATGCAAATAAACTATTGTTGGACAGGCCTCGTGAAGGGCTCGCTCCCTCCCCGCATGACAGAGCCTGGGCACCGGGTCTCCCGGGGTCCCCAGAAGAACAGCCCGACGACCCACAGAAGCAACCCGCAACCCGTCCCCTACGGGACGCCTGCTCCCGGACATCTCTGTATCACTGGCCCGGGCCACCACCAGCACCATTGCCCGGCCCAGCCGCCATCTTGGACACTGCACCACGAGGCCGCGTGGCCTCAGCTCGACCCCAACCCTGGGCCTGACCAGGCCCCGACATCCCGGCACCACCATCCACCCAGGAGGTGAACGGACCACTTGGCAGGTCAATGGGAGAGAGGAGTGTCGATGGCTCTCCCCCGCCAGGTGCCGATCGCCCCCAGCCTCCCCGGGCGCTGGCTCCACCCCCCTGCTGGGTGTCTGGACTCTCTCATCCCGGACCTCCCGACCTCCAGGAGCGAGGGTCCGGACATCAAAGGAGGCCAGACCTATAACTGGGGCAGCTCCAGAGCAGGAGGGCAGTTGTATCCTGGAGTCGAGAGACACCTTGAAGAACTCATCCTTGACGGACTGCTGGCGCTGCCGCAGCCCTGCCTTGTGAAAACCGTCGTCCTGCCTGCCGGCGCTGCCGCGGCCTTCTGCAACCTTCCTCCTCGTCCAAGGGACCTGCTGGCGCTGCCGCGGCCCTCTGCAACCTACGTCGTCCAAGGGACCTGCTGGCGCTGCCGCGGCCCTCTACCAATTACATCGTCCAAGGGACCTGCTGGCGCTGCCGCGGCCCTCTGCAACCTACCTCGTCCAAGGGACCTGCTGGCGCTGCCGCGGCCCTCTACCACCTACATCATCGTAGGGACCTGCTGGCGCTGCCGCGGCCCGACCCTCCAGAACTCCGAGCTCGAGGATTGTGAGCTATCCATCATTTCACCTCAATACCAGATCGGTAACAAGACTGTCCCGCTACCCCCTTTCCCTTCCAGAGACTAGAATTGAGAGGACACTCGTGTCCCGATCTCACTGTACCGTGATACTTTGCTTCAATAACTGCATATAAAGAGCGTTAACCTTATCCTTGTGTGGTGTCCATCTGTGGGGGGGAAGTTACTTGTCTGTACGATCACTGGAGACGGCCCTCCCCGGAGGCCGCTCCCCTTGTCCTCGGCCGACTCTCCAGGTCCCCGTCTAACAACTATGCTAGACATTCCGAAACGTATGTCCGAAATTCCATTTTCTGATAAGATTTAGTATATAAAGCCTACCACTTACCATTTGTCAGGAGAGGTCCTTCACCCAGATTTTCACCTGATATTCTGCCTGAGGCGGCCTCACCTACTCCGAGTACACTTCGCACATGCAACATCTCGCATGAAGCTGATGAAGCCAAGTCCTGGAGAAAGACTGATTGACTGCTACCGCAGTTTGTCTGCTCTTTGCAGGGAACACTGTCTTCATGCCTCTGCTGATAAAGAGAGCCTTTGCTGTCCACCAGGTATGCAGTGCATCTCTTCTCCCTAAGAGGCTCCAGAATGCAAGTTGCTCTTCATTCCATGCTCTCTTAGTGTAGGGCATAAAAATACATGTATGAGTGTTAGGCCATAGATGACATTTTACCAATGTTAGAATTTTTGTTTTCTTCGTTATTCATAACGTTCCATACCACTGTTTTTATAATCTGGGTCGTTTTTTTAGATGTACTGCGAAACAGATTCTTCCTGTTATGGTAAACACTTTTACTTAAAAGTGTTCATTCTTCTTAATTCAGGGAGTGTGTCATATTATGAATAGAGATATAGGTTTGATAATGTGACCACAAGGCCCCTGATCCCTTTATGGGATTGTTAGTAACCCAGTAGCAATACTTCTATGTCAATTAAACATTTAATGGTGTTCTTCATGGCTACAATAAGCTGTATTTCACATTCATCGGTGGTGCACTGAACCAAGTTCAATTGTGTCACCCATGGATGGAAAGCACACCTTGTAGAGGTACGTAAAAGTCATAACTTACACAATAATACTTCTCACTTGTGAGTTCGCAAAGGTAGAATAATGGAATACCTAAAACAGCTGCAGTTGATGACAAGGGGAGTCACTAACTGCTTGTGATACGCTATTACAAGCTACTAGTGATGTCATTTTCTTATTATAGACACATCTTTATGGTAGAACATATCTGTAATGAGAACACCTGTTTGGTATTGGAGGTGGTCCTCAGCATCTGGCCAGTGCCAGGGGAGAATAGTTTGGTTTAATGGGACCTCAACAAAGATTTCAAATTTTTCAACATTGTGGCAGATGTAGATCTTTTGCATCCACCATTAAATGTTCTGTAGACAGACTCCCGCTTGGTTTGAATCTTTCACCATTGTTGAGATGGAACTGGGTGTCATCAAGCTATCTGTGAAAACTGATGACAGCGATCCCCAGATATGCGCTCTATGTAACGCTGGCCCATATAGGAACTGGAGACTCAGTGGACAAATGCATCCATTGCAGGGATCGTTGTATGACCCACTGAGGAAGGATTTACAATCTGGCCGGGCAACTCAGCCCTTGGTCCTTGTGAGGTCAAGGACATTTGGTTAGACAACAATAAATGTCCATAATCTGTCAGATATGTTACTTATTAGAAAGGGATGTGTTTCATATATTGACTGTGTGACCGGCTTGCATTAGTGTAAAGAGGCTGCCGTGTTGCCCTCATGCAGCAAAGTATAAATTAGCAGGTTGGAGGCACTATAGCATTACATGGGGAGGAGGATGAGTGGACGATTGGGGATCCTGTGAACACAGAACCATGCTGTGGCAGATCATCTAGCTCTGCTCTCATACAGCAGTCAGGCCTTGAGGGGTAGACAGCAGGTCTACTGTTACACTTAGCGTCAGGCCCTAAGTACACCTGCCCATGTAGTTAAACAAGCTGCTCTCTTATAGTGCACCACACGAAAGGGCTTGCTTCGACCCGGTCAGAATAATGTTGTGGAAATTCGCTGCAGATCTGCAAATCTAGCACTGTTCCTTGAAGGTTTTCTCCCTGGTGATTTAGCTTCAATATTCTAAGTTGTCCAGTTTAGAAATTATGGATAACGTGGAATTGGAGTTACTGTATTTGATTTTCACTTATTTTCCCATATGGCAACTTTATTTTCCCATGCAAATTTCAGGTTTTACCTGGAAAGTTGTGCATGAGGGAAACGAAACAATGTGGGTGTGTCAAATGACTGGACTACTCGTAATACCCGTGAACCAAACGTCTGCCTCCAGTATACCCATAGCAATTAGAACAGCAACTTGCACGCACCCTCAATGGGACCCCTGCACAGTCGTAACTCAATCTCCCCTCATGGCCAGTGAACAAACCCTGACCTCATGGTCTGCCGTCACCACCATCAAAATCATTGTTATAAATGAAGACCATTCGCTTGGCGGCTCCTTCTGCCTGCCACCCACTAAACTTTTATCAATGGACTCCTACCAGTCATCGAACACCAGCTCGAGTACCAATCCTCTGCCTCCATTGCCTCAACCACATTCCCAGACACCGGGAAACATGCCACCATCGAGCCCCTACTCAAGAAGCCATTGCTGACCCAGCTATAGACCCATCCACCCCCTACCATACTGAGCAAAGCTCTAAAGGTAACTAAACTGATGCATCACTGACCACCTAAGCAACCACCCACTCCTTGATGCCACACAGTCTGGATTCAGGCCCAACCACAGTACAGAAACAGAACTCGTCACTACCACAGATGACATCCATATGATACTTGACAGAAGAGATATAGCCAACCTCATTCACATGGACTGATCTCCACTAAATCTGCTCCTTCTTAACAGATAGAACACAAGCTGTCAGGCTGGCACCTCACTCCTCGGAAGCCTGCAAACTAATTGGCAGAGTGCCTCAATGTTTATCGCTCATCCCCTACGTTTTTCAAGGCATACACAACACCTCTGGCCAACAACATCCACACATATGACATCAACATCCTCACCTAGGCTGACAACTCGCAACTCACACTCTCCCTCTCAGATAAGACCCCCAACACAAGAAACAAGTTTCCCCAAGCATGACTGAAATTGTTAACTGGATGAAAGCCCATTGTCTCAAGCTCAAAACCAACAAAATGGAAGTAGTGATTTTCGGCAAGAACACCTCTCATGGGACTAAACTTGTAGCCAGTCAAACTTAGACCCACACCCAGAACCCACGCAGTGAGTGATCATCATCAGCAAATTGGATATTACCGCACAAGTCAACGTCACTGCATCCTGCTTCCACACCGTGAAGATGCTAAGGAAGATCTTCAAAGGGCTCCCAAGCAACACTAGAAACACTGTGACTTGTGCCCTTGTAGCTAACAAGTTAAACTATGGGAACACACTCTACATCGAGATCACCAAGCAACTTACTAGAAGACTACTTACCATCCAGAATTCAGCAGCCAGACTCATCGTCAACCTCCCACACAGAGCTCACACCACACCTCATGGAACTCCGCTGGCTCCTTATCCATAAATGTGCTCAATTCAAACTGTCCACATTCAAGGCACTACACAACTTAGGCCTCACCTACCTGAACAGTCCTAAATTCCTTCCACCAACCCCCCAGACACTTCTACTCCACAGGACTCCTACTCACACACATCCCACGCATATATAGAACCAGATCAGGAGGACTCCTGATCTGGTTCTATATATGCGTGGGATGCGTGGGATGTGTGTGAGTAGGAGTCCTGTGGAGCAGAAGTGTCTGTGGGGTTGGTGGAAGGCATGCTAGGTTACATTAGAATTGTTATGGTTCTTTCTTGTTTAACATTCCATGTCTGGGAGTTGAACAGTAGGAGCCTGTATCTTAATGCTTGTGGTTGTTTAAGCTGTTTCTTCTACAATAAATCTCCTTTCTTCAATCAACCTCCTGTTGTGGATTACTACATCATTTTGGCGACGTTTTGGGATTGGAAGAGAACATCACCTTCATTGATTTTTTTTAATTTTTTTAATTTCATTATTTTAAAAAAAAGAGGAAAATTGAACCCTAACGAAGAAGAGAAGAACTGAAGACAGCGTTCACACAAAGGTATTTATTCATTTGAAAGCAAGTGTACATTGATTGCACCAGCGGCTGTTTTCTCTTAAAATGTGTGTTGATTGCACCAGCGGGAGTGTCTACATATTCGAGGGAGTGTTTGAATTGTTCCACCGAAAATTGGAGTGAAAGTGCTCTCCATTTGCAGTTGGCGGCATCGACAAATTTGGGTTTGTTTTAGTTAAATCCTGTTTAAAATATCGGATTTAGCGCTTATTATTGCTTTTACGCTTGTCTTTCAAACTCACCATTAATTCCGGGACCGCATTTTTCAAGTCACCAAAGTGTTCCATGGCATGAATCCATGGGAGATCCATCATTAATAGGAAGCCGTCGTCACTGAGACGCAAGGATCCGAAGAAAGAGTTGCGGAACGTTGTACGTCATCACGTAACGTGTATCACGTAACGTGCCGCCATTTTGGAATGGGAATAATTTCACGAGTACAGGAACGCCGATATCTCCAAAGCGTCTATATTTTTTTTTTTACCTGCAATTTTAGTTTAGTCTTTTCCGGCGATTCCACACAACATCTAATTTTCTGTCATCCAATGTGGTTTAGGAGAAAATAACTATAAACAGTATTTTTGAAAAGACTTAAACCTTTACTTGTGTACGGATTTGAAGAGGACAACAGCAATTTCGTGAAAGCATACTCAGACTACGGTGACAACCTCTTTTATTTTAGTTTGTTATTTATTTTACCTTCTAGTTTTCACTGTATTTTAAAGAGAGACAATTTTTTTTTTAGAGTGTAAAAAAGACAATTGCTCCTTTTAGTTGTAAGCTGTTTTACAGATTTGTTTTATTTACAGGCAATAGTAATTTAAAGCAACTTTAACAGTACCATTACTATTTTGAGATGTCTAACAATATTATCTCTCCTGCACATTTTCTACCTTTAGCAGGTGATCCTAAAGTAGAATGGGATCTATGGTTTCCAACTTTTCTAGCATATGTTGATGTAGTTGAGGAAGATGGGTGTTCTCCGAAAAGGAAGTTGGCTTTATTAAAAAATTGTTTGGGTGGACAAGGGCTCAAAGAATTAGAGAATCTACCGCCTATTGAGGGTGTAGGGGATATGAGGGGCACATGCATCATTGTAGGATTTTGCATTTCCTAAATAGCGAAAATTAAGGAATCGCTATTTAGGAATTGCAAAATCCTATGCATCAAGAAATCCTAAAATGTTTTAGGATTTCTTAAATTTCGGAATTTGCGATTCCTTAATTGCGAATCGCAATTAAGGAATGGCATTACATTTATTCCTATGGGCCTAGAGGCCCATAGGAATCAATGCCGTTTTGCATTTCTTTTTTTAGGAAATCGCAATTTGTTGATGCATTGCAAGGGTGCAGAAGGGGGTCCAAAGGACCCCTCCCTGCACCCCTGAAATGTATTTTAAAGTGCATGTTTCACAAACACATGTCCTAAGGACATGTGTGTCTGTAACATGACACTTTTCAAAATGCATTTTTGTGCTTTTTGAAACAATTTCGCAAATTAACACGAGGGTCAACCTCGTGTTAATTTGCACTTCCTATTTCAAAATTCGCATTTTTAAAAAAAATGATGCATTGCATTTAAGGAATCGCACAAATGCGATTCCTTAAATGCATTCTCATTTTTAGGAAATGCAAAAAAAAAGCGAATTTTGAAAAATTCTTTCATGCATCCCAAAAACGTATTTAGGAAGCGCAAACGGCCAAATTTACCGATTCGCACCGTTTGCACTTCCTAAATAGGTTGATGCATGTGCCCCTTTATGTTTTTGATGTAGTAGTTAAACAAATGAATACTAGGTTTGGAAGAAAAATTAATACTGTCATGGAAAGGTTTAAATTCTATTCCCGTGCACAAAAAGAGGACGAATCAATAGAGAACTATGTAGCTGCTTTACGAACCCTTGCTGGTTCGTGTGCCTTTGAAACAATAAACTTTGATCAAGTTCTCAGAGATCAAATTATGATGAGAACAAAGAGTAAAAAAATACAAGAACGGTTATGGATGGGAACTGAATCTACTCTTAAAGCTGTTCTAAATATTGCGAAAGGGATCGAACAATCAGAGTTGTTTGTGAGTGAGATTAGAGTGCAAGAAGCGAAGAACAAGGTGGTAATTCCTGAAGTTTCAGTTGTAAAAGATACCTCTAATTTTAAGAGATCACAGTTTGTTCCGAACAAGAAGGAAAGTTTCAAAAAAGATTATAGACCATTTGAAGGAAAAAAAACAGATAGTCTGTTATAGATGTGGTGGAAATGACCATGTTGGAAGTTATAGAGGCTGTCCAGCTTGGAATAAAATTTGCATGAAATGTAAAAGACCAGGTCATTTCAACAAAATGTGTAAATCTTCTCAAAAAGTGAATTTTCTTGGTGAAGAGGAGTTGGACCCGGGGGTTAATCCTGGTGTTAATAGTTTACTATGTGTTGGTGATACTAAATGTAAGGGTTTTCCCAGTGACAACATTTTAATTAATAATGTTGAGATTTCCATGCTGATTGACTCCTGTGCATGGTACAGTATAATTGGTAAGAACATTTTTGAGAAATTCTGGGACACTATAAAGTTATTCCCATCAGACGTACAGCCTGGAGGCTATACAGGGCATAACATTGATTTGGTCGGTTTCATGTGGGCGGACATTGGATTCAAAGATAGGAAAACAAGAGGGAAAGTTTATGTTTCCACTAAAGGGGCGTCAATTCTTAGTTGGCCACACCAGCACGAACTGGGCATTAAATTGGACCCGAATGCGTCACCTCCTGTGTATGTTATTCCACCAGGAAATGATGAGTTTACTGTCCAAATTAAAAATAGATTTCCCGTTATTTTTTCTGAGGTGTTAGGTAAACATGCTGTTTTCAAACATCGCATTATCCTTAAAGAGGGTGCTATACCTGTTCGGCACAGAGTGAGGAATGTCCCATTAGCATATCGTGATAAGCTTAAAGCAATTTTGAATGATTTGGTTGCTAAAAATATTGTGGAACCAGTTGAATCTTCTCCTTGGGTTTCGCCTATTGTTTTATCGATTAAAAGCAATGGCGAACTCCATTTGTGTGTCGACCTTCGGAGTTGAAACAAAGAAATTTGGGTGGATAGGCATCCCCTACCCAACATTCATGAATTGATTGCAATGCTTTCTGGAGCAAGTGTTTTTTCCACAATAGACTTAGCGAGTGCTTACCATCAAGTACTATTACATAATGAGTCAAAGTTTTTAACTACCTTTATAACACCTGAGGGCATGTTTCAATATCGGCGTATGCCTTTTAGTTTAGCCAGTGCAGCATCTGTCTTCCAGAGACTCATGAACGAGGTTTTGGAAAATTGCAAAGGTGCTGTTGCTTTTCAAGACAATATTTTGATTTATGGAAAAAAATTTGAGGATCATGATAACAATTTAAATGCTGTTCTTAATCGTATTCAGGAGAAAGGTTTAACTTTGAAGTTTACAAAATGCAAATTTAGACAGGACAAAGTGGAGTATCTCGGACATGAGATATCGTCTCAGGGCATCAAACCAAAGCTTAACCATGTACATAGTATTCTTAAAGCTCCTTCTCCTTCATCTAAAGAACAATTAGTGTCATTTTTGGGACTAACTGAATTCTATAGCAGATTTGTGCAAGATTATTCATCAAAAGTACATGCTTTAAGGTTATTGTTCAAAAAGGATGCAAAATTTCTATGGAATGCTGAGCAACAGTCTGCATTTGATTTGCTAAAAAAGGAAATTGTAAATGCTCCTTTTTTAAGACCGTTTGAAATGGGTAAAGAATGCATTGTGTGTGTGGAGGCGAGCAATGTTGGACTAGGTTCTGTTCTTATGCAGAAAAGTAGGGGTGAAGAATTTGTAATTTCTTATGCATCAAGGACTCTTCGTGGTGCTGAGTTTAACTATTCTACTATCGAAAAAGAGTTATTGGCCTGCACATGGGCTGTTGAGCATTTCAGGCAGTTTATTTGGGGCACACAGTTTCGTTTGCGAACTGATCATAAGCCTTTAATCAACATGTTGGCGGCTGGTGGAGGTAGAACTTTGACAGCGCGTTTAGCGCGTTTAGCTGCTAAATTACAGGAATTCCAATGCATTGTGGAGTACATTACTGGTCGTTTGAATGTGCATGCTGACTGCATGTCCAGATTACCTTTGCAGGATGCTCTTCTCAATTCTGTGAGTGACACAGAAGTTGTATTTTCTATTGAAGATCTGAGGAGTGATTCTGGAGTTGACATTATTTCAGAAACGGATTGGAGAGAAGCTATGTGCAAGGATGTTGATTTGTCTAATGTGGTTGATTGTCTAAAAAATGGTTGGCCAGAGGAGCGTAAACTTTCTGGTGACAAATTATCTTTTTACAAAGTAAGAGATGAGATCATGTTTGATCAGGGTTTTATTACCAGAGGTGACAAGATTGTCCCTCCTGTTGGTTTAAGAAAGCGTATCATTTCTATGGCTCATGAAGGCCATATGGGCATGTCTAGCACTAAACGTAGGATTGATAGAGCGCGCAGTTCACCCGGGTCACTAGTTTACCAATTTCCACGCACTGGGCCCTGGCGTGCATATGATGACTGTGTTTTTCGTGAACCGGGTGATTCTTACAAGCTACTATAAGTAATTCAGGGGGTGACTCTCTCACCACTTACTATTCATGTACCTGACTTACCACAAGTACATTACTCCTGAAGGATCAGGAGCTAGCAGTGGACAGGTAACAAGTTTCCTATCAGAGTAGAAATACCTTACACATTCAGTACATTTAATGACACTTAGTGATATGTAATGACCACAGACACCTGATGGAGTTTTAAAAGTTTATATGAAGTTAGTTTTAGAATGAATATGCCATGAGTAACAGGCAGATACAAATTAGAATATCAATGATCAAGATCAAAACCAAAATGTAGCTATGGATTAAGGCAAGCACCATAGAGTACTAATGAATGCTACAGGGTGGGCACATTTGGGAACATGGTAATCAGTACAAATTTAAACTAAGGCAGAGTAAATGAATGGAACTAATATGGGTACTTAATATCCGTGTTTTAATTACTAACTCTAAGCTATCTTTACTAAATTCACAGCAACCATACTAAAGGGAAAGGATAATGGAACAAGCTAACATATGCAATCAGTTTAATACTCTCCTATAGGTAGGGGAAAAAATGGAACATTACTAATAAACAATTTCATAAAAGTCACTTTCGAAAAGGTGATAGGAAAATATCACAGGCAAGAGTGCTTTATTAAGAAAAGGAAACGTAAGAGTATAGTTAGACAGACTCCCACACATATATTTACCTAGGACAGAATGAGGACTAACCCTGGCCACGGGTCAGTTTGGGAATAGGCGGGGACAAGGACCCTCAAGGATTCAGAATGCCAGTAGGCGAGCAGGTACAGCTCAGGACAGTCAGGACAGGATACCCCTCAGGTTTTGGGTCAAGACTGGGCTCATCAAAAGGGCACGACCAACACCTGCAGCTTCGGATGCAACGCCTGCGTTACTCCCCCTCTGCACGGAATCCGCCAGTAACCCCAATTGGGTTTTCGAATCTCCCAGCAAAGTGCTCCGCCAGCACTTAAGACTATTTCCACCCCTTGGAGCTTGTGGAAAATACGGACAGAGTGCTCCGCAGCGCTCTGTATCAATCACCTATAGAGTTCGTAGGGTCAGTGACAGGTCAGCTACTCGGACAAGTCGGACAATTTTCTCTAACTAAACTAGGCTAGTTATACTCTATTTGGACCCCCAGACCACCCACAAATGTTGCAAGTGACAAGGTCCCATCTTTCGATTGGTCAAGAGAGGTGGTTAGGTCATTGTCACCTCCTAAATTTTGCGTTCCCATGTTTTAATATGCAAATTACAGTATCCACCCCTTAAATTCCTGTTCCCAGGCATACGTGTAGAAGAGTACAATGGGCATACAGTAAACAAATGTAACAGTTCAGGTGAAATTCAGCTTCTCCTCTCTGGGTCATGGGGCAGGTTCCCAGGAGCATCTCAGCTTCGGTAGCCAGTTGGCTGATTTCCACGGATGCAAGGCCCGGTCCTCAGGTCAGGTGACCAGGTCCACATGGGCTTCTAAAATGGCGCAGCTCCCCAACTCCCAGGCCCCCAGTTACGCGGTACATGAAAAGTAAGCGAAAACAAATTAGAAACACAGAAAAAATGAATACACTGTATACCATGAAAAGCTTCACTGCACCCCTTACTTTGTAATATCTATAGCATTGAGGGTTAATGCGGGAAAGACAGATATGCAAAAGCAGCATGAGCTAGCAGAGAGCATGGTTAAGGACAAGCGGCCATATTTAGCAACAATCCGCATGAGCGAAAACATCCCTCCAAATTGCGAGTGCGTCACATCACGTGGGTATGACCGACGCATGTGCAGACTGGATTTCTGCGAAGTGGCCATTCAGTAGTGCAAGCATCATTACAATTAATAAACATAGATGCGAGCTTCTCTCGGGCACCCGCGTGTATTGGAAAAAGTGAAAATTAAGACGGACGGGATTGGTTAATGCTTATTAAAGGTTAGACGAGGTTCATGAATGAGAGAAAGTCGCTTTACGTGCGAATCCTTGCTCCATCAATCCCCTCTTTGATGATATTTACTATCATCACTATAAATGGAAACAGATGCCAACTTCATTCTTGCATATCATTCATCTCAATTTCAACAAACTTGTTGTTGAGCTTTCTTCCTGCATCCTTATTAGGGTGAAAGCTTTTAGCTTTCTTGTAAATTTCGTTTTTCAATTCTTCTAATTCTAGCTCATCAACATTTCTCTTCACTCCTCTTTTGTTCACTGTATATTTCTTTATGCATTTTTGACATTTGCAGCAGATAAATATAATCAGTACAACCACACCTATTCCAGCTATTGGCATCAGTATTTTCCATAAAAGACTTTTACCCAGGTTAGAAAACCAACTACCTACAGAGGAGAGACCATCAGTCAGTCTCGTCCAGGCACTATCAACCTCCAATGGTTTGAGTTCTTTTTCCAAACTAGTTATGTTTCTTACATATTTCTTTATTTCAATGCTTTTATCAGGAATGTAAGTGCAACAATGTTGCGCCTTTAACATTCGGTAGACTCCGCCCTCTTTTGCCAATAGGGTGTCAAGAGCAAGGCGATTCTGTAAAACCATTGATCTGATCGCAACCATTTCAGTATTGACCAGCAGGAATCCAGCAGCAGTGTCAGTTGATAACCGATCCACTACTGTAGACAATTTGCAGATATGGTGAGTATTCAGAACTACCCCCATTCCAGGTATCAGTGCACTAAAAATATCACCTATTATTTATCCTACACTTTCACGTTTACTACGCACTAAGCCATTAGTATCTTCATTGCTTCCAGCAGCATTGTTCACATGGTATATCTTCGGGAAAACAATGCCAAAATAGCAGCTTCCATACCAGTGATCGGGCAATTTGAAATAAGCCTTGTTTCCACATATATAATAAATTCCGGGAAACACAGGTTCTGACCCATTTTTGAAACCCCAACCTCCAATTACCTGGTAATTATGTTCACACTCGCTAGAACCGATGAATACATTGTTATAATAACTAGTCTTTTCTCTATGGAGACAGAGTTTCCCTTTCCGTTCAAAATCCAGCAACAATGCAGGACTAGCTTCGCCTTCTGAGGTGCTTTCCATATTCTCTGCCCATCTAGGGATTCTATCTTTTTCATCATTGGCCTTTTTCTGAAATTTCTCCCTCCTTCTTTCTGCCATCTTCAGGAACATCTTTTCCTGCTCTTGTAAGGAACAGGTCAGATTACTTTCTCTAGCTTCATTTAAGTCTATGTCACCTATGGTCAGGAAATATTCTCCCATATAACGGGTTAACTCGCTTCTAATATGTACAATGTTCAGGTTTCCTCGAACAGGAAGTTCTGAAAAGATTACGTCAGTGTTTGAGTAGTAATACTGTAAGGTGCTTCTATAGAATAAGCTTGCTAATATACTACAGGAAATTCCATAGGTCAGGGGTAAATGGTGATATGTCACGCTCTCAGCTACAGAAGTAGGTAGCTTCATACATACGTAACAATCTTCTATTTCCATAGCTTCTACATAGTGCACTAAAAGATTTGCGAAGACATTTAACTGAGTTCTGTTTTTCATCTTGTGAAAATGTAGTCCAACCTCATCTGATGCATCTAAGTCCGTTTGTTTTTGTTTTAGTACAGCAGAGTTGTCACGTCTTTCTACACTTTGTGGTGTTTCTTCAGTCTGTACAGTTTCTGTGTCTAGAGTCTCTGGGTTAGTGGGGTACAAGTTAGGGTCTTTACTTATCATAAAAGGTATAAAAACTGTTAGTCCTATCCATATTATTATCAGTACGGCTATACTACAAAAACATATTTTACAGCAGGTTTTACAACAGCTAAATTTGGATCTTCCATTTACACTTGAATCAGACATTGTGGCTTACAGGTGGTTTTCCAACCCCTCTTTGTTTCTTTTCACCGAAGGTTCTCTTAGGTTTTCCTCAAGGAGGGTCTTCGTCAGAACTCCGATCAGTAATTGACTCTTCGTCACTTTTGCCACTGTTGTTGGGTTTGTCAATTTCTTCCAACACCAAGTAAGTCCATTCAGGGCTCCGATACAGTTTGTTTTGTTTCTTTACTCGTGAGCTTCGTCGGTTGGACTGGACTCGGGCTTCTTTTCTTTCACTGGCAGCCCTTTTTCGGTCTGCTAGTTTTTCTTCAACTGTCTTGATTCTTAGTCTCAGTCTTTTTATGTATCGGGGTTCACCCTTTTTCTTGTGGCTTTTAGTGGTCGAGGAAACTTGCCCTTCCTCGTGAACTCTCTTGTTTTCGCTTCGTTGTGGCACTATTGTTTCATCAGTGTCTATTTCCCTTCCTGTCTGACTAGTTCCAGGTCTTTCATAAGTTTCTTCTGCCTGGTCTCTAAGCTGGCCTTGTTCAGGTCTACTTTGTATTTGATCTTTATTTTCAGGTGATCTGGACTCTGCTTCCTGAACACGTTCGTCTATTACTATCTGTTCCTGTTCATGCACTTCGATCCCTTGATTTTCTTCCGCATGAATTTCAGCTTTAACCACTATCTGTCCCTTTCCAGTTTCTGAAGTTTTAGGAGGAGTGTCGATAACTTGGTCTGTCCCTACTTGGCCTATTTCCTGATCAGGTTTGTTGTGAGTTTCGATGACCTGACCTTCGTCCTCTAATTCTGTCTCACCTTCACTATCCCACTCACTATCTAGGTAAGAATATTTTCGGGTTCTTATTGGATCAAGAACTTGGTCGTCAGCAGAGAACCACTCAACGTCCTGACTTGAGCTTGGTAGTTCGATGTCAGCGAGATCTGGACCCTCTTCTGGAGTCTCCTCAGCTGCGCTACCTTCAGCTTCAGTCGCGTTTTCTCCTGTCACTGGCTTCGTATGGCTGGCATGGATCCCCTTCGGTACGCCCGCACACTTCACAGCAGTTGTGGTTACAAGGATCACTTGCCTCGGCTTTCCCCACTTTGGTTTAAGGCAACTCTTCCGGGTGTGTTTCTTTAACACCACCCAATCACCAGGTCTCAAGTTATGTGCTGGAGATGTAGGCCATTCGACAGCAGTCTCTCCAATCTGGTGAGAAATAGAACGCACTTGGTCACCCAGCTGCCTGCAGTATTCTAGCACTAAATCATCAGAAATACTTAGCAGTTTGTGTCCAGGTACCCATGCCTGTCGCATTACTCTTCCCATTAGTACTTCATGGGGACTTAGGCCTGTTTTTTGGTTCGGAACACTTCTCAAACTCATCAGCACAAGGGGCAAAGCTTCTATCCAGTTCATTTTGGTGGAATCACACACTTTCGCAAGTCTGGATTTGATGGTGCCATTCACTTGTTCAACTATTCCAGAAGCCTCTGGATGATATGCACAGTGCAACCTTTGCTCTATTTTAAATGCTTTACAGAGTTCCTTGAGGACTTCGTTAGAAAAATGCCCACCTTGGTCTGTTTCAATAGTTTCTGGAATTCCAAATCTAGGTATCAGCTCTCTAAGTAGTAATTTGGCTACAGTTATAGCATCATTTTTCTTTGCTGGGTAGGCCTCCACCCATCTAGAAAATAGGCAAACTATGACCAGGACGTATCTGTATCCTTTGCACATGGGCAACTGGATAAAGTCCGCCTGCATCCTGACAAAGGGACCTTCTGCCCTCCCAATCGTACTTTGCTCCACTACTGTCCTCTTTCCTGCGTTGAATTGTTGACACACTAAGCACCTCTGGCAAAGTTTTTCTGCTATGTTCCTGAACTTTGAGTTACGGAATACCTTGTTAAACATGCGGCACATGGCATCTCTCCCAATATGTGTGTCCTCATGTATGATCCTAGCCATTGGGGCTACTAGACTGTCTGGTAATACAGGCACACCAGTTTTGTAAACCATGACACCATCCTCATCTCTCGGTGTACATTCATCCCTTTCCCACCTGTCTTTTTCTTCCCTGTCTGTTGCCTGTTGTATTTCTCTCAATTCCTCCCAGGTAGACACACTTTCAAACACCATAAGTTGGCAGCTGCTTCCACCTCCCCATAATTTAATATTGAGGGACATTTTGTATCGGGAGCAGTATTGGGCGATTTGGTCAGCGTATCGGTTTCCGGCTGTCACATCATCATTTCCAGACTTGTGAGCCGCACACTTGACCACAGCCAATTCTTGGGGTAATTGGATCGCTTCCAGTAAGTTCTGTACCACCTTTCCATTTCTGATAGGGGTACCTGAGGAAGTCATGAATTCTCTTTGTAACCATAGTTGGCCGACGTCATGAACAACCCCATAACAGTACTGGCTGTCCGTAAAAACAGTTACCCTCTTTCCTTTCCCCAGTTTACAAGCTCTTGTCAATGCGATTAACTCTGCTACTTGTGCAGATTTTACGTCGCACAGGTAAGATGCTTCTAAGATTGTCTCTAATATAACTACAGCATAGGCAGCACTCAGACCTCCATCCTCATGTCTTAAACATGAGCCATCTACAAACATCATAAGATCCTCATCAAGTAAGGCTATTTCTTTGATATCAGGACGTGGCTTGGTGCTAAATTCAGTTAGGTCCATGCAGTTATGCTCAACCTCATCTTCTTCAATATCTAGGGGAATGGGCAACAGGGTTGCGGGGTTCAAAATATTACACCTGGAGATGATTACATTCTCAGCACCTATAAGAATTCTCTCATACTTAGTCAGCCGACTAGGGGTGAGATACTGGGTCTTGGTTCGGGTCAGTAAGATCACAACTGAATGCGGAACATATACAGTGACAGGATGTCCCATAACAATGTTTTCACTCTGTTCTAGACTTGCACAAGTAGCAGCTACTGCTTTCAGGCATCCGGGTAATCCAGCAGCCACAGGATCCAGAGTGGCCGAAAAGTAGGCCACTGGACACCTAGTCAGTCCATGTTCCTGTGTTAGGACTGAGAGTGCACAATTGTCTCTTGTATCACAGAACAGTTCGAAGTTCTTGAAATAATCAGGCATTCCTAAGGCAGGGGCTGAGCACAGGCAATTTCGCACTTTTACCCAAGCGTTCATGCTTTCATCGTCCCAACTAACTAGATCTTCCACTCCCTTCTTGGTCATTTTTATCAATGGTTTGGCTAGAGCTGCGAATCCTACAATCCATTGCCTGCAGTACCCTACAACTCCTAGGAACATTCTTACTTCTTTCTGGGTTCTGGGTAGTTCCATTGCTCGAATTATTTTGATCCTCTCTGTAGTAACTTTCCTGATCCCTTTCTCTATCTGGTGCCCCAGATATTTCACTGAGTTTTTACAGAACTGTAATTTGTCTGGCGACACTTTATGTCCTCCCTTGCCTAGGTGATTCAACAAGGCAATGGTATCAATGACACAGTCGGTTTGACTTTTGGACGCCACCAGAAGGTCATCTATGTACTGTACCAAAACAGACTCCTTTGGCAGTACTAACGATTCAAGGCATTTCTTTAGGATCTGGTTGAAAATCGAAGGACTTTCGGTGTACCCCTGGGGGACACGATTCCAGACATAGACATGGCTGTCAAATTCAAAACTAAAAAGGAATTTGCTTCCGGGATGCAATGGGATGGAAAAGAATGCATGACACAAGTCAATGACAGTGAACCATTCCGCATTCCAAGGAATCTAATACAGTATCACTGCGGGGTTGGGCACAATGGGACAACAAGGTACAACAATTTGGTTTACCTTGCGCAGGTCCTGCACTACCCGGTACTTTCCGCTAGGCTTTTTAATTCCAATTATGGGCGAATTACAGGGACTGCTCATTACTTCCTGTATGATGTTTGCTTCGAGCAACCTGTTTATTTCAATTGCGACTCCCGCTTTTACTTCTGCACTCATTTTGTACTGCCTTGTTCTGGGGTAAACAGCATTTGTTTTTATTGCTATTTTAACTGGGTCTACATTTGCGCCATTAAGCCTACATCTCTCCCAGTGAAATCCCACACTTCAGGAACCACTTTTAGCTGTAGTTCTTCAGGTAAGTCTTTAATGGACAGGAGTTTAATTTCTGTGTCTGGTTTTAGTAACATCAATTTGTACAGGCTATCTTCATCTGGGGTCTGAATTTCGACGCCATTTGGTGTGCAAAAGATGGTACAATTCATTTTGCACAACAAATCTCGTCCTAGCAGGTTTACAGGACTGGAGTCACAGACCACAAATCTGTGCATTTCCTTGAAATTTCCAATGGAAATCTCCATGGGTTCTGTTACTGGAGTACTGATTATTTGATTTGAAACACCCACTACTTGGATAGCTTCTCCCGAGAGGGGTAGGTTGGGAACATCCACAGTTCTCACAGTGGAACGGGTAGCACAAGTGTCCAATAGAAAGGTGACGTCTTTTCCCTCAACCTTTCCTTCGATGTATGGTCCTGTCTGGTCTACCGGTAAGGAGGCGCCAAGTACGCACTCCTTGTCCTCCCCCCCTCAGGCCCCGTCAGAATTGATCATCACAAAGGAAAGAATCGTTTAACAAAAACTGTGAAGCTGCTGCATTCCTTTCATTCTCTCCTTCCCACACCTTGGCCCTTTCATTCTGCTGAGCCTGATTTTTATAATTTTGTGTAGGAGCGCGAGGCAACGGAGGCTGCTTTACCTGTGGTTGGTTCTTCCGTGTCCCCTCTTTCTGCACCTGTGGATTTAAACCATTTACGGGGGCATTACCAGCCAGCAAATGTGGACACTCGTCTCTCCAATGCCCTATCTGACCGCACCCGTGACAGGGGAATTTTTTCATAGCCTCTTCCCGACTCATTTTTACCCGGGGTTTCCCTCCTCCCCCAGCAGTGGGATTTTGTGCATTATTATTATTCAATTTACTTAACTGTTTTTCTTGCTGTTCCGCCAATTTTACTTGTGCCCACATAACCTTCTCCTTAAGGGCTTTCTTTTTGTTTTCTATCTCATCCTCGCAGTACTTGGCATACTTGAGGACATCATCTATGGGCTTACCTTGCCAGCTGATTTTATTATCTCGAATCCACTGGGATATTTCAGGTCTTAATCCTAACACGAATCGGTAACTGAAATGGGTCATATCCTTCATGTCCACATTATCGATTCCACTGTAAGTTTTGAACACCTGCAGTAACCTTTCATAAAAGGAGTGGACGGTTTAAAAGCGTTCTTGGGTAGTTCTATCTATCCGGGTCCAATCAGTTTCCTTTGCGGGCACCTTTTTCTTCAGGTATTGTATGACTTGATTATACTTCCTCATTACCTCGGGTGAGGGAGCTCCGGTTTTGGAGTTTCTCTCATATTCATCATTGGGCCAATTAATTTCAATTTTGCATTCGGTCCACAAATCTACAGGCACCACAATGTCGAAAAACCCATCCAGGTCTTTCAGCAGACATTTCTGGACCTTTATGAAACGTTCGACCTGTCTGTACCAGTCGACTGGCTTCTCCCGCAGTTTTGGAAAGTCATTACTAAATGACACAATATCTTGTCGGGACCAAGGGACATGGACATATTTTCCCCCAGGGACTTCTCTCATGGGACATAATTTCTCAGCGGGACCTACTTCTTTGAGTACGTATTCTGAAGTCCGGGGTTTAGCCCTACTATCTTCCTTTTTCTTTGCCCACCGGGTTTTCCATTTCTCTACATCCCCCCATTTCTGTAGGATTTTCAGTAATTCCTTTATTTGGGTTTGTTTTCCTGACACGTTCATGTTTTCTAAGTCCTTGTCAGAAAAGTCTGCTCTGTAAGATTTCTGAAGGACTTTGGAGCGACTAACATCAATTCCCATGTCAGCGGCAGTGTCCATTAATCTCTCATGGAGCAATCTAGTGTTCCGGGTAAGGTTTTTGCTGATAAACAGTAACTCTTCTTCACTAAAGGAGTTTAACCGGTCCAATCCTACATTACCAGCCATTAGCTCCTCTATTTCTATCCTGAGCCTATAGATCTCTAAGGGTTTGGATTGGGGGTGTCCTTTTCTAACTCTTTGGTCCATCTATCCAATTCTTCTGGAGAAACTACAGTGGCACTCCTGACCCCTGAAGTGGTTTCAATCAGGACCTCTTTTGTCCTAGCCTGATTTCTTGCCCTTGGTACACTGGTTCCAGGTTCCCTGTTAGGCAGGTCCATTAAGGAGATCACAGACTCACATTCACTTTCTTGATCATCGACTATGAGCGGCTCTTTTCTTGGGGGAGGAATGATAGGGGTTGGTACAATTGGAGTTATAAGAGGAGTTCTTGGACTAGTCAGTCTATCCCCATAAAGAGGTATAGCAGGACCAATAGTTACTGGGATAGTCAGTGAATCCGGACTGGGATTTATCTGGGCTATGGTCTGAATTAAATCAATTCGCTGTTTGTTCAGGGCTTCCTTTTCTCGCTCACGCAAAATTCTTTCTGAAGAATTGTCATGCATCACTTGGGGTACCAATGTAGGGTAAATATTTGGGGCAGTCGAAAGGACCAAACTTGGTCGGTCTTTCCCAAAAGGTCGGTAATTTGGGACCGCGGAACTAGGTCTGCAGAACCCATCACTATCACTGGCTTTACTTTCCGTACCCGTTACATCTGTCTCACTGGCCCTCCTACATCTAGGATATTTAGAAAACGGGTTTTGGGAACCCAAAGATTCTGATTCCGCAACATAGGGAGGTGGGTTTTTCATCAATAAATCCTCTAGGTGCTCATCTTCTGAGTCTCCCATAGCCATGAGGTGTCGGCTTTTCTCCGTACACTTCCCTTTCCCCTCTTCGAGTACCCCAAACATTGGAAACAGTCCCTCAACCATCATATTCTGTCTCCACTGTTGCATCTTTTTCTCTTTAGTTTCTTTTTGGACCTTTGGGTACCACTTACTCACTCCCTTATCCATTCGGGGTCTGTCTCGTTCTAGAGCTTCAATTTCCCATTCCTCCAATGCTTCATATTGAGTTAATCTAGGTCGGGGATGCAATTCATTCATTCGGGTTCTTAAGTTAAACAGGATCCTACCATTAAAGGTACCATTAAGGGGAAATGCTAAGACTCCATCGTCTTCCGTATACCTCACCCAATTCTCCAACCATACACAGGTATGATACCTTTTATCAAACATCATGAAGGAGGCGGGAGTATTTGGAGGTGGAATGATCACACCCTCCCTGGTTCGTATGGGCTTGTCTTTCTTGAAATAGTTTTTAATCTTTTCGGCAAATGACAATTTTCTCTTTCCTCCGTACATATTGTAAGGTCTACCTCTTAGCATCTGCTCCTTATAAAAACCTAGATTCTGAGGATTAGGCAAGAATTCAGGATACCACATACACCTTTCCAGACTAGCTTCTAACTCGGCTTGATTAATTTTGTTTACCTTTGTGCTTCCAATGCTAGCGCGACTTTTATTTCGCGACAACCAATCAATACAGTGATTACAAAAGCCCTCGTCCAATGGGTGCGCGGCCTTTCGCGAGACGTGGTCTCACGCTTCGGCACTCACCCCTCCCTTACAATTTCAGCTTCACTACACGCCCGCTGTCTTGACCAATACCAGCGTGGCACGGAGTGACGTCAGAGCAGCCCTCCGACTGACACCCTCCTTCACAAGGTAACGGAAGCTTTGATTTTTTCTTAAAGTGCAAGTACTAATTTTAGTCAACAATATGAAACGTTTGCCGCTGTGTCTGAGTGTTCTAAAAAGAAAGAAGGTTTTCCTTTCACTACAAGTAAACCACTTCTGTCTACTTTTCATTCACCTCGGATAGACTTCTTTGCCTAACCTTTCACTCGAGCAATATAGAACCTGCTACTCCTCTAACTTATCCACTTCTTTCCGGGATATATACTAAGTCAGGCTTTCACCAGCGGACTACCTTGCTTACCATTCAAGCTCCAAAGACCCTATTACTCCTTCCGTATGTGACCCTTACTAGGTGATATAACAATGGAAGTTTTATACAAAGGACTCGTAGCTATCAATTATTCAAATACAAAAAGCTCCTAATTAGTGCTTCCGGTCCTTCCTAACCATGCACTAAAGACTCACAACAAGCGACCTCATTGGCTAACCGGATTCTGCTCACCGTTAGCTATAGACTTCCCCGGGGATTCGGACTACACAAAACACTCACAGACAATTCTGTTAATATTACATAAAATACTTATGGCAGAAATGCAAAAATCCTTTACATATATAAAAAACTTTCTTCAAAACATTTGCGCAATATTTGAAGCAATGCAATCACTACAGCAGCATTGAAATCTCAGCAGCACATTTTATTTTCACGGTTTATTTATTAACTATCTTGTCTACCTATCTTAACTAGTCCTAACCATACTACTGCTACCAGAAAATTACTGATAGAGCGCGCAGTTCACCCGGGTCACTAGTTTACCAATTTCCACGCACTGGGCCCTGGCGTGCATATGATGACTGTGTTTTTCGTGAACAGGGTGATTCTTACACGCTACTATGAGTAATTCAGGGGGTGACTCTCTCACCACTTACTATTCATGTACCTGACTTACCACAGGTACATTACTCCTGAAGGATCAGGAGCTAGCAGTGGACAGTTAACAAGTTTCCTATCAGAGTAGAAATACCTTACACATTCAGTACATTTAATGACACTTAGTGATATGTAATGACCACAGACACCTGATGGAGTTTTAAAAGTTTATATGAAGTTAGTTTTAGAATGAATATGCCATGAGTAACAGGCAGATACAAATTAGAATATCAATGATCAAGATCAAAACCAAAATGTAGCTATGGATTAAGGCAAGCACCATAGAGTACTAATTAATGCTACAGGGTGGGCACATTTGGGAACATGCTAATCAGTACGAATTTAAACTAAGGCAGAGTAAATGAATGGAACTAATATGGGTACTTAATATCCGTGTTTTAATTACTAACTCTAAGCTATCTTTACTAAATTCACAGCAACCATACTAAAGGGAAAGGATAATGGAACAAGCTAACATATGCAATCAGTTTAATACTCTCCTATAGGTAGGGGAAAAAATGGAACATTACTAATAAACAATTTCATAAAAGTCACTTTCGAAAAGGTGATAGGAAAATATCACAGGCAAGAGTGCTTTATTAAGAAAAGGAAACGTAAGAGTATAGTTAGACAGACTCCCACACATATATTTACCTAGGACAGAATGAGGACTAACCCTGGCCACGGGTCAGTTTGGGAATAGGCGGGGACAAGGACCCTCAAGGATTCAGAATGCCAGTAGGCGAGCAGGTACAGCTCAGGACAGTCAGGACAGGATACCCCTCAGGTTTTGGGTCAGGACTGGGCTCATCAAAGGGCACGACCAACACCTGCAGCTTCGGATGCAACGCCTGCGTTACTCCCCCTCTGCACGGAATCCGCCAGTAACCCCGATTGGGTTTTCGAATCTCCCAGCAAGTGCTCCGACAGCACTTAAGACTATTTCCACCCCTTGGAGCTTGTGGAAAATACGGACAGAGTGCTCCGCAGCGCTCTGTATCAATCACCTATAGAGTTCGTAGGGTCAGTGACAGGTCAGCTACTCGGACAAGTCGGACAATTTTCTCTAACTAAACTAGGCTAGTTATACTCTATTTGGACCCCCAGACCATCCACAAATGTTGCAAGTGACAAGGTCCCATCTTTCGATTGGTCAAGAGAGGTGGTTAGGTCATTGTCACCTCCTAAATTTTGCGTTCCCATGTTTTAATATGCAAATGACAGTATCCACCCCTTAAATTCCTGTTCCCAGGCATACGTGTAGAAGAGTACAATGGGCATACAGTAAACAAATGTAACAGTTCAGGTGAAATTCAGCTTCTCCTCTCTGGGTCATGGGGCAGGTTCCCAGGAGCATCTCAGCTTCGGTAGCCAGCTGGCTGATTTCCACGGATGCAAGGCCCGGTCCTCAGGTCAGGTGACCAGGTCCACATGGGCTTCTAAAATGGCGCAGCTCCCCAACTCCCAGGCCCCCAGTTACGCGGTACATGAAAAGTAAGCGAAAACAAATTAGAAACACAGAAAAAATGAATACACTGTATACCATGAAAAGCTTCACTGCACCCCTTACTTTGTAATATCTATAGCATTGAGGGTTAATGCGGGAAAGACAGATATGCAAAAGCAGCATGAGCTAGCAGAGAGCATGGTTAAGGACAAGCGGCCATATTTAGCAACAATGCGCATGAGCGAAAACATCCCTCCAAATTGCGAGTGCGTCACATCACGTGGGTATGACCGACGCATGCGCAGACTGGATTTCTGCGAAGCGGCCATTCAGTAGTGCAAGCATCATTACAATTAATAAACATAGATGCGAGCTTCTCTCGGGCATCCGCGTGTATTGGAAAAAGTGAAAATTAAGACGGACAGGATTGGTTAATGCTTATTAAAGGTTAGACGAGGTTCATGAATGAGAGCAAGTCACTTTACGTGCGAATCCTTGCTCCATCAGGATCAGTGAGTTTTATTGGTGGCCTGGTGTGGATGGCATGGTCGAGAAGTGGGTCAGTTCTTGTTCTCCTTGTGCTTTAAGTGACAAGTCAGTTAAGCCTCTCAAAGTAGGTGTCTCTCCTATTGAGTTTGCTTCATCTCCTTGGATGAAATTAGGAGTGGATATTGTTGGCCCACTTGATCTTTCCAACAATAAGGATGTTTTTATTTTAGTTTTGATCGATTACTTTTCTAAATGGCCTGAATTAAAGGTTGTGAATAAAATTGGTTCAGCCCAGGTTGTGGAATTCCTTGATGAGGTGTTTTGCAGAGAGGGCATTCCAGCTGAGATTGTCTCTGACAATGGCCCACAATTTATTAGTGGTGAGTTTTCTTCTTTCATGGAAAGATGTGGCATTGTACATTAAAGAGTGTCAAACTACAACCCACAGGCCAATGGTCAGACCGAACGCTTCAACAGGGTTATTAAAGAGTCTATTCAGCTTGCGGTTAAGAGTAATTTAAATTGGTGTGAGGCACTTCGTGCATCTCTGTTGTCGTATCGGGTCTCCCCTAACTCTGTAACTGGCCTGTCTCCTTTTGAAATTTTGAGAGGTAGGAAACCAGGCTCAAGGTTATTACCTTGGTGGTTGAAGGAAAAAGTTCCTTGTGGGTCTCCTTGTGATCTTAGTAAAGTCAGGAGTAAAGTTTTGTCGTATCAGGAGAAAATGAAAAATACTTCTTCTCGCTCTGGTAACTACACTAGGAAGATCAATGTAGGGGACTGGGTTCGTGTAAAGTTTGGTAGGAATTTTGGTAACAAATGGGGGAAATTGTCTGATCCATGTAAGGTAACTGAAATCTTTTCCAAAGCTGTGAGAGTTGAGGGTGGGAAAATTTGGAATTTCAGAAGGATTTCCATGTGTAAGGCATTGGATTTACCGGTTTTTTGCCCTGCTTCTCATTCTAGTCCTAGTGTGTTGGATGATGTTTCCTTTTCTAATATGTTGGATACTTTTGGACTGGAACCTCATTCTGATTCTGTTGAGTCTTGTTCTGAGATGGTTTCTCTGGATGAATTTTTGGAGTCTTGTCCTGTGGTTACTGACTTTTCAGAAGCGGACTGTCCTATTGCTGTTTCTGACAAGCATCCCTCTGGAAATGTGGTTGAATGTTGCATGAATGACTCTGTGAGGAGAAGTTCTCGGATAAAACATTCTCCTGTTAAGTTACGTGATTATTTCCACTGATTATTTTTTATTTATTTATTTTATTTTTTCAAAAGGGGGAAGATGTGTAGTGTTCCTTCCTGCTAGGTTACAATAGAATTGTTGTGGTTCTTTCTTGTTTAACATTCCATGTCTGGGAGTTGAACAGTAGGAGCCTGTATCTTAATGCTTGTGGTTGTTTAAGCTGTTTCTTCTACAATAAATCTCCTTTCTTCAATCAACCTCCTGTTGTGGATTACTACAACGACCAATCTCTAACATTGCTTCCTAAGCATGGAAGGACCTCCCACTCAACATCAGACCTTCCTCTCTAATTTAAATTGCAAAAGAAGCTGAAGACCCTGCTTTTCAATTAACTAACCTACAATGGGAATGGCATGGGCAGGGCAATGCACATACACCTGCTCAACGCCAGGCTACTCTTGCAATTAATAATGCACTTTTCAAAATAACACAAGTTTTTCAGTCATCCACAAGTCTAAACTGGTTGATCTAAAAAGAAAGAACCAACTGCAGACTCCAAATGCCGCACTGACCTCTATCTATTCCCCAACAGTAGCTTTAAATATTAGTGGTTATATGGTGTGCACAGTCAGCTCCTGCATCCCCCGTTGAAGGATGCAACCCTTGGCCGAGAAACAAAACTGTGAAGGCAATGGAGTGGTGCACTCCCAGGGTACTATGAGGTAAGTAATGAAGCTTGATCAGTTTCATGGTGAAAAAAATCTTTACTTAGGTAAATCCAATTACATAGACACAAACATCAGCCAACACGTTTCATTCATGAAATGAACTTCGTCAGGGCTGGAAAGAAACATAAATGACATACATAAGTGCTAAAAAAGGTGCATGAAGGAAATTCACATTACAATAATACCAAATAAGACATCTTTTAGAAAAAACGACAAAGGGTGCTATATACATGAACAAGACCAAAGATCACAAATATGTAACATCTGTTAAAAGGACATTGAACAAAAATTTGTGTTTTTTTCACAGACTTCCTCCTGTCCACGTCACTCTGCATGCGATGGTTTGAGCTTCCGGAGCACCCGCTGCTTGGCGTGTTTCAGGTGGAACATCATGGAGGCCATCTCATCAGAGAAGGTCTGTAGAGAGATCACAACTTTGTGTCAATGTGTGCATGATACCGTGAGTTTCCATACTGCATTGTGGGTGCACTACACAATTCAATGAACCCCAATCTGTGCCTCACAATGCAGACAAGCCACCAACATTCTGTATTTTTCATAACACAATGGAAGCAACACTCATCATGTTGTGCACAGCCCGAATACAACTCTGCATCACACCCTGCCCACAGAGGACCGAGTCTTCATCAACAATAACACAACCACAACCAACTCTGCTTCTTGCAATATACACCCAAACCTATACACCCAGCCCCCGCAGAAGAACTCTACCTCAGTGTGCACCACCATGCTTCCACATTGCGTGCACAGCTCCTACATCACAAATCTGTATCTCACACTTCACATAACGTCAAGCCTAACTCTGCTTGCAATGCAACATTACAACTCCATAGCAAGCACTGTATGCACCATACCTGGAGCATGCAACATACTGTGCACTCCTCAAACACCACAAGTAACATAATGTGTTTATAAGTGTGTTGTACTATAATTGCTTTTATTTAATGCTTCAAACCCTGGAGAGGCACTGCAGCAGTTTGAGGATGGGGAGCATGCCGCAGGAAGATGGAAGAGTGTCTATGTAATTTGGGCAATGTCAGTAGTGTAAGTGGTAGTGTAAGTGGGTTGCGTGAGTATCAGCTTTATGCTTTTATCTTGTTTGTCAACTGTGCCTATGTATGACCTTTGTTAACTGTGCCTATGTATCACCCCACCCCAAGATAAGGCTATTCTTGCCTGAGGCCCTCCTTTGTGCCCTTGCCAAACTCTCCCTAGGCCCAGTCACAGAACGTCTGGTCCTGGCTGCTTCTCAACTCTTCTTACATACCCCTAGCATCCTCTTAAGCAAGAAGGGGCACCTTCCTGCACATAGAAAGTGGAAGAAATAAGGTAAAGTAAGGATATTCCTCCTAGTTGCCCCTTCCTACCGCCACCCATGGGGTGTTGTTAAAATCTGATGCATTCCCAGGTTTAAGAATCCTTGTAAATCTGGAATGCTTCAGATTCCATGGGTGTTGTGTGGGAACACCCACAACACCATCCATGGAACGCCCCTTTCATGCAGTGTTCTGCGTGAAAGGGGCACATATTTACAAGGCCACAAAAAGCCATGCAAGCCAGGGAACACTGAGAAAGACACAGAGGAACACTGGGAGAAACAAGGGAAAATTGGCAGACACATGGGAACACCTGGAGACACAAGGGAACACTGAGAGAGACATGGGAACACTGAGAGACACAAACAACAAAGGAGAAACAGGAAAAACCTTCAAGACAAAGGATGACACTAGGAGGCAGAGGGAGACACAGGCAGACGTGGGGAAGACACCCGCATAGAGAATCACAGGGAGACCAACACCGTGGAAAACACAAGTAGACAGGGACAAAGGCAGACAGGTACACTGAGAGATTCTGTGATGCATGGATATATATATATTCAGACACAGGAACATCCTGGGACAGGGACATGAAAAGCTATAGGGAGACATAAACTTTGCATATCTCGGGCGTAGGGAGCACAAGGAGTTACTTTAAGACAGGGAAAGACATTTTATGTTTATGTTTGTGAGATTTATAGAGCAGATGGCTGTCCAAGGGCTTCCCAGTGCTACAGAAACAGGACAACAGTGAAGAGACTTAGTGTGAAGGAGGGAGCTTAAGGAAACAACCACGTCTTGAGTTTTTTCTTGAAAATTCTCTCCTCTCTGGTCAGTCTCAGTTCCTTGGTCATAGAGTCCCATAACCTTAAAGTAAGGTGCAAGAAGAATCCCCCTCCAGATCTTTTTATCCTTATGGTGTTCAAGAGGTAGTCAGATGAGGAGGACGTGAGAGATCTGTTGGGGACATATGGGATGACCATGGTTTTTTAACAGGGCTGGAACCCTGTTTGACATGGCTCTGTGAGCTAGGCATAAAGTTTTGAATTTGACCCTCATTGAATGGGGAGCCAGTGCAGTTTTTTCAGTGAGGATCTTACTGACTCCTGTCTAGGGATCTTCAGGAGCATCCTTGTTGCGGCGTTCTGGACAACTTGTAGCCTGTCGGTCACGTATTTAGGGGAACCAAGATACAGGGAGTTGCTGTAGTCCAATCTTTAGATCACTAGGGCCTGGACCACGGTACTCCTGACCTGTTCTGCTATGAGTCTCAGGATCTTCCAGATCATCCGCATGATGCCGAAACAAACTGAGGAAAGTTTTGTGGCTTGGGTTTCCATCGAGAGGTTGTGGTCTAGCCACATCCCCAAGTTTTTTATGGAGGACTTTGGGGTAGGAGGGGCACCACAGTCCTTTGGCCAGCTGATCCTTGACCAAGGCCCTTGGCAGTTGCCCAGGAACATTAGGTCAGTTTTGTCCCTGTTCAGTTTTAGATTGAAGTTAGCCATCCATTTGGCTATCTTTTCCAGGTATGGTACCAGTTGAAGATGGTTGTAGTTCACTTCCTCCGACACTGAGGGTACCAATTGTGTATCGTCAATGTGGGACACAATGGTAAGTCAGAACTACAGAACAATTTGAGCTAGAGGAGTCAGGTAGACATTGAACAGGGTCGGCTAAGTGCTGAGCCTTGAGGTACTCCATGGGGAGCCAAAAAAGGTATCAGAGAAATTGGCCGATTCCATGCATTGTAACGACATATGACTTAGTAAATTCTTTTGCAGATTTATACAGCGCAAGCTTGACCCGAGGGTATTGGAGCGCTTTACATGAGCACCAGTTACTTTACACAAGGACACATTCATTTTTGGTAGGCACGGGTAGATTATGTGATTTGCCCAGAATCACAGCATGTTGAGTCAATGCTGAGTCTTAAACCTGGTCTCCCAGCTCCAAAGTCAGCAGCTCTAGCCGTAAGGCAACATCCTCTCCCAACATGACATGGGAGGCACAGAAATAGGGATACGAGACATAGGGATATGTAAACATAGATAGACTCAAACATGGGGCGACCCTCATGCGGGTAAAGGGATCTAGGTAGTAATTGACACATTGTATTTCCGAACATTATCCCTAGACTGCAAGAAAAGTGATACAGACGTGCTATTCAAGCACAAAATAACAGAAAATGGCAGTGCACACATAATTACTCCACCACCACAAAATATTTCAGTGTGCACAGTTAAAACCAAAAGTAACTCTTGAAATAACACATCCCTGTAACTCTTTATTTAACCCCTTGCCCGCGGCCGGAATTCCGCTCCTGTGCTGGACATTCCGATCGCGGGCGCGGTCATGACGGCTCCCGGCCGTCATCAGCACAGGAGCGCTGTGACGCATGACGGACGGGAGCCGTCATCAGCACGCAAGAGGTTAAAACTCTGAATACAACTACCTCAAATTGCTTGCACAGCCACAGAGTAACTCTCATCTCATAATGTGTGTGATGTGGCTTGGTCTATGTTCCAGGATGGAGTGTGCAGGGTTATATTTGAGTCAGTTGGCTCAGGTCTACTTTGGATGGGGTTGTTTAATAAAGACTCGCTTAACTTATCACTTTAACCAGTGCCTGGACATTATTACAATGTGCACACAGGAGTCAGCTTTACATTGTGCTCACCCTCAACTCCATCACGCACTGCCTCGAATCCCGACAGTCAAACACTGCATGCTACCTCTCACACCATGGCAACAACCTAAAGTACAAGGGATCCTCAGAGGTTGACAATGGCACGGGATACACTGGAAGTAAGCCCCCAACTCTTTTACAAATGTCTGAGTAACACGCCCTCATGCACACGCACTCTCTTCCTCTCTCTCACTATGTGTCTCTGTGTCTCTTTCACCTTAGATCCACTAGTGGGGCCATCATGGGAGTCTCTGCTGCTTGCTTTCCCCTAGAAAACATGAAACATCTGTGTAAGAGTAGAGTAATGACCTAAAACCCCAGACTTGTTGATGCAACCTGGACCTGTCAACACCTGGCGGCGCTTAGACTTTCAATGCAGTGGTGGCCAGGTCTCTAGGGACATCAGGGGAAGTGGTGAAATGGGGGAGATCCAGTTCAGAGTCAGGGCTATGTCAGTTGCAGACTTGATGCTGACATACAGCTGCCATTGCCAGGCTCTGCCAAACATTCATTGGGTACCCTCCTGATTCCCCTACAGGACCGTCCCCTTGGTTCAGGTCGCGCCTGTTCTACAGAGCAGTTCTCAGCATTATCCTCATACCTTCACCCTGTAGGCCTGCAGGTCTTCGTAGATAGGAGCCATTGCAGTTTCCCACTCATCGTATGTAGAGTCTCGGACCACGTCCGTGTGAGTCCCCCTGCGGAAATAAAATCATGTGAGGGTCAGGTATCAAAACAGAAAACAACGGCAGAGGATGATAGGGAAAGATGAGAGACAGGGAAGGAAGAACAGTAAAATACAGAGAGATACCCAAAAGCACCTATATAACCCATCTAAGTGGATTCACTGATTGTGGTCTTACAACCCTCAAAGGAACCTGCTGTGAGATCTCTCTGTGATCTTTACATTCAACTACCAGCGAGCTCCTATTTATGGAGCAGAAACCTATACTGGAGTCTCTGCTGAGATTGTTTCATTTACACACTTCTAGGTTCAAAAGCCAGAAAAGCTTATGTAGATTTTTAAACATATTTCTAAAGAGACTAAAAAATACATTCTAATCCAATCCACAGAAAATGATGACTTAAACTTAATGGGATCAAAGTGAACACTGCAGGGCGCATAAGGACATCACCATGAATGCAGGCAACTCATCGGATCTGAAAGCGAGTCTCTCATATCTCACAAAAGTTGAACATCTCTCTTCAGTGTTCTGAATAATTTCTTTTTCATCTCTTTCTGTACATCTTACAGGGGCATAAAAACATCTTTCCAAATGTGCCTTCCTGAAGAGGAGCACGTTTTCTTCTTTTTTTTAAAAATTTTGTATAAAGTGCCTTAATCTAGGCTCTGTCATTAAGTCTTCACTTCATAATAAAACAAACCCAAAAGAGGTTTTGAGTACTCAGGGTCCTTTACCGGTCCTTCTTTTCTGAATCCTTCTTTTCTGAATTGTTGGAAAGCATCGAGAAGGGCAGGTGTTAATAGGGACACGATGAATTCCCGGCAACTTTTTATTAATTGGGTCCTATACTGTAATCTATAAATCTTTGGTGAAACTTGATTTTAGCCATATTAGTACCCCGTCCCAGTTGGCAGAAGATATTTTTGTAAATATCTCAAAAACGAAACCTGGGGAATGTAAGCATTGTTTGACACAAAGTCGAGAGGAAGAGCTGAGCGCCAAAGCTGTACGAAAATGGCACAAACAGGAAAATGTAGTGTTACCTATCGCTATATGGAAAACTATCAATAGGTTCCACTTTGGTTCACTAAGCAGAGCCAACTGGCGTAGAATGCTTTTCTTTAGTAAATGGCTTCTATATCGCACCCCTGTAATGATTGCCAAAATGTACGACAACACGTCCACCAATTGCTTTAGATGTCTTCAATGTGACCAAGCTAATTGGTCTCATATTATAGCCTATTGTCCAAAAATCCAGTCTTTTTGGGAAGAAATTTTCGATTTTCTAAAAACTTATTATGCAATCCCGATTCTTTGTAGTGTAAAATTAATACTGTTTGGCTTCGATCCGGATTGTAAACTTTCAGAATTGTTGGCAAAATTGGTATACATTGCAATGGCTGTTGCTAGATCTCTATTATTACAGAATTGGCGTACATTACAGGTTCCGATGTTTCTGTCGTGGTTTGACAAAATGAAAAAGGTTAGGCAATATGAACATATCCACGCAAAACGGGTGGGGCGGTTAAAAAAGTTTGCAAAGATCTGGGGATCGTATTTTGATTAACCTTCTTTATGTGATGATATGTTGGCAAGAATGACCATGTATATTTGTGAAGATTTATATTTTTTGTATCTGTTTCAAGAGACTGCAAAACCACTCCAATAAAAAAATTTACAAAAAAAAAGAGAGAAGGGCAGGTGTACTAGGCATGGACTCTAAGCAAGCAGACCCATGTCCACTGCATGGCTGGCTGGGTTGGAGCAGACACAGAAAAAGGTCTCCCGCTGCTGGAGAGTTTGATATTGCACTCACATGGAAGGCAATATATTTCCTGGTAATTTGTTGGTGGCACTGAAATTACTTACAGCCCTGTGAAAGCTTCACGTAGCCAGACTCTTCAATGAAAAAAAGCATTGGCAAAGTAAACAGGCCTGGGTTTAATATTCTAACTAGAGGTGGTTTCTGCCTCGAGCTCTAGGGCAGCTGTAAGTATCTCAAATTGCCAGTGGATTGGACTCTCCATAGAGAAATGGTCACACACTCCAGTTGCAATTGAAATTCTGTGTAAATGTGTGTGAAGGGGGCACACAGTGTCAAAATATTGACAAGGCGATAGAAAAAGAGTGCAGTGCATGTTTCGGCGTAGAGAAGTGAAGGAGATGCGAGGAAGTGCATTCATGAGAGAGTGAAAATAGGTTGAAGAAGAGGAAAGAGATGAGGTTTAAGATATGCAGATGGATGAGATGTGGAGAGAAAAAGGTCATACATTTCTAACAAAGTGTGCATAACTGAGAGCAAAACACCTTACACAGGCCGCAATTATATTTAATCGACAGTTTCACAATTTCAAAATTGAAAAATGTTCAATATTAAATATTTACAAGAAAATTATTGTTTTTACTCATTTATCTTAAACATGCTAACAGCCATCGACAAAGCCAATATTCCTGGCAGGTTTTAGGTGTATGCCAGTTATTGTGTTATATATCTGGATGCAATCACAGAAAGCTCAAAGAGAAACCAAAATACCAGTTGAGTGGCACGCTATGGGAATCACAGAAATTTAGTTTATATGGTAAGCCACACCAAGTTTAGAGGCCCCATTTCTTTCACCCAATCAAAAGCCCTGTAGTCACATATTTCTGTATTACTGATTGGAGCCTGCAGCTGTGGGTGTTTCCCCATGCCTGGTTAAAGCGTTTTCTTCCAAAGTCGATGATGCACTTAGTTGTTGCACAGTACCATTTGCACACTAGAGTAACTGTTGAACATATTAATGCAGTAAGATATGGGGCAGTTTTTAATGTGTTTAAATATTTCAAGAATTCACATTCACAATTGCTTTATAAACCTTGCTTTTTAACTAAATTCCTCATTAAAATTTGCTTTAAAAATGCACCAATCTTTTTACAAACTTTTCACTGTGGGGGGAGACTCTCTAACTGCACATTTGTCCATCGGGCTCACTCGCTTCTAACTTTTAGACTGCACCGTTTTCCAATGTTACCAGCTGCCACTGGTTATAACACATGGAGACACACTGGAGATAGCCATCCATAGTGAACATACTGGGCTGGTATATGAGCAGTATATGGGCATATGGGGCAGTTGTTCCTCATCAAGTTGTAAAGTAGTTCCTCATGCACTCAATGCTGGCATATGAGCGGAGGCACTAGGATACACCCAAACAGTGACACAGCGAAGAAATGAATATTCCACTGGATTGAATGACAAGGTGTCAAGCCAATGGCTCAAAAAGCCTGGTCAACGAAAGCCAATGGTTGAAAGCCCACAATAAGCACATATGTCTGTTTGACACTTGTGCTTACAAAGCCTAGACCTAAAAACAGCAGTCTTGGGAATGTTTGCTTCTTTGTTTTCCACACACATCCACGAGGCATGGCAGCTGAAACTGATTTCAGAGCCATGTCACAGGCATGGAAGGAACTGGAGAACTGGGGTTAGAGCCAGAGAGCTTGCACGACCTTAAGGTGCGAGCAACTCCTGGTTAATTCTGTGTATTTTATTGCCTTGTGTTTTCTGGTCACATTGGAATTGGTGTACTAAGAGTACCAGAATTAAAAGGAAGAGGCTTGTCATACTTGGTGAGCTAGTCACAACTGATACAGAACAGATTAAGGTTTCTGTGGAGTCTTGTGTGTTGCCTGTTGTTTTGTGCTCTCCATGCTCAAAACATCCATTCGCCAATGTCACAGGAAAAAAACGTTAGTCTAACAAGAGTAAAACATGGAGGGACACGTTATTTACAGTGTGCCTTGTGTGCACCATGAAGCATAGCTGGTGAATTTCAATGGTTTAACTCAGTTTTTATCTGTTCATTTTCACTGATATTATACAGTGGCAACTACCACTTTGCAGTTATAGTTGTGCCATACTTTCAATTGAAAAGGCATTTTTGATAAGTGTATAACCTCTGACCCCATGGACTGATCTGCACCAAATCGGGCAATCACTTGGCATAGTCAGATACTGTCTGGCCAGCCATTTTTTGTGCAGATCTGTGCACGGGGACAAAGGTTAATAGGCAGAGGCGGGGGGGGGTTGAAAAAAGATGTGTTCTTATTTTTATTTTAGCTCCCACAGGAAATTCTGCTCGCGGTTCAGAGCCAAAACCACTCAGCAAATTTCTACAAAACTTGGCATCAAAGTAGAACTTTGCTCAGAACGCGTGCTTTCAGTAGATGGGTGTAAAACCATATAGTAGTCTTTGAAATATAAGCATTTATAAAAGGTGCCAGTGGGCTTGAAAGAGTTAACATTTCTGCACATCTCTGCTGTTTAAACTCACATCTTTGTCCACCATGCACAAGGAGGGTAAGCTGTCTACAAGATTAAATACCGGTGGCACTGCACCTCAGCGTGCCTGCATAAGATAGATAGGCCACGCCCACTGATCTGCTGGAGGCACCACAGGGAAATGGGTAGAACGTTGTAAACACTATGGGCAAGCCTGAAATTCAAGGAATTCTGGGGGAATATGCTAAGCACTATATCTCACATTAAAAGTAGGGGACATGGGCAAAAACCTAGCATTCATTATTCTTCATTAATCTTCACTAATCTAATTCTAATCCTCCTTGTGACAGCTATAGTTGCCCAGCCCTCCAAACCATAATTATTTTGTCAAAGGATTGGATTTGTTTTACATTTCAATATTTGTAGAAATCATGAAGATTGGTGATGGACAATCCCTTTTACTTCCTATGGAAGGGATTGTCTTACCCTTAAAAAAAAAAGTTATATGGGACGGTTGATGATCTAACTGATGGCGTAGGCGTAGTTCATAGTGTAACGACTGTGACAAGGAGGACACATGACCAGGCATTCATACATTCTATACGGGGCCTTAAACCATACCATGGCCACTGGCCTCAACCCACTACACATGATCTTTAGGGCACCCTTCTTTGTTGACACTCACATGACTTGGTCGATGAGCTGCTTCTGTGCAAGGGCAAGGTCCCTGGCCTCGTCCACCCGTCCTTCCATGGCGAGGCGAGCGCTCACCTGAGCACTGTGTGTCTGCAGTACACCCACGTCCATGGTATCCAGGGCAGCAGAGCTGGAAGCAGATGTAAACAGCTTGTGAAAAGGTGAGTTCAGGACTCACACTGCAGACTACACATACTCCACCACTGCCCCTTCCCAAGGATAAGGCCGCAGTAAAACTGTCTTTCCACACATTTGGGCACAAGGTGTTAAAGGTTTAATGGGCTACAGAAAGACACAAGTGATGAGGCTGTGGAGTGGTGAGGCTGTGGTACTGTAAACCTGAGGTTGGAAAAGTTGACAGAAGCTGGTAAAAAGCGACGACTGAAGAAGTAGAGAAGACTAGAATGGTAAGTCTTTGGCAAGGCAATACTAGACAGCGGTCTAGCATGCCAGCAGAAGAGAGTGCCTGTATTGATGCTCCTGAAGGATAGGACTGCTGAATACTAATGCTGCCTAGATGTAATTCGACATCATGCCTCTTTTGTCCAGCAAGCTACACTTTCTGACTCTTTATCTCACTCTCACAGGTTCTTTTAGATCTCTGTTTTCTTCTCCCCATGTCATTGCTCTCCTATCTTTCACTTGTTCCTTCTTTTACCCCTTCTCTCACTTTGTCGCTTGTGTTCTAAGCCAAAGTCTTTTAAAGAAAAGTAAGTCCCAATCCAGAAAAGTAAGCGCCAGTGCTCATCACATGCAACATTTGGACACTACCCCTTAGCAGAGCAGGGGTCGAATGTATATGACAATTTCTCAAGATGTACCTCCACTACTTTGTGTGAAGAAATGGTTGACAAATTTGAAGCCACCATACCTCTTTCACACCCTCTTCTTATGACGCCTTAGATAACTTTAGTAATACTCTACTAAAGAAACAACACTGTCTTAATTTTCTCTCTTAAGTATAGAATCTTTATCCTCAACATTTCTAGTATTAAATCTGGCTCCTCTATTGACCCATGTGCAACTAGACTCTGTCAGACTTTGAAAGGCATCTTTGCCCTGCAATTGTGAACACTTGTAATTCTATGAGCTCGGGCCTAATTCCACCTATATAGAAACAAACCATTTTGACTAGGGGTGGGCAGTGAACTCCACTCCACTGGCAGAGTTCACAGAGTTCTGGGACTCTGCACTCCAAACGGAGCACAAACAGCTAGATTCATCAAGCTAAATTGCGCTCGCAAAGGGCCAGATTCTGAGAATCTGGCCCTTTGCGAGTGCATTTTTTTGCATTTGGGATTCATCATCCCAAATGCAAAAATCGCTATTTGCGAAATCGCATATTTGCGAGGAATTGGATTTAAGGAATCTCTATTAGAGATTCCTTAAATGCAATTCATTAACCAATTTGAAATTGCGAATTCGCAATATTTGGTCGCTATTTACCACGAAGTCTGACTTCGTGGTAAATAGCAAAAAAATAGAAAAAAGCACTTTAATGCATTTTTCTATGTTGCATGTTACACACACACATGTCCTTTGGACATGTGTGTGCGCAACACCTGTGTAAATTTGCATTTCAGGGGTGCTACAGGGTGTCCTTTGGACACCCCTGGCACCCTTGAAATCGCTATCTTATTTGCGATTAGCTAATTGCTAATCGCAAATAAGGAATACTCCCCATTCATTGCTATGGGCCTTTAGGCCCATTGGAATGAATGGGGAGTTATTCCTTTAGGCCCATAGGAATGAACGGGGAGTTATTCCTTTAGGCCCATAGGAATGAATGGGGAGTTATTCCTTATTTGCGATTAGCAATTTGCTAATCGCAAATAAGGAATGTGTAGGAATCGCAATTTATTTTGCGATTCCTACATGAATCCCGTTTTGCGAGTCTGTAATAGCGATTCCTTATTATTCGCTATTACAGACTCGCAAAACATGCCGATGATGAATCGGGCTGAAAGTTCTGACAAAACTATGCTGACTGTCCACGGAGCGAAGCTCGCCAGCGTGCTGCAGTGCTACTAC
Source organism: Lissotriton vulgaris (assembly GCF_964263255.1). Taxonomy (NCBI): domain Eukaryota; kingdom Metazoa; phylum Chordata; class Amphibia; order Caudata; family Salamandridae; genus Lissotriton; species Lissotriton vulgaris. The sequence continues at coordinate 339,193,719 of NC_141695.1, read as the reverse complement.
TCACCCACCCCTATTCCATGCCCATGAGCTTAGCGCTTCTCTCCACATGCATCCAGAGGAAGGTGGGGCTGACCACAGTGGCCAGCCAGGGCCTTGTAGGGTAGCTGTCTTTGCCTGGCCCGATCGCAGGGAGCCCGGTTTGTGCGCAGCCAAAGCTTCCTGGCTCCCAGCCTGGGGGACGCACTGGCCCCTTCTGCTCTCTTGCTTGATTCCCCGCAGAGTGCCTTGGCACCCAGATCGAGGCTACCCTGGCACAGATAGCCATCTATGAATGGGAAAAACGAGTCACCTATTAAAATTAAATGCACTTCACCTTATCTGTTAATTAAACAGCTTCTCCCTTAATGCTACGGCATTCCTTGGCTCTGAACTGTTTTTGCAGGAGGGCCACTGCCTCCTCGGATGAGTCTTCACTGGTGCTCGAGGTGTGACAGAAAGGTGAGTCAGAGGGGAAAACCAAATCTTCTGATGAATTGATGGCATGGGAACTCTTATGTATGGTAAGGGGGCTGCATAACCTACTTACTGTGAGCCAACGATTCTCCAGTCGAGTAGGACAGTCTGCAAAGTCGATCCTGGCAAAAGCTGAGGAGCAATGAGAGGCATTTGCAGGGGCGGCTCCTCCATGTGGGCGGAAGAACATCACCCCTCTGCTTTCTTACAGTGCCAGAAGCAGAAACATAAAATGGGGTTATAAATACCATTTTATGTTTCTGCTTCTCGCCCTGCGAGAAACCAGAAGGGTTTGGTTGGGGGAGGGCTGGTCTGCTTGAGGGCAGGGGAGGAGTGGCTTGCCCAATGCTGCAGGCCCTGACTGCTTGGTCGGCCCTCTGGGGCTGATCAAACCAGTCATGCAGACTCTCCCTTTTCTCCATGTAGGCTGCTCACAGCCCACGTGGAGAAAATGGGCTCCCCATAGACGCTGTGCGGTCGGTGTCCTAACTAATCCCAACATTGCCATTGCAGCGTTGTGATTGGCTTAGGGGAGCGGAGGGAGGCTGCCTGCTTCCTGTTCCGGTGGATGCAGGAAACGAGGAGCTGGAGCTGAGAAAATGTGGGATCCGGGAAAGGAACGTTAAAAAAAAATTATTATGTATACCCCTTTCCCTCTCGCCCTCCCTTTCCTCTTGACCCCCTCTTCCCTCTCGACCCTCCCTTCCCTCTCGACCCTCCATTCCCTCTCGTTGGCCCCTCCTTCCCTCTCGACCCTCCCTTCCCCCTCGACACTCCCTTCCCTCTCGACCCCCCTTCCCTCGCAACCACTTGCCTGTATCCTCCCCCCAAGCAACCGCACGCCGGCCCCCCCTCCCGTGTTCCATGCCGGCCGCGACTGGGCATTTGGAGCAGACAGGCTAAGACAGTGACACACTGCATGGTCAAAGCACAGCATAGCAGGAGCATTGCGAGCAGTGACCGGACCCCTACAATTGCCCTGATGACCACTGAAGGGCTGCTCTCTAGTGGAGCAGTGGTAATGCTGAGACATGGTGGGAACACGGAAAGCTTGAGCAGCGAAGCAACCAGCAAGCAGTAATCTGGGCCTGGAGAGCTGCTAAGTAAGTGCGGTAGATCACGGACTGTCTTGGGCGCTCAACCGTAAGAGTCATGGCAATGGACAGTGGAGGTGACCACTGCATCTACAACACCAGCATCAGAAAGACATTTATGCACAAAGATCTTATGGGTCACTGCAGAACCACTAAGAGTACCAAATCAGGGTTCACTCAGGTATGGATTAAATTCTGTCGCACCAAATAGACAGTGCAGAGCCATTAGTGGGGTGGGGGGCGTACCACGGAAAAGAAAGAGGCTAATGTGTCCTTGAGCCAGATACTGAAAGCTGGTAATAAAACCAGAGAGGTCTTTGAGCACAAAATTTATAAAGTTGCCATTGATTTTGGAGCACTATGCAATGACCATTATACGCTCACCACAAGAGTGGCGGGCACTGAGGGTGCCCTGGTGGAACTTCAACTGATTATGATGGTATTACAAGGACAAGGTAAGCAGCTTGAGCACCGGATGTACTGCACAAGCGAGTGGAGGATGCTGAGCGGTGCAGCAACCACAATAATAATAGAATTGTAGGATTCTGGAAAAAGTAAAAGGATCTGACATGGCAGCTTTCTTGAAGAATAGGCTCGAAGCGGAGGTAGCCCCATGGGGACTGACCCCCTTTCTCACACTGGAGGGGGCTCATAGAGTCTTCAAATGCCCCCCCCCCCCCACCTCTGGAAGCATAGCCGCAGTCCGTAGTAGCACAAATGTTACACTACATGTACAGAGATCTTATCCCACAATGAGTGCAGACCATGGGTTGCATCAAGGAAGAGAAGGCTGATGTGGCCATTTCCCTGACTACATGATGGAGGTACAGTGCAGACATATTTCTTTTCTGGCAGTCAAATAAGCAATGAGGGAGGCAGAGGTACGCTGCGCCCTTATATTCTCAGCAAGACTGAAGGTCATGGTGAATGTCTGAGCAGAATTCTTTGAAACTCCTGAATTGGCATGGGACTAGCTTGAGTATTATCGCTAGGACACAACTCTGGTGGCCGGTCCAGGCCTAAGGAGCTGAGTTGGGGAGGGCAACCATGATGGTCGAGCCAGGTGAGGGACCAGAAACCACTGTATACCCTGGTGGTCAAGGAGATAGTGGAAGCTTTGCAAGCGGTGAACTTGTTTGGTGTCCGGCTAAAAAAGAATTCCAGCGAACAAAATTTGGACCACCACTCTGGAAGTTTGGACCCCGACACGATGATAGGCGCATCGCAGTCCCCTCCCAGGTTCATGGCACGGACGGCTGTTCACCTGTGATTTCATGTGCCAAAACAATGGACTGCATGTGATGCTTGAACACACTAAAGGCAGCCCTCTGGCAGGGGCTCACAAGGTAACAAAGGGGAGAGCAAGAGGAGACATGAGAGTTTGCATTGGGACTTACCTTTCCCCCCTTCTTCTACCTTTCTCGGCAAGTGGCGATGGGAGTTATTATGGCATTATTTTCTCTGTTTGAGTTATGTTGCATTGAGCTGTCAATAAGCTCTAATGTTTGGATGGATAATCATTGCAATTCTGACCAGGGTAGTGGGACATAAGTTATAAAAGGTACCCTCACCATCCAAGACACACAGAGGCACACAATGACTTGAGAAGGCACCCACCTTGTGGACAAGGTCACACATATTGGGACAAGAATCTTAATGACTCTGCTCATAAATAAAGTGATCAGATGGAATTTGAGGGGCAAGATAGTCATGAGTAAGAGGCACAAAATATTGATACATTTGAAGCACAGGGCAGTGGATATTGCACTTTTCCAAGTGACACACATAGCGTCAGGAGCCCTCAGCAGGATAGGTAAGTGCTAGAAAGGTCAGCTTTACACATCTGAATACGCCTCCTTCTCAAGAGGACCGCTGCTATGGATGTCGACCAGGGGTCTCTATTGAACCCATCTTGACATACATAGACAAGGAGGGACGATTTGTCTTGGTGTGGGCCCACCTCAACAGGCTTAATGTCCTACTAGGGTCCATTTATGCTTCAAATGTGGGACAGATGCAGTTCTTGTATTCCTTGGGCACAGTGTTATCCCAGATGGGCGAGAACCATATGATAGTAGGGGAGAGGCTACAATTTTGGTAAAATTCCAGGGCTGGATGGGTTTACAGTGGAATTTTACTCACATTTCTCTAATTTACTCCTCCCTAAACTTTTACAACTTTTTCTTTATTTTCAGGAGATGGGTGGAGCGAGTGGTAATTTTCAGGAAGCCACCATATGTCCAATTCCCAAAGAGGGGAAGGATTCCTCGTTCTGTAAGAATTATCGACCTATTTCTTTGATAAACGTAGTATATAAAATCTTTGCTAAAACGCTTGCCCTGAGACTTGACCCTCTTCTGCCCTATCTCATTGGTAAGGAACAGTGTGGGTTTGTCAAAGGCAGATTGACTTCAGGCGACTCTAGGCTTTTCTTCAATGTTTTGAATAAGGCTCCTCATCTTTCATACTTTTTGGCAGCAGTTTCTATTGATGCGGAAAAACTGTAAGCATGGGCGGAAAATCCGTTCCGCTCGCGGATTTTCGGTAAATTCGCAATCCGCGAGATTCGCGAATTTCCCGCAAAATCCGCGAGCGGAACGGATTGGGTCAAAAGTTCAAGCTGACTTTTGTAACTCCTTTAGAATGGCACCGGCAAGCTGCCAGAGCCATTCTAAAATAGTTACAAAAGTCAGCTTCAACAGGAAGCTCTAATAGATAAAGTAAAGCAGGTGCTCGAGTTGAAGCTCAAATTCAGTTACACAATCATTAATCACCCCAAACTTGGGGTGATTAATGCTTGTGTAACTTAATTTGACCTTCAACTCGAGCACCTGCTTTACTTTATCTATTAGTGCTTCCTGTTGAAGCTCTTTGTAGCTATTTTAGAATGGCGCTGGCAGCTTGCCGGCGCCATTCTAAGTGGGGCTGAGGGCAGAAGGGCACAAAAGTGGGACAGAGGGCAGAAGGGGACAAAAAATGAGTGGGGCAGAGGGCAGAAGGGCACAGAAAAGAGTGGTACAGAGGGCAGAAGGGCATAAAAAACGAGAGGGTGGCAGTGATTAACCAGGCAAAAAAAAAACACCCGCGAACACGCAAAAATAAAAAAATCTATCAAAATGATGATTCTCCCCATATTCTTATATATTTTGTCTATGATTCCATTTCCTATTCCATCCACTTATTTTAAAAAGCTGGACTCAATGCTGTCTAAATTTCTCTCTTATAATAAGAAACCTAGAATCTCCTTAAATCGTCTCAGAGAGGCTACATCTAATGGAGGGGTTCACTTTGCCAATTTGTGCCTTTATCATAAAGCTTTTTTTCTTCGGCAGGCTTCTAGAGGGTTTCTTTATGATTCCTCTCCCTTTCTACCTTTATAGTGTATTATTGAACATTCTTTATTGGCACCTTTCTCTGTGAAAGAAGTACTTGCTTTTTCTTCAAAGACTTCTATTACCACTTCCCCATTATTTAAACATACTTGTTCTTTGCTAAGACCTCATTATCAATCCAAGATTCTTTCTAGAAAGTACTCTCTTCAGTCACCTCTATGGTATAATTGTCCTATCACTCTCAAAATAGACCCCTTTACTGGAAGACTTGGAGACTTAAGGGCATAATTTGGGTTCAAGACCTATTTGATGGTACGTGCCTGTGTTCGTCTCCTCAATTACAGGTTATTTTCCGTTGTCCTCATTCCTTTTAGCATAAATACCTAATCCTAATGGAGTTAATTCTTGATGTTTTCTATTCGCATCCGTCATCTGATGATACCTTTCTGGATGATAATCTTCTAAAGATCCTTTCTCTTTTCCCAAAAGCTGCTTTGATTTTCAATTTTCTAACAGCCCCAAACTCTGAACGCACTAAAACAAAACTGGGGCTTACTTGGGAGGCTGACTTGGGATGTGTTTGGAGCATTGATCTATGGGACAATATTTGGGTTAGATCATTGAAAATCACTAGATCTGTGTCCACCACCCAAACTATGTTTTTTGTACATCATAGATTATATCATACTCCGGTTTCTATTGCTTCTTTTTCTCATTTATATAATTCGGTGTGTTGGTCTTGTAGTCACCCTTTTGCAGATTTACTACATCTATTATTCACCTGCCCCCACACCGCCACATTTTGGAAGAATGTTTGGTCTTGTATGTCACTTATTTTTTATTTACACTCTCCCTTGTCCACCGTATTATTATTTTTTGGTAGTCTTTCTGACACCTTGGGTTTACCTTCTTTCCAACAAGGTTTAATTGACCTCATGTTAACTTTGGCCTTTCATTAAACTGGAAATCCTCCTCAAAACGTTTAATTACAGCATGGTGAATAATGTTTGTCACTGTCATAGGTTAGATGTTACATTTGCCTCTTCTTGTATACCGCACATAAACAGAGACTTATTTGGGTTAGCACTAACTTCTTATTTGAATAGGGTTGCAAAACAACAAATATCTTGCAATTGTTCTGAAAATATTAAGCCCCCATGAATGGTTTCTCTGTTCTTTTTTCAATACCCTTTACCACTATATTCACCTATTAATTACCTTAATTGTTTCAGTTACTCTATATCATTGTATAATATTACTCGACCCTCAGTTGTATGATATATATTTTATTCTATTCCTTCTCTTTTTCTTCCTTCCGCTTCCTCCCCATAGTTTTTTGTTTTAAAAATTGTAATCAGCTTTCTCTTCTGCTGTAGGTTATCAGTCTCATTAATAGTTATTGTATAGGTAATGATTCTATTTATTCTTTGCAATATTGTTGTTAATAACGCTTATTAAACATAAAAAAAGAAATTATCACAACAGGGGCAACCCAAACACCACCTGGAACCAGGGTCAACAATATATAAATGTACAATAAAGGTTCCAAGAAAACAATCAGGAATAATCCAATTCATAAAACAACAATAATAAAATGACAACAAAAAGCCCGCCTTTTGGTATCAGAATGAGTTAATATATTTTACCAGTATTGATCATAGTTTGAAAAATCCGTGCTCTAGGCTCATGTGATCACATAGTGAATATAAAGAAAAACTGTACAAGATATGTGTATAAAAGGAAGGAAAAAGGACAGAGAAACGGTGTAATAGTTCTTGTAATAGGTACAGATCACAAGTGTCCAATAAACTATCCATACGGTAATTATTGTTCTATTCAAATTGTCTGAAGAGTCAACGGTGGTCCAGCCCTGGTAATGGAACGGGTCATCATCAAGACAAAACATTTTAGTTGAGCAAGATAATTAATTTTGAGAAAAGGGATAAGAGTTGGATTAATGTTTTTTGTACATTTATGTATTTGGATCAGAGTCACCAGGATACCTCAGTGATGTCAATGTTGCACTGTATCGATTTTCCCCATTGATTCATATCCCCACATGGGTGATTGCAAAAAGTCCCCCAAACCTGTAAATAGATCTTATATGTTCCAACTTGTATTCCCTCTGCCCCATCACATGTCCAGCACACAGTTCTTTTATAGCTTAATTTGTGTTTTATACCTACCCCTCAAACATACACACATAGCCCTGATTCACAAAGAACCTGTGCACTAGGGGCGGAGACTCCGCAGTCGTGGCAGCATCTTAGCTCTCATGGTTGAATCTTCACTCTCGTGGCAGGATCTGCTCTCTTGTGGCAGGATCTCCACAATGCAAACTGCAGTACGAAGATCCCGCTACGGCTGCGAAGATCCCGCTACAGCTGCGGACCCTTCGCCCAGAGTGCAGAGGCTCTTTGTGAATCAGGGCCATACTCTTTTCCAATAGTAGCTAAATCTGTGGACCAAAACATGAAGATCAGGCTCAATAATAAGGACAAGTTTAACTTTTTAAACTAATACGTGCTTAACTTCTGACAGTAGTTCAGAGGATAGCCTGTTCAAATGCATATGTACGCACGGCGCCCATCATGATGTGGTTTCAGTAATAAAATATACCAAACTCTATTGAAAGATGGTTGCCATATGTGCACACGCAGGCTTATGCTTGGTTGTCCATGTTTCAAGGGTTTCTGTCATAAAGAATGTCAAAAACATTCAAGCATTGGTAAAGTCAATATCTGTGTGCCCCAATGTTAAAGGCAAGCCTTATTGGCTACTGGCTTTGCCAATGCTTATTGGAAGCTATTCTGAATGGAGGGAGAGTCAGTTTTGGAAAATTGGTTACCTTGTCTCGCTCACATGGATGTATGATGTAACAACGCATACTTTTACCACGCATGCCTTTACAACGCGGTATTTACAACGAATACCTTTACAACGCATATTGCTTTGGGGTGCTGGATAGTGAATAGTTTAATTTACTATTCCAACTCCAGTCCCCGTGGACACTAGGGAAGGTGTTGGATAATAAATTAAACTTATTCCCATTCCTAGAGCACCCCCCAGTGCAATGCTTTGTAATGGTTTTCGTTGTAAAGACCGCGTTGTAAAGGCACTGCGTTGTAAAAGTTGCGTAGTAAAGGATGTTTCCCCGCTCACATAGCTTCTATCATCAAAGCATTCTGAGCAACGTGTTGAGATCACTGAAGAAAAGAAGTGGTGTTTCAAAAGTGAGTGACTACGAAGAGTTCCCTCAGAATCAGGGTGAGGAAGGGAGGAATGTCAAAGCTAGTTTATTCTTTGAGTAGGAGATTGACGTTCTCTAATAGAGGGGATCGCTCAGTGTTGCTAGTAGTCAGAAGCAAAATACACAGAGGGAGGCTACACAACCTGTCTATAACATCTGAAGTGTGTATGGAGATATGGGACATTTCCTCTATATTGACGCCACTTGTGCTCTGATAAGAAAGATGATTGCCATTTTCTTCACAACTGCTACAGCAATACAAATACCAATGTGTGGCATGACCAGTTGTTGATAAACAGACACATGTGCTGACTGGTACCTGTCATTGGTTACTGGTCTCTTCTGGCTTAGGATTCGGACGGCAAGATGACCATTAGGCATGGTGAAGCTCAGCTGGGCCTGAAATGGCAGCTCGGAGTACCGCAATGCCTCTGTGACCACGGTAAAGAGAGACAAGGAGGGAAGAGCTGGGTCAATGGATTCACAGAATGCACAGCAACAAACAAGCATTACCAAAAGGTACTGACAAAAAATGCAGCTCTCATCAGTGGGAGAGATAGGCCGGGGTTAATAGGGACACCAGTGAGGTAACCTATGCAGCCCCTACCCCTAGAGTCACCTAATTACTTCCTGGTGTTTTGCAGGCAATATGTCCCCAACAAATTATCTTCCCAAGCCCTTGTCTTACTTGTGCATAACTAGAAATCATCTTGCCATCCTTATCCCACCTTAGCAAGGGGTCTGAACCTGGTGCCTTCATATGAGGTACCATAGCCCTACAACTAGCAGCTGTTGAGACGTCGCCATCACCCCTTACCCCTGCCCCATTTGCCCCATTTGCTGACTCTTGCGCAGAGTTCCCTGTCACTCACCACTGTGCTTGGACTCATGCGTGCTGAACTCGAATGTCACCTCGGTGTCCTTGCTGACGCTGCCAAGGGGGCGGTCCAGAGCAGGAAGGGTGTGCTCCTCATAGAGGAAGAACCTTTAGAGGGAAGAGAAGATGACATCACGTCCTGTAAGGAGCTTTATAGAGTGATGAGGAATGGCACCTACAGCATGAGCCTTAAATATGTGTGAACACGGTCAGTGCGCACATCCCAGTGTTTGGGCACTCCCTCTGGTTCAAGAATGGATAGACTCCGTTGGATTTCCGAAATTTATTTGATTTGAATTAATCTTTTCATAAGTCTTTCATTAATGGATTAATTTCATCCAATTTATGTAACTTTACACAAAATCATCGTCGCTCCAATGCATTTCGGGTCGATTACCCTTTCTCAAGGAGCTCTGAAAATAAGAACGATCTGCATTTGTATCGAAATTGCATTATCAAAAAACAATATACAAATTCAAACATATCCCAATAGTGAATTTAAACAAACAAAAGTCTGTGTAAGGAGGTATAGGGGAGACCGGTAAAAGTTGATTAAAATGCCGAGGTGGCTCAATTGTGTAGGAGAGTTATGGGCGCACCCAGAAAAAGTGAAAGGGATCTGTGGGCGAGTGGCGAGTAACAACAGTGGGGAAGATAAAGTAAAAAAAATGCTCATGTGTACATGGAGCTGTAATGCGGTACTGTAAGGATCAAAACGGAAGGGTTAGCGGTTAGGGAAACACTCCATGTGTGAGTGTGAATATAGCGGAGGCTGACTGGCAGGGGCTAAACTCGGCTTACCAAAACGGGATTCTGTGAAGGGACTGTCGAGGTCTCCAGGCGGGTTTGCTGCTGCGTGAAGTCGCCGGGTTAGTGTGTGGGCTCGCTAATGAAACTGACACGGTAATAACAAAGCACGGGGTTGGCGGTGAAGGAAATCGAGTAAGGACTAAAGTGCGGTGAAGGTGGGGGCCATATTGGAACGGGTCAAAAAGATAGAATCTAAACGAGAGGGTGATCAACAGAGGTGCAAAGAGAAGATAAAATACCGGAAGTGTCAAAGGGTAAATATGCTGAAACAAGTAAGATGTATTGCCACTTGTGAGATAGAGAAACATAACAAAAACAGGTGAATGTTAAATGTAAACAATAGGTACATGACATCTCAGTAAACTCGCATAAGACGAATGTGTCCTTGTATACCCAGCCGGGTATTTATAAGAAGCAACTTAGTTCGATACGGTCATTCAGACCAAAAGGTTTGCAAGATTGCAAACGGTAAATCCATGAAGTTTCTCTTTGGAGAAGGAACTTATTGTTGTCCCTTCCTTCCTTTTTATCAACAGTTTCAAGGACCATAAATTTCAACTGTGCCACGGTGTGATTGTTTTCCATGAAATGTGCGGCCACGCTGGATTTTGTTTGCTTGGTCCTGATATTGGATTTGTGCTCGTTCAATCTGACTTTTATTTTTCGCTCTGTTTTTCCTATGTAGATCTTTCCACAAGGACATTTGAGTAAATATATAAGGTTGGATGAGTCGCACGTTGCATTAACTTTCACTTTGATTTCTGTGCCTCTCATGGGGTGATTGATTTTACTGCCAGTGATGATATTGTTGCAGTTGTTGCAATTAAGGCACGGTTTTGTACCTCTATAGATGGTTGGGCTTGGTGTTTCTTTCGAAAGGATCTCCTTTAGGTTGTTTGCTCTGGTGTACGCAAAAATTGGAGGATTTTTGAACATTTCTTTGAAGTCTGGTTCCGATGCCAGGATTCTCCAGTGTTCTAGGATGATTTTCTTGTATCTTCCACTCAATGTGGAATATTTGGAGACGACTACCATCCGGTTTGCCTCTTTTTTGGTTGTCTTCTTTAAAGCTGTTTCTCGGTCAATCACAGATACTTTTCTTATGGCTTCCTCGGTGGTTTCTGGCGGGTATCCTCTAGCGATGAATCTTAGGTTCATTTCATCGATCCTTTGAGCATATGTATCTGGGTTGGATACTATGCATGAGCACAGCAGGGCTGTCTTAGGTCCTGTCACTACTTCTGATGTCTCTTCATCCCTCTCACTTTTCGTTCTCTCTTGCAGAGTTGGACTGGTCAACAAGTCACCCCAACCCCCTATAAATTAGATCTAGGGAAGCCTCTAGAACTTATATTTGATGGGATAGAAAGGGGAAGGGAACCGATAATTGTCTAATATGTGAATGTGGGTGTTCCTTCTTTTATAAGGGCAACCGTTCCTTTATGCGATATAAAGAAAATATTTACATCATAAAACAATGAATCCATGAACCTTTCGTAAAATGTATGCTATTTTACTGCTGGTATTTCTGGAGATAGCTACTCATAAGATTAAGGTCTTAGTACAGTAAACATAAGGCTGATGGTGGGCAGATCACTGTGCCAACCGTTTAAACTACAAATGCCCCACATGCTGTGCACTTCCAGAGATAAAGTGAAGGCAGCCAGGAAGAGCAATGTGAAGCGATATTGAAAGCCTAAGGAGTAACACAGGGGTCTCCAAACAACGGCCCGAGGGCCATGCCCGGCCCACTACAAGATTTTGGGGCATATTATCAAGGGATTTATCTCTGCTTTTTTGGCTTTAAAAGCCAAGAAAACGAAGATAAAATTATCTCCCTATCAACAACAGGGTGCTAACACGCAAATTCGCATGTTAGCACCCTTTTTCTCTACGCTTCCCCTTGCATCTCTAATGAGATGCAAAGGGGGCGTTCCAGAGAAAAATAATAGGAGAAATGTTGTTAAGCGACATTTCTCCTATTATCAAGGATATCGCTAACCCTGTTAGAGATAAAAAAAAAAGTAGCGCTAACCGCGGTTAGCACTGCTTTTTTTACACCTGGTATTTTCCTGACTTAGCCATGATATCCTATGGAAGGTGGATATCATGGCTAAGTTTGTGAGCCCCTATCATCAAGCTAACGCCAAACTTCGAGAGATTATAGTTGGTTTCCCAGCGATAATCTCTCATTTGAAAGTTAGCATGAGGATTTTTATCACTTCTGAGATAAACGTTGCTAATAGCAAGTTATCTCAGCGATAATTTCCGGCGATGCTTAGCGATAAAAAAATCGTTGCAAAGCCTAGTTAGCGATAAATATTGCTACTCGTTGGTAATATGCCCCTATATCTTTAGACTCTAACAAACATTTTAAAAAATTGAGTATGTCAAGTCCAAATGTCAAGCAAATTTATCTGATGAACATTTGAAGCCCATTCGAATAATTGGCTCCTCAGTTCTGTGATATTTTGAAATTAAAAAATCTGTTTCATCATTCCCATTAATCTTGTGCTTCATGTTTTGTTGTTTATGATTGAAAACTCTGATTGCCAGAATTGTGTAGAAAGGAGCAAACTGAATTCATTTTTGTTGGACCTTTATCAATGGCTCAAGTGTGTTGGTTTTTCTTATTGTGTGACACAAAATTGGACAAATTCTCATTTCATCTGAATTTGTAAATTTTCAGTATTTAAAAGTAATTAATTTTATTTATTTATTTATTTAAAATTTTATATAGCGGGCAGTTACCCTTAGGCATCCCAGCGCTTTTCCAGACACCATCAGATAGTAAAAACGGCCAGTTTAAAGCACTCAAGCGGGAAACAAAAAGGTTTTAGGACCTTTGCGAAAACGCAGTGTGCAGGTCTCGGCACGTAATTTTAAAGGGAGCGAGTTCCACAGCTTCGCCGTGTTGAATGAGAATCTTCTCCCGCCCGTGTGAGCCCTTTTAACTCTAGGGTCTAAAAGAAGGTGTTTTTGATCAGATCGCAACGTTCTGCTTGCTTTGTATGGGATCGCTAAGTTCTTTAAAATAAGGGGACCTTTCCCTAAAGGGATTTTGTGGGCTGTACAAAGTGCCTTAAATTTCACTCTCTCCCGCACTGGAAGCCAGTGCAGCGCCTTTAAGGCGGGTTTCGCTGATTGCGTCCTCGGGACGTCCATAAGCAGCCTTGCCGCTGCATTTTGGACCTGCTGAAGAGTCTTGAGGGTGGATTCAGGAGCGCCCAGAAAGATGGCGTTGCTGTAATCCAATCTGGATGTTATCAGGCCCTGAATCAACAGCTTCCTCGATGTTACTGGTAAGAGAGGGAAAAATTTTCGAGCAGACCGTAACAGGGCGAAACACACTCCTGCAGTTTTCTTAGCTTGGGTCCGAAATGACAAGTCTTGTTCTAACCAGACTCCCAAGCTCTTAATCACCTCTTTGGGGTCCGGGAGGTCTCCCATACAGCTCGGCCAGCTGGTCAAGGGAAGAAGAGGAGATTTGCTCCCTAGCAGCATTATTTCTGTCTTCGAGCCGTTCAGCTTAAGGACAGATTCTTCCATTCAGGTGTGAACGTCCGACAGACAGGAGCGCAGGGTATCCGGATTCTCAGCCAGTTGGGATAAAGAAACCACCAACTACGTGTCGTCCGCATAACTGACGATCTTGATGTCATACGGAGACACTATGTCCTCCAGGGGGGCCATATAAACATTAAATAATGTAGGGCTAAGGGAGGAGCCCTGTGGCACTCCACACTGGAGGGGGATCGATTTAGAACGCTCACCGCCGTCCCAGACCTGGTATGTTCGTCCGGTAAGAAATGATCTCAGCCACTGCAGGGCCACCCCAGACACCCCTACCTCAGCCAACCGCCGGATCAACACCTGATGGTTCACGGTGTCAAACGCCGCACTGAGGTCCAGGAGGATCACTGCCACTGATCCTCCTGAATCCAGAATACGTCTAGTTTCATCGACGACCGCCAAGAGAGCGGTGTCGGTACCCTGACCTGGGCGAAAGCCGGTTTGCGAGACACGGAGCAGTCCATTGGACTCCAAGAAGGCTGACAATTGTTGGTTGACCAGCCGTTCAGCAATTTTGCCGAGCCCCGGCAGCAGAGAGATGGGCCTAAAGTTAGACAGGTCCGAAGGATCCAAATTGGGCTTCTTTAAAAGAGGCTTAACAACAGCAGTTTTCCAAGTAGGTGGCACCAGACCCTGGGCAAAGGAGGCGTTCATTAGGTCTGTCACAGGACCCACGTAATTAAGAAATGAATAGTCTGCTTTTCTTACCTACAGATAAGTAATTGATTATTTTGTCAGAGCATTTGTTAATGTTTTACATTTTTTACTCATTATATATAATTTCTCAGTTTAAGCACAACATTCTTTCTTTGTAACTGTCACATATCCCTTTTGTTCTGAAACATATCATGCTGCTTACACAAAAGATCCAAGTAAATCTTATTCATTCATTTAAATTGTATTCATTCATTTAAAAAAACTGAGGGACATATCATCAACAACCGGCGATAATTATCGCTAAGCGCATTTAGCGCTAGGATAATTATCGCCGGCTATCTCTTGTTTTTATCGCGGAGATAACACGCTCTCAGTGACGTTTATCTCCAGAGCGATAAAAATACCCGCGTTAGCTGCCAAATGTGCAATTATCGCTGGGATTCCAGCGATAATTGCACAACGTTTGGTGCTACGTTGTTGATAGGGTATGGCAGACTTAACCAAGATATCCACCTTCCATTGGATATCATGGCTAAGTCAAACTAAAAGCAGGCCTAAGGAAAGTAGCAATAACTGCAGTTAGCGCTACTTTTCTTATCGCTATGCTTGTTAGCGTGCCGATTGATAATTGGCGAAATGTCGGTTTAGGACATTTCTCCCGTTATTTTGGGAATGCATAAGAGAGATGCAAAGGGAGGCGTAGGGAAAAAGTGTGCTAACATGTGATTATGCATGTTAGCACCCTCTTGTTAATAGGGTGATAGTTTTATCTCCGCTTTTTTGGCTCTTAAAGCCAAAAAAGCAGAGATACAGCCCTTGCTGAAATGCAGGGAATGAGTCCCCAACAAATTATCTTCCCAAGCCCTTGTCTTACTTGTGCATAACTAGAAAAAATATTTTGCCATCCTTACCCCACCTTAACAAGGGGTCTGAATCTGGTGTCTTCATATAAGGTACCATAGCCCTACAATAAGCTGCTGTTGAGAAGTCGCCATCACCCCTTACACCTGCCCCATTTGCCTCATTTGCTGACACCAAAAAAGCGGAGATACAGCCCTTGCTGATATGCCCCTGATTTTTTTTGGCCCGCAAATATTTGTAAAATATAGGATGTTGCCCTCGTACTGAACATTTTGGAGACTCCTGAAGTAGCACATAGTGCCCACCTCTCTGGGCCTAGAGGACAGAGTCCTGGAGTTAAGCTATTTTATTTCGATTTTCTCCAGCTTAAATCTACATAACTCCATTACAAGGTAACACCAAAATTAAATAAAGGTTCTAGATTTTTTTCCAACATCTTTGGTGTTCACAGATGTTGGCATGTCTGTTAGCATACAATATTTGTGTTTAGTGATAAGCTGTACTGATGGAGTGCAGAGGGAACACGATGGAATAGAGATGAAACCTAGACCTTCCTGCCCCACTAGCAATGCCACTGATCTAATCCAGTTTTGCTTTGTTTTCACATTTAACCACACAGACTGACATACACATATACACACTTTATATTTCTCTGCAAAATAAATTTTTCTTACATGGGCTGAGGCAGGAAGATCTTCAGCTTGACATTGGTGGCAATGACCTCGGTCTCCACAATAGACTGGAACTCGCTGTACAGATGCTTGGGAGGCACAATGTTCACCTGAGACAGAGGAGACCCAAACAAAAGGAACACACTACCTCAGTTACCACACCGCTACTTCTCTCCACTAAAAATGCTGCCCAATTCCTCTCATTTGTCAGGTAGACACCCTTGTTTCAGCTGATGTATGACGTTACAACGCATACTTTTACAACGCATACCTTAACAAAGCATTTTTTACAACGCAACATTCATTAAAATGCATTCCATTACAACGCATGCCATTACAACGAAATTTTAAAAACTACCTTTACAATGCATTCCATTACAACGCATACTACCTTTACAACACATACCATTACAACGCATAACATTACATTGCATGTATGGTAAGTATTGGATAGTGTAGGGGTAAAAATTACTATTCTAACTCCAGGGGGGCGCAACAGTAGGGTAAGTATTGGATAGTGTAGGGGTAAAAATTACTATTCTAACTCCAGGGGGTGCAACAGTAGGGTAAGTGTTAGATAGTGTAGGGGGAAAAATTACTATTCTAACTCCAGGGGGTGCAACAGTAGGGTAAGTGTTGGATAGTGTAAGGGTACTATGCGAAGTAATGGTATGCGTTGTAATGGTATGCGTTGTAATGATTGCGTTGTAATGACATGCGTTGTAGTGGTATGCGTTGTAGTGTCATGCGTTGTAATGGTTGCGTTGTAATGGCATGCAATGTAATGGATGTTGCGTTGTAAAAGTTTAGTTGTAATGGTAGTG
This sequence comes from Lissotriton vulgaris, assembly GCF_964263255.1. NCBI lineage: Eukaryota > Metazoa > Chordata > Amphibia > Caudata > Salamandridae > Lissotriton > Lissotriton vulgaris. The sequence continues at coordinate 339,177,317 of NC_141695.1, read as the reverse complement.
GGTTGTAAAAGTTGCCTTGTAAAGGTTGTTTCCCGTTTCAGCCATGGGTTATGGGTGTTTTTGCTCAAATGAATTGTATTTGTTTTATGTAAAGAATTTATGTGATACAACCTGACCACAACATAGGAGAAGGTTCTTCAAATCAGGAAATATAGGAACTAAAACAATAAAACACATAAATATAATCTTAAATGACTTACCTTGCCTCCTGTCTTACTGGCCAACTGTCCAAGCTCAAGGAGACTACAGTCTGTGCCTTCTATGGTCAACACAGACACAACCACACTGCGGAGAGAAGTAGGAGTGAAAGTGAGAGAAGCTACAGGAATTTGTCTTCAAAGAAATTACCCAGGACACAATCTCTTCCTACCTCTCCATCAAATCAAGCATCATCTTGCCACCCCCCCTCCCAAACATTGTTGCCTTCCAGCATCAAGTCAGGATTACCTTCAAGATCAATGCATACAGTTTTCCTCTTCAATGTCTATCTCTGCCACCTGCAGTACTTGACATGCATTTGCCCACTACAACACCTGCTACAACTATGCCAGTAATACTCATACCTTACAATAACTGGACAACACAAGCAATATTGACAAACGAGTACTAGCCTAATGTCTCCAAAGCCAATAACCAATGAATGCTCCCTAACCACCTTAAACTTAACACATCCAAAAGAAGATCCCCTCATTCGGTGATTGGAAGAATACGTCTGGCCCCCAGGAACCTAGAGCATCACCAACAACATTGGCAGCCGTAGGAAACCTGGCATTGATCCTGGAGTCTCACCTATGCCTGTTACCCCAAGTAAATGAAAAGTGCCTTCTAGATCCTTATTCTAATGCCAGCCTAGGATTCCCATAGACGCTCATGGCAAACACCTCTCTCAGGAGTTCACATTTTGACTATGCAACAGATTTTATAAAAAGATCTCACTTATTACTGCATCAACTAGTAAGAATTCATAATGCTGTTGCAAGACACCTACTACACGTTCACATATGTGAGCACATCTCATTGGCCATAAAGTACTCAATGCGTTCAACTGTCAAGACCCTGTGCATCATCCATAGGGCTATCAACTTCAAATGCCCAGCTTTAATGCAGGTAAAGCTAAAAACAATATTCACAGAAGAGAACAATTCACTCAAGACTGATATGCCTCACAACTGACTACCCATGCATATAACAAGCCAGGCATTAGAGGCCCTCTTCCTCTGTATATGCAGCCAAGTGCTGGAATTCTAGAATGCTCTCCTGGCAAAGATAAGAATATTTGAAAACCAATTACAATTCATGAAGACCTAGTTCTTCCTATGATGTTGACCGAATGACTAAACCTAATCAATAATCATTGCAAATGAAGAAAAAAAAAGAATTCACAGAGAGCACACTCCCTCCACCGTGGACACTCCAGTGGAAGCCTCCTATAAGAAGAAAGCCCACTAAAAATACAATATATATGATTAAGAGCACCACTAGAAAAACGATTGCCTTACTAGTCTGTATAAATTGCACCCAAATTGAAAAGTGTTCTGATACTTCCGGTGCTGATGCATTAGTGCTGACTGCAACATTCCTAAATGCAAAGGATGCTAAGGGTGTTAAACCTGATTTAACATGGAAAGCCTGTGACCTCTCTCATTTGTGAAAGAGAACAACGGTGTAAAATGTAATAGTGCTGCTCTCGTTACTCTATCTCTGATTGCAACCCACCTGCATTGAAATATATTTGATTGACCCGTGTGTGTGAGCAGCAACAGGGGCGTGGAATTTGCTGCAACATTTAGCCGCTTTATTCTCACTGGCACTGGCCAATCTCCCTGCTCCCATTTCCTGCTAAAATCTAGGAGAAAGCAATAAACATCCAGTTCACCAACCACCTCGAAAAAAACAACAACCTCCTGGACCCCTCCCAGTCTGGATTCTGCCCAAATCACAGCACAGAAACTGCCTTAATCGCAGCCACAGATGACATCAGGGCTCTCCTAGACAGGGGAGAAACTGCTGGCCTGGTCCTTCACGATGTCTCTGCAGCCTTCGGCACCGCATCCCACTACACCCTCCACCAGATGGGGATCCGAGGAAAAGCCCTCAAGTGGACCGTGTTCTTGCGCTCCGGAAGAACTCTGAGTGTCCCCCTCCCACCCTACACCTCGGGCCAAATAATATCATCTTCTGTGTATAACACACAGGTGCACACACATTAGAACATGCACATGGAATCACACTGGTGGTGCACAGAGCTACATTATAACATGATCTAGGCTAAGGACCAGTTAGGTACAAAGCAGCGGAACTACCTGAGTCACCCCAATGACTCAGGCAAAAAGGCTTGTTCATGCTTCTGATCGCTACAACAAAACATGTATGCTGCCACCACCATGCTCATGCTACTCAACTCTTGGTAAGGGCAGTAGCCCTTTAGCACTAACAGGGTAACGCTTTGTGCACCCCTTCCGGTCTAACAAGACTGCAATCTGTGAGACAGGCCTGGATCATAACAAACATGCTTGAACCATGTTTGCCTATGATGACACATCAATAACAAGGATTGGCACCTGGCTTTTGACAGTCCAGGTGGCTTTCTTGGACTACTTTCTACATGGTAAAGTTGTCAAGGAGATGGTTATTGGCCCATAACTGTTCACAAGATTTCTGTATGTGCTCACACCTGCATATGGAATATGAGATACTCCTGGGTCTTGCCTACACTTTGGTCAGAAAGGTCATACCTCACAGTCCCTACTAGTAACCAGGGCACACACAGAGTTCTGGCCTTTTAGGCATTTGGTGCTTTAATGGATGGCTTGGCATTCTGTAGTTCATGCAACACAGTCTAGAGGTGGCCCAGGAACTCCTGCAGCTGGAACTGAAGACAGCTATGTTGTCCCCATAGATAACACTAGTTCTCCAGACAAGGCTTCAGACAAATCAAGACTTGTTAACCATGCATTGGAATGTTTCATGGACAGTTCTCAGTGAAGAGCAGAATCTCAAATTGGCAAAGTAGGTGGGGGCCTCTGACCCTCTTCAGCTCTTTAGCACCATGGGCAAGGGCCAGTACCCATTGCTCAAATCAAGCACACTCAGAAAATAGGCTCCTCTCACCATATCCATGGGATCTTTAGTTAGGGAACTAGTATGAACATCAGTCTCAGTCACTCTTTTCATAACCCAAAAGTCTGCACAAAAACATAGTCTTTCAACCCCTGTTTGAAAATTTCAGAGCAGGACTAGCTTATGGAATTTAGGAATCCTCACTCAATCACTCGCAGATTTAGCATTGTAGTCACATTCACGTTGGAGCAGTCTTTGACTATATTTTTCCCCAGCAGAAGCACACCAGTAGCCAGCGTGCCAGTCAAGTGACCCCACTGACAAAACTGTGACCAATCACATCCTTCTACAGTTTCCACTCCTCAAAACATTCTTAACAGTGCAAATCTACCATCAGCAAAGTGCAAAACATTCCAGCAGCCACCACACCACACATGAAGACCAATGGCGGGAACCACAAACAATCTTCTCCTTCAGTTTCCTGTATGCCACTGTGTACATGAAAAAAGGCGACAAACTTACATAGCCAATGCTGGGTTCCCCAGAACCACACACTATTTCAGAAGTAGGGTGAGATCTAACCCTAGTAATTTTCTAACACTGGTGTAAATGGGGCGTGTTGAACTAGGGAAGTTTTAAGCACTATGGAGACACTAATAGAAAACAGAGGTACTAGAAGGTCGAGACTGACGGGGCAGTGGAAGTGAGGGGATCCGACTGGAGGTGCCAGCCCTGGCAAGATAGTAGTAGCCCTAAACTGGATTAATTACAGCACTGACGTAATCAGTGGTGCAACACAATATGATGGGCCCGCCCTGCAGAATGTAATGAGGGCATCTGAGACTCGTATATCTCGCAGACATTCATTGGCCTTACAATGATGGGGACGATGTAGAGTTGTGTCTCCCGCTCTGCAGAACAGGGGAAGCCACAGCCCGAGCCACACATCTGGATTTAACAAAGTGAAGGTAATGTGCATGTGGGGATAACTGCAGGACAGGACTGGCTGTAGCAGGCACGGGGCTTTTCCCCGGTGGGCTGCAAGGGTGGGGGCTGGTTTTGGATCAGGGGTATATTTTTGTTGCCAGGGGCTGGTTTTGCCGGTTTGCAGCATAGCTGCAATATCTGCCCCCTGTAACAAAAGCTGCAGTGTTTTACACACACCCCTATCGCAGCCGGCCCAACTCAATTGCCAGGGCCGGTTTGCATTCCCAGTCCAGCCCTGGGTAACTGGCCACAAGTAGATTTGGAGAACAGAAGGATGGGCCAAGAAATCTATCAGAATGACCAAAAGCAAAAGGGTTGGAGCATCACAGTGAGAATGCACTTCACCTTGAGAATCAATTTCCACTGCCTTCTCCTTCAGAGAAATCTCTCACCTGTGCATGAGGGCAAAGTCAGCCAGATCTGTGTAGAAGAGCTTGGCGTACTGACGCATGATGTCCTCTTTGCAGTCCTCCAGGTTCCCCAGGTCAGTGTTGGCTTTTCCATCAGTGCAGATAATGACCTGAGGAGGGCACAGAATGAAAAGATGAGAGCAAAGAGATGAGAGATGAGTACAAAGGTGAAGGACAGGGAAGAGAGGCACAAATGTCTCTGCATTAACAGGGAGGGGGCACACCTTTCCCCCAGTACAAATACCCATCCCTGTTCATCCTGTTCATGTGGGTATTTTCCTGTGGGTTCAGTTTGTATGTTTGTTTCTATAGGTATATGTGTGTGTGTCACCATCCCTAACATTATTTTTTTAGGTCGAGGACCGAAGGCTGGCTTGCCAGCTTCTGGGAGGAGAATTAATGTTTTTTAGACGGGGCGTGAACCCGCCTCTCTCCTCTATCTCTCCTCCATTGGCTGGCTTCCTAAACGGAGGCCAGCCATTGGAGGAGAGTGGCGTCACTCCAAACAAGCCCCGTCTCTTTCGGATTCGGGGCGTGTTTTTGGCATTCTTTCCACCTGTGACGTCATATATCACTCAACGCCAAAACACGCCCCGAATCCGAAAATGTTCGGAAGCTTGCGGCCGCCATTTTTATTTTCGCAGTGAAGGTGAGCCGTTGCTTTCCTGTCTTCTTCTCCCTTCCTATCCTCTTCCTCTCTCTTCCGGTCCTCTAGAATTCCTCCTACAACTCATACTTGTATTTGTTTCCATCTCTCCTTCCTCTCCTCCTCTGTCTATCTTCATCGCCCTCTCTTTCCTCTCCTCTGCCGTCTATGATTGGTCTCTTCCACCCCGTCCTGCCTCTCTTCCCCCGTCCCATGCAGTTCTCATTAGAGTTGTACAACACACGGGGGCAGCCTTGTTTTTTTTTTTACTTTGGGGCACACACAGGTTTGCACACGAGCTCTTTTCTGGACTTTGAACCTCTGGGACTTGCAGGTTAGACACACGCACTGGCTAAATCCTGGTGTCACCTTCTCTTTAAAGCCCGACGGGTTAATGTACCACCTCGTGGGCTCCCTCGCCAAAGGTGAGGGCTTTAACCTGTAGGTGACGCACAGCTCCGACAGTCACACTGAGCTATGTTCATCTGATTGGCAGATGCAGAGTATACTCACATTGCGACCGCAGGTTGTGCATTAACCCGCTAATCTATTTCACCAAATTGTAACCTTTAACCTATACCTCACAAAGATCCCTATAGATTTATCAACGCACCAGAATGATCCTCCCTTTCACTGATGCCAGGCCAGCGCCACGAAGCCGCTCACTCCAGGCGCTGTCTACGAAATGCACTTCGAACCGCAATTGCATCCACCAGTGACAGTCACACCTGTGCCCGTCAGAGTCTTGTTCGCATAAACAAAAACACACTTTTTAATTCAGAAACGTGAAAGTAGAAAATTAAATTCCATTGTTTCACATTTACAGGTAGCCCGCAATCCCCCAGATGCTAAATTTCAATTAATTTCACAGGCAAATTAAGAGGAGGCCAGAGACGCGGGAGCGCTCATTCATCACAGTGTCTTGCAACGTTTGTCAAAAGGGAAGTAGTCGAAACAACGTGCTCAGCTCAGCCTGATGCACGTTGGCGTGTTGGACCCAATTATTAAAATAAGTCAGTTATTACAGGGACGGGTACCGAACGTGCTTTATGAACTGCACTTTCTTCTGCGCGGTGTACCTTGAACTAGCAGTAAAAAAGAATATTATGAAAATCCGAGGCGCACAAAAGTCAACAAAAGCTAAAACGCGGTGCTTTATACAGCTCTAAATAAAAAAAGCAAGTTTTTACATTTAGATAGCGTCCAATATTGGTATTAATACTGCCGCTAGGAACTCACAATATTAACAACTCTGGCACGCGGTGAATTAAAACAACTTGAGGGGGCTACGGCCTTAACCCGGCTGGATCAAGCGTAATATGCGAAATTTCTCCTATGTCCATAATCGCCCAATTTTGTCAATTGGGGGACACTTGTTAGTAAATACATCTCTGCCCAAAGTCACTGGTACTCCTTTGATCGACAGCCCGATGTTGATAAAAGGACACCTCCTGGTCGTGCTGTACAGAGCAGCACTAATTCCGGGTTCATACTGGTAACAACCTTCAGACTATATCACCGACATAAAGCCAGTGCGCCCATTGTATCGACTTCGGAAGGATGAAAGTACGAGCGCACTGCCAGGGAGTCTAACCAGAGGGCACAAGGGTCCCGGAAACGGCGCCCAACCCTTAGCACTGTCCCACTCGCCTGTGAGCAACGAGGACTTTGTACCCCACGCAGCAAACACCCCCGGGCGCGAGGAGGACAGCGGGTAAAGGCTGGTTTATTCAGATTCACTCTCCCTCTCCCGGCATCCCCACATTTCTTAATTAGTTAATGAATTTTGGGAAGTTATTGCGATTTGGAGGCGGCAACACGCTGAAACCGTGCGTTGAGAACAGTGCACTTTTAGTACGGCTGCTGGTACGCCTCGTACCTTCCATTTACATTGATCGCGCCGTACGCCGCCTCATGCGAGAAGCATGAGGTATAGTGGGGCTCTTCCCTGAGAGCCGTACAAAGCGTACAAAAGCTCTACGAAGCGCTAGTAAGCACCGTACTTTCCAGGAACTTTACCAAAAGCACTGAACTGGCCTAAAAGAACTTAATTTGGCAAATAAGAACTGTGTGTCAGAAGCTTCAAGTAACACTGGAGTCGACACTGATTCCTATGCCCACTACCTCTGAAAAAGAACTCAAGAAACACTCTGGACAATTGCTGTGAATTAATTGGAAAATAACAGACGAAGTCTCTTACCCTCAGTATAATCTGTACAAGCCCCAGGAGGTGATTGATGACAGGCTATGTTCTGTTTTATCCTCACAAGTAGTCAAAGCGAAGGAATAAATGGAGAATGGTCTGACAACACTCTTGAGGAATTGGAATGGAGTAAGTCCCGACTCAAGGAATGAACTTTGAAGTAGACACTGAATGACTTAGAACCTAGCTATGAGTAAACTAATATAGTCGTATAGAACTGACTGAACTGTGAAGGAGTACTGACCCCAATTCTGATACCAGAGATAACTAACTAGAGTTTCGTGAAGTGGCACCAACTAAATACATACTACGAATTCTACAATTAAAGACACTTGCCAGAATCCCACGTTGCGCATGCGATAAGAACAACCAAAACAGAAGCGCTGACAGGAATTCCCTCAGAACAAGAACTTCACTCAGAGCCGCGCTGTGACTCCGGTGAAGAGGTCAGTTGAAGTGCGCAGATTCCAGAGCGGCTGTGCGCTTCATCTCCACAGCTGCTCGCGCGCTCTCGAAGACTAGAGTGCTCACTCCTCGCTGTTTGTAATCCCCTTCGGCGGCCATGTTGGGATGCTCGCTTCTTCAGGTTCTGTACACAGCGCCGCAGGAACAACGTGGTGACTCTATGCTGCCTTCTCCAACGAGGATATTTGGAGCCCTGCTTTAATGACCGTTGAGTTTTTGCTGGCACTGATCTAATGCTGGCTATGATTCTGGAAGTCTTGACAGTACCCCCTTTCAAGAATGGTCCTTCCACAGCGGGCTTGTTGGGGTGTGCCTGATGAAAGGCTTCAACTAGTCGTGGGGCATTTACATGGACTGCTGGTTCCCACGACCTCTCCTCAGGTCCGTACCCCTTCCACTCTATCAAGTAATACAGTTTGTTCCTCGCCACCTTGGAATCTAAGATTCTGCTGACTTCGTATTCTTCGCTCGATTCTACCACTATGGCGGGTGGAGAGTTTTTTAACCTGACCTTGTCTGGACTTTTCTTCAGAAGGGAAACATGGAAGGTCGGATGAATTTTCAATGACTTTGGTAATTGTAACTTCGCCACTACAGGATTTATGATCTTCTGAATTTTAAATGGCCCTATGAATCTAGGCTGAAACTTCCGATTACCCTTTAATCTCAAATGTCTTGTGGATAGCCACACCTGGTCACCTTTTTTAAACTGTGGGCCTTGTCTTCTCTTTTTGTCTGCCTGCTTTTTATAGGATTGTTTGGCCTTGATTAAGTTGCTCAAAGCTCTTTTGTAAGAGCTCTGTAGCTCTTCCATTACTCTAGCCACGGCAGGGACCTCCCCAATCTGTTTCCCCAGTGTGATAGCTGGATGTCTGCCTGTGTTCAAGTAAAATGGAGTAAACCCTGTGGAATCATGAGTTGCGTTATTGTATGCGAATTCTGCAGTCCACAGTAATTCGGACCATTCAACATCCTGCTCTAACAGATAGAGGCGTAAATATTGTTCTAGCTCCTGGTTCAACCTCTCGGTCTGACCGTCTGTCTCGGGGTGATAACTAGTTGAATAACGTGCATCTATGCCTAAGTTGTGCATAAAGGTCTTCCAAAATTTCGACATGAACTGTGACCCCCTATCTGAAATGATTACCTGTGGAATTCCGTGTGCCCGAATGATGTGTTGGTTGAATGTCTGCACTAATTGCGAAGCTGTGGGTACAGTCTTGAAAGGAATGAAATGTCCCATTTTGGAAAATGAGTCCACCACCACCAAAATCACTGTGTTACCTTGACTAGAGGGCAGATCCACTATTAAATCTAATGTCACGGTGTGCCAGGGGTAGGGTGCGTTAGGTAAGGGTTGCAATAACCCTTGCGGGCCTGACGACTGGGCTTCCCTTTGATGCAGATTTCACAGGTCGAAACATATTGTCTTACTTGGGCTGCCAGATCTGGCCACCAAAAGTGTCGCCGGACCAGTTCTTCGGTCTTCTTGACCCCTTTGTGGCCTGCCATCCGATCATCGTGACAACCTCTCAAAGCCTCTTCTTGGAGTTTTCTGGTTGGAAGATATAGCTTGCCTTCATGATATGGGAGTCCTTCGACAAGGTTTCTTTTACCATCTGCCTCGGCCCACTTACGAAGATCCTCTTCTGAGCAGACTTGCTGAATTTGTTCATCGAATTCTTTCATTTGCATGGCTCCGATTATTTGTTTCAATGGAACTATGGGTTCTTCGACTGAAGGTTTCTCTTCGGCTGTTGGGTTCATGCGTGAAAGAGCATCGGCCTTCCCGTTTTTCGCACCTGGTTTGTACGTGATCACGAAGTCAAATTCTGAGAAGTACAAGGACCATCTCAATTGACGTGGCGAAAGTGTTTTAGCAGACTTAAGGAATTGGAGGTTGCGATGGTCTGTAAACACAGTGACAGTATGCTTGGCCCCCAGTAAGTAGTGTCGCCAATCTTGGAATGCTTCTCGAACAGCCAGTAATTCCTTGTCGGCGATGGAGTAATTGCGCTCCGTGTCCGACAGCTTCCTGGACCGGTAGGCCACCGGATGCAGTTGCCCCGTCGTTTTGTTCCTCTGTGACAAAATTACTCCGGTTGCGAAGTCTGATGCATCAGTTTCAACGAAAAAGGCTTGTTCCGGATCAGGGTGCATTAGAATGGGGGCGCTAATGAAGGCCGTCTTCAAGTCCTGGAAGGCTTGTTCTGCAGTTGCAGTCCACACAAATTTTTGTCCCTTCTTTAGCAGGTGAGTGATGGGAGTGACCTTAGACGAGAAATTAGGAATGAACCTCCGGTAAAAATTGGCAAAACCAATAAAACTTTGGATTTCCTTCACACTTCCTGGCGATGACCACTCCTGAATGGTACGGACCTTTGAATTATCCATCTCGACCCCAGCTGCGGACCACATGAATCCCAAGAACTCCACCTTCTCGGCATGAAAAGAACACTTCTCCAATTTCACGTACAAGTGGTTATCCAAAAGCTTCTGGAGTATAGCTCGCACATGTTTGACATGATCTTCCATGTTGTCGGAAAAAATCAATATGTCATCAATATAGACGACAGCCACTCGGTCCAAGAATTCTCTCAGAACATCATTAACGAAGTTTTGAAATGCTGCTGGGGCATTGCTCAACCCATAAGGCATCACTTGATACTCAAACAACCCATACTTGGTCCGAAAGGCTGTTTTCCATTCATCACCCTCGGCCACTCTCACCAAATGGTAAGCTCCACGCAGGTCAAGCTTGGTGTAAATCTTTGCTCCTTTGACTTGATCCAATAGTTGATTGATTAGTGGCAATGGGTACCGATTTTTCACTGTAACTTGGTTCAAGGCTCTGTAATCGATACACGTGCGGAGAGTCCCATCCTTCTTTGGCCGGAAGAAAAGCGGAGACGAAACTGGAGACTGTGATGGCCTTATGAATCCCATCCTGGTATACTCTTCCAAATACTCTTTGAGGTAGATGTTCTCCTTTTCAGTGAGTGCGTAAACTCGACTGCAGGGCAGGTTGGCACCGGCTTCCAATTCGATCTTGCAATCATAGCTTCTGTGTGGTGGTAATTTCTCAGCATTCCTTTTGTCGAACACACTCGCCAAATCTTGGTATTCTTTTGGTATTTCCACTGCGCTAACAGTGCAGATGTGGAGCGACAACTTGGCCAACTCCGTAGCCGGCGATCCCTCGCACTCTTCTGAGTTCTTAGTAAAACAATTCCTCTGACAAAATTCCGAGTTCATCTTGACCGTTCTCCTCTCCCAATCAATAATCGGGTTATGCGTGGTCAACCATGGCAACCCTAAAATCAGCTGGAACTGGGGTGCGTCTATGAGGTTGAATCTAATAAATTCTTGATGACCCTGCAACCCTTCCAATTCTAAGGTCTCTGTTTCTTCTACTATGGGTCCTGAAGTCAAATTGGAGCCGTCGACTGCCTTTACGACTTCGAGATTCTTCTTCTTGATCGCCTTTATGCCCATTTCTTGCGCATATTTCAGGTCACAGAAGTTCCCAGTGGCCCCCGAATCAATCATGACTGAGACTTCTTCCAATTTCTGGGTTCCGAATTTGACTGTAAAAAATACTGTAAGATGAGGGGCCGCTGACTGCAATGTGTTAATCAGTTGCTGAGGTTCATGAGTTGACTGTTCGGAACATCCCACCAGGGCAACTCCTGTTACTGGTGGGATCGATCTTTTAACCCCTGGTTACTCTTGTTTCTCTTCGGACACTCCCTCACAAAATGTCCCGAGGTACCACAATACAAACACAACTGATTTGCTCGCCTTTTATCTTTTTCTTCTTGAGAGAGAGGGCCCCTGATGGAACCTATTTGCATTGGTTCCTCTCCGGTACCCGTATCAGGTTTTGAGGGTTCGGGTCTCATACGGTCTAGGCGTGGCACAAACGACTTGTAGTCTCGCTTCTTTTCTGACCTTCTTTCAAACAATCGATGCTCGATTTGAAGAACTAAATCAATAAGTTCTGAGATTTCCTGAGGACGTTTCGGGATCTGCGCCAATGCATCTTTTATTTCATCTTTGAGACCACGATAGAATATCGCCGCACGTTTACTGTCGGGCCAATCTGTCTCGACGATTAGTTTGTTGAACTGAGCTATATATGCTACCAATTCTCGATTGCCTTGCTTAAGGTCTAGGAGTTCGTTGTCGGTGGCTTGATTGGCCGTTCTTCTGTCGAATATTCGTAGAAATTCTTTCTTGAAACGATTGAAATCGTACAAAGCTGCGTCGTTTCGAGAGACCAACGGCATAGACCAGGCTGCGGCGTCGCCGCTCAAGTAAGACAACATGAATGCGACCTTGGCTTGATCCTCTTTGAACACTACTGATCTGCACAAGAAATGTAGACAACATTGGGTCAGGAAAATCTGGGCCTTATGGGGGTCCCCGCTAAAGCGTTCTGGGTTGGCTAAGGGGACAATAGGTGCCACTGAATGAATTACTTGCGTGGCCACTTCTGCACCAGAGTTCTGAGAGGAGTTGAAGCTAGGTAAAGGAGTTGTTCCCACTAAGAGTTCCTCTAATTTCTGTTGAATGTGACGAGTTTCTTGTTGGGACCTTTTTACCTCATCCCTCAGGACTCTATTCTCTTCTGTGGAACGTGTAAGTTGGGCCTGTAACCCTTCTAGGATTCCCGCCAAGGAGTTCATATCAAATCCCTCAGCCATGTCGACTCGAGTGAAGGTTGGTACTTCAATCTGTCAGAAGCTTCAAGTAACACTGGAGTCGACACTGATTCCTATGCCCACTACCTCTGAAAAAGAACTCAAGAAACACTCTGGACAATTGCTGTGAATTAATTGGAAAATAACAGACGAAGTCTCTTACCCTCAGTATAATCTGTACAAGCCCCAGGAGGTGATTGATGACAGGCTATGTTCTGTTTTATCCTCACAAGTAGTCAAAGCGAAGGAATAAATGGAGAATGGTCTGACAACACTCTTGAGGAATTGGAATGGAGTAAGTCCCGACTCAAGGAATGAACTTTGAAGTAGACACTGAATGACTTAGAACCTAGCTATGAGTAAACTAATATAGTCGTATAGAACTGACTGAACTGTGAAGGAGTACTGACCCCAATTCTGATACCAGAGATAACTAACTAGAGTTTCGTGAAGTGGCACCAACTAAATACATACTACGACTTCTACAATTAAAGACACTTGCCAGAATCCCACGTTGCGCATGCGATAAGAACAACCAAAACAGAAGCGCTGACAGGAATTCCCTCAGAACAAGAACTTCACTCAGAGCCGCGCTGTGACTCCGGTGAAGAGGTCAGTTGAAGTGCGCAGATTCCAGAGCGGCTGTGCGCTTCATCTCCACAGCTGCTCGCGCGCTCTCGAAGACTAGAGCGCTCACTCCTCGCTGTTTGTAATCCCCTTCGGCGGCCATGTTGGGATGCTCGCTTCTTCAGGTTCTGTACACAGCGCCGCAGGAACAACGTGGTGACTCTATGCTGCCTTCTCCAACGAGGATATTTGGAGCCCTGCTTTAATGACCGTTGAGTTTTTGCTGGCACTGATCTAATGCTGGCTATGATTCTGGAAGTCTTGACACTGTGGCATTTTTTAAAACATTACTGGAACCTACCCTGAAGCCTGATGACTGTATTTTGAAGCCTGCTTGGCGAGCTTCCAGGGGGAGGGGGAGGGGAGGTTGTAGCCAAGTGCATGGATTTAGGGCACACTTGTCCTCTGCGCACTGCCCCCTGGCCCAATTAAGAATAGGGTAGCCTTGTTAATTTTGAGAGGACTCCCTGTACTGGTCCGCACTCTTTGTCACTCCACAAAGCTGAGGGACGTCTCCCTGGCCAGCCAAGGGTGAACTTGGCGCTGTGCACCCCAAGGAAAGCTACCACTGAGCAACATAGGGACGATAAGTTCGTTCTTCATAGAGACACTGTCCTGCACTTTTCACGTTCAGTCGCTGTTGCGAAAGCAGGGCAGCGTCTCACTTTCACAAGCTTCAAAGTGCTTCAAAAGTGGCCCGGTAGTGGGTTTTTTCTCATCTAAAGGTGTTTGTTGATATTTTGCTGTAGAATCCTGCTGTTTGTGTGCCCTTTTGCAGAATACGTGCGTCAGGGTCTTTGCCTATTGGACAAACCAATTCTATGCACAATTAAGACTGTGTAAAGTCTGGTCCCTGTTTGCTTCGTGTGAGCTGCTTTGCACAGACGTGTTTTGGTGCTTATGTTGCTTGCTAAAAGGACTATTCGTTGCTGGTTGTGTTCACCCTGAGATAACCCAGACACACTCCCCCCTGCTTCGCGGCACAAACACAAGTGCATAGCCCTTCTGTGTGCGCACACCCCACGCTGACACTTGGATGCATGTTCCTCAGCTGTTATAATTTTGGCAGGTGTGTTATTTGCTGAGGTGGGAGCTGGCCTCGGCAAAGGCACCCAAATTGTTGTCAGAAACAGAGTAAAAGGACAACTGCTTAAATAACAGATTGTTCTGTTAAATGTCGCAAGAAACATTAGCCCCCTGGTTCTCCTGCCCCTTCGCTGTGCTTGTTCTCCTGCCCTCTCGCTGTGCTTGCTCTCCTGCCCCCTGGCTGTGCTTGCTCTCCTGCCCCCTCGCTGTGCTTGCTCTCCTGTTTGTGTATGTGGCTCTGTGTGTATGTGGCTCTGGGTTGTATGTGGCTCTGGGTGTGAATGTGGCTCTGGGTGTGTATGTGGCTCTGGGTGTGTATGTAGCTCTGGGTGTGTATGTAGCTCTGGGTGTGTATGTGGCTCTGGGTGTGTATGTGGCTCTGGGTGTGTGAGTGGCTCTGTGTGTGTGGGGGGGCTCTGTTTGTGTGTGTGTGGCTCTGTTTTTTGTGTGTGTGGCTCTGTTTGTGTGTGTAGCTGTGTGTGTGTGTGGCGCTGTGTGTGTGTGTGGCGCTGTGTGTGTTTATGGCGCTGTGTGTGTGTATGGCGCTGTGTGTGTGTGGAGCTGTGTGTGTGTGGAGCTGTGTGTGGCTCTGTGTGTGTGTGTGGCGCTGTGTGTGTGAGGCGCTGTGTGTGTGTGGCACTGTGTGTGTATGGCGCTGTGTGTGTGTGGCGCTGTGTGTGTGGCTCTGTGTGTGTGGCTCTGTGTGGATAGCTTTTTTTGTAGGTGGCTCTATGTGTGGATAGCTTTTTTGTAGGTGGCTCTATGTGTGGGTGGCTCTGTCTGTGTGAGGGTGGCTCTGTGTAGGTGGCTCTATGTGAATGACTCTGTGTGGGTGGCTCTGTGTGGGTGGCTCTGTATGTGTGTGTGTGGGTGGCTTTGTGTGGGTGGCTCTGTGGGTGAAAATGCAGTAGGTCATGCATTTGCCATCGATTAAGCTATTGGCATTGTAAATGACAATGCCATTCATTTAACGATTAAGCTATTAGCAATGTAAATGACAATGCCATTTATTTAACGATTAAGCTATTAGCAATGTAAATGACAATGCCATTTATTTATGATTTAAACAAATTAAAACAAATGCCATGAGCAATGCCAATAGCTCTACCTTTAATAATGCCGAGACCATTGCATTGTACATGCTTGTCTGTATTTTTGACCAAACTGCCTCCATAAGACACTTTAAGGATAGGCTCAGTCACAGCCACTGTTTTTGGGAGACGTTATCTGGGTTATACACAAACTGCTTTAAATTTCTGGTATACTTTCGTTTTTGTTGAACATTTATTTTATTCATTTTTGCTAACAGGTTCTGCACATTTCCCTTCGCTTTTTACTGACAGCTGCATAACACCAGTGCCCCAGGGTGCATGTTGTGAGTTTACCTAACAGAGCTTAATCAGAAATCTCACATTCTGCTCTTAATTATGGTAGTGTGCCTCCGTTAACCTAGCACACACGCCATCACACATACCAACATCCTGACACCAGGCATGAAGTAAGGCTATAATTAAAGGCTATATCTATGTATCAGTGTGAGGTTCAATTCAAGAAGACTTCCAAAACCCACTGTAAGGGTCTGGGCCCTGCAGATCACCAAGGAGCACCTGCTTTTAGGAGCCCAAGCCCTCGCCCACCAATGGTGCATGCTTCATCATCGGGCTCTGCTCCTCGTTGGGCTGGTGCTGCAATGCCCAACGGGCCCCACACAGGGCACATTGCCAAAGATTTTTTTGTCGCCTGTTTAGACAATTGTCTAGCCAACCAATCTGTCTATGGATTTTAAGAATTTTGTAGATTGCAGCCACAGCCCGTGGAGGGAGTTTCGGTGGGGCGGAGAAGCGGGCGGGAGGGGGGAGGACAAATTTCGTAGCGCGCCCTGCATCGCAAAATGTGATGCAGGGTGCGCTACGAAATTTGTTTAATTAATTAAATTGTTTTCTTACCTTCAATTATCCATACTCCGGTTTGTAGCAACCCCCACCCCGCTTCTCTGCCCCACCGAAACACCCTCCACGGGCCGCGGCTGGTAGATTGGTCTAAAAAGATAAACTAAAATTAACTAGGGGTCCTCTCTCAGACTATTTTATTTGTGGAGCCGCTGTTAAAATATGTTCTTTTGCATCTTCAGTTGGGTTTGCTACCCTGGACCTCGGGTGCCTAACAATTAAATCTACTGGCTTGTTGCACTCTGGCTGGTACTTAATTGTGAAAAGGTTTTTCTGCAACTGCAGGACCCACTTTTCAGTTCTAGGGAGCCAGCTAAGACATCCCCATGAACAGAGGAACTAGTGGCGTATCCCCCCACATAAGGTGGTGAAAATGCTGGCATGCCCACCTGATGGCCAGCACCTCTCTTTCAATTTGTGACTAACGTTGCTCTATCTCAGTCAAGGCGTGGCGCCTAAATGCTATAGTACCCCATGTATCTTCACTCACTTTTTGTAGCAGAACAGCTTCCACTACTGGTCTGGCATTGGCCACCAGGTGTGTGGACTTTGGAGGATCAAAATATCTCACTTCAGTGACACTGAGTAATGTCACTTTCACCTACTGGAACACCACCTTCTGAGCATCTCCCACGGTCACGGTACTCCTTCTTTGTGAGACTTCATAGTGGCCAGTCAGGATATGAACTGACCACAATACGTGGCCATTCCTATAAAGCTCTGGATCTCCATCAAAGAGGAGGATGCTTTCACCTCCCGAATGTCCTTCGCCTTCTGTGGATCTACGTTCACACCATCACCTGAGAGACAAAGCCATAGAACTCCACAAGGGGCACGGTGTTCCAGAGTCGACATGCTAAGAAAGAAAGCTTCTCCCTCCCTATCTAGTTCTTTTTATTTTGGGAACTACCACCAATTTGGCAGTGCTTGATCCTAGTTTACGAGAGGGTACATACCAAGAAAAGACTTTCTGAAAGCTAAATTTCAGGATCTCATCCGCCACTGAGTTTTTCAGAATGTAATCAAAGCTCTGGCTGGACTTGCAGGCTCCTAAATATGAGTTACAACATCCGGATTTATATTATTAAAGATTCCCCGAGTGCAAGGGCTCAGACAACATTTAACACGAAGCAGTGTTTCAGTGGTTATTATGCAGGCCCATGAACCCATACCACAGGTTACAAGTAAAAAAAGAAGGGACTAGCAGAAAACCAGTAATAAAAGAAGTAAACTCACTAAAGATATGTGTGCATGTGGTGGAATGGAATTGATTACACCTGCAAAGAAAGATGATTGAGTTTTCCCGAAAACCGGAAGTACATCAAGAAAATGGAACCACCCTGTGCAGAATCACGAAGATATACTAATGCAAGCATGGTATGAATAATGCAGGTAGTACTAAGTGCCCTCGGTCATGGGATTGTAGCAGCAAAGGTAAGTGAGTGAACGATGCATACTAATACATATTTTGGCGGTCTGCCGTAGTTCCACCAGGGCAACAGCGTAAATACTTCCATCGCCCTGGTGGGGGACCCGACCGCCGAATTTATAATTGACTGCCAAGCTGGCGGTCATCATTATTAAAGCATTGGTAGGATCCGCCATCACAGTGGTTCCTGTCAATGTAATCCGCTGTTTGTTGCAGAGTTGCGTCAGAATGACACAACCCTGAACCAAATAGTGTTCTTTTTTTTTTATTTTCAAAAAGAAAATCCCAAAACAGGTTTTCTTTTTGAAAAGTAATGCTCCTCCCGCCTTGCGAGTCGTCACCCACTGATTTGGCTTTTACAGTCCCAATCTCTAATAAAAGAGAGAGGGACCCCTCAACCAAAGGGATAGGGTACCACAATAGACACAAGTCAAAAATGAAATTCCCTTTGGGCAAGTGAACATTAATACAAAAGTACTTACAGACAATAAGTTTTAAACTATTTAAGATTGTACCACGTTCGTGGCTTACACCTTTCTATTTTGTGTAAGTATATCTATGCACTTTAAAGATTCGAAAACGCAAGTTGGAATTACACTTGCAATATGCATTCATGGCAAATTCGCTCTTTTTGTCTCTTTTTGTTTATTTACAGTCCTCAGCCATAGTGCTGGTTGGAATTAGAAAAACGGAATCTTATAACAGCAACATTATCTTCTTATCAGTAAGTTGCACTTAGTGAGTGTCATGACTAATAAATGTTCGTCATTTTGGAACTAGCTAGGGTAACTAATGGCATTCTCATTCTGTCTATTTATTTACAGCTCACAGCTATAGCGCTTGACATATTTCGAAAAATTGAACTGAATTTATATCAGCAACTACATTTTTATATCAGTAAGTTGCACTGAATGTGAATCTAAATTAAATGGAATTTCGTCGTAACACATTTGTAGAAATAAGGCCAATTAGTAATCATGTGGATGCTCATAACTATTTATAGGATAGGTTAAGAGTTTTTTATAAGTGCATTATATGATGGTATAAAACTTTAACATATATAAACAAGGTATAAGTGCTTATTAGTTTAGATTTGTTCCTTATGAATGGGTGAAAACAGATAACGAGAAGTACACCTGTCTCGTTGTAGTCTCAAATCATATCAACTTCAGTGTATCTCGTTTAAAATCTATTTTTACACAAATAAATAAATTCATACTCATCTTCATGTTTAGGAGAACTCTAGGATAATTCGCTGGCCGAATACCCTAAGAAAAGGATAAGGAGGACATATACCCCTTATAATATAAACTGCCTGAAACATTATATCCCTGAGGTAGGTGATGTATTATGCTCCACACTATTGCCACCTCAAACTTGCTTGATTAGAAATGTATGTGTATGACTTATTTTTCTTAAACTTGATCCGAATGCCGTAAGATGGTTTAGGAAATCGGTTATAATAAAGTGTAGATGCATTGAGGTGTGAACCCCCTGCGAATATTCTATCCAAATGTGTTAGGATGGGTTGAAGATATCTGCCATTCAATATATGTACGAAATACAGGAACCCTATGTCAAGGGTCCAGAGACCTGGTAGGTGTTTGTATGGTCACTGCTTATTAAGTCAGTGTGTACCAAAGATGTGTAAAAAAGAAAAATTTCTTTTTAGAGTCCCCTCACTCACCGGGGTTGCCCCACGGTGACATGCTTCATCATTGGGGCCATCCCAGTTCTCTACGAAAAGGGGCGTGCTGCGACAAGGCGACTACGCAGGAGCACTAGTTTTGTGAGATGACTATGTGTGGTGCATGTGTAATGATGATGGAGTGGGTGTGGAATTAAAATATACCGTGCTAGTGGGCCTCAACAATTTATTTCGCTCCTAGTGTGGTATAAAAAATTAAAAAGGGGTAACACTGTCTTCTAACTTTTACTGAGTTAGATCAGTGTCAAAGGTCAACATGTTTCAAGCTCCCCTAAGCTTTTCTTCAGGACCATACAGGGTCCAGCCCTGTATTGCCACTCCTGTTTTTCAAATGAAAAGTATTGCTAAAAATACTTATTTACAATGAACGCTGTTGTCAATAAACATGCGTGTTGTTATACATACGTTTTGTATTTCACTTCGATTTCTGTAAAATAGAATAACAGTTGTTATTTGATGGACAACCCCTTCCAAGAAGGGGAACAACTCACATGCATCTCATTCTAGCTAGGGCGTGAGTGTGCCCTTGACATCATATTGATGCGTGCTGGTTGTCATACCGGTGTAGAGAAATAAATCACTGTGAATAAAGTGGTTTAGTGGTTTCACACATAAAACACATAGACTAAAGGTGACTATTGACAAAACACACACAACATATACACACGAAAATAATATGGCAGATGGTTATATTTACATAAATGAGTATAGAATTACACCCCATGGTCTTAGGCAAGGGCAGGAACGCCTCGTGGAAACATTGCTGAAAAGGATTGTCAAAGTTTAGAGTTAGAAGGCCCTTTCCCTAGTTGCCACTCGAAAATGCCGGTTTCCTTGCAGTCTATCGCAACTAATACACTTACTTCCTATCGGCAGACCCGCTCGGTACTACCTGGTGTCTCCTCGCCGGACCGCATACTGATTTGAACTCGGGCTCGCGGTGTATTTAAACGCGCGTGCTTCCGGGTTGCCGGGAGACTAGAGCGCTCACCTTGGGCGGCCATTTTGATGGTATGTAATCGCGGTTGGCGCGAATGTTACCAAAAGGACGAGATTTCTACCGAATAAGGCTGGGTTGCAGGATAAGGAATATTTTACAGTGATACTGTTGACTGGGGCGTTTTAAAACACTAATTTAGAACACAGGTATTTTATTTCGGTTGGATGAAGTTTTTCACAAAGGGCTAGGCTTTTTTCATAAAAAACGGGTTTTGTTTACATTTGAAAGTGGGAAGGTTGGTAACTATCTTTTCAGGGAAGTCTGTGCCTGATCTTTATTAAAAAGTGTTCAAGGTGATGGGTTATGTTCTCAAGTAGATGGAAGTTCTAATGGGAGGTATTACCATGATATTACAGTAGGTGTGGTTATACCATCCCAAATTTATTCAGAAAGGAAGGGTGGTCTATGGGCGGAAGGCTCCCCATGGGATTTCATCATTAGGTCCCTGGGTGTCCGTATGTAGGCGAAACACCCATCTTTGTTCTTTTTCGTGGAGGACTCGTTCCTGATTGTCTTTATTCCTCACTGTTTCAATGACCACCCACGTTAGATCATTTGGGGTGTGGTTGTGTTCAATGAAGTGGGTGGTCATTCGCTTGCACCGGATGTTGCTTCTGTGCTCTACAATGCGAGTACTGACCTTCCTAGTGGTCATTCCTACATAGTGAAGGTTGCACGTGCAGGTTATTAAGTATACAACCCCACTTGTATTGCAATTTGAAAATCCCTTTAGTTCCCATTTCGTAGTGTTGTTAAAGATTACGCTCTTGGTTGGGGAAGTCAAATGACAAACACTGCAATTGTTGCATGGAAAATGCCCATCAGGTAGTGGTTGGGATCTCACTGTTTGGGTTATGGGTGTTGGACGGGTATGCACCAAATAATCCTTCAGATTTTTACCCCGCCTATGACTGAACATGGGAGTGGGTATGTGAAGGCCACCGCTGTTAAGTATTGGCCAATGTTTTCTGATTATTTTGGACACACTATCAGAAACTTGATTGTACGTGGTGATACAAATTGGTTTTTTGTCCTCAGGTTGCGTTCTCTCTTTTGGTTCCAGTAGTGCTTCCCTGTTGTTGTTTGCTGCCCGTTTTTTAGCCTCTTTGATTAGTTTTTCTGGATATTTTCTGTATCTCAGCTTGTTGCTTAAGTCTTCCGCTTGGGTTAGGTAGTCAGATTTTTTGCTACAGTTCCTGCGCAAACGAAGGAATTGTCCAAATGGCAGGTTTTGTTTGAGATGGCGAGGGTGGAAACTGTCAAAAGTTAAGAGGCAGTTCCTTGCTGTCTCTTTAAAATGGGTTGTAGTCACCAGTCTGCCTGACTCAGCATGGATGTTTAGATCTAGAAAAACTAGATCGGTCTTGCTAATTGAGCAGGTAAACTTGAGGAAGGGATCCTGTGTATTAAGCCAGGAGAGAAAGGTCTGCGCTTCTTCTTCTGTGCCTTGCCATATCAACAGAATATCGTCGATATAGCGTTTCCAATGTAGGATCTGGTGTCTGTGTGGGTTCCTTTCATTCAGTATCTTGTTTTTCTCCAGTTGATGGACGTACAACCCGGCTATGCTCGGCGCAAAAGTACTGCCCATACTGGTCCCATGCTGTTGTTTATAAAGGGTAGATTCGAAGCGGAAAAAGTTTTCACACAGTGCTAGTTGGCAACATTCGAGTACTACATGGCGAGGAGTATGGAATTCCCATTCACTTTCGTATAATACTTCCTCTAGAATCTGTAAAGTCTCTCTGTGTGGCAAGCTGGTATATAGACTTTCGACATCCAGACTTATCAGAAGGCTGGATGTCGCGTCAAAGGTTAAGTCTTGTAACAGGCACAGTACGTCCTTGGTATCCCTCAAATATGTGTCTGTTTTTTGCACAAGAGGTCTGAGAAAAGCATCTGCGAATTGTGAAACGGAGACATTCATTCCTGTAATCCGTGGTGCTCGATTTAGTAGTAAATCTATCCTCACTATGCCTCACGGCTATGCAGATCCAAGTGCTTAATAAAGGCTTAGGATTTGTTCCCACCCCAACCACAGACAAGTTCAAACTATGCTGTGAATTGAAAGAATTCCTGAGGAAGATCAAATTACAGGTTTTCTTTCAAGACAAAGACCCAACAGAACAAACAAAGAGTGACACAGGTTTACATAAAAAATCAAACTTTGTCCCTCCATCACACAACCTACCTGTGGAGGTATTAACTTTTGAAAAAGCGGTCATGAGAGAAGTTCAGGAGTTAGACCCGCGAGCTATAAAGGTATTTCATAACACCAGCAAAGCTGAACAATCCGCGCTACAGGAACTGTCAAAAAACAACCAAATTACCATAAAACCAGCCGACAAAGGCGGGGCAATTGTATTACAAAACACCACGGATTACAGGAATGAATGTCTCCGTTTACTAGGGGACACAAGAAACTACGCCAAACTGGACGAAGACCCAACAGAACGTCTAAGAATCTCAATTGCATACCTGACAGAGGAATGTCAAGCCAATGATTGGCTAAGTAAAAAAGAAATTGAATTCTTAACAAACAAAAAACCAACAATACCATACTTCTATACTATCCCCAAAATACACAAGAGATTGGAGAACCCACCAGGGAGGCCCATAGTCTCGGGGATAGGCTCAATTCTAGAGCCTCTTTCACAATTCGCAGATGCTTTTCTCAGACCTCTTGTGCAAAAAACAGACACATATTTGAGGGATACCAAGGACGTACTGTGCCTGTTACAAGACTTAACCTTTGACGCGACATCCAGCCTTCTGATAAGTCTGGATGTCGAAAGTCTATATACCAGCTTGCCACACAGAGAGACTTTACAGATTCTAGAGGAAGTATTATACGAAAGTGAATGGGAATTCCATACTCCTCGCCATGTAGTACTCGAATGTTGCCAACTAGCACTGTGTGAAAACTTTTTCCGCTTCGAATCTACCCTTTATAAACAACAGCATGGGACCAGTATGGGCAGTACTTTTGCGCCGAGCATAGCCGGGTTGTACGTCCATCAACTGGAGAAAAACAAGATACTGAATGAAAGGAACCCACACAGACACCAGATCCTACATTGGAAACGCTATATCGACGATATTCTGTTGATATGGCAAGGCACAGAAGAAGAAGCGCAGACCTTTCTCTCCTGGCTTAATACACAGGATCCCTTCCTCAAGTTTACCTGCTCAATTAGCAAGACCGATCTAGTTTTTCTAGATCTAAACATCCATGCTGAGTCAGGCAGACTGGTGACTACAACCCATTTTAAAGAGACAGCAAGGAACTGCCTCTTAACTTTTGACAGTTTCCACCCTCGCCATCTCAAACAAAACCTGCCATTTGGACAATTCCTTCGTTTGCGCAGGAACTGTAGCAAAAAATCTGACTACCTAACCCAAGCGGAAGACTTAAGCAACAAGCTGAGATACAGAAAATATCCAGAAAAACTAATCAAAGAGGCTAAAAAACGGGCAGCAAACAACAACAGGGAAGCACTACTGGAACCAAAAGAGAGAACGCAACCTGAGGACAAAAAACCAATTTGTATCACCACGTACAATCAAGTTTCTGATAGTGTGTCCAAAATAATCAGAAAACATTGGCCAATACTTAACAGCGGTGGCCTTCACATACCCACTCCCATGTTCAGTCATAGGCGGGGTAAAAATCTGAAGGATTATTTGGTGCATACCCGTCCAACACCCATAACCCAAACAGTGAGATCCCAACCACTACCTGATGGGCATTTTCCATGCAACAATTGCAGTGTTTGTCATTTGACTTCCCCAACCAAGAGCGTAATCTTTAACAACACTACGAAATGGGAACTAAAGGGATTTTCAAATTGCAATACAAGTGGGGTTGTATACTTAATAACCTGCACGTGCAACCTTCACTATGTAGGAATGACCACTAGGAAGGTCAGTACTCGCATTGTAGAGCACAGAAGCAACATCCGGTGCAAGCGAGCCACAACAAGAATGACCACCCACTTCATTGAACACAACCACACCCCAAATGATCTAACGTGGGTGGTCATTGAAACAGTGAGGAATAAAGACAATCAGGAACGAGTCCTCCACGAAAAAGAACAAAGATGGGTGTTTCGCCTACATACGGACACCCAGGGACTTAATGATGAAATCCCATGGGGAGCCTTCCGCCCATAGACCACCCTTCCTTTCTGAATAAATTTGGGATGGTATAACCACACCTACTGTAATATCATGGTAATACCTCCCATTAGAACTTCCATCTACTTGAGAACATAACCCATCACCTTGAACACTTTTTAATAAAGATCAGGCACAGACTTCCCTGAAAAGATAGTTACCAACCTTCCCACTTTCAAATGTAAACAAAACCCGTTTTTTATGAAAAAAGCCTAGCCCTTTGTGAAAAACTTCATCCAACCGAAATAAAATACCTGTGTTCTAAATTAGTGTTTTAAAACGCCCCAGTCAACAGTATCACTGTAAAATATTCCTTATCCTGCAACCCAGCCTTATTCGGTAGAAATCTCGTCCTTTTGGTAACATTTGCGCCAACCGCGATTACATACCATCAAAATGGCCGCCCAAGGTGAGCGCTCTAGTCTCCCGGCAACCCGGAAGCACGCGCGTTTAAATACACCGCGAGCCCGAGTTCAAATCAGTATGCGGTCCGGCGAGGAGACACCAGGTAGTACCGAGCGGGTCTGCCGATAGGAAGTAAGTGTATTAGTTGCGATAGACTGCAAGGAAACCGGCATTTTCGAGTGGCAACTAGGGAAAGGGCCTTCTAACTCTAAACTTTGACAATCCTTTTCAGCAATGTTTCCACGAGGCGTTCCTGCCCTTGCCTAAGACCATGGGGTGTAATTCTATACTCATTTATGTAAATATAACCATCTGCCATATTATTTTCGTGTGTATATGTTGTGTGTGTTTTGTCAATAGTCACCTTTAGTCTATGTGTTTTATGTGTGAAACCACTAAACCACTTTATTCACAGTGATTTATTTCTCTACACCGGTATGACAACCAGCACGCATCAATATGATGTCAAGGGCACACTCACGCCCTAGCTAGAATGAGATGCATGTGAGTTGTTCCCCTTCTTGGAAGGGGTTGTCCATCAAATAACAACTGTTATTCTATTTTACAGAAATCGAAGTGAAATACAAAACGTATGTATAACAACACGCATGTTTATTGACAACAGCGTTCATTGTAAATAAGTATTTTTAGCAATACTTTTCATTTGAAAAACAGGAGTGGCAATACAGGGCTGGACCCTGTATGGTCCTGAAGAAAAGCTTAGGGGAGCTTGAAACATGTTGACCTTTGACACTGATCTAACTCAGTAAAAGTTAGAAGACAGTGTTACCCCTTTTTAATTTTTTATACCACACTAGGAGCGAAATAAATTGTTGAGGCCCACTAGCACGGTATATTTTAATTCCACACCCACTCCATCATCATTACACATGCACCACACATAGTCATCTCACAAAACTAGTGCTCCTGCGTAGTCGCCTTGTCGCAGCACGCCCCTTTTCGTAGAGAACTGGGATGGCCCCAATGATGAAGCATGTCACCGTGGGGCAACCCCGGTGAGTGAGGGGACTCTAAAAAGAAATTTTTCTTTTTTACACATCTTTGGTACACACTGACTTAATAAGCAGTGACCATACAAACACCTACCAGGTCTCTGGACCCTTGACATAGGGTTCCTGTATTTCGTACACAGACTGGAGGACGACCCGGTCTGGTTTAACCCCCTTCACCCTCCTCTTTTGTTTATGCATTCAATATATGTATACATACAATGAAATGTAAGGAGTTGTTCAAATCTGGTGACCTACTACCTTATCATGTTCATGTCTATAATATAGTGAAGATGCATTGAGGTGCGAACCCCCTGTGAATATTTTATTCAAATGTGGTAAGATAGATTGAAAATATCTGCCGTCTAATATGTGTGTATATAAATACGATGAAATGTAAAATTAAGGTGTTGCTTAAATCTGGTGACCTACTGTTTTATCATGATATTAATGCCGTCAAATGTCTGCTAAATTGTGCAATGTCATGTGTTGTGTTTTCATGTGCTGTATAATGTTGGAAGCAATGCTATAGTGGGTGTTCAAATATAGAGTAGGACATTTCATTTTTGTTTTTTAAAATTAGTGTATCTATGAAATTAAATTGGATTTGTGGCCTGTTATAATTTAGACCAATCTCATTTAAATTCACAGAATTGTTGGGAAACAAATATACATATATCCTGATGAAGGCGGTCATACTTTGCTCATACCGCCGAAACGCGCGATGCCTAAGGAGTGAATGTGGATCATATAACTAAGGAAAATTCGAAATAATTTTGGTGTTTGAATTTAGTCCTTTTTCCTGTAACTCCTTTTTTATTGGAATGTTTTTATTTATTATTGTTACGTCCTGTGTTTGTTTCCCGATTTTTAATTAATAGAATGTATGTCAATAAATTGTTTTAATGCTTTGATCGTATTATAGTGTTTTCACGTTTTTGGATTTCCATTTTTTCATTGCTTCTATGTTATGCCTATGTACTAGTTAGTTTATTGTCTGTAAGTACTTTTGTATTAATGTTCACTTGCCAAAAGGGAATTTCATTTTTGACTTTTACAGTCCCAAACCTTGACGGTGACAGACAGTAAAAAGAAATGGCTACATGTAGGCATTTCTCCGATGGAGTAATCTTTGCCGTAGCAAAACTGAAGGTATGTCTACATTTAAATCGGACAGGCCTTCATGTTGGAGGTATGTATACTCTGTCGCTGTTGCGATGGAGTAAACATACCGCCAACATATAGATGTGGTCCTTAATTTCACTAAGGAGATTATACATGTGTATGGGTTTATCTACAAGTTAAATAAGTTTGTTTTCTGGAACTTCAAAGTGTTTTTAAAAAATGATGGGAATCTATTGATGTAGAGAAACTTTAAAAAAGCCTTACAGTACCCGAACAAAAAAACTAAAATCTAAAGTTTATGAGAATGTTTTAATATTGAAAATGTGTTTTGAACCACATATAAGGCTATCAGGAGTAGATAAGGAAGGCAAAAGAGGAAACTTCCCCCTCCCTGTTTGGGAACTGAGTCGCAGTAGGACCAACCCAGACTGTCAGGAGTGGCCACTCGTATTGCAAAGTGATGGGGTGGGAGGAGCACAAAAAAGGAAAAAGAATTAGAAAATAAAGAAAGAAAGATGCACTTACCTCAGGGGCGCAATGCCCATTGGGCTCAAAGGGCTTCAGCCCCCCATTGTGTGAGACTGCTTCCCGGGCACACACACAGCCGCACCTGAGTACTTCACAGGTTTTTTAAATACCTTTTGCTTGTTAATGAGGCATTGTTGTTGTTTCACCCCCTGCAGCACATCTGTCCCTATTGCTTATAGATTCCGCCCACCCTCCCCGAAATTTTTCGGAGCTCCCCCCGAAATGTGGCTCTAATTGCGCCTCTGACTTACCTGCTCTGACAGCAGCCACCTTCCCTATGATCCTCGCTGTCCGGATGTCCAGGAACTACTGCGCAAGGTCCCAATCCCAGCTCTGTTCACATGTTGGGACTGTTCCCAGCATGTGAGCCGTGCTGGGATTTGTCTGTGCGCCTTGGTTTGGTTCTCAGACATAGACTGGGAGCCTGTGTTGGTTCTCCACCCTGCTGTACAACACAGCTAGGTGGAGAAAGTCCAAGGGGCATATTATCAAGGACTGGTGATAAACTTATCGTTGTTTTAGCGTCCGTTGTCGGGCAAAAAGCGGCGCAAATTTATCGCTTTCTGAACAAGGACATGCTAGCGCGTGTTTTGCTGACTTAGCGCCCGTTTCCAGCACGCCTAACTTTGCATCGCAGGCGTGCCTGACAGAATCTAATGGATAAATATTGCAAAGGCAGCCTCGCGATATTAAATACAATGGCCTGGCCGGCGTAGCGATCAACAAAATTGTGCTAACTGGCGTTTATCGGTGGATTTTAGCGTCTGCTAAAATCCAGATTTATGTATACATGACATTGGGGGTGGATTATGGTGATACGACCACAGGGTCATATCAACAAGGTTATCGCCGTTTACAAGTGAACATCACTGGTTTTCCAGCGATGTTGGGCCATTTCCCCTCTATTGCTGGAATTTTCATCGCCAATGCGCTAAGCGTTGTTAATACAACGCTAGCTTGGGTATCAATTCCAGCGATAGCTGGCGATGGGAAAACTTGTGCTAAGCGTAGTCAGCAATAATTATCACTGCCGCTTGATGATATACCCCTAAATACGCAAGACGATTTGGCCAGCCCTCTGGGGCCGGCCAACCTTCATGGGCACTTGGCAGTGCCCACCACTCCCCCCTTTTCCCTGGTGTTGCAGCTGCAGCGTCAGTGCAGCTGGCCACGCCCCTCCCTCGGCTCGCAGTTCCAGCCTGCAGGACAAAAATAAAATGATAATAAAAATGTTTCATGATCGTTTTATTTTTGGCCTTTGCCCCTGCAGACTCATACTTTAGGGGCAATCAAATGAGAACCATTTAAACTGACAAAAATAACAGGCATAAATCAGTTGCTGTAATGTAATTCAGTCTGTGTTATGCCATCCACTGTTAATGATTCTGGAATGTGTCTATTCTGTCCTCACTTTTCTCGACTTTATGTGGAAAATGAATACACCATCAAGGGGATACATTTTAAGTAAAATGCAGAAAAGTGAAAACAGAAAATAAAAAATAAAAAAACTAAGATACAGAAAATTGAAAATGATCATTTTTATTTTGATTAATACTAAGGAAATTCCATGTTATCTTTGTTAATGTTAATTGTAGGTTTAGAGATGGTTTTCGGATTATTTGAAGGATCAGGATTAGAGTATATATTATGGTTATGTTAAAATGTAAGCGTAATTTAGGATAGCGGATTAAATTAGGAACGTAGTAAGGGTCTTGTTGAGTTTAAGTTAAGCAAGGTAGTGTGTTAGCATTAGGATTGTGCTTAGGTTATGTTAAAGGCTAGCTTTGAGGTTAGGTTTAGTATTAGAATTAAAACTTTATTTAGGGGAAGGCAATGGCAGTGTGTTTTCGAGTTGGGTTTGAAGTAGAATAGAGTAAATCTTAGGGTTGGAATCAAGAAGTTTATTTATTACAGTATGCTTTAAAATAGTTTTGTATTCAGGATTTGTATTCATATCGATTTTCCTTATAATTGGGTTACTTATAATTTACAGGTCAACGTAAACCGCGTGTTCGTAAGAAGTTGTTCATAATCACGTTCTAATATATTTATCTTTGAATCCTTCTTTATCATACAGATCCAATCTCGCTAAAAATAGTATCTGTGATTTTGCCTATGTGCCTTTTAGGTTTGCCTGTTTTCCTGGAACTCTGCGTCTCTTTTCTCTTCTCCTCTTTTTCCTCACTTGCCTTAGATCCTGGCTTCTGAGATGCTATTGCTATGGAAACAAGCGCAGCAGGACCCAATGCTGTGGCTCCAGTTTCTTCTAATCTGAAAAAGAAAAAATAATTAAATTCATGTTTGGGAGACGAAGAAGCTTCCAAGTAAAGACCTGCTCAAATGAGCACAGAGTTACTACTCAAGGAAAATAACCAAATGCCCAAACTGTTAAGTGCATCAGAGCAATGTGTGTCTGCATACCTGTGTGCGTGAATGCTGGAATGCATGTGGGGGTATCTGTATGTGCTATTGAGCACATCTAACAGAACATCTGTATGAGCTCTTGTGCACATCTAACAGAACATCTGTATGTACTCTTGTGCACATCTAACAGAACATCTGTATGTGCTCTTAGGCACATCTAACAGAACATTTGTGCATACCTGTGTGTCTGAGAATGTTTGTCGTAGTAGCTCTGTGTGTGGGTGTTTCATTATTTGTGGGTATCTTAGTATCAATAGAATAGGTGGAAACATGCTGCCCTTGCCAGGTTCTGTATACTCTTGACTTAAGCAGACTGACCCCATGCGTTGTAGATTTGCTTAGCATGGCCCTCTCCTCAACTCCTTCCATCTTTTCCCTACCTACGGATGGCTGACTCGGGTGCTGTGGACTTCTTTAGGGGCCCCATGCATCAAACTAAAAACCGGTCGCAAAAGGGCAGACTCTCAGAACCTGCCCCTTTGCGACTGGTATTTTTGCATTTGGGTTACATCATTCCAAGTGCAAAAATTGAAAATGGCAATTGCATTTAAGGAATCACAAATTGTGATTCCTTAAATGCACTGCTAGAGCAATTTAAAATACGATTTTGCGATTAGAGGTCGTAAATTACCGAAAAATAAAACAGGTCGGTCATTTGCAAAAATTTTGAAAAATGCACTAATGTGCATTTTTCAAAGTTACATGTTACACACACACACACATGTCCTGGAGCATGTGTATGTGCGACATGGGTGCACATTACAATTTCAGGGGTGCAACAAGGTGTCCTTTTGACACCTTTGCACCCTTGAATTTGCATGCGCAATTTGTGAGTACCTAATTGGTACTCGCAAATTGCGAATGCAATTCCCATTTATTTCCATGGGCCTAAAGGCCCGTGGAAATGAATAGAAAGCCATTTTTTCATTGCGACTCGCAATTTGTGAGTCGCTATTTAGGAATGTTTAGGAATCTCAATTTTTATAGCGATTCCTACATGCATAGGCTTTTGCGATTCCTTAATTGCGATTCCTTAATAATCGCAATTGAGGAACCACAAAAGCCTTCCTTGATGCATGTGCCAGAAGATGCTGTAGGCTGCACCTTCCTACCCACGATGACTGACTTAGGATGGCTATCTATTTCCAGGTGGTTCAGGCTACTACTTCCTGCCTTAAGATGTTTGACTCTAAGTACCATATTTGACTCGAGGTGCTGCACACCTCTAAATTATAATGGCTGTCTTCGGGTGTGTACGGCAGCCTTAAGAGAGCGGACTCCAAATGAAATGGCTGATCCCAGCTGCTGCAGACTCCTACCTGTGGACAGCCGCCTCCAGGTGCTCCAGGCTATCGGTGAGACGATGTGGTAGGGGCTGACATTGACCCTGAGACCTCAGGTAGTCCTGGTCCAGTAGTTCACAGTCCTGGAGTTTTTGTGGTTCCTGCATCCCGTCCCCGTATAACACCACCTGCAGAATCACAGGAGATTATAGGAACAGGGAGTACACACAGATGTACATCAATGAACCAGCACCAAACACTTTCATGAATCCATCTAACCCCATCCAAGCCATGAAACACCTATAAACATTCATTAGGTCTCGCCTACGCAGTGCGCATCCGCTGCTTAGGAAAAAGACCTTTAGTAATCGGCAAAGCTTTGCAGGCAAAAACTTGCGCATTGTTTTGAATGGCAACGCGTGCACGTTTGGCGATTCCCTTGCGGGAGCGATCTTTCAAACCATCTGTTAATTACTAACAGATGGTTCATTCTCGCACCCGCAAGTGAAAGGCCCCCTACTCTCTTCCCTCACCCTGCTGCTTTTAACTTTCAGCGTGCCGCGAAGGCCCCCCTCCTCTCTCCCCCCATGCTGCCTCGGCGCGCGCGCTTGTTTATTTTACCACAGCGCCCTTGTTCATCATTATTTTTATGGCACCTGGTTTCATGGGGTTCTTTTTATCACAATGGCACCCTCTTCTGGAGCCGCCATGCAAATAGGTTAAATATGCTCGGAGACCGCGCTTTGTATTTTAGCAAATATTCATTATTTTGAAATTACTGTGATTGGACACCTCGCTTTAAGTTTTAGCATGGCGCCCACTTTAAAATCACAGGGAACTGATCAGCTGAGCCATGGAGCTCACTGGCCCAGCACTGACTGATCCTCCTGCACTGTGAGTAGTGTTTTGGAGCCAGAGGACACTCTAGATACAATACGTGGGCAGTTAATGCCGGTTGTGGTCTCAGTACGTCAGTTACCAAAGCAGTACAAACTACTCTCAAACACATGCTGAGCCTGACAGTGGAGCTGGGGGTTGAGGTGGGGAGGGGTATTGTGTGTGTGCACCACATTGATTCATGTATCTCGCAGTTCCAAGTGTGGAAGGTTGCAATGTACAGTGATAAACCAACTTTGCAGGCAGAAACTTGATGGCGGTTGTGTCTGTTGAGAATTAACTTTTGTGTGCTGTGTAGGGAATCTGCTCCTTCCTTCCTTCGCTGCACCCGTACTATGAGTGTGAGCGATGGTTGCCTTGACTCTTTAGGTTTACTCCTGTTATACGTGCCTGTTGGTCCCAATTTTTTGTGTGCTTGGGAATCTTTCCGTGGTGGTATTCATACAGTTTCTCCTCTTTGTAATGTACGCATGCGCTGCTGATACTCGCACAAAGCATGTTATATGTATCTGTAATGGTTTCAGGTTTGCTTCTTGTGTTGTACTTGTACTCTGCTGGAAGAAGGAAGACCGTTCCTACTGCTGATGGTGATGCGCCTGTTCCAGGCATGACTGAAGAAAACTCTATTGCTGCCTGTGCTTTTCCTGTTTATTAGCTCCAAAATACTTTCCCTGCTGACAAGGAGGATCTAACAAAAAGTATCTGTAATCACTAGTGGTGTCACGTCATGACCGCCATTACTGGGGGTCAGGGCTGTAAGTGGGGGGGGGTCTCTAAAAGGGGCGTGGCCAGTGTAATTAGGGGCGTGACTTTAAAAAACGTACTCTAAATATCTGTGTTTAGCATAGTGTGCCGCCAGACTTGTATTTTGCTGTTTCTGTCATTGAATCTAGATATGTGATGCAACAAGTAACTTGTGTAAACAGAGAGAGACCCCTTGCCAACAACCAAGGGAATAGAGTACTATCAGTACAAAAACTAATTATCCCTTGATTCACTGAATCAACAAGAACCCCCTATCAATAGTGGAATTCTTAATTCATATAAAACACATAGATAAACTCAAAAAAGATCTCACTCAAAGTCCCTGAAACACTCAAAGAATGATACTACTATACCATGCAGTGCAAACAAGTCAATTTATTTATTTAGTACATGTGAATATTATTAAAACACAAATATTATAAAAACACCTATAATAAAACACAATGCATAATTTCAGCATAATTAAAAACAATACAATTAATCAAATCAGGAAATAACAGAACAACTTATGGCACTTTTACCACAGAGAACCCTAAAAAATAGGGCCAGTCACTGTGTGCGTATCTGTCCCTGGGATCTGGGGATGGGGTGGGGATGCATCCCGCTCATGTGCTGCCAGGGCCGGCTTCCGTGCTGATTGTGCCTGGTGCAACAAATATTTTTTACGCCTTCCCCCCCCATATGACCTCCTCCTTGTAATCCCTCACTATCACCATGTAAAAGTACTCTTCATCTACCCGTAGCCCCTCTCTCAAATACATTTCATTTGTTTTTTAAAATAGCTGGTAAAGGCTGGTTTTACTAATGCACTCGGCTAACCACATAAAATACAGATCTGTTCTTTGAGGCATATTAACCCTCTGAACTACTTTAGGGTGAGTCAAAACCACTCCTAGACAACACTCTAATCTCTCTCTAACATGAATATTAATTACAAGAGTGATCATGACATTTTAAATGCTGCCTGAAACCTTGAAGCACACGGAAACTACAGCAGGTAGTTTTAAACCCTACTTATTGCTAAACACAGCGCCACCCTGAGGTCAGAGCCCCCCCTCTAGGTCAGCGCCCCCCTCTAGGTCAGCGTCCAGTGTGGCCCCACCAGTCGCACTGCCTTACAACAGGCTCTGTGTGCTGCTATCTCAAAGAGACCTTCCGACTGTGACTGCCCTTGTCTCAAAGAGATTCACCCATCCCTTCTTCTAAGTGTGCTCCTGTCCTGGAGGGGTGACAAATGCAAAAAGAACAATGATGGACAGAATGCAGAACAAAGTCATACATTCACCCCAGTACAGAGATCTGGGCCTAAATCCATCGTTTTTTTGCTCACCATGCCATTCCAGTTTGGAATCCAGTTTGGATTCTTTTTGCCCTTGTCCTGGAGGGGGCACCGCCCACCTTGCCTCAGACGAATTATCCTCACTGTGCTTTCCTCTATAAAAGGATAAACCTCTCTGCAGCAGTCTCAGAGGGATTATCCCCCATGCCATAGTGTTTGCCCCGCCTCCCATTCCTCCCTGGATCTCCTGCCGCTGAATGGTTGTCCATCCCGCCCCCTTCCCCTGCTGCCCGTACCTGGTCACTGAAGGTGACTAGAGACACTCTGGTCGTGGGGCATCTCTGTTTGAGGAAAGCCAGACACTGCAAGAGGCAGGATCTCACCGCCTGCAAAGGAAAGACAGCATAGTTAAAATGGCACTCTGATTCCTGGGTGGAGCCAGCATCTCCTGGTTTGGACAGTTAGGGCCCAGAGAAACAACTTTGGGTGGGACATTGTTCCTGCTGTATGTGGCATAGGGGTCTGTCTCCTGTGGCGAACATTTCGGACACCCACTAGATCCTGTTTTGCAAAACTGTGGACCAAGGGGCATATTATCAAGGGGGTTTATCTCTGCTTTTTTGGCTTTAAAAGCCAAGAAAGCGGAGATAAAATGATCTCCCTATTACCTAGCTGTCGCTAACACCAGCTGCTTGCGACGCAACTCAAGCAATGCGCCACATTTCCACCGGGAATGCGTCACGCATCTACCCATCCGAGCGCCACGGTGCACCGCATTGTAAATGCAGTTCATCAGTGGTGGCACACGGGTGGGCAGATGCGTGGCAACTCTTCTGGCACATCTCTGGTGATTAGCAGAGATGCGCCAAAAGTCGTAAATCTGCCCCTCTATACGCCATGGGGTCTCTTGCTCATGGTTAAAGGGACCCACTGCCTTCTGGAGACAAAATCCCCTTCTACACGTGGTTCGGGGTCATCTAATACATACTGCCGTGCACAGTGAAAGGACCCCACTCACTCCTCTGCAAAGAGGAGGACCTGTCAAAATTAAAACCGGCAGAGAATCAATGGGGTTTATTTTTATTCTACAATGAAATTCGAAGTATCCGATGAAAGAATGTATTGCATGGAGGCATCTATTGTAAATTCCATCTTATCTGGTGAACAGCGGAGTTCACCAAATGTAGAAGGGACCGGAGTTAAACGTTTGCACGTTCCAGGGGGATGCTGTAAACTTCCATAATTAGTATTTGCCAGACTGTTACACCTATTACCTATGTTCAGCTCAAGTACTAACATTATTGAATTTCATGAGAAGATAAGCGTGTTAGAGCGATGTACCATGTCTGACCTCTCCTTCTAGTTAGATGACCAGGCTAACACAGTGCAAAGAGGATGTGCTTATCAGCAAAAGGACAGAAAGTGTTAGTGTAATCACAATCAACACACCAAGCCATATATGTACTCCACCCACGGAACAGCAAATATCCTTCTGAAAACGTCTCTGATTGTTAAAGCATGCTCTGCTTGGAAGCTACAGAAGCTTTGTTGGAAAACTGCAGTATTTTATTTGAGCTCCTCCAGAAACTGTTAGGTTCCTTCACGACCTCGTTAGGTACCTGCAGGTTCTCTGTTGCGAATCGTCAGGAGTACTGTCAAGTACCTGCAGTTGACGATAACCTTACAACAAGCAGTGGCCTGAAAAACAAACCCATCTTTGTACCACAACTTCCGCATGATAATCTGATTGACTGTTTTTTCAGAGAGGTGACGACAGAACTCTATAAATTAGAGAACAAATTCAAATGGTCTTCTATTACAACATGTGACAATATTAGTACTCAGGAAAGGAGAGCCCTTAAACAACTATGTGGTTATGATAATATGGTTCTTAGAGAGGCCGACAAAGGAGGTAATATCGTCCTTATGGATAAAAATGATTATTTCTCTGAAATAGACAGACAACTTATGGACACCACATCCTACACTTGTATCACAGCTAATCCTACTTCTCAAGTCAATCTTTGTTTAGAGAAAATGTTAAAATATTGGCACAGCATGGGAGTGTTATCTGATGCAGAACTTAAGTATCTTTACAACCCTAATCCCATGGCAGCGTATATTTAAATTCTTCCCAAAGTACATAAGAGCACTACTAAACCGCCGGGAAGACCCATAATATCAGGAATTGGCTGTGTCACAGAACATATCTCTGAGTACATAGATATTACACTGCAACCTATTGTACGCAATCTACCCTCCTATATAGAGGATACTAAGGACCTCCTTAATAAACTAGAGGATCTAACATGGATGGATGATGCCCTACTGGTGACACTAGATGTCTGTGCTCTATATACCAGTATCCCAGTGGTCAAAGGTATGGAGGCCCTTACATATTTCTTAGCTAAACGTGATGCTACTTTATATTACCACACTGAAATGATATTGGAATTCACCCGCTTTGCTCTCAATAATAACTACTTTGTCCACAACAAAAAATGGTTCCATCAACACTCAGGTGTAGCTATGGGGGCAAAATTCTCGCCCTCATTTGCCAATATATATATGGGATTCTTTGAAGAATTCCATATCTGGAAAAATGGTCCCCCTGAATTGTCGAATCACATCATTTTTTGGTGTCGATTCATAGACGACATTTTCTTAATTTGGGGAGGGGATGAATTATCACTTAACCAGTTTGTCACGTACATCAATGACAACACATATAATCTAAGCTTCACTTCATACCACAGTAAGAGCAGTGTAGATTTTCTGGATATTACTCTGTTTGTGAACAATGACAAATTGGAAAGTAAACTGTTTCGCAAAAGTACCGCTTGTAATGCTGTGCTGCATGCAAGTAGTGCTCATCCATTACCGCAAATCACAGCAATTCCATTTGGTGAAATGACCAGATTGCGTCGTAACTGCAGTCGCGAAACGGATTTTCAACATGAGATAAATAATCTAAAAGAACGCTTTGCAGTGAGAGGTTATGACAGGGCAATATTGGACAAGGCTCATGATCGTATTAACAAGGTGGCGAGATCTGAGCCCTTGAAACAAAAACCTAAGAAAAGGAACAAAAATAAAAAAACAAATACAGAGAAGGTAGCCTTTATTACTCAGTTCAATTCTCACAGTAATCAGGTGTATAAGAAAATTAATAAACATTGGAACATTCTTAGAATGGATCCAGATTTGGATTCCTATCTGACAAATAAACCCAGAATTGTGTACAAACGAGGACAAACTCTTAGGAATCGACTTAGTCCTTCTATAATTAAAGAACCTGTACCAACAGACAACACCAACATATGGTTTCCCAATAAACCTAAAGGTTTTTACAAATGCACCCAATGCTGTGTGTGTCAATTTGCTGAGGATAAAAAGAAAAACTTTAAATATAACTCCCCTCATACTTACCAGATCAATCAATTTATAAATTGTAACACTAAATTCACTGTATACTGTATAGTGTGCCAGTGTGGCTTAATTTATGTTGGGAGCTCTACAAGACCTCTTAAAGAAAGAATACAAGAACACATACGAGCAATTCGTAATCATAACAGAAGCTATCCCCTAGCAGTTCATTATAATACTGTACATGCTGGTTCTGAAATCATTGCGATTAAATTTCATGGCATTACGGAGGTAAAAGCCAACCCTAGAGGAGGGGACAGAACAAGTACATTGAGGAAATGTGAATCCCAATGGTTAAGTAAACTACGAGGGGTTGATATGGGTCTCAACATTGACCGCGAGCTCCACGTTTTCCTCAAAGATTAGATTGAATGTACCTATGCTTCTGTATAACTATGTATCAACATATATCCTGTTGTCTCATATATGATGTTCAACTTTTAGAGTCAACTTTTCAATGTTTCCTTTTCCTGGTGAGTTGCACTACTACGCTATCAGCCCTACGCATTCTTCTCTCTCTCACTGAAGCTGATTTTATTTATATGTCATGTAGTGACTTCTACACATCACATAGTTCTTTATGTCTTGATAAACATCTTGGGAGCTTATTATGGCTCATGTTTGTGTCCAAGTAATTTATTGATTACCGATTTCTATACTTTTTGGTTAGTACTTTGGTCTGTTCTCTACCCCCGGTGGACATTCCAATATGGATGCCACGTTTACCTAGTTAGTTGGCTTCGGTACGCATTAGTCCTTCTTTCATTTTCCTGACCTGTTGGTCCACGTGTGCGGCGGCGGTTTCACTTTAGCGGCGACTGCATAAAATGCCGCTTGTAGAACTTTGGCGTTTCGCGCTTCACGGACCGTTCGTTTGAGGATATGTGATAGCCGTACTTAGGGTAAGTGCATTGGAGTGGTTAGGCAACGCTATACCGGCTGGTTAATAATGAATGGTCTGGTTACCCAATTATAATTCTTGCTATTCTTCTTTTGTAGCGTATCAACTTATCATGGTTGTCTTTTCTACTTCTGCTACAATTCCGGTCTGCACTTGTGTGTTCGTTTACTAGAACCTGACATTTACATAACATGCTGCCAATGACGACTTAATTGTGTAGCTAGGTGAGTTCTCGCTTACACTTTAGGTGATAGTTTTTTCCCCTATAAGGTTGTGACGTTACTTTTCCTGTATACTGTTCACAATTAGACTATATGTGTCTTTTCTGACCTTCATCCGCCGAGGCTGTCATTTATCTAACACTGTTTCTGAATTGTCGCATTTCCTGTTGGTCTCGGATTAATATAGATTGTGTCCTTAAGAAATATTTATACCTGCCACTACTCATCGCTAAGCCTCACCTACATTTGGGGTTTCCACTGACACAGTTTGTGTATTAGCGCTTAGTTACTCTCTATCTTTACGGGACCATGTGTGATATACTCGTTTCTTTCTTACCAACAGCGTACGAGCTGGGTCATATTTGACCATTGTGACTGATACCTTGGACCGGAAACTTGTCAATTGTTACACTAACACCCTTACTCCCTAACGTTTATTTACAAATCGGGTGAGTTAAATTGATTATGTCACCCTTTTTGGCTTATGGGTGTTTGTATAATGGGTTTCTTTGTTACAAGTGTACATTACGGTGTTGCTGTACACCCATTACCATGGTTTTTGCGTTAGCTCTGTATATTCCAGCCACTCTTTTTCAGACTTGATACGGTTGTGTTTTCCCAGAAACTTACCATACAGATGTACTTCCAATTTAGTTATCATGCTACTGTTGATTTCAACTCTTTGGTGACTGCCTACTTTGTTAAACATATGATACTGGACATGCATTTTTGGACACAGGCATTAGTCATTTGAATTCCCTAACTCAGATTATTTATTGTGCTTTATCTCCTCAGACATTATATTCCTTCTACAATTTCGGCCCTTTTTACCTACATTTGAAGCCCACCTTACAGTCCAGTTCGCCTTCTTTATGGTGGGTGTATCTGTATATATTTTAATGTTCAAAGAATGAATTATATGTGTCATTTGCTCAGCCCCATAGGGATTCCTTTCATTATAAAAGATATCCCGTGCTTGGTACTGGGAATGTCTTATGTCATTTTTTGTAAGTGTTATTGACATTTTGTGACCTGCGATCATTTGAGGTTATGTTTTATTAGACTTAGGTCTATATGTCATGGTTTATAGCTGAGGCAAGGTCAATTTGTACATAACACCAATGTATATACGTCTTTTTTTAACCTGTTGTTATTCTGTATATATATGTATTTTAAATGTATTATTACATTGTACATTGTTTGTAATCTTTTCCAGCCTTGAAAAAGTCCTTGTGCAGGACGAAACACGTGTTGGTGATGTCTAAATTTGCTGGGAATACCTGTGTTTTGGAATTATAAGAATAAAGATTGAAGAAAACAAATTACAAGTGGACTATATCTTGAAACTCTATATCTGAA
Source organism: Lissotriton vulgaris (assembly GCF_964263255.1). Taxonomy (NCBI): domain Eukaryota; kingdom Metazoa; phylum Chordata; class Amphibia; order Caudata; family Salamandridae; genus Lissotriton; species Lissotriton vulgaris. Next base: position 339,137,245 of record NC_141695.1, on the reverse strand, counting down.
TCATTGCCTTTGAATGTTACCTTATCAAGTGTTTTTGTGCTTACTCTATAACTATTAGAGTTTTATATACTAGGGGCCTTCTACTTTTGCCCTAACTGTTATAATTACTGGCCCACAGGAGTGCTGTCAAAAGTTTCTCTATCTTGTTTGGATACCTGCAGGAACTCTGTTGAGTATCTGAAGGTGTAAATTTGAGTGCATGCGATCCAAGACCCGCCCCCTTTCTGTAGGGAGGACGCCACCCCTGCATCAACATGAACCAATGCCGCCTCCAGCCTGGTTGTCAGTTCGGGCTGGACTGTTCCCATGGGGAACAGGGTCAAGACTGATTTGCATATGGCTGGGTTTAAACTAGAATGGCATGGTGAGCAAAAAAACGATGGACTTAGGCACAGCTCTGTGGCTGGGGTTGAATGTTTGATCAATTCAGCATTCCGTCCATCGTATGGTCTTTTTGCTCCTGGTCTATGATAGCGGCATGGGAATAGCGGACCTGCAACTCTATATCCAACGCTGCAGGCCGTTTAGTTATTATTGACTGGCTACGCAGGATGGAACGACCTGGTGTATCAAGCAGAGCACTCGCCTGAGTTTAGACAAAGTAATGAGTCTGCTCTACGCCGACTGCTGTTCCCAAGACCTTTCCAAGGTCATAGGGTGACCTTCCTGCACTGGTGCAGGGCACTGTGCTACATTGTTTGGGATAAGACCCTCCCGCAACTAACCCCACTCTGGAGGAGTCGCCGACTCCAGCACACCGCAGACGTTGTCGACTTATTTAAATGGAATAAGATTGGAACTACAACACCGGGTGATGTCTGTCATAGAGATCACCTGCGCACTTTTTAAGATCTCCTGCTTCATTTGAATCTGTTCTGAAAACAAATCCATAGATAGATGCAGCATCATCACCCCCACTCAAGTCACGACATCCCCTCAATTGACCTCCCCGAATACAACCCTCTTGAGGCCACACACCTTATGGGAGACATCATGAAAGGTGGAACCTCCCAACTCTATCACACATCTGTACTTAATCCTCCCGACTATCTCACCATTCTTAAACAGAAATGGGAGGGGTGGATAGGACCATTAGAGGACCCTACCTGAGAGGTCACCATGTCGACTCCCCGGAAACTTGTGATCTCTTCGCACCTTCGGCTAACCCAACTTTACTACCTACATGCGATGTACCTGGCTCTAGTGGGATGCAAGATTCTGCATCTCACGTGTTTTTGCTGCACTTCCTCTGATGCTGACTTCTTTCACCTGGTATGGCAATGCCCCAAAATTGCCAGCTATAAGCACATAATTCCTCACATTCTAACCAGTGTCCTCGCCCAGCCAATCGAGTTAATGCCACAAATCACATAGCTGGGCATTAGGGACGGCCCTGGGGGCTCCCGGGGTGATCGAGCCGTGGTGGGTATGGCTACCCTGGTCGCAAAGAGAGACATTGAAAGAAAGTGGAGGTCCACAACATTTCCTGGACTGGTGCGCCCAACAGGATGAACCCACCTATCATGCCAGGGGATGCCCCCAAAAACATACCAGGATATGGGGCAAGTGGTGGGACTACTATGAACTGGGCCTCGGTAATATGTGTACTTATATGTTGTTGTGCACCTCATGACAACTATGTACTTTATTTTACAGGCTATTCATGGAACATGCTGTTCTGTCTTTCTTTTGTTTTTCTATCTCTCTAAAAGTTTAAAAAAGAAAAATGTATTTAGCAAAACAAAATTTAGAGTCCACACAGGAGATCATCTGTGAATCTGTAGAAGCTTGGTTAGGTCCCTCCGGAAGCTGTGTTAGGCTGATGTAGAGCCACCATTGTACATCTGCAGAAGCACAGTTGAGTACCTCCAGGAAGACTGCTGGGTACATTCACATGCTCATCAGGGTACACGTGGAGCTCGCTTTTGAAGCTGGTACTAGGTCAGTGATGTGCCTGATGATGCTTTGTTAGGACCCTGCAGGAGCTCTTTTAGGTACATAAAGACCCTCAAATATGTAGCTGCCGAAGCTCAGTTAGATGCCTGCAGGTTCTTCATTAAGTACCTTCGGGCAGTCTGCTGAGTTGGATTCTGCAGGTGATGATTTGGATGCTTTAATATTTTATACTTTGTAGCCATCGGTATGTATGAATGTTTGGAGCAGAGTTCTAGACCTGGATCCCAGAGTGGCAGCTAATGACTACTCCTCTTAAAAGTGAGGCTGTATATTGTGAGGTTAGAATAGTGGTTATTTTGAGCTGGTGGTTGCAGGGGAGGCCCACTAGCACTCGTTTGTGGGGATCAGCACTTATATTTCCTCATCACACTTTGATCAGGAGTAAAAGAGAGAAAAAAACAAAACTGGGAAAGGAGGAACAGAAAGATTGAAAACTGTGACAACAGGAGAAATCAGGTATGAAAAAGAACCCCCAAGAGTGTTATAAAGAGACAGAGAGTGTTTTGTGATGGATTAAAGAGGCACAAGGTGGAACCAAGACCACGCAGCATAGGCATTTGGCATCCCGACCTTCGATACCACCGGCCAAGGCAAAACTGTGGTCCCCAGCATTATTCTTTTACAAATATAACACTGGCTCTGGAATAAACATATTCATGCTCAGGCAAGTGCTTTGCATCATTACACTGAAAACAAGTGTCGAAAACTAGAGGAGGACCAGGCCAGGGGCCCATGTGAATACAGCTGTGGAGAATACAGAGGTGGGGAATAGAAAGCAAAATAATACACCACAGTTCAGAAAAGCAACAAGGGATTTTAAAGCACCCTGTCAATTGTAGTGTTACTATTTAATAATCCTCAGTGTATGTGGGTCTGCTCAAGAACTGCTCATACTGTGGGTTAAGAACTGAGATGTGTTGCTTTGTCCCGCTCTCCTGTTGCTTTCCCACCCTCTGTGGTTCCGCCCTCTGTATTGCTCCCTCCACCTGCATTCTTTCCCCACCTGTATTGTTCCTCCGCCCTCTTGCATGACTTTTTTTGTTTTCTAATTCAATTGGGATTGGAAACCAAAAGAAACCACTCGTGCCATTGTTTAGGCGTGCCTCTTGTCACATAGGCTTTTTATCCTGTTTATTAGTGATGCTGCGTAGCATGGCTAAAACCACTGGGAAAGCCATTGAGTCCCAAAGGGGAGACCTATTGGCTTTGCCAATGCTTGTTATTATTATTGTGTCCTTCCTTTTTCCCGCTGCACCTTAACCCCCCCCCGGAAATGAAGTGCACGTGGATAAGTGCCAGGGTGACCAAGTGACCACCTTCCTCCGGAACCTGGTCTTCTAGGGTGACTACTTTTGCTGTCCATATTAAAGGGGAAAGGTTAAGAACATCTTCTGATGGATGGGATCTACCCTGTTAAGGCCTGGAGAGACCTATGACCAGTAACTCCGCCCCTCTGCATTCAATAACCCAAGCAGCACTCTGAGCCACAAATCAAATAGAAAAGCTTCTCCCTTCTATCACCTATGTAGTACTGGTGCTTCTAGGTTGGAGGTCTAATTTACCTACTTATATTTGGGTGACCAGATCCTTCTCTGGGTCAGCTGAAGCCACTCTCACAGACCTACTTGCCGCAGTGTCTGAGTCCCCACTAAATCACCTAACTCACTCTTAAATAGTCCTCTCAGACCTACTGCTACAATATGTTCAAGTTGTACAGATGCTTTTTCATTTGTACAAAAATGTGATTTGGTAACTTGTTACTGAATCGCAATTTGCATTTGCGATTCGGTATTTGGAAAAGGTATGCTTTGGGCGTCCCTTTCAAATACACAATCAGGATGGTATGTATTACTGTTTTGTGATCGAATTCTAGTTCCATAACAGTAACACTTTAACCGTTTTAAAAGTGGTGGCAACCATTCGCAAATTGGAAGGGGTTCATTTGGGACCCCTTCTCCTTTGAGAATGTTGACAAAATATTTTTTAAGAGGAGGACGTGGTCCCATGGACCACGGCCTACTATTAAAAAATGAAACTTCAAAGCTTCATTTTATAATTTGTAAACGCATCCTGTTTTCTTTTAAGGAAAACTGCTACATTAAAAAAAAAGGTTGCTTTATTATGAGACACAGACATGGTGGTCTCCTGATCCCAGCAGGTCACCATCCCTGTGATGGCAGTGAATGGTAGGGGATCACAAATAGCGACCTACCTCATTAATATTCATGAGGTAAGGCTATTTGCGACCCACTACGAATTGCTATTTTAGGAATAGGAGCTAAATAACCCCTTTGTACATTAGTGATAGCAATTACTAAATAGCGGTTTGCAAAAAATCGCTATTTTTGCTAACCGCTATTACTACTCTTCATACATGTATCCCTAAAATCACTTCACAGATTAAGAATACTGATTTCCAAATTGTGATTGGGAGATAATTGGAATTGGGAAATTGGTATTCCTAATGGCTGCACATATGGCCCGGGGCCTTAATCCGGTTGCAAGAGTGCTGCTGAACTCTAGGCGCTATACCTTCGGCGCCTGAACAGCTGATTCAAATCTTTTTTGGGAATGAAAGGTTCTGTCAACGTAAAACTGGGCACTTTCGGGGATTTTGGAAGATGGGATAAAATCCTCTTGTCCCAAATTATAAGAAAACTGAAAGTAACCGAGGAGTTACCTGACCATATAGATGAAGAAGCCAAAGGTCAAGGTACTTTATAAGGTCATGGAACTACTTGTCATAGAACCAGAACCCTGGAATCAATCCATGTGCTGAGATCCAGCCCCACAGGCAGTGCTCTTACACCGCCCCTAACAGCCAATGCCTTTGCTCCACCACTTCCAGCGAGCTCACCTCCTGACATGGGCGTCCGCTGGAGGGGAGAAGGGGGGGCGCTTGCCCCCCCTGGATCGTCGGTCCGTACGGTGCGGGCCTTAATGGCAGTGCTGCTGTTAGCGCTACTAACTGAACCAGAAAGCTGGCAGCGCGCCGTGGGTGCAGCTTGCAGCTTGCGGGCAGTTTCAGCACTCTCAGGGTTGCGCAGAGGTGAGGTTACAAACAATGTAACTAATTCACCCTCGCCAGCGCGGTTGCGCAGATCATTTCAGCGGAGTGCTGATGACATCGCGCATAACTGTTTGCTTGAGCCGAAATAGTAAAGTACCACGTCACCCAGGACCCGTATGCAGTGAGCCCAGCAGCACTGAGGCCATCATCAAAATGTTGCACCAGCACTGTCCTCGACTCTAGGCCAGAAATGCGGCCGGCGCTTCTGCAGGGAAAGTAATCGGGGCAGGCTGGCCCATCAGTCCGGGTCGTTGCAGCTACCAATGTAGGGGCAGGCTCGGTGGCAGCAGCTGCTGCAAAAGTAAGTGTCCAGTTACTTAACAAACATAGTGGTTTATACTACTGCTCAACTGTTTCAGTCACCGAAATGCAGAAATACTTAATTTTTGGGAAGTTCAGCATTAAGCTCATTTTGCTCGAGTGAGGCTGAGCTGCAGACAGACTAAACCCGATCATGACTAGGATTGTTTTCTCTTCTCCGCAAGTCCGCAGTCTCCCTTCTCTGGACCCCCTCCACCCACGCAGTCCTTTTCTCCTGCCTCGCATGCCTCGCATGGTTCTTGGGGTGGCCAGTGGCCTTGTACAGGCATCAGCGAGGCCACACGCTCCTCGCCGTGTTCCCCACAGCCGAGGACCGAGTTGGCCGCTATAGAAAGGCCAGGGAACTTGAGGCCTGGAGATTATCCCAGGGCACAGGGGACGCAGAACTCGGATGCGTGTCACATCGTACCTAAAAGATCAACCGACAAAAGACTGTGACATCGTAACCCAATCTCTGGAAGGGAAGGAGTCGAGGAGCCCTTAACACAGAGCACCTGGGAAGGCCAAGCCTCCCAGAGAGGGAGGACAAATCATCCACGAGGGAGGGACGCCCTGAACTAGGGAGACTTGGAATGTTAACTCTTGAAAATTAGGTAAAGATGGAGGCAGTGCCTAATTTAAAAAAATAATAATAAGCACAGGGGTCCAAAGTTTTCTTATGGAACCACTGCAGGAGCAGCTGAAATCTGGGGTGCCTAGACTTGTGGATAACTAATGCAATTTTTCCACCACCCCCACACTGCTGGTCTCTTTAGCTTTATTCTGCTACATGTTCTTTTTCATCCATGTTTCTCCTTTTTTATTGTTTTCCCTTTTCTGCTTTTTCCTTTCTCTGCCTTTATCTCTCTTACTCCGGGTAAAGTCTAAATAATGAAAAATGTGTCCCATTCTGTTAAAAAAGAGCGCTAGACACCACCACCACCTGCACACATGAGGAACTGGAGATGTAGGCTCTCAGTTAATTAAACTGTCAGCAGGACACCATGTTTACAATCCAAGGCTTTCGTTTTAGGTATCTTTGTTTTTAAGTGTATTTATACAAAGTGGTCCACTGAGGCATATCAATACCACAACTCCCAGAATGCACAAAGTAGTTAAATCACTATAAGTTTCAGATTGCTATGTGTGAAATTTTCATAATTTCATTGTAATTATGAGTCAGCCGTTTGCACCAGTTTTAAGATCTTCTTAGAGTATTTCATTGCTCAAATCGGTCTAATTTTTTATATATATATGTTTCCCTTGTCTTCCTTGCTTAATTTTTGCTCGCAAGAAAGTGGCACTCATACTCGTTGAAACGTCACTCATAATTACACTGTATTTATGAAAATGTCACACATAGCATTAGCAATCTGAAACATTGGCAGCTATGAATGCTGGCAGTGGCACTCCAGCAGCCCAGTGACACACTGGGCTGCAGGAGTGTCCGATGTTACCAAAAATAATGGTGCCCGGCATGAGAGGTGCGGGCCGTACTCGTGATGGCTGGACCTGGTGGCGTGCCATGGTGCCATATAGGTGGCAGACGCGGGTGGCCTGGCGCCATTCTTTTTAGTAACACACTAACACTGGCAGTGCACTCCAGCAGCCCAGTGAGTGACACTGGGCTGCAGGAGTGTGCGCAAGCGCGTTCGATGGAACATGGCCCAGCTGTAACGAGTCACACCAGGCGGTGCTGGTCGCAGGCGGCCATGCCACGGGGTCACTCAATGCGAGCGTTATGTCATTGGTAGCTGAGCCCTATGCTACTACCAATGAAATTTAGCATATTTCTCAGCTACCAACAACCATGGATGCACCCGGCCGCAGGTTTAACAGCCACCAGGAGGTTCAGGCGGTATTTGCAGGCAGCACGGGCATTTCTAGTCAGTCCAGTCCATGAAATGGATAACTACACACCAGACAATTTGCTATAATTTGTTTGACTTCATCGCCTGTAGGAATGTGAGCATGGGCTGCGGCCCTGCATCTTAACTTCAACAGCTATGTCTTCCCCTAAAGGTTCCAGTACACATGGGATGAACTGTTGTTTTTAAGTATTTGCTCTTTTGCTGTTTTATTAACTTGTATACTATTGTTTATAGAAATGACATGGAATATACAGGTGGTAGGGAATGGTGTTGGTACACAGCACGGGAAATGTGTCCTGTCAGTCTTATTTAAAGACAGTGACTGTGTGGTCTTTGAATAGTATAATATTTTACGTGTTTGCCTGGGAGGAGACCCTGAAATTTGCATTTATGCGACTGCGCAGTTACAGTAGGCCCTCCCTTCACCACCCGGTGCTGTCCAGTGGAGGGGTGGGGGGCAACCCTAGTGAACACACACTGGCAGTGATACATAATATGTGGGTGACAACATTGGACCTACCTGTCCATGGAAAAAGGGTGCACTTTCTATTCACGCACGTCATATAGCGCCAGACACCTGAGCGCTGGTGGGGCTTCTGCTTCAAGTGCATGGAGCTCTGCGGGGCCCAGCCATCAGACGAGCACCCTCAGAAGGGCACCCTCCTCTAGACAGGTTCCTTGGCTTCTGCAGCTTCGAATCCATAGGTTAAACACCTCCTTAAAAACCCAGACAGGTGACTGCAGATGTCGGTCACAGGTGATGCCCCGCTCCCCCGACCTATGCAGCCCCGACCACCAGGGTCCCTGAGAGGACCCCGCAGTCCCGGCCCTCGGACGCCACCCGCCCTCATCCCTCCGGTGACCCACCTCGCACCCACCTGCAGCGCCGTCCTGTTGAAGCGGTTCCTGGCATTGGCACTGGCTCCATCCTGCAGGAGGCCGCTGACCCCATGGCTCCTCCTGTCCCCCAGTGTTTCTTGTGCCCCGCCTGGCACACATCATGTTGGAGGAAGGTATAGTAAAAATATTGCCCCCCCCTGGATAAATTTCTGCGGACGCCCATGCCTCCTGATGCTTACAATGTTCACCTTGTACACACCATGTTGTACAGCAAACACAAAGACAATGCTCTACGCCAGGCAGATAGGCAAACCTTTACTCTACACACATAGCCACCACTTTACACCAGGTCAAAGCCAAACTTTGAGACAAGACGTGCAGAATATTGAGCACCAAAGGCACAATCCACCCTTCATACTTGCCACAGAAAATGCTTCATAAGAAACGGAGCCAAAGTTTTACACTAGGACCACAGCTGAAGATGACACCAGACACACAGCCAGCTCAGTGCTTTACAATATACACAAGCCTTGAATTAGAAGCACAGCTAACGTCCTGCAGCAGGCACCCACCCACCACTTTATTTATCTATTGATTAATTTATTTAGCTGGTCGTCATCCTACCAGGAGTTTTGAAAATCAGTGCTGGATGTCGGTATACAGACAAAATATTGAGTACAAAATATCGAATTACGCAAATATCGACTTCAAAATATAGAATGGACAAAATATCGAATGGACAGAATATAGTCATCAAAAATATAGTTTTTAAGGTAAGTAATGTAATATCAATTTTTATAAATATAGAAAGTTAAAATATTGAAGTATATAATATAGGTTATTAAAATTATCGATTTTTTTATAATAACATTTTTTTAAGTGTTTTGTATGTTAGTATATGTGTGCAAAGTGTATATTTTTTTATAACTTATTTTAAGTAATTAATTTTATGTTATTTAATTTTTGCGTAATTTAAGCAGCGGGTTGTGGGTTTATAGGGGAATAGGGTGGGAAGTAATGTATTTATAATTAATTAAATATGTTAATTTATTTATTGGTATTTATTTTGAATAAATTGTTAATTTATTCTTAATTGGTAATTAATTAATTCATAATTGGTAATTAATTTTTATTAATTGATAATTATGTGAATTTTATTAATGTATTTTCTGTAGCGGGTTGTGGGTTTATAGGGGAATAGGGTGGGAAGTAATTTAATTTTAATTAACTAAATATTTTAATTTATATATTGTTATTTATTTTGAAAAAAATGTTAATTAATTTTTAATTGGTAATTAATTAATTATTAATTGGCAAATCATTTTTTATTAATGGTTGATAATTAAGTGAATTTAATTAATTTATTTTCCGTAGCGGGTTGTGGGTTTATAGGAGAATAGGGTGGGAAATTATTTAATTGTAACTAATTAAATGTTTTTATTTATTTATTGGTATTTATTTTGAATTAATTGGTAATTAACTTTTATTTTTTAATTAATTATTTGGAAATTGGTAATTGATTTGTATTAATAGTTAATGAATTGTAATAATTAATATTGTTTTAATTGATTAATTATTATATTGTATTAAATTGGTATTTACTTTTAATTATTTTTTTATTGGTATTGATATTTAATTTATATTTATTAATATATTAAATATTTACTTTCTCTACTGTTAAGCTCACTAGAGTGGGAATAGTAATATTTACCCCTACGCATTCCAATGCTTTCCCTACTGTTGCACTCACTGGAGTGGGAATAGTAATTTTTACCCCTACGCTATCCAACGCTTTCCCTACTGTTGCACTCACTGGAGTGGGAATAGTAATTTTTACCCCTACGCTATCCAATGCTTTCCCTACTGTTGCACTCTCTGGAGTGGGAATAGTAATTTTTACCCCTACGCTATCCAACGCTTTCCCCACTGTTGCACTCCCTGGAGTGGGAATAGTAATTTGTACCGTTACGCTATCCGACACTTTCCCTACTGTTGCACCATCTGAAGTGGAAATAGTAGTTTTTACCCCTACGCTATCCAACGCTTTCCCTACTGTTGCACCCTCTGGAGTAGGAATAGTAATTTCTACCCCTATGCTCTCCAACGCTTTCCCTACTGTTGCACCCTCTGGAGTGGGAATAGTAATTTCTACCCCTACGCTATCCAACCCTTTCCCTACTGTTGCACCCTTTGCAGTGGGAATAGTAATTTTTACCCCTACGCTATCCAACCCTTTCCCTACTGTTGCACCCTTTGCAGTGGGAATAGTAATTTTTACCCCTACGCTATCCAACCCTTTCCCTACTGTTGCACCCTCTGGAGTGGGAATAGTCATTTTTACCCTTACGCTATCCAACGCTTTCCCTACTGTTGCATCCTCTGGAGTGGGAATAGTAATTTCTACCCATAGGCTATCCAATGTTTACCCTACTGTAGCAGTTGCTGGAGTGGTAGTAGTAAATTTTAACCTCTTGCTATGCTACAGTAAAAATGTTGTATATTTTTAATAAAAATTATGTTAATATATATATGTGTTAAAAATTCAAGTTCTTTTTTTTAACTTAAATTAATTATTTAATAATGTTTAAGTAATTTAAGTATTTTTAAGTATGTTTTAATTAATTATAGTTATTATTTCATTAATTTTAAATTATTTTTAAGTTATTTTAATAAATTCGATATTTTTATTAAGTATTTATATTTATTCTATAATTTTGATTCGATAATTTTTGTACTTACCCTGATTGTAGATAGGATTTCGATATTTTGTCTTTCTATATTTTTACTTCGATATTTTTTTCGTCTATATTTTTGTATTCGATATTTTATCAGTGATCCCTGGATGTCAAACCCACCAGTACTTAACAACGGACACAGCCAATGGCTCACATCACACACAGAGAGTGGATGCATCAGGCCAGACAGAGCTGAATATGTACATCATGCGCACGAGCAATGTTTACAGTAAACAGACACCCCTCCCATCAGTGGATCATTACCTGCATCCTTGTGGTGTAGTGTCCCTCATGGTCTTCGTCGTCCTCGTACTGGAATGAAAGAAAGTTGTGAGCAAAGGTGTCCGCGCAAGGATGATCACTTGGCTGAGACTGTGCCGAACATATGTACAGGTACAAGAAATATCACTTGGCTGAGACTATGTTTAAAACACATGTACAGGTTCAAGGATTATCACTTGGCTGATACTGTACTGTATATGTGTACAGGTACAAGGATTATCATTCAACTGAGACTATGCTGAACATATGTACAGGTTCAAGGATTGTATGATTATCACGCGACTGAGACTTTGCTGAACATATGTACAGGCAGAAGTATAATCACTCAGCTGAGAAAATACTGACATATGTACAGGTATGAGGATTATCACTCAGCAGAGCTATGCTAAACATATATACCTGTAGAGAGACATTGCTAAACATATGTGCAGGTACAAGGATTGTGACTCAGCAGAGACTATGCTAAACATTTGTACCTGTAAAGAGACAATGCTGAACATATGTGCAGGTACAAGGATTATGACTCAGCAGAGACTATGCTAACCATATGTACTTGTAAAGAGACAATGCTGAAAATATGTGCAGGTACAAGGGTTATGACTCATCAGAGACTATGCTAAACATATGTACTTGTAAAGAGACAATGCTGAACATATGTGCAGGTACAAGGATTGTGACTCATCAGAGACTATGCTAAACATATGTACTTGTAAAGAGACGATGCTGAACATATGTGCAGGTACAAGGATTGTGACTCAGCAGAGACTATGCTAAACATATGTACCTGTAAAGAGACGATGCTGAACATATGTGCAGGTACAAGGATTGTGACTCAGCAGAGACTATGCTAAACATATGTACCTGTAAAGAGACGATGCTGAACATATGTGCAGGTACAAGGATTATGACTCATCAGAGACTGCGCTAAACATATGTACTTGTAAAGAGACAATGCTGAACATATGTGCAGGTACAAGGATTATGACTCGGCTGAGACTATGCTGAATATATGCTGAATATATGTACAGGTACAAGGATTATCACTCATCTGAGACTATAGTGATTATATGTACAGGTACAAATCCGCTGAGACTATGCTGAACATAGGTACTGGTGCAAGCATTATCAATCAAAGAATGAAAGACTGGAGAACATAATTCCAGGCCCTCGCCATGCACTTCTAAGTACCTCATATAATACATCACTCATTACATGTTTTATGGCTGCATTGATAACCTCACTGTGACATCTGAAATGACATCATTGATAACAACACTGTCCATGGTGAGGGAGGAATTTATAGTTACTTTAGATCACAAGTTATAGTTACCTAAGATAACTGTAACTGGCGAATATCAGTGGTGTTGTTCATTTAAAACAGTATGTTCTAACTGACATTTTCAACTAACTATAACATCCCTTTAATCTTTGTTTTTTTCAAAGAATTTCTAATGTTTTTTTAAATATAAATATTTAATGACACCTGATGTATTTCCTGCGAAGTAACTGTAATGTACCATCATTTGTTCTAGGGTAATTTACCAATTTCAAGCTGGAGTTGAAGGGATTTCGCATTGCCAATGATGCAGCAAGAAAGTTTTCAGAACGGTCTCATGATAGGGTAAGACTCAAGAAGATGTCGGCAAGCTGATGTACGACGCAAAGCCCTATAGGAGCAGTGGAGAGCAGGCTTATTGTGATAAACTTATGTTTAATTTTATATGTCTTTCAGGATGGATTGTCATTACGTTGTTTTAAAGCTTGTAAGCAGGCATTTTGGTACAGGGATTCTCACATATTGACGTAGCAGACAAGGGTTTTGGTGTTGGATACACTAAGTGAAAAGCCCCCAGGGTAGAAGATTTGCACTTTGAGACTCCTTGGAATGCTGTTTTAGGAAGGACTGTTTATTGCTTTCCAGGTATAATTTTCACAGAATCATTACAGCAGTTCATTGATCCGTAGTCCTGCCTCTGTAGGTCTGGTTTGACAGAACAACAGCATCTATTCATGATGTTCCTTAGACCTTATGTGATCAATAGAAAAATAACTTCGAAAGCGCTATTCAGAGAGGTACAGATTTAGATTGCGGATATTCTGTGTGTCTGCAAAATAAAGTGTATATATTGCACTGTTTACCTTAGGGAAAAGCCTATGCTCAATACAACAGGCCTGAGTTGGTTATGATGACATTGATCAAGGCTAAATGCCTGATCTGTATATTGTGAAAAGTTACAACAGAGCTAGAAGGCCTGATTTATTTATTGTGAAAGCATATGTTAAAGTCAATAGGCCTTGAAGGGTGGATTGTAATTAGACCTTTTTAAAGCTTCTTGGCAGGTATTTTCTTTCTTATCACAGTTTACACTAGTAGTAGGGAGGGGTTTGGGTGTTGCCTACACCTTATGACAATCCCCTAAGTAGAAGATTTGTTTTTTGAAAATCTTAGTTTGCTTTTCTCAGAAGGTCTGCATATGTTTTTCCCAACTGAAATTTTGCAAATATTTGTACTTTTATGGCTGTATGCCAATAGTTGCTTCGTGGGAAAGTTTATGCGGAATACAATAAGCCTGAGTTAGCTATGGTGACAAGGATAAATATAAGAATCCAGTGGATGGATGAATACATGTATGTGTGAAAGAATGAGTGATACAATGCTTGTATGATGACATATTGAGTGCCTAAACTCATCAGTAATTGAAAACTTACTTTCATTATATGCCACATCTGTTGGAATTGCCAATCTTTGCAAATTTGGTACAAATACATGACCCAAGAAAATTACATAACCTAGTCAGTCTGTAATTTCTAATCGTATAAATCTTGCCATGTTGTATTATGCTATTCCATGCTTGCAGTTGTCCATTGATATAAAGAATACGAAGTTTTCTTTGGGCCTACCACATTGGTGGAATTATTGAACCCTACAGTGGTTCATGCTCAAGCAATATGTGTCTAGTTCTCCGTGATAGTGTTTATAAAGTGATTTGATTTGATTTTGATTTGATTTTGGGATTTCTAAAGCGTGTAGCTACCCATTGGGCGTCCCAGCGCTAACATAAAGCTTGACATACCTCTAGTAGGTGGAATTATTTGGGGAACAACCAGGTTTTCAGCAGTCTGCGAAAAGCGAGGAGATTGTTTTCTTTTCGTATGTTAAGGGGAAGACTGTTCCAGAGTTTAGCGGCGTTGTAAGAGAAGCTGCGACCGCCGGCGCGAGCCTTTCTTATTCTGGGAATCTCTGCTAAAGAAAGGGTGTCTGATCTCAGTTCTCTGGAGGATTTGTGGGGCTTAACCAGGGATCTCAGGATTGGTGGGCCCTTGCCTTGTAAGATCTTGTGGGAGATGCACAAGGCTTTGAATCAGATACGTTCTTGGATGGGCAGCCAGTGAAGGGCCTTGAGGGAGGGTCTGGCTGAGCATCTTGATTTTGTTCCCGTCAGTAGTCTTGCTGCAGCATTTTGAGTGTGCTGCAGTTTCTTTATGGTCGCTATGGGTGCACCTAGATATAGGGCATTTCCGTAGTCCAGTCTTGATAAAATTAGACCTTGCAACAGAATTTTTCTAGACTGGGGGGGAATGAGCGGGAGGATCTTGTGAGTTGTTCGTAGGAGCCCGAAGCAGGTTCCGGCTGTTTTTCTTGCTTGGGTTCTGAGGTTGAGCTCCTGGTCCAGCCAAAAGCCAAGACTTTTTATTTCTTGTTTTGGTGTGGGAGGGGTGCCCATGCTGGCTGGCCAGGCGAGGGTCGAGGGTAGTTTGTTTGGGTTTCCCAGAAGCATGACTTTGGATTTCTCTCCATTGAGTTTAAGCCTGGAGTCGCCCATCCAGATGGAGATGTTGTTCAGACAGGAAACTAATTTGTCCATTGATTGGTCTGCTTGGTTGATGGAGACGACTAGTTGCGTGTCGTCCGCATACATGACCGCCTTGATGCCGAATAGAGTGACGACGTCATCCAGGGGGGCCATGTATACATTAAAAAGAGTGGGGCTCAGGGAGGAGCCCTGAGGAACTCCACAGTTCAAGGGGAGGGATTTGGATTGGCCATGGGTGTCGGCTACTTTGAAAGTCCTATTTTCCAAGTATGAATTTAACCATGCCAAAGCTAGGTCTGAGATGCCCGTTTTTCGGAGACGGTGTAAAAGAATGGTGTGGTCCACCGTGTCGGAGGCAGCGCTCAGGTCGAGGAGGATCACTGCCACTGATCCTCCTGTATCTAGAATAGACCTTGCCTCCTCTATCACTGCCAGAAGGGCGGTGTCAGTACCTTGTCCAGGTCTAAATCCTGTCTGTGAGCTACGGAGAAGACCGTTAGATTCCAGGAATGTTGAGAGTTGTTCATTGACGATTCTCTCCGCCACTTTATTAATGCCCGGAAGGAGGGAAATGGGTCTGAAGTTTGAGGGGTCCAGGGGGTCCAGATGCGGTTTTTTTATGAGTGCGTGGACTACCGCGTTTTTCCAGCTGATGGGAACTATGCCGCTGGTGAGCGAGGCATTTATCAGCGTCGAGAGGTGGGGAGCTATAATGGGTGCTACTAATTTGAGTTTGCTCATGGGGACTGGATCGTCTGGTGAGCCGCTCTTCACCCGGTTGAGAGTATCCAACAGCTTCTCGGTTGAGACGGGAAGGAAAGCTTTAAGCGAAGGTAAATCTGGGTTGACGGGTCCAGATGGGAGGTCCATGGGGGAATTAGTATTTGGGAAGGTCATTATTATTTTTGAAATTTTGGCTGAGAAAAACTCAGCGAGTTGGGTGCATCTAGTACCGGATGGATCGGCAACTGGTTGCGGTTCGGGTACTTTCAGGAGACTTTTTACTACGCGATATGTCTCTCTGGAGGAGTTGGATGCAGCCATGATCCTTTCTTCATAGTAGGTGGCTTGTGATTTTTTGATGAGACTTTTGTATTGTTTCATAGTTGCTTTATAGGTTTCTTTATTGTTGGGAGTCCAGTCTTTTCTCCAAGCCCGCCCGTTCCAGTCTTTTACACTTTTTGCGTAGTTCACGTAGTTCCGGTGAGTACCAGGGGGATTTGTAAGAGTTTCTTTTACTGGGTAGTTTTTTAATAGGGAGGACTACGTCTAATGACGATGTTATCCATTCTCGAAGTTGATTGTCTGCTACCGAGGGATCAAGATTCAGGGTAGGGGAGGTAGCTAAAAGTTGGAGGGACCAGGCATCCGTGTTTAATGAAGTTCGAACTTTCCTTTATTTTTTATATGTTTTCATCTGTTTTTAGGTCAACGGACCAATCACAATTCTATCTCACAATGACGCTATTGCCTAACTCTCTTTGAACTTTTAGCAAAAATAAAGGTATTAGGACCCAACGCTACCCAATCTGCAAACTTTAATACCTCCTTCCCTTCCATTAGCTGTTTATGACCATGAGTGATGATAAAATATTTATTCAGTTGATAGTGGTTAAAGATGATCGGTACCTGTCCTATATCCATTTTTAGAATTCAATGTTTAAATGCCTTTCCTCAAAATGGTATGTGTGCTCATTGCTCGGTGGTAGCCATTCCCTTACTCCCAAAATGTTGATGCACATATGTAGACAAAATAATTGACCGAAAACAGGAGTTCTATTGCTTACTGACAGGTATCATCAGAATAGTGGAAATAAATCTTAGACATTTTATATTTTGAAGATAATGGGGCAGACTCTACCCAGTAAAGTATTTCTTGACAAAACTAACAGACTTAATGTCCTTGGAGAGTTTAGTACAAATTGTCATTTGATCTTCAAAGGTTTCAGTGATCTCCACCAATGTATGTGAAATATCTGACCACAAGTAGAGAGAGAGTAAAGGCAATAGGGAAAGTCTCTGGCAGGCTGGTGCCTGCAAAATACATGATATTAAACTGGGCTCAGGATGTCAAAATACTTACTGTCCATTTAAGGCTTGTATACTCTGGTAGGTTTGTGTGAACCGAGCCCTACTGGCTTTTCAGAACAACTGGATTGAAGATCAAAGTTTTGATTTCCTCTTGGATTTCCTCTTGCCCTGTCCTTCTCCACAAATATATGAAGTGACCCAAACCAATGCACAACATCAGAAACATCAGAATTCACAGACTGCTTTTATACCCACATCAAATTCCATTCTTAGAGTCATAATCATATTATTTAGATCTTGTCAAACACTGTGCTGGAGACCAGAAAAATAATATCTGGGATTCTGATCTCGCATATGATTTGGGAGAGACTCACTTTATGTATTGGGGGGATTCCTTTGTGTGGTTTGTAACTCCACCTGTCGGCCATGCCCCATACCTTAGTTACATTGGAAAGAACTATTGCTCACCTTAGACGTCACACACATGCTGCCGGAGGTGTCTATGCAGAAGATCAGCAAGGGGTCGTCCATGTTTGAGCGGTTTCCATCCTGGTCAGGGAATCCCACGTACAGGTTATCACCCCCAGGTTGTGGTGCCACACAGCCACTCTCTACAGGGATTGAAGTGCCACAGAAATCACAGTGCCAGAACTGGAATAAAAACAGTGGTGCACATCTGTCAGTGAGGGGCATTTCAAGGTCGAATCAGTAGCTTAACTACAACTGCTTCGTGCCAAGAAGGCAGCAGATGCATTAGAAACAAGACACAGCACAGTATATGGTAGCATAAGCTCAACAGAAAAGAATAATACAGCCAAAAAAACAATGCACAGCATGGCACGACTAAGTATCCTAACACCAGTGATCTATATTATCTTTCACATCGTACTTTATAAGGCCACCATCCTATGTGCTTTTTGTTGGCACTTCCATAGACTTCGCTGCACATGATTTGGAGCATGAACCAGACACAGCTTAAAACATGAGGCCTCACCAATAATGGGTCCTAACACGTCCAGCGCAAACAATTCACCTCCAGCGCTCCTCCACTACATCAAAGAATGCACCTTGCCGCCAGAACCAAGTCCCTGTTAGATCATTGTAGTGCCTGGTCCTGTTTAACATGGCCGCTCTTTCCCAGAGTACAGTCTAGCCTCTTTGAATGCCTCGTGAAACCTTTCTTGATCTGTATTCTGAAGTTTGCTGTTAAACGTAAACATCTAATCTTGGGCTATCACAATACCAGAGCGATCAACCAGGTCATCAGGGCTCTTGTAGGCTTCTAGCTAACCTTGAACTTCTAGCATCACAGTATGTTGTCACATATCTATCCTTATTACCTATGTGTTCTGATCATGAACTAACAGGCTTCTCTCTATCTGCATCCAAGTCTATTCATAAACCAGTCCCATCCAAAGCAATCAAGAAATCCCACTCGTAGTAAGCTTCAGCGCCTTCACGCCAGGCTCACAGGTGACTTCCAAGGAGGTCTACAAGTCTTCAGTGCAGACATAACCTGGCTTTAGTACCCATTTAAGGAACAGCTTCTTGAACCAAATGTTTTCAGTTAATAAAACTCACTGGGAGCAGGAGTAAAACTGATCTCTAGAATGACAGCAGAGAAATGGATGAAGTTTAATACAAAATCTAGATAAGAGCTTATCATTTCTCAGAAATGTTAAATGATTTATCACACAAGTTTTGAATTACTTTATATTTGGGAAGAATTAATTTGAGCTAACAAAGTTACCATTCCCATGACAACCTAAAGATTTCACCTTCCCTCCATGTCTAGGCTAAAGATCTTCACATTATAAAAGAGAGATTTCTCAGCTACTATGGCTCGGTTACCAGCATTCATCATCCACTGCCTAACAATGGTAAATAAAAAAACCTAAAATGTACAAGTTCAGGCTCCCCGTGAGACACTTGGGCATAGAAACATGTGCTGAGTTCAACCCTAAACAGACAGAGGTGGTCCTTGGTACACAAACAGCGACCTGTTTTATCCCAGCTCTGCTCAGTGACATCTGTAAGAAAAGTAAGGGTCATTTTTGGTCGCCACCTGTCATTGGAGCAGTCATTTGTATTTGGACGTTCCACTGGTGTGCTACCGCATGACAAGGAATGCTGGTTTCTGTTTTTTGAAAAATTCAATCTCCTTACTTCTGGCCATAGTTTGATCCAGGTCAGACTATTTTAACAGTCTGTACCTTAATCTAGGTAACTATCTAATCCAGAATGGCATCTTAATATCTACAGTGCATTAATACCTTGATGGTGAATTAGTAAATAAGTATGCTATTTTATGTTAGTTTCTGTTACTGTGTGATTTTAACTAAAATTAAACCGAATACAAAATGGTAGTGGTATCACCTCCTAACACTGGCTGTAATTTTGTGTTCTTAATTGTGAACATTATTAATAATCCTATGATGTGTAACCTGGTACTATTATAAACTGTTAAGGACCCTTTTCAGGTATCAATTGCATTCATACATTTATGGGGACTGTTATTGTTTTTAATATAAAATTCATAATAATAATTTTTACCTAGTGTTATCTGCTGTTTCTTTTCCTTGCTATACATTCTGGGTCTCCACTGCTCATCTAGTTTGAGAACGCGCAAAGTAATGCTGTCTTTGTCACTCAGGGGATATTGGCCCTTGCAGGAGAAGCGAGTGAGTCTGGGCTCCTGTCTAAAAATTCTAGATATAGTCACAGTTCTGTTCACAACCTATTCATCTATGTGCAGTCAGCAACTTAATTAAGTTAAGGAATACCCCCTTTTGTCCCTGAAATCTCTGCTTGGTTCATGCACGCATGGACTTTACTGACACAAGTCCAACGTGTAACAAGGGACCGGAATCCACATTTGAGGCTTTTGTAAAGTGTTGGAGACCCTGAGGGCACACAGGCAACGTACAAAGAGGACTGTGGTGGGATGCAAAAACACAATACTTCATTCCTAAACCTGGATACAGAATATGAGATAATCATTAGCCTGTATGTATGACTAACGTGAAGCGTGATTGTGAAGTGAAACTTCTGTTGGTTTGGGACCCTACCTGAGAGCTCGGCCTTGGCACCACATCTGCCTCGCTAACTGATTCCCCTTGTTGCAGATGCTGCTATAAACCTGCACTATGGATCTTCACTCCAGCCTCTCAGCCACACCTCTCCTCAGTGCACTCGAAGATTAATCCACCTGAGAATGAGTGCCTCTGGGCTCCCACTTCTCACTCACCTCTCTTTGGCCTGAGTTCTAGAGCCTGCTTTACACTTATCTCCAAACTAGTCGTCCACCACTAAGGTACACTATGGTGTTCACGCACCCTAGGCTGTTCTCTTGCTGTCAGTACTGTAATGATTAAAGTTCACATTGGCATTCAAGCCACCTGCATTCCTGGCTCTCTCCTTTACCAAGTTTCTGCAGATCAACCAATCAGAATGGACTGGCCCAAACCGTCCCCATTGAGCTAATATGGCAGTGGTTTTGCGATCCGCTGAATGACAAGTATTCCACAATAATTTGCAACAGAAACTATTCAATTGTAATGCAAATATAAATTGACTTGTTTTGTTTTTCGTTTCAATCTGCTCAAATTCATGCCTCAACATGTTTTATCTGGAACCAAAAAATCTCAATTGGCATCAGCAAATTAAGGAAAAACAAATACTCCTTATCTCTTGAAGCAACCTATTTATAAAACTCAAACACTTTGTTATAATATGTTAGTGGGGCATGTATTAAAAACCCAATATGGTAATTCCTTCTTACATCAGGGAAGATAATAAAAACTATCTATATTATGCATTTTTGTTTAAGCTCTTTCTTGTGGCTTCTTGTTATTCTTGCTTGTGTTTTTGATGAATTTTAGTATGGATGTCAGACACCCTTGGGTTGTAGAATGCTTAATTTAGTTTGTTTAACCTGTAACATTTAAAATGAATGAGCAATGTCAAACCCAGTATGCAGAATGTGCCAAATTGTGCTTGTATCAAGGAGGTGAAATGGTTCTGGTTAGACTATATCCCAGAGGTGTGTATTTCTATCACTACAGACCACGTCATTGTTACAGAATATTATTGTATCAGTGATATAATGATATATCTTTAGAAACATTTGTGGGAGCAGAGCATGAATACTCTGATATGAGTTTGGAATACGATTAGATCTGAAGCTGAACATCTGGGAAGCCTGGATTTTCTGTTACCCTACACAGAAACAACTAAAAACCATGGTTTGTAGAAAGAATGTAGGCAGGAACAAATGATTCCCCTACAAATAAGCATATGTCAAACATATCTGATGGAATGCAATTGCAGGTTTTTTATCAAGAAGTCTATTCTTCTCCTGAGACCTGGAAAAACCATACCATTTTAGTGGGTGAAAGATACAGTAGGAACCGGACGGCTGGTTGTATCAGTTGCATAAGATCCAGGGTGTACCCTTGGGAAATGCTGAAATGATACCAGCATGGAACAGGATCAGAGAGCAAGAGATGTTCTATGGGCAAGGTTTTTATTAAGAGGAGGAATAATCAGACAGAGCCGTCCTTTCAAGGAATCCATGGAAGGCTTAGCTGGTACATTCATTCACAACTTTTCAAGAAATAAAACAAGCGGTCTACAAAACTACACACGAATATAAACCATAACTTAATAAGTCTAGAAGAGACAGCTACATCTTGAAAAGAAACAGTATCAAATGAAAAATGTAGATCCTGAAAGCAAGTAACATGAATGAAGAATTGAGAGGGGATTTACATCACATGGTCATCACATTTGAAAATTAGATACCGAAAAAAGGAAGATAGAAATAGGAGCTACGTATTTTGGGAATCCTTGGCAAAATTATGCCACGTCTATCATAATGCTGGCAAGCTTTGGGATACAGTGGCATCCTTGGCATTATGTTAGCTGCTCATGGCTTAATGCCAGCCATCTTGGCATAGCATTGCTGTCCTTGACATTATGGAGTTGGACCCTATCACAATGCTGATCCTGAAATAACAATAGACTTTTTATAGAAGGCCGAATCCACAGCGTTTGTAAATGCTGGCTATGGTAAGGCGCTGCGCCAGACTTCTCTCATTCTTCTGAAAATGTCACTGTCTCTGGTTTCTCCAGCATCATGTTTTTCATACGGTCACTGATATTTTGTGAATTCTTTTTCACACTTGACACCATCTTGCTTTGTAGAAATAGTGTCTACCTCCACCATATCCCAGTTTTTCTGCATGATGCTTTGAATATTTGCTTCCAGTCCCTAAAAGATGTTTACCTCTTGGTCGTCCACTTGGGTTCTCGCAGACAAAGCGGCCGAGCACTGCTGACAGAATACAGGACTCTCGGAAACAGGCTGCCCTGTGGAAGAAACAGACATAAAATAGGAGGAGGATGGAGACCTCAGCACCAGAAGCATGGACAGCTGATCCTGTCAAGACACCATCCATGTTGCCTTCAATCCACTTGGCCCACCTTTCTTTCCTTCTGGTCAAGGGCCTGCTCTTATGCCCACTAGGAAGTGCAGGTTCCTCTCCTTCAAAGGTAGGTCACCCCAGCAGGACTTCTCCAGAACCAAAGTCTGAGCCCACCACCCAGGGCGAAAAGCCTCCCTCGTAAACATTTCCCTGGGCCAGGTCACAGAGTCTCCCCCAAAGCCCAGATAAAGTATCACTGCTGTCTGGATGGAGGCATTCACTGTCTTTCTTGGGAGTCAGGCGGAGAAGCCATGGCCAATCCAAACCCAAGCCTTCCGCAAACGCCAGACACTCTATCATCTGGGGAGAAGTGAACCTGTGCAGAGGGGACCGTGGCTCAGACGAGATGTATTTTCCTTGAACGGTACCCCTGGCGGGGATATTGCACCTAATATTATTAGGAGCAAACATTGCTGTTGACTTTTAGCTGGCACATGAAAAGTTGTGGGCATTGCATCCTGACACAGACTTTCAATATGGTGGTATTGCCCTAGGGATGGGATTCTGCATGGCCTTTTTCTTAGTGGTGCAACAGCATCAGATGAGCAATGCATCTTTATCGAAGTCTCTCCTGCCAGATTCCAATCTAAGTGCTCTGTTTCTGGTACACAACATCTTCAGAAGCACACACACGAAGCTCTGCTTTGGAGGACTTTTGTTGCTGTGACACACACTGAAGTATTGTAATATTGCACACCTTCCAGACCACAACTAGCTGTAAGGTTTTCAGCTTTGTATCAAAAATATTTTAAAATGTGTGCTATGATGGGCGTCGTTTGGTTTCTGTGGGGAGGATACCCTTTTCTCCAGCCCCCTGCAGAGAGTCAGGGCCAGGCTCACTCGCTGCAGTCACTTGCGCAGTGGTGTGTGCGGGTCTTTGTAAAGTTTCCTTTGGCTGGGTTCAGTCCCCAGTATGGCCCTCCTCCTTCTCCCATCTGTGTCTCCTTACCCCACCTGGCCTTTATCACCGATTTGCAAATTAATACTTAAGATATGTTCAGTGGCCTCTCTTCCCTGCCACATTAGCTGAAGCAATGGAAGTATTTAATCCTTGTTTAATTAAGGGGGAAACGTAAGGGAATGAGTAAGGGAAGGGAAGGAAGGGAAGGAAGGGGAAGGGAAGGGATGGGGAGGGGAGGGGAGGGGAGGAAAAGGGAGGGAAAGCAAGGACAGGAAATGGGAGGGAAAGGGAAAAGAAACGAAGGGGAGGGGAGGTGAAAGAATGGAAGGAAAAGAAATGGGAGGGATGGGAAAGGGAAGCGAAGGGGAGGTGAAGGGGAAAAGAAGGGGAAGAGATGGGGAAGGGGATGGGGAAGGGGAAGGAAAGGGAAGGGATGGGATGGTGTTGGTATGGGGAAAGGGAAAGGGGAAGGAAAGGGAAAGGGAACCGGAGAAGGGTAGAGGGTAGGTAAGGGAAGGGAAAGGAAAGGAAAGGAAGGGAAGGGGGGAGGGGAAGTTAAAGGGAAGGGGAAGTGAAAGGTAAGGAATGTGGAAGGGGAAGTGGAAGGGATGGAGATGATATGGGTAAGGGAAGAGAAGGAAAAGGAAGGGAGAAGAAAAGGGAAGGGAAAGGAAGGGAGAAGGCAAGGGAGGAGGGAAGGGAGAAGGGAAAGGGAAGGAAAGGGGAAGCGAAAGAGAAAGGGGAGGGGAAGTGGAGAGGAAGGGAAGGGGAAGAGAAGGGAAGGGAAGGGGAAGTGAACAGGGACGGAAAGGAAGGGAAGGGGTGGGGATGGTATGGGTAAGGAAAAGGAAGGGAGAAGGGAAGAGAAGAGAAGAGAAGGGAAGGGAAAGAAAAGTTGCGGAAGGGATAGGATGGGGTGGGGTGGGAAAGGGAAGGAAGAGGCAGGGAAGGTAAGGGGAAGGGATGGTGATTATATGGGGAAGTGAAAGGAAAAGAAGCGAGAAGGGAAGAGAAAGGAAGGGGAAGGAAGGGTGAAGGCAAGAGAGACGGGACGGGAGAAGGGAAGGGAGAAGGAAAGGAAAGGAAAGGAAAGGAAAGGAAAGGAAAGGAAAGGAAAGGAAAGGAAAGGAAAGGAAAGGAAAGGAAAGGAAAGGAAAGGAAAGGGGAAGGAAAGGGGAAGGGAAGGGGAAGTCATCAAAGCAATGATTGGAAACAGAAAAACAATTCAAATGTAATTATTTATCCCTCAATCTAAATGTCAACATTTACTGGATCAATACATGTTTCGCCCTAAGCAGAAGCTGAGCCATACATCCCTCAGACAGCTTTTGAAAACAGCACTGAAATACACTTTAAACAGGCATTGACAAAACAAGGGGCACGGTGATGTGATGGTTCATTTTGTGTTTTTATTGCAAACATATGTCACAAACATTAACAGGAGGGAAAAAGAAAACATGCCACTTTCTAAAGATAGTGACCAAATGCTTACAAAAAAATAAATGAGTATTGGTGACGAAGTGTTTCACTGGCAAACACTTGTTTCTTTCCATTATTTATTCTTTTATATTTTAGTCGCCCTGGTGTTTAGACGGTGTTTTTTTGTACCATCAATAATCTTATTTTCCTGGGATGTGCATTAAAACTAAAAGGTTTCTATGCCTGTTCTGAGTACGCCTATTTGTTAAAAGCATCTACTCTGATCTAATACGATTATATGGGATGGCACTTTGTTAATTTATTTAGTTTTACTGCAAGCATATGATGCCTCGTTAAGGCGTAGCATTGTTTCCTTTATCTTCTTACTTTTGTGGAGTATGTTTGCAATAAAAAAATATAAACAACCCATTGTACCATCTTGCCAAGGTCAGACGCATTGGTTTTGCCAATGCTCGTTATGGTTAGTTCTAGCATGCAAAAGTATGTATAACCAAACACACTTAATGTGCATCACTTATGCACTGAGGAGTGGGTGTTCTGTGGGGCACCTCTGAAGTCAAGGCATTGAATCGTCATGCTTGGGTTCCTTACCCCTGCGGGGTCTACGCGGTGTTCGTTTTACTTTGCTGCAGAAAAAACATTTTTTCTGTCCCAAAATACCCTGTTTGATTGGTTATTGCAAGTACATATTTTCTTACCAGTGAGCTCCACCAGCTTAGAAATGTTGAAAAGAACGATGTTACAATTGGCCGGAAGCTGATCTGGAGGAGGAGCTGTCAGAAAAGCAGATTTGTGTCAGGACTTTACACATTATTAATCAGTACACATGGTTAGAGGTGGGTATTTCTGACAGTGTGTGGTGGATTTTGACCTTCATATACACATCTACATCAGCAAAGATAAACAAAATGGAAGCCTTAAGCTCTGTCTTGGACAATCATGTGCTCCCTTTCGGTGTTAAACTTCTGCTACTGGCTGCCTTGTTTATAGAACATAGGGAAGTTCCAGGCATTAACACCATGCCCTTCTATGTAAGATAATAGTGTAGAATATGGATGGCATATCTTCGAACGAATCACATAGTTTCATAGATTCCTAGATAATCCTTGCACTTCTTGTTCTTGATGCGGTGGTTTGCAGCTCTTGGAGATGCCAGGTCTCTTCAAACCCTTCCTGGTCCTTCTCAAGAAAATTAAGGCCACGGTGGGGCAGAGGGCACAGAGACAGATAGCAGGGCTTCCACCAGAATGCCGGTGATAGAGCTTTGCTTCACAGGGACTTCCCAGTTGTATGTAGAATGAAGTAAGGCTGGAGGGTCTGGAGATACTGACATTCACTGCTCTTGGTCCTTAATGTCCAAAGCATCTCAGTGTCATGACCACCTGATAGATCTAAACATGTGGTTAGGATCATACCCCCTATTAAATACCCCAATGATCATTCGTAAAGCCTACAATTGTAGGAGTAATTTTGTGGTATATGTGCTACAATGCTTGTGCCCATAACTATATGCGAGAAGTACAATCCACGTTGTTCATTTCAGAATACTACAGCACTTAAGAGCCATAGCCAATGAGGACAGGAGTTAACCAGTAGCCCACCATATCTATGAGATACATGGGGGTAATGCAAATTAATTGCTCTATTTTGTCATAGACTCGATCCCGAAAAATTACAGAGGAAAAACAAGGGCGATAGTTTGAAATGTATTGATTGGCAAGATCACTTCTGACAATGGGATATCAAGACAAATTTGTTATAAGTCAGAGGACAAAAAGAAACGAACTGTGTGATGTTTTGTGAACTAATATATGATTTCTCGCTGTCAGTGTGAGTTGGAATATGCATTTAAGGCAAAATGAATTTACCAGCAATAGAACTGTGCCAAATTGAATAGTTAAAGACACACTAATGATGGCGGAGGACAAACAAGTCATTGTAATGAGAACTAACATTCCTCTCTTGACATCTACTACCTATTACAAGATGGAGTGAATGCATTTGTATATAAAGGTGTGTTCAGTGACATTTACCATGTAACCTACGTTGAAAATGGCAGCATTGCCGAAACGCGTCTGAGGTGAATAAATGGTATTTCTACAGCCCGCTGAGTGCTCTGACTGGATCCTGCTTGGAGCTGTTTGTTTTGGAAGTAAATTGTGTGAGACCTCATCTCACGATGGAGGCACAGGTTCAAATGGTGGTTTTGCTGGACAGATATATGTATGTGTGTGTGTGTATATATATTCACTGAAAAAAACATAGGTTTCAAGCCTTATATAGTTAGGAATTAGCATTTTAAAAACCTTTGAAATTCACTGAAAAAACATAGGTTTCAGGCCTTATATAGTTAGGAATTAGCATTTAAAAAACCTTTAAAATTCACTCAAAAAACTATACGTTTTAGGGGTGTTATAGTTAGCTGGACATTTCACTCATACAAAACCATTGAAATTGCTCCTATATAGTTAGTACTAACTATATATCGCGCACCCGCAATCCACTGCTGATGATGTCACATATTACATCATTCATGACAAGGTCAGTGGCATCACTGATGACATCTCAAATGACATCACTGATGACCACCAGTATGTGCCAGGGGGCTGCATTGCACAGAGGTGTAATGAGGCTATGCCCCTTTTTACACCTCTCTGCAACGCAGGCCACTGGCGCGTTTACAGAGGGGGGACTAATTGCCCTTGCATACTGGGGGTCCCTGGGTCATATCTTATCATATCTTTTTAGGAAAATAAAAGAATTTGAATATACAACAAGATTCAGCGCTTCAATATGGACTCTAAGTGATATGATTTGATTGGACTTATTGTGCAAGTGGTGCTGTGCCAAACTCTGGAATATTCTCCACTACTCTCTACCACTTACTCTCTACTACTCCAATACTCTCTAATACTCACTCTCTACTACTCATTCTCTACTACTCTCCCTCTACTACTCACTCCCTACTACTCACTATCTACTAATCTCTACTACTCACTCTCTACTACTCTCTACTCTCTACTACTCACTCTCTACTACTCTCTCTCTACTACTCACTCTTTACTACTCACTCTCTACTACTCACTCTCTACTTCTCACTCTCTACTACTCTCTACTACTCTCTACTACTCACTCTCTACTACTCTCTCTCTACTACTCTCTACTACTCACTCTCTACAACTCTCTACTATTCTCTCTCTCTGATACTCACTCTCTACTACTCACTCTCTACTACTAACTCTCTACTACTCTCTACTTCTCACTCTTTACTACTCTCTACTACTCACTCTCTACTGCTCTCTACTACTCACTCTACTACTTACTCTCTACTCACTCTCTACTATTCACTCTCTACTACTCACTCTCTACTACTCTCTACTATTCACTCTAATATTCACTCTACTACTCACTCTCTGCTACTCTCTCTACTGCTCTCTATTACTCTCTACTACTCACTCTCAACTCTCTATTACTCACTTTCTACTCTCTCCCTCTCTACTTCTCTCTCTACTAGTCTCTACCTCTCTACCTCTACCTCTCTACCTCTCTACCTCTACCACTCTACCTCTCTCTACACGCACACATATACACATATATATATGCATATATATGCATATGCATTTATATATATGTATGTGTATATATATATATATACATACATATATAAACACATATAATCTGCATATCTATATAAATACAAATATAAATGCATGCATACATATACATATATGCATACATATGCATGTTATTTACATGAAAGTTTTAAAAACACTAATAAAAGCAAAGCTAAAAATCCACCTCATTACAAACAGAATGGCTTTAACTTAAACAAGGGCGAGATCTATTGCATTTTCAATGCTTGGTTCCATCAAGAAGGCATTCAGATGTGTCACACATTTGCCATAAATTCTTAATGCTAGCACTCTAGTTGCTCAAAAGATCACTGTAGTAAAGCTACTGCTCACCAGGGAAGTCTGCTGCTGGTATTCAAAGTGCATGTATCAGTCTGTATGTCAGATTTTTTTTAATGAAATAGAAGAGGATTTGAGAAGTCACTCAAAATGTGCCCTAATTTTTCTTTCTGAAGCACTAATCATACTTTCTATGGCAAAATGAACCCCCTAATTGTGTTCCCTTTTAAATTAAATGTTTTCAGACTTACCACTTCATTCCAATCAAGATGGCTTCTGGTGTGCCATACTTTTGTCATAAGTAAGACTGTTAGCGCTCTAGTTGTTCTTTAGAACACTCTGGGACATTCTGTCATTGGGCTATACTTGGGCTACATCTGGGTAATATTTGGGCTACATTTGGGCTCTTTTGTCTCTGGTGGCCATCTTGGGAGACTGCATGTCAGAATTTTTATAGGAAATTGAAGAGGATTTGAGAAGTCACTCAAAATGTGCTCTAATTTTTCTTTCTGCAGCACTAATCATACTTTCTATGGCAAAATATACCCCTTCATTTTGTTCCTTTTTAAATTAAATGTTTTAAGAGTTACCACTTTATTCCAATCAAGATGGCTTCAGGTCTGCCATACCTTTGTAATAAGTAGGTCTGTTAGCGCTCTAGTTGTTCTTTAGAACACTCTGGGACATTCTGTCATTGGGCTATACTTGGGCTACATCTGGGTGATATTTGGGCTACATTTGAGCTCTTTTGTCTCTGGTGGCCATCTTGGGAGCCTGCATGTCAGAATTGTTTAATGCAGGGGTCTCCAACCGGTCGATCGCGAGCTACCGGTAGCTCGCCAAACCCCCATGAGTAGCTCGTGCCTTGCATCTCAATTGTGTAGCCTGTTCTCATCATTTAGTGTTCTCAGTCCTTTTTTCATTGCCGTTGCCTGCCATAAACAAAACCACCGGCACTGATTGGCCGTCACTAACTGAGCTTAGCTGGGGTGGGCAAGGGCAAAGATGATGACGCTGTTGCTCCACGCCACCTGCATTCACACACCGGCACTGCAGTCTTGACTGTGGAAAGTCAGGACATGTGCCGGAGCAAGCACCAGGTGGGTCGGAGTGGAGCAGGAAGTCCCAGAAAGCATGCTAGATGCAGGTGACGCAAGCAGTATTGAACTGCTACGAACCCCACCAGCCGCCTTTTTCTGCCTGGAACGTCATCAGCAGATCAAACGGTAAGCGCTGGCCTGGCCCGTAAACACCATAGTAATCCATTGTTCTTTAGACTCGAGCTGCAATGTGCGTCTTCTAACCTTGGCCGTTGGTATGCCACGGGCTCTTGAAAGACTGGAAATATCTTTTTCTCCCACTTTCCAGCTCTTGGTTATAAACAGGACCGTAGTGTGTTGCCAAGTTCCAGTTTCCTTGGCTGAAGGCACACGATAAATCTGCACTCCTGAAAACAACGTAATTGTTCCTCTCTTCAGAAAGCTACGATTTTATGATCCCGTTTGAACTCTTTCATACTCTCTGTGGCCTGGTCATTGACAGAGCACAGGCACGCTCGTCTAAATTATGCATTTGTTTTATCCAATATTCAGGGATAGGGATGTGTGTTTTCAATATCTGACACAGCAGCAGCTCACTTAATGCAAATAGTCTCTGTGATGCGGTCGCATTTCTAAAATGTAATGTGTTTGGATGAAAAGAAACTTATTTATGGATATTGCATGAATATTAACACAAAAACTCTCTGCAAAAGGTCTGTAGCAGACCGTCACACGTCATCCACATTCATAATAAATTATAGGAAAATGATATTTAAAACAATTTGTTTAAGCATCCACAGTGAGCGGTGATTTTTTCATTATAGTTTCCCAGAATTAATTTGTAATAGCAAGCGTACTGTTTCTATCATCCAATAGGGGCTTTTACAACAATTGGGCAGGATGGTACAATGTTGTCCGAACTTTGCACAGGGTTTTTGCAGATTGTATTTGATTCAGGCTAGACTGCTCGGGTAAGAGATCTGTAGATGTAAGACTTTGTGACATATCCGAGATTGTTCCAGAGCTGAGAAAGCAAACTACTTCAACCCTGAGTTCAGAAATCTTTTGATTACCTTCATGTACTAACATAGGCTCCGACACCAGAAAAAGGCTCATACTTTTCTTGTGGTATATCTGCAACCTTGTGTACCTTTAGTTCTGAGTGCCAGTAAGAACTAGCTCTAGTCAAGTCCATTTTGTGTGCAGAGCCCAGATTCCAAGTCTCTCTCTGTTTTGTTTTGTGTTATTACCTTACCTGTGTTGCCTTTATTATCGATATTATTTATTTATTTTTTAGCTATTTGCTCAGAGTCAAGGGAAAGACTTTCTTGAGGACTTGGGGAGGCACAAGTGTTCACCAGTTGCTGAGCAAATTCAAGATGCTGTTGTTGTTTTACTCGAGGTGTAGGGACCTTAAAGACCTCAATTGGTGGAGGAACTGACGTGTTAAGTTTGCTAGGGGAAAGGGAAGATGGGGACGTGGGAGAAACCAGAGTGATGTGATTAGTTAATCACAATTGGCTGTTGTCCTTGAAAACAGTTCTGGACTCATTTGCCCAAGTTATTTAGCACCCGGGCTTCTCACCATCATTTCTGGTATGATGAGTGTTGGTAAGCCCTCAAAACCTTCTGTTGAAGAAAACCAGCATCACAAGTGTCTTTTTTAGAAAATTGAATTTTGTTGGTGCTTTTTAAAACTTTTCATACTTCCAGGTGACAAAAAAAATAGCATCTATCTTAGACGTTATCCTGCTTACAAATGAAGCTATGGGAGGGTACCTACCTGCCTAAACAGAATAGCCACATACAAAACTGGAAACCTTCCCATTGGCCACGGGCATAGATCATCTGTGACTGTTGAAATTCTATTTTTCCTCAAACTCAGTGAAACTTGTACTTGATTGGGCCATGTATTATGTTGAAAAATATGTATTCTACTTAAAGGAAAATCCCTTTTCACCCCTACAAAGAAAACATGTTAGAAAATAAAATCCTTAATAAATCAAATGAGTTAAAAATTATATATATATGAACCAGGATGGGAGATTTTAAAACTTTACAAAAAAAAGAGTATGTGGTGAAGGGGAAATAATTGAGGTTCTTACGAAATGAGTCTCTTTTTTGAAAACTAGTGACTGCACATCTAAGCTAGACTTCAATAAATCACATTTGGTAAGGAATATATATGTTGAGGTATAACTTTTGCAGTGTGTGAACAAGTTGATTGAGGATTACCAAAGGAGATTTTAGGCTTGTATCCCACATAGCTCATTATACTTTCCAGGAATGCTTCAAAGCAAGACAAGGTTTTGCTTCAGGTAGCACAACCTACGGCTGTCTGTCACTTCAAAAGAGGGAGTGTGGCCCATTTTCTTCAAACAAAAGTAAGGGGTCCAAAAATTAGGCTTAAAGTAAATGAAACTGGGCGTGCGGCGTCTCTCGAAAAAATGCGCGAGTTGCTTGGCCTTAAGTAGCTCACGACGATTTTCACTGACCAGAAGTAGCTCTCACTACAGGAAAGGTTGGAGACCCCTGGTTTAATGAAATAGAAGAGGATTTGAGAAGTCACTCAAAATGTGCTCTAATTTTTCTTTCTGCAGCACTAATAATACTTTCTATGGCAAAATATACCCCCTCATTTTGTTCCTTTTTAAATTAAATGTTTTAAGAGTTACCACTTTATTCCAATCAAGATGGCTTCAGGTGTGCCATACCTTTGTAATAAGTAGGATTGTTAGCGCTCTAGTTGTTCTATAGAACACTCTAGGAGGCTGCAGTAGAACACAAAGGAATCAACTGACAGTCTCTGTCCTTGTTGGAGGTACATGTTTTACTGAGAATGTCAGACTTCATTCTCACATGACTGAGAAAGATAATGTGAATTTACAGAAAATATGC